>NC_092768.1:12264631-13464631 GCF_047496795.1 Chiloscyllium punctatum
AGTTCCCCCCCCCCCCCCCCCCCCAGTTCTGCTGCCATCCATCCCAGTGTGGTCTCTGGTCTTGTGTACTCCAGCCCTTCGGCTGACCTGACCAGGTGAGAGTCTCAGTGGGTCAGTGGGTCTGGAGTTCTTGGTCACTGAACTCACGCTCTCATCTGAAACATTATTTAGCCTCCCGCCCCCCCCGCAATCGCCTCCAAACAATAAAAGCTCAATCCCCCTCAATTATTCAAATGGCTGTTCATACCTCTGAAAGTAAGAGAACAGAATGTATATCCTGCCCATAATCGCCAGCCCTGGGAAGGGAGAGAGAGACGGCCTCCACTCCTGACTTGTTCCCCCATTATCGATCCTTTGTCTTGTGAATTGGGACCGAATTTCCAAACCATCGCTGCCTATCCCTTCCCCCATCCACCCCTCCTGATGGTTTGTAGGAAGAGCACCGTTTGGCTTGATGGCCGAAGAGTGACTGATGTTTGAAAATATAATGTAGAGATTAAAAAAACTACAATCACTGTCAGATGTTTACATACTCCTGTCTTCGGGGTGGTCGCAATGTTCGCCTTTAGGTGAGGCATCGCAATTCTGTGGTATCTGACCCCCCCCCCCCCCCCCCCCCCACACACACACACACACACACACACACAATCTCAGCCCGACTGGGTAAGAACTGGTAAATGTGAAAGCACTCCTTCGGCCGTCTGCAGTTTAAATGATGTCCCTCCTATGCCTGAGGCTGTGTACACACCCTCTCTGAATCAACTTGCCCAGTGTTTGGTCATGGGGCTGGGAGGTGTGGATTGTAGTTTGGTGTAAAAGGTGTCTCATGCATTTCTCTGGAATTTCACAGTGTATTCCTCATCCTGATTTCACCTGTGCAGATTGGTCCTTCTCGTAGACACGGAAACTGACCCTTCACTCCCACCTGTCCGTGCTGATCAGATAGCCTAATCTAATCTAGTCCCATTTGGCCGTATGTCTCCAAACCGTTCCTATCCACGTCCCCATCCTGGTTCCTTTTAAATGTTGTCATAGTACTAGCCTCCTCTGGCACCTTATTCCACACACGCACCACCCTCTGCGTGAAAACGTTACCCCTCGGCTCCCTTTTATATCTCTCCCCTCTCACCTTATGCCCTCGGGGTTTTGGACTCCCCTACCCTGGGGAAAAGACATTGACTCTGTCCGTGTCCCCTGTGATTTTATAAAGTTTGACAATTTTGATGATTTGGACATGTCAGAGACTGTAACATCTGCCCCATTCCATCGCAGTGGTTATTGACAGAGCAGGTTATGTGGATAGGATTGTCCAGTTGTCTTAAAGCCAGATAGGCCCTTCAGCCCTTCACGTCTGTGCTGACCCATCTGTATGAATCCCAGTCACTGTTACACTGTACGAGGCAGCACTGTATTCGATCCCAGTACCAGTCCCTGCCCAGAGTGTGTGTAATACATACTGATTCACTCCTTCATGTGAAATAAATGGGATTATCAACGCAGAATCCTTACTCCCAGTGATTCAACATTAGATTAGATTCCCTACAGTGTGGAAACAGACCCTTCAGCCCAACCAGTCCACACCGACCCTCCGCAGAGTAACCTACCCAGATCCATTTCCCTCTGACTAATGCACCTAACACTCGGGGCAATTTAGCATGGCCAATTCACCTGACCTACACATCTTTGGACTTTGGAAGGAAACCCACACAGACAGTCGCCCGAGGCTGGAATCAAACCTGGGACCCTGGTTCTGTGAGGCAGCAGTGCTAACCACCGAGCCACCATGCCACCTTCAAGATGTTCATTTTCCCAAGTTGGCTGGGATGGAGGGCTGCTGCTGCTGCTGATCCCCTGGCCTTGGTTGTGATCTGGGTAATTGCTCCAGTTAGCTCAGTCCACATTACAGCAAGGCCTGGTCCTGGAGCAGGCTTGAAACATTGACCAAATCAGGGACGGGTGAAGAGAGGGGACTGACCTGAACACAGTCAAACGTGTCCTAATGTTCGACAGCAGAGGGTGAGTGGTTTTGAAAGTAAATCTGGCTGGAGAGCACTGCTCCCTCCTCTCTTCCCCGCTGTGAAGATGGTTAACCAGTTAACAATAAACACATTCTCACTTACACAGTAACTCTCCAACTGGTTAAAAATCACACAACACCAGGTTATAGTCCAACAGGTTTAATTGGAAGCACTAGCTTTCGGAGCGCTGCTCCTTCATCAGGTGGTTGTGGAGAATAAGATTGTAAGACACAGGATTCATAGCAAATGTTTACAGTGTGATGGAACTAAAATTATATCTTGAAAAAGACCTGGATTGTTAAGTCCCTCATCATGCTGGTTTCAGTTCTTTCATATGTGAATCACAGAACTTTCTTAAAGTTACATTCTCGAGTGAACTTTAACAATTGGTGTCATGTCGGCCCAAATAATGAATTGAAGGTGTGAGGTGCTATGTGTGAGACTGTCTGTGCCCCAATGTTCAGACTAATTCTAACAAATTGATTTACAGGTTCTTACATGGATTCATGCAGTTTTTGAGCAAAATAAAATGTAATTCTGCAAATACAGATTTACCCAACAACCTTGTGTGTGTGTGTGTGTGTGTGTGTGTGTGTGTTGGGGAGGGGGGGGGGGGTGGGAGTGTTAATGAGTGTCTGTGAATGAGTGAGTGAGTGTAAAGGAGTGTAAGTCTGAGAGAGGGTGTGTGTGTGTGTGTGTGTGTGTATAGTGCAGTGGGGTCACCTGTAGTGTGACATGAACCCAAGGTCCTGGTTGAGACCATCTCTATGGGTACTGAGCTTGGCTAATGAACCAACATCGTCATTCTAAAGGATGAGAGACTTGAACAATCCAGGTCTTTTTCAATGTATAATTTCAGTTACATCACACTGTAAACATTTGCTATAAATCCTGTGTCTTACAATCTTATACACTACAACCACCTGAAGGAGGAGTGGCACTCTGAAAGCTAGTGCTTCCAAATGAACCTGTTGGACTATAACCTGGTGTGGTGGGATTGTTAACTTTGCTCACCCTAGTCCCACACAGACGTTGGCCTCCTGTCTCTGAGCTGGTAATGAGCACCCTGCTATGTTATGGAATGGCAGCATCAGTCTGGGATGTGGCTCAGCCTTGACCCTGCTGTGTGGTGATAGACTGGGCATGGATCTCTCCCCCTTGTCGGGATGTAAATGGAGGGGTGGTTGGGGGGGGGGTTGTTGGGGAGAGAGTTCTTACACCCTCCTCTCCCACGTGCCCAGTTAGCATCCAAACCGTTCTCCAGGGTTCCCTCCACTAGTGCCGCTGATTCGGAATGCTCCCTCAGAGGGACCATGCCGGGGTGGGGCTGGGTGATGGAGATGGGCTGAGCGGCCTCTTTTGGCAGTGTGACACTGTCCTAAGCTCAGGGCCATCCTCCCAACTGTGACACACACCCCACCCTCCCTCCCTCTCCCCTACACCCTACCCCACCCCACCCTCCCAGCAGGGGGACAGACTCCCCTCCACTCCTCTGTGACTAGGCTAACAGTGACATGACAGCAAAACCAAACACCCCTCTTCCCCCACAGCGCACCCACCCCGAAGGCTGTCATTGAGGAGTTCCTGCACACTCTGGATCCTACGAGGTATGCAATCTAAACCTGGACACGCTGGGCCAACTGTGTGACTCCAAGCTGCACGCTCTGTGAAACATCCGTCTCACCGAGCTACAGGCTGGGCTGCAAAATGTGCCTGGAATGTGGAAGGGCCACAGCTCAAAGAATACACATGGGTCACAAGTTAGGAACATGACCTTCACACTTGAGAAAGTAATGTGCTGAAGGCTTATTAATACTTTGTTAAAGGATGCCAAGGCAGGGTTAAAGCAAACACAAGGAACATGAGTGGAATGAATGATTGTTGGGTGAACTATGATACTGCATCTTAGCTCACAGAATGCAGCAATGTCACTAGACCAGTAATGCAAGGAGCTGGGTTAATGGTGAGGGAGTGGCAGCACGAGTATAGTTAATAAACGTGGAATTGTGACCCCAGCGATGGTGCCCATGACAACTATCAGCAATTCTGGGGAGGCTGCTTTTTGGAATACTGCCTTCAATTCCGGCCTCCCTCCTAAAGGAAGGATGATGTAAAACTTGAAAGGGTTCAGAAAAGATTTACAAGGATGTTGCCAGGGTTGGAGGATCTGAGCTACAGGGAGAGGCTGAACAGGCTGGGGCTGTTTTCCCTGGAGCATCAGAGGCTGAGGGGTGACCTTATAGAGGTTTACAAAATTATGAGGGGCAAGGATAGGGTAAATAGACAAAGTCTTTTTCCTGGTGTGGGGGAGTCCAGAACTAGAGGGCATAGGTTTAGGGTGAGAGGGTAAAGTTATAAAAGGGACCTAAGGGGCAATGTTTTCACACAGAGGGCGGTGCGTGTATGGAATGAGCTGCCAGAGGAAGTGGTGCAACATTTAAGAGGCATTTGGACGTGTAGATGGAGAGGAAGGATTCAGAGTGAAATGGGGTGGAGACTGTAGTGCTGGAAAAGCACAGCAGGTCAGGCAGGATCTGAGGAGCAAGGGAATCAACGTTTCAGGCAAAAGATCTTCATCAGGTAGGGGCTTTTGTTTCTCTGCTGCTGCTCAGATGCTGCCTGACCTGCTGCGCTTTTCCAGCACCACACTCTCGACTCTAACCTCCAGCATCTGCAGTCCTCACTTTCGCTTAGAACATAGAACAGGCCCTTCGGCCCTCAATATTGCGCCAACCTGTGAACTAATCTAAGCCCATTCCCCTACACTATCCCACCACCATCGACGTGCTTATCCAAGGACTGTTTAAATGTCCTTGGAGGGATATGGGCCAAGTGCTGGCAAATGGGACTGGGTTAATTTTGGATATCTGGTCAGCATGGATGAGTTGGACTGAAGGGTCTGTTTCTGTGCTGTACAGGTCTATGACTCTACCTAAGGTCCTTTTGGAAGGAAATCTCCTGTCATTATCCATGTGACTCCACGTGACTCCAGCCCCACAGTGATGGGATTGACTGTACCCACCTCCCTGAAAGGACTGAGTGAGGCACTCTGTTCCTGGGCAGATAGGCACCGGCACCAAACGCTCGTCTTGCACAATTACCCACCTCCCGTGGAAAGGTTTTCAAAAGGTGATTGGTAAGTAACACCAAAGAGGTTTTGGAAATTCCTTTGCCTCATTGAGCTCCTGTGACATTGTTTGACCTTCAGCTCGCTATCTCAATGATTGTTTGTTGGAGTGCGGAGTGAGAGTTACCAAGTGGGGAACATCAGAGAGAGCCAAGTGCTGCAGAAGTCCAGACTGGAAGCCAGCCCTCGGTAATCATCTCTTTCAGAAGGAGACCAATGATGAGGACGTCCACCATCTCAGTGTTTGACAAACTGTGTCCAGGAGCATTCACAGACACACAGTCATATAGCATGGAAACAGGCCATTCAGCCCGTCCAACAAAACCCCAAACTACACTCATCCCATTTCCCTGCACTTGGTCCATAAGCCGGCTGGGACTGGTATTTCAATCCACGCCCCCACGTGGCGAATCCCAACCCCAACCCCAATCCCAACCCCAATCCCAATCCCAATCCCAACCCCAACCCCAACCCCAACCCCAATCCCAATCCCAATCCCAACAGGTCTGACTTTCTCAAATCTCAAATGACCAATGGACAGAGCATCACACAGCACCTCTCAGCCCAATCATGAAAACGTGACCATCAGAAATGTGAACAGGAGTAGGCCATTCTGCCCGTCGTTCCAGCTCTGCTATCCATCCTCATTGGTGGCCCCCTCACAGATGAGGATGACTCTCTCCGGGTGAGTCTGTTGGTGGCCGTACAGACCGATGGAGGTATTGCAGGTTCTGTTACACTGGGGGCAGGGGGTGGTCACGGGAAGTGGGTGGGTGTGGTGTTGGTGTGGCAGTGTGCTCCTTTCCCCTGGATTCCATTTTTTCCCGACAGCAAATCTCCAGTTTCCCGACGCCTTCTTGGATGCTCCTCTTCCACTCTGGTCTGTCTCAGGCCAGCGATTCCCAGGTTTCTGTGGGAATGCCTCACTTCGCCCAGTGAGGCCTTGTGGGTATCCCTGAAGCCCTTCCTCTGTCCACCTGGGGCTTGCCTGCTGTTTCAGAGCTGGGAGGAGAGCACCTGCTCGGGGAGTCTCTTATCAGTCATGGGGACAATGTGCCCAGCCCCTCACAGCCGATCGAGGAGGGGAGTCAGTGTCTTGATACTGGGGATGTTGGCCTGGTCAAGGACACTGGTGTTGGTGTGTCTGTCTTCCCAGCGGATTTGCAGCATCTTGCGCAGGCAGCGTTGGTGGGACTGCTCCAGCACCTTGAGGCCCCTGTTGTCAACGTCCATATCTCAGAGTTGTGGCCAATCCACCATTCCTCATATCCACTTCCCTGTCCTTCCCCTTCCCCTTCCCCCCCTGCCCCCGACTGATGGAGAATCTCTTGCTCTCAGCCTTCAATATACATATGGAGTTTAGATCAGAGTGGTGCTGGAAAAGCACAGCAGGTCAGGCAGCATCCAAGGAGCAGGAAAATCGACGTTTCGGGCAAAAGCCCTTCATCAGGAATGGAGGCAGGGAGCGTCCAGGGTGGGGAGATGATTGGGAGTGGGTGGGGCTGAGGAGAAGGTAGCAAAGAGAATAATAGGTGGATCGGGGTGGGGATGGAGGTGATAGGTCAGAGAAGAGGGTGGAGTGGATAGGTAAGAAGGGAGATTGACAGGTAGGACAGGTCATGGGGATGGTGTTGAGCTGGAAGGTTGGAGCTGGGGTGAGGTGGGGGAAGGGGAAATGAGGAAACTGTTGAAGTCCACATTGATGCCCTGGGGTTGAAGTGTTCCAAGGCGGAAGATGAGGCGTTCTTCGTCCAGGCGTCTGGTGGTGAGGGAGCGGTGGTGAAGGAGGCCCAGGACCTCCATGTCCTTGGCAGAGTGGGAGGGGGAGTTGAAATGTTGGGCCACGGGGCGGTGTGGTTAATTGGTGCGGGTGTCCCAGAGATGTTCCCTAAAGTGCTCTGCTAGGAGTCTCCCCAATGTAGAGGAGACCGCATCGGGGGCAACGGATACAGTATACACATGGACTCTGCCCCCCCAGCACTCTCTCTGTGGAAAGGACTTCTAAAGACCCACAACCCGCTGAGAGAGAAAACTCTTTCCCATCTCCATCTGTAATGGGTGCCCCTTTATTCTGAAATGAATGACAGACGAGAAACCAGACCCTATTACTGGGGTGAATATAGACATCCACAGATTAAAGTCACAGAAAACAAGAACAGATTATACGAGGAATGGGGAAATTACAAGAGAAAGGACTTGATAATGAACAACAATTGAAAAATTGGCAAAAAGGCCCCAATCCAAAGCTGGAAACTTAAAAGAAACGCTGAGCAAAGATAATCTATTCAGTGTGAAGATTGAAGGGAAATGATTAAAGTTACTGCTCATTCAGCTCAATAATCTCACCGTGTATTCACCACGTAGCACTCCCCTGTAATCTGTACTGGGAGGTTGGAATACAAATAGAACAGCAGGAACTAACTGCAGTTTGATTTCCAGATAACAAGCTACCTGCCCCAGGGATTCAAAGGAACAGGAGAGAAGTCCAGCGCAGGAACAGGCCATTCGGCCCCTCCAAGCCTGTGCTGATCATCATGCCTTGACTGAACTAGACAATAAGCCTCCTGCCCTTATTCGGTCCATATCCCTCTATTCCCTCCCTATCCATGTAACCACCCAGCCTCTGAAATGTCCCCAACGTGCCTGTTCCCACCCCCTCTTCTAGCAGTGTGTTCCAGGCTCCTCCCACTCTCTGTGTGAAATACCTCCCTCACATATCTCCCTTAAACTTTCCCCCTCTTGCCTTGACCCTGTGCCCCCTTGTAATTGAAACTTCAACCCTGGGAAAGCCCCCTGACTATCCCACCCTGTCTGTTCCCCTCATTACTGTGTAGCCCTCAATTAGGGTCTCCCCTCAGTCACCGTCTTTCCAGTGAAAACATTCCTAGTCTTTTTAACCTTGCCTCATAGCTAATGCCCTCGAGACCAGGCAGCGTCCTGGTGAACCCTCCCCGCACTCTCTCTCTCTCTCCCCAAAGTTTCCACCCCTTCTGGTGGTGTGGTGACCAACACCGCACACGGCAACCTCTGATGTAGAAATATGTAGTAAGGACGACGCAGGAGTGAGATACAGGCTGGAATCAAATCCAGAGGCTTAATTAATATAATGTATGTGGAAGGATAGGTTCCTGGAGAGTGAAGTGACTCACAAAACAAAAGTCTAATTGAAAGGTTTCAGATTGAGAGGGGAGCATCATGAGGGCTCAATGTGACAATTGTACATTCTCCCCGTGTCTGCGTGGGTTTCTTCCCACAGTCCAAAGACGTGCAGGTTGGGCGGATTGGCCATGGGAACTTGCCCCACAGTGTTCAGGGATGTGTAGGTTAGGGTGGATTGGCCATGGAAATTTGCCCCATTGAGTCCAGGAATGTGCAGATTAGGGTAAATTGGCCATGGGAAATTGTCCCATAGTGCCCAGGGCTGTGCAGGTTAGGGTGGATTGACCATGGGAAATTGTCCCATAGTGTCCAGGGATGTGTAGGTTAGGGTGGATTGGTCATGGGAAATTGTCCCATAGTGCCCAGGGCTGTGCAGGTTAGGGTGGATTGACCATGGGAAATTGTCCCATAGTGTCCAGGGCTGTGCAGGTTAGGGTGGATTGACCATGGGAAATTGTCCCATAGTGTCCAGGGATGTGTAGGTTAGGGTGGATTGGCCATGGTAAATTGTCCCATAGTGCCCAGGGATGTGTAGGTTAGGGTGGATTGGCCATGGGAAATTGCCCCATTGAGTCCAGGAATGTGCAGATTAGGGTGAAGTGGCCATGGGAAATTGTCCCATAGTGTCCTAGGGATGTGCAGGTTAGGGTGGATTGGCCATGGGAAATTGTCCCATAGTGCCCAGGGATGTATAGGTTAGGGTGGATTGGCCATGGGAAATTGTCCCATAGTGTCCAGGGATGTGGAGGTTAGGATGGATTGGCCATGGGAAATTGTCCCATAGTGCCCAGGGATGTATAGGTTAGGGTGGATTGGCCATGGGAAATTGTCCCATAGTGCCCAGGGATGTGTAGGTTAGGGTGGATTGGCCATGGGAAATTGTCCCATAGTGCCCAGGGATGTGTAGGTTAGGGTGGATTGGCCATGGGAAATTGTCCCATAGTGCCCAGGGATGTGTAGGTTAGGGTGAATTGGCCATGGGAAATTGTCCCATAGTGTCCAGGGATGTGTAGGTTAGGGTGGATTGGCCATGGGAAATTGTCCCATAGTGTCCAGGGATGTGTAGGTTAGGGTGGATTGGCCATGGGAAATTGTCCCATAGTGCCCAGGGATGTGTAGGTTAGGGTGGATTGGCCATGGGAAATTGTCCCATAGTGTCCAGGAATGTGCAGATTAGGGTAAATTGGCCATGGGGAATTGTCCCATAGTGTCCAGGGATGTGTAGGTTAGGGTGGATTTGCCATGGGAAATTGTCCCATAGTGCCCAGGGATGTGTAGGTTAGGGTGGATTGGCCATGGGGAATTGTCCCATAGAGCCCAGGGATGTGTAGGTTAGGGTGGATTGGCCATGGGAAATTGTCCCATAGTGCCCAGGGATGTGCAGGTTAGGGTGGATTGGCCATGGGAAATTGTCCCATAGTGCCCAGGGATGTGCAGGTTAGGGTGGATTGGCCGTGGGGAACGAGCTCTGAGTTCTTTCGTTCCTGACTCAGTTGACAGGTGTCAATACCAGTTATCCCACGTTTGTTTCCTGAACGTGCCTCAGGTCTGTGTCTGAGGGATTGTTGCAGCCTTTTATTAGGGACATAATTTCCGTCTTTAAAAGCGACTTGGGTTCCAGGTATTAAAATGAGTTGATGGCAACTGGAAATGGAGGTGAGTATGTTGAGGCCGAGACACTGGGGGTGCCGGGGTTATCTCCCTGTGACCCAGGGGAATGCTCTGTGGACAGGGATTCAAGTCTAGGCACAGAGTTTCAACTCAGTTAAATCAGAAAACTCTGTAACACAGAGGTGCTGTTCATTAACTCATCACACAGTGCCATCAATTGCTGTGAAAATATCTGGTCTATTGATGCCCTTTGTGGAGGGGAATCCACCCTCCTCACCCAGTCTGACCTACATGTGACTCCAAACCCCCAGTGATGTGGTTGATGTTACAATTACCCCGTGAAATGGGCTGAGCAGTCCCTGTCCTAATTTGTTTGTGGGACATCCCCCAGTATTTCTTGCCTGTCCCCAGCTGTCCTTGAAATATTTGGTAGCGATTGGTACAGCTTGCTGGGCCTTTTCAGAGGCCAGCTGAGAGTCACCCCCATTGCTGTGGGTCTGGAGTCACACATAGGCCAGACCAGGTAAGGATGGCAGTGTCCTTCCCTAAAGGACATTAGTGAACCTGAAGGGTTTTCCCAACAACATGGTCATCATCAGACACCTCATTCCAGCTTTTTATTGAATTCAAATTCCATGTGGTAGAACTTGAACCCGGGTCCCCAGAACATGAACTGGGATTCTGGGGGATTCATAGTCGAGTGATAATGCCACTAAGACATCACCTCCCTATTTCAAGTGGCAATTAGGGGTGAGCGTTTCCCAGTGACATGCTCGTCCTGTGAAAGAATATTGAGAAAACAATGGGCAGTCCTGCGTCACACAATCACTGATCCCTGCTCAATGATCTCAAGCTGAGTACGTGGACTGTAATGGGCTGTCGATGATTTACCTGGGTAACTGCACTGAGCCAGGAACCAGGGACACTGTCACCTGTTACCGGTGAAGCTAGGCACAGGAGGTGAAGAATTATTGAGTGAGCCACTCTACCTCTCACACACCCCTGTCATCACTAGCCTTTTCCCTTCAAAGCCAGTGTCCTCACACTTGCGATTGTTTTGTCTAGCGTTAAACACCCCCTACATTTCCCATAACTCTAAGCCCCAACTCTCCTGTCAACCTATGGGACTAGGGATCTCAGAGGCTGATGTCCATTGGATATTGGGATATGGGAGTTCTAGGCTGGTGTACACCATCCATAATTGATGGTAAGGCACATACAATCTCTGGGAGAAGGTTACAAGGGACAGGAATTTAAAAATTCACTCCTGGGATGTGGTGTCACTGGCTGGGCTCAGCATTTATTTGCCCCTGTCCCTAGTTGACACCCCCCCCCCTTGAGAAGCTAGGGGGTGAGCTGCATTTCCTGCCCCTGTCCCTAGTTGCCCCCTCTTGAGAAGGTGGGGGTGAGCTGCATTTCCTGCCCCTGTCCCTAGTTGCCCCCTCTTGAGAAGGTGGGGGTGAGCTGCATTTCCTGCCTCTGTCCCTAGTTGCCCCCCTTGAGAAGGTTGGGGTGAGCTGCATTTCCTGCCCCTGTCCCTAGTTGCCCCCCCCTTGAGAAGGTGGGGGTGAGCTGCCTTCTTGAACCACTGCAGTCCATGTGCTGTGGGTAGACCCACAATGTCCCTTAGGGAGGGAATTCCAGGATTGGGACCCAGCCACACTGAAGGAACGGCCGATATATTTCCAAGTCGGGATGGGGAGGGGCTCGGAGGGGAACTTGCAGGGGATGGTGTTCCCATGGATCTGCTGCCCCTTGTCCTTCTGGATGGAAGTGGCCATGGGTTTGGAAGGTGCTGTCTCAGGGTCTTTGGTGAGTTTCTGCAGGGTATCTTGTAGATGGTACACACTGCTGTTACTGAGCGTCGGGGGGTGGAGGGAGGGGATGTTTGGGGAGTTTCTGCAGGGTATCTTGTAGATGGTACACACTGCTGTTACTGAGCGTCGGGGGGTGGAGGGAGGGGATGTTTGGGGAGTTTCTGCAGGGTATCTTGTAGATGGTACACACTGCTGTTACTGAGCGTCGGGGGGTGGAGGGAGGGGATGTTTGGTGAGTTTCTGCAGGGTATCTTGTAGATGGTACACACTGCTGTTACTGAGTGTTGGGGGGTGGAGGGAGGGGATGTTTGGGGAGTTTCTGCAGGGTATCTTGTAGATGGTACACACTGCTGTTACTGAGCGACGGGGGGTGGAGGGAGGGGATGTTTGGGGAGTTTCTGCAGGGTATCGTGTAGATGGTACACACTGCTGTTACTAAGCATCGAGGGGGTGGAGGGAGGGGATGTTTGTGGATGTTGTGCCAATCAAGTGGGGGCTGCTTTGTCCCTGGATGGTGTTGAGCTTCTTGAGTGTTGTTGGAGCTGCCCCCATCCGGGGAAAGTGGGGAGTATTCCCTCAACTTCCTGCCTTGTGCCTTGTAGATGGTGGGACAGGCTTTTGGGGGGGGGAGTCAGGAGGGGAGTTCCTCGCTGCAGGATCCCCAGCCTCTGACCCTGCTCCTGTAGCCGCTGTGTTTATGTGGTGAGTCCAGTTCAGTTTAAAACAATGCTTATCCAAATAGTTATAAACATATTGTTCAAATATTTGACTTTGTAGAAATCAATGTTGTAGGTTTTCCAGCCCCTGCTGTTTCCGGACTCTGGTGAAGATTTGGTGCAGTGTGGGGGCACTGATCAAAGGGAACAGTTTGTTTTAATTATTTAATCCTGGAGTTAATTGATTAAATCCTGTCCTCGCTCTGCCTCTCCCAGCTGTCTCGATGCTGTGTTTCAGAGCTGGGTCCCCATCCTTTTGGGCCATTGGGCTCCTCACAATCCTATTGGTTTCTACCTTGAACGGACTCAAGGACTGAGTTTCCATAGGTTTGTGGAACTGCGACAGCTTTTCGTAGAAAGGGTGGAGATTCCCAGCAGGGGTTGAGGCCATTCAGCCCACTGGTGAGAAGTAGCTGATATCCTTCTCTCCTCAGCCTTACCTTCACCAGTTACAGTACGAGAGTAAGACGTGACTTTTAAAACATGGTGGGGATTTCGGCTTCATTCCAGCTCCTCTGGGTGTAAAAGAACCTTCCCTTAAGTTCCCTCAAGTCCTGCCTCTCCCATCTACAAGTTCACTGACGACTCCACCATGGTAGGATGGATGTCAAACAACTCGGAAAGAGTGAGGGCTGTAGATGCTGGAGCTCAGTGTCAAGAGGAAAAGCACAGCAGGTCAGGCAGCATCCGAGGAGCAGGAGAGTCGACGTTTCGGGCAGAAGCTTTTCATCTGGAAGGTGATAAAGCCCTGATGAAGGGCTTATGCCCGAAATGTCGACAGCTCCTTGGATGCTGTGCTTTTCCAGCACCACTCTGGAATATCAAACAACGATGAGTCAGAATACAGGAAGGAGACAGAGGGCTTGCTGACCTGGTGTGATGAGAACAATCTCTTTCCCAGTGTCTGAAGAACTGAGCATTAACCTCAGGGAGAAAGGAGGAGAATACCCCTCCCCATCTACATCAAAGGAGCAGAGGTGGAGAGGGTGGACAGTGTCAACTTCCTCCGAGTGACAATAACCAACAGCCTGTCCTGGATTACCCATGGAGATGTTACGAAGGCACAACAACGCCTCTTCTTCCTCAGGAGGACCCAGGCCCTTCAGTATGATCCATACGGCCCCCTCACCAACTCCGACAGATGCACCATTGGGAGGGGACTGTCCGGGTGTGTTACAGTCTGGGACGGCACCTGCTCTGCCCAGGGACTGTGAGAAACGACAGAGGGTGGTGGGCACAGCCCAGACCAGCACAGGAGGCCACCTTCCCACCACAGACCCCAGTTACACAGCTCACTGACGGGGAAAGGCTGCCAACATCATCAAAGACCCATTGCAACCTTTTCCATCAGGCAGAAGGCCCAGAACGTCGAACACACGCACCAGCAGGTTCAGGAACAGCTTCCCCCCAGCCGCTGTTAGACTGATGGATGGACTCTCTAGCATCAATAAGCAGTGTAACCTGTCTGCCTCTGTCTAGGTCTCTCTGATCTGCACATCCTTGCTGACCATGATCTGCCTGGACTGCTCGTCAACAAAGCACGTACACTGTGCTTCAGTACACGGGCCAATCAATCAATCAGTCAGTCAATTCCCTCCATAGCCATTTGCAGTAAAGAACTCCTCAGATTAGAGTAAATAGATGGTGTGTTTGGAAACTCGATTCTTTGATCCTCAGCAGGGCTGGGCTGGAGGTTAACGTGGTAATGATCTGATCGCAGAGTTGGGCTGGGTGTGGGGGGACCTGGGGAGATGACAGTGGGTTGGTGGAGATCTGTTGTTTTTGCAAACTCCCCAGGCAAGGTGAGAGGTCAGGAGTGGGTATAATGCTAACCCAACCTTTTACAGAGAGAGAGAGAGAGAGAGAGAAATACATAGAGATAGACAGATAGATAGATAGGTAGATAGATAGACAGACAGACAGACAGATAGACAGACAGACAGACAGACAGATAGATAGATAGATAGACAGAAAACATAGCTGCAACGTTTAACTATTGGGTGTCCTCCATCACAGAGAGAGAGAGAGAGAGAGAGTGAGAGTGTTCCCTCTGATGATTAAAGCAGCAGGAACTCTTAGCTGGAAATGACTCTGTAAGATTCATCAGCAGTTGCTGTGGGGGAATTCAAGTCTGACCCTGAGTCACATCTATTTTGTTTTAAAAATATCTCTTGGTATAAATAGGCAGGAGGCAGAGAGAGAGAGAGAGAGAGAGAGGGGTGTCTGTGTGTTTGAGACTGGTCTAGCTTTGAGAGCTACTCTCTCTCTCTCTCTCTCTCTGTGGGTGTGATTTGTAGTGTCGACTCCAGTCCAGTTGAACTGAACTTTCACCCCCACCAACAATCTTTCTCTCTCTCTCTTTTATTGGAGCACCTTCTGACTTGCTGGCTGTGATTCTCTCCCTTCAGTCAGGGTTTGGAGGGGTTGGATAGGAGGCTGGACTAGGATCCTTCCGCAATCGAAAGTGACTGAGTCATCCAGCCAGACTGGGAGAGACACATACACACAGCCAGAGAGAGAGAGAGCCAGAGAGTTTACCCCTTTGCCTTATCACCCTGCAAACCCCATTCCCCACCTCTCTACCTCCTTCCTGTTGTTCCCCACCCCTCCTCGATTCCCTGATGGCTTTTCTGATGAAGAGAAAGAAGTTTAAGTTCCTGGTGACCCTGACCCTGGAGGAACTCTCAGCTGTACCTTTCGTGAATGGGATCCTGTTCTGTAAAATCCGTCTTCTCCACGGAGGCTCGTTCAGTGACCTCTCCACCAGGTAATATCACTCCTAGTCATAGACTGGACTTTATGAATTGTGCTCTGCCGTGATTTATTTTTCTGAAACTGTGTCACCCAAATTAAAATAATTGTATTGCATTTGTATATCTCCTGTCACCACCTCAGATCGTAGCACCACTTTGTTTTCTCCTCCTCCTCTCCCTCCCCCCCCCACCCCAAAGGGTGGACGGTTGGCTGGGAAGGGTCAAGGTGTTGGCGCCACCATATGAGGCCACTCGGCCAATCACATCTGTGCCATCCTACCCCTGGGGCAGCCCTGTTCCCGCCAGTGTGCCCAATTTACACGCAGACAGCTCGCACAAAACAGCGATGGCACCCATCTTTGAAATTCCTACTTGGGACGCTGGGACGGTGTTTATTGTCCCCTTCCCTAGTCACTTAGACCCTTCAGCCCAACCAGTCCGTGCCATCCCTAATCCCAAACTAAACTAGTCCCACCTGCCTGCTCCTGGCCCATATCCCTCCAAATCTTCCCCTCCCTGTCCTTATCCAAAAGTCTTTTAAAACTTGTACCTGTACCCACATCCACCACTTCCTCAGGAAGCTCATTCCACACCCTCTGTTTAAAAAGAAAATCGCCCCCATGTCTTTTTTAAACCTCTGTCCTCTCACCTTAAAAATCTGCCCCCCAGTCTTGAACTCCCCCATTCTGGGGAGAAGCCCCTTATGTATTGACCCCCCCCCACACCTTGTGATTTTATAAACGTCTACATGGTCACCTCCTGACACTCCAGTGAAAGAAGTCTCAGCCACTCCCTATAATTTATATCTCTAGGAATATTTTCTTGTGAAAGTTTTCGGGATAGATTAAGGGTAAGGGAGATGGGATACCCTGCCTTTTCAGAAAGGTGAACTCTGACACACAGGGGCAAGGGAGTGGGGGTCTGTCAGATAAAACCCAGCCACTTGAAGGACAGAGTTGCTTGAGGGGCCGAATGGCCTCTCTGAGGGGGTTGGTTTGAGATCTTTCATACTTGCCCCAGGGGTGACAGGTTAATGTTTGCTCAGGGAGACAGTGCAGCGGTCCATTTGTACCACCCGCAGAATTTGATCCTGGACCCTACGATTTTATTTACTCTGTCACAGGATGTGGGCATCACCGATGAGGTCAGAGTTCACTGCTCGTCCCTAATTGCCCCTTGGTCTGAGTGACCAGCTCAGAGGGAAGTTGACAGTCAGCCCCGAGACCATGGGGTCTGGAGTCACGGCTGGTCAAACTGGGGAAGGACGGCAGATTAGCGAACGTGACGGGTTCTGACTGAGATAGAAAATGCCGTGGCAATGTTTCCTTGCAAGTCGCAATTCCGACCCTGAGCTGAGTTACAGAACCTGTAATTTGGTGGTTTCAAGGCAACTTTATGGACGTTTTCTTAACTGGAGCCCAGTGTTGCAGCAGCCGCTGTGTCAAGGTTTGAACCCGTGACTCCAGGCCATTGACTGAGCTTCTCAGCACCACCGTCTCAGTAATACAGCCCCGTCCCCTCTGTCCCTCCTTCCGAACGGGGTGGCATTGCAACAGGAAAGCCAGGAAACGTTCGTGGTTAGGAGCGGGTGGTAGTGTCCCCAACCTTGGACCGGGAGGCCCGTGTTCAAGTCCCACTTGCTCCAAGGGGTGTGGGGTTGGAAGGGGGTGTGTCATGACATCTCTGAGCAGTTTGGTTAGGAGACAATGGGTTAACTCAAAAGGAGCAGGAGTAGGCCATTCGACCCCTCCAATATGTTCTGCCGTTCAGGGGTTGATCATCCAACTCAATGCCGAGAGAGAAGTGTTGAGCAATTCCTTTAAAGCATCTTAAACATTTCGGTTTGACTCTCCTGTAAAGTATTGCGATTGCCCAACCAAATATCCACCGAGCTGAGGCTTGAGGAATGGTAGTGGTGGTAGTGGTGAGGTTGAGGGGGGGAGGTCAGGTAGAGGACTGGCCTCTTGCTATGTTAGGTTCTCACCCACACCCTGTCTATCTTTCACTCCTTCATCCTATCTGATTGATGGCAGTGCCAGAATCATGTGCTTGTTCTACATCTGTTCGCCAAGGACTGGCACAGGCAAGTTGGGCCGAAGGGCCTGTTTCGATGCTGTCAATCACCATGACTGCCCCCCCTCCGGGGTGGTACAGACCCTGTCAGTGCACCAGCGGGCTCCTGAACAATAACGTTCGTTATTATTTCATCCACGATGTGGCCAAAGATTACCCCCAAAAAACCCAGAGGATGCAAAGTCAAAGCCAGCTAGTCAGCAGGCAGAGCAGGTAACCGGGAACGTCATTGTGGATTCCGAGTGGGATTGAACAGAAGTATAAAGGATGAAAGGGGAAGAATCTCAGAGGCTGGGAATCCGAATCAAAAACAGAAACTGCTGGAGGGAGGGTCACCTGCTTCGAAACGTTAGCTCAGTTTCCATCTCCTCAGACCTGCTGAGTTTCTCCAGCAGCTTCAGTTCTTGCTGGAGAAAGTAAAGATTCTCTCTTTCATTTCTCTCTGTGAGCATCACGTCTGGAATACCGTGAGCTGTTCTGGTCTCCCTGTTTAAGGAAGGCTGTGATGTATTTGAGGTGGTTCTCGGAGGTTTTATCGGATTGGGACAGACCGTCTGACATAGGAGCAGAAATTAGGCCATTCGGCCCATTGAATCGTTGGAGGGTTAGTGTGGATTTCTTGGGCCGGACATCCCCTCAGCACTGACCCTGTCAAGCCCCGATGTGTTACACTGCGATCTCTTCTCGTTCCTCTCAACTCCAGTGGGTAGGGTCCCATCCGTTGCACGTCAGACAATCCCTCCATCCCAGGGGACAGAGTGGACATGCAGATAATGTCACCCCCCCCCCCCCCCCCCCTCACCCCGCCCAGCCCCAGCAAGCGAGAGTGGGAGAACAAGGGGTCATGAGGTCAGGCTGTATGGGTCAGCCCGTTTCGGACTGAACTGAGAGAGATTGCTTCCCTCAGCCCTGTCCCTAACCCGACCAAATAAGGTGGTGAATATGTTTACAGGACCACTTCTGGAGTACTGCTACAGGAAGGACGTTATTAAACTGGAGAGGGTTCAGAAACGATTTACCAGGATGTTGCCCGGGAATGGAGGGAGAGGCTGAACAGGCTGAGGCTGTTTTCCCTGGAGCTGGATTAGATCACATTACAGTGTGGAAACAGGCCCTTCAGCCCAACAAGTCCCCACCGACCCGCTGAAGCGCAACCCACCCAGACCCCTACATTTACCCCTTACACATTTTTGGACTGTGGGAGGAAACCGGAGCACCCGGAGGGGGCCCACGCAGACACTGGGAGGATGTGCAAACTCCACACAGTCAGTCGCCTGAGGCGGGAATTGAACCCGGGTCTCTGGCGCTGTGAGGCAACAGTGCTAACCACTGTGCCACCGTGCCGCCCGAGTATCGGAGATTGAGGGGAGACCTTCCAGAGGTTTGTAAAATCATGAGGGGCACGGATAGGATAAATAGACAAAGGTATCTTCGCTGGGGTCGGGGAGTCCAAAACTAGGGGTCATATTTTTAAGATGAGAGGAGAGAGGTTTAAAAAGGGCGTGAGAGGCATCTTTTTCACACACAACCACCTGATGAAGGAGCAGCGCTCCCAAAGCTAGTGCTTCCAAATAAACCTGTTGGGCTAGAACCTGGTGTGGTGTGATTTTTAACTTTTCACACAGGTTCGTGTGTGGAATGAATTTCCTGAGGAAGTGGTGGATGTGGGTACAATTACAACGTTTTAATTACATTTGGATATATTCATTGTCAGGAAAGGTTTGGAAGGATGTGGGCCAGGAGCAGGCAGGTGGGATTAGTTGAATTTGGGATTAGTCCAACCATGGACTGTTTGGACTGAGGTGTCAGTGTCCGTGCTGTCTGAGTCTGCGAATTGACGGAATTTGAGATCCTGAAAGGGTTAAGGAGTTTGCAGAGAGAATGGGAAAATGACATGGACTTAGCGGATCAGTAGCAATCACACCAAATGGTGGGCCGAATGGACTGGTGGTGGTTTCTCCCTTCCTCTGCAATTTGTAAACCTGCACTGGTGAGCTGCCCGCAGTGAGGTGGTCCGTGAAACTCCCTACCCCCACCCTGTCAGGTTCACTTCAGGGAGAGAGAGAGGTCTGCTGTCCTTCCCTGGTCTGGGCCTACATGTAACTCCAGACCAGTGCCGTCTGAAATGGCCCATTTAGGGACGGGCAGGAATGGGGCTTTGTCGCTGTGTGGAAATTAGCTGCCTCTTCCCCATGTTCGCACAGTCATCACTCCCTTTCTTCCTGAAACATCTGTCGGGCACAGCAGGCGCCCAGAGGGCGGCTATAGAAATGGCCGCCTGTTCTTGTTAGCGCTGTTGACCATCTGAGTGGCCAATGCCAGCCACGCGGGTGTTGCCTTGGTAGTGTTCCCCTGCTCTCTGGCTGGCTCCAGTCTGGCACTTCACTCACCCGCTTCAGTCTCATGAGGGACTGGGGGGGAACTGTTGTTGCAGGAGGGAATGTTCTGGATCTCCGTTGGAGTAGGTGAGGGAATGTTCTGGATCCCTGTTGGAGTACGGGAGGAAATGTTCCAGATTCCTGTCAGAGTACGGGAGGGAATGTTCTGGATCCCTGTTGGAGTACGGGAAGGAATGTTCCGGATCCCTGTCAGAGTACGGGAGGGAATGTTCTGGATCCCTGTCAGAGTACGGGAGGGAGTATTTGGGACTCCTGTCGGAGTACGGGAGGAGTGTTCTGGATCCCTGTCAGAGTACGGGAGGGTGTGTTTGAGATTCCTGTCGGAGCATGGGAGGAGTGTTCTGGATCCCTGTCTGAGTACAGGAGGGACTGTTCCGGATCCCTGTCGGAATACATGAGGGACTGTTCCGGATCCCTATCGGAGTATGGGAGGGAATATTCCGGATCCCTGTCTGAGTACAGGAGGGAATGTTCCGGATCCCTGTTGGAGTGTGGGAGGGAATGTTCTGGATCCCTGTCGGAGTACAGAAGGGAATGTTCTGGATCCCTGTTGGAGTGCAGGTGAGAATGTTCCAGATCCCTGTCGGAGTACAGGAGGGAATGTTCCGGATCCCTGTTGGAGTATGTTTTGAACGTTGTGGTGAGGTTCCAAGGGGAGTGTTCTGTCTCCCCAGGTTTCAGGGAGTGTGTGAGGGGCTTTGAGGAGGTGCAAAGGACACGCACCCAGGGACTGGGGGAGGAGTGGGAGTGGGCAGGGGCTGGGAGAGGATGGGGAAATTCCCTTTGAAACAAGGGACATCGATGGAGGTGTCTACGGTCAGGCCTGACTAGGACGAGGACTACTGCGATAAGCTGCTGCCATTGGCTGGTGGAGCAGGGATCGTGGGTGGGGGTTGGGGGGGAGGGGGGGTGAGCGGAGAGCCATGAATCTCCGGCTCGGGGTTTGGGTGGGGGTTAGAGGCCAGTGGTCAGGGATGGGGGGAGTGGGAACGGGGAGCAGGGGGATAGCTGATGGAGATCCTGTTTGATGCTGTGAGTGGTAATGGGGGGGTGGTGTAGGTCTGGAGTGTAGATGGCAACGGAAATTGGGAAAGGAAGGAAAATTGGAAACGGAAAAGGGAAATTGGATGCGCTCCTGAGGGGAACAAACGTTAAGTGCCATGGGGACAGAGCACTGGGACGGATCGACAGAGAGCTAGCATGTGTTGGATGGGCTGAATATCCTTTCTCTTTCTCTCTCTCTCTCTCTCTCTCTGCTGTAATGATGCTTTGCCTGTTGAGTCAAAATGCCACAACAGAGTGATTTCTTAATCCTTTGGAAAGACTCCATTTACTTGCATGTTGCTAATTGTTTTCCTCACTGGTATAATTTCCCAACTGGTCCCTCGGACGGTTGTTTTCACAAGTTGTTTTTGGGTGTAGGCAACATGAAATGCCGTTGTTCCAATCTCTGATGGAGGTATTCCTTGACTGAGGCACTGAGTTCGCTGCTGTTTGGTCTTTGGTCTTTGCCAATAGCACTGTTGCATTGCGATCCTTGTAGGATACTAACCGGGGAACAAAGAAACATGGCCAACTCCACTCCCTCCTCACGAACGCTCGGACATCATGCTGTTAAAGCAGCACTGACTGCTACTCCAGAGTACACGCAGAGTTAATCATTCACCCTCAACTCTCCCAAGACGTCCAGCAGAGTTACAGACCAGACAAGCCCAAATTCTGATGTTGGTGTTGGTGGGAAAGTTATTGACTGGGAGCTTTCTGTGATCTTAAAAGCATCGAGTCACAGAGCTGTACAGCACAAAACCAGACCCTTCGGCCCAACCCGTCCATGCTGACCAGATATCCCAACCCAATCTAGTCCCACCTGCCAGCACCCGGCCCATATTCCTCCAAACCCTTCCTATTCATATACCCATCCAGATGCCTCTTAAATGTTGTAATTGTACCAGCCTCCACCGCATCCTCTGGCAGCTCATTCCATACACATACCACCCTCTGGGTGAAAAGGTTATCCCTTAGGTCTCTTTTATTATCTTTCCCCTCTCACCTTAAGCCTATGCCCTCTAGTTCTGGACTCCACCACCCCAGGGAAAGGGATCTATTTATCCTATCCATGGCCCTCATAATTTTGTAAATCTCTATAAGGTCACCCCTCAGCCTCCGACACTCCAGGGAAAACAGCCCCAGCCTGTTCAGCCTCTCCCTGTAGCTCAAACCCTCCACCTCGGCAACATCCTTGTAAATCTTCTCTGAACCCTTCCATGTTTCACAACATCTTTCCGATAGGAAGGAGACCAGAATTGTGCACAATATTCCAACAGTGGCCTAACCAATGTCTTGTACAGCCACAACAAGACCTCCCAACTCCTGTACTCAGTACTCTGACCAATAAAGGAAAGCATACCAAACGCCGCCTTCACTATCCTATCCACCTGCGACTCCACTTTCAAGGAGCTATGAACTGCATTCCAAGGTCTCTTTGTTCAGCAACACTCCCCAGGACCTTACCATTAAGTGGGTAAGTCCTGCCCTGATTTGCCTTTCCCAGAATTCTTTCTATCCTTCAGAGAGGATGGGCAGCATCAATGGCAGTGCAGCATTCCCTCAGTACTGCAGTGGGAGTGACAGTGTGAGGTCAGGTCTGTGCAGGGGCACTCTAACCTACAAACCTCCTCCTGCCAGAGGTTCTTACCCTTCCATGGGATCTGGACACCGTGGGCAAGGCCAGAAGTTGGTGCCTACCCCTAATTGCCCTTGAGCTGACTGGCTCGCCTGGCCATTGCCCAGGGCAGTAAAAGAGTCAGTCCCGTTGCTGTGGGTCTGGAGTTACGTGCAGGCCAGACTGGGGAAGGACAGCAGATTTCCCTCCCTAAAGGGCCTTAGTGAGGCCCATGGTGTGTGTGCCTGAAGGTGGTAGTTTTCTGACTGTTCCAGACAATAGATTGAATTTACATCCCACCAGCTACCATGTGGGGAATTTGAACCCATGACCCCAATGTAGAAGGAGTTACTTCTTGTATTGGCGTCACACCATCTTGCGCTGAGGAGGTGAGCAAAAATAACCATAAGATATAGGAGCAGATAGAGGCCATTCAGCCCATCCAGTCTCCTCCGCCATTCAATGAGGTTGATCCTGACCATCCTCCTTTCCACTTCCCTGCCTTTTCCCCTTAACCTCGATTCCCTTCCTGATTAAACATCCCTCTCTCTCTCTCTCTCACTCCCTCTCTCGGCCTTGAATATACTACAGGCTGCCCCAGCCTCCACAGCCCTTTGTGGTAGGGGATCCCACAGATTCACTCCCCTCGGATCAAGCGATTGATCAGCCAAATGATTGGATTGAGTCAATCACACGTCACGGTGGCTCAGTGGTTAGCACTGCTGCCTCACGGTGCCAGGGACCCGGGTTCGATCCCACCCTCGGGTGACTGTCTGAGCGAAGTTTGCACATTCTCCCCGTGTCAGCGTGGGTTTCCTCCGGGTGCTCCGGTTCCTCCCATAGTCACAAAGATGTGCAGGTTAGGGTGGATTGGCCATTGGGAAATTGTCCCATAGTGCCCAGGGATGTGCAGGTTAGGGTAGGTTGGCCATGGGAAATTGTCCCATAGTGCCTAGGGATGTGCAGGTTAGGGTGGATTGGCCATGGGAAATTGTCCCATAGTGCCCAGGGATGTGCAGATTAGGATGGATTGGCCATGGGAAATAGTCCCATAGTGCCCAGGGATGTGCAGGTTAGGGTGGATTGGTCATGGGAAATTGTCCCATAGTGCCCAGGGATGTGCAGGTTAGGGTGGGTTGGCCATGGGAAATTGTCCCATAGTGCCCAGGGATGTGCAGGTTAGGGTGGGTTGGCCGTGGGAAATTGTCCCATAGTGTCCAGGGATGTGCAGGTTATGTGGGTTAGACATGGGGAATGCAGGGTTAGAACGATACAGTGGGTCTGTGTGGGATGCTCTTTGGAGAGTCAGTGCGGACTCAGTGGGCCGAATGGCCTGTTTCCACACTGTGGTGATTTTCCAAATCCCTGCCTGAGTCTCTCCCTCACTGACAGGGTCTGATGCCAACTTCCCAGAGCAAGCAGTTGGCCAGGGGATTCTGCATAATCTTCTCAGCTCCTCAAGGACAATCGACAAGGTTCCTTTGTTTTTAATCATCGAATTACTTCCTCGTTCAAAGTTAAAAATCACACAACACCAGGTTATAGTCCAACAGGTTTAATTGGAAGCAGACTAGCTTCCGGAGTGACGCTCCTTCATCAGGTGATTCCTCGTTCAGGCAGTGACAAACCAAGGTTGGAGTTCAAAGGTCACATTTCTTACACAATAGGCACAAACACACACTCTCTCTCTCACACACACACTCTCTCATACTCACACTCACACACAGCCACACACACTGTCTCTCGTACTCACACACACTCTGTCTCTCACACACATTCTCTCATAATCACACTCACACACAGCCACACACTCTCTCACACACACACTGTCTCTCACATGCATACACTCACTCATACTCACACACAGCCACACACACACACTCTCGTACTCACACACTGTCTCTCACACACATTCTCTCATACTCACACTCACACACAGCCACACACTCTCTCACACACACACTGTCTCTCACATGCATACACTCACTCATACTCACACACAGCCACACACACACACTCTCGTACTCACACACACTCTGTCTCTCACACACTCTCATACTCACACTCACACACACTCTCTCACACACACACACACTCTCTCTCGTACTCACACACACTCTGTCTCTCACATGCATACACTCACTCAAACTCACACAGCCACACACACTCTCTCTCTCACACACACACAGTCTCTCACACATACACTCTCATACTCACACACAGCCACACACACTCTCTCTCATATGCACACACAGCCACACACACTCTGTCTCTCACATGTACACACTCTCTCATACTCACACACACTCACTCACTCTCCCACACACACACTCTCTCTCACATACACACACTATCTCACTCTCACACTCTCTCATACTCACACACAGCCACACACACTCTTTCACTGTCTCTCACACACTCTCTCATGCTCACAGCCACACACACTCTCTGTCTGTCTGTCTGTCGTACACACACACTCTCTCATACACACACACACTCTCACACACACACTCTCTCTCTCTCACACACACACACACTCTCTCTCTCACACACACACACACACACACACATACACTCATACACGATTGAGACAGTCTGTTCCTGATAAGTCATGAATCTGATTTTATTGAATATTTAAAATTCTTTGATCTAAACTCCTTTCGGGTTTCTGGCTTATGACTGTGGAATCTTTCACCTTGTGGAAGCCAATTTGCCTGTTTAGTCCCCGCTAGTACTTTTATACGGCTATTCTATGAATCCTATTCGACCTGTGATTTTTCTTTTTAGTTTTTCAAGTTTTTAGCAACTCTCCTCCTGAATCTGCCTTGTTTTCGGCATGTTCTGAAATACAGCTAGTGATATTAATAAGGATGTTGCTGGGGTGTCTACAATCAGGTGGGTCACAGTCTCAGGATACGGTGCAGACTATCTCAGAGGGGAGAAAGTGAGGACTGCAGATGCTGGAGATCAGAGCTGAAAAATGTGTTGCTGGAAAAGCGCAGCAGGTCAGGCAGCATCCAAGGAGCAGGAGAATCGACGTTTTGGGCATAAGCCCTTCTTCAGGAATGAGGAGGGTGTGCCAAGCAGGCTAAGGTAAAAGGTAGGGAGGAGGGACTTGGGGGAGGGGTGTTAGGAATGCGATAGGTGGAGGGAGGTTAGGGTGAGGGTGATAGGCCGGAGTGGGGGTGGGGGCGGAGAGGTTGGGAAGACGATTGCAGGTCAAGAAGGCGGTGCTGAGTCTGAGGGTTGGGACTGAGATAAGGTGAGGGGAGGGGAAATGAGGAAGCTGGAGAAATCTGCATTCATCCCTTGTGGTTGGAGGGTTCCTAGGCGGAAGATGAGGTGCTCTTCCTCCAGGCGTCATGTTGCTATGGTCTGGTGATGGAGGAGGCCAAGGACCTGCATGTCCTTGGTGGAGTGGGAGGGGGAGTTGAAGTGTTCAGCCACGGGGGGGGGGTTTGGGTTGAGGGGGTCTGTTTGAGGATGTGGCTGAAGAGCTTTAGGGCAGAGGAGATGACCTGGGGGGTGCAGTGAGAGAGGGAGTCTGAGACCATCTCAGACTCAGAGGAGGAGAAATGTCTTGCCCCAGAAATCCCCCCCCCAATCTTTGTTAAATCTCTCTCCTTTCACCTTAAAAATCTGCCCCCTCATCTTGAAATCCCCACCCCAGGGGGAAAAACACCCACCATTCATCTTATCGATACCCTTTCATGATTTTATAAACCTCTATAAGGTCAATCTTCAACCTCCTACGCTCCAGTGAAAACAATCCCAGCCTCTATATAACTTCAACTCTCCATTCCCGGCGCCATCCTGGTTAATCTCTTTGGAACTCTCTCCAGGTTCATAATGTCTTTCCCATAACCGGGTGGACACAGTGATCCAGAAGAGGCCTGACCAATGTCCTGCTCAACCTCAACACGACGCGTTAGGTATAGTTCTCAGGGCTAAAGGGGTCAAGGGTCTGGAGGGTGGGGTCTAAGTGGGAACAGGGGACTGGGAGTTGGACGATCGGTCGCGATCGTGTTGAGGAACAGAGCAGGATCTATGTTTCTGCATGATATGCAAATAGTTTCTGCTTGACTAACGCCTTTTATCAATCTATTTAAATTTGACACACACTAATTCAATACACAGAGGTGAGTCACTGCATAAAAACTCAGGAACACCTGACTTGTTTATTTATTCATGGGGTGAGGGCGTAGCTGGCTAAGCCCAGAATTTACTGCCCAGCCCTAAGGGCAGTACAGTGTCAGCCATGTTGATATGGGGGTGGAGTCACATGTGGGCCAGGCAGGGTAGGGAGGGAAGATGTCCATCTCTGAGGGACATCAGTGAACCCAACACATCTCTTGACAACAAATCTTTCCGGGTCACAGAAACAGATGTTGCTAGAGAAACTCAGCAGGTGTGGCAACATTTGTGGGAGAAGAGAGAGATAGAATCAGAGCTAAAGTTTCAGGTCTGCTGACCTCTCGTCAGAGCAAGATGGTCACCTTTAGATTCTTCATTTACGGTGGATTTAAATTTTGCCATCTAGCGTGGCGGGGTTTGAACCCTGTTCCCCTGGAGCGTGACCCGCGGTCTCGGGATCGACAGTTGAGTGATAACACCACGAGGTCATTGCCTCACCATGAGCCAAGCTGATTCGGGTGACACTGAGCTGAGCGGAATCCCCCCCCCCCCTCGCCCCCGCGTCTCCGAGTCAGACGGTCTGGTGTCCAGTCAGTCAGCATCCCAAAAAGCAGACGATCAGTCCCTATCCTGCTGCTGCATGTGGGATCTTGCTGTGCGGGGCTTGGCCGTCACGGTCCCGTGCCATCGCAGGGGAGTTGGGGGAGTTGGTAAGCCGGCCGGGGGTGAAGGGTGGGGGCATTCTGATACCCCCCCCCTCCACTCCCCAGGCTCCGTGCCCATTGCCTGGGCTGCAGCCTCCCTGGTTGGTGAGGGATGGGGGTGCGGGGGTCTGTGTTTCCGTGTGAATGCTAACTCTCTGATATCGCCTCCTTTCCAGGGAAGAGGTGCAGCAGAACTGTGTCCGCTGGGGCAAGAGATCAAGCTTCATGTGCAAGATGAGTGCGAGTCCAGCTACTGGAGTGCTGGACCCCTGTATCTGTCGGGTGTCTGTCCGCAAGGTCTGTCCACATATACTGCCCACTTAACCATGTCCATTCACCAGAGCCCGTGGTCAACGTTTACACCCCTTCCCCCAGAGAAGTGGGGGGGAGCTGCATTTACTGCCCCTGTCCCTAGTTGCCCCCCTTGAGAAGGTGGGGGTGAGCTGCATTTACTGCCCCTGTCCCTAGATGCCCCCCCTTGAGAAGGTGGGGGAGAGCTGCATTTCATGCCCCCGTCCCTAGTTGCCCCCCCTTGAGAAGGTAGGGGTGAGCTGCCTTCTTGAAACGCTGCAGTCCATGTGCTGTGGGTAGACCCACAATATCCCTTAGGGAGGGAATTCCAGGATTGGGACCCAGCCACACTGAAGGAACGGCCGATATATTTCCAAGTTGGGATGGGGAGGGGCTCGGAGGGGAACTTGCAGGGGGGTGGGGTCCCCATGGATCTGCTGCCCCTTGTCCTTCTGGGTGGAAGTGGCAATGGGTTTGGAAGGTGCTGCCTGAGGATTTTTGGTGAGTTTCTGCAGGGTATCGTGTAGATGGTACACACTGCTGTTACTGAGCGTTGGGGGGGGTGGAGGGAGGGGATGTTTGGGGAGTCTCTGCAGGGCATCTTGTAGATGGTACACACTGCTGTTACTGAGCGTCGGGGGGGTGGAGGGAGGGGATGTTTGGGGAGTCTCTGCAGGGCATCTTGTAGATGGTACACACTGCTGTTACTGAGCGTCGGGGGGGTGGAGGGAGGGGATGTTTGGGGAGTTTCTGCAGGGTATCTTGTAGATGGTACACACTGCTGTTACTGAGCGTTGGGGGGGTGGTGTGGAGGGAGGGGGTGTTTGGGGATGTTGTGCCAATCAAGTGGGGACTACTTTGTCCCTGGATGGTGTTGAGATTCTTGAATGTTGTTGGAGCTGCCCCCATCTGGGGAAAGTGGGGAGTATTCCCTCACCCTCCTGCCTTGTGCCTTGTAGATGGTGGGACAGGTTTTTGGGGGGGGGGGGCGTCAGTAGGGGAGTTCCTCGCTGCAGGATCCCCAGCCTCTGACCTGCTCCTGTAGCCGCTGTGTTTATGTGGTGAGTCCAGTTGAAGTTCTGGTCAATTGGCAACCCCCAGGAAGTTGATAGTGGAGGGGGGGATCTCAGTGAGGGGAACATCATTGAATGTCATTGGGCGGTGTTAAGTGTGTGTCTTGTTGGAGATGGTCACTGCGTGTTGTTGGTTTGGGACACAATGAGAGGCCATTCGGCCACACGTCAGCGCTAGTATTTACATTCGTCTTGGATTTCCCTCCTCCTTCAGATAAACATCGAAGCAATGTCTTTCTCCCTGGGGTCTTTCTGTGTCTTCCCCGTTCAATGCAGCACCATCCGTGCCCCTGTTACTCAGTGTGGGAGCCAGTCCCACATCTCTGTGGGCGAGGAAGCCTTCGCCTGGGCTCCTTCTTGGTTTTATTTCTAATCTTCATTCCCTCTGGACTTGGCTCCTCTACCATACTGCTGGCTGGGTTCCCACATTCCACCCTTTGTAAATCTGGGGTCATGCTGAGCTCTGCCTGCTCTCTCTCTCTCTGACCCCAGCTTAGGCCTCTCCATTCCCATGTTCCACGGTGTCATCCCTCCTGATCTCTGGGACCCCCCCACCCTCTGAGATCTCTGCCCTCCTCTATGACCAACGTCAAGTCCACTCCCGCACCATTGGTCACTGTGCCTTCGGAGTCCTGATCCCAAACTCCGGAATTCTGTCCCTCCTTGCTTGGTCATTTCAGGGGGCGGTGAAGAGTTACCCACTTTGCTGTGGGTGTGGAGTCACGTGAAGGCCAGGCTGGGGAAGAGAGGCAGACATTCGAGAGGCTGATGGGTATTGACACCAAGTTGGTGCTGGTCTGGGCTCACTCTCACTGAGACTAGTTATAGATTCGGTGGTGGGACATTGCTACTGTCCCTGGTCTGGGGAGTGCTGGATGATCAACTTGTACCTGCACCCTTGCGCCTCAAATTTGAAGATTAATAAATACTCTCCCTCTCTCTCTCTCTCTCTCACCCTGTCTCTCCCCCGCACTCTCTATATCTCTCTCTTCCTCCCTCTCCCTTTCTCATCCTCTCTCTCTCCCTCTGTCCATTTCCTCCCTCCCTTTGTCTCTCTGTCTCTCTCATGCACTCTCTATGTCTCTCTCCCTGTCCCTCTCTCTCCATCTCCCTATCTCTCTCTTTACCTCTCCTTCTCTCTTTCTCTCTTTCTCTCCCACCACCTCTCACACTCTCTTACACTGCCCCTCTTCTCCTCCCTCACTCTCACTCAACCCTCTGTCTCATACACTCCCTTTCACACTCACTGTCTCTTCCTATATCTGTCTCTCCATTTCCCAATCTCCCCCTCCCTATATCTCCCTTCTCCTCCATCACTCTCTCCGACTCTCCCTCACACATACACACACTCTTGCCCCCACCAACCCTCTCCCTCCCTATGTCTCTCTCCTCCCTCCCCCTCTTCACAGGAACTGAAAGGTGGGAAGGCCTTCATTAAGGTGAGAATATCTCCTGAACAGGGACGGATAAGGTTTGATCAGCTGGTGTGAGTGTGTGAGGTGTGGGAGAGTGGGATTGTGATAGGAGAGTGGGTCTATGATGGGATTGGATGGGAAAGTGGGATAATGATGGGATTAGGTGGGAGAGTGGGACTGTAATGGGAGAGTGGGACTGTGAAGGGAGAGTGGGACTGAGATGGGAGAGTGGAAATGTGATGGGGTTGGAGGGGAGAGTGGGACAGTGGGACTACGATGGGGTTGGATGTGAGAATGGGACTATGATAGGAGAGTGGGACTGTGATGGGGTTGGATGGGACAGTGATGGGAGAGTGGGACAGTGATGGGAGAGTGGGACAGTGATGGGAGAGTGGGACTATGATGGGAGAGTGGGACTATGATGGGAGAGTGGGACTGTGATGGGACAGTGGGACTGTGATGGGACAGTGGGACTGTGATGGGACAGTGGGACTGTGATGGGACAGTGGGACTGTGATGGGGTTGGATGGGAGAATGGGACTGTCATGGGGTTGGATGGGAGAATGAGACTGTCATGGGGTTGGATGGGAGAGTGGGACTATGATGGGAGAGTGGGACTGTGATGGGGTTGGGATGGGAGAGTGGGTCAGGGATGGGAGAGTGGAAATGTGATGGGGTTGGATGGGAGAGTGGGACTGTGATGGGGTTGGATGTGAGAATGGGACAGTGATGGGGTTGGATGTGAGAATGGGACAGTGATGGGGTTGGATGTGAGAATGGGACTATGATAGGAGAGTGGGACTGTGATGGGGTTGGATGGGACAGTGATGGGAGAGTGGGACTATGATGGGAGAGTGGGACTATGATGGGACAGTGGGACTGTGATGGGACAGTGGGACTGTGATGGGACAGTGGGACTGTGATGGGACAGTGGGACTGTGATGGGACAGTGGGACTGTGATGGGGTTGGATGGGAGAATGGGACTGTCATGGGGTTGGATGGGAGAATGAGACTGTCATGGGGTTGGATGGGAGAGTGGGACTATGATGGGAGAGTGGGACTGTGATGGGGTTGGGATGGGAGAGTGGGTCAGGGATGGGAGAGTGGAAATGTGATGGGGTTGGATGGGAGAGTGGGACTGTGATGGGGTTGGATGTGAGAATGGGACAGTGATGGGGTTGGATGTGAGAATGGGACAGTGATGGGGTTGGATGGGAGAGTGGGACTACGATGGGAGAATGGGACAGTGATGGGGTTGGATGGGAGAGTGGGACTATGATGGGAGAGTGGGGCAGTGATGGGGTTGGATGGGAGAGTGGGGCAGTGATGGGGTTGGATGGGAGAGTGGGACTATGATGGGAGAGTGGGGCAGTGATGGGGTTGGATGGGAGAGTGGGGCAGTGATGGGGTTGGATGGGAGAGTGGGGCAGTGATGGGGTTGGATGGGAGAGTGGGACTATGATGGGAGAGTGGGGCAGTGATGGGGTTGGATGGGAGAGTGGGGCAGTGATGGGGTTGGATGGGAGAGTGGGGCAGTGATGGGATTGGATGGGAGAGTGGGACTATGATGGGAGAGTGGGGCAGTGATGGGGTTGGATGGGAGAGTGGGACTATGATGGGAGAGTGGGGCAGTGATGGGGTTGGATGGGAGAGTGGGACTATGATGGGAGAGTGGGGCAGTGATGGGGTTGGATGGGAGAGTGGGGCAGTGATGGGGTTGGATGGGAGAGTGGGGCAGTGATGGGATTGGATGGGAGAGTGGGACAGTGGGACAGTGATGGGAGAGTGGGACAGGGATGGGAGAGTGGGACTGTGACCCTCTGGCAGTGCAGCGCTCCCTCGGCACTGACCCTCCGACAGTGCGGCGCTCCCTCGGCACTGACCCTCCGACAGCGCGGCACTCCCTCAGCACTGACCCTCCGACAATGCCTGCTCTCCCAGCACTGACCCTCCGACAGTGCGGCACTCCCTCAGCACTGACCCTATGATAGTGCAGCACTCCCTCCGCACTGACCCTCCGACAGTGCAGCACTCCCTCCGCACTGACCCTCCGACAGTGCCCGCTTCCCCAGCAGTGACCCTCCGACAGTGCGACGTTTCCTCAGCACTGACCCTTCAACAGTGCCCACTCCCTCAGCACTGACCCTCCGACAGTGCGGCGCTCCCTCCGCACTGACCCTCCGACAGTGTGTGTGTGTGTATGAGAGAGAGTTTGTGGTGGGGGTGACGATGGGCTGTTGGTGTGTTCCTCTCTAACCAGCTCCTCCTGTTCCTCCTGTCGCTGACCAGCTGGGCTTTGTGGATCTGAATTTGGCAGAATTTGCTGGCTCGGGAATGACAGCTCGCTGCTACATCCTGGAGGGATATGAGCCGAAGAAAACACGGCAGGATAACTCCATCCTGAAGGTACCCTCCTGAAGGGAAGGGAAGGAGACTGACAGTCAGGGCTGGGGGTGGAGGGTAACCACCTCCATTCTCAGAGTCAGCGTGTTAAATCCAAACTTCATACTGAGTCATCAACACTTTGCAATGTTTGAGACAGAGGGATATCAGATCGTCCTGACTATACCCACTGTCACCTTCCTACTGTCTTCTTTCAATCTCTGTCCTCTTTAATAGTGGATAGGCTTCAATATTCAGTCAGTCTGTGGTAAACCCAGCACAGGGACAGCACGGGATTAGATACAGAGTAAAGCTTCCTCTACACTGTCCCCCCATCAAACACTCCCAGGACAGGGACAGCACGGGGTTAGATACAGAGTACAGCTCCCTCTACACTGTCTCCCACCATCAAACACTCCCTGGGACAGGGACAGTGCGGGGTTAAATACAGAGTAAAGCTCCCTGTACACTCTCCCCTAAGACAGGGCCAGTACGATCGCTACTCACTGAGACAGTGAAGCTGCTGTTTGTGTAGAACCTGTTTCCTGGTACTGTATTTGTATGGACAGTTTCTTTACCGATGAATAATTTCCTCTTCTTTCCCTCCATTTCTCTCTCCTTTCTCTGTTATTGTTACCCTACCTCCCTTTCCACCCCATCTCCTGTTTATTTCTTGCATTCCTTCTCTCTCCTATTTTATCATCTCTGTCTTTCCTTCCGTCTCTTCTGTGACTCTCTGTCCATTTTATGACCTCTTTGTCTCTCCTGCTTTTTCCCTCTTGTCTCTCATACATCTCCCTCTATCCCTGTGTGTGTGTGTGTGTGAGAGATTTACTCTCTCCTCTCTCTCTCTGTCTTAAAGTTTCTCCTTCTCTCTCTTTTGCTCCGTTCCTCTCCCTGACTCCATCACTTTCTGCCTCTCTTCTCCATTTCTCTATTTGTACTGTTATCTTTCTGTCTCTTTTTCTCTATCTCTCCCTCTGTTACGCTCTCATTGTCTGTTTTTTGCTTTGTGTGTTTATATCTCTCTCTGTCCCTCCCTTTGTGTCACATTTACCCTTTCTCTCTGTCTGATATTCTCTCATTATCTCTCTCTCTCTTTTCTCTCTGTCTGTTATTGTCTCTCTTTATCTATTTTTCTCTCTCTTTTTCTCTATTATTTTCTCACCTTCTCTCTGCATTTTTCTGTCTCACTGACTCTGTCTCCATCTTTGTTTTTAATCACTCTCCCTCTCTGTCTCTATTTCCTTCTCTCTCTCTCTCTCTCTCTCTCTCTCTCTCTCTCTCTCCCTCCCTCCCTCCCACGAATCCCAGATCTCCATCAGTCTGCAGTTGTTGCTGGGTGACCCATGCTTTAAGACGTAAGTACTGGCTTTTTGCTTCTCCTGCACCCCAACATCCATCTTGTCCCTAACCCCAACTCTCACCTTTCTGAACTTTTCATACAGCCCCACAGATCCAGCTACCTGTCTTGTGAGTGTAGTGCACCTGCCAGCCCTGATAATACATTCAAAAACATCTACATGTACCACTCAACAAGATACCCTGCAGAAACCCCCAAATCCCTCCCCACCCCCGACGCTTCAGTAACAGCAGTGTACCTCTACAAATACCCTGCAGAAACTCCCAAACATCCCTCCCTCCACCCCCCCGAGCCTCAGTAACAGCAGTGTGTACCATCTACAAGATACCCTGCAAAACTCCCCAAACATCCCCTCCCTCCACCCCCGACGCTCAATAACAGCAGTGTGTACCATCTACAAGATACCCTGCAGAAACTCCCCAAACATCCCCTCCCTCCACCCCCCGACGCTCAGTAACAGCAGTGTGTACCATCTACAAGATACCCTGCAGAAACTCCCCAAACATCCCCTCCTCCACCCCCCGACGCTCAGTAACAGCAGTGTGTACCATCTACAAGATACCCTGCAGAAACTCCCAAACATCCCCTCCCTCACCCCCGACGCTCAATAACAGCAGTGTGTACCATCTACAAGATACCCTGCAGAAACTCCCCAAACATCCCTCCCTCCACCCCCGACGCTCAGTAACAGCAGTGTGTACCATCTACAAGATACCCTGCACTCCCCAAACATCCCCTCCCCACCCCCCGACGCTCATAACACATGTGTACCATCTACAACGATTCCTGCAACTCACCAACATCCCCTCCTCCCCTGACGCTTAGTAACAGCAGTGTGTACCATCTACAAGGTACCCTGCACAACTCACCAAACGCCCCCTCCCTCCATCCCTACCTTAGTAACAGCAGTGTACCATCTACAAGATACCGCAGAAACTCCCCAAACATCCCCTCTCACTCAGCCCTACGCTCATAACAGCAGTGTGACCATCTACAAGTACCCTGCAGAAACTCACCAACGCCCCCTCCCTCATCCCCTGACGCTAGTAACAGCAGTGTTACATCTACAAGATACCCTCACAACTCACCAACATCCCCTCCACCACCCCCCGACGCTCAGTAACAGCAGTGTGTACCATCTACAAGATACCCTCAGAGATTCATCAAAGACACTCAGACAGCACCTTCCAAACCCACAGCCACTTCCATCCAGAAGGACAAGGGCAGCAGATCCATGAACACCATCCCCTGCAAGTTTCCCTCCGAGCCCTCCCTATCCCGACTGGAAATATAATCGCCGTTCCTCAGTGTGCTGGTCCCAATCCTGAATTCCCTCCCTAAGGGACATTGTGGGTCTACCCACAGCACATGACTGCAGCGGTTCAAGAAGCAGCTCACCCCCACCTTCTCAAGGGGGCATCTAGGACAGGGCAGGAATGCTCACCCCCACCTCACCAGCGGTAATTATTCGGGACAGGCAGTAAATGCTGGGCACAGCCATTGATGCCCAAAAGCTTTGAATGAATCAATCATTTAAAAACAATACTTATAATTTGTCTTTACTCAATGAGTGTGGTTAAGGTGATGGTGCAGGTGTGAGATATTTGATTGGGATGGTGTACAAAGGATATGGGGAGAAAGGAGATTGGCACTAAGTAATGATACTCGCTTGAGTTGGTGCTCAAGATGGCTGAATGGCCTCGTTTCTCACAGTGAGACTGTGATGAGGAGAACACTCCTTAGTTTCCATTGCCATATGGGTCATCACTTTGCTCCTCAGAACCTCTTGTGACTCTTGTGTCCCCTTGAAACCAAAGCCCCACAATATCAGTGTCCTGTCCTCGTGACCCCCATAATCTCCTCCACACTCTGCAAGACCCTCTCCCTTGCCCTGGCGTACGAGAGAGTTGACTGTAGAAGTGACCATGGTTCAGTAGGAGCAGCACTGCCACACACTGACCATGGGCAGTATTGCAGGCAGACCATTCAGAAGGGCTTTTACCCAAAACGTCGATTTTACTGCTCCTTGGATGCTGCCTGAACTGCTGTGCTCTTCCAGCACCACTAATCCAGAATCAGCTCCATAGAGTTAACAGAGTCATAGAGATGTACATCACAGAAACAGACCCTTCGGTCCAACCCGTCCATGCCGACCAAATGTCCCAACCCCATCTAGTCCATTTGCCAGCATTTGGCCATTTCCCTCCAAACCCATCCTACACCCATATACCCATCCAGATGCCTTTTAAATGCTGCAATTGTACCAGCCTCCACCACTTCCTCTGGCAGTTCATTTCATACACGTACCACCCTCTGTGTGAAAATGTTGCCACTTAGGTCTCTTTTATATCTTTCCCCTCTTACCCTAAACCTATTCCCTCTAGTTCTGGACTCCCCCATCCCAGGGAGGAAGAGACCTTGTCTATTTACCCTATCCATGCCCCTCAATTTTGTAAACTCCTATAAGATCACCCCTCAGCCTCCGACGCTCCTGGGAAAAACAGCCCCAGCCTGTTCAGCCTCTCCCTGTAGCTCAAATCCTCCAACCTGGCAACATCCTTGTTAATCTTTTCTGAACCCTTTCAAATTTCACAACACCCACACCTGTTCTCCGCAGAGCGATGCAGACCGATGCCCGTGCTCTGTCTCTGTGTGCTGTGCTGACAGTGTGAGGATGGGATGTATATTGTCCAGGCTGGTCAGGCCTCTGTGAAACCAGCTATTTGTGAATGACAGTGCATTCCCTATCCATCCTCTCCCTCCAGGCCAGCACCACACACTACCTTCAGCACCATCGTGGCTGGTGAGGATGCCCTGGAGCTGGACTGTAAGGGAGATGCTGGGAACGATGGGGAAAGGGACAGACCAAGCCGACCCAGCTCCCTGCGGCTGTCCAAGTGTCGTTCATGGATCACGGCCTCAGGTACCAGACTCCAGGAACACAGGGTTACAGGTTGTCCCAAGACTGGCCGGGACAGTGGGTCAGACACTGTCCCTTCCCCCCTCCCTCTGGGACTGGCTGGGACAGCGGGTCAGACACTGTCCTTTCTCCCCTCCCTCTGGAATTGGCTGGGCATTGATTGGGATATTGGGAAAGTTGTTAATGAATGAGAGGCGTCTGCACTGATAATAAAAGCCAACATCATGCAGAGGCTGGAAATGAGAGATAAAACCTGGAGAACAGAGAAACTCAGCAGGTCTGTGGAGATAGAAACAGAGGGAGATTATATATCTATATCTACAGACCTGCTGAGTTTCTCTGGTGTTCTCCAGGTTTTATCTCTCTTTCATTTCGAGTCCAGTCTGACTCTGCAGCATTGTTGTGGAGGTACTAGTGTTGGACTGAGCTGGACAAAGTCAGATGTCACACGACACCAGGTAATAGTCCAACAGGTTTATCTGAAATCACAAGCTTTCAGAGCACTGCCCTTTGTTGGGTGTCGGGTAGACTTCAGAGTTCACCTGGAGAAGGAGCAGCTCCAAAAACTTGTTTTTTCAAATAAGCCTGTGGCCTTGTGCATTCTGCCCTCAAAACCCTGCTCAGAGAGGTAAACGCACACCTGTGGACAGGTGGGACCCAAACCCAGGCCTCCTATCTGAGAGGTAGGGACACTACCTCTGCACAATAAGAGCCTGGTGTTTTCTGCTGACGTTCCAGTGAGAGTTCACCTTATTCGATTACAACAAAGTGAAAGCTGATCTATCAAGCCAGTTTTTCTTTAATATCCTTGTTTGTGGGCTTGTAGCCTGGGATCTGACTACACCAGGCTTCCACCAGTCTGGAGCACAACCTGCTCATCACGCCCCCAGGCTGAAAGATGCTTCCAGGTGGATAACAATGCACTCAAACAGATTGTGCTCCTGGTGAGCTGTTTGGGAATGTGATATGGGGGTGTATGGGGATGGGGTGGGCAGGAGTTACGGTTTGGGGGAGGGGAGGTAGGTAGGCCTCTTTGGGGGGTCCGGGAGCTCCGGAGTCGGGCGGCTGCTCCCTCGTTCCTCACCTTGTCCGTCCCTCTGGCCCGGTAGGTATCAGCGAGGACCTGGACAGCATAGTCAGCACCCCGGACAGCTCCACCAGCTCCTGCTACCCCCTCAGCTCACCGTCCAGTGTCAGCAGCCAGCACTCCAAGGTGTCCGGTGAGTGAATATCCTGGGAATGGTGACAGCTCCGACAGGATTGGGGCGGTGGGAGGACCTGGTGGGGGGAAGGGGAATGGAGATGGGGAGGGGGGGTGCGGTGGAGGAACAGGAGCCAGGCTGAGTGGGTCTGAATCGCTCCGCGATGTTCACCTCTCTCTCACGGCCTTTCAAAGCCAGCCAGCCAGCCACTCCTGCCCAACGGGGGTTTGACCCAGTCGGCCATTCGTTAGGCGCCGCCTAAATGCAAAGTTGTTGTTGGGAGGTGTCTGGACGACCCCATCACTTGAGGAAGAGCCTCAAGGTTGGTCTGGCCCTGGCATAAAGCAATCCTATTAGGAGGCCATTCGAGCCATCCGTCCGGATCTATCATTCAGCTCATTTACCTCAACGTTGTATCCTCCCTCCCCACACCCCCCCGACTCCGCGTTTTCCACACCCATTGCCCTCTGTCCTGGGTATACTGAGTGACTGAGTGCCCCCCTGCCAGGAAGACTTCTAAGGAGTCAGCTCCTGTTGAAAATCGAGAGGGGAGAGCTCTCTTCCTCAAGCGGGTGAGCTGCATTTACTGCCCCTGTCCCTAGTTGCCCCCCCCTTGAGAAGGTGGGAGCTGCATGTGCTGTCCCTATCCCTAGTTGCCACCCCCCCCCTTGAGAAGGTGGGGGTGAGCTGCATTTACTGCCCCTGTCCCTAGTTGCCCCCCCCTTGAGAAGGTGGGGGTGAGCTGCATTTCCTGCCCCTGTCCCTAGTTGCCCCCCTTGAGAAGGTGGGGGTGAGCTGCATTTCCTGCCCCTGTCCCTAGTTGCCCCCCCCTTGAGAAGGTGGGGGTGAGCTGCCTTCTTGAACCACTGCAGTCCATGTGCTGTGGGTAGACCCACAATGTCCCTGAGGGAGGGAATTCCAGGATTGGGACCCAGCCCCACTGAAGGAACAGCCGATATATTTCCAAGTCGGGATGGGGAGGGGCTCGGAGGGGAACTTGCAGGGGATGGTGTTCCCATGGATCTGCTGCCCCTTGTCCTTCTGGATGGAAGTGGCTGTGGGTTTGGAAGGTGCTGTCTGAGCATGTGCCACAGATGGAAGGTGGACAGGGAGAGGGCAACAAGGGGTGGACTTATCAGTGACACCCAGACCCATGGATAGAAGGAGGAGGAGATTGGGGGTGGGGAAGGGGGTTGTGGGGGCGGAGAAGAGGGTCGTGGTGGGGTGGAGTGGGGGAGTGAAGAGGATGGAAGGGGAGGTTTGTTGTGCTGGCGGGTTGGGGAGGTTTGTGTGGTGTCAGGATTAGATGGATCGAATGGCCTTGGCGTGAGGCTGGGTGACCCGTTCTGTGCTGTTTCCCAGTGATTGTGTCTCCTGTCTCCTGCCACCCTCCCCCCCTCACTCTCTCCCTCCAGGTTACAGCTCAGAGCACTCCCGGAGTGTCAGCCTCTCGGAGCCCACCAGGAGGCGCAAGCTGTCATCGGTCAGCAGCGGCTTCTCCTCGGGACCCAGCAGCGCGGCCGATATCCAGGGGGAGGCTGGGCGCCTGGCGTTCGAGAAGCCCCCCTTCCCCATCCTGCCGTGCGACCGGCACACCCCCAGGTAAGGGAGGGGAGGGGAGAGGGGAGATACCCCGGCACTTGGGGGTGGTAAGGGGTTATTGTTGGGGTACATGTGTGGGCAGGGATGTGGGTCATGGGGAAGGGGAAGGGCAGTGTCCCAGGTCCAACTGCAGCCAGGTTACAAATGGATGGAAGGAGTTGCATTTCTCCAGCTTCAGTCCAGACCTTGGGTTTTGAGAGTGTGAGAGAGTGTGTGCGAGTGTGTGTGTGGGTGAGTCGGTGTGCTTGAGAGAGAGTGAGAGTGAGAGAGTGTGTGTGAGCGTGTGTGTGGAGGTGTGTGGGTGAGTGTGTCTGTGTGTTTATTTGTGTGTGAGTGAGAGTGTGAGAGTGTGTGTATGTGAGTGATTGTGGGTGATTGAATGTGTGTGAGAGTGAGAGTGAGTGAGTCTGTGTCTGTCTGTGAGTGTGTGCGTGTGTCTGTGTTTGTGAGTGAGTCTGTGTGTGTCTGAGTGTGGGTGTGAGTGTGTGTATGTGCGCGCGGGTGAGTGAGTGTGGGTGAGTGAGTGAGTGTGGGTGAATGTGCCTGTGAGTGTGTGAGTGTGTGTACAAGAGTGTGTGGACGGTGGGGGGAAGCTATGATGCAGAGCGAGATCCCACCAACGCTGTTGGAAAGGTGACCAGATCTCAGCGAGGGATCATGATTGTAGTCTAGGTCGGAGGTGGGTTCTAACCCACAACTCCCCCCCCCCCCCCCACACCCCACCCCACCCCAGTGTCAGCTTTGAAAGGTGGGGCCTGTGACAGTGCAGCACCCCTGCTTCTCCCTTCCTACCCCTGTCCCCCAGTGGCCAGCCTGGATGGTGCTCAGGCCTGGGAGTGTTACTGAACAAAGAGACCTTAGAGTGCAAGTTCATAGCTCCTTGAAAGTGGAGTCGCAGGTAGATAGGATAGTAAAGGCGGCGTTTGGTATGCTTTCCTTTATTGGTCAGAGTATTGAGTACAGGAGTTTGGGGGGGGTCATGTTGCAGCTGTACAGGACATTGGTTAGGCCACTGTTGGAATATTGCGTGCAATTCTGGTCTCCTTCCTATCGGAAGGATGTTCTGACACATGGAAGGGTTCAGCAAAGATTTACAAGGATGTTGCCAGGGTTGGAGGGTTTGAGCTACAGGGAGGGGCTGAACAGGCTGGGGCTGTTTTCCCTGGAGTGTCGGAGGCTGAGGGGTGATTTTATAGAGGTTTACAAAATTATGAGGGGCATGGATAGGGTAAATAGACAAAGTCTTTCCCCCCCAAGGGGTGGGGGAGTCCAGAACTCAAAGGCATAAGTTTAGGGTTGGACCGAAGGGTCTGTATCCATGCTGTACATCTCTATAACTCTAAGTGGTTTCCCCAGAGTGGGGATTTCAAACCCACACCCTCCTCCTCTCCGAGAGGGGAAGGTGCAGCTCGCAGAGCCACGTCTGAGCGGAGCCATTCGGTCCATTTCCCATCCCTAGCTGTGCTCTGTGTTTGAGCTGGACGTTGCTTCAATAACCCCCTTCTTGTCCCCAGTTTTATTAACAGGGACACAAAGTCCAAGAGCAAGGGGCTGATGCTGAGCGTGTCCCAGCCCCTTGTTAGACCCCAGCTGGAGTATTGTGTCCAGGTGTGGGCCCCACATTATCGGAAAGATGGGGAACGCGTCGGAGAGAGGGCAGGAGCGATTTACAGGAACGGATCCAGGGATGGGGAAAGGTCAGCGATGAGGAGAGATTGAAGAGGGTGGGAGTGTTCTCTCTGGGAGGGAAGGCGGCTGGGAGAGGGGGATCTGAGAGAGGTTTTCAAAACCCCGAGTGGGGAGGGGGGCCTGGAGAGAGGAGAGAGGGAGAAGCTGGTCCCACTCGGAAAAGGAACAGGAACGAGAGGGGGGTAGATTTAAAGGGATGTACAAATGGAGGGAGGGTGAGGTGAGGGAGAGAGTTTCTCACTCAGTGGGTAGTGAGGGTGTGGAATGTACTGCCTGGGAATGGAGGGGGGGGGGGGGGGGGGGGGAAGGGAGGTTCAACTGAGGCATTCCAGAGGGACAGAGGAGAGAAATGGGGGGGTAGGGATAGGGGTGGGAAGGGCAGGAGATTGGGCCCTGGGGGATAGAACCGATGCAGGGATGATGGGCTGAATGGCCTGCTGTGCTGTAAGAATCCTGTGACTGTGTGATTACAGGCGGAGGAATCGAGTACCTGAGAATTACCCGTCATGGGTCAGTGACACCAGGGTCAACGCTGATGACATTGTGGAGTGTATTATCCAGACTCAGGACTTCACCAACTGCAGTGATTCCGAAGGTAAGGAAAGCCTGGCAGCCATCGGAACTCCGAGTGGGAACATTCCACGGCTCGGGAGTCCTCAGGCCACACTTCCTCTGGACAGGGTAAGATAGAGCCATCTGAGTGCAGAAGGAGACTGTTCAGCTTACTGAGCCCGTACTAGCCCCTTGGAGAGGTACCCAGTCAGTCCCATTACCCTCCCCACTAGGTGCCTCCTCCAGCTTATTCCCATTCCAATCTCTGATTGAAATTGTTTACGGTCGCTCCTTCCATCCTCCTTTCCGCAGACGGTGCATTACCCACTCACTGGATCATCAAGTTCCTTCCACCCCCCCCCCCCCCTCCCCGTCCCCATTACAACCCCCTCCCCACCCTTGCATCATGCCTCATGTCCCCAAACCTGAAAGCTGTGTGCCCCCTCACCCACACCCACCAGCCAGTGAGATCAGCTCCCTCTGCCTACCCTCAGCTAAACCTGTCACTACCCTGCCCAGCTCGAGCAAACCTCCCCTCCACCCTCCCTGCTCCAACCAGAGGCATTTGGACAAGGAATCTGAACGGACTATCGCCGGGTTTGTAAATGACCCAGGAATAAACAAAAACACAAGAGGTGACCCAGAGTCTGTAGAGGGAAGGGCAGGTTAAACAAGTGAGCCAAAACTTGGCCGATCAAATATAATGTTGAGAAATGTGAGGTTTGGCAGGAAGAATAGAGGTGCTGAATATTATTTAAATGGAGAAAGACTGCAGAAAGCAGAGGGACATGGGAGTCCTTGTGTGTGAATCTTAAACAGCCAGTATCCACGTTTATCGGGTAATAGGGAAGGCAAGTGGAATGTTCTTTCAAAAGGAATGGAGTGTTAAAGTAGGGAGCAGAAAACAAAATTCCCAGAGAAACTGAGCAGTTCTGGCAGCATCTGTGGGGAGGTAAAGCAGAGGCAACGTTTTGGGTTCGTAGACTCTTCAGGAGAATTAATAGCAGCTGGGAACAACTTGCTCTTCATGATGAAGATGGGAGACAGGGGATTGTCGTGGGGGATGGATGGGGAGGGATGTTGTTGCGAGGGGATGTTGATGGGGGAAGGGGAGGACATTGGGGGAAGGGGACGGTATCGTTGGGGGAAGGGGACGGTATTGTTGGGGGAAGGGGAGAGGTTGTTGTTAGGGGAAGCGGGGATGTTGTTGGGGGAAGGGGAAATGCTGTTTGTGGAAGGAGGGGGATGTTGTGGGAGGAGAGGTGAGTGGAGATGGAACCCAAAGAGAGAGAGAGAGAGCTGAAATGGGGAGGCAACGAGAGGATTATTGATGTTAAGTCAGGACAGCAGAGGAGCTGTTTCAGTGACAGTGAGGGCTGAGTGTGGGAGAGATTGGGTGAATGTATGGGAAATGAAAGTACCATATGTCACATGAGAATGGTCAGAGGAGAATGTGGGAGTGGGTGACTGTGCTAAAAGGAACCCTTGTTAAAACAGGACAGGGTGTGGGTGTAAACTCACCGGAGAACGTAATCAGGATCCAAAGTTACTGACCTCTGTATAGAGTCTCAAGCCTGCAGGATCCCGGAGATGCTGTTCTTCCAAGTTACGCTGAGCTTCCTTGGAGCACTGCTGCAAGCCTGGGACAGAGATGTTCACCAGGGAACAGGGTAGGGGGTTAACATGGCGGGCAACTGGAAGCTCAGGGTCACTCTGGGGGACAGAGCATCGGTGTTATGCAAAGTGGTCACCCAGTCTGTGTTACAAACCCACCGAGTCCCACAGCTCCCTGGACTATACATCCTCACCCCCTGCTTCCTGTAAAGACTCTATTCCCTTCTCCCAGTTCCTCTGCCTCCGTCCCATCTGTTCCAACGGGACCAACTTCAACAAGCGAGCCTCCGAAATGTCCACCTCCTTCCTGAACCGTGGACTCCCCAACCCCTTTACTGACCGGGCCCTCCGCTGGGTCTGACCCGTCTCCCAGACTTCCACCCTCACCCCCTGTCCCCCCACACACCTCGCTCTTCAACAGTGATAGGGTCCCCCGGTGATGGGGACGGTGAGTCACAGAGATGGGGAGGGGGGGGTCTGGGCGATGGGGTGGTCTTGGTGATGGGGGGAGTGTATTGGTGACAGGGTGGGGGCGTGTTTCGGTGAGAGGGAGGGTGGTCTCAGCATCGGGGAGGGGGTCTCGGTTATGGGAGGGGTTTTCTCGGTGACAGGGAGAAGGAGTCTGGGTGACGGGGAGGGGGGGGTCTCAGTGACGGGGAGGGGGGGGTTTCTCGGTGACAGGGAGGGGGTTTATCCGAGACGGGGAGGGAGTCTCAGTGATGGGGAGGGTGTTCTCGGTGATGGAGAGGGAGTGTCTCGGTGACAGGCAGGGTGGTCTCGGTGATGAGGAGGGGGTTGCTCGGTGACGGGGAGGGAGTGACTCGATGATGGGGAGGGTGCTCTCGGCGATGGCGTCTTGGTGATGAGGAGGGAGTGTCTCGGTGACAGTGAGGGGTGGTCTTGGTGATGGGGAGGTGTGTCTGGGTGACAGTGGGAATGTCTTGGTGATGGAGAGGGGGGTCTCGGTGATGGGAAGGGAGGTGTCTGAGTTATTGTGACTGGTCTCAGTGACAGACAATGACAATATATTGTGGAGCTGCGTATCCTGCTGGGAGAGGGATTGAGATGATCGTTGTGTATGACCCTAATTGCTGTCTGTGTTTGGGTTCCCATCCAGAGAGCGGATTACAGCTGGTTGTAGACCGTGACGGTTCCACGTTCATCAGGGGAGTGTCAGCTCACTAACAGGTACAGCATCCTCCCCACAGCCAATAATACTGTGGGTTCAATACATCCACGCATGGGATTGGCCAGCATTTACTGCTCCCGTCCCTAGTTACCACCCTTGAGAAGGTGGGGGTGAGCTGTATATACTGCCCCTGTCCCCTAGTTGCCCCCCCACCTTGAGAAGATGGGGGTGAGCTGCCTTCTTGAACCTTCCTGCAGTCCATGTGCTGTGGGTAGACTCACAATGTTCCTGAGGGAGGGAATTCCAGGATTGGGACCCAGCCACAATGAAGGAACAGCTGATATATTTCCAAGTCGGGATGGGGAGGGGCTCGGAGGGGAACTTGCAGGGGGTGGTGTTCCCATGGATCTGCTGCCCCTTGTCCTTCTGGATGGAAGTGGCCGTGGGTTTGGAAGGGCTACAGCAGAGCGATTAGATAAGGTTTCCCTTATTCAGATCGAATCTATCTCTTCCCCCTCCCCAACCCCCCCAACACCCCCTCAGTGCCCATCCTGAGCCTCACTAGGGCTTTCGAAAAGTAAACCTTTCCTCACAGCTCCAATGTTTAACTCACCAATTGCCCTGGATTCAGCCAACGGGAAGCGATTCCTTCTCTCTGTGCTCCGCCCGGATCCTCACTGGCTTTGTCTGAGGAAGCCGTCACTGAGGAAGGGACAGTCACTGACAACCCGCCGTGGTCCGCTCACTCAGCGACATTGTGGTCAGGAAGGCACGTCAACACACCTTTACCTCCTCAGGAGGCTACAGAAATTCGGCAATGTCCGTAAGGAACCTCACCAACCTTTACTGGCGCATCATAGAGAGCATTCTCTCCGGGTGCGTCACTGCTTGGTGCGGCAACTGCTCTGAGAAACTACAGAGACTGTGAACACAACCCAGTCCATCACACAAACCAAGTTTCCATCCACTGACTCCATCTCCACTTCCCACTGCCTCAGGAAGGTAGGCAACAGGCCTAGTGGTATTGTCGCTAGACAGTAAACCCAAAGCCCCTGATAACGCTCTGGGGACCTGGGTTCAAGGCCTGCCGTGGCAGATGGTGGAGTTTTAGTGGGTGGCACGGTGGCTCAGTGGTTAGCACTGCTGCCTCACAGCGCCAGAGACCAGGGTTCAATTCCCACCTCAGGCAACTGTCTGTGTGGAGTTTGCACATTCTCCCCGTGTCTGCGTAGGTTTCCTCCGGTTTCCTCCCACAGTCCCAAGATGTGCAGCTCAGGTGAGCTGGCCATGCTCAATTTCCTATATAGTGCAAGGTGCATTCGTCAGGGGTCAACATAGGGTTGGGGAATGGGTCTGGGTGGGTTACTCTTCAGAGGGTTGGTGTGGACTTGTTGGGCTGAAGGCCCTGTTTCCATAATGTAGGGAATCTAATCAACAGCTTCTTCCCCACTGTTAGTAGCCTTCTGAATGGACGTCTCCAATTTAACAAGGATCTCTCTCTCTCTCTGTGCACATTCTTTGCAGCCATAACATGATATCCCTCGCTCTGTTCTATCATTGTAATGCACGGTGTACGATCCGCCTGTACTGCATGCTAAACAAAACTTTTCACTGTACCTAGGTACATGGGACAACAATAAATCAAAACAAATCTCACCACCTACGCGCTCTCTCTCTGTGTCCCTGCAGGCAGTCTGCGAGTGACTACGTGCCAGTGGTGATTGGGAATCACTGAAGTGACAGCCCATTGTGGGATCGGTCTGTGCGCTGAGCTCCGCCAGAATCTTCATTCAGCTGCTACCCCCCCCAGAACAACGGATGGGCAACAGACTTGGGGTTGGCTAGGACTCCTGGAAGACCATTCTGTGGGAGAGTGAGGGGTGGGATGTGGACAGGGCTGAGTTGGTGCAGGGAAGTGAGGAGGGGAGGGGGTTAAAGAGGAGGGACAACCCCCTCCAGCCCCTTCTGAGCTGAGGGAACGGTTTGTTCCTGACCATTAACCCTTCCAGAGACAAGGCCGAGCCCAGGACCCTCGCTGAGAGGTGACCGCTCCTGGTCACATTGTGGGGTGGGCCAATCATCCAGAGATGTCTTTTTGTCACCACCTCCCACCCTCACTCCTCATCTCAGCAACCCCACCCCACTCTGTGCACTCTCTCCACTGCCCCCTCCTATCCACCTGCTCAATCCCAACTTTCCCAACTGAAAACCCCCTCAACAGTCCTTCACCACCCTGTCACCAGGCCCTCAACACCCCTCATTACCCCTCACCACTCCCCATGGAACGTGCAGCAAACTTCCAGGCTGGTAGGATTGGACACAACATCGTACACAAGTGCTCCTTGCTCCTCCTGTCATGGTGGCACAACTGAGCGGGGCAGGTGTTGGTGGGCTCAGTTGGACGGGTGCCTAGTTTGACAATGGCAGGGCCTGTGACTTGTGGAAATGTGGAGGCGTGTGTATAATTGTGTGAGTGTACATGAGCAAGTGTATAATTGTGTGTATGTACATGGGTGTACGTGTGTGTGCAGGTGTGTGAATAATTGTGTGTACGAGTGTGCTTATGTGTATCCAATTTTGTGTGCGCGCGCATAATTGTGTGTGCAAGTGTATAATTGTGTCAGCGTACATGAGTGTGCATGTGTGTGAGAGTGTGTGCATAATTGTGTGTTAATGCACATACAATTGTGTGCGTGCACGTGCGAGTGTGTATAATTTTGTGTGTGTGAACGTACATATGATTGTGTGCACAATAGTGTGTGTTTGCGCATATAACATTACACATGTTCACAAACCCTCTGATTCAGAGGGTAAGTATGCATACTTGTGTTAGTACATGTGCATGCACGTATGTGTGTAAGAGTGCATAACTTTGTGCGTGAGTGTATATATAATTGTGTGTGCTTGTGCGAGTGTGCATGTGTAAGTCGGAGTTTTCTCTCCCAAGTGAGTCTCGCTGAGCTCCCCGAGTTTAATGCCCACAAGGAAAGATGAGGGGGCTGGCTTCCTGTTTGTGGGGTTATCTCTGAGGGGCTAGTTTTTGGATCAACAGTCAGAAACCCATCCTATGACAGAGGCCATTCATTTCATCTTGTCCGTGCTAGCTCTTTGGCAGAGCTTTGCTTGCAATCGCACTGGCCTCTCCAGATCCTGTCCCTGCAAGCTGCCTCCTCCCCTTTAGATATTTATATTTGTCCAGTTCTCCCAGGCTTTCAGAGAACCAAAGTGTACCCCCCCCCACCCCGAGAGGGGGTGTTGAACTTGTACTGAGTACCCCAATCCCTCACAACCCTTAAGTTTAAATCGCACATTGTTAGCAGGTTGAAGCTTTTCCTGTTAGGTACATCAGGAAGAAAGCAAAGATAACAGCTGTGGGAGGTGGTGTGCCTGGTTTGGATTTAATCTGATTATCGCCAGGCGAGGGAGGGACAGGGGTTTGGATCAAGAACCCTTTATTATAACACCCACTCCCTCCCCCACCCACCTCATTTGACTACCACAAAATATTTAATGACATTTTAGCAAACAGCAATGTCACACACTGTGAAGATCTTGGAGCTAAAGAGTCTAAGATTGATCATCCAGATATTACTGCCAGCAAGACAGTTAACACTAAAAAGATAAATTTAAAAAAGGGGTGGTGGGGGTGGGGGTGGGGGTGGGGGAGGGGGGAGCCCATTCAGCCCTGCTGTTCAATACAATCATAGCTGACCATCCAACTCAGTCCCCCGTTCCTGCTTTCTCCCTCAAACCCTGTGATCCCTTTAGCCCCAAGTCCTGTGTCCAACTCCTTCCAGAAGTCATACAATGTTTTAGCCTGCACTGTTTTCTGTGGGAAGAATTCCACTGGCTCACCCTCTCTGCACCCCTCAGTCCCAAAAGGTTCACTTCTGACACGTTTCCTTTTACCAAACAATTATTTCAACCAACCAGGACCCTCTCCCCAAGCATTAAGAGGCCTTGTCTCTTTACAAAATTGTTTCTTTTCCCCGCTTGCATTTCAGTCCTCACTGAGACAGGACAGAAAATTTTCACTGCATATTTTTTGTTTTTGGCTTTGTTCTGTACTGTCCCAGCAAGAAATTCATTCAGACCCATGTAGCTGGAGCTGGATTGAAATGGATCAGGGAATAAACTTGCTTTTAAATCTTCCCCCCCACCCTCCCAGGGGTAACGTCCTGGTTTCTGGCCTCTGTAGCTGGATGTTTTGGGGGTGGAGGAACACATACACTGGCCATCTGCCAGAGACAGAGGATGTTTCTGAATTGCAAGATTGCGATCTCTCTGTAGTGGAACCGATGTATAACAGCTGAAAAGGTGGATGACTCAATGTAAACGGACACTCTCTGGGGCTATACTGAGATGTATGGATGCTCGGTGAGCTGGAAGGTTGGTTTTCAGATGTTTTGTCACCATAGTAGGTAACATCTTCAGTGACCCTCCGGATGAAGCACCGGTGGGATGGCCCACTTTGTTCCTTGGGTTGGGATGTCATTTCCTGTTTTTTCAGGGGCCAGTAAATGGGGTCTAACTCGATGAGTTTGTTGATAGAAGCATAGCATTCCAACTGGAACTCTAGGTATTCTCATGCGTGTCTGTTTGGCTTGTCCTAGGATGGATGTGTCATCCCAGTCGAAGTGTGTCCTTCCTTGTCTGTATGTGAGGATACTAGTGAGAGTGTTTTTTTTATGGCTAGTTGATGTTCATGTATCCTGGTGGCTAGTTTTCTGCTGGTTTGTCCACTGTAGTGTTTGATACAGCTCTTGCACGGTATTTTGTAAATATTCAAAAAGATCAGGTACCCAATGAACACAGTCCACTGATTTCTTAGTAACAAACCCAAACAAGCAGACAGAACACATCCAGAAACCATAGCCACTCTCCCCTACGTCAAAGACATCTCAGAAATGACTGCCAGACTACTCAGACCCCTTGGCATCATGGTAGCCCACAAACCCACCAACACACAAACAGCAGCTAATGAACTTGAAAGACGCTATACACACAACCAGCAAAACTAACACCTTGCAAGAACTGTAACAAACACTACATTTGACAAACAGGCAGAAAACTAACCACCAGGATACACGAACACCAACTAACCAAAAAAAAAACACATGACCCAGTCTCACTAGTATCCTTACATACAGCTGAGGAAGGACACTGCTTTGGGACAGCACATCCAGCCTAGGACAAGCCAAACAGAGACACGCATGAGAATTCCTAGAAGCATAGCATTCCAACTGGAACTATCAAACACATCGACTTGGATCCCATTTACCACCCCTTGAGAAAAAGGAAGAGGAAATGACATCACCAAAGGAAATGACACCACCACCTCAAGGAAACCGAAACACAAATAGAAAGTGGGCCATGCCACCAGTGCTTCATCCAGAGGCTCACTGAAGATGTTATCTGGTACGGTGACGAAACGTCTGGAAATGAACCTCCCAGCTCAGCGAACAAACTTACATCCAGAACCTCAACCTGAGCTACAAATCTTCTCAAATCTCGCTAACTGAGATGTATATTTAAATGTTGGAGATCTTAATATATTTTGATACTCAATGCGAGCACTTTGGCCCGTCTGTGAATATTCAATGATTTTCGGAGTGCATTGTGATTGTTTTATCCCACCGGAGGGAGTGGAGGTCACAGGGGAGTGGACAGGCAGCAGAGTAGGTCATTCAGTCCATCAGTCCTGATCTGCCATTCTACGTTATCCTGGCCAATCCTCTTACCTCAACACCACTCTCTCCCTGTACCCCTCAATACAGTTAGCTCCCAGAAACCTTGAATATATTCAGAGCCTTGGACTCCACAGCTTCCTGTGGTAGTGAGTTACCATTTGTACATGGGATGAGGCCATTCAGCCCCCTGGGACTGCAATGGCTCCCCAGATGAACAATTCACTTACTGCTGTTTTCTCACCTTTTGCTCACAACCCTGCACAGCCTTATTTCTCAAGCTGTCTTTTGAAAGCTTCAAATGAATCTGCCTCCAGCACGTAGACAAAGTTTGTTTTTTTCTCACATTAGTTTTGCTGATTTTTTTTTGGCTAAACTTGTCCCCTCCTCTCAATGCAATAAGTAGGAACAGTTTCCCCCCCTAGCTATACCATGTCGACTCTGAACAGGTCAAAACGTGGATGAAAATAACTTCTGGTGTGGGAGTGGATTTTTTTTAAAAAAGTGAGCATGTGGAAAATGATTTTGAAACATAAGAGGTCAGAAGTCACTCAACACCAGGTTATAGTCATTTGAAATTACAAGTTTTTAGAGTAATGTCCCTTTCTCAGGGGAAGGATAGAGTCTACCCCTCACATGATGAAGGGACAGCGCTCCAAAAGCTTGTAATTTCAAATAAACCCATTGGACTATAACCTTTTGTCGTGTGACTTCTGACCTTGTCCATCTCAGTCCAACACTAGCACCTCCACATTGCAAATGATTGTGGTCAAGATTCATCATGTATATTTGGGTTCTAAGCTGGGACAACCATGCACAGTTTTAGGTTTAGTTTGTATTTCAATGTTGTATGGGCTGAGGTGGTAAGAACTTAGTTTCATTTTTGAATAATAAGAGGAAGTGTTTATATCTATTTAGATGAAGCAGTTTTTAAAACTTAAAAGACACTTGTGGTGAATAGCTCAGTGCATTAGAAAAAAAAAAGATGTTTCTGGAATGGAAGGCTTGACTTATAAAAGGCAGGCAGGATAGGTTGGGATGTTTTTCACTGGAGGGTAGAATGTTGAGAGATAATCTTAGAGATTTATGAAATAATGAGGGATATAGATAGTGTTAATGGTAGCTGTCTTTTCCTTAGGGTGGGGGAGTTTCAAGACTAGGGACACAAAGTTAAGGAGAGAGATTTTGAAAAGGCATGAGGGGCAAAGTGTGTTTTACATGGAGGGTGGTTCACATGTGACCAACTTCCAGAGGAAGTGGTGGATGTTGGTACAGTTACAATATTTAAGATATTTTGATAAGTGCATGAATGTGAAAGGTTTGGAGGGATATGGGCCAGAAGCAGGCAGGTGGGACTAGTTTAGTTTGGGATTCTGGTTGGTGTGGATTGGTTAGATCAAAGGGTCGGTTTCCACATTCTCCCAGTGTCTGCGTGGGTTTCCTCCAGGTGCCCCGGTTTCCTCCCGCAGTCCAAAGATGTGCAGGTTTGGGTGGATTGGCAGCTCAAGGTTACCCATAGTGTCCAGGGATGTGCAGGCTGGGGAATTAGTCATGTATACAAGTATAACGTAGGGGAAGTCTGTCTGTGGGATGGTCCTCTATGACAGGCTGGTGTGGACTTGATGGGCTGAATGGCCTGCGTCCACAGTGTAGGGATTTTTTGCAGCTATCAATGCCATGGGGATGAGGATAGTTCAGCTAGATTTTTTTGGTTTTGAATTTATCTTGGAATGGACTTCCAACATAACCACGATGTGGAGGTGCTAGTGTTGGACTGGGGTGGACGAGGACAGAAGTCACATGACACGAGGTGATAGTCCTGATGAAGGGACAGTGCTCCGAAAGCTTGTGATTTCAATTAAACCAGTTGGACTCTAACCTGGTGTTGAGAGAGTTCTGAACAAGTGTAACCAGCTTGTGTTTGGGAAAGCAGTTTTCTTTTGCGCTCATTCATGGGATTGAGAGCATTTATTCCCCATTGCTAACTGTCTTGAGGGTCAACCACATGGCTGGGAGTCTGGTATGAGGTATTGGCCAGACCAGGCAAGGATACAGAATGCTCTTTGCTACAAGAAGGACACCAGTGTAGCCCATGGGTTTTCCCGATAACTGACAACACTCCTCTTTATTCCACCATCTGCCATGTCGGAATTGGAATCCAGGATACCAGAACACGTACTGGGGTCTCTGGATTAATAGTCTGTCCAGAATACCATTACCTTCCCACAGCTTTAGATGGAATGTAACACCTGGGGGGTGGTGGGGAGACAAGTGATAAAACTAGCGCCTAATTCAATCATCCACCACAAATACTACCTGCAATTAGGCGCTAGGCTTCAGTGTACAACAAACACTGGAAAAGAGGGGAAGATTGAGCTGGAACATGGGGTTAACTGGAAGCTAGACAATGAAGTTAAAAAGTAAATCCTCAAAAGACAGTTAACTTTGTGCAAACAACTTCAAAAAGGTTCTGGGTGCTATAGGTTGGCCAGCATTTCTCTGTCCCTTATCACCCTCAGGTTTGTTGTTACAAACGATACTTGAGAAATAACTGACTAACACTAATGTTACGTACAAAATCAGTTGGCAGAAAAGATACAAGAGGGTGGATATGTTTATTTGCAATACTTGCATCTGCAACTTCCTGAGAATTTCCTTCCATGTTGTAATGGGTTCCAACCTGTGCTCAGACTCCTGTTTGAAATGGAGCAGTTGAATGAACTGCCTTCTCACCTGGAGAAATGGACCGGGGTTCACCCACAACCTTCTACTGCTTCTGCTGGACAGTCGACACAGATGGAGGCTGTGACGTTCAGGAGACACCAATCCAGTCAACTCCCAACAATTCCCGACAGCTCGGTCACAGACGCATGGGAAGGCCCCAAGGTGGTCAGCTGCGGGAAGTGTAGAGTGCCCAGCCGACCGCAGACAGAGGAGGGGAAAGGGACCTGAACTTTGAGCCAAAAAGACATTGTGCTCATTTCCCAAGTGATTGAGGTGGTATACGGATTTCAGTGCCTGAGAGATGCCAGGTAAAATGGCTGCATGTCCTTGCACCCCCAAATCCCTTTAATTTGTTGCAAAAAGTCTGAAGTTACAAAGTTGACAACCTTGCCCTCGATTAAGTGGAACTTCACAACTGGTCAGCTACACAATCCTAAGTGTGTGAATAATTATGCTGAGAGCCAGTTTGGGATAATCAGACTGCCAGTATGATATACTCATGTACTGGACATATTAAATAGCCAGGGCTCTGCACTTTGCATACAGAAGAAGCAGACACACTGCTGTGGTTTCACCTCAGTTGAGTAAGTGACAGCAATTTGCAATCACATTTCCTCAGGCAACACCTTGAGGAAACAATCTGCCCTATTTAAATTTTAACAAAAGCTGACAGTTAACTGTCAGTCGTTAAATGGTACATTCACCATGGCAATACCTCAAAAAACTCACCCAATCACTGAACTAAAGTGATGATTTTCCCTGAAATTAACATTCTTGCAAATTTTCTTGATGAGTGCAAGATGTCAGGCACATGATGTCATTTTTCAGTGATACTCATTCTGCACTAACTGAGCAAACGGTTGAACAGCACAGAAACAGACCGTTCGGTCCAACTTGTCCATGCCAACCAGATATCCCAACCCACTCTAATCCAATTTGCCAGCACTTGGCTCATATTGCTCTAAACTTTCCTATTCATAGACCCGTATACCTTTTAAATGTTGCAATTGTACCAACCTCTACGACTTCCTCTGGCAGCTCATTCCATTCATGCACCACTCTGCATGAAAGAGTTACCTCTTAGATTAATAGACATAGACAATAGGTGCAGGAGTAGGCCATTCTGCCCTTCGAGCCAGCACCATCATTCATTATGATCATGGCTGATCATCCTCGATCATATCCTGATCCTGCCTTATCCCCATAACCCTTGATTCCACTATTCTTGAGAGCTCTATCCAACTCTTTCTTGAAAGTATCCAGAGACTGGTCCTCCACTGCCCTCTGGGGCAGAGCATTCCACACAGCCACCACTCTCTGGATGAAGGAGTTTCTCCTCATCTCTGTCCTAAATGGTGTACCCCTTATTTTTAAACTGTCCTCTGGTTCGGCACTCACCCATCAGTGGAAACATGCTTCCTGCCTCCAGACTGTCCAATCCTTTAATAATCTTATACATCTCAATCAGATCCCCTCTCAGTCTCCTAAACTCAAGGGTATACAAGCCCAGTCACTCCAATCTTTCAATGTAAGATAGTCCCGCCATTCCAGGAATTGACCTGGTGAACCTACGCTGCACTCCCTCAATAACCAGAATGTCTTTCCTCAAATTTGGAGACCAAACCTACACACAATATTCCAGGTGCGGTCTCACCAGGGCCCTGTACAGCTGCAGAACCTCTTTGCTTCTCTACTCAATTCCTCTTGTTATGAAGGCCAGCATGCTATTAGCTTTCATTTTTTTTTAAGATTACTTACAGTGTGGAAACAAGTCCACACTGACCCGCCGAAGTGTAACCCACCCAGACCCATTCCCCTATATTTACCCCTTCACCTAACACTACAGGCAATTTAGCATGGCCAATTCACCTAACCTGCACATCTTTTGGATTGTGGAGGAAACCCACGCAGACACAGGGAGAATGTGTCTGTGTGGAGTTTGTACAGTCACCCGAGGCAGAAATTGAACCCAGCTCTCTGGCACTGAGGCAGCAGTGCTAACCACTGTGCCACCATGCCACCCACTGCCTGCTGTACCTGCATGCTTGCTTTCATTGACTGATGTACAAGAACACCTAGATCTCGTTGCCCTGCCCCTTTACCTAACTGGACTCCATTTAGGTAGTAATCCACCTTCCTGTTCTCGCCACCAAAGTGGATAACCAACATTTATCCACATTAATCTGCATCTGCCATGCATCCATCCACTCACCTAGCCTGTCCAGGTCACCCTGTAATCTCCTAACATCCTCCTCACATTTCACCCTGCCACCCAGCTTTGTATCATCAGCAAATTTGCTAATATTACTTTTAATACCATTATCTATATCATTAATGCATATTGTAAAAAGCTGCGGTCCCAGCACTGATCCCTGCAGTACTCCACTGGTCACCACCTGCCATTCCGAAAGAGAGCCGTTTATCACTACTCTTTTTTCCTATCAGCCAACCAATTTTCAATCCAAGTTAGTACTTTGCCCTCAATACCATGCGCCCTAATTTTGCTCACTAACCTCCTACGTGGGACTTTATCAAAAGCTTTCTGAAAGTCCAGGTAGACTTCATCCACTGGATCTCCCTTGTCCATCTTCAGAGTTACATCCTCAAAACATTCCAGAAGATTAGTCAAGCATGATTTCCCCTTCATAAATCCATACTGTCTCTGACCTAGCCTGTTACTACTATCCAGATGTGTCAATTTCATCCTTTACAATTGACTCCAGCATCTTTCCCATCACTGAGGTCAGACTAATTGGTCTATAATTCTCTGTTTTCTCTCTCCCTCCTTTCTTAAAAAGTGGGACAACATTAGTCACCCTCCAATCTGCAGGAACTGATCCTGAATTTATAGAACATTGGAAAATAATCACCAACGCATCCACGATTTCTAGATCCATCTCCTTCAGTACCCTGGGATGTAGACCATCAGGTCCCAGGGACTTATCGACCTTCAGACCCAGTCTCTCCAACACCAATTCCTGGCAAATACAAATTCCCTTAAGTTCAGGTCCTTCAGCCACTTACCTCAGGGAGATTGCTTGTGTCTTCCCCAGTGAACACCGATCTGAAGTACCAATTTAATTCTTCTGCCATCTCTGTTCCCCATAATATATTCCCCTGTTTCTGTCTACAAGGGCCCAATTTTAGTCTTAACCATGTTTTTTGCCTTTCACATACCTAAAAACACTTACTATCCTCCTTTATATTATTGGCCAGTTTACCTTCATACCTCATTTTTTCTGTATTTCCTTCTTAGTAATCCTCTGTTGTTCTTTAAAAGCTTCCCAGTCCTCCGTTTTCCCACTTATCTTTGCTATGTTATACTTTTTCTCTTTTAACTTTATATCTTTCTTAACTTCCCTCGTCAGCCACAGCCATCCCTGCCTCCTCTTAGGATCTTTCTTCCTTTTTGGAATGAACTGATCCTGCATCTTCTGCATTATACCCAGAAATACCTGCCCTGGTTCCTCCACGGTCATCCCTGCTAAGGTATTGCACTATTGAACTTTGGCCAGCTCCTCCCTCATAGCTCCATAGTTCCCTTTATTCAACTGAAATATTGTGACTTCCGATTGTACCCTCTCCCTCTCAAATTGCAGATTGAAGCTTATTGTATTATGGTCACTACTTCCTAATGGCTCCTTCACTTTGAGGTCCCTGATCAATTCTGGTTCGTTGCACAATACCAGATCCAGAATTGCCTTCTCCCTGGTCGGCTCCAGCACCAGCTGTTCTAAGAATCCATCTCTGAGGCACTCCACAAACTCCCTTTCTTGGGGTCCAATACCATCCTGATTCTCCCAGTCTACCTGCAGATTGAGATTCCCCATAACAACTGTAGTAATACCTTTGCGACAGGTCAATTTCAACTCCTTATTCAACTTACACCCTACATCCAGACTACTCTTTGGGGGCCTGTAGATAACTCCCATGAGGGTCTTTCTACCCTTAGAATTTCTCAGCTCTATCCATATTGACTCTACATCCCCTGATTCTAGGGCCACCTGCACAAGGGACTGAATATCATTCCTTACCAACAGGGCCACCCCCATCCCCTCTACCCATCAGTCTGTTCCTTTTAAATCTTTCCCCTCTCACCCCAAACCTATGTCCAGCTAGTTCTCAACTCCCCACCCCAGGGAAGAGACTTTGTTTATTTATCCTATCCATGCCCCTCATGATTTTATAGATCTCCAAGATAATCTGTCAACTTCTGGTGCTCCAGCGAAAACGGCCCCAGTCTATTCTTATAGCTCAAACCCTCTAACCCTAACAATATCCTTGTAAGTCTTTTCTGAACCCTTTCAAGTTTCACAGCATCCTTCCTATAGCAGAGAGACTGGAACTGAATGGGTATTCCACTTTTGGAATACTGCAATGTTCTGTACAGCCACATGACCTCCCAGCTCCTATATTCTATGCACTGACCAATAACCCAAATGTACTATACTAGGAGAAAGTGAGGACTGCAGATCAGAGTCAAGAGTCGGGTGCTGGAAAAGCACAGCAGTTCAGGCAGCATTCGAGGAGCAGGGGAAATGATGTTCAGCATAAGCTCTTCATCAGGAATATTAATGAAGAGCTTATGCTCAAAACATCAACGCTCCTGCTCCTCAGATGCTGCCTGACCAACTGTGCTTTTCCAGCACCCCACTCTTGACCCCTATGTATCTCCATTATCCTGTTTGATTTCAACTCCACTTTCAAGGAGCTATGAACCTGCACTCCAAGGTCTTTGTTCAGCAACACTCCCCAGGACCTTACCATTAAGGTGTAAAAGTCCTGCTCAGTTTTGCCTTTCCAAAATTCAGCACCTCAATTATCTAAATTAAACTCCATCTGCCACGTTAGCCCATTGGCCCATCTGATCAAGAACATCACAATGCAGTACAGGGCCTCTATGTCGCGCCACCCTGTGAAACCAATCTAACCTACACTATTCCATTCTCAGCCATATGCCAATCCAATGACCATTTAAATGCCCTTAAAATTGGCAAGTCATTGCAGGCAGTGCATTCCATGCCCCTACTCCTATTTGAGTAAAGAACCTACCTCTGACATCTGTTTAAAGCTATGTCCCCACGTGCTAACTATCACCATCTGAGGAAAAAGGCTCACTGTCCACTATCTAACCCTCTGATTATCAGATGACTCAATTAAATCAAATCTCAACCTTCTTTCTAACAAAAACAGCCTCAAGTCCCTCAACCATTCCCCATAAGACCTTCCTTCCACACCAGGCAACGTTGTGGTAAATCCCTACTGAATCCTTTCCATCGCTTCCATATCCTTCCTACAATGCAGTGACCAGAACTATATGCAATACTCTAAATGTGGCAGCACCAGAGTTTTGTACAGCTGCAGCATGACCTCATGGTTCTGAAACTCAACCCCTCGACCAATAAAAGCTAACACACTGTATGCCTTCTTAACAATCCTAAGAACCTGGGTGGCAACTTTCAGCAATCTATGTACATTGACACCAATCTCTCTGCTCATCTATATACCAAGAATCTTACCATTAGCCCAGTACTCTGCATTCCTGTTACTCCATCCAAAGCGAATCATCTCACTTTTCCATATTACACCCCATTTGCCACCTCAGCCCAGCTCTACATCTGGTGTCTGTCTGTAACCTACAACATCCTTCATCACTATCCACTACTCTACCAACCTTAGGGTCATTTGTAAATTTACTAATCCATCCTTCTATGCCCTCATCCAGATCATTTATAAAAAAGGACAAATAGCAGTGGCCCCTTGCAGTACACTACTAGCAGCTGAAATCCAGGATGAACAGGTCTCATCAACCAGCACCCTGTCTTCTTTCAGCTAGAAAATTTCTGATCGAAACTGCTAAAATCATCCTCAATCCCATGCCTCAGTATTTTGCGCAATAGCCTACCATGGGGAACCTTATCAAATGCCTTACTGAAATCCATATACACCACTTTACCCTCATCCACCTGTTTGGTCATCTTCGCAAAGAGCTTAAAAAAGGTTTGTGAGGCACAACCTTCCCTTCACAAAACCATGTACGGTAGACTATCCCTAATCAATGTATTCCTTTCGAGATTATATACTCTTATAATTGTTTACCCACAAACCGAAGTAAGGCTCACTGGTCTATAATTACCAGGGTTGCCTCTACTCCTTCTTGAAGAGAAGATTTGCTATCGTTTAATCTTCTGGCACTATCCCTGTAGACAATGCTGACAAAGATCAAAGCCTCCCTGGCTTCCCAGAGAATCCTAGGATAAATATCATCCAGTCCAGGGGACTTCTATATTTCTTGTACTGAGTTAAATGTCTTCACTGACCACTACACCTCCAATTTGGGTGTCATCTGCAAACGTTAATGATACTTATGTTAGTAATTAATCATTTATATAATGACGAAATGTCGTGGACCCAGCACTGATCCTTGTGGCACACCCCTGGTTACAGGCTTCCAGTCTGAAAAGCAACCCTCCACCACCCTCTGTCTTCTAGCTTTGAGCCAATCTGCATCCAAACGGTTGGTTCTCCCTGTATTCCATTTGATCTAACCTTGTCGACAGCCTTACGGAAGTCCATGTAGACAATATCCACTGTCTTCAATCTTTCTCATCAATTGAAAAAGAAACTCAAGTTAGTGAGACATGACTTCCCACACAAAACCATGCTGACAATCCATAATAAGTCCTTGCCTTTTCAAATATATGCAACTCCTCTCCCTGAGGATTGCCTCCAACAATTTACCCACCACACATCAAGCTCACTAGTCTGTTGTTCCCTGGCTTTTTCTTACAGCCTTAGATAGCAGCATCACACTAGCCACCCTTCAGTCTTCTGGCACCTCACTTGTACCATCGATAGCCATGAGATGATACAAGGCAAGGGGCCCAGCAACCACTTTCCCAGCTTCCCACAAAGTACTGAGTACCTGATCAGGTCCTGGAGATTTATCCACCCTTGTGTTAAGATGCACAGCACCTACTCCCGTATAATGTGGGCACTCCAAGGAGATTACTATTTACTTTCCCAAGTTTCCTCACTTCCATATCCTTCTCCATAGAAAACACTGATGTGAAATATTTGTTTAGTATCTCACCCCTTGACCTGTAGCTCCACACAGATGGTGTGGTTTGGTTTGCTCGGTTAAAAATGAGACACGTGCAACCCCTTTGATGTAAAAATCTCTTTAAAACCTTGGCTTTGTTATGATGGATTAGAAGCAGGAGACCAGTGGAGGCCTAGCCCCAAGCCTGCTCTGGCCTCAATGTTTGTGCCTTGATTTTTTTGGAGAGGGTGCGTGTTGTGCCCATTGAATATCCTCTGCCTGGAGAGAGCTGGACACCATGAGGATACAGAGCTTTATTTCCACCGCCAACTCTATCCTGATTGAACTCCGTTCCCCACTCCCCCTCAGTTTTGAGGGATTTGCTTTGCACATAATGAGCTTGGATTGTATATAGTTAATTGTCCACACGGGTGTTTCCCTGATGGCAGTTAGTTAAAACAAAATCAAGGTGGTTTGGTTGTGGAAAACTTGCCACGTTGTGATATAGTCTGGGGTGTAAAGGGAAATCCCATCTCTGTTACCGTACAGCATCATGACAGGTTAGCTTGTAGCTTAAACCCCAACTTTTCCCATCTCCTGAAAGCCTCGACTCCCCAGTCAATTAAAAATCTGCCCAACTTAGCTTTAGGATGGGTGTCTGAAATGTACATGAAAATAAGTGCCTGAGCGCAAGAGTGCTAATACACAACAGAAGGGGAGGTGGGGTAGGGGGTGCAAACAAAAATTAAAATTCAGCTCGAAGTTTGGAATAGAAATTTAGAGCGTTGTTCACATTGTACAGCACTTATCAACTCTGGCTAAACTTGTTGTTGTCACCTGGAGAAACTATGTGAGGAATCTCCACTTCATCCAGTAAATACTCCAGGGTATCATCAAGGTAGTCTTCACCCAGCCGGCTGTGATTCTCCTTTGTAGCAGAGACCTGGAGGCAACAGTAAAGTAATTTGTGAACACTGTTCCCCTTGTACAGAGGAACTCAGTAGTGGTCAGCCATACTAACTGTCAGGCTTCCTTAAACGTATTAAAAAGGCTCAGAGTGAGGGAGAGACAGTGTCACCCTTGTTTCTTTACCAGGGTGGCTCAGACTTTCAGGATTCAGTCCTTACAGCTTTGTGCTGTCATTCAGATAGCGATCAGCAGTTGTGACTTCAACTCCACACAAATCTTGCTCAGAAAACTCCACATCGAACACGTTCACTGACCTCCATCACGCTCTGGGAAGGATTATTTCGGTTTTGCGAATGAGTTGTCAGAGTGTGTAAAACTTAAAACTCCCCCCGTTTCCATTATAAAAGGAGGGACTTCATTTTTAAAAGCTGTGACCCCACACCCAGCCACCATTTCAGCATTCACCCTCAAGACTGTTTGGGACCTGACCTTTCATTGAGAATCCCCTCTTGAAACCCCAACAGATACAGGCCTAGCATGTGGAAACATCCTTCTCAAGGGCCTTTTATCCCAGCAATGAGCCTTTCCCTGAACTGCCTCTAAAACACCAGAGACTAAAAAACAGTGCACAGTGGAGACATAGCTGCAGTAAGAAAAATAAGATTATTGATATTCCTCTCCCAGTGCGTAAAACAAACTTTGTTAGCAATATTGGTCACCTGCTGTATCTGCAAACCCATTGTGATTCAAATATCCAGCCATCCAGACCCCTCCGCACTTAGAGTAAACTGCTTTATTCTTCCCGACAAAAATGGGAACATTCAAATTACTCTACCAATCCTCCCCCCTCCACCGCCCCCACCCCCAACCCCAACCCCCCCTTCCCCTCTATCCTCAGATTCTGCCACCTTGTGGCAGATTTTTTTCATCATCAACTTTAACTACCCTACATTTGGTCTCCTCATCCCAATCATTGGCACCCATTGTAAATGAAGGCTTGAGAACACTGCCTGGTAATGGAGGTCATGTTTACGCTTAATTCTGTGTAGATGTAACCATTCATCCGAAATGCAATAAGATCCTGAAACAGCATGACAAGGGCCAAGGATAGTAATGATCCCACAACAGAGTTAACATGCAATCAACCCTCACGTGCTAAGTTGGAAATGTTACAGTTAACCTAACAGCCAGATAATTGAAATAGACCAAGGAGTTGGGGTCCAAAGCACTGATCTTGGTAGTACCAAACTAGCTCTTTATCTGCCTGGAATCAGAATGACCAGTTTATTCTTACTGTTTTCTGTCCATTTATCTATTAACCTGATAAAGTGCTGGTAATCTTGTTCACTAACCTCCTGTATTGGACCTGATCAAAATCCTTCCAAGGAGGAAATCACACCTCACCCACTGGATCATCCCCATTGTCTACTCCACCAGTAACAAAGATGGGAATAAGTTTGTCGAACATCTCCCTTTCATAAATTCGATTTGACTCACCCAAACAGACCATTATTTCCAAATTATCTGGTTCCCACATTTTAAAACAGGAGACTCCATTTTCTAACTGAGTCAGGAATAAGTTGGAAGCCTCCAGTTTTCTCCCTCCTTAAACAAGGGGCTACCTTACAGTCTGCAGGAAACAAACCAGAGTCTGTAGAATTTGGGATGATGATTAATTATGTATCTGCCATCTCTATAGATACCTTCAAACAGCCTTGGGAGATCTTCCAAACTACTGTCCCATTAGTTTCTCCAACATTACTTTTCCTACCTGCCTCTACCTCACCCCATTCTCTTGTCTCATCCTTGGCAATGTTTCTGTATGTTCCAAATTTCTTTTGTGTCAGATGGTGGCTTTACACTCACATCAAATGGGTTTGGATTCAAGATAGACTGGTCAAGAATGATCTTCAATACTGGACTAACATCTAAGCACTATGATGCATGGTATTTAGAGATACACCAATCACCAAATCTTAGATTACTGGAAGACTTTTCCATAAACTACTACCCAAGGTTAAATCTGTCCACTCTGCTTACTTCCAGTCTTAACATTCAACACTAAACTTCAGGCTTCAATCTAATCTGTGCAGTTCTCTTCCACCTCTACTCCACCCACACTCTACTATTTATACCCAGTGAGTAGCAGCTCCACAAGGTGGCTTTAGGGTCTCAAAGCCTTCACAAGTAAAGGCAAACAAATAAATGTTTTACTTTACTCCTACTCCCATTTCTTAGGAAAATATGTCAGTCATACAGCAAGGAAACAGACCCATCTATCCAACCAATCATGCTGACCATAATCCCATCTACCCCTACTCCTGACTCTCATCCCTCCAAACATTTCCTATTCATGAACTGATCTAAGTGGCTTTTAAATATTGTAACTGTAGCTGCATCCACCAATTTCTCAAGTGGTTCATTCTAAATGCAAACCATCCTCAAGATGTTTGCCTCATGTCTTTTTAAAATCTTTCCTCTCACCTAGAAAAGGCGAGGTGGAGGAGTTGGTGTTGGATGGGGTGGACAAAGTTAAAAATCTTTAAGAATGGTTGCAGGTTCCATTTCATTAATACAAACTCCAGAACTTCTTTTAAATCACCTTAAGGTGACCTGCAACCCATTCTAAACAACAATCCAGGTTCGTTCAATACTGTAAACTTTTGCCATAGATTCTGTCTCTTATGGTCTTATACTCCACAACCACATGAAGGAGCAGCGCTCCAAAAGCTAGTGCTTCCAATTAAACCTGTTGATCTATAACCTGGTGTGTGATTTTTAACTTAAAAATATGTCTCATCAAGTCTTAAAATCCCCATCCTCGGAGGAAGACAACTACCATTAACCCTATCCATGCCCCTCTTGATTTTATGAACCTTTAAAGTCACCTGCCAACCTCCAACACGCCGATGAAAAAAAAGTTCCAGCCTTTCTTTACAACTCAAACCTTCCATACCCAGGAACATCCTGGTAAATCTCTTCTGAACCCTCTCTGCTTGATAATATCCTTCCTAGAACAAGGCAGCCAGTCGCAGACAGTACTCCAGAAGAGGCCTTAGCAATGTCCTGTACAACCTCAACATGACATCCCAATTCCTACACAAAGGATTGAGCACACTTGCCTTCATTGCTCAATGTCCTCTTAACCACAACTACTCAGCAAAGATAGAGATACAACAATGAGCCATACAGGACAGTAACAGACCCTTTGGAGTGACTCGTTCATGCAAGTGCACTATTACGAGCATATTTCCTACGTCTGTGTATAATACCTCTTCATCATCATCAGCACCAGTTCCATGGATTTCTGTCCTGTCTTCAAAGTGACCCCTGATGCCCTGGATTGAGACAAAAAGAGGCACTGGGTATATTGGCAAGCACCTTAGCTAGGAACATTTCTTCAGGTACTTTTGTGCTTGAACAGGGGAATGTTAATTGGGGATACTTTCCATTTCATATTCTAATGGAGATGTTCTTCCCCCAGTCACCACAGCTCAGACCAGTTTTGGACAGAAACTGAGCCAAAATGGAAATCAATACCCAATAATCAATCATCTTCGGAAAAAAAAAGTGAGCAGAAAATTAGAGATGGAACACGTTCTTTATATAAAAAAATGGATTGGGATATTCAGCTTGACTGGAATTGTACAAAAGTTGGTCGTTAGATATTGACCAAAAGCTGATTGAGCTCTTTGGAAAACAAATCAAAACAAAACACATGCATTGGTCTCCCCAGTTCACAATTTGTATAATTCTCGTAAGCAGCCCAATACTTGGGGAAAAATGAACCCAAAATCCTCTGCTGGGAGGCCTTCCCCAAAGACATGGGAACATTCCCCTCCCCCAAGCGGTTCAAGAAGGCAGCTCATCCCCACCTTCTCAAGGTGGGGAGGGGGCAACTAGGGACAGGGGCCGTAAATGCAGCTCACCCCCATCTTCAAGAGGGCCAACTAGGGACTGGGCACATAGTGTGTGGTTGCAAGGATGCCTCACATCATAGAAGGAGCCTACCTGGTACACTCAGCAATCTTCTACATATTGGGTGAAGATTGATTTCAAGGAGTTAGGCAAAAGTTCGTCAGAGTTAATGGGGATGGTTGGAGAAATCAGGACCAGGGTTGGATGATCAGCTGTGATCATATTGAAATGACAGAAAGAACCAAAATGAGGGGAAACAAACTTACTCGGGAGCACAGATATTTAAATCCACAATGGGCATCTGTCCCTTGCTGCTTCCCAGATTGTTCACCATCACGACTGATGCAGTTCTCCATAGTTTCCTGTAGAGAGCAATTATAAACCTGAAAATGACAAAAGTACTCACTGACCAATTAGTTTGACAGTGTCTAGTGCCTGCTGACTTGAGCTCCTCAGTTTGATCAGGAGAAACATTTATGGATTGGGATGTCACTAAAAAGGGGGCAACAAGTGGACAATCGCTTGATGCCACGGTTCACAATGTTAACATTAACAAGGTCTTTCGGCAATGCTCCAAGCTTCACGTTCCAGTGAAACCACGCTGCAGAGGGGATTGACAACAAATCAATGATGTTTGCAATCTGAAAGTGCTAGCTTTTTTTTTCCTTAATCTCATATCTCATGAAAAAAAACAAATCACTGACTATTTTGCAGAGAGGTGACAGACCAAACGCAGGGGAAGGATCACTAATGTCAACAAAATCTGGGACCTGTTTTCAGAACAGTGCCCAACGTGGTTCAGACTTGGTCTGTATGCTCCAACATGCAATCAGGTCACTGAATGCAGGAAAGATAAACTCCTAAAACTCAGTATTAACAGAAATATCACAATCCCATAGAGTCATGCAGTACAGAAAGGCCCTTTGGCTCATCGACTCTGTACTACACTCCTAACTGCAGTCTTCACTTTCCACACCATGCCCATAGTCTTAAGTGTAATGACACTTCGAGTGCTCGTGCAGGTATTTTCTTTTTAAAAAGGTTCAAGTTTCCCGTCTCAATGCCCCTCTCAAGCAGTCCATTCTAGATCCCACCCATTGGGAGAGAGAAAGCATTCCTCAAATCTCCTGCCTTGTAAGTTGAAGGATGTCCCCTTGTTCTTGACCCTTCGACCAAGGAGAACACCTACTTTCTATCAACTCTTTCCACACCCCTCAATTTTACAAACCTCTATCAGATGCCTCCCCCTCCTCCCACACCCACGCCCATTGTCAAACTGCTCCATTTTGGGCACCCCCTCCAGTGCCATCACATCCTTCCTATAGTGTGGGTGATATGGAGTTTGCAAAAACAACAGCATCCACTAGACCTACACAGTGCCTTTCCTGAGATTCTATTTCAGCTGCTTCATTGAATGGGATGTTCCTGTGAATGAGTCAAAAGGGCAGGGAAGGGGATGGCAGAGTGGTCTTTTTGCTGGATTGTTAACTCAGACCCAGGGAACGTTCTGGGGACCCAGAGTTGAATCCTGCCATGGCAGCTGGTGGAATTTGAATTCAATTTAAAAATCTGGGAATCAATGTAAAAGTCTACTGCAGCCTCAATCGGCAGTTATCTAGGTTCAATCCCAACCTCAAACAAATGCTGTGTGGAGCTTGCACATTTTCCCAGTGTCTGCATGGGCTTCCTACCAAAATCCAAAGATGTGCAGGTTAGGTGAATTGGCCATACTAAATTGCATGGTGTTCAGGGATGTGTAGGATAGATGCATTAGTCAAGGATAAATGTAGAGTAATAAGTAGGGAAATGGGTTTGGGTGGGATACTCTGAGGGTCAGTGTGGACTTGTTAGGCGAAAGGCCGGTTTCCACACCGTAAGGATTCTATGATAATCATGACCATGAATCCATTGCCAAATGTTGGAAAGGCTCCTTAAGAAAGGAAACAGATGTCCTTACCCAGTCTGGCCTACATGTGACACCAGACCCACTGCCTCTGAGCAATTGGGGATGAGCAATAAATGCTAGCCTGGCCAATGACACCCTCTTCCCCCAAACCCTCCAGCTCACAGTCAGCTATTTGACCAAGCCTTAAATACCCAGTGATCAAAATCCAATTAATCGACCATGTGCTCCACCATGACAAAGTGGCAATAACTGATTGCCAGCAGATCAGGAAGGATGATGGGAGGGATTGGTAGCCAGTTCCAAAAGGAACTCTCCTCCACCCCCACATCGCACTCCTTCCTTTCACCATCCTCAGAGAGCCAGGTCAGAGGAGAATATTACAGCTTTCCACAGCAATCGTACCAACTCCCATTCATTGTTCTGAGCTTTCTCACCATTTTTCCTTGGTTCTTTCCTTCCAACTCTACCCCCTAACTTTTCCCCATTTCCTGGGAACCCCTCCATCCCATCACTAACCCCTCTCCCTTCCCCCCACACTCCATCCCATCACTCCCCTAACCCCATGAGAGATTAGGAGAGGAGCTTCGCTGTAGGGAATCTCAGACCTATAAAGTTCTAGCAGGACTAGCTCAAGGTAAACAAAGGCAGGATGTTCCTGATGACCAAGGAGACTAAAATCAGGGTTGGGAGCACAAGAGGGGGCAGTGGGAGGAAGTTGTCATAGTCTAAGGATACAGTGTGGGTCACATCAGACTGAGGGGAGATAAATGTATCCTCAGAGAGTAGGGAGTCTGTGGAATTCACCTCCACAGAGCAGGGGTTGGGGACAAAACATTGTATGCTTTCGGGGGGGGGGGGGGGTAAGATAAAGTTCTTAGGGAAAAAGGGGTTACAGAATGTGAGAATGGGAAGGGAGGGAAAGATAGGATTAGGATATTAAGTTCAATGATTAACTATGACCATATGGGATAGTAGAGGGGGTTCAAGAGGCCAAATGGCCTACTCCTGTAGTCATTACTATTTCAATGTTATGCCACTATTAACTACTGGTCAAGATTATTAGGTACAAGAGTACCTGGAGTGATCCTCACACCCTCAGCTGAGGCTGAGGCCACTAATGAGGCAAGACCAACTCTTCAGAAACAGGGAATACGATTCCAGATCTGTCCCCACACAGAGGAGCTCAGACTAGAACCAGGGTCAGTTACCAGGGGAATGAGCTCTCCTCCCACAAGAGGAATTTGTAGATGGCTGACCTCAAGGAACATGGAGCAGCAGGAACAGTCAGAAAGAACATACAGTAGACAGCCAAGGATAACAGGACCCCCAAAAACTCTACCTTCTCAGCAAAGCCAATTTAACAAATGAGGTTATTGGATTCAGGGCTTTTATCCTCAGCTCATTTACTGCTCGTTGACTTCAAATGCAACCCAGCTGGGTAGCCTCTGTCTTAAAGAGCCAGTCACCTTTGCATTGGAGTAAGGAATGGTTGGTCTAAGCTAGGCAAGGTAATAGAGAGTATTGTTGATTGAGGAGACATTGTTTGTATCTCTTTTAAAAATGAGAGGCTTTCATGAAAGTATTTGGGATAATATAATGTTACCTGACTGGCACTTAGAAGGATTGGGTATGATTCCCTGGTCTCTGGGCTGAAGGTTTGGGGTCATGTGATTTGAGGACTGAGTGAAGTTACACACATAAATTACCAAGAAAAGCTCAGTAGGTCTGGCAGTGTCTGTGGAGAGAAAGCAAAGTTAATGTTTTTGGTCTGGTGACCCCTTCCTCAGAATGGAAAGAGATGAAAGAGGTGGGGGTAATTGGGGAGAGGGGAGAGTAAATGACAGGTGGAGATGGAGCTCAGAGAGAAAGAGGGAAAACAGTTGGACAGACAAAAGGAATGGATAAAGTCAGAATGAATACACTGATTGTGGCCTGTTAGTAGCTAACATAGGGTAAGTGTGTAATGGCAGACTGTGATAACAAGGCCTGGTGGGTGGGGCTTGGGGTAAGGGCAAGGGAGGAGGTGCTCCAGCCCTGAAGTTGGTGACCTTGATGTTGAGTCCAGAGGCTGTCGAGTTCCTGAGCAGAAAGAGATGCTGTTCTCCCAGGTTACACTGAACAAGCTGGAGACAGTTGTTAGATAGGGAATGGGGTGTGGGGTTAAAGTGACAGGGAGCTGGAAGTTTGGGGTCATTTCTGCACGCAGGGTGGAGGTGTTCTATGATGCAGTCACCTAGTCTGTGTCTCCTTTCCCCAGTGTAGAGGAGACTGCACTGTGAGCAGCGAATGCAGTTGACTAGATTGAGGGAAGTAAGGGGAAAGTATTTCCTGGACCCTTGGATACTGATGGGGGAGGAGGGAAATGAGCAGCTGTTATACCTTCAGCTGTCACAGCAGAAGATGCTCTGGGACTGAGGGGGAGGTGTCTTGGGAGTAAAGGAGTGGACCAATGTGTCCTAGAGTGAACAGTCCCTATGGAAGGTGGATGAGGGAGGGGAGGGGAATGTGTCTGGGGGTGTTGGCATTCTGCTGGAGGTGACAGGAATGGTGGCTGGTGATCCTTTGGATGTGGAAGCTGCTGGGATGGTAGGTAAGGACAAGGGAGCCCTATCGCTGTTGTGGTACAGGGGAGAGGGGGGGGTGAGGGTGGAAGTACGGGGGGTGAGGGTGGAAGTACGGGAGCTGAGGACCCTGTCAACAACAGGGCTAGGGGATTTCTGTTCAGGAAGGAGGTGGATATTTTGGAGGCTCCCTTGTCAAAGTTGGTCTCATTGGACCAGATCGGTTGGAGATGGAGGAACTGGGAGAGGGAAAAGATGCTTTACAGGAAGCAGTGGGTGAGGATGTAGAGTGCAAGTAGCTATGGGAGTCAGTGGGTTTATAATGGATACTAACCATCTTCAGAAATGAAAACAAGAGATGTCAAGGAAGGGGAGAGAAAAGTCAGATGGATAAGATGAAGATGAGAGAGAGGGGTGGAAACTGGAGCTGAGGGAGATAAACTTTCCCAATTCTGGCTGAGGAGACAGTACTAAGTATATTATTTGATGTACTGGAGAAAGAGGGGAACTTGCAGGGGATGGTGTTCCCATGGATCTGCTGCCCCTTGTCCTTCTGGATGGAAGTGGTTATGGGTTTGGAAGGTGCTGTCTGAGGGTCTTTGGTGAGTTTCTGCAGGGTATCTTGTAGATGGTACACACTGCTGTTACTGAGTGTTTGGGAGGGAGGGGATGTTTGTGGATATGGTTCCAATCAACGGAGGCTGCTTGTTCCTGGATGGATTTGAGCTTTGTGGTGTTCTAAAGTATTCCATTGGAATGGAATGGAATCAAATAGAGTTGAATAGAAGAGAAATTTGTGGCTTTTTGTATTCTTACAAAAAATCATACATGAGAATATACAAAGTAATGTTAAGACAAAATTCATCAGCGTTCAGTTGATGGCTCCTGGGTTCAGGAAAACTGATTAAGGAACGATGGAAAACCCAGAATGTGTAGCTGGAACAAGACCCCCACACCAGGCAGTGGGAGGATCTCCACATGGTGACGTGAGCTCTGTATTGGGAGACCCCCTCACACCAGGCTAATGGAAATCCCCTTGTTCGCTGGGCTACAGGTTAAACACACCTCTGACTTGGACCTTGTGGACAGTCTCTGGGAAGTCAGGAGGTGAGTTAGGATTCCCAGCCTCTGACCTGCTCCTGTAGCTACAGTATAGTCCAGTTGAGTTTCTGACTGATGGTAATTACCCAGGATGTTGCTAGTGGCCAAAGAAGCCATTTTCTGTTATTCACACAACTTTAACTGTATTAACCAATGATGACGACAAGATGTAGTAACCAGGCAGCTTCTGGGCATGAGGCAGCTTGTTTTCCCTCCCTTCCTTTAATTCACAGGTCAGTAGTATTGAGGGCCGAAAGGCCTCGTCTGCGCTGTATTGTTCTATGTTCCTCACTACCAAGGGTTGGGCCATGAATTCTATCAGCCCATGTTCAAGAGTAAACGGCTGCAGGGGTGTGCTGCTACCTTCTGTATGACCGAGAGACCCTCCTCTCTCATTGCCTGCTGATAACCTGGAAGTCATTCTGATACATGTGAACAGTCATTCTGTTTGACCACATACCACATCCCACATCCAACCTTCCACAGCCAACAAGGCTTGGCATGGGGCTTCACCCCAGAGCCCCTGCTCCAGAGGTAGGGACGCTACCATTTACCCACAAATACTTTAAGTTGTGAGCCTCAATATGCCATTGAACGAATAAGTGATTAAAGTTAACTAAGGTTAAAGTGACAACATTACCAGGGATTGAAGGTCAATTCTTGCCCCCGCTAAGGGAGTGAATGGACAATCTGGGAAATCAATGGTGAGAGTGAAAGCGATTAAATGCAGGTATTTGGACAATATCTTTAATGCCACATCCCCTGAAGCAACATAGAGCCTTAGAGCACATTGACAAACTCCATTCAGTGAATCTAACCATAAAGAACCAGCCATTTAATTGCAGCAAACCTGACTGAGGTGAGGTAACATGGAATTCAAAGGATATGGTTTGTGTTTTGGTCTGGCTGTCTGGTGTCATTCCAAGTTAGGATTGAAATTTGCAATGGTTGCTGGATGGACAGGGTTTCGGGAACCTGTGAGTTTACGCTTCAGTTTGTGACGATTTGGATCTCTGATCAAAAGTTGTTCTTGTTTTGTTCCTTTGATGTTTCCTCTCATTTTTCAATAAACACTGAGAATTCAGTTGTTCTCATCTTGTGGCTGATTGGATTAGATTGCCAAACTGGAATGGTTAGCCGTAGTTATGTCCGAGGTCATGCACAGCTGAGTCAGACTAATTTCAGGCTGTTAAAATGTCCATTTAAAATCTGAGTTGGAGGTGGCTAATTGCTGTTTGTCATAATATCAGCTGAGGGAGTGGCAGAAGGATGGTCTGGAGAGGAGCAGGGAAGAGTGATCATTGAGGGTGAGGAGCCTCTCTGATGGTGGTCTTATGATATGGGGAAATGTGAGGTTATCCTTTTTGGGCAGGAAGACTAGAGAAGCTGCATATTACTGAAGTGGTGAAGCTGTGAATGGTTTTGGGCCTATTTACCTCAGGAAAGAGAACTTGTCATTGGACGCAGTCCAGGAAAAGTTCACTTGGCTAATATCAGGAATAGAGGGATGGTCTTATAAGGAGAAGGTGGGCATGTACTTATGGACGGTTTGAAGAATAGGAAGTGTCCTAACTGAAACAATGATGTTTTAGGGGCTTTGACAGGGTAGACACAAATTGTAACCCCTTGTGTGAGAGCATCCAGAACCACCAGGCACAATCTTCAAATAAAGGGTCACCCATTGAAGATGGAACTTCTCCTCTCTCTGAGGGGAGTGGATCTGGGGGATTCCCAACCAGAAGGCTGTCGAGGCTGGGGTGTTTAATAGAGTTAAGGCTGAAAGAGATGTTATGGGGAAAATGCAGGGAAGTGGGCCTGAGGATGATCAAATCAGCCATGGTCTTGAATGGTGGAGCAGACTGGATGGGCTGAATGGACTGTTTCTGTCCTTGCATAATAAAAACAAAAACCCATGATTGTACAGGCAATCAACGAGTGTTCCACTTGTACAACACATCCATGTAATCCCTTGATGTCCAACTGTGAAATGGATTAATGTTCATTCTCAGAAACTCATCAAAAGTATACTCACTGACTTTACTGGTTAATTTCAGTGCCACTCTCTCCTTGCATTGGTCTGTGTGAAAATACCACGTTCCCCTGTGGGATAAATCTGTCTTCCCTGGTTGCAGAAGACTCTATGATGTAGCTGAAAATGCTTGGGCTGAGGACGGCAGCTTCCGAAACCTCTGCAATGGTGTCGAATGGCTGCTCGGATGGGCCTTCAACAATGACAGCCATCTTCTTTTTGAGCAATTAGCTAATGATTGACACCACTGACGGAGGGATAATTTGTCCTGCTACTTGAGCAATTTTTCCACCTTGTCACAAAGATGCAACTGAGCAGGAACAGCCTGACTGGTTGTGCAGCTATTGGAGCACAATATCTTCAATAGACAATAGACAATAGACAATAGATGCAGGAGTAGGCCATTCTGCCCTTCGAGCCTGCACCGCCATTCAATATGATCATGGCTGATCATTCCTAATTAGTATCCTGTTCCAGCCTTATCTCCATACCCCTTGACTCCACTATCTTTAAGAGCTCTATCCAATTCTTTCTTAAAAGAATCCAGAGACTGGGCCTCCACTGCCCTCTGGGGCAGAGCATTCCACACAGCCACCACTCTCTGTGTGAAGTAGTTTCTCCTCATCTCTGTCCTAAATGGTCTACCCCGTATTTTTAAGTTGTGTCCTCTGGTTCGGCACTCCCCCATCAACGGAAATATGTTCCCTCCTGCCAGAGTGTCCAATCCTTTCATAAGCCTATACGTTTCAATCAGATCCCCTCTCAGTCTTCTAAACTCAAGGGTATACAAGCCCAGTCGCTTCAGTCTTTCCGTGTAAGGCAATCCTGCCATTCCAGGAATTGACCTCGTGAACCTACGCTGCACTCCCTCAATAGCCAGAATGTCTTTCCTCAAATTTGGAGACCAGAACTGTACACAGTACTCCAGGTGTGGTCTCACCAGGGCCCTGTACAGCTGCAGAAGCACCTCTTTGCTTCTATACTCAATCCCTCTTGTTACGAAGGCCAGCATGCTATTAGCCTTCTTCACGACCTGCTGTACCTGCATGCTTGCCTTCATTGACTGGTGTACAAGAACACCCAGATCTCTCTGAACAGCCCCTTTACCTAATTTGATACCATTGAGGTAGTAATCTGCCTTCCTGTTCTTGCCACCAAAGTGGATAACCAGACATTTATCCACATTAAACTGCATCTGCCATGCATCTGCCCACTCACCTAACTTGTCCAGGTCACCCTGTAATCCCCTAACATCCTCATCACATTTCACCCTACCACCTAGCTTTGTGTCATCAGCAAATTCAGCCCTGTTAAGGCTCATCACTTTTGCAGGATCTGTATTCATGCCTCATTGTAAGTTAGCAACCTCTGACAGTATGGCATTACATCAGTCTTGCACATGGGTCATCCTGAGCTACATACTGGAGTGGGCCTTTAATTTATAACTTTTTTTTTGAATCAACGAGAGTAATAAACCCAAGCAGCAGTGTTGGAGGGACAGTACCCATAAAAGTGAAGATCTAAAGAGGTCAGGGTAGATTGTTCAGTGGTTTGAATGAGAATAGGGTGCAAGCTGGAAGGTTAACATGTTGGAAAACGTTTAGGAAAGGTGGATTGGACAAAACTATGAAATGATACCAAGTCAAGACTTGAGTATGACTAGGGAGATGAAGTGATGGTAGCAAAAATAGCTATCCAAAACCGAGGAAAACAACTGATATAACGTTTGCAGTTGAAATTGCAGATTATGGGGAGATCTTCATTTCAAATGATCCTAAATTTGTCTCGAGGATTTACCGAGAGGAGAGTGGTTTTATCATGTCCTGCACAATCTTAGTTAATATTGACCAGGTCTGTTGTGTGTCAGACAGTTAGGTTTGCTTCGCTTGATAGAGCTAGTCTTCACACCCTCCATTTATGTGATCAAGCAGCTTGAATGATATTTGAACTTTTATCTTCTGACTTGGGTTTTGCTATCCAATTTTCCCATTCCCCTGTTTCTGTTCTGATGATGCCAACTTTGACAAAGGGAGTCTCTGAAATGTCCACCTTCTTCCGCAACCAGGGATTTCCTAGCACCATAGTTGGCTCGGTCTGGACCATCTCCCGCACTTCTGCCCTCACCCCGTCTCTTCCTTCCCACAACAGCAGTAGGGTTCCCCTGGTCCTCACTTGCCATCACACTAGTACCAACATCCAAAAGATCATTAGCCATAAGTTCTGTGATCTGCAGCAGGATGCCCACCAGCCCCAGATACATATTCCTCTCCCTTTCTCCATCAGTCTCCCACAAGGACTGTTTGCTCTGGGACACCTTGGTCCACTCCTCCTTCTCTCCTAACACCCCCCATTGCCCCACAGCATCTTCCCCTAGAACCATAGGTGTAACACTTGCATGTTTACTTTCTCCCTCCTCGTTATCCAAGGGCCCAAACACACCTTCCAGGTGAAGCAGCACTTTACCTACACTTTATCTGCTTTTCACAGCAGAGAGCAGTGGGAACTGGGTGAAAGTGAAGGCAGAGCACGAAGCCAGTTGGGAAGGTAAGTGATTGAGTTATTTGAGTGGGTGTGTTCTAGACCCCAGGTCCTACAAAGTAGGGCCTCCCTCCCCCCCTCCTCTAACCTAAATTTAAAAGTACACAGACTTGCCCCAAAAAGAGGGTCCAAGGAAGTTCCTGTGGATTGAAGAGTGAGGGTTTAGCTCAGGAGTCTTTGACAAGAAGGTTGAGTGAAGTGATTACGTCACAGTTGAAGAGGGTGAAGATATGACTGCCCAGCTGGTTCAGTGTGCTACGTGCTTGATGTGGGAGGTCAACGACTCTGGTGTGTCTGGAAAGTGTGCACATTCAGCAATTGACCGAGCATATTGCAGCACTGATGGAAGAACTCGAGGACCTTAGGCTCATCTGAGAGAACGAGATCTTTCTGGACAAGACCTTCAGCGAGGTTATTACCCCAATCGTACCAGAAGAGCGCAGACGATGAGGAAGGCAGAGAGGAGACAGGTGCAAGAGACCTTGGGGGAAGTACCTATCAGGAACAAGTTGAATCTTTTGCAAGCAGTAGAGACAGATGACACTGCCAGTCCGCGAGGCAGCCAGGTCTGTCAATCAAAAGTTGGTGTGGAGACAGAGTGGAACATCTCTCAGAGCTGTGGTAATAGGGGACTCCATAGTGAGAGGAACTGACTGGGGTTCTTGTGGCAGCAGGCAGGACTTAAGGATGGTGTGTTGCCTTCCTGGTGCCAGGGTTAAAGACATCACAGACAGAGTGCAGGAAATCCTCAAGGACGAAGGTGAAGAGCCAGAGGTGGTGGTACATGTCGGCACAAATGATTTGTCTGGAAGAGGAGGAACATACTGCAATGGGACTTCGGAGAACTAGGAAGAAGGCTGAAAAACAGGACGTCTAAGGTGGTTATCTCCGGTTTGCTTCCAGTTCCTCGGCTGGTGAGGCCAGAAACAGGGAGATAATGGACTTGAATGTGTGGCTGGGGAACTGGTGCAGGAAGCAAGGATTTAAATTCTTGGATCACTGGGGTATGTTTTGTGGTAAGCATAAATTCTACAAGAGAGACGGTTTGCACCTTAATAGGTTAGGGACCAGCATTCTGGCAGGCAGGTTTGCTACTGCAACAGAAGGAAATTGAAGGGAAAGTTAGAACAAGGGAAGTCAAGAAAGACCACTGTATCAATGAGGCAGAAAACTCAAAGGGATCATGCTGTAAGGTTGGGTGAAATAGGAGTTGGTGGGAAGGGTGAGGGCAGTAACAAATTAAAAATACTAATACATGAATGCACAAAACATTAAGATGGATGAGTTTGAGGCTCTTTTGGAAATTGGCAGATACAATATTGTGGGGATACCTGAGACGTGGCTTCAAGTGGACAGGGCCTGGGAAATGAACATTCAAGGCTACACGTGCTATCGTAAGGACAGACTGATGGGCAGAGGGGGTGGGGTGGCCATGTTGGTGAGGGATGATATTCAGTCCCTTGCATGGGGGGGACCTAGAATCAGGGGATGTAGAGTCAGCGTGGAGAGATCTGAGAAATACTAAGGGTAAAAAGATCCTCTTGGGGGGGGTTATCTACAGGCCCCCAAACAGTAGTCTGGATTTTAAATGGAAGTTAAATCAGGAGCTGAAATTGGCCTGTCACAAAGATGTTATTACAGTTATGGGGGGATTTCAACATGCAGGTAGACTGGGAGAATCAGGATGGTTTTGGACCTCAAGAAAGAGACTTTGTGGAGTGCTTCCGAGAACAGCTGGTGCTGGAGCCGACCAGGGAGAAGGCAATTCTGGATCTGGTATTATGCAACGATACAGAATTGGTCAGAGACCTCGAAGTGAAGGAGCCATTGGGAAGTAGTGACCATAATACAATAAGCTTCAATCTGCAGTTTGAGAGGGAGAGGGTACAATCGGAAGTGACAATATTTCAGTTGAATAAAGGGAACTATGGAGCTATGAGGGAGAAGCTTGCCAAAGTTCAATAGTGCAATACCTTAGCAGGGATGACCGTGGAGGAACCAGGGCAGGTATTTCTGGGTATAATGCAGAAGATGCAGGATCAGTTCATTCCAAAAAGGAAGGAAGATCCTAAGAGGAGACAGGGGTGGCTGTGGCTGACGAGGGAAGTTAAGAAACATATAAAGTTAAAAGAGAAAAAGTATAACATAGCAAAGATAAGTGGGAAAACGGAGGACTGGGAAGCTTTTAAAGAACAACAGAGGATTACTAAGAAGGAAATACACAGAAAAAATGAGGTACGAAGGTAAACTGGCCAATAATATAAAGAAGGATAGTAAAAGCTTTTTTAGGTATGTGAAAGGCAAAAAAAAAATGGTTAAGACTAAAGTTAGGCCCTTGAAGACAGAAACAGGTGAATATATTACGGGGAACAAAAAGGGCAGAAGAGTTGAATTGGTACTTTGCTTGTGTCTTCCCCAGATCCAATCTCCCAGAGGTAACAGTGGCTGAAGGACCTGAACTGACGGGAATTTATATTTGCCAGGAATTGGTGTTGGAGAGACTGTTCAGTCTGAAGGTTGGTAAGTCCCTGGGGCCTGATGGTCGACATCCCAGGGTACTGAAGGAGGTGGCTCTAGAAATCGAGGATTTGTTGGTGATTTATTTTACAGAGTTCAATAGATTTGGGATCAGTTCCTGTGGATTGGAGGGTGGATAGTCTTGTACCACTTTTTTAAGAAAGGTGGGAGAGAAAGCAGGAAATTATAGACCAGTTAGTCTGACCTCAGTGGTGGGAAAGATGCTGGAGTCAATTGTAAAGGATGAAATTACGACACATCTGGATAGTAGTAACAGGCTAGGTCAGAGTCAGCATGGATTTATGAAGGGGAAATCATGCTTGACTAATCTTCTGGAATGTTTTGATGATGTAACTCTGAAGATGGACAAGGGAGATCCAGTAGATGTAGTCTACCTTGACTTTCAGAAAGCTTTTGATAAAGTCCCATATAGGAGGTTAGTGAGCAAAATTAGGGCGCATGGTATTGAGGGCAAAGTACTAACTTGGACTGAAGGTTGGCTGATAGGAAACAGTGATAAATGGCTCCATTTCAGAATGGCAGGCAGTGACCAGTGGGGTACCGCAGGGATCAGTGCTGGGACCGCAGCTTTTTACAATATATATTAATGATATCGAAGATGGTATTAGCAATAACACTAGCAAATTTGCTGATGATACTAAGCTGGGTGGCAGGGTGAAATGTGATGAGGATGTTAGGAGATTACAGGGTGACCTGGACAAATTAGGTGAGTGGTCAGATGCATGGCAGATGCAGTTTAATGTGGATAAATGTGTGGTTATCCATTTTGGCAAGAACAGGAAGGCAGATTACTACCTAAAATTGAATCAATTTAGGTAAAGGGGCAGTACAGAGAGATCTGGGTGTTCTTGTACACCAGTCAATGAAGGTAAGCATGCAGGTACAGCAGGTTGTGAAGAAGGCTAATAGCATGCTGGCCTTCATAACAAGAGGGATTGAGTATAGAAGCAAAGAGGTTCTTCAGCTGTACAGGGCCCTGGTGTGACCACAGCTGGAGTACTGTGTGGCCTCCAAATTTGAGGAAAGACATTCTGGCTATTGAGGGAGAGCAGTGTAGGTTCACGAGGTCAATTCCTGGAATAGCTAGATTAGCTTATGCTGAAAGACTGGAGCGACTGGGCTTGTATACCCTTGAGTTTAGAAGACTGAGAGGGGATCTGATTGAGACATATAATATTATTAAAGGGTTGGACACTCTGGAGGCAGGAAGCATGTTTCCGCTGATGGGTGAGTGCTGAACCAGAGGACACAGCTTAAAAATAAGGGGGAGACCATTTAGGACAGAGATGAGGAGAAACTTCTTCACCCAGAGAGTGGTGGCTGTGTGAAATGCTCTGCCCCAGAGGGCAGTGGAGGCCCAGTCTTTGGATTCATTTAAGAAAGAGTTGGATAGAGCTCTCAAGGATAGTGGAATCAAGGTTTATGGAGATAAGGCAGGAATAGGATACTGATTAAGGATATATCTCTCCATGCTTCAGGCTCACTGCCTTTATTCCTGATGAAGGGCTTTTGCCCGAAACGTTGATTTTCGCTGCTCGTTGGATGCTGCCTGAACTGCTGTGCTCTTCCAGCACCACTAATCCAGTATTTGATTTTCAGCATCTGCAGTCATTGTTTTTACCTTACTGATTAAGGATGATCAGCCATGATCATATTGAATGGTGGTGCAGGCTCGAAGGGCAGAATGGCCAACTCCTGCACCTATTGTCTATTATCTTCCCACAAACTGGTTTACTGCATTTGCTGCACACAACATGGTCCCCCTCTACATTGGGGAAACTAAGTGTAGACTGGTTGACTGCTTTGCACACCAGCTACATTCAATCTGCAAAAAGGACTGAGCTTCCAGTTTCCTGTCACTTCAACGCACCCACTCTATTCTCTGGCTTGCTGCAATGTTTCAGGTGGAGTGCAGCACAAGCTGGAAGGACAGCACCTTGTTTTCCACTTGGGAACTCTACAGCTTTGAGTTCAACAACGTTCAGACTTGAGGCACCTTCTCCCAGATCTTTACCCCAACCTCCACACACCAGACCTTGTTATCACACCTAATATTACACACCTACCCATTGCTGGTACTAATAGTCTGCATTAGTAAACGTTCATTCTCCCAGGTTAACCATTATCTATTGCTTTGTCTGTTCAGTTGTCCTTTTCTCTCTTTTGGTCTCTATCTCCACCTATCAGTCATGCTTTACCCCCCCCCCCCCTCCCCATATCCTATCTTTTACATTAAAAACTGAACTTTTCCTAGCTACCAAAGTGGTGTTCCACAGGGATTAGTGCTGGGGCCACTGTTGTCTGTGATATACATAAATGATCTGGAAGAGGGCATTGTTGGGCTGATCAGTAAGTTTGCAGATGACACAAAGATTGGTGGAGTAGCAGAAAGCATAGGAGACTGTCAAAGAATACAGGGGAATATAGATCGACTGGAGAGTTGGGTAGAGAAGTAGTAGATGGAGTTCAATCCAGACAAATGTGAGGTGATTCATTTTGGAAAGTCTAATTCTAGGGTGAATTATACAGTAAATGGGAGAGCCTTGGGAAAAGTTGATGAGCAGAGAGATCTGAGAGTGTAGGTCCATTGTACCCTGAAGGTTGTTGCACAGGTAGATAGTGGTCAAGAAGGCATATAGAGTCATAGAGATGTACAGCATGGAAACAGACCCTTTGGTCCAACCTGTCCATGCCAACCAGATATCCCAACCCCATCTAGTCCCACCTGCCAGCACCTGGCCCATATCCCTCCAAACCCTTCCTATTCATATACCCATCCAAATGCCTCTTAAATGTTGTAATTGTACCAGCCTCCACCACATCCACTGGCAGCTCATTCCATACACGTACCACCCTCTGTGTGAAAAAGTTGCCCCTTAGGTTTCTCTTATCTTCCCCTCTCACCCTAAACCTATGCCCTCTAGTTCTGGACTCCCTGACCCCAGGGAAAAGACTTTGTCTATTTATCCTATCCATGCCCTTCTTAATTTTGTAAACCTCTCACCCCTCATCCTCTGACACTCCAGGGAAAACAGCCCCAGCCTGTTGAGCCTCTCCCTGTAGCTCAGATCCTCCAACCCTGGCAACATCCTTGTAAATATTGAGTATAAGAACTGGCAGGTCATGTTAAAGTTGTACACTACGTTGATTCGGCTGCATTTAGAATGCTGTGTACAGTTCTGGTATGGAAGGTGCTAGTGATGAAGACAGGTTGAGTAGATTAGGTTTCTTTTCATTAGAAAAAAGGAGATTTGGGGGGGTCCCTGATTGAGGTTTACAAAATCATTAAGGGTTTAGACAGGGTAGATAGAGTTAAGCTTTTTCCCAGGGTGAAGGATTCAATAATGAGAGGTCACACTTCCAAGATGAGAGGTGAAAAGTTTAAGGGGGATACATGTGGCAAGTACTTCAGAGGGTGGTGGGCATATGGAATGCATTGCCAGCAGAGATAATAGAGGCAGGCACGGTAGATTCATTCAAGATGCATGTGGACGATGTATGAGTAGGTGGGGAGTAGAGGGATATAGGTGCTTAGCGATTGGGCGACAGGTTTAGACAGTAGATTTGGATCGGCTCAGGCTTGGAGGGCTGAAGGGCCTGTTCCTGGGCTGCAAATGTTCTTGGTTCTTTTGTACCATCAGTTCTGAAGGGTCACTGAACCTGAAATGGTAACTGATTTCTCTCCACCTGAGAACTGTGGGAAGCTAGGGAAGTGATTGCTGGGCCTCTTGCTGAGATATTTATATCATGATAGTCACAAGTGAGGTGCTGTAAGACTAGAGGTTGGCTACCATAGAGCCAATATTTAAGAAAGGTGGTAAGGAAATGCCAGGGAACTACAGATCGGTGAGCCTGACATTGGTGGACATGTTGTTGGACAGAATCCTGACAGACAGGACTTATCTTTGACCAAAAGAGAAAATGTTGGAAAATCTCAGCAGGTCTGGCAGCATCTGTAAGAGAAAAGAGCTGATGTTTCGAGTCTGTTAGACTTGACATGTCAGCTCTTTTCTTTCCTTACAGCTGCTGCCAGACCTGCTGAGATTTTCCAACAATTTTTCATTTGGTTTCAGATTCTAGCATCCACAGTAATTTGCTTTCTTATATATCTTTATGAAAAGGCAAGGACTGATTAGAGATGATCAATATATGGCTCTGGGGTTGGGAAGTCTTGTCTTCCTAACTTGTTTGAGTTTTTCTTCTGAAGAAGTAACGAAGACGATTGTGGGCAGGAGTGGTGAATATGATCTATATGGACTTCAGTAAGGCATTAGACAAGGTTCCCCATAGGAATCTGGTTAGCAAGGTTAGATCACATGGAATAAGGGAGAACTAGCCAGTTGGATATGGAACGGGTTTGGAGGTAGACGATAGAAGTGGTGGAGGGTTGCTTTTCAGACTGGAGGCATGTAACCAGTGGTGTGCTGCAAAGATTGGTGCTGGGTCTACTGCTTTTTGCCATTTATATAAATGATTTGAATGTGAATATAGGGGGTATAGTTAGTAAGTTTGCAGGTGACATGAAAATTGGAGTAAAGAACGTTACCTCAGTGTAAAATAGGAGCTTAAGAAGATGAGCTGATGGGCTGAGCAGTGGCGGATGGCGCTTAATTTAGGTAAATGTACGATGCCACATTTTCAAGAGACAAATCAGGGCAGGACTTAAGTGTATAAGGGCAAGGTCCTTCATTACATACAGTGCCTTTCACAAAAGAGCAATGCTGTGTGTGTGTGTATACCTAAGGGGCAACTTTCTCACGCAGAGGGTGGTACTTGTATGAATGAGCTGCCAGAGGATGTGGTGGAGGCTGATACAATTACAGCATTTAAAAGGCATCTGGATGGGTATATGAATAGAAAGGGCTTAGAGGGATATGGGCAAAGTGCTGGCAAATTGGACTAGATTAATTTAGGATAACTGGTCAGTATGGACGGGTAGTAGCTGAGGGTCTGTTTCCATGCTGTACAGCTCTGTGACTGTCACGTGCTGAACGTGTGATGGAAATGGGCGTGTCCCTCGAAAAACATGGGCGTGCCGAGTGGGAAGTGGGTGTGACCCTCACGAATTGGGGAATATGGGCATGTCCCCCCCCTGGCGGCGTGTTGCGATTGGGCGGCTGCCGGTCGCCGTGTCTTCCGATTGGCTGGCATCCTTTCGTGTCCTCTTTTTTTTCCTCCCCTCCCCAACCACATCCACCCTCCACGGTCCGCCTTAAGCCTTGAAAATGCCGGCACCGGCGGCCGCCCCCTTTACTCCGCAGCCGCGTCTGGGGCTGCGCTGATTTACCGAAGGGGTGCCCCCGGACCGCTGCTGTTTCGGAATCCCCGCCGCCGCCGGATGGTGACCACCGGCGGCCCGCAGCAGCAGCAGCAGCGGAAGAAGAGGAGGAGGGGCACGGGCGGCTGCGGGGGAGCGGGCAGGAAGCGGCGCAAGAAAAAGAAGAGGGCGCAGACACAGGGCAACCTGCCGCCGCTTCCGCTGCCCGAGCACCTGCAGCGGGGGCGGCGGAGGAGGCGCCGCCGGACGCAGGGCATCAACGACCTGATTCTGCAGGCGCTGTCGGCCCGGATGCAGCCGGGCGGCGTGTCCCTCACCTCCCTCCGGGAGGCCCTGCTCTCCAGCGGCTACGACGTGGAGAAGAATAAATCGCAGCTCCGCACGGCGGTCGGCGACCTGGTCCGCAACGGCTCGCTGGTGCGGACCCGGGGCCGGGCTCCAGGACGGGGGACCCGAGGAGGGAGAGGGGAGGCGGGCGGCTGCCTGCGGCTCAGCCGGAGACCGAAGCAGCAGCAGCAGCAGCAGCAAAGGCAAACGGGCACCAGAGGCAAAGGCCGGCGGGCCGCCGCCACCAAGAGGAGGAAATCCCCGGCCACCACCGCCACCACGACCTCGAGCAGCAGCGACGGCTGCCCCCGGAGGAAGATGAAGGCGGGGAAACCCGCCAACCCCCGAGCGAGGGGCAAGAGGGGAGCGGGCGACAAAACAACCACAACCACCGCCACCGCCACCTCCAGGAAAACCAAAAACCAAAGGCGCAGGAAATAAAGCCGCCTTCGCTGGCATCTCCGCGAACCCGGAGCCGCGCCAGCACCATCCCAACCCCACAACCCAAACGGGCGCCCCCGCACAACACACACTCACCCCCCCACCCACACACACACTCACCCACACACACACTCACCCACACACACTCACCCCCCCACTCACACACTCACCCACACACACTCACCCCCCCCCCACCCACACACACACTCACCCACACACACTCACCCCCCCCACACACACACACACACTCACCCACACACTCACCCCCCCCACACACTCACCCCCCCCCCCACACACACACAAACAACTCAAAAACCAAAAGGCTCTTTTCAGAGCCACCAAACCCGCCTCCACGAAAGCGGCGAGCACCCTCCGGGCAGACCCCGGTGTTTATTTGTTGTTTTAGATCGGAGTGGGTGTACAGCAGGTCAGGCAGCAGCCGAGGAGCCGGAACGTCGACGTTGATTCGGATGCTGCCGGACTAGCACCGCACCTCTGGTCTAAACTCTGGTTTCCAGCATCTGCAGACCCGACGTTTACTTGCGAGCCGAAAGCACGGCGGACGCTGGGTTAGTGGAGGGGAGGGGAGGGGCGAGGGTGAGGTTAGGGACTAAAACGCGTTAAGTTTTGGGGAACGAAGTCCAGAAATTGGTCGAAGACACTTGAGCAAGTACCTGTGTGGAGAGATGCATCAATGAACGTTTCTCTCACTCGACCCAAAACGTTACCTTGATGAAGGATTGAGTTATAGAAGCAAAGAGGTTCTTCTGCAGCTGTACAGGGTCCTGGTGAGACCACACCTGGAGTACTGTGTATAGTTCTGGTCTCCAAATTTGAGGAAAGACATTCTGGTTATTGAGGGAGTGCAGCGTAGGTTCAATTACTGGAATGGTGGGACTACCTTACGCTGAAAGACTGGAGCGACTGGGCTTGTATACCCTTGAGTTTAGAAGACTGAGAGGGGATCTGATTGAGACATATAAGATTATTAAAGGATTGGACACTCTGGAGGCAGGAAACATGTTTCCGCTGATGGGTGAGTGCCGAACCAGAGGACACAGCTTAAAAATACGGGGTAGACCATTTAGGATGGAGATGAGGAGAAACTTCTTCACCTAGAGAGTGGTGGCTGTGTGAAATGCTCATCCCCAGAGGGCAGTGGAGGCCCAGTCTCTGGATTCATTTAAGAAAGAGTTGGATAGAGCTCACAAAGATAGTGGAATCAAGGGTTATGGATATAAGGCAGGAACAGGATACTGATTAAGGATGATCAGCCATGATCATATTGAATGGTGGTGCAGACTCGAAGGGCAGAATGGCCTACTCCTGTACCTATTGTCTATTGAAGGTATTAACGAGTTTTGAGAAGATTTGTAGCTCAGGTTTGCTCGCTGAGCTGGAGGTTCATTTCCTGACGTTTCATCACCATACTAGATAACATCTTCAGTGGGCTTCAGCTGAAGATTTTTTGCCTGAAACGTTGATTTTTGGTTTCCTAGTCCTCGGATGCTGACTGACCTGCTGTGCTTTTCCAGCACCCACTCTAATGTTGACTCTAATCTCCAGCATCTGCAGTACCCACTTCTGTCCAAAATGTTAACTGTGACTTCTCTCCGCACAGATGCTGCCAGACCAGCTGAGCTTTTTCAGTTATTTCTACTTTGTTCCCAAAATTTATACATTCCTCGATACTTTCTCTGTTTTTACAAAGTACAAGAACCCTTGCTGCACGCACGCAACATAATAAATAAACACGAGGGTCAGAGCTTGTGTTCACTCTGAGAGCTGGCTCTGAGGAAATGGAATTAGTATCCAGGACTCTCCACCTGAATGAAGGGTGACTTGGTGACCAGACACCAGCCTTTGTGGAGTTACTTCATAACAATCTGAATAGTCCTCAAAAATCCAGTTTGCCATGGCCATGTCATTAAGTATCTACTTCACCAACAGATAAAAAAAGAACCCCTGCCAATCTTTACCCTCCTCTCCAGTTTATAGTCCTCCCTTTCCCCCTTCATTTCTGGTGTTTAGTCTTTATTTCCCAAACCCTGCTCTTCCTGCAAATAAAAAGTGACTGTTAGCTTCTCTTTCCCTCCCCTCGGTTTATAATATTACAATCTCTTTCTTTCTGTTCCCCGCCTGTGTAAGTCAGTAAACGTGTGTTAGTGAGTTACTCTATAAAGATTGTCAGTACGGACATTTTTTATTTCATGCTAACATGGGCTATAAGAGATCTGTAACCTACACTGACCAAGCGGCATGAATGTCCTTACAAGGTGGAGGAACAGGCAAAATGCCAGGTTCTCATCCAGATTGATTCTGAGATTCCTGACTCCAGTGATAAACGCTGGTCATGTTGCAGAATTTGAGATTATTGATAATTGGGAAAATAGTTATCAACCTCAGGGAGACTGAGCAAGTGTGGTGTCATTAGTCCCAAAGACCTGATGCACCATGAAGAGGCGAAAGGAAAACATACAGGAGGAAAGATACTCAGATTTATTTTCTGAAAAGTGCAACCGGTTTGTAATAGAACATTGAAGCAAAAAAACAAACCTTAGGGAAGCAGTGTCCTTGTTCACCAAATTCTGGAGGCTTTGCACCACGCCTGGTGCTTTAAAGGTGAAACAGCTCCTCGACTGTCTTTTCTGGGTCTGAACAGCTTACCCCTGTTTGACAGTCTGAGTTGTGCAGGTTTCTTGACCATTTGTTAACTAACATACTGACCCTGTTACAAGAAGACAGGCAGATAATAAACAGGAGGAACCAATAAATAATGGACAGATATACAAGACACAAACAGTAACAGACAGATATAGGGAAAAAAAGAACAGACAATAAACAAGAAACAAACATTACGCAGATATACAAGAAACAAACAATAGACAGACATACAAGAAAGAAACAATTGACAGATATTCAAGAAACTGACAATAGATATACAAACAACGAACAGACAATATACAGGTAGTCATTATATTTACAAGAAACAGACAACAGACACACAAGCATCAGTTAAGAGACAGATGGATAATAGACAGAGACAATTAAATTACTTTACAGTGTGGAAACAGGCCCTTTGGCCCAACAAGTCCACACCGACCCGCCGAAGCACAACCCAATACTATGGGCAATTTAGCATGGCCAATTCACCTGACATACACATCTTTGGAAGGAAACCAGAGCACCCAGAGGAACCCCACACAGACACGGGGAGAATGTGCAAACTCCACACAGTCAGTCACCTGAGGTGAGAATTGAACCCAGGTCGATTGGTGCTGTGAGGCAGTAGGGCCACTGTGCCACCGTGCCGCCCGAATCGACAACAATGAACAGACAGATTGATAAAACAAAACGACATGAGCCTTCGAGGATAAGGAGAGCTTTCCAGAACAAGGAGAGACTTTCAGAACAACAAGAATCGTCCCAGAAAAACGAGAATCCTCCCAGAGTAAGGGGAAGGAACAGTCCAACGATGTGGAGGGGGGTGGGGTGGGGTTAGCCATGGGAAGTGCAGGGTTACAGGGACAGAGTGGGATGGGGACTCTGGGTTGGATGTTCTTCAGAGGGTTGGTGTGGACCCGATGGGCTGAGTGGCCTGCTTCTATACTGCAGAGGTTCTATGATTCTGTACATAAAGGTAGACAGGCAGTTAATAAACGGTCAAGGGACAGATAGAACAAGAGTCAGACATTTGAAAAACAAACATGACAGGCAGCCAAGGGGCAGATACAGAGAAGCTGTTGATGGCCCGCCTCTCTGAGGCTGGTGAGTCTCTATCGCAGGAGAGTCGGTGGGTGGGCGTGGCCTAGTGGAGGCGAGGTGGGTGGGTGTGGCCTAGCTACAGTGGGTGGGGCGCCCCGTGTCAGGGTGGGGGGCGTGGCCTACCAGCAGTTGTCTCCACGCCGTCCGCTCCCTCTCTTTATATGGAGCGGCGGTGCCGTGGCTCCGCCAGTTGTTGGCGTGCGACGGGCGTGGAATCGTGTCCGATGGCAGAGGCGGTGCCCGTTAGAGGTGACGTACCCGGGGCGGCGGCAGCGGCAGCAGCTGTTCCGGAGTCTGCTGCAGTCCCGGCCGCCGGTAAGAAGAAGGCCGCCCACCGGCTGCAGAAAGGCGGCGGCGGCGCTACCACCGCGGCGGCGGCCGAGCAGATCCTGGAGGCCGTGGCCGCTGTCAAGGAGCGCCAGGCGGCCGCCAAGCTCGGCGGTGCCCTGAAGAAAACTATCTCGGCCGCGGGCTACGAACCGATGGAGAAGGGTGGCCCGGGCAAGGGGGGTTCGGCGGCGGACACCGGGGCCGGTACCTCGGCCACCGTGCAGCCGGAACAGAAGCAGCAGGAGGCGGCGGAGGAGGTGGCAGAGGGACAACGGGAGGAAGGAGAAGCTCAGGTCCGCCCCAAGGAAAGAGCAACCAAAAAGAAAGCGGCTCCGAAGAGAGCGGCGGCGGCTAAACGAACCAAGAAAGCGGCGGCCAAGAATCCCCGGAAGAGGACGGCGGCCAAGCCCAGAAAAACCCCCAAACGGGCGGCGGGGAAGAAGCGGAGGTAGAAGCGCAAAGGAGCGGAGACGGATCAACACCAAAACAAAAGGCTCTTTTCAGAGCCACCCAAAACATGGTCGTGAAAGAAAAGCTACAACCGGGGGATGAGAACCTGTAGAGAGAAAACACGGGCCGACGTGGCACCGATCGTTAAAGTTCACCTGAGGATGTAAATTAGCAGGGAGTTCGGCAATTTGTCTATGAAACAACTTCTGGAATATTGGGTGCAATTCTGGTCTCCTTCCTACTGGAAAGACGTTGTGAAACTTGAAAGGGTTCAGAAAAGATTTACAAGGATGTTGCCAGGGTTGGAGGATCTGAGCTACAGGGAGAGGCTGAACAGGCTGGGGCTGTTTTCCCTGGAGCATCAGAGGCTGAGGGGTGACCTTATAGAGGTTTACAAAATTATAAGGGGCATGGATAGGATAAATAGACCAAGTCTTTTCCCTGGGGTCGGGGAGTCCAGAACTAGAGGGCATAGGTTTAGGGTGAGAGGGGAAGATAAGAGAAACCTAAGGGGCAACTTTTTCATACAGAGGGTGGTGTGTGTATGGAATGAGCTGCCAGAGGATGTGGTGGAGGCTGGTACAATTGCAACATTTAACAGGCATTTGGATGGGTATATGAATAGGAAGAGTTTGGAGGGATATGGGCTGGGCGCTGGCAGGTGGGACCAGATTGGGTTGGGATATCTGGTCGGCATGGACGGGTTGGACCGAAGGGTCTGTTTCCGTGCTGTACATCTCTACGACGCTATAGCTGAAACCAACACGCCCATTCTAAAAGATGAGAGACTTACCAGACAACCCAGGTCTTTTTCAATATGTAATGTCAGTTACATCACATTAGACTTTTGCTATAAATTCAGTGTTTGACGAACTTCTACTCCACAACCACCTGATGAAGGAGCAGCGCTCCGAAAGCTAGTGCTTCCAAACAACCCTGTTGGACTGTAACCTGGTGTTGTGTGGTTTTTAATTTTGTAGAGAGAGAAACAATGAATAGTATAAGAATTGACAAAATTTAGAAACAGGGAGAAAGTGAGGACTGCAGATGCTGGAGACTAGAGGTGAAAAATATGATGCTGGAAAAACACAGGTCAGGCAGCATCTGAGGAGCAGGAGAATCGACGTTTCTGGCATAAGCCCTTCTTCAGGAATGAGCTGCCTGGCCTGCTGTGTTTTTCCAGCATCACATTTTTCAAAATTTAGAAACATTTGGGGAAGGTATTGTAGAGGCTGGAAACTTGAATGACCAGGGACCTGGAAGGTTCAGCTCTAAAGCCTAGACAGGTCTCACTGAGCATTTCTTAATGCAAAATGATTGTCTTTGTTTCGATCTTTATCTTAACCAAGTAACGAGAGGGTGTGAAAGGGCAGGTCTGCCGTGGATAGAGATGACCTTGGAAGAAATTTCCTGGGGGAAGGAAGAGGAGGTGGGGACTGAAGTGGCAATGATAAGACATGGGAGCAGAAATTAGGCCATTCAATCACTGATTAGTTTTCCTACAGTGTGGAAGCAGGCCCTTTGGCCCAACCAGTCCACACCAACCTCCTGAAGAATAACCCAGACCCACTTTCCCTCCAACTAACTCACCTAACACTATGGGCAATTGTAACATGGCCAATTCACCTGACCTGCACATCTTTGTACTGTGGGAAGAAACCAGAGCAGCTGAAGGAAACCCATGCAGACACGGGAAGAATGTGCAAACTCCACACAGACAGCCGCCCAAGGATGGAATCGAACCTGAGTCCTGGTCCTGTGAGGCAGCAGTGCTAACCACTGAGCCACCTGGAATAGCTGAAAGGTTTCTCAATCCCATTCTCACACTTTCTCCCTGTTACCCTTGATACCCAAGAACCTCTCTTACCTCCGTCTTAAGTATACTCAATGACCGGGCCTCCACAGCCTTCTGTGGCAATGAATTCTATAGATTCCCCACTCTCTGATTGAAGAAGTTTCTACTTCTCTCCTTTCTAAAAGGGTCTTCCCTTTACTGCGAGGCTGTGTCCTTGGGTCCTAGACCCTCCTATTAATGGAAACTTCTTCCCAACATCCACTCTGTCCAAACCATTCAGTATTCTGTATGTTTCAATTCGAACCCCCCTCATCCCTCTAAACTCCTCAGACATTCCTCATATGTTAAGCTTTTGTGAACCTCCTCTGGACATGCTCTAGGGCCAGTACATTCTTCCTGAGATATAAGACCCAAAACTGTGCATAAAACTCCGAATGTGGTCTGACCAGATTCTTATAAAGCTTCAATACACCCGTTTCTATATTCAAGTCCTCTCAAAATAAATAGCAACATTGCATTTACCTTCCTAACTACTGACTCAAACTGCAAGTTTACTTTGAGAGAATCCTAGAGTAGAGCTCCCAAGTCTCTGTACTTCAGACTTCTGAATGTTCTCCCCATTTAGAAAATAGACCATGTCTCTGTTATTCTTACCAAAGTGCATGACCTCACATCTTCCCATGTTGTACTCCATCTGCCATTTCTTTGCCCACTCTCCTAACCTGTCCAAATCCTTCTGCACCCTCCCTGCCTCCACGATGCTTCCTGTCACTCTACCTGTCTTTGTACCATCTGCAAACTTTCCCAGAATGCCCTCATCGAGCTCGTTAATGTATAAAGTGAAAAGTTGTGGTTCCAACACTGAACCTTGTGGATAACTGCTTGTCACTGGCTGTCATTCTGAGAAGGACCCTTTTATCCCCACTCTCTGCTTTCTGCCAGACAGCCAAGCATCTCTCCATGCTAGCACCTTGCCTCTGACACCATGGGCCTTTACCTTATTTAGTAGCCTCCTGTGTGGCACCTTGTGAAAGGCCCTCTTGAAGTCCAGGTTGATAACATCGATTGGCTCTCCTTGATCTAACCTGCTTGTAGTTTTTTGCCTTAATCCCTTTTTAAACGGGATGTCAAGTTAGCAATTTTCCAGTCCTCTGGGACCCTTTCCCTGATTCTAGCGATTCCTGAGAGATCACCACTCACGCCTCCACGATCGCTTCAGCTAAATCCCTTACAACCCTGGGGTGTAGACCATCTGATCCAGGTTATTTATTCACTTTCACACCACTCAGGGTTTTTAAACCCCTTGGTGATGGCCACCATACTCAGCTCCACCTTCTCACTCTCTTGAATGTTTGGGATATTACTGGTGCCTTCCACCATGAAGACTGATGCAAGATAATTCTTCAATTCCTCAAACATTTCTATGTTCCTGACTACTATCTCTCTAGTGTCGTTTTCCAGTGATCCAAAGTCCACTTTTGCCTCTCTTTTGCCCTTTATAGATCTAAACAAACTCTTACAGTCTTCCTTTATATTACTGGCTCGCTTACCTCATGTTTAATCTTCTCTGTCCTTTTTTTTGTTGTCCTCTTTTGATCTTTGTAAGCTTCCCACTCCTCTGGTTTCCCACTGTACCTCCCCATGTTAAATGCTTTCTCTCGTGCTTTTATACTATCCTTGACTTCTCTAGTCAGCCATGGTTGTCTCATCCTCCCTGTACCATACTTGTTTTTCCTCTGCTATGTGTCCTGGATTATTCCCAGAAACTCCCTGCCATTGCTGTTCCATTGTCTTTCCTACTAGACTCCTTTCCCAGTCAATACTACCCAGCTCCTTCCACATGCTCCTTCCTTGGTCCTGCTCTTGCCTGTCAAAAAAACCCTTTAGTCTTGTTTGTTTATGGTCTGACATTTGTTTGAAAGGCTGTGCTCTCACAGTCAAAAGTGTGTGTATGTGTGTGTTTGTGTGTGTGTATGTGTGTGGGGTGTGTTTGTGTGAATGTGTCTGTTTGTGTGAGTATGTCTGAGTGTGTGTGTGTGTGTGGGCTGTGTGTGTGTGTGTGTTTCTGTGATCCCTCCTGTAAATGTGGAATTTCACAGAAAGCTAACAAGAGGCTGAAGGCAGACCGGAAGCCAGGTGGAGAATATTCACAAGAAGCTGTCAATGTACTTTTAACAGAAGAACTTTAAATGTTTCTTAAGCAAAATAACCTACATTACACTATGCAGGAAATGGTTGAAATGGTCTCATTGTAAACATCAGAAATAAATATTCAACCCTTGTTCTCTCAACAACAACCTTACAGATATTCAGAGCTCTGTGAAGGACACTTGAAAGCACCTTGCAGTTAGTGTGACTATTACATTTGCAGCCAACTTTAATGTTTACTCATTATTTGTTTAGTAAATGCCTCTTCCCATGATTGATAACCGAGCTGCTAACTCCTTAGCTGGCTCCTTCAACACACCTTTCACAGCCTTTTTGAATATCTTCCTCTGACACCTCAAAAGCCTTTGGTTCTCATACATTTTTATTTCCAACTTATTGTCTACTTAGGACTTCTTCCACCTTGGTTGTTGAGAAAGTTAAATTAATTGCACATAGTTGTTATCAACACTTTCTCCCTGAATGAACCTGCCTGTTGCTATTTGAAGCAGAGCAGTCCCCATTTGCAGTGTCATTGAACATCTAATTTCTTATCTACACAATTTTTCTACTGCATGGAACTATTCACCTCACTGATTTCAAGGATTTTATTTAAGTGCATGTAAACACCATAAATCTCCAGACACCACTCACAACGAATCTAAAATGAAACTAGGGGTGAGGTGAGAGTGAATGCACTTGATATCATGGTCACATTTGATCAAGTATGACATTAAGGAGCCTGGAAAAACTGGGATCAATGGGAATCAAAAAGCAAACATTCCACTCATTAGATATGGCACAAAGGGAAAATGGTATGGTTGTTGGTGGTCTGGCGTCTGAATCCCAGGACATGTCTGTAAGGAGTTCTTCAAGGTAAACATTTTCTACGTGATCAGTTCAGGAATGTTATGACATACATCTAGAGGAGGTGGGGCTTGAATCTCAGTCTCCTGGTCAAGAGGTACAGACACTGCCACTGCATTACAAGGGCCCAGTTCTTCAGTGAAATATTCCAGGTCAAGCCATTTCCAGCTGCTTCATCAATGCCCTTCCCTCCATCATAAGTTCAAAAGTGGGAATGTTCACTGACAAATGTGCAATTAACAGCATCCACAAATCCTCAGTTGAACTTCAACATAACACAATCAATTAGAGATTGGGCTACTTTAGATTTAGTACTATGCAATGAGAAAGTCTAATTAGTAGCATTGCTACAATGGACCCTGTGACATCTGACTGTGGCGTAGTTCATCCTGAAAGGAGAGTTTGAAATTTGAGTAAAGGAAACTAAGAGGGTATGAGTGACAAATTGGCTATGGTGATTGGGCAAATCACCAAAAGCTATGCCAGTAGACAGGCAATAGCTAGCATTTGAAAAGATACATCGTTTATAACAGATAGGCATTCTTCAAACACACAAATATCTAAATCAACCATGGCTAATGAATGAGGCTGATACAATTGCAACATTTAAAAGGCACCTCAATCGGTAGATGAATACAAAGGGTTTAGAGGGATATGGGCCGGGAGCTGGCAAATGGGACTAGATTGGATTGGGATATCTGGTTCGGCATGGACAAGTTGGACCAAAGGGTCTGTTTCCATGCTGTACATCTCTGCGACTCTGTGTCTGAGATTAAAGGAAGTGGTTTATAAAGATGCTGGGAAAAATAAGTAAGCCTCAGGACAGGGAGCAATTTTGAACCAGGTAAAGAAAGACCGAGAAAATGAGAAAGAACAGAAACACGCTAGTGAGAAACTTAACAGTGGTCTTTAAAAAGTTTCTTTCGGTATATGAAAAAGAAAAAGTTAACTGAGAGAAATGTATGACCATTACAGGTGAAGGTAGGATAATTTACCATGAAGAACAAGGAAATTGTGATATTTTGTGCCTGTATTCATTGAAGAAAGTACAAAATGTGTCCTAGACGTACCAAGGAACTAGTGAAACCTGTATTATTAAGACTGTATTTGAAAAGCTAACTGGATTGAAGTTTTATAAATCTCTGGACTGGAAAGGCTTCTGGCTTAGGGATAGCTTACCAAAGCAAATCAGCTTCACCATCACTGGATTCACAACACACTGAAATGAAACATTCAGTGACCCTAAATTTGACCTTGTTCCTAACTAAACCTTATAAATATCAAATCTTGGTCACCAAGCCCATAATTTAAAGATAAAAATAACAATTTATAATTAATTGTGTACTTTTAGCAGATTACAGATAGACAACAGGGTAATTTATTTAATATTTACATTTTAAAGCCCAATTATTTTTGCTCATAATCTCCATTCATGTACAGGCAGATAGCCAGAGATAGTTAATGGATAAATAGACAGAAAATAAAAGAATTGTAATTTGCTAGTTCAATAAACACTTCCAAAAAATGGATACCAGGCTTTCATGAAATCCTTGGATATTGGATTGTTCACAGGCAAGTAGAATTGTATACCTTGTTTCATTCCAAATCCAATGGTTTCAGCAAACGTCCAGAAATATTTAATTATTTCCTACAAGGTGGGATTATTTTCACAGAACATTCAATAATTCGATAACTGGAGAGAGAGAGACAGAGAGAGAGAGGAAAAGAGAAATAAAAGAACACAGACTACAAAAATTTCACTGGTTCTTGGCAAAAGCCCAGTCAGAATGGTTCTTTGCTTCAACCAACATTCTCTGCAGTTGGCTGGTTAGTACTGGTCCCCCCTTGACTGAGAGTCAACATCCAACCAGCCCTGAGCATAGCAACAGTTCAGTGTCAATTCATCTACAGTTGCCCGTACAGTGTATTATCCTTCCAGGTCATTTGTCAAAAGAAAACATTTTTTTTAAAACAAGATGTTGTTCAAAGTTCAGTTCATAGTTTCAACTCACAGCCTCAAACCAAAAAGAGAGAATAAAACTGAAAGTAAAATAATGATGGTCTCTGCAGCATAAAATGCGAGTCCTCAGGATAAAACTGGGTTACCACATGAGTCATTGCTTGGCCACAACTGTTCACAATCTATATTTGGACTAATATTAATATTCCCAAATTTGCAGATGATATTGAATTAGCTGGGAAAGCATGTCACCAGGACGTCTTAAAAGTATTGACAGCCTCAGGTAATGGGCTAGAACGTTGCAAATGTAATAGAAATAAATGTGACATTATTTACTTTGGTAGAAAAATCTGAAAGGCCGAATATTTTTTTTAAATGGTGAAGGGTTAGGAATCTTCCATGAGTAAGTATGCAGATGCGGCAAACAGTTAAGAAGAGAGGTGGCATGTTGCGTTCATTTTAAAGGGATTTGAGATTAGAATTAAAGATGTCTTGCTGCAATTGTACAAAGCCTTGGTGAGACTTCACCTGGAATATTGCCTGCAGTACAGTTTGAGTTCCCATATCTGAGGAGGGATATACTTGCCATAGACAGTGTAATTGATGAAGGGCTTTTGCCCAAACGTTGATTTTCCTGCTCCTCAGATGCTGCCTGAACTGCTGTGCTTTTCCAGCATCACTAATCCAGAGTGTAATTGATGCTCACCAGACTGATCCCTGCAATAAGAGGGGTTTGTTTATTAGGAGAGATTGAAGCTTTATTTTCCAGGGTTTAGAAGATTGAGACAAGGAGGAATTTGTTAACTCAGAGGGTTGTGATTCTTTGGAATTCTCTACCCCAGAGGACTGAAAGCTGAATTCTCGAGTTAGCTGAAGACAGTAAACAATAGATTTCTGGACACTGACGGCATTGAGGATATGGAGAATGTGTGGGAAAAAGACATTGAAGTTGATGATCTAATTAAATGCCAGGGCAGGCTCGGAACAGAAATGTTGTAATAAATTCGCTTTGCACCTTCTCAATTACATCTCAAGTAATGTGGTAAAATTGAAATTAGAGCAGAATACTCGCTTTTCTCCATCAAACAGCTAACTCAGCCTTGCGTTACGTTCAGCGACTCCCTCTGGGGAAAATAATTCTGAGATTGCCTGAAGTTGCTCGCCATTATTCAGGGCAAATAGGAAGGAGGATGAAGTAGGGAAAAGTGACCAAAAGGATGGACATGTTTATATGAAAGAAAGTGAAAGGCAACAATTAATCCCCAAATAAACTAACGCTATGATTTTGATGGCCGCACCACGGGGTGCATTATTTAGGGAAATCCACGTCAAATAAATTCCGTATAGAATGACCAAAGAAATTGTGGATCGAAATTTAGGGCAGTGAACTTCGCTTATATAATAAAGCAAAAAAAAACTGTAAGCCAATGTCTGGCTGCATCTGTGGGGCCAAAGAGCTAACTTTTTGAGTGCACTGGTCCATCTTTCTCTAATGGACGCTCCAAACCTGAGGCTTCTGATCTCGAGCGTCCGCAATTCTTAAATTGTATCGTTGAAAACCCACCCACAAACACCGAGAGACTCGCTTTGGGCGGTTCTACGCCGTTAAGGACCTTTTGGTGGTTCTTAAAAGAACCTTTGGTTTACAAGTCACGTTTCCACTCAGAGACTATCTTCAACCACCGAAGCCGTACAGCGTCCGACCTTGGCGCTTCAGCGCATACACGACGTCCATCGCGGTAACAGTCTTGCGCTTGGCATGTTCCGTGTACGTGACCGAATCCCTAATGACATTCTCCAGGAACACCTTCAACACCCCACGCACCTCCTCGTATATGAGGCCCGAGATGCGTTTGACACCACCCCGGCGAGCCAGGCGCCGAATAGCGGGTTTAGTGATTCCTTGGATGTTGTCCCGCAGAACTTTGCGGTGCCGCTTCGCTCCGCCCTTGCCCAAACCCTTACCACCTTTCCCTCTGCCCGACATGACACACCAATCGCGTAAAGACAATTACCGGCAAACAGCTTTCGGCCCTTTCTATTATACCGTATCAGCGGACCTGGGTGAAGAACGAAGGAAGGCCGCGAGACCACCCCCCCTCATCACGAATAGGTCACGTGTCTCCACTTTCGAAGTCCGCCGATTTCAAATTGAACCGCAATACTGTCCTTTACCGTCTCTTTATGTATCTCACTCCCTTGTGCCTACAGACAATATGTTTTTGATCATTTGTTAATTAGTATCCACAATTAAACTAAAATCAAATTTGTCTGTCCTGTGCGATCCTAGATTGTTTTAAATACCCTACCTGGAAAAGAAACAAATTTTTGGCAAGCAAATGTTATATGAAGGAATTATTGAACATGAAAATGAAATCAAAATAATTCAATATCCCACTCAACACAGTACTCTATTAAGATAAATTTCATTTCAATTAATCTATATTTGACACTGGCATCAAACTCCAGACGAGAAAATGCAATGACAAGAAAACAATGGATTTCACCACTCATGGGTGTAAAATTGTTTTGAAATTGGTCATATGTAAATAAGAGGTTTGAATTGTGCTTTTGAGGTGTGATCACTGTTGCCATGTAGGGAAACGATGCAGCCATTTTTATTATACAGCAATATCACACAACTAGCAATGTAACACACATGGCCATGTTGTCAGTCTTGGTTGGGGCGATAAATGGTTGGGACAGAAGAAAATTCCCTGATCATCTTTAAATAATACAATACATTTCACATTTACCCAAGTGGTGATACAGGAACAATGTTTAAAGTCCCATTTCAAAAAACGTACAGCACTATAATCAGGGCTTGTGCTTTGTAGATGGTGATCATGCTCTAGGGAGTCAGGAGGTGAGTTAATTACTGCAGGATTCTGAGCCTCTGACCTGCTCTTGTTGCTGCTGTGTTATTCTGGTGAGCCCAATTCAGTGTCTGGTCAAAGGTAACCCCCAGAATGTTGACAGTAGGGAATCCAGCGATAGTAATGCTATTGAATGTTAAGCAGCAGTGGTTAAAGAACAAAAACAAAGAAAGTTACAGCACAGGAAGAGGCCCTTCAGGCCTCCAAGCCTGCACCAATCCAGATCCTCTATCTCAACTGTATCCCTCTGCTCCCTGCCATTCATGTATCAATCTAGATACATCTTAAATGATGGTATCATGCCCACCTCTACCACATCCGCTGGCAATGCATTCCAGGCACCCAACACCCTCTGGCTCTTTCACATTGAACTTGTGACCCCTAGTAATTGAGTCCCCCAGTCTGGGAAAAAGCTTCTTGCTATCCACCCTATCTATATACCTCAGGTTAGGTTCACTCTTGTTAGATGTAGTCATTGCCTGGCATTTGTGTGGCATGAGTGTAGGGGTTGAGGAAGTGTAGGTGCTGGAAAAGGCACAGCATGTCAGGCAGCATCTGAGGAGCAAGAGAGTCATCGTTTCAGACATAACCCTTCTTCAGGGCTGTGCCATGAATATTACTGCCAATTATCAGCCCAAAATTGGTTATTGAACTTGTTGCATTTGAACATGGGCTGCTTTAGTATCTGAGGAGACGCGAATGGTGCTGAATATTGTGCGATCATTGGTGAACATCCCCACTTCTGACCTTATGATGGAGCAATGGACATTGATGAAGCAGCTGAAGATGTTTGGGCCTAGGACACTAGCCTGAGGGACTCCTGCAGAGATGCCCTGGAGCTGAGACGACTGACCTCCAACAAGTATGACCAACTTTCTTTATGCTATATATGACTCCAACTAGCAGAGAGCTTGCACTCGATACTCATTAATTCTGGTTTTGCCAGGGCTCCTTGATGCAACTCTCGGTCGAATGCAGTCTTGGTGTCAAGGGCTGTCATTCTCACCTTACCTCTGGAATTCAGCTCTTTTGTCCATGATTGAACCAAGGTTCTAATGAGGTCAGTAGCTGAGTGATCCTGGCAGAACCCAAACAGGGTGGCACTGGGCAGTTTATTGATGAATGGGTGCTGCTTGATAGCACTGTTAATGACCCCTTCCATCACTTTACTGATGATTGAGAGTAGACTGATGGGATGATAATTGGCTGGGTTGGATTTGCCTTGCTTTTTGCATACAGATCATAACTGAGAATTTTCCACATTTCGGGTAGATGCCAGTATTGTAATTGAACTAGAAGAGCTTGGGCTAGTGGAGTTAGAACATAGAACAGTACAGCACAGAACAGCCCTTCAGCCCACGATGTTGTGCTGACCATTGATCCTCATGTATGCACCCTCAAATTTCTGTGACCATATGCATGTCCAGCAGTCTCTTAAATGTCCCCAATGACCTCGCTTTCACAACTGCTGCTGGCAACGCATTCCATGCTCTCACAACTCTCTGTGTAAAGAACCCGCCTCTGACATCCCCTCTATACTTTCCTCCACCCAGCTTAAAACTATGACCCCTCGTGTTAGCCATTTCTGCCCTGGGAAATAGTCTCTGGCTATTGACTCTATCTATGCCTTTCATTATCTTGTACACCTCAATTAGGTCCCCTTTCCTCCTCCTTTTCTCCAATGAAAAAAGTCCAAGCTCAGTCAACCTCTCTTCATAAGATAAGCCCTCCAGTCCAGGCAGCATCCTGGTAAACCTTCTCTGAACCCTCCCCAAAGCATCCACATCTTTCTTATAATAGGGCGACCAGAACTGGACGCAGTATTCCAAGTGCGGTCTAACCAAAGTTTTATAGAGCTGCAACAAGCTCTCACTGCTCTTAAACTCAATCCCCCTGTTAATGATATCCAAAATACCATATGCTTTCTTAACAACCCTGTCCACATGGGTGGCCATTTTAAGGGATCTATGTACCTGCACACCAAGATCCCTCTGTTCCTCCACACTGCCAAGTATCCTATCCTTAATCCTGTACTCAGTTTTAAAATTCGACCTTCCAAAGTGCATCACCTCGCATTTATCCAGGTTGAACTCCATCTGCCACCTCTCAGCCCATCTCTACATCCTGTCAATGTCACGCTGCAGCCTACAACAGCCCTCTATACTATCAACAACATCTCCAACCTTTGTGTCATCTGCAAACTTGCTAACTCATCCTTCAATCGCCTCATCCAAGTCATTAATAAAAATTACAAACAGTAGAGGCCCAAGGTCAGAGCCCTGTGGAACACCACTCACCACAGACTTTCAGGCAGAATATTTTCCTTCTACTACCACTCGCTGTCTTCTGTCAACCAGCCACTTCTGTATCCAGACAGCTAAGTTCCCCTGTATCTCATTGCTCCTGACCCTCTGAATGAGCCTACCATGGGGAACTTTATCAAATGCCTTGCTGAAGTCCATATACACCACATCCACAGCTCGACCCTCATTAACTTTTCTAGTCACATCCTCAAAGAACTCAATAAGATTTGTGAGGCATGACCTGCCCCTCACAAAGCCGTGCTGACTGCATTTAATCAAACCATACTCTTCCAGATGGTCATAAATCCTATCTCTCAGAATCCTTTCTAACATCTTACAGATGAAGACGCGAGACTTACTGGTCTGTAATTGCCGGGAATTTCCCTATTTCCTTTCTTGAAGAGAGGAATTACATTTGCCTCTCTCCAGTCCTAAGGTACGACTCCAGTGGAGAGCGAGGATGAAAAGATCTTCGCAAGTGGTGAAGCAATTGCATTTCTCATTTCCCAATGCAGCCGAGGACAAATCTGGTCCGGGCCTGGTGACTTGTCAATCTTAATGTTTGACAAAATTTTCAGCACATCAGCTTCCTCTATCTCTATCCATTCCAGCATGCACACCTGCTCTTCAAAGGTTTCATTCACTACAAAGTTTGTTTCTTTCGTAAAGACAGAAGCAAAAAACTCATTTCGGGCCTCCCCTCCTTCCTCAGACTCCACATACAAGTTCCCTATGCTATCCCTGATCGGCCCTACTCTTTCTTTGACCATTCTCTTATTCCTCACATAAGTGTAAAATGCCTTTGTGTTCTTCCAAATCGGTATAATTTGCAGTATCCAGTGCCTCCGATCTTGAAGGAATTGTTGAAGATGCAAATGAAATCAAAACAATTCAATACTTTACTGAAGACAATTAAGATAAATTTCATTTCAATTAATCTATATTTGGCATTGGCAGCAAACTCCAGACGAGAAAATGTCATGACAAGAAAACAATGGATTTTCACCACTCATGGGTAAATTGGAGTGAATTGAATTGGTCGAAAGCTAGTATTTATAATGCTGGGGAGCACTGGGAGGAGGCTAAGAAGGATCTTCCACTTGGCACTTCTAGCTGAAGCTAGCTGTGAATGTCCATCCTTACCTTTTGCACTTGTGTGTTGGGCTCTTATATTACTGAGGATGGGATATTTGTGGATCTCCCAATGAGTTGTTTAGTTTCCACACCAGTCACTGAATAAGGAAGGAGACAATTCAGCCTTGCACTAGTTCTGTTACCTGGTTCCAATCTCCCCTATTCCTCCACACCACTTTTCTCCAAAGGATTATCAGATGTGTCTCTGGATTGTCCCTCAATTGAACCTGCCTCCACCATGTTTCCAGACAGTGCATTCCAGACCCTATTTAATTTGTAAAGGTTTTTTTTTATCAGATCATCCTTGTTTCATTTGCACATCACTCTAAATCTATATCCTCTTGTTCTTTATCAGCAGGAATAGCTCCCCTCTATCTACTCTGTTCCCACTCTGGTCAATGATAGCCCACAGGATGTTGACAGGGGAGATTCAGTGATGGTAATGACAATGAATGTCAATGATCAATTGTTGGGACAAATCGTATTAGAAGACAGGAATATGATGCCTAACTCCTGTCAATGCAAACATTTAATCAAATAAACATTCAATTCAATCCCAGATGACATACCATGTGCTGTTCAACCACAGAAAACAAGGTGGATATAGAGACAATGAATCAAGGTTATTATTTTTTAAAATCTAATGTTTTGAAGTTATGGTGATCGAGTTAAAAGAAAAGGGTCCAGAATGTATTGTGTTCCTATCTGAAACATTTCCAAAGACATAGGAGCAGAAATTAGGCCATTCAGCCCATCTAGTCAGCTCCACCATTTAATCATGCCTGATAGGTTCCTCAACCCTATTCTCCCACTTTCTCCTCAATTTGTTTTTAGATTAGATTCCCTACAGTGTGGAAACAGGCCCTTTGGCCCAACCAGTCCACACCGACCCTCTGAAGAGTAACCCACCCAGTCCCATTTCCCTCTGACTAATGCACCTAACACTATGGCAATTTAGCATGGCCAATTCACCTGACCTGCACAGCTTTGGATTGTAATGTTGTAAAGTGACTGGCAAAGGAAGGGATTACACTGCCAGTAACCTAAAACCCCATTCTGCTTTTCGTTATCCTGTGGCGTGTAAAATGATGGTGGAAGCAAACTCAATGATAACTTGCAAAGGAGAATTAGATAGAAATTCAAAGTAAGGCATTTTGCACTATATATGGGGCTGAGGGGTGGGATGATGGAAGGGAACAAAGGGTTGGACCATTTGGAGAAGTCTATGTAAGAGCCAGTCCTGACTTAATGGGAGGAATTGTGTTGTTCTGTGTTGTAATGGGTCAATGATGCCACAGGTACAGCGTTTCTGAATAAATAGTTGCTTGGCAGTACAGAGCATAAATCTTTGCAATATGGTGTAGCCAAAGCTGTTTTTTGTTCTTACAGCTTTCAGTATGAATCAGCAAGAAAATTGGAACTTAATATGAAGGAGAGAAAATAACAATTTCCTCTTCATGCTTCATTTCCAGCTTTATTTGGCAGCATCAAAACTACAGAGCATGTTCTATTTCAAACTCACAGCTGTGTTCACCTTTTGTTGTTTTTCATCTGCAATGAAGAAACTATTATAATCAGAGTGTAATTGGAATTCTTGAGCATGATGTCTATCAATCGAAGGGTTGCTTTCATTGCTCAGATCTTTGAGTATAGGAGATGGGATGTAATGTTGAGATTGTACAGGACATTGGTAAGGCCTCTTCTAGCGGAATGTCTACAGTTCTGGCCGTCATGTTACAGTAAGGACTGTATTAAACTGAAGATGGTTCAAACAATATTCACCAGGATGTTGCCGGGAATGGAGATTTTGAGTATTGTAAAAATAGATTGGAAAGACTTTTTTTTTAACACTGGAGCTTAGGAGGTTGAGGGGTGATCTTCTAGAGGTTTATGAAATCATGACGGAGATAAATAAGGTGAATAGTAAGAGTGTTTTCTCTAGATGGGGGAGTTCAAAATTAGTGGGCACATTTTAAGGTGAGAGGAGAAAGATGAAAAGAAAGAACACGAGGCCAACTATATTTTTACCAGGCAATGATTCGTGTGGGAATGAATTACTAGAGAAACTGGCAGATGTGGATACAGTTACAAAGTTTAAAAGATATTTGGATAAATACATGAATTTGGAGGGATGTTGGCCAAGTGCAGGCAGCTGGGACTAGTTTAGTTTGGGATTATGTTCGGTGTGGACTGGTTGGACCTCAGGGTCTGTTTCCATGCTGTTTGACTTTACGATTGGGTGACGTCTAAGAAGCACAGAATGCTTTGATTCTGGTGTTCCTTTGCAAAACAAAAAAAAAAGACCGTTTGAAAACTAAGGCAAAAGAACAGATGAAGCTGCTTCACTCCTACTCCCCTCTTTATCCCAGCTTGAATTTTGAAAGGAGAATGGACGGGTGGGAAACATTGAATGTCAGTGCTTGAAACTGAGGGGACGGCAGCCTCAGTCGAAGTTTTCCACAAGGGAATTCAGTAGTCGACCTGAGATAAGAAGAGCACAAAATGTTCTTTCGAAGAGACGGCACGGGCACGGCGGGCCGAATACCCTCTTTCTTCTGTTGCGATTTTAAACAAGGGATGCCACAGAACAGTTCAGCCACTATTAATATAATATCAGCGGCTTGTTAAGACCATGTACGGTCATTGCGGGAAATCGCAATTCTTTGGTGCATGTTGTTTTGGTTTTAATCCTGATGTGGAGATGCCGATGTTTGACTGGGGTGGGCAAAGTCAAAAATCACACACTGATTGTGGTCAAATAGGAAATCGCAAGCTTTCGGAGCCCCGCTCCTTCCCCAGGCAGCGAGTGAGAGAGAGAATACCTAGGACACAGAATTTATAGCAAAAGATCAAAGACCAAACCGAGATGGCTATTAATCAGTTAGAATGGAGGTGTAAGTTTTGATTGATTAATATGTAAATCTCTGCCCGTTGAATTCCTTTTGCATTTCTCCTTTAACGTGAGTGCGTTTTCGGCTTTTCCTGGTGTTTATGTGAGAGGAATAGAGCCCGAATACTTTGGGAGTCTTCCAGATGAGCCCCGCCCCGCGCGGCTCCTATCATTGATTGGTGGAGAATGCAGCCTCCTGATTTGCTAGAAATTCGGTATCCCGATTGGTCAGCAGAGGTACACGTTCATTGGATGGGTGTCAGGATTGTGATTGGCTGGCTCTAGGTCGGAGCTGAGCCGTATTATGCAAATCACCTGAAACGGTCTCATTGCGCGAGGGAGACTTGAATTTTCAAATTATCAGCACGACCCAACGGTTTGTAACCGTCTGAAACGTCCAGTCACCCCGAATATGTTTCGTTTCTGTATCCTCTGGGAGAAAACTAATTACCTACATAAGCCAAGCACCATATCATACGGTAAAATAAAAGAACTACGAGTGCTTGTCATCTGGACAATGTGTTTCATATCATACATGGTCCTCTAAAGTTTCTTCAGAATTTGTGAACAATCCCGTTGCACAGAAACTCTCCCAATTCTTTGAGGGTTATTTGTTTGCTTCACTGAGAACCCAGTGGGAGTCTCGAATAAATTATTTGGGGAAATACACCGCAGGATGTGGGGAATTGGAAATAAAAACAAAGTGCTGGAGAAACTCGCTGGCACCAGCGGTGGAAGACAGAAGTCACATCAGACTCAAAACTATTAACCTTTCCCCACTACTCTATTCCAGGACAGTGGAAAGGTTTATTTTGATGAAATTAACCGTTACTAGCGGACCCTTAACGATGCTCCTTTGAAAACAAAGCAACATAGGAAATTGTCTTGACCTTCGAACATTGAGACAACCGCACTCATGTTTTCATGATACGATCTTAAAATTTTATTTTTTAATCTGGTTACTTTTTGACAAATTTGCTTTCTAATTATTTTTTTTCGTCCTTAGGTCACATCAAGTCATAATTGAACGTGACAGCCACCGCCCTGCAGCATTTGTTATCCTTGCGTTTGTAAAATCTATAAATAGATTTTAAAATGACTTTCAAATATTGCACTGTAATGGAAACATATCCAAGAAACATGTCGAAGATTGTATTAAGTTTAAGGTCTTTCGGGAAGAAGTAGGTGGCTCTGAAAAGAGCCTTTGTTTTCTGTGGCAGTTTTGATTTCCCCTTATCCCGTCTCCACTTCAGGCGTAGACCTTGCTGGGGTGCCCTGTTTTCTTGGGCAGCAGCACTGCCTGGATGTTGGGCAGGACGCCGCCCTGGGCAATAGTGACTCCTCCGAGCAGTTTGTTGAGCTCCTCGTCATTGCGGATGGCGAGCTGCAAGTGGCGGGGAATAATACGAGTTTTCTTGTTGTCCCTGGCCGCGTTACCAGCCAACTCAAGGATCTCGGCGGTTAGGTACTCGAGGACGGCAGCCAAGTAAACAGGGGCCCCAGCCCCGACCCGCTCAGCATAATGCCCCTTCCGTAGAAGGCGGTGGATACGACCAACTGGAAACTGAAGACCGGCTCGGGAGGAACGGGTCTTAGCCTTTGCTCGACCTTTACCTCCAGTTTTACCACGACCTGACATTCTCAAAGTATAAACATCAACTAACCAGTCACAACTGCCGTTCTTCCTTTTATATCTTCTGCTGGGATCAGCCTGCTGTAGGTTTGTATTGGTTGATTTACACTCCTTTGTTTCTGATTGGTGCTCCTTTCACGAAGCGAGTCGAAATATTCCAGGATCTTATTTTAACCAATGGGAACAGTCATTTCATCATCCTTCATTAGCATATTATTGCAATCCAACAATGTAACAAGCGTTAAGCCTGAATACTGACTTTTACAAATTACAGACTCCTACAGTTACATCGATTACTGCATATGACCATAAGCAATAGGACCATGAGTAGGCCGTTCGGCCCTGGAGACTGATTCGACATTTCTCACGTCCACTAAGCCCTCTGGTCTTCGACTCTCCCGTGAAGAGAGACATCCTCTCAGCATTTACCCTGTCAAACCTTTTAAGTATCCGATATGTTTTAACGAGATCATCCCTCATTCTTCTAAACTCTAGAGAGTAAATTCTAAACCTCTTCAACCTTTACTGATCAGACAATCCCTCCATGCCAGGAATCATTTTTGAGAAATCTCCCTGAATTGCCTTCAATGCAATGATACCTTAACGAAGAGGACCAAAGCTTGCTCATAGAATTCCACATGTGGTCTCACCAGCACTTTGCACAGTTCAGTAAGACTTCCCTACTTTTATACTCATGTGCCTTGTGACATAGAGTCAAAAGTCCATTACCCTTCCTAATTACCTGCTGCACTGCAATTTTTTGTGTTTCTTGCATAAGTAATCCCCAATACTTTTGCATTGTAATTTTTTGCAGTTTTTAAAAAATATTTTCTGTTCTTTGTTCTCCCTTCAAACATAAACAGCTGCACAGTTGGCTTACACTCAATTTGCCAACTTTTTGCTCACATGATTAGGGGGTTAGATAGGGTTGACAGTGAGAACCTTTTTCCACGTATGGAGTCAGCTATTACAAGAGGGCATAGCTTTAAATTAAGGGGGGGTAGATATAGGACTGATGTTAGGGGTAGGTTCTTCACTCAGCGAGTCGTAAGTTCATGGAATGCCCTGCCAGTAGCAGTAGTGGACTCTCCCTCTTTATGGGTATTTAAGCGGGCATTGGATAGGTATATGGAGGATAGTGGGTTAGTGTAGGTTAGGTGGGCTTTGATCGGCGCAACATCGAGGGCCGAAGGGCCTGTACTGCGCTGTATTCTTCTATGTTCTATGTTCTATGTTCTATGATTGAGTTCTCAATATCGGTCTATAAACTGCACGTCTTGCAAACTGTCTTTCCACCTATTTCAGTGCAGTGTGCAAATTTATCTGCAGTATGTTCACTTCCTTCCTCCAGGTTATTAATTTATGTGACCCGTTAAGGTCCCAGCACTGATCCCTGTGACTTATCACAGATCACCAAGCTGAAAAAGAATACCCTTCTCCTCCTCACACCCTGCTTCCTGCAAAGACTCTCTTTTATTCTCGTTACTTCTTGAATGTGGTAAGTGTGGGAGTTAAGAGCAATCCAGAATTTAGTGAAGGAGAGCCAAAGAAACTGAATAGAAATAGGAAAATAAAATCTGAACGTGAATGAGTGAGACATGTGTAAAACATGTATTATAACAGCTTCAATTTATATTTCTATTTGTAAAACAAAAAAAGTTGGCAAAGACATATAGAAGACAATTATAGGTATAGATGGAGAATTCATGGTGGCAACAATAAAATGGCAGAGGAATTAACACATAGAGTCAAAGTGTCTTGGAGATGTACAGCAGAGAAATTAACCCTTCGATCCAGCTCGTCCATGCTGACCAGATAGCCTAAATTAATCTAATCCCATTTGCTAGCACTTGGCTCATATCCCTCAAAACCTTTCCTAATCGTATACCCATCCAGATACCTTTTAAATTCTTGTTGTCTTGAGGAATTAAGGGCTACGGGGAGAATGCGGGTAAGTGGAGTTGAAATGCCCATCAGCCATGATTGAATGGCGGAGTGGACTCGATGGGCCGAATGGCCTTACTTCCACTCCTATGTCTTATGGTCTTAAATGTTGTAATTGTACCAACCTGCACCACTTCCTCTGGCAACTCATTCTATACATGTACCACCCTCTAAGTGAAAATGTTGCCTCTTAAATCTTGCCCTTCTCACTTTAAATATATGCCCTCTAGTTCTGGACTTCCCCATCCCAGGGAAAAGACCTTGTCTATTTATCCTATTCATGCCCCTCATGATTTTGTTAACCTCTATAAGGCCACCACCGATTCAGCCTCTCATAGAGTCATAGAGATGTACAGCATGGAAACAGACCCTTCCGTCCAACCCGTCCATGCCGACCAGATATCCCAACCCTATCTAGTCCCACCTGCCAGCACCTGGCCCATATCCCTCCAAACCCTTCCCATTCATATACCCATCCAAATGCCTCTTAAATGTTGCAATTGTACCAGCCTCCACCACATCCTCTGGCAGCTCAGTCCATACACGTACCACTCTCTGTGTTAAAAAGTTGCCCCTTAGGTCTCTTTTATATCTTTCTCCTCTCACCCTAAACCTATGCCCTCTAGTTCTGGGCTCCCCAACCCCAGGGAAAAGACTTTGCCTATTTATCCTATCCATGTCCCTCATAATTTTGTAAACCTCTATAAGGTCATCCCTCAGCCTCCGACGCTCCAGGAAAAACAGCCCCACTCTGTTCAGCCTCTCCCTATAGCTCAAATATTTCAACCCTGGTAACATGCCTTCTTCACTACCCTATCTACCTGCGACTCCACTTTCAAGGAGCTATGAATCTGCACTCCAAGGTCTATTTGTTCAGCAACACTCCCCAGGACCTTAGCATTAAGTGTATGATTTGCTTTCCAAAAATGCTGCGCCTTGCATTTATTTGAATTAAACTCCATCTGCCACTTCTCAGCCCATTGGCCCATCTGGGCAAGATCCTGTTCTGAGGTAACCCTGTTCGCTGTCCACGACACCTCCAATTCTGGTGTCATCTGCAAACTTACTAACTGTACCTCTTATGCTCGCATCCAAATCATTTATGTAAATGACAAAAAGTAGTGGACCCAGCACCGATCCTTGTGGCACTCCATTGGTCACAGGCCTCCAGTCTGAAAAACAACCCTCACTATCACCCTCTGTCTTCTACCTTTGAGCCAGTTCTGTATCCAAATGGCTAGTTCTCCCAGTATTCTGTGAGATCTAACCTTGCTAATCAGTCTCCCATAGGGAACCTTGTCGAATGCCTTACTGAAGTCCATATAGATCACATCTACTACTCCGCCCTCGTCAATCCTCTTTGTAACTTCCTCAAAAAACTCAATCAAGTTTGTGAGACAAGATCAAAGTTCAAACCAAAGTTCAAACCCTCCAACCCTGGCAACTTCCTTGTTAATCTTTTCGAAAGCCTTTCAAGTTTTACAACATCCTTCTGATAGGAGGAAGACCAGAATTGCACACAATATTCCAAAAGTGGCCTAACCAGTGCCCTGTACAACCATAACATGAGCTCCCAACTCCTATACTCAATGCTCTGATGATAAAGGAAAATATACCAAATGCCTTCTTCACTATCCTATATACCTGCGACTCCACTTTGAACCTGCACTCCAAGGTCTCTCTGTTCAGCAACACTCCCCAGGACTTTACCATTACGTGTATGAGTCCTGCCCTGATTTCCTTTTACATAATACAGCAGCTCACATTTATTTAAACTAATTTCCTTCTGCCATTCATCAGGAATTCCTGATGAAGGGATTTCGCTCAAAACGGCAACTTTCCTGCTCCTCGGATGCTACCTGGCATGCTGTGCTTTTCCAGCACCACATTCTCGTCCCTTAAAGATCAGCCAGGCCACCTACGTGTGGAATCACAGGAGATGGATGAGAAATCTTAACAAGTATTTCCAATCAGTGTTTACTGTGGAGAAGGATATGGAAATTACTGAATTTGGGGAAATAATAGTGATACCTTGAAAAGAGTCTATATGAAGAGAAGTAGGTACTGGGCTTCTTAAAATGCAGAAAGTTGGATAAATCTTCAGGTGGTGATCTGGTGGGCCCCAGATAGCTAGGCCCCTTGCTGAGATATTTGTCTCATCAATGTCCGTGGCTGAGGTGTTAGAGACTGGCGGTTTGGCTTAAGTGGTGTTATTATTTAAGAAAAGTGGCAAGGAAAAGCCAAGGAATTATAAATTGATGAGTTTGACGTCAATAGTGGGTAAGATGTTTGAGGAGATTCTGAGAGACAGAATTTGTTTGAATTTGGAAAAAACAAAGACTGATTAAGAATAGTCAAGATGGCTTTGTACATGGGAAATCATGTCTGACTAACATGATTGAGTGTTTTTGAATAGCTGACAAAGAAGATTGATGAAGGCAGAGCTGTGGATATTGTCTATATGGGCTTCATTAAGGGTTTGATCATGTTCTACGTGGTAGATTGGTTAGCCAGGTTAGATCACATGGAAAACAGGGAGAACTAGCCATTTAGATACAAAATTGACTCGAAAGTAGAAGACAGAAGGTGGTGGTGGAAAGTTGTTTTTTAGACTAAAGGCCTGTGTCCAACAGTGTGCTGGGTCTACTGCTTTTCATCATTTATATAAAGGATTTTAATGTGAACATTGGAGGTATGGTTAGTAAGTTTTTAGATGACACCAAAATTGATGGTGTACTGGACAGTAAAAAGGGTTATGTCAGAATACAATGGGATATTAATCAGATGGGCCAAATGGGCTGAGATGTGACAGATAGAGTTTAATTTAGATAAATACAAAGTGCTGCATTTTGGGAAAGCAATTAGAGCCGGACTTATACACTTAATTGTAATGCCCTAGGCAGTGTTGCTGACCAGAAAGACATTGGAGTACAGGTTTATGGTTCCTTAAAAGTGGGGTCATAGGCAGACAGGGTAGTGAGAAGATTGCTTTCCTTTATTGTCAGAGCACTGAGTATAGGAATTGGGAGGTCATGTTGTAGTTGTACAGGGCATTGGTTAGGCCACTTTTGCAATACTGTGTACAATTCTAGTTTCCCTGCTATAGGGAAGATGCTGTGAAACTTGAAAAAGGTTCAGAAAGTATTCACAGGATACTGAGAAGGTTGGAGGAATTGACCTATAGGGAGAAGCTGATTAAGCTGGGCCTGTTATCCATGGAGCACTGGAGGCTGAGGGATGACCTTACAGAGATTTATAAAATCATGAGGGATATGAATCAGGTGAATAGCCAAGGTCTTTTCCCAAGGGTGTGGGAGACAAAACTAGAGCTCATAGGTGTCGGTGAGAGCAGAAAGATTTAAAAGTTTTTCATGCAGAGGGTGACGCATGAATGGAATGAGCTGCCAGAGGGACTGGTGGAGGCTGGTACAATAACATTTAAAAGGCATTTGGATGGGTATATGAATAGGAAGGGTTTAGAGGGACATGGGCCAAATGCTGGTAAATGGGACTAAATTAATTTAGGATATCTGGTCAGTATGGATGAGTTGGAATGAAGAGTCTGTGTCTATGCTGTACATTTCTATGACTCTGTGACTCTATGGTGAGAAATTGGCAAGTATTGATATTCAAGGAATTTACAAGTCATTGACCATGAGTCACAAAATGCTACAATGAGGGTGGAGCAAGCAATTGGGAACACAGATGGTATGTCTGCATTTATTATGAGAGGATTTGGTTGCAGCTGTAAGTCGTTGCAATTGTACAGAGGTTGATGAGACCTGACCTGGAGTATTGTGTACAGTTTTGGTCTCCTTATGTAAAGGATTTACTTATATGAGAACTCAGAGGATGGTCAGATTAAACCCATGGATAATAGGAGTGCCTTATGGGGATGATTGAGGAAAGTTGGTTTGAATTCTGCAGAATCTGATTGAAATGAAGAAAGTTCATTCAGGACACATAGAGTGGATGCAGATGTTGTTACTCTTGGGATCTAGCTCCAGGAGACAGAGTCTCAGAATAAGTAGGAAGCTTTTAAGACAGAAATGAGGAAGTACATCTTCATTTAGAAGGTGGTCTACCTATGTAGTATCAAATGGCTGTGTTGATTGATGATTGGAAAATTGCTGTTGTACCCTTTGTTCAAGAATCAAGACAAAAGATGGGAAATTCTAGGCCGATCAGCCTAACCTTGGTTGTAGGTAAATATCTAGAATCCATCGTTAAGGATGAAATTTCTAAATTCTTGGAAGTGCAAGGTTGATTAGATCAAGTCAGCATGGGAGGTCGTGCCTGACAAACCTGTTAGAATTCTTTGAAGAGGTAACAAGTAGGTTAGACCAGGGAAACCCAGTGGATGTCACCTATCTAGACAGCCAATAGAACTTTGATAACGTGCCTCATGGGAGGCTGCTGAGTAAGATGAGGGCCCATGGTGTTCGAGGTGAACTACTGGCATGGATTGAGGATTGGCTGTCTGACAGAAGGCAGAGATTGGGGATAAAAGGTGCTTTTTCAAAATGGCAGCTGGTGACAAGTGGGGAATGATTCAGTGTTGGGGCCACAGCTAATCACTTTATATATTAATTATCTAGATGAAGGGACAGGGGGCATTCTGACAAAGTTCCTTGAAGATATGAAGTTAGGCAGACAGGCAGGTAGTACTGAGGAGGTGGGGAGGCTACAGAAAGATTTAGACAGTTTTGGAGAGTGGTCCAGGAAATGGCTGATGAAATTCAACATGTGTAAGTGCGAGGTCTTGCACTTTGGAAAAAAGAATACAGGCATGGACTATTCTTTAAACGGTGAGAAAATTCATAAAGCCAAGGTATAAAGGGATCTGGGAGTGCTAGTACAGAATTCTCGAAAGGTTGATTTGCAGGTTGAGTTATGATTCAGAAAGCAAATGTAATGTTGCCATTTATCTCAAGAGGGATTGAATATAAAAGCAGCGATGTGCTTCTGAGACTTTATAAAGCTCTAGTTAGACCCCATTTAGAATAATGTGTCCAATATTGGGCCCCACACCTCAGGAAGGACATACTGGCACTGGAACGTGTCCAGTGGAGATTCACATGGATGATCCCTGGAATAGTAGGCCTAACATACAATGACCGGCTGAGGATCCTGGGATTGTATTCATTAGAGTTCAGAAGGTTGAGGGGAGATCTAATAGAAACTTGCAAGATAATGCATGGCTTAGAAAGGGTAGAAACTGGGAAGTTGTTTCCATTAGGCAGGGAGAATAGGACTCGTGGACATAGCCTTCAAATTAGTGGGGGTCAATTTAGAACGGAAATGAGGAGACATTTCTTCATCCAGAGAGTGGTTGGCCTGGGAATTCATTGCCATGGAGCGCAGTGAAGGACAGGACATTGGGTGCCTTCAAGGCAGAGATTGATAAATTCTTGATCTCACAAGGAATTAAGGGATATGGGGAGAGTGCGGGTAAGTGGAATTGAAACACCCATCAGCCATGATTAAATGGCAGAGTGGACTTGATGGGCCGAATGACCTTGCTTCCACTCCTATGTCTTATGATCTTAAGCTCAAGACAGAAATCAATCGATGTCTAGGTATTAAGGGATGTGGGGTCAGTGCAGGAAAATGGCAGGATCTAGTTGAGTAGACTGGAAGGGCTGAGTGACCTCTTTCTGTTCTTACATCCAGTGTCCTCAAAATCCTCTTCTCCTTTTCTGATACTCTCCTCTCCTACACAACCACTATCTAACTAATGAGGTCTTGATTTTGGCAATGCCTTTTTAAAATCTTTTTTTTTGCATAATCCAGAACAAGTTCATCCTGAAAAACAAATACAGATAAAAGATGTATGAGAGATTTATAAGTGATCCTTTGGGCATCGATAAACTTTGTGAGGCAAATGTCTCAAATGCAGTGGACTACTCTGTGAAAAATAAGTTAGAAGTATTATCTGACTCTTTTAAGAATAAAGAAATGGGTAACCTTGAAAAGAGCCTAAAATTTCCCGCTCATTGTGATTTTTCTATTGCCCCGTCTGATTGTGCCCCGCTTTGAGGCATAAACCTTGATCTGTTTGCAGACCAGGAAGACTGGGTCATTACCTTAGCCCAGCCTTTCTCCCTCTGTTTTGATGTAGCTGAATTTTTTTAACTGCCAAAATATGCTTTATTCGAAAAAAATGCACACAGAGACACTAAAGCAGATCTGTACAGACTTTGCATATCAAAAACATAACAACATTGGAATTTGACATTCCCTGCAGTAGCTAAACCAAAAGCATTTCCTACTCATGCAGGATACTGCATACATTTGGGGCAAAGAGAGGATCTGTTAACTGAACAGACCCTTGTTACACGTTGTCAGAAGGGCCTTAGACTGTGACCTTTGCCCACTGCGCCCTCTCGAACACTCTCACCTCGCTGATTGAGAATTGCATCGACTGTGCCTGACGTGACACAGCGGCCTGAAGCTTCACACGCTGATTGGATAAGACTTTGGCAACATTAAACCGATAGGAGAACGACATCGGTGCGTCCGCTGGTTGATCCTGACGTTTCCCGCTTTCTGTCTTCAATAAAAACTATTGGAAGTAGCAGCGCTCCGAAAGCTAGTGGTTCCAAATAAACTTGTTGGACTATAACCTGGTGTTTTGTGATTTTTTTTAAACTTTGTACACCCCAGTCTAACACCTGCACCTCAAAATAATTATCAGCCCCTAATAGTCCCAACTGGCAGCTGTTCATTCACCTCGGCTAATTGTTATACACCCCTTTGTCCAATTCTTCTCGCTCCTTGGGCTCTATCTCCACCTTTCTTTTACTCTTCACCCCTTCGCCAATCCTATTTTCTTCGCTACCATCAAATCTTCTGACTTTCTTTCCACAGATGCTCAGACCTGCTGAACATTTTCCAGTTTGTTTTGGCTCTGTCCTATATTCACTTTAAAACAAACACACGGTGCAAATCATTTAACGGAGCTGATTTAGTAAGTAATTTCACGTCAGGCAGCACTGTTGCAAAAATTCTGTCAATACTCAGCCCATCGAGCACGTGAAAAGCAGCAGTTTTCAGGTCGGTTGTATTTCACATTTGCAAGTTTATCTGCGTTTCAGCACCTGCATCAGCGCACAACTAATCTACAAAATAAAAAAGCACCAATGTCTTTGTATTGTGCATGTCACTTTTGCTGAGGTGCTCAAATTGAAATTTAAAACCATTGTTTAAGAGAACACGTATGTGTACAGCATAAAAACACAATTACTTTCAGCCCAATTACTATAGATAAGGTATTTGCTGGTAAAGTGAAAACTCTTCCATGTTGAACATGTGAGTGGCTCTCAAAAGAGCCTTTTTGTATTCAACTGTCTCCGGTCCTGCGCCTCTATCTTCTCTTCATCGCAGTCGCCCGCTTCTTCCCCCCAGGTCTGCACCCCGTCGCTGTCAACCGCCTCGATGCTCTTCCCGCCTTGACCACCGCTTTTACTCTCTTCCGGGGGCTCTTCGCAGTTATTTTTCTGGATGGTTTGACCGGCAGCCCTGCCTTCAGGGCAGTTTTCTTGGCTGCCGGCACTTTCTTGACACTTCTGGCACTGGCCCTTCTGCTCCGGCAACACCTCTTCCCTTTTAGCGTCAGGTGGGGCTGCAGGGACACCGAAGAGGAGCCCTTGTTAGCCACGGTACTAAACGACGGGTCCAGGCGACTGGGACCGCCCTTCGATTTGTGGCCCGCGGCCGCAGCGGTTTTCCTCAAGGCACCCAGTTTGGCTGCCAGCTCACATTCCCTGGTGGCAGCTGCCGCCCTCAGGATCCACTCAGCAGTTGCGGCCTCCTTGCTGCGCTTGTCCTGGCGTTCTTAGTGCCAGTTGTGAGAGCGACGGAAACGCCTGCGGCGTGAGGGGGTAGAGTCAGATAAAGGAGTACTGAGAATCTGCGTTTTAAACAGAACCACATCTGCCATCGCCCTCAGCGGCAGACGCGGCAAACGGCGGAGCGGCGGCGGCCGTGCCCCAGATAAAGGTCCCGAGCGGACGGGGTAGAGACAACCTGATGCCTTGCCCCGCCCACCTCCCGCGCCGAGCGAATCCAGAGCGAGTTGACCTGTCCATCAAATCCCGGATTGTCATTGAACGGGACTGGATTCAAAACGGACACAGGATCATTAAAAAAATAAACAGAATAGATTCGTAAATAAGAGAACCGTCGGGTGAGAGTGAACTGGATTTGGAGAGGAGAGCAACAGCACTCCTCTGTCTAACCTCATAAAGGAATTACATTTTCATTTATGATTTGGATATTATGGGCTTTAGGGGCTGCTAATTCAAATTATTCTATTCATAGAAATCATAGAATCCCTACAGGCAATCCCGATATGGAAACAGGCCATTTGGCCGAGCAAGTCTACACCGACCCTCCAAAGAGTAACCCACCCAGACGCATTCCCCTATTACTCTACATTTACCCTTTGATTAATGCACCTAACCTACGCATCCTTGAACACTACGGGCAATTTAGAATGGGCAATTCACCTGATCGGACTGTGGGAGGAAACCGGAGCACCCGGAGGAAATCCACACAGACACGGGGAGAATGTGCGAGCTCCACACAGTCAGTTGCCCTGGGCTGGTATCGAATCTGGGTGCCTGGCGCTGTGAGGCAGCAGTGCTAACCGCTGAGCCACCGGGCCGACAAATTTTCTCAGCTGGTTATAATTCTTACAGAATAGATTCAGCGATCGTAGAACAGAATTGTAAGATAAAATTGTAGAATTGAATCACATAAAATGGTGCACCATATCCGAATACAGTGGTCAACCATAAAGTGCATCTTCCACTAGAAGCATTAGGGCACAATTTGATATTATAGGATAGCACGACAAAAATCACGGAGTTATTACAGCGGAGAAGGAGACTGCTCAGTCCATTGCATCAACATTTCTTCTCTGAGCAGTGCCAGGCTACTTGTTCTTTTTTTCTTGCCGGAACCCGGCGCACTGTTTTCTTTCAAAATAGTATTCTGGAATTCACGATTGAACGAGCCTGCAGCATACTTCCAAGTAGTGCATTCCAAATCCGGAACAGTCACTATGTAGAAAAAAAATCCTTCTCACATCACATTTAGTTTGTTTGCATATTACCTACGCCGTTTCATTTTGCATTCCGGAACCGATCTTGTAAACCTCTTCTGCACCATTCTGTTCTTGATTCTTTTACAAACATGAGCACTTTCTCTCTTTATCTAATCTGTCCGGACTCTCTGTCCAGATCTCAATATTTTGACAACATCTGCCAGATCTCCTCTCAGCCTTCTTCTCTCCAAGGAGAACAGTCCTAATCTCTCCAGTCTGCCAGCATAGCTGAAGTTTCTCATTCCTGGAATTAGTCGTTTAAAACCCTTCTGAAGTCTTCCAATCTCTCCCAACGGGCCCAGAATTGTCAACAATACTCTAGTGGAATCATACAGTCATGTACACATTCAGCTCATCCAACCCTTTTCTGTGCAGCGCAATGCAATTTAGACCGGTAGTCCTCACTGCAAGTTTACTTCCCTCAATTTCTGTTTGATATTATTAACCCTCTCCGATTCCAATGATATCCAGGATAGAAGCCTAATCTAAAATATCAGAGAATGGGAAATTTCTGAAACTGAAACAGGTTGAGTCCTGAAGTTACAGAAAACAGGTGGAGAAACAGGGTGAACGCTTATTGTAGAATCACCCAACTACATAATTTTTAAAAAGAGATAATGCCTTTTGGTCCGTTGTTTGAGTACTGCTTCTCTGAAGATCTCGTTCCCATCCCTTTCATTGTACCTTTTCGAAGGAGCTCCTGTTCGATTTTCTTTTGAAAGCCATGATAGAGTTTGCATCAGCCTTCTCCCCCATTCAGACAGTAGGGGCAAGATCGTAAACACACACATTTCAGTGATTCAATAAAATTACTACTAACGTAAAAGTATATGACTTTAGTTATCAGGTATAATTTGGGTATTTGGATTTTCAACCGAATTTACAGTATCTAAGCGATTAGCTGCTGCAACGTAAAACAGTGAATGTAACAGTGAGAGTGTTATTTGAATTATTCGTTTAAGTATGACTTTTCACAATAATAAATGTCATCTGGACATCTTGCTGAATATTGTTAAAACGCACACAATGCCAGGTTGTAGTCCATCAGGTATGCCTAACGAAGTAGCAGTATTCCGAAAGCTTGTATTTCCAAATGACCCTGTTGGACTATAACCTGGTGTTGTGTGATTTTTAATTTTGTCTACCCAGTCCAACACCGACACCTCCACATCACTGCTGAATATTGACACACTTGAAAAGAAAATACCTGTACCCCATCGCTTATAGATTGAAAGTGATCTAATTTATTATGAAATCCAGAACAGATGTGAGTGGAAACTATCTCTAGAAAGTGAGCTATGGGATACTAATTTGCAAAGTTAGTGAATGTTTAAGGAATCATGAACATTAAGACATGAACAGCACAATTTTCTGCCCGTGTTCTATTTCAAATGCATGGCTTGGAAGATGCAGCCGTCGGTTTTACTGCGATAGGTATCCAGGTCAACGCGTCAACATTTTAAAACATTTTTTAGCTCAACACTGCAAAGACACACAGAAAGCTGCTAGAGAAAACTCAACACATTGGGCAGCGCCTGTCTGAGGGGGAAAAAAGAGATTAAAAAGAAAAGAGAGAATTGCACACCACGCTTTTAACTTTTCGTGTCTGTTACGTTTCTTCTTCGGGACCCAAATGGTTTCCTGACGTCGGAGGTTGTGGGGGTTGGGGGGCGAAGAAGTGGAGAGGATTAAGGAAGGAAGAAAAGGGATTTAAAAAGTGGACGGAGCCTGGATAGTGATAAAATAATAGAAGGAGCCGATAATTGAGAGATGATTCGGAGGTGCCGGTGTTGGACTGGGGTGTACAAAGTTAAAAATCACATAACACCAGGTTATAGCCCAATAGGTTTAATTGGAAGCACACTATCTTGCACAACCACCTGATAAAGGAGCGGCGCTCCGAAACTCAGAGTGCTTCCAACTAAACCTGTTGGACTATAACCTGGTGTTATTTGATTTTTAATAATGGAGAGATGGAGGAAGACTTCTTGGGGGTGGGGGTGGGGGGGGGGGGTTAGTGGGGGGGAAGAGAAGAAAGAAGGCGGGATCTCCTTCCACTGCGTCCGCCCCCGCCTTATAAAAGCGGCGGTTCCGAACCTGCAGGGGCTTTTCTTGACCGTCATTGGGCTGGTCAGTGGGAGATTTGCGTTTCCCCCTTCATCGCTTTGGTGTTGCTCTCCATCATTTTAAATTTGAACATTTGCGTGCGTTGGAAGAAAACTCAACATTGAAGATAAGAGACTGAAGAGGAAAACAACGACCAGCTTTGGCGGGGCATGGCCGACGGCAGCCGGAAGGTGGACGATGCCGGGGACTCGGGCGAAGGGGGGAGGCCGCCCGGCTCGCATCCTCGAGCAGGCGCCGAGAAGGGGGCGGGTAAGAAGAAGAAGCAGCAAACCCAGCAGCAGCAACAACCGCAGCAGTTGAACCAGACGCAGCAGCAGAATTTGCAACAACCGCAGCAGCAGCCCCGGCCCCGCTCTCCGCAGCGCCGCAAGAAGAAGGAGCTCACCATGGCCGAGCAGATCCTGCAGGTCGCCGCCGCCACCAAGGAGCGGCGCGGCATCTCGCTGGCCGCCCTCAAGAAGGCTCTCTCCGCCAAGGGCTACGACGTGAGCCGCAACAACACGCGGGTCAACCAGACGGTGAAGAACCTGGTCCGCGACGGCTCCTTGGTGCAGACGGCGGGCATCGGCGCCTCGGGCTCGTTCCGCTTCAACCGCTCCGCCGCCGGTGTCGGAGGTGCAGGCGGCGGCGGCAGCAGCGGCTTAAAGAAGGACAAGGACAAAGCCAAGAAGAAACGTGGGGCGGTCAAACGCCGGCACCAAAACCCCGTCTCCCGGAGGTCGCCACCGGCCCGCCTCCGGAAGAAGCCGACCCGGCGCAGAGACGTCGTGGGCGCCGCCGGAGGAGGGACTTGGACGGGAGCAGGTTCCAAGGGTCGGAAGGTGACCGTCCGGACTGTTCGCCGCCGCCGCCAGCAGCAGCGTCCCCGCTCCCGCCGCGACGGAGGGAGAGGAGGCCGCCGCAAACCGCGCGTCACCGCCACCGGCCGCCGGGGTCCGGCCAAGAGCGTCCGCCTGAAGACCAGCTCCAGCCTTTCTCCCTCCGTGGCCACCTACTATTACTACTACTACCCGTCTCCCGCCCGGAGGCCGGCCCGGCTCTACGGCAAGTACAAGCCTGCGGCCCGACACCGCGGCCGGAGGGTGCCCGGGTACGGCGGCTCCCGCGGGAAGCCGCGGGTATCCCGGGGCAAGAGGCTGGGCGTCCGCCAGAGGAGATACTGAAACGCCCGCTCAGCCATTTCTTTCCGGGGGAAGAGGACGGAGCCGCTCTGCCGCCTCACACTTCTCTCTCTCCCCGTTTCTCCTGTACAAACGGCTCTTTTCAGAGCCACCATACCGCGTCCAGAAAGAACAGCTGGATCACACCCACCATTTGAGCTTTTTTTTCCACAGGGAATCACAGGGAATCCGCAGTGAAATCCTGAAGGAGCATCTCTAGACTGGAAAAGTTTTACTTGCACATCCACTAATATCATTTATTGTATCCGTTGTTCCCAATGCGGTCTCCAGGTCCTGGGCCTCCTTCACCGCCGCTCCCTCACCACCAGACGCCTGGAGGAAGAACGCCTCATCTTCCGCCTCGGAACACTTCAACCCCAGGGCATCAATGTGGACTTCAACAGTTTCCTCATTTCCCCTTCCCGCACCTCACCCTAGTTCCAAACTTCCAGCTCAGTAACTGTCCCCATGACTTGTCCAGACTTGTCCTACCTGCCTATCTCCTTTTCCACCTATCCACTCCACCCTCTCCTCTTTGACCTATCACCTTCATCCCCTCCCCCACTCACCCATTGTACTCTATGCTACTCTCTCCCCACCCCCACCCTCCTCTAGCTTATCTCTCCACGCTTCAGGCTCACTGCCTTTATTCCTGATGTAACGAAACGTCGATTTCGAAGCTACCTGCTGCCTGAACTGCTGTGCTCTTCCAGCACCACTAATCCAGAATCTGGAAACTTGTAACTCCTGTTTTCTCTCTTTAACAGGTGTAGCCGCCAGAGTTGCTCAGGATTGAATTGGATTTATTGTCGCATGTAATGCTTTGTCTTGCGAGTAATACAGGCAGATCACAGAGTTAAGTAGCATAGACAGTAAATTATAGGTAAACAGCGGCAACAATAAAACACAGGTACAGGTGAATGTTAAGAGTTTGTGAGTCCATTCTAACAACAGTCCGGTAGAAACCTTTTTGGCTGGTGCATGTGTTCAGGCCTCTGTCCCTTCTCCCTGATGGTAGAGGTTGTAGAAAAACATTGCCAGGGTGGGATGGATCTTTGAGAATGTTGGTGGCCTTTCCTTGACAGATGGGAGGTTGGCCTTTGTGATTGTCCGGGCCGAGTTCACACTCTCTGTAACTTGAATGGTACAGTTACCATTCCCGGTAATGACACAAAGCTGGGTGGCAGGGTGAAATGTGAGGAGGATGTTAGGAGATTACAGGGTGACCTGGACAGGTTAGGTGATTGGTCAGATGCATGGCAGATGCAGTTTAATGTGGATAAATGTGTGATTATCCACTTTGGTGACAAGAACAGGAATGCAGATTACTACCTAAATGGAATCAATTTAGGTAAAGGGGCAGTACAGAGAGATCTGGGTGTTCTTGTACACCAGTCAATGAAGGCAAGCATGCAGGTACAGCAGGTAGTGAAGAAGGCTAATAGCATGCTGGCCTTCATAACAAGAGGAATTGAGTTATAGAAGCAAAGAGGTTCTTCTGCAGCTGTACAGGGTCCTGGTGAGACCACACCTGGAGTACTGTGTGCAGGTCTGGTCTCCAAATTTGAGGAAAGACATTCTGGCTATTGAGGGAGTGCAGCATAGGTTCACGAGGTCAATTCCTGGAATGGTGGGATTACCTTACACTGAAAGACTGGAGCGACTGGGCTTGTATACCCTTGAGTTTAGAAGACTGAGAGGGGATCTGATTGAGACATATAAGATTATTTAAGGATTGGACACTCTGGAGGCAGGAAGCATGTTTCCGCTGATGGGTGAGTGCCAAACCAGAGGACACAGCTTAAAAATAAGGGGTAGGCCATTTAGGACAGAGTTGAGGAGAAACTTCTTCACCCAGAGAGTGGTGGCTGTGTGGAATGCTCTGCCCCAGAGGGCAGTGGAGGCCCAGTCTCTGGATTCATTTAAGAAAGAGTTGGATAGAGCTCTCAAGGATAGTGGAATCAAGGGTTATGGATATAAGGCAGGAACAGGATACTGATTGAGGATGATCAGCCATGATCATATTGAATGGTGGTGCAGGCTCAAAGGGCAGAATGGCCAACTCCTGTACCTATTGTCTATTGATACATCCAGGCAGAGTTTCTCGAGAAATTCCGATTTTCTTTCTAAAACCCGAAAGAAATGCGGATGCTGAATACCGGAAACAAAAGCAAATTGTTGGATAGGCTCCGCAGGTCTGGCAGAGGGGAGGAAGGGTCACTCGAAACGAATCGTTAAGAGATTTCCCTCCACAGATGCTGCCGGGTCTGCTGTGATTGTCCAGCCATTTCTGTTTTTGTTTGTTTCAGATCTTCAGTAGTTTTATACCAGCTCAGTCCCTGCCCTGAACCACGTAGCACAATCTCATTTTGCCCCAGCAGCGCAGCCATTCCACATGGGATTTATTTATTTGTCTTGTCCATCTCCCTTTTAGAAAATCATAAGTGATGCTCACAACATATCGTAGAATGAGTTTATCTGGGGATTGATTTAACTTGGCTGACAATTCTTTACTCCCAATGTACTATTCGTAGGAAGAGACAGACCAGACTCAAAACAATAACTCTGCTTGCCTCCACAGATGCCGCTAATCTGTTGCGTTTCTCCTCCATTTTCTAGTTTTATTTACTATTTTAATATATTCCACGATTGCCATAAGATATCGTAAGGTAAACTTCACACAGAATTTCTTTAAATTGCTGATTTCCCTTACAATGCAATAATCGTCTGGTCGTCCACTCTGATCGCAAATGTAATATAAAACAGACCTGCGGGTGCTGGAGATCTGAAACATCGCAAATTGCGGGAGAAATCAGCTGAAATCGCTGAAGGTTCACTAGACTCGAAACGGTAAGTTTGTTTTCTCTCCAGATCAGGAATATGGTTTATTTAGGATTTGCTCAACTTAATTTAGCAAACTACTATTTTGTGTTCCACAGCGATCATAAAGTTACTTCACAGGATTTATTTGACATGCTGATTTTCGCTTCAGAACAAAATCCTCTAGTATTCCAATCATTGATACGAAGTTAGTTTGGGATTTGTTTAAATTGCTGGCTTCCTTTTAGAATGTATTTTACACGGATCATAAAATTACTTCACAAGAAAGCAGCTCACCGCCACCTTCTCAAGGACAACTCGGAACGGGTAATAAATTGTCCAGCCAGCGATATCGCACGAGTGAACAACAGAAAAAAAGGCGATTTTTTTTCTTGCCAATTTCCCTTGATCCCCCCCTCGGGTTCCATCCGCAATAATTGTACTGATAGTTTATTCGGTATTTCTTTACAAATTATATCAATGACATTCAGCGTTGTAACTAAAACGGAACTGTTTTATTTCCTAGCACGACGGGACTTTCAGTTTCTAAGGGTTTACTTCATTTTGTCTCTGGTTCTGACAAAAGTTTCCAGATTCCTCTTTCTCTACCGAGATTGTGAAGTGATTTTTTTTCTACGATTTTTTTCTCTGTTCTGGTATTGCTCCTCCATTCCCCGACGTGCTTCTACTTATGCACTACGCCAGAAATTCCAGCTGAGCTCAACCCGAACCTGGATATTAATCCGGATTTCTGCTCCTTAAAAGTGTGTACAGATTACTTCCTTACTGCAGGAGTTGAGTTGTTTTATTTCCTCAGAGAGAGCAGAACCTCTGACACTCCTGTTTTTCTTTTTTCCTTTTTTCTTTCTTTTATTACCCCTACACCACTGCCTGACTGCGGTAGTGTTTACTTTCCCCAGCCCCCATGTTGTGTGTGTGCAGGTGTGAGACACAGTGAAAGACACAAGGTGCACAAATCTTTATTCAATTTCCGCCACCAGGAAGAAAGGAAACAGGAAGTGACCAGTGACAAGCAGTGCCCTTCACATCAAAGGGCAAACAGTGATCAGACAGTGAAGGGAAGGGTAGGGATTAAGTCGAAAGAGGGGCAAATAATGCGCTCACCTCTCCCTGAACAACTCCAGGGAGACCGCGTGTTCCTTCGCCAGAGACACCCGGGCTCTAACGTAGGAGTTGAGTTGTTAATGGGCTTGGACATTGAACCACGTTAAGGGAGATGCTGACAATAGCCTGTACTCGGGCAGGTCGGAGTGGCATAAGTGAAGACTGCACATGCTGGAGATTAGAGTCGAAAGTGTAGTGCTGGAAAAGCACAGCTGGTCAGACAGCATCCGAGGAGCAGGAGAACCGACGTTTCGAGCAAAAGACCTTCATCAGCCTCATTCCCATTGAAGGGCTTTTGCACGAAACGTCGGTTCTCCTGCTCCTCGGATGCTGTCTGACCAGCTGTGCTTTTCCAACACTACACTCTCGACTTTTACTCCGCCTCGCGAGACTCACTTCATTGCTGAAGTGCTCCGATGGACATGGATGTCAAAGTCCCTCTGATGTTGTTAGGGACCATTCAATGTGCACCCCCTCTCCTTATTAGTCCTGAATTTTGACAGCTGTTTTCCTTTAGTTCCGTGCAGGTCAAACGCTTGCATTGCCTGTTATATATTAGTGTACTTGCATCATTTATATACAGATGGATCTGAGAGACGGTTATCTAGTTTTGAGAGAATTTGTGGCTCTCAAAAGAGCCGTTTATTTTCAGGGTCGTGAAAAGAGAAAGGGGTGGGCGATGTTCTCCGCTCACTTCCTGGTCTTCCTCGGCCTTGGCTTCCTCTCGCCCTGTTTCTTGCGGGGTTTCTTGTCGGGTGGCTGGGCTTCCTCCCTGGCGCAGGCGGAAACGGCCCCTTCCTTGGCCGGGAGCAGGGCTGCGGTCGGAAGCGGCTTGGCCCCCTGCTTGTGGGCCGCGCTGAGCTTGAGGGAGCCAGTGGCCGTGGTCTGCACCAGCGAGCCGCTGTTGACCAGGCTCTGGATGGCGAGTTGCACCTTGTCCTTGTTGCGGTTCACGTCGTAGCCCCTGGCCAGCAGCGCCTTGCGGAGGGAGGTGAGCGACAGGGCCCCCCGCTGCTTGCGGGCAGACAGCGCCTGAAGGATCAGCTGCGAGATCCGCAACTCCTGACGCCGCTGGCGTCGGTAAGGCCGGAGCGGTTCCTGTTGCTGCTGAGGCGGAGGCAGCGGCGGCGGCGGCTGCTGTTTCCTGGCCGCCGCACTGCCGGCCAAGGCTCGGCGCACCTTCGGCATAGTCCCTGAGTTGAGACAGACTGAGCCGCCGTTAGCCCTTCCCCTTCTATTTAAAGACTCGGGGCGGACGCGGTGGAGACGCCTTTCAAAGTGGACAATGGGGTGGTGGTGGCACAACGAGAATGGAACCGGTCTCCACACCCACACACCCGCGGTTTTCAGGAGATACGAGCTCGATACCCATCCCGGGACCTGGTAGAATTTAAACCCAATTTAGAAACCCCAGCTGCACGCACTAGAGACACTGATTCAGATCCAAACCCCGGGACCTGATGGAAATGAATTCCAATTCATCGTAAATCTTCAAGTAGTGGTCAGTAATGTTTGGTACTGTCACTGGACTGGGAAATGTCCAGACACCCCGGCTCCATGTTGTGGAGTCGCAGCATCGAATCTCACCCCGGGACCTGGTACAATTTGAATTCAATTCAACAAACATCTGAAATAGGTCGTCAGTCATGTCTTGCTTGTAGATAATGTCACTGGACTAGGAACAATCCTGACCCCTCATTGAATGTCTTCCAGACCCACAGTAAATGGAGTTGATTCTTCAGTGACTTCAGCGGTAGCCCAGCAAGTCAGTCTTCAAGGCGAAGTTCTGATGTTGGTAAAGCCAGAGATGCCCTCATCCCATGAAAGACCAAAACATAAAACAATAAAAATAAACGCCGAGAGAAGGTCAATCAGCCCTCTGTTTGAATTCTGTAGATTTATTTCACTCTTTTATTGCAATTTCGCCACTTTTTGTGCTAATAGTATTAACAACTTGAAAAGTGTGTTTGTAAGTTTTAAAGTCAAGTTTTGTTTTAAAAATAAACAGCTGAAGAATCTCCGCGGTCAGGGATCTGTTTGAGGACGGCCGGAGTAGGTTTCTCCGATGATTTGTAAGTATTTTTTAATCCGTCCAAGCGATTTCTAGAAAACGCTTCAGGGTGCAGAGGACAATGTGTATGATTTGCGATCACTTCAATTTAACTTCACGATGAGTACGAAGATAAATTTGTTCATGTGCCATCCATCCTTTGCAATTTGTATACCTGAGTGCAAACCTAAACATCCCTTTTCCAATCACTACTCATGGCTTTCTGCGTGTCTCGGGGATGTGAAGAGTCTGGAATTTGGCTTGATTTTTCTTCGTTAGTGTAAATATAACTCAAACATGCGTAGCGACTTTCTGAATATTTTGTAGATTTTAGAAGTACCATTCAAACCTCTTTGGCAATAATTGGCTTCGACTCTTTCTGAATGTCTTGTGGCTCTGAAAAGAGCCTTTTTGGTTGTAATTTGAATAGTTTTCTTTCCGTTGTAGAGCTTTCGCTTTCCCCTTCAGCTGCTGCTGTTCTGTGTGTCCGAGCCGTCCTGGTTCGCCTTCGCCGAGGCGGAGACCTCTTCCTGAGACGGGAGTACACTCGCTTCTTCCTGGGTCTTGACCGTTTTCCTGGGTTTGGCCGGCCGGCGCTTGGCTTTCCGAGGGCCGGGCCTAGCTGCCGCCTTCCTCCCGGGCTTGGGTCCCCTGGCGGTGCGGCGGCCCATCGGTTCTCTCCTGCCGAACCTCGGCCTAGACTTTCTGGGCGCCACGCTCCTCTTGGGTCTCTTGGCGGCGGCGGGCTTCCGGGGTTTGCGCCGGTTGGAGGCGGAGGCGGCGCCGGGGCCGATGGGTGGGTGGGCGGCCGCGGAGGAGGGGGCGGAAGGCGGCGGAGACCGCAGCAGCTCGCCGCTCTTTCTCAGTTTCTTCTTGCTTTCGGCGCCGCAGACGGTGGTCTCCGCTTCCCTCTGCGCCTTGGTGTTGCCGAGCTTGAAGGAGCCCGAGGCGCCGCTGCCCGAGGTCTGCACCAGGGAGCCCTTGGCCACCAAGCTGCGGACCGCCTGCTTGAGCCGCCAGCGGTTGGCCGCCACGTCGTAGCCGTTGCCCGACAGCAACTTCTTGAGGGCGGCCAGCGACAGACCACGGCGGCCCTTCTTGGTCGCGGCCGCCGCCACCGCCTCCAGGATGCGGTCGGACACCGTGGAGCTGCTCCGGGCGGCGGAGGGGGGCGGGGGCAGGGCCTTACCCTTCCTGCCCTTCTTTCGGGCCGCCACGGTGTCGGCCATGACCGCGGGGGTAAGGGGGTATGTGGGTGGGCGGTGGATGTCCAAACTCAGGGGTGTCTTTACCTCTCTCGCCTATCACTGGAAAATGAGGAGTCGCCCGTAGCCGCCGCCGCTATTTAAAGCCCTCGACCGGACGCTACAGAGTCAAAGACCAACGAGATAAGAAAAGTCCTCCTGACTCTGAGGAAGGGTCAATGGAATCGAAATTTAACAAGAATAAAACAAAGAGCTGCGGGTGCTGGAAATCTGAAAGCACAGTAGCTCTGGCAGAATCTGTGGAGAGAGGTTTTGAAGAAGATTCGTTGGACTCTAAATATTAATTCTTAGTTTTTTCTCTACGAACAGTGTCAAACCTTGAATTTCTCCACCACTGCTTCATACTTCCAGTCTCCGCAGTTTTTTTGTTTCATTTTATTATACCTCCTGTTACCCTGAACTTGTTTTTTTAATCCAGGGAAGTGTCGATGGTGCTGGAGAAGCTCAATGATATTAGCGGAGAGAGAAAAAATCGTTAAAGTTTCGAGTCCTGTGACCCTTCGTGTTTATTTCATTATCTTCCGCCCACACCCCCAGTTTCGAGGTTTAAAATCCTGTTCAAGGTTCTCATTGAAAACAATAACACACTTATTCCCTTTCACAGTCCACAAGTGCTGTCAGACTTGCTGAGATTCTCCAGTATTCTCTCCTTCTGTTTCACGTTTTCAGCCTATGCTCTTCTTTTTAAAAATTTAATTATATATACAAATCACCCTTGCCCCTGGTCTAACCAGAATCTTTTTGTTCTTCTCTCTCCCTGTTTTAAAGCCTGCACGTGTTTTCTTTTAAATTTGTTCCATTCTACCCCAATATTCATTGGGATAATCTTAGCATAAATGTTTTAGAAGAGGACGATTTCTTGAACTGGACACAAGATTGTCCAGTTCAAAAATATTCAAGATTGGATAAAAAACATACTGAGACTTATAACAAGTAAAATGGGAACAAACGAACAGATGCCCTAAAAGATTTAGGAAGTACAGAGAGGAATTCTTACAGACCAATTGTGAGAATAATCTCTTGCCTCCACTTAGTTCCTTCTTACCTTATGCAATTTCTTTAGGGCATAAAGTATTTGAAATTATTCTCGATTTATTCCCTATTTCTCCCTCCTCAATTTTGATAGTTGAACAGCACATGCCTGGGATTCAATCTCAGAGAAAATTACTTCCTCCAGCAGAGATGTTGCCTTGTTGAGTATCTACCCCCTCATTCTCCAGCTCAAGTGAAACAACACCTCTGGTTGATCTACAGTGAGAGCAAAAACTGTGGAAGGAATGGATTCACAAATGGAAAACAACGCGCATCATTCACAGTCGGCCAGATGTGACTGAAAAGATTGAGTTTGACTGAATTCAGTGACTGCACACAGAGGTGAATGACTCTTATGATTGCAAATTACAGCCCAACTCACATCAGGCTGCAGGGAGGACAGAGAGTTCCCATCATGTTATAAAACTTAGGATGTTAGAAAATAGGCATACAGGGACATCTGGATCCATATCCAAATGTCTTCTGCCACTCCAACACTGCAAAATAACAGTGAATTTGTATGTAATTCGAGAACCTCATGCACAATAATCGCAAATTATTGACATGATCTAGATTGAGTGACTCTTGAAGGAACCTTTGGACTGTGCTTTGCAACTGTAGGTTGCCAGCACTCTCTCCTTGGAACTAGTCTATTTGTTAAAAGCCTGGGCCTCTGTTGTTAGACTAAACTAGTAAGGATTGACCGTTACAATCAGTTCACAATCTCACCACGCCACTACCAAGATGATAGGTATGTATTTTATTTTGATCAAAGCAAGACTGAGGAAGTCTTTGAGCAGTTAAACCTTGGGGCTTTGGTGACAATTCACTTCAGACAGGAAAATCCACTGGTTCTGGATGCAGTTCCTTTAAATTTGTCCCCTTCTACCCCAACATTAATTGGGATAATCATAGTAGAAAGGTTTTAGAAGAGGCCGATTTCTTGAACTGGACACAAGATCCCAGCAAGTTAAGTAAGTAAATAACTAAATACAAAGTAGGAATAGTTGAATCTTACAGGTGGATATTTTAAGATTAGGCAATTTGTTCCTTCTCAATTTCTCTGCTGCTATTGCTACACTTGGAATAAATTGCAACTCTGTTTGAGGCTTGATGTGTCTCCAACAAGGGCTGTTTGAGGCTTGATGTGTCTCCAACAAGGGCTCCTTATTTGAGATAGTTTAAAATGCCGTTTTATTGGGACGGGATTTAATTGAAGGTTTTATTTTCCTAGGTTTATTCGATGACTCCCTGGCCATCTCTTGTTAGTCTAAACCAGTAGAAATTGATTGCTACAGTCAACAACATCATCACACCATAGTGAGTTTATGTTTAGCTGAAACAAGATGACAGAAATCTGGCTACAGTTGTGTGGGGGGTGTGTTAGAGACCACACCGGAGAGGTGAAAAGAAATCACAAATAGACTTATAGGGAAAATCGCAGCTGTGTTCCGGGTTCAAGTACCACCTATTATAAAGGTGTTATACCTGCCTGACCACAGGTAGTTTAAAAGTATCAATAAACGATTTCAAAAATAGGAATAATTGGCAGACAGTCAAACGAATAAATGGATTGGTGATCGGACCAGGGTTGGTTCGTTTATGCAAATGTTTAAAATTAAGATTTGTTCCTTCCCAGTTTTCCAGTTATTACATTTGGAAAGTTAGTCTTGTCTCAGAATTATTTTTGAGCACCTTTTCAGGTATGATTTTAATTTTAAGTTAACTTATTCCTTCCTACTTTCCCAATTGTCACACTTGCAGTAAATTAGCCATGGAAGAGAATTTTAAAAAAGCAGTTTTCTTCTTGGGTGGGTTTAACAGGAGATTGTTTTTAAATTTATTGTTCCCGTGTGGGAGGGGTATTTCAATTGCGGCTTGTTCCTTTCCTTTGTTGTTCTGCTTGTAAAATTGCAGCCATGGGGTTTTTAAATAGCTGCTTTTAATGGGCGTGTCGAAAATTGTTCACTGTTACAGCCCTATTTGTGAACAGTTGGAGTGGCTCTTAGAAGAGCCGTTTTTCTTTTCCGGGTGGTTTTAACAGGGAGGTATAATCCCGGTGGGGCAAGGGGACACAGTCCTACTTGGAGCTGGTGTATTTGGTGACCGCCTTGGTGCCCTCGGACACGGCGTGTTTGGCCAGCTCCCCGGGGAGCAGCAGGCGGACGGCGCTTTGGATCTCCCGGGAGGACAGGGTCTGCCGCCGGGTGTAGTGGACCAGGCGGGAGGCCTCGGCGGCCAGGCGCTCGAAGATGTCGCCCACGAACGAATTGATGACACTCATAGCCTTGGAGGAGATACCGGTGTCGGGGTGCACCTGCTTCAGCACCTTGTAGATGTAGAGGCTGTAGCTCTCCCGGCGGCGGTTCCGGCGGTGCCTCCGGTCGCTCGCTGCCCCCCGGCGGGACATCTTCATCGCCGTCTTCTTTGAGCCTTTCTTGGAGACGGCGCCCTTGGCAGCACCGGTCACCCCTGTCGAAGACGAGGCGGAGACGGCGGCCGACGAAGCGGCTGAGGAGGCGGCGGCGGCGGACGACGAAGAGGAGGCGGTGGTCGGCATGATGGACTCTGGCGGCTGCCTCCTCTCGGGAAAATCAACCTCCTTCAAACCACAGCGAGAAAGAGACAGACAAGCGCCGCTGTCCCGGGTCAACCCTGATATTCTCAGCTCCATGCAAATGAAGGATAGGAAATCCTCAATTCCCATTGCGTGCCCCGTGTCCAAATCGCACAAATCATAGCGAGGGACAGCGTCAGGGCTGTAACTTTGCAAGTGTAACAACTAGAGAGGTGGGAGTTGAGTGCTGAAGAAGAGTCTCTGGATGTTGTTCCCCTCGTGAGAAAGTCCAGGACCAGGCGGCACAGTCTCAGAAGAAAGGGCACCAATTTCAGACTGAGATGAGGAGGAATTTCTCCTTTCAGGGGGTTGTGACTCCTTGCCACAGAGAAAGCTGCGGGGACAGAGTCCGGGTGTACGTATACTTAAGGCTTTTCTTGATCAGTCGGGAAATCCAGGGAAAAGGGCAGGCAAGTGGATGTGAGGAATGTCGGATCAGCCATGATCCTGGTGAATTAGGGACAGTAGGATCTAATTATACCCGAAACGTCGACTTGTTCACCTCCTAGTGTTGCCTGACCTGCTGTGTTCTTCCAGCAACTTATTTATCTACTTATGATCCTATTGAATGGCAGATCAGGCTCGAGGGGTCCGAGGGAGTGTTGCTGAACAAAGAGACCTTGGAGTGCAGGTTCATAGCTCCTTGAAAGTGGAGTTGCAGGTAGATAGGATAGTGAAGAAGGCGTTTGGTATGCTTTCCTTTATTGATCAGAGTATCGAGTACAGGAGTTGGGAGGTCATGTTGCGGCTGTACAGGACATTGGTTAGGCCACTTTTGGAATATTGCGTGCAATTCTGGTCTCCTTCCTATCGGAAAGATGTTGTGAAACCTGAAAGGGTTCAGAAAAGATTTACAAGGATGTTGCCAGGGCTGGAGGATCTGAGCTACAGGGAGGGGCTGAACAGGCTGGGGCTGTTTTCCCTGGAACGTCGGAGGCTGAGGGGTGACCTTATAGAGATTTACAACATTATGAGAGACATGGATAGGGTAAATAGACAAAATCTTTTCCCTGGGGTCGGGGAGTCCAGAACTAGAGGGCATAGGTTTAGGGTGAGAGGGGAAAGATATAAAAGACAGCTAAGGGGCAACTTTTTCACACAGAGGGTGGTACGTGTATGGAATGAGCTGCCAGAGGATGTGGTGGAGGTTGGTACAATTACAACATTTAAGAGGCATCTGGATGGGTATATGAATAGGAAGGGTTTGGAGGGATATGGGCCGGGTGCTGGCAGGTGGGACTAGGAAATATTACTATTATGGTCATCTGTACAGCTGAGAATGAGCTTCATTATTTATAATCTCAGCGCCACCCTCACATTTAATAAATATAAAATTAAATTTGCTGAGTGGACTCTTTCTCTGAAGGTATCGGTGGCTCTGAAAAGAGCCTTTTTTTTCGGTTGTTTTGGTCATTTATTCCGCTCCTTCAGCGCTTCCCAGCCCCTGGCTCAGCTTCCTCGGAGCCGCTCTCTCCTCCTCCCGCCTGTGGTTGAGCTTCCTGCCCCCCGGGCGGCGGCTCCTTGGTCGCTTTCCGGGCCGCCCGAGTGTGACCACCGGGTCTCCGGACCCCGGTTCCTTTGGCCGTTTTCCTCCGTCCGCCGGCGGTTCTGCCCTTCTTCCGGCTGCCTTGCGGCTGTTTCTTGCTCCGTCCTGGGCTCCTCTTCCTGCCGCGGGTGGTGGCGGCCTTCCGCTGCCGACCCCGAGACTTGGGGTTAGCGGCGGCCGCTGCTGCCACCGGGCGGTTCTGACCCTCCTGATGGTGCTGCCGGTTGATTTTAAAGGAACCCGATGCCCCGGCGCCTGCCGTCCGCAGCAGCGAGCCGGTGGACACCAGGCTCCGCACCGCCTGGTTCACCCGCGAATTGATTCGCGGCACGTTGTAACCGGCGGCCGACAGCGCCTTCTTGACGCCGGCCAGAGAGAGGCCGCGGCGGTCCTGGGAAGACCCCACCGCCTCCAGGATGTGCCCGGACATGGTAGGTACTCCCCCGCCAGCGGCCGCTACCTGCCGCACTTTGGGCGCGCTCCTCCGCCGCCGCCCCTTCCTGCCGCGGGAGGAACCTTCGATCAGGTCGCCCGAAGCCATTCCGGTGGCGACTAACGCCGGGCGCCGCCTTCAACACCTCCCCCTTCCCCCCCCGCCACCACCTCCTCCTCCTTCCCCCCTCCTCCAGGATCCACCTCGAACACCGCAGGGACCGAGACTAAAGGAACGAGGCGCAGCTCCAGGGCCTTTTCAATGCTCAAGGCGGACGTGAAAGGCGAGTGCTCCGATTTAGACCCAGCACGTGCTTCCAGGACGGTCGAGAATGTTGCATTCATCCATTCCTCTCTGTGTTTATAAAATCAAATTGAGGCACAAGCTTTTATATATATTTTAAAAAATCACTCCGTTCGTTTACAACATCTTTAATGCTCTCATTCCACGATGTGCGCAAATCTAATTTGGTCGAATTGCCAACCCATCTCTGCCTAGGTGCCTCTATGACAAGCACCAATGCAAGCTTAATTTTCAATTCAGGCTTTGTAGACCTCAGTCAGGTAACCTCTCTCTTAACTGAGAGGTGTGAACAATGAAGGGCAGTGTGCTAAACGCTTTCTTAACAACCCTTTCTATACGTGATTAAAATTTCAAATAATTTCGTACCTGAACCTGTGGATCTTTCTTCTACAACACGACCCAGGACTCTGCCATTAGTTGTATAAGTCCTGCACTTGTTTGTTTTCGCCAAAATGCAATACCTTGCATTTATTCAGACTAAAGTCCATCTGCAGCACCACCGCCCCCCCTGCCCCCTCCCAACCCATTGATCCAATTGATCAAGATCTTCACTGTCTATGTATCATAATTTTTGCGTCATCTGTAAACTTACTAACCATCTTTCCTAAATTCTCAACTGAATTGTTTACACAAATTTCAATCAATTGTTGATCCAGTTCTGAACCCTGTGGAAGACCGCTGGTCACAGGCCTCCAGTCCGAAAAACAACCCTTCAACACCACCCTCTGTCTCCTATCATTAAAACAATTTTGTATCCATTTGGCAAGCTGTCTCTGAATCCCATATGATCGGACTTTACTAATTAGTCTACCGTGCGGAACCTTGTCAAAGGCTTTACTAAAGTCTGCTGCTCTGCCCTAATTAATCTTTTTGGTTACTTCCTCAAAAAGCTCAATCAAGTTTGTGAACATAATTCCCCCTTCACAAAACTATGCTGACTATCCTTAACCAATCCTTGCATCTCCAAATGCATGCAAATCCTATATTTCAGATATTTCCAACAACCTCCCCACCACGGATATCAGACTTATTGAACTGTAGTTCCAAGGATTCTCCTTACAGCCTTTCTTAAACAACGGCACAACATTAATCATCTTCCAGTCCTCCAGCACCTCACTCGTGATTACAGATGATACAAATATCTCTGCTTGCGGCCCCACAATTTCTTACCTAACTTCCCACAATGTCCTGGGATGCACTTGATCAGGTCCCAGAGATTTATCCAACTTTATGTTTCTAAGACCGCCAGTACTTCCCCTTCTGCAATGTGAACTGTTTTCGAAACATCAGTCTTTATATCCCCAAGTTCTCCAGCCGGCACGTTTTCCCTCCACAATAAAAACTGACACCAAAATATTCATGCAGCATCTCTCCCCTCTCCTTCAATTCAACACATGGATAAACTTGTTGAACATTAAGAGGCCCTATTATCTCCCTAGTTGCTCTTTTGGTCTTAATGTACTTGCAGAATCGTTGTGGATAATCCATAACCTTATCTGCCGAGGACTGAGGAAGTAACAAAGAGGATTGATGAGGGCAGAGCAGTAGATGTGATTTATATGGACTTCAGTAAGGCGTTCGACAAGGTTCCCCATGGGAGACCGGTTAGCAAGGTTAGATCTCACGGATTACAGGGGGAAGTGTATGTTTGTGCCTATGTATGTCTGTGTGCGTTTAGTGACTGAATATTTCTGCATCTATTGGAGTGCATCCGTGACTGTGTAGGTCTGTGCAATTCTTTTCGCGGACGCAGCACCACAGCTCCGAAAGCTGGGACAGAGAGAAAAAATAACTTCACAATCTCGGCAGAGAAAGAGGAATCTGGAAACTTTTGTCAGAACCAGTGACAGAATGAAGTAAATGTTTCGAAACCTGTTGGACTATAACCTGGTGTTGTGTGATTTTTAACCTTGTACACCCCAGTCTAACGCCGGCATCTCCAAATTAATATTGAGGACGTTTCTCTGCGCATTAGTGTTCATTCGTGTCCGTAGAGGAGGTCTGTGTAAATCTCTCCCCCGGACACAGCGCAACACTGCCCACTGTTGAGAGAGTAGCAATTTCCTCCCGCTCCCTCCCGCTCCCTTGCTGCCGTCTCCGCCCATCGGCTCGTCCTCAACCAGGTCCGCGGGAACCACATAAAAATCTGGGATTCGTGTCTTTTTCCCCCAGTTACGGGAGGGGATTTTCAGCGGAGCGGTGCGATTGGCACAGAGCGATAAAACCCAGAAAGCCTTAATTTTGTTACATTTGGAACCAGCGGGATGAGTGGCCGGGGGAAAGGCGGCAAAGGGCTGGGTAAAGGAGGAGCTAAGCGGCACCGGAAGGTGCTCAGGGACAACATCCAGGGCATCACCAAGCCGGCCATCCGGCGCCTGGCCCGGCGGGGCGGCGTTAAGCGTATCTCCGGCCTCATCTACGAGGAGACTCGGGGCGTGCTCAAAGTTTTCCTGGAGAACATCATCAGGGACTCGGTGACCTACACGGAACACGCCAAGCGCCGGACGGTGACTGCCCTGGACGTGGTCTACGCACTGAAAAGGCAGGGGCGAACCCTGTACGGATTCGGAGGATAGGAGGAGGAGGAAAGAGCGTTTTGTTTATTTTTTTTGTATAAACCAGCCCTTTGAAAACACCCCGAATGGAATTCGTCTGAACCACGCTTTTATTTCACTTTAATGAAACAGTACAAAACAAAAAAACCCCAAAGGCTCTTTTAAGAGCCAGCTCATTCTGTCCAGGAAGAGGGCTATTACTGAGGAGCTTTTACTTTGCATGATTTTATTGATACGTTTAAACTCACCGAGGCATGTGCAAGGAATGGGTTCTGTGTGCCCAAATAAAAGAGCATAAAGTACACGAGACGGGAGAAAACTACCTGAATCAAGGGAATGTTGGCAAATGGGACGAGTTTAGTTTGGGAAACCTGATCGGCGTGGACAAGTTGAGCCCAAAGACTTATTTCCGTGCCATCAATCTATGTGCCGATCATCAAAACACCCATCGGCAGTATTTTCATCTTACTTCCACACCTGCATTGTATAATATGGCCTTTCAAATGCTCACCTAAGTACCACGTAATTGTCTATAGAGTTCAAACGATTCTTACAGGAAATGAGTTCCAGATACCCACCATCCTGCGGGTGAAGACACCTTATCCACAAATCCCCTTAAATCTCCTGCTCCTTACCTTACATCCAAGGCCCCCTGGTTATTGACCCCTCAACTAAAGGGAAATGTTTTCCCTGGCTACCCTACCTGTGGCCTTCCCAGCAAATCCATTCTGTCTCCATCGCTGAGACTCTCCAGCCCAGGGCAACATCCTGGTAAATCTCCCAGTATTCCCACTCTAGTAATTCCCTCGAATGCGGGATCCAGATGTGGCCTAACTAACACTGTTATTTAACTCACTAACTAAGTTCCATCAAGACAGCTAGATCATTCAGCTCCATAATCTCCTTGCTCTAATATTCAGTGCCTTGACATTACTAATCAGCCAATATCACATTGAACGGAGGACTAGTCTTAAGGGGCCGAATTGCTTACTCCTGTTACTATTTACTATGTTTCTAAGTATCTTATGTGACTTCTTGTAGTGAAGCCAGTTGCTTCCCTTGAATCTTTCAGAGTTAGAAGTATTGTATTAGCAGAGGTTTTTGCTGCCTGAACCAGGAAGGTGAGCAGGGTCAGCTATTCAGAGAGGAGTTTGAGACAAGCGGGAGAAAGCATCTTGTTCTCACAGACCTAACTTGGAAGTGTTTTCAATGTATAAAGAACTTGGCTGAGGTTTTCATTGAGGTAGTGAGCGATCGGGGAGAATCTGATGGCTGTGCAGTGGGCTATTTCTTCTAAATATACAGAATTCCTTGTGTGGAAACAGGCCATTCAGCCCAAGAAGTCCACACCGACCCATCCCCATAGCTAACCACCTAGCCCCAACACTGCAGACAATTTCCCCTGGCCAATTCACCCTAACCTGCACATCCCTGGGCACTATAAGACAACTTCCCATGGCCAATCCACCCTAACCTGCACATCCCTGGACACAATGGGACAACTTCCCATGGCCAATCCACCCTAACCTGCACATCTTTCGACTGTGAGAGGAAACCGGAGCAAACCCACGCAGACATGGAGAGAATGTGCAAACTCCACACAGACAGTCGCCCGAGACTGAAAATTGATCCCAGGTCCCTGGAGCTGTGAGGCAGCCGTGCTACCCACTGAGCTACCATGCTGTTTGGGTCCTGAAATTCCTCTCTGTGGAAATTCAACACGCATATATAAGGACTGTGGGAAATAACTACTCACATATAAAAATACAGAAATTAATCAATAAAACGCTGCAGAAATTAAACACTTAAATAAAAGGATTGTGAGAATTAAACATGCAGTGTCAAGCGAGATACTCCTCTGTCACTCCACAGATGCTGCCAGAAACTGTTATGTTTCTCCAGCCATTACTACTTCCTATCTATCTGTCTAATCTATTTACATCTATCTTACGCCAGATTGTTTGTGCTGTGTGTGCTTTTTATCTCCATCTTTAGTCAAGGTAAAACCCCAGACCAGCATCCTGTCTGAGTGTCTCCCTCCCCAGAGTAGGATCCTGTCTGAATATCTCCCTCCCCAAACCCCAGACCAGAATCCTGTCTGAGTGTCTCCCTCCCCAAACCCCAGACCAGGATCCTGTCTGTGTCTCCCTCCCCAAACTCCAGACCAGGATCCTGTCTGAGTGTCTCCCTCCCCAAACCCCAGACCAGAATCCTGTCTGAATATCTCCCTCCCCAAACCCCGGACCAGGATCCTGTCTGAGTGTCTCCCTCCCCAAACCCCGGACCAGGATCCTGTCTGAGTGTCTCCCTCCCTAAACCCCAGACCAGGATCCTGTCTGTGTCTCCCTCCCCAAACTCCAGACCAGGATCCTGTCTGAGTGTCTCCCTCCCCAAACCCCAGACCAGAATCCTGTCTGAATATCTCCCTCCCCAAACCCCGGACCAGGATCCTGTCTGAGTGTCTCCCTCCCCAAACCCCAGACCAGGATCCTGTCTGAGTGTCTCCCTCCCTAAACCCCAGACCAGGATCCTGTCTGAGTGTCTCCCTCCCCAAACCCCAGACCAGGATCCTGTCTGAGTGTCTCCCTCCCCAAACCCCAGACCAGAATCCTGTCTGAATATCTCCCTCCCCAAACCCCGGACCAGGATCCTGTCTGAGTGTCTCCCTCCCCAGACCCCAGACCAGGATCCTGTCTGAGTGTCTCCCACCCTAAACCCCAGAACAGGATCCTGTCTGAATGTCTCCCTCCCCAAACCCCAGACCAGGATCCTGTCTGAGTGTCTCCCTCCCTAAACCCCAGAACAGGATCCTGTCTGAATATCTCCCTCCCCAAACCCCAGACCAGGATCCTGTCTGAATATCTCCCTCCCCAAACCCCGGACCAGGATCCTGTCTGAGTGTCTCCCTCCCCAGACCCCAGACCAGGATCCTGTCTGAGTGTCTCCCTCCCTAAACCCCAGAACAGGATCCTGTCTGAATGTCTCCCTCCCTAAACCCCAGACCAGGATGCTGTCTGAGTGTCTCCCTCCCCAAACCCCAGACCAGGATCCTGTCTGAGTGTCTCCCTCCCCAAACCCCAGACCAGGATCCTGTCTGAGTGTCTCCCTCCCCAAACCCCAGACCAGAATCCTGTCTGAATATCTCCCTCCCCAAACCCCGGACCAGGATCCTGTCTGAGTGTCTCCCTCCCCAGACCCCAGAACAGGATCCTGTCTGAATGTCTCCCTCCCCAAACCCCAGACCAGGATCCTGTCTGAGTGTCTCTTTGCCCGGACGCTGGGTCTGTCTTGAGTGTCTCCCTCACCGGGCAAACTGGCCACGCTCCTGTCTCTGATTGGTAACTTCGTATCAATTACGTGACCTCACAAAGGACGCCGGATGGCTCGACCAATTGGAAGGTGGCGCTCTGCGATCCTTCATTTGCATGGAATCCGCAATTAAATAGGAGAGCGGGCCGGTGGGCCCAGGTTTGGAGCTGGGGGCGGGGGGGGCGGGTGGGAAATCGGCCGCTCTGTCCATCGGACAGCGGCTAGCCCTCGGACGTTGGTGCGCTTCTTAATCAATGAACTGATCAATAATCTGATAGACTGAAATGGCCCCAAAGCAGACGGGGACCCGGTGCTACCGCAAGAGGAAGCGCCGGGAGAGCTACTGCCTGTACATTCGCCGGGTGCTGTAGCCGATCCACCCGGAGCGGAGCCTCTCGGCAGCGGCCGCCGCGGCGCTCGACACCCGCCTGCACAATCCAAACCCCCAAAGAAGTAACGTGAGGTGAACCTCGAGCTGTAAAGGAAACTTCGATTTTTTGGGGGGGGCTCTTGCGTTGCAGTGGTAGTATCCCTGCCTCTGGGTCAGAAGTCCCAGACCAGCCTGCTCCAGACATGGTCCTCTGAACAGGATAGGTAGAAATGTCTGGATCCACCATGGAAGGGTACGTTGTTAGTGCTACATCTTGATAAAGATATTTATTTTCTTTTTTGGGGAGAGAAACAAAAAAAAACTGACATTTTGTTGTTTCCTGAAAGAATGAAATTACGGATTAAAAACAAGATTTTTTTTTACTATACATTGTACAGGAGTCAGGTAATAAATAGGAACTCGGGTTATATCCAAGTTGTCTGAAATCAGAATAATTTTAAGTTAATTATGAATTAGGACCACACCTTGAGTACTGTGTGTAGTTTTGGTATCCTAGCCTGAGCAAGGACATTCTTGCTATTGAGGCAGTCCGGCAAAGGTTCACCAGACTGATTCCCTGGGAGGGCAGGACTGATGTGAGGGCTTGTACTCGCTGGAATTTAGAACAATGGTGGGGAATCTCATGGAAACATCTAAAATCCTGATGGGACTGGACAGGCCAGATGAGGGAAGAATGTTCCCGATGCTGGGCAAGTCCGAAACGAGGGGTCACAGCCTAAGAATAAGGGGTAGGCCATTCGGGACTGAGATGACGAAGAATGTTTTCCCTCTGGGAGTGGTGAACCTGTGGAATTCTCTCCCACAGGAAGATTTGGGGCTACTGCATTAGATATATTCAAGAGGGAACTGGACGTGGGCTTTGCGGCTAAATGAAGGGCTTTTGCCCAAAACATTGATTTTCCTGCTCCTCGGGTGCTGCCTGAACTGTTCTGCTTTTCCAGCACCACACTCTAATCTAGAATCCTGTGGCTAAAGAGATCAGAGGATATGTGGAGATGGTGGGAATGGGATACTGAGTTTGCACCATCAGACATGATTGTATTGAAAGGTGGGGCAGGCTTGAAAGGGCTGCATAGTCTACTCCTGCAGCTCTTTTCGATGTTTCTATGTTAACAGGTAATCATAAATGAGAAATTTTACATAGACTGGTAGGTACAACTAAGAAAGACCTTAGGAACTTGGTCTAAAGTCAGCTCAGCATATATCTCACCACTCTCAGTGGCAAAGTCCTTCAAAACATTTCCTTCCTCACAAAGAATTTACCCTCTTCTCATCCTAAGTCAAATTGCCAGATGCCAGCAAAGTGTAACAACATGTCTTCTTCTGGAATGGCTCTTCACCATGGCATGGTACCTGCTTGAAGAACCTCAGCTTTGCTGGTGACAGTCTGGATGGTGTCTATTCATTGATGTGAACCTTCAAAGAACAACTTACCCTTCTATGATTCTCAACTCTTGATTTGATTTGATTTGATTTATCATAATCATGTGTACCTAAGTATAGTGAAAAGCTTTGTTTGTGAGCAGTACAGGCAGATCATAGTAAACAAGGCCGTATAGACCACAGGTTGCTTAGACAGAGTGAGAGTCCTGGATCATGCCCCTGCCTTCCTCTGGTTACCTGTAGTGTACCATTGGAATCATCAACTGATCAAGGACTGCACTGTGTCCATATTTATATAACTTGAACCAGATTACATCTCCTTAGAAGGTTTGGATTTCAAGCTCAGTTTCAGTCTTAGCTGCTTTAGAAACAAGGCCATAAGTTACACAACAGCAGGGTATAGACCAACAGGTCTATTTGGAATCACAAACTTTCAGAGGTGAAGTGACTTCACCTGACAAAGAGTCAGCACTCTGAAAGCTTATGATTCCAAATAAACCTGTTGGACTAGAACCTGCTGCTGATTGACTTCTGACCTTGTTCACCCCAGTCCAACACTAGTACCTCCACATAATTTCTGTGACCTGGATGAATTCTGTCTTCTCCCTGAAGCCTGAGTCTCTTCCATTCCTCAAAGTCATACTACTCCAGTTTCCCTGTTGGTCTGTCAATGCGGATCAGGAGCTGTTGTGGCATTGGCTGTTGTGATACCTCTGGGCCAGGAGGTTCAAGTCCTGCTTGGTCTAGAGGTGTGTCATGACATCCTTGAACAGATTTATTAGAAAGGAGATCTATTGTTCCCTAGTTGTCAATAGGACGCACATTTGTTTTAAGCAATCTCATACCTCAGTGGTAGTGATCCTACCTCCGAGGTGAGACTGTGGTGCTGGAAAGGCACAGCAGTTCAGGCAGCATCCGAGGAGCAGGAGAATCGATGCTTTGGGCAAAATTCCTTCATCACCTCAAGCTGACTATTACAGTGGTGGTTGGTTTGTTTTTCAGTGGGGGTGAAGGAGTTCTGTTAGAGATGTGGAAATAGCAGAGCAATGATTGGGGATGGGGGTGGGAGTCCTTCACTTCAGTTTGTTAATCGAGCGATGGATTTGGTCATTTCTAATCTCATACACAACTTTGTCCACTCGATGAGAAGTAAGTGAAGACTTGCAGATGCTGGAGATCAGAGTGTGGTGCTGGAAAAGCACAGCAGGTCAGGCAGCATCCCAGGAGCAGGAGAATCAATGTTTCAGGCACAAGCCCTTCATCAGGATCTAGGCTTGTGGGCTGGGAGCAAGGTAGCCGGGAATGCGATAGGTAGATGAAGGTGTGGGATGAAGGTGATAGGTCAGAGAGGAGGGTGGAGCAGATAGATGGGAAAGACAATGGGCAGGTCAAGAGGGCGGTGCCAAGTTGGAGGCTTGGGACTGGGATAATGTGGGTGGAGGGGAAATGTGGAAACTGGTAAAATCCCCATTGATTCATTGTGTTTGCTGGGTCCCAAGGCAGTATATGAGGAGTTCTTCCTCCAGGCATCAGGCGGTAAGGGCTTGGTGATGGAGGAGGCCCAGGACTTGCATGTCCTTGGTGGAGGGGGGAGGGGGAGTTGAAGTGTTCAGCTATGGGGTGGTGGGGTTGCTGGGTGCGGGTGTCCCAGAGATGTTCTCTGAAATGATCCTGGTGTAGAGGAGACCATATTGCACGCAACTGATATAGTAGATGACATTGGTGGAGGTGCAGGTAAATTTCTGTCGAATGTGGAAGGATCCTTTGGGACCTTGGATAGAGGTGAGGGGTGAGTTGTGGCCACAGGTTTCCTGTGGCAGGGGTAAGTGCTGGGAATGGGGTGTGGGTTGATGGGAGGAGGTGCATGAATCTGACGAGGGAGTTGCGGAGGGAATGATCTTACCGGAACACTGATAGGGGTCAGGAGGGAAATGTTTCTCTGGTGGTGGGGTCTGTTTGTGGGTGGCTGAAGTGGTGGAGGATGATACGACGTATACGGAATTTGATGGGGTGGTAGGTGGGGACCGGGGTCGGAGGGGTGGGTTGTGTCCTTGCTGCATTGGGAGGGGTAGGGTTTAAGGGTGGAGGTCCAGGAAGTGAAGGAGATGCGTGGGAGGGGAAATTGTGATCTTTGAAGGAAGAGGCCATCCGGGATTTTCTAAGGTGGAATTGGTGATCCTGGGAACAGATACAGTGGAGATGGAGGAATTGGGAATTACAGGGGGTTGGGTGGGAGGAGGGGTAGTCTAGGTAGCTGTGGGAGGTGGTGGGCTTGTAGTAGATGTCTGTGGTTAGTCAGGAACCTGAGATGGCAATGGAGTGGTCCAGGAAGGGGAAGGAGGTGTCAGAGATGGTCCAGGTGAATTTGAGGTCAGGGTGAAAGGTGTTCAACCTCCTCGTGGGAGCATGAGGTGGGGCCGATGCAGTCATCGATGTAGCCGAGGAACAGGTGGGAGGTGGTGCCGGTGTAGCTGTAGAAGATGCACTGTTCCACATACCCACATTGCTGGGCTCCATGAGGGTGCCCATGACTGCCCTTTTGGTTTGGAGGAAGTGGGAGGATTGAAAAGAGAAGTTGTTGAGGGTGAGGACCAGTTCAGCCAGATGGATGAGGGTGTCAGTGGAACGGGACTGGTTGGGATGGCATGAGAGGAAGAAACAGAATGCTTGGAGGCCTTTGACATGGCGGATCAATGTGTACAGGGACTGGATGATCAGGGTGAAGTTTAAATTCACTGATGGGAATCAAACCCAAGCCATGGCGATAACAGCAGTAAATCATAACCCACCAATTCCACCTTAGAAAATCCCAGATGGCCTCCTTCTTCAAAGACTGCAATTTCCCCTCCCACATGGTCAATGAAGCCCTCCAGCATAGCTCCTCCACTTCCCGCACCTCCGCCCTCGAACCCCAACGTCCCAACTGCAACAAGGACAGAACCCCCCCCCTCAGGTCCTCCTCACCTTCCACCCCACCAACTGCATCACCCTCCGCCACTTCTGCCATCTACAAACAGACCCCAGCACCAGGGATAGATTTCCCTCCCCAGCCCTATCTGCTTTCCATAAAGTCTGTTTCCCCCTGCGACTCCCTTGTCAGGTACACCTCCCTCACCAGCCGACACCTCACTCCTGGCACCTGGCACCTTCCCCTGCCACCTCAGGAAGTGCAAAGCCTGCACCCACACCTTCCCCCTCACCTCCATTCAAGGCCCTTCACTATCCGACAGAAATTTACCTGTATCTCCACCAAAGATCATCTACTGCATCCATTGCACCGATGTGGTCTCCTCCACAGGATGCCTCTTTGCCGATCATTTCAGAGACCATCTCTGGAACAACTGCACCTATCAACCCCACCGCCCCCTGGCTGAACACTTCAACTCCCCCTCCCACTCTGTCAAGGACATGCAGTTCCTGGGCCTCCTCCACCGCCAAACCGTTACTACTCGACCCCTGGAGGAAGAATGTCTCATATTCTGCCTTGGGATCCTCCAACCACACGGAATCAATGTGGATTTTGCCAGTTTCCTCATTTCTCCTCCCCCCCCTACCCCCACATTAGCCCAGTCCCAGGCCTCCAACTTGGCACCACCCTCCTGACCTGTCAATCACTTTTCCCATCTATCCGCCCCATGCCTACCTCCCATCACTTTCTCCCTCTTCTTCACCTACCTATGAAATTCTCAGGTACATTCCCCCAACCATCTCCCATATACCTCTCAGTCTCCCGACCCACAAGCCTCATTCCTGATGAATGCCTTTTGCCTGAACCGTCGATCCTCCAGCTCCCTGGATGCTTGCCTGACCTGCTGTGCTTTTCCAACACCACACTCCCAACACATCTCGATTCAATGGTGATTTTGAGTCTAATTCTAGAACTGGATGTGGAATTTCCCCGAATGAGGGCTGTTGCTTCGCTCATCTCATTTGCTCCCTCCCCCAACTTCCCCATCTGCCACACCTCCCCAAAAGGGGAAGGAGAAGCAACAAGACTTGGAGAATCACTTCTGTTTTGGGCAGGGGAGCGGAACATTGTAAGCAATTCAAATGATCTCATCCTGGCCGTGACAGATCCTCTGAGATACGATGCCAATGGGAGGATGTGGCCAAATACTCATGAGTTGTGAATCAAAATGATGAAATTTGCAATGTCAGGGAAGGGGGTGGGGGGTGGGGGTGGGGTTGTATCATTTCCCAGGAGCCCGTAAATCCCAAATGTGTGCTTTCCACCATCCGGTGAAATATCCAGAGGAGCATAGACCGGGGAAGGTGAGTGTCAGCTGCTATCGAGGAACCCTGAAGGACATCACAGATTCACACAACCGTTACCACGGAGAGGGAGACCCTTCAGCCCATCATGCCCACACTCATTCTGTTCCAAAGCCTTCTTCACATTTTATAGCCAGGCTACCAGATGGGAGGAATTTGTAATCCTTTGTGAACTTTTAATGAGATTTGAAGACACACAGCATCAGGGAAGTGGGAGGTGATTGCTGTGGGATTTGCTCTGTCCTGTGGGGTACCCGACCATCGTATGGCCGTTACCCCAACTTGGGCTCTGTGTAAATGCCTGTAATATTGGAATACAATTCAGATCGATCTTTGCACGGTCTAAACCCTCCTTTCTTCTTGTCAATAAACTTGGCATGTCTGTTCTGTGTGAGATTGATTTGTCATAAATCGGTCACCGCTGGTTGATGACAGAAACCTGTCCAAGTTGTTTTAACTGTGAAACCGGATGCAGCCGAACATCTACAGTACGTAACCGACCGGAGGGATGACTCTGACTGAATTTGAAATTGATTATGAGCAGTGGGATTCGGAGAGAATTGTGCCATCTCTCCAATCTCAGTCATACATGAAGCTTTATTGAGAGGATGTGAGAGTTCAAGAGCAACAGGTGACGTTGAACCTGAAAAGATTTACCGAGATGTTACTGCGGGTGGAGGATTTGAGCTGAATAGGTTGGAACTTTTTTTCCCTGGAGTGTTGGAGGCTGAGTTGGTGACCTTACAGAGGTTTATAAAAAATCATGAGGGGCATGGATAAAGTGAATAGAAATGATCTTTTCCCTAGGATTGGGAAGTCCAAAACTAGAGGGTATAGTTTAAACTGAGAGGAAGCACATTTAAAAGGGATCTCAGGGGCAACTTTTCCATGCAGAAGGTGGTGCGTGTTTGGAATGGACTGCTAGATGAAGTGATGGATGTAGGTATAGTTACAATATTTAACATACATTTGGACAGGCACATGAATAGGAAAGGTTTAGAGGGACATGGGCCAAACGCAGGTAAATGGGACTAGTTTTGTTTGGGAAAATTGGTCAGCCTGGATGAGTTTCAATGCTGTATGATTCTATGAATCTAATAAGACACAAGTCTGGCATCAGCTGCAATATGGTACCCACTCTAGGAAGGATTTGGGAGGGTGGGGTGGGATGGGGGGTGGGTTTGAGCTGGGTTGGGTGTGCAGACAGGAGATTGCAAGGTGGGAATATTGGCAAAGCAGAAATCCAAAGGCTAAGACTAATCTTCTGAAGGGAGGATGGGAGAAGGTATTGGTCCAAATGCCATCCTTGCTGAGTGTGGCCTACACATGACTCCAGACTCAGAGCAGTAGGGTTGACACTTGACTACCCCCTCACAATCCTAGGACGCTCTTGAAATGCATAAGCAAGACATGGAGTTCGAGGGCAATAAATACTGGTCTGGTCAGTGACACATCCAGTGAAAACAAGGGACTGTCTAAGAGTGTGGAGGGAGGGAGGTTCACTCGAGGGGTTAGGGTCTGAAGTGTACTGTCTGAGAGTGTGGGAGAGGGAGGATCACTCGAGGGGTTAGGGTCTGGAGTGTACTGTCTGAGAGTGTGGGGGAGGGAGGGTCGCTCGAGGGGTTAGGGTCTGGAGTGTACTATCTGAGAGTGTGGCGGGAGGGGGTTCACTCAAGGGGTTAGGGTCTGGAGTGTACTGTCTGAGAGTGTGGGGGAGGGAGGGTCGCTCGAGGGGTTAGGGTCTGGAGTGTACTATCTGAGAGTGTGGGGGAGGGAGGGTCACTCGAGGGGTTAGGGTCTGGAGTGTACTGTCTGAGAGTGTGGGGGGAGGGAGGTTTATTCGAGGGGTTAGGGTCTGGAGTGTATTGTCTGAGAGTTTGGGGGGAAGGGGGTTCACTCGAGGGGTTAGGGTCTGGAGTGTACTGTCTGAGAGTGTGGGGGAGGGAGGATCACTCGAGGGGTTAGGGTCTGGAGTGTACTATCTGAGAGTGTGGGGGAGGGAGGGTCACTCGAGGGGTTAGGGTCTGCAGTGTACTGTCTGAGAGTGTGGGGGGAGGGAGGTTTACTTGAGGGGTTAGGGTCTGGAGTGTACGGTCTGAGAGTGTGGGGGGAGGGGGTTCACTCAAGGGGTTAGGGTCTGGAGTGTACTGTCTGAGAGTGTGGGGGAGGGAGGTTTACTCGAGGGGTTAGGGTCTGGAGTGTACGGTCTGAGAGTGTGGGGGGAGGGGGAGGGTCACTCAAGGGGTTAGGGTCTGGAGTGTACTGTCTGAGAGTGTGAGGGGAGGGAGGTTCACTCTATGGGTTAGGGTCTGGAGTGTACTGTCTGAGAGTGTGGGGGGAGGGGGTTCACTCGAGGGGTTAGGGTCTGGAGTGTACTGTCTGAGAGTGTGGGGGGAGGGAGGGTCACTCGAGGGGTTAGGGTCTGGAGTGTATGGTCTGAGAGTTTGGGGGGAAGGGGGTTCACTCGAGCGGTTAGGGTCTGGAGTGTACTGTCTGAGAGTGTGGGAGGAGGGAGGTTCACTCGAGGGGTTAGGGTCTGGAGTGTATGGTCTGAGAGTTTGGGGGGAAGGGGGTTCACTCGAGGGGTTAGGGTCTGGGGTGTACTGTCTGAGAGTGTGGGGGGAGGGAGGTTCACTCTAGGGGTTAGGGTCTGGAGTGTATGGTCTGAGAGTTTGGGGGGAAGGGGGTTCACTCGAGGGGTTAGTCTGGAGTGTACTGTCTGAGAGTGTGGGGGAGAGGGAGTTTCACTCGAGGGGTTAGGGTCTGGAGTGTACGGTCTGAGAGAGTGGGGGGAGGGGGTTCACTCGAGGGGTTAGGGTCTGGAGTGTACTGTCTGAGGGTGTGGGGGAGGGGGAGGGTCACTCGAGGGGTTAGGGTCTGGAGTGTACTGTCTGAGAGTGTGGGGGAGGGAGGGTCACTCGTGGGGTTAGGGTCTGGAGTGTACGGTCTGAGAGAGTGGGGTGAGGGGGTTCACTCGAGGGGTTAGGGTCTGGACTGTACTGTCTGAGAGTGTGGGGAAGGGGGAGGTTCACTCGAGGGGTTAGGGTCTGGGGTGTACTGTCTGAGAGTGTGGGGGAGGGGGAGGGTCACTCGAGGGGTTAGGGTCTGGGGTGTACTGTCTGAGAGTGTGGGGAAGGGGGAGGTTCACTCGAGGGGTTAGGGTCTGGGGTGTACTGTCTGAGAGTGTGGGGGAGGGGGAGGGTCACTCGAGGGGTTAGGGTCTGGACTGTACTGTCTGAGAGTGTGGGGAAGGGGGAGGTTCACTCGAGGGGTTAGGGTCTGGGGTGTACTGTCTGAGGGTGTGGGGAAGGGGGTTCACTCGAGCGGTTAGGGTCTGGAGTGTACTGTCTGAGAGTGTGGGAGGAGGGAGGTTCACTCGAGGGGTTAGGGTCTGGAGTGTATGGTCTGAGAGTTTGGGGGGAAGGGGGTTCACTCGAGGGGTTAGGGTCTGGGGTGTACTGTCTGAGAGTGTGGGGGGAGGGAGGTTCACTCTAGGGGTTAGGGTCTGGAGTGTATGGTCTGAGAGTTTGGGGGGAAGGGGGTTCACTCGAGGGGTTAGTCTGGAGTGTACTGTCTGAGAGTGTGGGGGAGAGGGAGTTTCACTCGAGGGGTTAGGGTCTGGAGTGTACGGTCTGAGAGAGTGGGGGGAGGGGGTTCACTCGAGGGGTTAGGGTCTGGAGTGTACTGTCTGAGGGTGTGGGGGAGGGGGAGGGTCACTCGAGGGGTTAGGGTCTGGAGTGTACTGTCTGAGAGTGTGGGGGAGGGAGGGTCACTCGTGGGGTTAGGGTCTGGAGTGTACGGTCTGAGAGAGTGGGGTGAGGGGGTTCACTCGAGGGGTTAGGGTCTGGACTGTACTGTCTGAGAGTGTGGGGAAGGGGGAGGTTCACTCGAGGGGTTAGGGTCTGGGGTGTACTGTCTGAGAGTGTGGGGGAGGGGGAGGTTCACTCGAGGGGTTAGGGTCTGGAGTGTACGGTCTGAGAGTGTGGGGAAGGGGGAGGGTCACTCGAGGGGTTAGGGTCTGGACTGTACTGTCTGAGAGTGTGGGGAAGGGGGAGGTTCACTCGAGGGGTTAGGGTCTGGGGTGTACTGTCTGAGGGTGTGGGGAAGGGGGAGGTTCACTCGAGGGGTTAGGGTCTGGAGTGTACTGTCTGAGAGTGTGGGGGAGGGGGAGGGTCACTCGAGGGGTTAGGGTCTGGGGTGTACTGTCCGAGAGTGTGAGGTTGTTGGTACGTGAGACTGGGTGAGCGGAGATGTATCCTGTTGAAAACCTTACCGAAGCATTGTTTTTCAGCTGTTGCGTGGAAATGGACACGTTAGCATTCTGGCCACCAGGAACATTGTGGCATTTCGTGTGTAATTTTTGCAACTCCATCTGTTTCCTTTTCTGGTTAAATAACTGTGTGAAGATGACGAATGTGTTCCTCAAACTGCAAGCTTGAGGGGTTAGCTGCGAAGCCTTCAAACCCCAGCTGAAATCAGAGCTTGGAGAGAATGGCTGGGAAATTCAGCATCCATTTCACAACAATTCTGTCACTTTACGTTTTTGGTAAGTGTTTCTCTTTGTTGAAAGAACCATGCTGATGTTATTTGAAATGTTTCACTGCATGTCTGAGTGAGGGTTATCAATTTTTGGAATCTCCAGGATAGACATGGTTACTGCTGTCCCAAGCTAACCCCCTGACTCCCACCAGTCATCGTGCCCCATTCACTCTTCAGGGTACCCCCGAAACCATGATACTGCCAAGTGAGGAATGATTAACTCGCTCCCCTTCTTTATTCACTCTCTCTCTCAGTCATTTTCAACAGAATTAGTTTAGAAAGGATTTATTCTCTTGTGATTAACTTCCCGACTCCAAAGGTACTGGTGTTTTTAAAAGGATCTAAATTATCCAGGCTGGAATTGTTGAGTTTAAAAAGAATGAGTTTGTTAACTGCTAATCACAAAAAAAAATGATTTTACAAAACGTGTCCTGCATACAGATGGATTAGAAACTGGTACTGAGTTAGAAAAGACAAACAAATTATTACTTGGAAGAGTAGATGGCAGAACATACAATACTATTAACCCTGATGTCGGTCTTAGAGGTGTTCATAGGTCTGCAAGTTAGTTCTGTTCCTGTTTCCAAGTTGTTTTTACCATCTGGTCTGACCTGCAGTACTTAAAACGAGAGTGACAGGTGGAGTTTAATTTAGATAAATGTGAGGCATTACATTTTGGAAAAGCAACTCAGGGCAGGATTTAATGGCAAGGTCCTGGGGACGGTTGCTGTACAAAGAAACATTTGAGTGCAGGTTCATAGTTCCTTGAAAGTGGAGCCGCAGGTAGACAGGATAATGAAGAAGGTGTTTGGTACACTTGGTCAGTGTGTTGAGTATAGGAGTTGGGAAGTCACATTGTAGCCATACAGGACATTGTTTGGGCCACTTTAGAATGCTTTATTCAATTCTCCTTGCTGTTGGAAACATATTGTTGAAATTGAAAAGGTTCAGAAAAGATTTACAACGATGCTGCCAGGCTTGGAGAATTTGCCAGGGTTGGAGAGTTTGAGCTATAAGGAGAGGCTGAATCGGCTGGGGCTATTTTCCTTGGAAACTGAGGGGTAACCTTGTAGAGGTTTATAAAATCAGAAGGGGCATGGATAAAATAAATAGACAAGATCATTTCCCAAGGATAGGGGAACCCAAAATTAGGGACTTAAAAGGCAAGCCGGGGCAATTTTATCATGGAGAGCGTGATGCGTGTATGCAAGAGTATTATAATTGTTATACAACACAATTATAATATTTAAAAGGCATCTGGATGGGTATATGAATAGCCAAATGCTGGTAAATTGAACTAGATGCATTTAAGATTAGATTACTTACAGTGTCGAAACAGGCCCTTCGGCCCATCAAGTCGACACCGCCCCGGCGAAGCGCAACCCACCCATACCCCTTACCTAACACTACGGGCAATTTAGTATGGCCAATTCACCTGACCTGCACAGTTTTGGACTGTGGGAGGAAACCCATGCAGACACGGAGAGAATGTGCAAACTCCACACAGTCAGTCGCCTGAGGTGGGAATTGAACCCAGGTCTCTGGTGCTATGAGGCAGCAGTACTAACCACTGTGCCACTGTGCCACCGTGCCACCCACTATCTGGTTGCATGGACGAGTTGGACCAAAGGGTCTGTTTCTGTGCTGTACAACTGTATGACTCTTTAGTTACAATGTAGGCGGGTCCCCTGGCTGTACTCAAGTTGTGATTGTCACAGGGCACTAGCCTATATTGTCTGATCAACCCTCTAATATTCCCAAATCACAAGATACAGTTGGATTTTAACCCTTTTTGTTGCATATTACTGGAAAGTTAATGATTATAGAAGGGGACATAAGCCACAGGAGATGGCTACAGAGAGAATGAGGGGCTGATCATGTTTCTGAAGAGATCATACCTAATTTGTTTTGAATTACATTTCTCCTCTTGAAAGTGCCTTGGTTCCTCCCGGTGCGATATTCTAGGATTCTTCCCAAGGCTTTGCTAGAAGGTCACTGAAGTTACATCAACAATTATACTGTGGTCTCTCCTAAAAAAAAAATTTTGCAATTAAAAGTTCAATTCTCCCACCTGTAATCCGGGGATATGATCCATTGTTATGACAACAGGGAATGCGACTGAGGAAATTCCTCATTGTTGTTCCATGGTTGTTTTCTGTTTTGGACCACTGACCGTGGCTGGAGTTAGGTTGTGGAGATTGTCAATGTGAGTTCTGAAGTGAACAGTCCACTACTCTGTGAGATTTAAGTCTGAAATTCACTCTCAAAAACCTCTACCTTTAAAGGGGCGTGCTCCTGGTCCACGGAGTTTGAAGATCCATCTTCAGGATTATCATTTCCTGGGTTAAAGACCGACGACGCAGATTCAGAGCTAAGCGCTGATTTTTCTGAGTTGGGATCGGGCTTTGACGATGAGAATATAGGAGATAACCCTAGTCCCAGTCAATGGTCTCCCAACAAGATGCCGGCATTTATTGTCTACTCTGCGGTCTCACTTATCTGTGGGAAGCTCTTGGCTTTCCTGGGAATCATGATGGCCTATCGAAGGGCATGTCTGATCGATAGAGGACTTAGCCACTCACTGAATTTCCTTTCACTTGGCCAGAAATCGTGGAGTGTTGGAACAATACCGCAGAGATTGTAGACTGTTCGACCCTTTGTACCTCTGCTAGCCCATTGGAAAGGTCTCCGCTGAATTCCAGCTCCTCTGGCTCCCTCTTCAACTCCCTCACATCTGGTTATATTTTGCTTCCTTTTGAATTCCATTTCTGAACAACACATTGACTTGAAGTGGTTAAGTGGATCCCAAGCAACATGCCAAATAGGCACAGGCGTGTGGAGAAGACTCTATTTCTTATAGAATCCAGCATTACATCTGCATGCCTCCCATCTAACAACCCCATGTCCCTCTTTATGCTGTGGTTTGCTTATAATCCATATTGCCTATGGTGCTGTGCTAACGTAATGGTATTACCGCTAGAATATTAATGCAGAGACTCAGGTAATGTTCTGTGAACCTGTGTTCAAATCCTGCTGTGGACTTTGGAATCAACAGTAATCTGAAAATAAGAGTCTAATGATAACCATGGACTCATTTCCGATTGTCAGGTGAAAACCCCATCTAGTTCACTAATGCCTTTTTGGGAATGACACTGCCATCCTTACCTGGTCTGGCCTACATGTGACTCCAGACCCACGGCAATGGGGTTGACTCCTAACTGCCCTCTGGTTGATTAGGGATGGACGGTATGTCCATATCCCATGAATGGATTTAAAAAGAACTGATTCAACTAACTTAATCCTAATGAACAAGTAAACCTTGGCTGTTTTCCCTGGAGCACCGGAGGCTGAAGGGTGACGTTATAGAGTTTTACAAAATCATGAGGGGCATGGATAGGATGAATAGACAGGTCTTTTCCCTGGGATAGAAGAGTCCAGAACCAGAGGGCATAGGTTTAGTGTGAGGGGGGGAGATTTAAAAGAGACCTAAGGGGCAACTTTTTCACGCAGAGGGTGGTACGTGTATGGAATGAGCTGCCAGAGGGTGTGTTGGAGGCTGCTACAACTGTAACATTTAAAAGGCATCTGGATGGGTATATGAATAGGAAGGGTTTAGGGGGATATGGGCCAAGGGCTGGCAAATGGGTCTAGAATAACTGAGGATATTGGGTTGGCATGGACGAGTTGGACGTGCTATATGACCCAATAACAAGCCCATTAAAGGGGTCATGGAACAAAGGACAAAGCCCCAAATGACATTTGGAGATGTGGATTGTAATTTGGTTTTGTCGGGTGGTTCTTCACTTGAGCTCCTGCGTGGTTGTGCTCGTGGACTGTTCAACGTGTACCCTGATACACCGCACACTCCCTCTCCAGGATCACCCAGAATTGTATAGAAGAGAGAGATAGAAGGTAAGGCTCCCTTTTGGAGCCCCCTGCTAATGGTCACCTTGGTCAGCCCCTGGCCACAGATCCATGGGACGTCCTACTCTCTCTCTCATTGTACCCCATTGATTGAGCCAACCTTTACTCAAGCAGCATGCAGCAACATGAAGGGTCATTCCGAACGAAAAGGTGCCAATTATGCAATATAGCCCCCTCCCAGTCACCACCACCCCCTCCCCCCCACCCACCCCATGCTTGCTGGTCATGGAAGGTCTGAAGTAAGACTTTATGTGCTCTTTTCTAATGTCAGATGGAGTATCACAACCCTCTCAATGACTCTCCCCCTTACTGGATCCCTTTGTGTAAGAGTGTACCTTGGTCAGGTCCTCTGGAGCAGAGCTGCGGGAAGGTCCTCCAATCTGCCCGGATCTCTCCATGGTCTTGCTTTATATCTGTTTCATTTTTCTCATACCCCACACTACCGCTGTAGTGCTGGCGTTAGAGCCAACGTCACCTGCACTTGTGTGTCTCAGTGACTGAGTAAAAATGACACCACTGGGCAAGAGCCTTTTTCAATGTTTCCACACCACCACCCATCTGGCCAGTGAACCAGTAACAAGAAAGGCCTGATAGGGGAAATACTTACATGAGAAAGAAGTGGAAGGGGTGGGTAGGGATTCAATCAAAATAAAACCAGCGGTCTCTCTTTATATGTGCTCTAAATACTTCATCTTCTTTTTCTCGACTGGGGAGATTCTAATCTTCTGGTTATATTTTTTTTCTGGAGACTCTAATCTCCTGGTTATACATTTTTTTCTAATTCCCCTATTTATATATTATGTGTTATACCCCTACACTACTGCCATACAGCATCTGTGTTTTGTGTGTGTGTTTATGTGTGTGTGTATGTGTGTGTGTGTGTGTGTGTCTGTGTGTGTGTGTTTGTGTGTGTGTGCGTGTTTGTGTGTGTGTGTGTCTGTGTGTGTGTGTGTGTGTGTCTGTGTTTGTGTGTCTGTGTGTGTGTCTGTGTGTGTGTGTCTGTGTGTGTGTGTGTGTGTGTGTGTGTGAGTGTCTGTGTGTCTGTGTGTGTCTGTGTGCGTGCGTGTTTGTGTCTGTGTGTGTGTGTCTGTGTGTCTGTGTGTGTATAGATGTAGGTGTAAGACACAACATGAACACCAGGTGTAAATAACTTTATTAATACTCCATCACCAGGAGAAACAAACAAGGAACCAGTGACAAGCTGAGCCCCATGGGGGGCAGTGCCCATGTGAAACAGAAAAGGGAAGGGGGAGAGTAGGAATTAAATCAAAATAGAATCAGCAGTCTCTCTTAATAAGTGTTCTAAGTACTTAATTAAACAATGCCCTTCCCTGGGTATCATATCTATGTAATTAAAGTCACATGATGACCTCCCCCCACCCCGGTTCATTGGAATAAGTGATGCTTGACATAGTCGGAATCTGCACTCTAACAACAACTCTGCATTTATATAGCACATTCGGTGCAGTAGGATACTCCAAAGTGTTTTTGTCCCCTGCACAGCTATCGAACAAAATCTGATACGTTACCCTGGTCAGGAAGGGTAACTGAAAGCTGAGTCGAGGGAACGTGTTTCCAGGAGGAAGGGGGTTTGGGGGAGATAGGGCCCTAGGTGTAGGGAGGAGAGTTTGGAGCTGAGGGTCGAGAGGGCTGACTGCATGGCTATCTTGGGTGCAGCAGTTTAAGGCGGCAGGGATGGGGTGGGCCGCTGACCAGGTCAGAATCAGGGGGTTCCAGAGGGCTTGGAGACTGAAGGAGATGCCTGAGTTTGGGAGGGGTGAGGCCATGGAAGGATTCGGGAGCGAGAGTAGACAATAATGCGGTGGAGGATTAGCTGGACAAGGTGCTGCAGCAATGTCTGTCAGCAAGAACGGGGAAGAGGGGGCTGATGGGTTTGTCTGAGACAGGATGTAGCCAGTGGGTGGCACGACCAGTTCCATCTCACAGTAACAAAGGCACAGATGAAGACCTGAGCAGCTGATGAGCAGAACGAATTGGGCAACGTTACAATGCAGATGTGAATTTAAAAAAAGACAATTATTCAGACAGGAGTCATCGCATAATAGCTCTTGATGTCTTAAGCCTGTGGCAACCAATGAAGTATCGTGGGAGTATGGGTGGAAGTGGGAGTAGGGAATCTGCGTGATTGTGTGTCATACTGGATCCCACAAACACACATCAATCTCATTATTTATCACTGGTCCTGTCACATACAACTATGAAACAGTTTGTAACTTCCACCAGCATTTCCTTGACCTGCAGAGGGAAGGGGGTCCTCAGTCAGATTATAATCTGGGACCCGGGTATGACCATTGCTTGTTGGCAGGAGGAACATGCCTTCTGAGGGCAGTTTGTGTCTCAAAGGATGCCTTTAGAGAGAGAGAGAGAGAGAGAGAGAGGTGGGCATCGTTGGGGATACAGTGCTTGATCTCTCCTTTCCAACTCCATTTCGATTTAGCCCACCTCCTCCTCACATTCGCTTTCCCCAACATGGGCTTTGCTTGGAAATACTTGATTGGCTGCATGGGTGGTCACTGGCAGCAGTTAATGGCTGGGGAAGAAAAAGCATTAAAGGGCAAGGCCTGGGTGATTCTGGTGGTGGACAGGTCGCTCAGTTGCGTGTGGTAACGCTTCTGGGTAGAGACAACATAGATGTGTCCCCACCGGGGGGGGGGGAGGTCAAACTCAGCACAGCTCCTTCATCAGCCACACGGGGAGTTGACGGGCAGGAAACCAAGTGCAGCTCCTCCAAACCACAAACCCCATCGGAAAGTCCGGTCATGCATCACAACTTGAAAAGACGGCTGAGTTGTTAAAATCAATCTCCAGGTCATTTGTTCAGACACCGAGTAACGGAATGGACAGAACGAAACCCAGGAGGAGGCCATTCATCCCCTTGAGCCTGTTCTGCCATCCATGGTCAATCTGTGGCCTAACTCCATTTACCTGTGTTTGCCCATATCCCCCTAAAATCCTTGCTTAACAGAGACTTAACCGTCTCAGATTTAAGATGAACAACCGATCCAGCACCCACTGCCAATTGTGGGAGAGGGTTTTAAATCTCTATCCCACTTTGTGAGTGGGAGTGCTTCCTGATCTCTCTCCTGAATGGTTGGACCCTAAAACACATGAGCCATGGTGAGAGATAAGCTCCTCCTTCTACTGAGGACATGACAATCACTTCTGCATGTTTAGCCCCGAAGTGCCTGGCCTTTCCTCTTTGCTCCTGGTCTACGTCACCCTCACGGAAGCTGTTCCTCCATCTAAAACCTCCTCACTGCCCTCCACCTTCCCCACCCTTAATTTCTTGGGACTGGTGGACTATGACCATACCACCCACTTGTTGCCTGATCAGTCACTGAGGGAGGAATAATCTCAAAATCGACGTTTCGTAATCAGTCCTGATGAAGAGCTATTGCCCGAAACATTGACTTTTCCTGCTCCTCGGATGCTGCCTGACCTGCTGTGCTTTTCCAGCGCCACTCTAATCTTGACTCCGATTTGCAAAATGCCTGGCTAATGTTGTTCAAAACCACAAGGATGTTCAACAGGAGGAGGCCATTCAGCCCCTCCAACTAGTTCTGTCATTGGGGGAGACCACAGTTGATATGCATTGCTTTCTGCCCACCTTATTGATGGAGTGATTGATGACAGAATTCAGTTTTAAGAGGACAGAGATTTAGATTTTGAACAACTCTGAGATCATTGCTGAGAGCTGAGCATCATTTCAAAGTTAGTCCACTCTGAGGTGGACTCCCCTCCCCACATTCTACTCATAAAATAATGCCCTTTCTCTTGTCCTTACTCTTTAGTGCTAAAGGATTCCTTAAGGAATTGCTAATCTGGCTTTATTATCATGGTGCTTTTACCCCATTATGGTTTATTTATAATTCTGTTCTATGAAATTGTAAAAACATATTTAACCACCAATAAACATTTTGACCCACTTTGCCTGCAAAAACAATGTTCTCTTTTTTTCTGTGGGATCCTAACAAATTTGGGTCGAAGACAGCGGATTTGGAAAAATGTAATAGCTCTCCCAAAGAGACCAGACTTTCACGGTGAGCAAAGAGTTGTAGAATTTAAGGGAACATTATTACAAATTATTATTCACAGGAATTCAAATCGAGGTGGGGTTATCCTATATTTCACACACTTCCAGAAGGTAAACTTTGGAGAAAAAAAGGCCTCATTTGTAAAGTTGCTGTAGTTTGATTCATTTATTGTCACATATATCCTGTTACAAAATACAATGAAAAAGTGTGGTATCGTCTCACCACTCTCTGGTACCATCTTAAAACATGGAAAAATAAACCAAAACAAAGAATATAAAAGCAGAAAAATGAATAAATAAGGTGTCAACTTTACAGTCCTTCCTGTTAAGTCCTAAGCCCCCTGAGCTCGTACTGCCCCTGAGGTAGACCACGGTTGATGTGTATCCAACACATTCCTTTACTTTCTGTCCACAGATAACCTTACCCAGCAAAACCTTATCGAGTGAAATGTACATTTTTATTTTTCAAATCTACTTTTTAATTAATTCACCTCCAGAGCTTTGGGCTCAGGTCATGTAGAACATAGCCAGCTACTTTGGACTGGCTACAATCGTGGATAGCAAGAACCCTGAATCCGTAGAGTGCAGGCTTGGGGGTGGTGGAGGAGGTTAGAGAGGGCTGAGGGCCATGAAGGTGTATGAGAACATTCCAATGAAGACATGCCCTTACTGGGAGGCAGTCTAGGTTATCGGTGTCAGTGGGACGGGACTTTTGGATGAGCCCTAGATTAGATTCCCTGCAGTATGGAAACAGGCCCTTCGGCTCAACAAGTCCACACTGATCCTCCGAAGAGTAACCCATCCAGACCCATTCCACTACCCTACATTTACCCCTGACGAATGCACCTAACACTATGGGCAATTTAGCATGGCCAGTTCACCTGACCTGCACATCTGTGGACTGTGGGAGGAGACTGGAGCACCCGGAGGAAACCCATGCAGACACGGGGAGAATGGGCAAACTCCACACAGACAGTTGCCTGAGGCTGGAATCGAACCTGGCTCCCTGGTGCTGTGCCACCATGCCGCCCAAGGGAGTGAACAATATGGGCACTGATCCTTGCACATGCAAAACAAGCGCTCTATCAGTTGAGCTAATCCCTTAGAGCCCTAGTTAATGGAGGGTCAAATCTGGGAGGCCATGCAGATTTGGAATGGCAACCTCACTTCCAAATGGCCCGATTGGCTGCAGGGCGCTTCAGGACGTTAGGTAACGTTGCAAGGATGTCAAACAAATAAACCGTCCCTGTCACTGAAAGGGTCACCAATGGGTTGATTTGGCAGTCTATGTAATGCTACACTGCAGCCAGCAGAGGGGGACATCATCCTTCCCAGAGAAGTGAATTAGGAACATGAACATCAGTGTCAATGATTTGGAGATGCCGGTGTTGGACTGGGGTGGACAAAGTTAAAAACCACACAACACCAGGTTATGGTCCAACAGGTTTAGTTGGAAGCACTAGCTTCCAGAGCGCCGCTCCTTCATCAACCATCTGATGAAGGAGCAGCATTCTGAAAGGTAGTGCTTCCAAATAAACCTGTATCACTGCCAATGACAATCACTGCTATTGTGGCTAAACAGTGGCTTGACTTCTGCAATTGAGTGTCAAGCAAAAACAAACATTTTCACACAGTCAGTATCTAGGGTCTCCAATGCATGTGCAATGGAAGACAATCCAGAGTGTAATGTGTGGGTATTGGGATAGCAATGGGGCACAGGGATAGGGCGACAAGAGAGATTGGCAGGGGGTGATGGCAGTTGTTTCAAAGGGCCAGTGCCAGCACAATGGGCCGAAAGGTCTCCTTCTGGGTCATAATTTGCTGTGATTCTTTGATCATTGCCAGCTGAAGCCATTTTGGACAAAGGTGGCAACGAAAGAGGAAGCAAGATTCTGCAGAGGCCTCACAAACTTGTAAAGACAATGGAATCACTTTCCGAAAACCATTCCCTCTATTCTGCATTCCCTTGAAGGACAATTCCCCACTTTTGGATAAAGTGACATGTTTATTCAGTACTTTTATCACCCCCTCTTTATACAGAAAACAATGCAAAATGTGAGAATGTTACAGTTGAAATCACCACTCTTCTCTACTGGCTGTTTTGTTTCTCAGTTTAAGACTAGTCATTGAATTTGCTGATGTACCCTCACCCTGTCATTTTCTCGTGAAGTTCCTCCCGCTCTCCAGGATATTCATGCTGGTTGAGAATGATTGCTCTGGAAACAGTTCAGGGAAAGTTCACTTGACTCATTCCTGGGATGAAAGACTTATGAAGAAAGGTTGGACAGGTTGGACCTGTATCTGCTAGAGCTTATCAGGATGAGAGCTGATCTTATCAAGTGGTATAACCTTCCGAGGGTGTTGTGATGCCTCCTGCTGTGGAGGAGATTGAAGCAAAGGGACACTGTTTAAGAATTAGACTTTTTTTTAAAGATGGAGATGGGGAGTTTTGTTTGACCTCAGAGGGTCTTTGGAGTGTGGAACTCTCTTCCCCAGTGGATTAGTGGAGATTTGAATTTGAATAAGTATTTTACAAGGAGGGAGCCTAAGGTTATGGGGGTCAGTGTGGCTAAGGATACAGCCAGAGCAACCAGGATCTTGAATGATGTCCTGAAGTCCTGTGTTCCTCTGATTCTCTTGAGCATTCCGTGTTTTATTCAGCCCAATTTTGGCAGCTACTATCAAGACCTTATACTGTGAAGTTCAATCTCCAAATCTCTGTGCATTTCTCTCTCTCTCCCTATTCTCCTTTAAACCAAATCTCTTGTGTTATGTCTCTTGCGGATGTGCAATATACCTTAGAGGACATAATCGTGGCCGCTGCTGAAAATGTGTTGCTGGAAAAGCGCAGCAGGTCAGGCAGCATCCAAGGAGCAGGAGAATCGACCTTTCGGGCATGAGCCCTTCTTCAGGAATGAGGAAAGTGTGTCCAGCAGGCTAAGATAAAAGGTAGGGAGGAGGGACTTGGGGGAGGGGTGTTGGAAATGTGACAGGTGGAGGGAGGTCAAGGTGAGGGTGATAGGCTGGAGTGGGGGTGGGGGCGGAGAGGTCAGGAAGTGGATTGCAGGTTAGGAAGGTGGTGCTGAGTTCGAGGGATTTGACTGAGACAAGGTGGGGGGAGGGGAAATGAGGAAACTGGAGAAAGGAGATGACCTGGGGGGGTGCAGTGACTGAGACAAGGTGGGGGGATCCTCCCTACCTTTTATCTTAGCCTGCTGGACTCCCTCCACCTATCGCATTTCCAACACCCCTCCCCCAAGTCCCTCCTCCCTACCTTTTATCTTAGCCTGCTGGACACACTTTCCTCATTCCTGAAGAAGGGCTCATGCCCGAAACGTCGATTCTCCTGCTCCTTGGACGCTGCCTGACCTGCTGCGCTTTTCCAGCAACACATTTTTCAGCTCTGATCTCCAGCATCTGCAGTCCTCACTTTCTCCTCGATGATAATCATGGCCGCGTCTTGAATTGTGATCGAATAGCATAAAGCTCTCGGTCACCATCTTCCTAAGCTCTGACCTTTTGCAGCATGAGACTCTGAGCAGAGTGCGCGACAGTCCATCGGAATTGCTCAGCCTGAGCCCACACAAGTGCCTGTGAGTGTAATGCACACACGTAATTTAGCTGGTGCTGTAATAAATGCTGGTTGCCTGACCCACATCTTGTCCTTATGTTATGGTGCCTAACAGAAGTGTCACGAGTAGATGGTGGTCACAGTAGATTACAGTGACACATCATGGCTTCAGGGATGGGCTCACACGCGGTTATGTGTTCCAATGTGACCTTGTGTGGTTTGGCTTCTAATCACATTCAATTCTTTCAAGTGTTCTGGGATGTTCTTTGCACATTGCTGCTGATGTCTGAACACTAGAAATATTTGGACCGTTCAGCATAGCAAAAGAAAAGGTCAAGAAAAATGTCAAGAATGAACACTGGACACAAAATAGATCAGAAATGTTTTAAAAAGGCAGAGACGTGCTGGAAATTCTCAGCAGGTTAGGCAGCACCTTGGGGAGAAAACAGAGTTAACCTTCCGGGCTGTGACTTTTTAATTGAAATGTTTTCACCACTTCAATCATTCCATTTGTCTTTTCTAGCATTTGTTTTTATAGATTATTCATCTGGGGGTTATGGGGGACGTTAGACAAGACAGTATTTATCGCCCATCTCATATTGCCCCTGGAGAAGACGGCAATGAGCTGCTTTTTGGGAATGGCTGCAGTCCACGAACCCTCTCTAAACTGTGCGTCTCTGAGCGTCTGGCGTGGCTCAGTTAGCTACAATGTTGCTGAGCCATGAATGTTTCCATTCAAACTGGAATATCGGAGGAATGTTGGACTGCAGGAGGGGGCCCACCTTAACGGTGAGATGTTAACCTGAGGTCCTGGGTGATGGAAAACTTCCTTTGGCCACTCTTTCGGGGGAATTCTCCTTCACGTCCTGACCAATATTACCCCAATTCAACTTCACAAAGGGACAGGTAATCACATTAACACAGGGCTGTTTGTGGGATCTTACTGTGCACAAGTTAGCTGCCCCCACAGCCGATATTGCTGCTGCTTAAAAGGAAAGTAATACACTGGGTTTGGAGTGTTTTGAAATTGTTCCGTGATGTGAAGAGTGAAATGTAAATACAACCTATGCTTTTCTGTCAGTGGTTTTGGGTCTGCCCATTTGGAATGTCCTTCTGTCCCTTCCTAATGATTGCTTACTATTTTCAGCTCTGTGTTCATTGATGCATCTCTCTGTCCCAATAATCTGATGTTACCATTCTCATTCTCAGCATTTTCAGCACCTGTTTGTTGGGGGAACATGCAAAACCAGACATGCACACACAGACACGCACACAGATACACACACACACACACACACGCACACACACCCGCGCACACACAGACACAACATACACACACAGACACAACATACACAGACATGCACACACACACACAACAAAACACAAACAGACACACAAAGACACACACAGACACAAAAACATACACAGACAGACACAAAGACACACAAAAACACACACAGGCAGGTAAACAAAAACACACAGACAGACAGACAAAAACACACATTCAGGCTCAGGCAAACACAAAAACAAAATGCACCGACACACAGTGGCACAGACACACAGACGCACGGACACACAGACAAATACACAAAAATACATAGAGACACACACACAGTCTCAAACACACACAGAAAAACACACGGACATACAAAAACACAGACTGTCACACAAAACCTGTGCAAACACCAACAAAAACTACACACACAGACAATGACAAACACATATGTACAGACATGATTTGGAGATGCCGGTGTTGGACTGGGGTGTACAAAGTTAAAAATCATACAACACCAGGTTATAGTCCGACAGGTTTAATTGGAAGCACTAGATTTCGGAGTGGCTGAGTGAACCTTCTCTGGTCTGCCTCCATTACCAGTCTATCTTTCCTGAGATACAGGGCCCCAAAACTATTGACAGTTGCCAACTGCCCAATTGTGGCCTGCCCAGTTGCTGGTACAATTTCAGTGAAACCTCCCTCTTCTTATATTCCATTCCCTTTGAACACTGAACATAGAAAAGTACAGTGTCAGGCCCCTCAGCCCACCATGTCTGTACTGGCCATGATGCCATTCTAAAGTAAACTCGCCTGCCTGCACAATGTCCATTTCCCTGCCTGTTCATGTGTCTGCCTAAATGCTTCTTAAACATTGCTCTCGTATCTATTTTCCATTCCCAAAATAGACAGACAGGAAGCTGGAAGAACACAGCAGGCCAGGCAGCATCAGGAAATGGAGAAGTTGACATTTTAGGTGTAAACCCTCTTCAGATCCTTCTTTAACTCGCACATCATCTTTAACCTTTACCCCTTTTGCCTTAAACCCATGCGCCTTAATAAAGGCCAACATTCCTTTTGTCTTCTCTATGACCCACTGAACTGGATTTATGAGATTCATAGACAAGGACACCCAAATCCTTCGGCTTTCTGCAGTCTTTCTCCATTTGAATAATATTCAGCACCTCTATTCTTCCTGCCAAACCTCACATTTCTCAACGCTATATTTGATCGGCCAAGTCTTGGCTCACTTGTTTAACCTGCCCTTCCCTCTACAGACTCTGGGTCACCTCTTGTCTTTTTGTTTATTCCTGGGTCATTTACAAACCCGGCGATAGTCCGTTCAGATTCCTTGTCCAAATGCCTCTGGTTGGAGCAGGGAGGGTGGAGGGGAGGTTTGCTCGAGCTGGGCAGGGTAGTGACAGGTTTAGCTGAGGGTAGGCAGAGGGAGCTGATCTCACTGGCTGGTGGGTGTGGGTGAGGGGGCACACAGCTTTCAGGTTTGGGGACATGAGGCATGATGTAAGGGTGGGGAGGGGGTTGTAATGGGGACGGGGAGGGGGGGGGGTGGAAGGAACTTGATGATCCAGTGAGTGGGTAATGCACCGTCTGCGGGAAAGGAGGATGGAAGGAGCGACAGTAAACAATTTTAATCAGAGATTGGAATGGGAATAAGCTGGAAGAGGCACCCAGTGGGGAGGGTAATGGGACTGACTGGGTACCTCTCCAAGGGGCTAGTACGGGCTCAGTAAGCTGAACAGTCTCCTTCTGCACTCAGATGGCTCTATCTTACCCTGTCCAGAGGAAGTGTGGCCTGAGGACTCCCGAGCCGTGGAATGTTCCCGCTCGGAGTTCCGATGGCTGCCAGGCTTTCCTTACCTTCGGAATCACTGCAGTTGGTGAAGTCCTGAGTCTGGATAATACACTCCACAATGTCATCAGCGTTGACCCTGGTGTCACTGACCCATGACGGGTAATTCTCAGGTACTCGATTCCTCCGCCTGTAATCACACAGTCACAGGATTCTTACAGCACAGCAGGCCATTCAGCCCATCATCCCTGCATCGGTTCTATCCCCCAGGGCCCAATCTACAGCCGTTTCCCCCACTATCCCTGACCCCTTCCCCCCCCATTTCTATCCAAATACCCATCCTCTGTCCCTCAGGAATGCCTCAGTTGAACCTGCCTCTCCACCATTCCCAGGCAGTATAACGTCACACCCTCACTAAAGTAAAATAAGGAAGACCCAAAACGTTAACTCTGTTGCTCTTTCCATGGATGCTGCCAAACCTGCTGAGTTTCTCCAGCAATTTCTGTTTTTGTTCCAGACCCGGCTTAACCTTTCCCTATCCCTCTGCCATCCATGCCATTTTGTGGACTTTCTCTTAATTTTATTTTCATACTTATGTTTTCTGTTATTGATAGACGAGCTGTGGTATGGTGACTTAAACACTTTTCACTGTTTTATAAAAAAAAATGTAAGTCACAATAAATGACTACTCTATTTTAGTCACTTGGGAAGCTGAGGGGTGACCTTATAGAGGTTTATAAAACCATGAGGGGCGTGGATAGGGTAAATAGAGAAAGTCTTTTCCCTGGGATGGGGGAGTCCAGAACTAGAGGACATAGGTTTAGGGTGAGAGGGGAAAGATATAAAAGGGACCTACGGGGCAACTTTATCACCCAGAGGGTGGTACGTGTATGGAATGAGCTGCCAGAGGATGTGGTTGAGGCTGGTACATTTACAGCATTTAAAAGGCTTTTGGATGGATATATGAATAGGAAGGGTTTGGGGGGATGGCAAATGGGACTAAGTTAATGTAGGATATCTGGTCGGCATGGACGAGATGGACCACCAGTGTCCGTGCTGTACATCTCTATGACTCATAAGTGTATACACACACAGACGCATACAAAACCACACACACAAGCACGCACATTGTTTTTATATTTCTGTGCTTCTAAAACTGTGCAGTGAAATGAGAAAGAAGTGTTTTGAAACCCCGGGATTTTACAAAGACGCCTGCATGTGTAGAAAGTAAATAATAATTTGCTCCTCACACATACACACACATGCACAGAAAGAGGAACACACCCAGGACCGAAGTTAAAAACGCGCGCACACACACACACTCTCTCAGAGAAACACCCCCCCACCCACCAGCTCTGGCCAAAGCTCAGCTCTCCGCCCAGGACTGGTCCTGCAGCTCCCAGAGCCGGGGAGCAGGGTGAGCTGAGTGAGAGACTGCAGTGCTGTCTACATGGAGAGCCCCACGGGGTAAGGCAGAGTCTCCCCCGCCTGGTCCCGGGAGGGGAGCTGCAGCAATGAGCCAGCCCGAGGAGATACACCGGGAGAACCGGCCGAGACTGCACCGGGACTCACTGTCCCGGGAGCTCCACCCCCACTCCCACCCCAGGGACCCCCACCCCAGGGACCCCCACCCCAGAGACTCCCACCCCAGGGACCCCCACCCCAGAGACCCCCACCCCAGGGACCCCTATCCCATAGACCCCCATCCCAGGGACCCCCACCCCAGGGACCCCCATCCCAGGGACCCCTATCCCATAGACCCCCACCCCAGGGACCCCCATCCCAGAGACCCCCACCCCAGGGACCCCCATCCCAGGGACCCCCACCCCAGGGACCCCCATCCCAGAGACCCCCATCCCAGGGACCCCCACCCCATAGACCCCCATCCCAGGGACCCCAGAGACCCCCATCCCCAGGACCTCAGCCCCAGGGACCCCAATGCAATGAAGCCCCACCCCCGGGACCCGGAGCCCCGCTCGTTCCTGCACAGCCTGCGGACCCTGTTCGACATCCTGGACCAGGAGGGTCGGGGCTCGGTCGAGCTGCGGGAGATAGAGAGCCGCTGGCCGGGGGAAGGCCGGAGGGAAGCGGCGCTACCTCCCGGACTGATGGGCTGCCTCCGGAGAGCAGCAGCGCCGAGCGGGAGGCTCACCTTCCCCCGGCTCCTGGACGGTATCAGGGCAGCCCTGCAGCAGGAAGCCGGCAGCCCGGAGCCGGACAGTGTCCCGGGCAGCTCCCGGTACCAACAACCCGGGGAGAGCCAGAGAGAAACCCCCGCGGGAGGCAACAGGAGCTGGGCAGCAGCAGCAGGTCAGTGCCTCTTCATTAAAACTCAGCAACTACAGACCCTTTAACCACTGAAGAGCACAGACTGCAACATCAGGCTGGAATCGCCTTAATTCATAAATCTGAGACAGAGAGAAGGCACTCGGTGCAGTGTATATGTGTCAGTTTATCTATATATTCAATACATAAGTCTGAGCCAAGGAGAAATCTTGTTTACAGTATGTTTATGTCTTAACACGTTTTTATTTACAGATCTGAGTCAATAAGAAGATGTTTGGTGTACTGTGTGTGTGTGTATGTGCACCAATTCATCTATATATACATAGAATAGTACAGCACAGTATAGTACAGGCCCTTCAGCCCTCAATGTTGTGCTGACCTTTTATCCTACTCTAAGATCAGACCAACCTACATACCCCTCATTGCAATATCATCCATGCGCCTACTTAAGAATCGCTGAAATGTTCCTAATGTATCCCACTCTCCTCCCACTGCTGGTAGAGCATTCTATGCACCCACCACTCTCTGAGTAAAGAACCTCCCTCTGCCATCTCCCCGAAACCTTCCCCCAATTACCTTAAAATTATGCTCCCTTGTGATGGACATTTCTGCCCTGGGAAAAGAAATCTCTGGCCATCCACTCTATCTGTGCCTCTCAACATTTTGTACACCTTTATCAAGTCACCTCTTAGGAGAAAGTGAGGACTGCAGATGCTGGAGATCAGAGCTGAAAATGTGTTGCTGGAAAAGCGCAGCAGGTCAGGCAGCATCCAAGGAGCAGGAGACTCGACGTTTCAGGCATGAGCCCTTCTTCAGGAATGTCTGTCAGTCTATCAATATTTTTAACACTTTTTAATTTATTGTGTTGAGTCAAGGAGAAAGTATTCAGGTGTGTGTGTGTGCGCGTCTGTGTGTGCGCGTCTGTGTGTGCGTGTTTGTGTCTGTGTGTGTGTGTCTGTGTGTGTGCCTGTCTCTGTGTGTCTGTGTGTGTGTCTGTGTTTGTATGTGTGTGTTTGTGTGTGTCTGTGTGTGTGTGTGTGTGTGTCTGTGTGTGTGTGTGTGTGGGTGTCTGTGTTTGTGTGTGTGTGTCTGTGTGTGTGTGTGTGTGGGTGTCTGTTTGTGTGTGTGTATTTGTGTGTGTGTCTGTGTGTGTGTGTTTGTGTGTGTGTATGTCTGTGTATTTGTATGTGTCTGTGTGTTTGTGTGTGTGTGTGTCTGTTTGTGTGTGAATGTGTGTGTGTCAGTTCATCAATATATTTAACACTTCTTCATTCGTACATCTGAGACAGTGAGAAGGAACTTGATATACAGCGTGTATATGTCAGAGTCGGAAAGTGTGGGACTGGAAAAGCATAGCAGGTCAGGCAGCATTTGAGGAGCAGGAGAGTCTATGTTTCAGGTATAAGCAATGACCCACATCAATTCAACACCTTGCCCAGCATCCTCTTCAGGGCAATTATTGATGGGCACTAAATGCCACCTTCTCAGTGATGCCCCCAACCCGATTCAGAGCTCACCACCAGGCCTTTAGTAGTAACCCCTGGGTTTCATGATTTGGAGATGCCGGTGTTGGACTGGGGTGTATCAAGTTAAAAATCACACAACACCAGGTTATAGTCCAACAGGTTTAATTGGAAGCACTAGCTTTTGGAGCGCTGCTCCAAACCACTTCATCAAACACTTGGAGTACTGAAAACTAGTGCTTCCAAATAAACCTGTTGGACTATAACCTGGTGTTGTGTGATTTCTTTTAACTTTATGCACCCCCGGGTTTGTCTGTCTTGTTAGAAATCTGCTTTCTCTTGATCTCACTACACTTTATCAACGTGTGTTGGAGATCGAAAACAAATCTTTGAGTTAAACCGACAGTGGGAAAGAAAGACAGAGACCACACTCAGTGATAACCTGCAGACAACATTGGCAGCTGGGATAGATTTTATCAGCATGATCTCAATCGTCCTAGCCAGAGTTGAGGATTTTTTTTTGTTTTACTTTATTCTTGATCCAAATCTCATTCGTTGCCATGTGTGTATGTGATACTCCCCTCCCCACAGCACGGTTCCTGCACCAAACACACTGCAAAGCATCTGCTCACCAACCCCCCCAACAACCCCCCATCTTCTCCTGGGGCCATACAAACATAGGAGTAGGACTGGGGCCATTCTGCCCTTTGAGCCTGCTCTGCCTTTCATGGCTGAGCTCTCTATGTTCCGAGTTGCATGTTCCTGCCTGCTCCCCCAACCGACTACCCCCCCGCCCTCTCCCTCACACAGACCAACCCATCTCCAACTGTAAGATATTCAATGTCCCGACACATACCCCCACCCTCTGAGGCAGAGAGCTCCACACCCACACACAGCCATCTGAGAGAACACCATTCTCCTTGTCCCTGTCCTGGGGCGGGGGGGGGGGGGGGGTTGACCTCTACTTTTGTACCAGTGGCGCCCCCTCCAGCCCCTAGTTCTGGACTGACCCCCAAGAGGAAATCATCCCTTTTTCCACATCCTCACCCAGCCCAGGACCTTATACACTTCAATCCAATCACCGCTCACTCTCTACACTCCCAGGGGTCAAGAGCCCAGTCTGTCCAACTTTTTCCTCATCAGACAACCTACTCGGTCCAATCTGAGAAATCTCCTGTGAACCACCTCCTTAAACAGGGAGAGCAAAACAGCAGAGGGTTCGAGACGTAGTCTTACCCATGGAACTGTAACATAACATCTTGACTTTGAGAGATTAGATTAGATTCTGTGCAGTATGGAAACAGGCCCTTCGGCCCAACAAGTCCACACCGACCCTCTTAAGAGTAACTTCCCCTACCCTATATTTACCCCTGACTAATGCACCTAACACTATGGGCAATTTAGCATGGCCAATGCACCATAACTTGCACATTTTTGGACAGTGGGAGGAAACCGGAGGAAACCCACACAGACACGGGGAGAATGTGCAAACTCTACACAGACAGTCACCCGAGGTGGGAATTGAACCCGGGTCCCTGACGCTGTGAGGCAGCAGTGCTAACTACTGAACCACCGTGCCGCCCCATCCTAGAATTCTAGGATGGTACAATTACAACATTTAGTCATCGAGTCATTGAGATGTACAGCACGGAACCAAACCATTCGGTCCAACTCATCCATGCCGACCAGATATCCCAACCCAATCTAGTCCCGCCTGCCAGCACCCAGTCCATATCCCTCCAAACCTTTTAAAAGGCATTTGGATGGATATATAAATAGGAAGGGTTTTGAGCGATATGAGCCAAATGCAGGCAAATGGGACTAGATTAGGTTTGGATAATGGTCGATATCGATGAATTGGACCAAAGGCTTCCATGCTGTATGACTCCCAGCCCATATTAGCCTCTCCCCAGAACAGTCCAATCCATCACCTTCCTCTTTCCCTTCCCCATAGCCCTACAGATTTATTTGGCTCAAGTGCCCATTCAATTTCCATTATAAATCCCCCTTCCTTCCAGGTTAGAAACTGGATTTGGTGCAAAACCAGCATTGCACCTGTTCTTATCCGTGCGTTCCCCCTGGATGAGTTGAATCATTAGCTGTCCTTTGAGGTTTTGCTATATCCCTCCTGTCATCCCATTCTGAGTTTCAACTGACATATACACACTGTACACCAAGTTCCTTCTGTCTCTCTCTGGTCAACTTAAGCATTGACCCTCGGTTTTATGACTCCCCATTGCTCACAGAGGCCTGGAACAACCTCACCCTTTATAAATTCAGGCCATTCTTGGATTGATCAACTGCACCGTAACTCCCTCCCTGCTCTCTGATGGAAGAAAAAACAGGAGACAGCTGCTGTTTCGAATTGGACTGGGTCCAAGGTGGAGCTGTGCGCCTGTGCACGGGTGAACAATGTATGTCAAAGCTTCTGGGCCACTGGTGAATGACTCTGACACTCGGCTCCTCACAACAGGGACAGCTCTCTCTCCACCTCCCCCCAGGGACTGAAGTCATTCGGTGTGAACCATTCGCATCTGTCTGTGTGCTTGTCAGAGAGATTAGGCAGAAAGGAACAAAGAGCAAGACAGGAAGGAAGGGAGGGAGAGAACAGGAGCGATGTGTGGGGGAGAGAGAGAGACAAACAAAGAGAGATTGGGAGATAGAGTGGGAGAAAGAAAGACAAAAAAAATGACAGATAAAGAGAAAGAAAGAGGCCAATAAAGTGAACAGGAAAAGCTAATCTGAGAGCTAATGGAGAAAGCAAGTGGGAACGAGTGAGTGAGTGAGTCACAGATGGATAGGGCATTATGGAAAAAAATGAACAAAATGCCAACCCCCTGTTCTCTGGCTGTTTTACTCCAGCATGAAACATTCATTTTGCGTTCTCACTTTGTCAGATCAGGAGACCTTTATTATTCATAAAGTGGTTTTCACTCACACTGTGTCAAATTCCTCTTGTCTGCCTTAGGTTTATTAATTTAAAAGTCTTTATTAAAATCCCTGCTGTCACTTTACAAAACTGTTTCAGTGCTGAATACATTCGCCCTCTTATTTTCATTCACTCTCTAGCACGTTCTTTCCGTCAGACTTTGCTCAATTAATTAAAGAGTTTTTAAATTATTAAAATCTGACATTTAGACACTTTGTGCCCAGTCCCTGCAGTCTGTCACAGGGCTGTTTTGATGTTAAATATATGAAATAATCTGATGTTCAGACTGCTATGTGTTAACGTACTGCTTCAGTATTAAGTCATGGAATTTGACAATAGAAAAGGTACATTCGATCCATTGTGTCTGCACTCGCTCCTGAAAGAGCAAGCCAGCTTGTCCTATTCTCCAGTCCTATCTCCCTAGCCCTCTAAATTCATTACTCTCAAATATATCTCCAGCTCTTTTTTGAAACCTCCTATGGAGACCCCTTCCCACCATCTCCCAGGCAACAAAGATATTTCCCCTTGTCTCACTCGCAGTGAAAGCGAGCATGCCATCTGCCATCTTTACCACCCTACCCAAGATTGGAGAACTACGGACTTGAACCCCAAGATCCTTCAGTACATCAGTGCTGTTCTGGGTCCTGCCTTTAACTGTATACTTTTTCTTAACTTTTGATCTTTCAAAGTGCAGCACCTCACACTTGTCCGGATTAAATTCCATTTGCCATTTCTCTGCCCATAATTGCATTTGATCTATATCCCACTGTATGCTTTGACAACCTTCTACACTATCCACAACTCCACCATCTTTGTATCATCTGCAAACTTACTAACCCACCAAACTACATTTTCATCCAAGTCATTTATAAATGACAGAAGCAGCAGAGGTTCCAATACGGATCCGTGCGGAACACCACTAGTCACAGATTTCCAACTTTAAAAACACCCTTCCACCATTACCCTCTGCCATCTATGGGCAAGCCAATGTCAGTGTGGATCCCGTGCATTTTCTAGCTGAACCTACCATAAGGGACCTTGTTGAAAGCCTTACTAAAATCCTTGTACAGTTAAACAACACCCATCGTTCTACCCTTAGTCAGCTCCTCAAAACATTCAGTCAAGTTAGTATGACATGATCGGTCCTGCACAAAGCCATGCTGACTGTTTCTAATGAGGCCATGCCTCTCCAAATGTGTATAAACCCTACCCTGAAGAACTCCCTCCAATAGCTTCCCAATCACTGATGTGAGACTCGTCGGTTTGTGGTTTCCTGGATTATCCCTATTTCCTTCTTGAACAGAGCAACAACATTAGCTCTTTGCCAGTCCTCCAGGACCTCTCCACTGGCTAGCAAGGATACAGAGATCTTAGTCAAAGACAGGCCACTGAAGAAGGCTTTTGGCACACTGGTCTTCATCAGTCAGGGCATTGAGTATAGATTACAGTGTGGAAACAGGCCCTTCGGCCCAACAAGTCCACACTGACCCTCCGAAGAGCGACCCTCCCAGACCCATTCCCCTACATTTACCCCATTCACCTAACACTATGGGCAATTTAGCATGGCCAATTCACCTAACCTGCACATGTTTGGACTGTGGGAAGAAACCGGAGCACCCGAAGGAAACCCACGCAGACACGGGGAGAATGTACAAACTCCACACAGACAGTTGCCTGAAGTGGGAATTGAACCCGGGTCTCTGGCACTGTGAGGCAGAAGTGCTAACCACTGCACCACCGTGTCTCCCAGAAGTTGGGAAGTTATGCTGCAGTTGTACAGGATGTTGGTGAAGACACACTTGGGAGTATTGTGTTCAGTTTTGGTCACCTTGCTATAAGAAGAATGTGATTAAACTGGAAAGAGTGCAGAAGAAATTTACAAGGATGTTGCCAGGACTGAAGTCACTGCGTTACAGGGTGACGTTGGACAAGCTAGTATTTTTCTCTTTAGGAGACTGAGGGGGGACCTTATAGAGGTGTATAAGATCATGTGAGGCATGGATAGAATGAATGCACTCAGTCCTTTTCCCAGGGTAGGGGAATCAAGGACTAGAGGTAATCAATTTAAGGTTAGAGGGGAAAGAATAAAAGGGAACTTGAGTGCAACGTTTTTACACAGAGGGTGACACACATATGGAATGAGCTGCCAGTGGAAATGATTGAAATGGGTATCTGAACAACATTTAAAAGGCATTTGGACAAATACATGGTCAGGAGAGGTTTAGAAGGATATGGGCAAGGAAATAGATTTTTGTGCATGGACATTTTGGTCAGCATGGGCCAGTTTAGACTAAAGGGCTTGTTTCCATGCTGAAGGACTCCATGGCTCTATGACTCTGGATTAGTGAATGAACTGGACATCCTGTACATCCGTGGGCTGCATGGTGGCACAGTGGTTAGCACTGCTGCCTCACAGCGCCAGAGACCCAGGTTCAATTCATATTGAAGTGGATAGTGTGGAGTTTGCACATTCTCCCCGTGTCTGTGTGGGTTTCCTCCGGGTGCTCCAGCTTCCTTCCACAATCCAAAAATGCGCAGGTTAGGTGAATTGGCCATGCTAAATTGCCTGTAGTGTTAGGTGAAGGGGTAAATGTAGGGGAATGGGTCTGGGTGGGTTGCGCTTCGGCACGTTGGTGTGGACTTGTTTCCACACTGTAAGTAATCTAAGTATAAATACTGTTGCTGCAAGATTAGGTCAGAGACTGGGAATCCTGTCTTCTCATGCTTGTCCACCATCGACAAGGCACAACTCAGGAGCAGAATACTCCCCACTTGGCCTGGATGGGGGCAGTTCCAAAAACACTCAAGAAGCTCGACACCATCCAGGGACAAAGCATTCACTACCTCCACCCCCTGATGCTCAGTAACAGCAGTGTGTACCATCTACAAGATACCCTGCAGACACTCCCCAAACATCCCCTCCCTCCACCCCCTGATGCTCAGTAACAGCAGTGTGTACCATCTACAAGATATCCTGCAGAAACTCCCCAAACATCCCCTCCCTCCACCCCCCGACACTCAGTAACAGCAGTGTGTACCATCTACAAGATGCCCTGCAGAAACTCCCCAAACATCCCCTCCCTCCACCACACGACACTCAGTAATAGCAGTGTGTACCATCTACAAGATACCCTGCAGAAACTCACCAATGACCCTCAGACAGCACCTTCCAAACCCATGGCCACTTCCACCCAGAAGGACAAGGGGCAGCAGATACACGGGAACCCCACCCCCTGCAAGTTCCCCTCCGAGCCCCTCCCCATCCGGACTTGGAAATGTATCGGCCGTTCCTTCAGTGTGGCTGGGTCCCAATCCTGGAATTCCCTTCCTAAGGGACATTGTGGGTCTACCCACAGCACATGGACTGCAGCGGTTCAAGAAGGCAGCTCACCCCCCACCTTCTCAAGGGGGGACAACTAGGGACGGGACAGTAAATGCTGGGCCAAACAGTGATGAGCTCATCTTACGACAGGAATAATATCAGTGGGTAGTTTTGCACTCTCAAAGGGTGTTAGTGAATGTGATGGGGCTGAAACTGAAAACCCGTGAGCTGAGTTACTTGGATAAAACTATGATTCAGGAAACGACAAACCCCAGGGAGATCTCTTTAATTTGTTTTCCTGTTTCCTGAGCTGAGATCTTTCACAGGCAGACCAGGGTCACACATGCCCCCACCTTGTCCCCCGTCACTGACTGCCCAGTATCAGGGGCCCAGATCTACTGGAAACTCTATAACTTTGGTCACTTCACACAAAAGCAAAAACCTTTCGTCACTCCCCCTCCCCCCCACAATGGACAACCAGGACCTTCAATCACAACCTTGAGGAAACATTACCTTTCCAGGGATCCTCCAGGAACGTTCCTTGGGCCAGCTGGAAACAGTGACTTCAGACCACATGCAGAACTTCCTGTGTCTCGGCAGCCGGCTTTCCCAAGGGATGACCATGAATGAAGACGAGCAGCACTGTGCCTGCTCTGGCTTCTTCAGACAACAGGGCCCCCTGGAAATCAGCTAAGGGCCTGCTCCCTCAGGCTGATTGCTGAGCCATGCTCCTCTACTGTGGTGAAACCTGGACTGTCCGCTCACAACACATTCCGATCCTGGAGAGCTTCCACTGCTGAGGCCTGAATTGAAACCTCATCAGATGGAGAGATTGCCAGACCAACGTGACCATCCCCAGAAAGTTGCATCTATCTGTATCAAAGCCCTGCTCATCTGGAATCAATGGACAGGCCATTGCATCTGTAGGCCTGAAACCCACCTCCATCAGGAGGGTCTCTCCCAGCAAGGTCTTCTCTCCCAGAAGGTTCCTCCTTTCCCAGCAAGTTCCTCCTCTTTCAGCAGGTTTCTTCTCTCCCAGTAGGTTTAGATTAGATTAGATTTAGATTAGATTACTTACAGTGTGGAAACAGGCCCTTCAGCCCAACAAGTCCACACCGAGCCACCAAAGAGCAACCCACCCAGACCCATTCCCTTACAATTACCCTTTCACCTTACACTACGGGCAATTTAGCATGGCCAATTCACCTAACCTGCACATTTTGGACTGTGGGAGGAAACCGGAGCACCCAAAGGAAACCCATGCAGACACGGGGAGAATATGCAAACTCCACACAGTCAGTCGCCTGAGGCGGGAACTGAATCCAGGTTTCTCTTCTCCCAGCAGGTTTTTCCTCTCCCAGCAGGTTTTTCCTCTCCCAGCAGGCTCCTCCTGTCCCAGTAGGCTCCTTCTCTCCAAGCATGTTTCCTCTGTCCCAGCAAGTTCCTCCGCTCCCAGCAGGAAAGTGCAGCCAAACAGCAAGGGGAAGGGTTGTGCTCAATGTTGACTGAAAACGTGGCAGTGTTGCTATCCCTGACTGGGAGGAGAAAATTGCTGATCGTTCAGTGTGGCCTCCCACTCTAACAAAGACACCTCAAGGCTCAGCAGCTCAACCACAAGGGAGAGTGGTGACAGCAGAGGACAGAGCTGCCCATTCCATTTGCCTGTGTGATAACTTGCCCCCACGTGTTGGAGAATGTATGGAGCCAACACTGAGCACCCTGACTCTGCTGAAGGCCCATCCAGGCTGACACGCACCATCCTCAAACCTGAGCCCCCCCCCCCCCAGCAGCAACGGTTCCCTGTCTGTCCACACTGCTCAAGAATCATAGTCAGGGTACCACTTGATATTTTTATTCCATTTAACTTTCAATGATACCGATCATGAGACTGTGTTTCTGAACTGGTTTGACCCTGATCTGAGCTGGTGTTGCAAATAAAGCGAGCATGATATTGACTGGAAGCAGTTGATATCCCCGACATTGTTTCCAGATAGTTTGTGATGAGCTTATCGTCTTTGTAGAAGTAACTTGCACCGATGTGTCTGCCTGGTGGAACATCAGGACCACCTTAACGTAGCGTGCAGCCAATGAAATTCTTTGGATTATGCACTCATTGCTGTTGGAAACATGGTAACCCATTAGCAGACAAACACCAATGAAACTGTCAACAAATTGAGAGATAAACATTGACCAGGATGAACACTTTGATGTGGGAATTTGCCCCTCTGCTGTAGATAGCAGACAGGACATCGGTTTAAGGTCTGATCTGAATGAGAGCATCTCTGAGTGCGCAGCACTGAGTCTGTCAGTATTACAGACTTGCAGGCTCAATTATCAATAGGCATGGACAATGTGCGCAGCTTTGAGACCTGTTTGGCATTGTTAATAAGAGCTGATTTCTCTGTCCACCACCCTGGATATTTCCAGCAGACGGGTCGGATGAGGTACAAAGTTTCCCACTTCCCTGTCCTCTGGGCCTGGTCCCACCCAACTGTCGGACCCCCTCACCATTGCGATGTTGCAACCCTCTGCCTGGGCAAATGACCTCTGTCGGACTATGCCGCCAGCAGCTGCAGGTGAAGGGAGACTGGAACATGGGCCGGATAGTTTTCATTCCTGAGTTTACGGGCAGGCAGACCACATTTGGAGTATTGTGCACAGTTTTGGACCCTATATCTCAGGAAGGATGTACTGGCCCTGGAGCGGGTTCACAGGATGTTCATGAGAATGGTCCCATATGAGGAAAGTTTGAGGACTCTGGGTCTATACTCAATGGAGTTTAGAAGGATGAGGGGGGATGTAACATACAGGATACTGAATAGCCTGGACAGAGTCAATGTTGGGAAGATATTTCCATTGGGAGGAGAGACTGGGACCCAAGGGCACAGCCTTAGAGTAAAGGGAAGGCCTTTTAAAATGGAGATAAGGAGAAACATCTGCAGTGGTTTCCATGCAATTCTGGTCTCCTTCCTGTCAGAAAGATGTTGTGAAACTTGAAAGGGTTCAGAAAAGATTTACAAGGATGTTGCCAGGGTTGGAGGATTTGAGCTATAGGGAGAGGCTGAACAGGCTGGGACTGTTTTCCCTGGAGCATCAGAGGTTGAGGGGTGACCTTATAGAGGTTTATAAAATCATGAGGGGCATGGATAGGGTAAATAGACAAAGTCTTTTCCCTGGGGTGGTGGAGTCCAGAACTAGAGGGTATAGGTTTAGGGTGAGAGGGGAAAGATATAAAAGAGACCTAAGGGGCAACTTTTTCATACAGAGGGTGGTACGTGTATGGAATGAGCTGCCAGAGGAAGTGGTGGAGGCTGGTACAATTACAACATTTAAGAGGCATTTGGATGGGTATATGAATAGGAAGAGTTTGAGGGATATGGGCCGGGTGCTGGCAGGTGGGACTAGATTGGATTGGGATATCTGGTCGGCATGGACGGGTTGGACCGAAGGGTCTGTTTCCATGCTGTACATCTCTATGACTCTATAGTGAATCTATGGAATTGATTGCCAAGGAAGGCTGTGAAGGCCAGCTCATGAGTGTATTTAAGACGGAGATAGATAGGTTCTTGGATATCAAGAGGATCAAGGGTTACAGGGAGAAAGCGGGAGAATGGGGTTGAGAACCTTATCAGCCATGATTGAATGGCTGAACAGACGTGATGGGCTGAACGGCCTAATTTCTGCTCCTATGTCTTCTGCCTCATGGTCAAAATACCAGGAAAGAAGGGTCATAGGACCTGAAATGTTAACTCTGCTTTCTCTCTCTCCTGCCAGACCTGTTACGTTTCTGCAGTGGTTTCTGGGTTTTTTTTTCTTGAGGCTTGGCCTGAGCAGCTGTGCTAGGTCAGGGCTCCCTCTGTCCTGCTCTGCTCAAAGGTTGGAAGTTCAACTCCCCCTCAGAGTGACGGAGGACCTGAAACTGGATGCTGAGGTGTTGCGCTGAGTGAGCCATCGTGCCTCAGCCAATCCATTGCTGCTCTCACCCCATGTCTACCCCACTGTTCAACAGGTTTCCCTGAGGCAAGGTCAGATGTTGGTGACCTCTTCACTTCTCAAGACATTACCCATTGCTCCCAGCTGCCTGGAAGCACGGTGGAGACTGGTCCAGTCGAGCCGTTTGGGCGGGGTGGGGGTGTGCCATTGGATTATGTGGATAGAAATGGTGAGCAGGGATATGGGGAAAAAAGGCACGAGGTGATAGAAGCAGTGAAGGTGCGATGGGCTGAATGGCCACCTTCAGTAACAATTCTGTGTAAGTCCATTGGACCTTGCGATTGAAAGTTGTTGGCGTGCATTACTTAAGAGTTGCTTGTCAGAGTGAGGGAATGAAGCGAGGGCACAGTGCTTCATCAGTTAGGGCAGGTTCAGCCGAACCCTCACCCTTCAACTAAGGGGCGGCACAGTGGTTAGCACTGCTGTCTCACAGCACTAGGGGCCCAGGTTCGATCTCACTCTTGGGCGACTGTCTGTGTGGAGTTTGCACATTCTCCTCGTGTCTGTGTGGGTTTCCTCCGGGTGCTCCGGTTTCCTCCCACAGTCCAAAGATGTGCAGATCAGGTGAATTGGCCATGCTAAATTGCCCACAGTGTTAGGTGCATTAGTTAGAGGGATATAGGTCTGGGTGGGTTACTCTTCGGTGGGTCGGTGTGGACTGGTTGGGCCGAAGGGCCTGTTTCCACACTGTAGGGAATCTAATAATCTAAACTAAGCTACTTAAATCTAAACTACTTAAATCACCCACCATGAAGGTGGAGGTATTGACTGTGGAACCATGGACATCTCAGAGTGAGGTGGCGATGATGCAAGGACATTCTGGGATCCTGAGAAGGTTAATGCGGTGATCTGGCCAGAGTTTCCAAGTATCAAGATAGATCGATGTGCGAAACTGCAGTGTTTCTGTTGTCTGGGAGGAGGGAGCAATATAGAACATAGAACATAGAATATTACAGCGCAGTACAGGCCCTTTGGCCCTCGATGTTGCGCCGCCCTGTCGTACTAATCTGAAACCCATCCCACCTACACTATTCCATGTATGTCCATATGCCTGTCCAATGACGACTTAAATGCACTTAAACTTGGCGAATCTACTACCATTGCTGGGAAAGCATTCCATACCCTTACTACTCTCTGAGTAGAGATTGGAGCCAGTCACAGCGGGAGTGCTATTGGTTATCATCGAACCCCTACAGTGCAGACCGAAGCTGTTCAGCTCATCGATACAGCACTGACCCTCCAAAGGGCATCTCACCTCATTACCTCTTAACTCCCATGGTTAATCCATCCCATCTGCACATTCCTGGACACCACGGGGCTACACTTACACTGCTCTGGAAGTTTGGAAATCTGCCCCACAGATGGTGATTGATGCTCGGTCTGTTAATTTGAGTGAGCCAATGCCATTGCATGGTACGGGGCAGAGTCAGGTTTATGCAGAGAGATCTTGCATTAGCCAAACACGAGCAAACAACTTCAAACTGCTCATTGGCCTTACTTAAAAGGCATCAGGATGGGTACAATAATAGGAAGGGTTCAGAGGGTCATGGGCCAAGTGCTGGCAAACAGGACCAGATTAAATTCAGATATCTGGCCAGCATACACGAGTTGGACTGAAGGGTCTGTTTCTGTGCTTTATATCTCTGTGACTATGCTGTTCATCTCTTGCACTAACAATCCAGCTCAATACTTCCTGCTGCTGCACAAATAGAGAAGTATTCTCTGTTTCCCCTCCCACAGCGCCCGTGGGCTCGCTGAATGAAAATATCAGCCAAAAACTATATTGGTGCCAGATAACGTCTGTTTACAGAGGTGGATCCACGCCCAAAAGAAACTGGATCGAAAAACCTCAAACAAACTTGGCTTTTTGAAATCTTCACAAGTAACAGGAAAGGTCACTTTCCCAACATCATTTCAGAGTGTGGGTCAACATGTACCCCCAGGGGAATGGTTAAAGGACAGTGTCTGACCCACTGTCCCAGCCAGTCCCAGAGGGAGGGGGGAAAGGACAGTGTCTGACCCACTCTCCCAGCCAGTCCCAAAGGAAGGGGGGAAAGGACAGAGTCTAACCCACTGTGTCCCCCAGTCCGGGGCCAAGCAGGGAGGTGGGGGATGGAAGGACATTGCCAGTCTGTGTTACCTCCTCCCTTCCACCTTTTCAGCAGGTAGAGTGGATCACCCTGTCATTAGCTTTGCAGACAGCGTGGTGTTAGAACTGCTGTCAGTGTGTCAACTGACTTTTATCTGTCCTTGCCCATCCCAAAATCGGAATGAAGTGTTTTTTTTTAAGGAAGGGTTTCTGTCGAAACTGGCACCTTTCCCAGCCATGGCCGTGTGCCAACACGAACACACAGTTTTCCGCCCAACACCTTTAAGTCCCATCGAAGGCTTGTGCACCTTTGAATGTTTTTCGGGTACACTTCCTGGTGAAGTCCCAGCACTTAGTGAGGCTGTACACTGCAGCTGCCTCCAGACAGCTGATGGCTAAAAGGGAAATGGCTCTCTGTAGCTGGTGGTAAGGCTCTTGCTGAACTCAGGGAGACAGATAGCAGGGTGACTGAGCTGACTGGGGCTGTTCGAAGGGAGCTGTGAAACTTAATCTCCACTCCTTCCCTGCCACACCTACACAGCCCCCTCGACAGCAACCAGCCCTCTCAGCTCTTCAGTCAAAGTGAAAGATTCAGTCAAATCTCTGACAGAAGGGATTCATTTTTACCATTAACTCACGGGGTGTTAGTGACACTGGCCGGGCCAATATTTATAGCCCAGCACTAGCTGCCCAGAGTCAACAGTTAAGAGTGAAGCACTTTGCTGTGAGTCTGGACTCATGTGTAGGCCAGGCCAGGTAAGGATGGCCGATTTCCCTCCCTAAAGGACATGAGTGAACCAGATGGGTTTTTCCTGGCAATCGATAATGGATCCATAAGGTAAAGGCGTGGGCTGTGTGGCCCATTGAGCTTGCTCAGCCTTTCAATAAGATCATGGCTGACCTTTTCATGGCCTCAGCTCCACTTACGCACTCGTTCACCCGTACCCTTAATTCCTTTACTGTTCCAACAATCTATCTATCTTTGCCTTAAAAACCTTCAGTGCAGTAAGCCTCAACTACTTCCCTGGGCAGGGAATCCCACAGATTCACAACCCTGTGGGTGGGAGAAGTTCCTCCTCAGCTCAGTCTGAAATTGGCAGATGGTCCACTTCACTCCTGACTCTTTTTACTGAATTCAGACTATGCTCCCTGCCCATGGCAGGATTTGAACCTGAGTCCCCAGGTCATCAGCTGAGTTTCTGGGTTAGTCATCCAGCAATAATGCCACTCGGCCATCACCTTCTCCCCTGAAGGCCTGTGGTAGAAGGTAATGAAATAGGAGAAGCCCTTGTCACATTTGATCCTTGCAAGATTTCATCTCCGTGATCCTTTTTGCTTTATTATTTTTTTAAAACGCCCCCCCCCACACTCCCGCCTAACTGCGGTAGTGCTTTTTTATGCCCCCAGCACCCATGTTGTGTGTGTGCAGGTGTGAGATATAGTGAGAGACACAAGGTGCATGAATCTCTATTTAACTTCCACCCCCAGGAAGAAAAGGAACACCCGAGTGGCCAGTGACAAGCAGTGCCCTTCACATCAAAGGGTAATGCTGTGTGATCAACCAGTGAAGGGGAGGGTAGGGATTAAATCAAAATAGAGTTGGAGGGGGAAATAATGCACTCACCTCTCCCTGAACAACTCCAGGGTGTTGATGGAGACCTCTCCTTCTCCAAGGACACCCGGGCTCTAAGGTAACCGCGGAAGAGGGGCAGGCAGTCGGCCCTAACCACCCCCTCCACGGCCCGCTGCTTGGGCCTGTTTAGGGCCAGTTTGGCCAGGTCCTTTTTGCTTTATTCATTCACGGGACATGAGTGTCACATGTAGGGCTCAATGTTGATTGCCTAGAGAGCAGTTAAGAGTGAACTATGTTGCAGTTGGTCAGGAGTCACGTGCAGTTCAGCCCAGGTGAGGATGGGAGCTTCTGATCCCTGAAATGAACTGGATGAACCAGGTGGGTTTGCCCACCCCCCCCCCCCCCCCCACCAAAACCCTTGGCGATTCATGGGTCATGGTGAAGGCCCTTCATTCCCAATCGTTATTGAATCCCAATTCTGCTGTCTGCCGTGGCAGGATTGGAAGCCAGGTGCCTAGAACATTCCCTGGGAGTCTGCATTAACAGACTGGCATGGCCAACATCACCGACCCCACTTTGCAGATGTGAGCAGGACGTTGAACAACAGGAGGGGTTGAGTCAAGGGAGACAGGGGCAAGCACAGAACTGTGGGAAATAGAATGACAGTGTGTGACACCGTGTGCAGTGTGTATACAGTGCCGTGTCCCTCCCTGACAGTGAGTGACACCGTGAGCAGTGTGTATACAGTGACGTGTCCCTGCCTGACAGTGTGTGACACCGTGTGCAGTGTGTATACAGTGACGTGTCCCTGCCTGACAGTGTGTGACAACGTGTGCAGTGTGTATACAGTGCAGTGTCCCTGCCTGAAAGTGTGTGACACCGTGTGCAGTGTGTATACAGTGCAGTGTCCCTCCCTGACAGTGTGTGACACCATGTGCAGTGTGTATACAGTGCCGTGTCCCTGCCTGAAAGTGTGTGACACCGTGTGCAGTGTGTATACAGTGCAGTGTCCCTCCCTGACAGTGTGTGACACCGTGTGCAGTGTGTATACAGTGCCGTGTCCCTCCCTGACAGTGAGTGACACCGTGAGCAGTGTGTATACAGTGACGTGTCCCTCCCTGACAGTGTGTGACACCGTGTGCAGTGTGTATACAGTGACGTGTCCCTGCCTGACAGTGTGTGACAACGTGTGCAGTGTGTATACAGTGCAGTGTCCCTGCCTGAAAGTGTGTGACACCGTGTGCAGTGTGTATACAGTGCAGTGTCCCTCCCTGACAGTGTGTGACACCATGTGCAGTGTGTATACAGTGCCGTGTCCCTCCCTGACAGTGTGTGACACCATGTGCAGTGTGTATACAGTGCCGTGTCCCTCCCTGACAGTGAGTGACACCGTGTGCAGTGTGTATACAGTGCCGTGTCCCTCCCTGACAGTGTGTGACACCGTGTGCAGTGTGTATACAGTGCAGTGTCCCTCCCTGACAGTGTGTGACACCGTGTGCAGTGTGTATACAGTGCAGTGTCCCTCCCTGACAGTGTGTGACACCGTGAGCAGTGTTTACATAGTGCTGTGTCCCTACCTGACAGTGAGTCTGCTGGGGATATTTGAGGTATGGAATTGCCAATCTCTCGGTCATGATTAGCACTGATGCCTCACAGCGCTACGGACCCAGGTTCGATTCCTGCCTCTAGCGACTCTCTGTGTGGGGTTTGTACATTCTCCCTGTGTCTGTATGGGTTTTCTCCCACAATCCATCGATGTGTTGGTTTTTTCAATTTGCTCTGCTAAATCACCCATCATACTAGGTGCATTAGTCAGGGGTAAACCTAGGGTAGGGAAATGGGTCTGGCTGGGTTACTCTTTGGAGGGTCGGTGTGAACCTTTTGAGCTGTCGGGCCTGTTTCCATACTGTAGGGAGTCTAAAAAAGCAGTTTGCCTCATAACCTGTAATATACTTTGCCATTTTAAATAAACCGACCCACAGAGTTAGTCAATCCCTGATCAACTTCAGAAAGTGACAGCAATGACACAGTTCGCACAATGGAATGGGATGGTATTCCTCCTGGTTGGGCAGGGAATGGGAGCTGGGGAAGCCTGGACTAACAGGGCTGAATGGCCTGCTTCTACACGGTAAGTTCTCTGTAAGACTTTAATTGAGAGAATTTCACTTCTATAACAAAGAAACACTCAAAGAACTGCAGGTGCTGGAAATCAGAATCAGAAACAGTAATTGCCAGAGAAGCTCAATGCGTCCTCAGCATCTGTGGAGAGAAATCAGAATTAACACTTCGGGTCCTGGGAATCTTCATCAGAGTTGTCATTTCAGGATGGTCATTCTTCAGAACTTCATTTCTGTAGCTCTTTTTGTACTGAAGGAAGGGTCAAATTGTCCTGCAGCCAATGATCTCAAAGGCACTCCCTCTATGTCTCTCATACAGCAGAGCTCACAACAGGGCCGTGACCAGAAGCAGGTAATCCACTGTGGAATCCATCGATTAGACCCACTAGCTTCTGACTCAGTGACATGGGGGCTCTTCACAGAGCCAGGGTTGTCAAATGATTTAGATGTGAGCATAAGAGGTATAGTTAGTAAGTTTGCAGATGAAGCCAAAATTGGAGGTGTAGTGGACAGCAAAGACGGTTACCTCATATTACAACAGGATCTTGACGAGATGGGCCAATGGGCTGAGAAGTGGCAGATGGAGTTTAATTCAGATAAATGTGAGGTGCTGCATTTTGGGAAAGCAAATCTTAGCAGGACTTATACACTTAATGTTAAGGTCCTAGGGAGTGTTGCTGAACAAAGAGACCTTGGAGTGCAGGTTCATATCTCCTTGAAAGTGGAGTCGCAGATAGATAGGTTGGTGAATAAGGAGTTTGGTATGCTTTCCTTATTGGTCAGAGTTTTGAGTACAGGAGTTGGGAGGTCATGTTGCGGCTGGACAGGACATTGGTTAGGCCACTGTTGGAATATTGCATGCAATTCTGGTCTCCTTCCTATTGGAAAGATGTTGTGAAACTTGAAAGTGTTCAGAAAAGATTTGCAAGAATGTTGCCAGGGTTGGAGGATTTGAGCTACAGGGAGGGGCTGAACAGGCTGGGGCTGTTTTCCCTGGAGCGTCGGAGGCTGAGGGGTGACCTTATCGAGGTTTACAAAATTATGAGGGGCATGGATAGGGTAAATAGACAAAATCTTTTCCCTGAGGTCGGGGAGTCCAGGACTAGAGGGCATAGGTTTAGGGTGAGAGGGTAAAGACATAAGAGACCTACGGGGGCAACTATTTCACACAGAGGGTGGTACGTGTGTGGACTGAGCTGTCAGACGAAGTGGTGGAGGCTGGTACAATTACAACATTTAAAAGGCATCTGGATGGGTATATGAATAGGAAGGGTTTGGAGGGATATGGGCCAGGTGCTGGCAGGTGGGACTAGATTGGGTTGAGATATCTGTTCTGCATGGACGGGTTGGACCGAAGGGTCTGTTTCTGTGCTGTACATCTCTATGACTGTATGACCCCATCGAAGGACGATGGCCCTAACCCGGAGAGTTGCTCACAGACATCATGTGAGGCATCCTGAGCAATCCTCTATATATCTGCTTAGCCAGAATTTTGGGTTTGAGCCCAGTAGAACGATAATCCACTCCTATCCAGGACCACGTACTTCCTGGCCCACAGGTCCATTTCACTTTTATACAGCTGGGCGATTTTGTCTGTGCCAATGACTGTGAATCGGGTCAGGAGAAGGCCACTCAGCCACTTTAGCTAGTTCTACCCCTTCATTGAACTCTGCATTCCTGCTTTTGCTGCACATCCCCTTTTTGGTTTACAGAAATTGATTCATCTCCGGCTTTAATGGCCTAGTGTCATTTAGCCTGTGTTTCAGGATATGGGCTTCACTGGCCACACCAGCGTTTCTTGTTTGCTCATGGCTGTCCGTGTTGGATCTGTCCACAGGCTATTTGGCCAAGGGAGGCCTCGCAAATAAATCTGTCCCTAATTGTCCTGCAGACGTTGCCACAGCATCGACTGCAGATTATTCCAAATGTCTTACGTTTTGATGAAGGTCAGTTGACCTGAAACGTTAACTCCGATCTCTCTCCACAGATGCTGCCAGACCTGCTGAGCTTTTCCAGCAACTTCTGATTTCCAGCACCCACAGATCTTTGTGTTTTTATTTTGAAACGCAAACCCTTTCAGACTTTTATTCTTGAACCAGCACAGATGGTTTGTCCCCCTGTTTACCCTCTTGGTCCCCTTGATTGGTTTGATGTATCTTTCCTGGGCTGTGGGTCTCAGTCACATTTCTTACCCAGAGGGGTGCCCTGCTCCCAGAGTGGGGTTTGAACCCACAATGTCGGGAGAGGGTGACGGCTGCCCATTGAGCCACAGCTGTCGCTGTTATCCTGCACTCACAGAGCTGAAACCTTTGAAGCCTGATGATGCCCACAGAGTGAGGGCAGCTTTGCGGAGATTGGGAGCTGTGCCCACCCGAGACTTGAGCTGCCACTTTATTTCCTCTCCTCTGCCCTCCCCTGCTGCCCCCAGCTGATAGCTGCAGACTTTCAGACCCTGGGAAGATTAGAGAGCTCCAGCTCAGCCTCATCTGAGAGGCCTCCCTTGGCCAAATAGCCTGTGGACATATCCAATGTGATCAGCCATTTGGAGGACGGTAAAGTCAGGAGGTGGGGCACAGTGCCTCTCACCAGATCCCACCGGCGTTTTCAACAGAAGGGCATGTTTCTGTTAAAATTGCCCAACTCTCCCCATACCTTCCCCCGTAACCCCTCCCCCCTCCACTAATAGATTTCCCAAATCCCCTCCTCACCCCCCCACCCCGACTACAACGGTGGATTTAGATTGAGGATGGGATCAGGCTAGAGCATGAATGAAGATTGATTTTGATTGGGCCATTAATGTTTAATAAAAGCACCCCATTGATTTGCTGGTCAGGCAAAGAGGTCATTCAGTGCAGGGAAGGGGGAGGGGATGCACTTCGGTGGGAAGGATATTGGGAGACAATATAAAATGGTGGGGGGGGCAATTATAAAGAGGGTGGGGCAGGAGCTGGGGGGAAATGTGCACCGATCATTGAAGGTGGTGGGACAGGTAGAGGGGGCAGTGAATAAAGCACACAGTGTCCTCGGGTTTATTAACAGGGACACAGAGTCCAAGAGCAAGGGGCTGATGCTGAACGTGTCCCAGCCCCTTGTTAGACCCCAGCTGGAGTACTGTGTCCAGGTGTGGGCCCCACATTATCGGAAAGATGGGGAACACGTCGGAAAGAGAGGGCATGAGCGATTTACAAGAACGGATCCAGGGATGGGGAAAGGTCAGCGATGAGGAGAGATTAAAGAGGGTGGGAGTGTTCTCTCTGGGAGAGAAGGGGCTGGGAGAGGGAGATCTGAGAGAGGTTTTCAAAATCCCGAGTGGGGAGGGGGCCTGGACAGAGGGGAGAGGGAGAAGCTGTTCCCACTCGGAAAAGGAACAGGAACGAGAGGGGGGTAGATTTAAAGGGATGTACAAATGGAGGGAGGGTGAAGTGAGGGAGAGAGTTTCTCACCCAGTGGGTAGTGAGGGTGTGGAATGTACTGCCTGGGAATGGAGGGAGGGGGGAGGCAGGTTCAACTGAGGCATTCCAGAGGGACAGAGGAGAGAAATGGGGGGGGGTGGGGATAGGGGTGGGAAGGGCAGGAGAGTGGCAGGCATGAATGGCCTCCTGTGCTGTCCCAAACCTGTGATTCAGGGTCGATTTCCCGATGGATGGAGGCTTCTTTGTCAAGAGACCACTTGCACCATGAGGATTCTTGGAAAAGGTGGGTTTGATTTTGAAGGAAGTGGGAAGTTTGTCTGGGTGTGATAATTTATTCACCCACCCCACCGCACCCCACCCCACCCCACCCCACCCCACCCCACCCCACCCCACCCCACCCGTAACTGCAGAAGGCCCAGGGTGTGATTAGATTAGATTCCCCACGGTATGGAAACAGGCCCTTCAGCCCAACAAGTCCATACCAACCCTCCGAAAAGTAACCCACCCAGACCCATTCCCCCATATTTGACCTCTGACTAATGCACCTAACATTATGGGCAATTTAGCATGGCCAATTCACCTGACCTGCACATCTTTGGACTGTGGGAGGAAACCGGAGCACCCAGAGGAAACCCACGCAGACACGGGGAGAATGTGCAAACTCCCCATAGACAGTCACCTGAGGCTGGAATCGAACTGGGATCCCTGGTGCTGTGAGGCAGCAGTGCTAACCACTGAGCCACCATGCCACCCTAGGGTGGTGGGCTGATTGAAGAGGAATCTTGAGTCGGATGAGGCTGGACCCAGTCGATGGCCCATAGGCCACAGTAGGCAGCTCTCTGGGGACCTGGCTCCAAGGAATGGAGAAATCTGGAAACTCCTGTTTGGTTTCTTTCCTTTTGGATTAAACTTCTCTTTTAGTTTAACCCCCTGTGTGCTCTGGTGCTGATTTCTCACTGGGAAGTGTATGCGTCAGTGCTGTGATTATGAGCTGGCTATTCAGCCAGCGGAAGCAGATGGTTTCAGACCAGGAGTAGGCCACTCGGCCTCTTGATTCAGTAACAGCATGGCTGATCTGATCATTCTCTGTTACCACCTTCCCCACCCCGTAAACATTAACCTCCCCTCCTTCCTTGGCACGGTGTCTGCCCAGCCCCACCTTCAGGGACTCTGCTCCTGCCTCCTACCCAGGAAAGGGCTTTCCACAGACTGAGAGAAAACAGAAGTCTCCCTAAATCTGTTTTACATGTTTTAAACCTCTCAAGCTGACTCTACTAACTATTAATTAGATATTTTAATGTCATGTCCCAAATATTTATTGTCCCAATCCTGTCATAATAACACTTAACAGAGAAACCTGTTATATTACTTGTGTTATCCCATCTCACCATCGTGACCACTGAGCCTTAACCTTACTCTGCTAATTGATGTAAGAATGTTCCACTGTGGTAATCCCATCCACAGAGCACAGATTGCCAGTGGGCTTCACGTTTTAACCCTTTCCATGCTTTCATGTTCTTTATTTTCCATACCGGGAGACTCTCCAAATCAAACACCCCACTGAAGAAACCCCCAAACCCCTCTCAAAACCATTACAGCCCTTTGTCTATGAGCATGGGCCAATCCAGCAGAGGTCTGGGACTGGGCGATGCCCTCCCGGGGTTGGGGGGGCGGAATTGGCATCTGAAGAAAGGGAGGGTGGAGGCTTGGGGGTGGGTTGTGAGCATCTGGAAACCTGATGGCACACCTCCACCCAACACACAAGGGAGGAGTGTGGCATGGATGAACAAAATGCCAGAGTTCGGAAATTGGGAGATCATCTCTGATGGAGTTCTTTACCCATGCTCCTTATCGACAATAAAGATGGAGCACCTTTATTCCTTGTTAACTCTCCCCTTTCCTCTTCCGATTAGATCACAAGGGCCCGGGAATTGGCTGCTCCCGGAGCGTTGGCGCCTCCATGGTCCTAGGAGCCTTGAGGTGTAGCAACCAGGAAGACAATGGACTCAGGCAGCCCCCCATTTCCAATGGCGACCATGATAACATGGTGAGTGTGACCAAGCCTGGTCTCGGCTTGGGGGGGGTTTGGGGATAGTAACCATTCAATCAGAACGAGGAGATGCTGAGCTCCCTCAGACTGTTCCACCAATCAATGGGATCAGGGCATTGTTTTATTCAGTCACAGGATGAGTGTGCCTCTGGCCAGGCCAGCATTTACTGTCCATCCCTGGAGGACAGTCACCCCCATCTCTGTGGGTTCGGAGTCTCATATAGGCCAGACCAGGCTTGGTTGGGCAGTTTCCTTCCCTAAATGACATTAGTGAACCACATGGAGTTTTCCAATAATTGACATTGGATCCATGCTCATCATTAGACTCTCAATTTAGAAGTTACTTTTAATTGAATTCACATGGCGGGGATTTAAACCCAGGTCCCCAGAACATTCCTGGGTCTCTGGGTTAATAGTCCAGCGATAATACCACCACTAGGCCATTGTGTCCCCTGCTGACTGCCACCCTCAGTCCACTCACTTGCCTTAGCGAGTTTGTAGAAGATTTGTAGCTCAGGTTGAGGTTCTGGATGTAGGTTTGCTCACTGAGCTGGAAGGTTAATTTCCAGACATTTCGTCACCCTACTAGGTAACATCTTCAGTGAGTCTCCAGGTGAAGCACTGCTGCTGATTCCTGCTTTCTATTTATATATGTGTGTATATACATTATATTATATATATATTATATATATAAAATATATATTTATATGTGTGTGTATATATATATATGTGTGTATGTGTGTATATATATATATATATATATAAATATATATTTATATGTGTGTGTGTATATATATATATATATTTATATGTGTGTGTGTGTATATAAATATATATTTATATGTGTGTGAATATGTATATATAAATAGAAAGCAGGAGTCAGCAGCAGTGCTTCACTTGGCGGCCCACTGAAGATATTACCTAGTACGGTGATGAAACGTCTGAAAATGAACCTTCCAGCTCAGCGAGCAAACCTACATACAGACTCACTTGCCTTTTGTCCAATGGCTATGATGCACAGCTCCCCAGAGATGAGGGGTGGGTGAGGTGGGGCTGGAACCATGTGCGTGAATTTCACGTTGCCGACGTATTGGTGGGTTGTGGGATGGGGGCGGGGGGGGGGTGGAGCGCAACACAATGTGTCAGCCTGGAGAAGGGCTCGCCTTGGGAAACGATGCCGATAGAGCATGAGGCATTGGTCACTAACTCGAGGCCAGGCCTGATGAGGGAACGAGAGGCCTCGCAATTCATGGCGATTGTCAAGGACTGCGGTTGTCATGGTGATGAGCAGTGAGCTTGGCTACCGGCCTATCCAGAAAATTCGTTCAAATTTGTTTCAAGCTAGCCAGCACTGTGAAGGGGGTGAGCGAGTGGGTTAATTCACTTGGTATCTTCACGCTAATATTCACCATCTTTCAACTCCCAGCAGGTTTACCTACTCCCCATATCCTCCCTTACACAGGGCTGATTAAAACATTGTCCATCCCCACTCTGAACACTACAGATCACCCAGCCTACACTCTCAACCAGAAAGGTTTTCTGAGATTAATCCCTTACAGATTAGTGTGAAAGTCTGTTCTTGATTCACCTAATTTTAAGGTTGCGACCTTCAGTTTGTTTCTTATCAGAAGGAAATAGCATTTCCTTATCTATCCTATCGAAATCTTTATTTAATAATGGGATGTGGAGTCACTGGCTGGGCCCAGCATTTACTGCCCCCTGTCCCTAGTTGCCCCCTTGAGAAGGTGGGGGTGAGCTGCATTTCCTGCCCCTGTCCCTAGTTGCCCCCTTGAGAAGGTGGGGGTGAGCTGCATTTCCTGCCCCTGTCCCTAGTTGCCCCCCTTGAGAAGGAGGGGGTGAGCTGCATTTCCTGCCCCTGTCCCTAGTTGCCCCCCTTGAGAAGGAGGGGGTGAGCTGCATTTCCTGCCCCTGTCCCTAGTTGCCCCCCTTGAGAAGGAGGGGGTGAGCTGCATTTCCTGCCCCTGTCCCTAGTTGCCCCCCTTGAGAAGGTGGGGGTGAGCTGCATTTCCTGCCCCTGTCCCTAGTTGCCCCCCTTGAGAAGGAGGGGGTGAGCTGCCTTCTTGAACCGCTGCAGTCCATGTGTTGTGGGTAGACCCACAATGTGCCTTAGGGAGGGAATTCCAGGATTGGGCCCAGCCAGATTGAAGGAACGGCCGATATATTTCCAAGTCAGGATAGGAAGATGCTCAGAGGGGAACTTGCAGGGGGTGGGGTCCCCATGTATCTGCTGCCCCTTGTCCTTCTGGATGGAAGTGGCCGTGGGTTTGGAAGGTGCTGTCTGAGGGTCTTTGGGGAGTTTATGCAGGGTATCGTGTAGGTATCGTGGAAGTCCCTCCCTCAGGGACATTGTGGGTCTACCTGTAGCACATGGACTGCAGTGGTTCAAGAAGGCAGCTCACTGACTCCAGAGCAGTTAGTGATGGGCAAAGTAGTTGGAGCCACTTCCTTTGGAAATGCAGCGAAGAACTCCCGACCTCTCACTTCTGCTTTTGAGAGCTGTCTTTGCAGGAGACACACAGACAGACAGACACAGACAGACGCACACACTGACAGACACATACACACAGATGTGCACACAGACACAGACAGACGCACACATATACGCACAGACACACAGACACACACACACACACACATATACAGACACAGACAGACACACACACACACATACACACACACACACACACAGACAGACAGACAGACACAGACAGACGCACACACACACACAGACACACACACACACAGACACAGACAGACACACACACACACACACAGGCGCGCACACAGACACACACACAGAGACGGACACACAGACACACAGACACAGACACACACACAGACACACACAAACACAGACACACATGCAAACACACACAGACACTCACAGACACACACACAGACGCACATAGACACACACACAAACACACACACAGACACAGACAGATGCGCACACACACACACACACAAACACACACAAACACAGGCACACACAGACACACATGCAAACACACACAGATACTCACAGACACACACAGACACAGACACACACACAGACACTCACACAGACGCACACACACACGCACACACACACACAGACATAAACACGCGCACACACAAACACACACACACACAGACACACACAAACACAAACACACACACAGACACACACAGATGCACACACACCTACAGACACACAAACACACACACACTGACACACACACAAACACAGACACACACAAACACAGACACACTCAGATACACACACACACAGACACACACACAGATGCACACACAAACACACACACAAACACACACAGACACACACACACACACAGACACACACAGACACACACACAAACACAGACACACACACAGACGCACACAAAAACACACACAGACACACACAGATGCACACACAAACACACATAGACACACACACACAGACGCGCACACAGACTCACACAAAAACACACAGACACACACACTGACACACACACACATAGATGCACACACAAAAACACACACACAGACGCTCACACAAAAACACACACACAGACAGACACACATAGACGGTCACACAGACACACACACAAACACACAGACACACACACAGTCACTCACAGTCACTCACAGTCACACACAGTCACACACAAACACACACAGACACACACACATAGATGCACACACAAAAACACACACATAGACGCACACACAGACACACACAGACACGCAAACACACACACAAACACACACTGACACACACACACATAGACGCACACACAAAAACACACACATAGACGCACACACAGACACACACAGACACGCAAACACACACACACATAAACACACACACACACACAGAAGCACACACAGAAGCACACACAGGCGCAAACACAGACACACAGACACACAAACACAGGCACACACACACACATGCAAACACAGACACACACACAAACACACAGACAGACGCACACACAGATGCACACACAAACACACACAGACAGACACACACACAGACGCACAAGCAAGCACACACAGACACACACAGACACACACACAAACACAGACACACACAGACACACACAAACACACACAGACAGACGCACACACAAACACACACAGACACACACACACAAACACAAACACACACATACACAGACACACATATAGACGCACACACAAACACACACACACAGACACACACACAAACACAAAGGCACAAACACAAACACAGACGCACACCGACACACACACACAGACGCACACACACACGCACACACACACAGACATACACACGCGCACACACACACACAAACACACACAGATACACAAACACACACACAAACACAAACACACACAGACACACACAGATGCACACACAAACACACACACATACAGACACACAAACACACACACACTGACACACACACAAACACAGACACACACACACAAACACAGACACACTCAGATACACACACACACAGACGCACACACAAACACACACAGACGCAAACACAGACACACACAGACACACACTGACACACAAACACACATAGACACACACAAACACACAGACACACACACAAACACAGACATACACACAGACGCACACCCAAACACACAGACACACACACAGACACACACACAGACTCACATACAAACACACAGACACACACACAAACACACACTGACACACACACACATAGACGCTCACACAAAAACACACACATAGACACACAGACACACATAGACGGTCACACAAAAACACACACAGACACACACCCAGACACACACACAGACACACACACAAACACAGACACACACAGATGCACACACAAATACACACACACACACACACACACACACACACAGACACACAGAGACACACAGAGACACACAGAGACACACACAGACACACACAGAGACACACAGAGACACACACAGACACACACAGACACACACACAAACACAGACACACACACAGACGCACACACACACAAACACACACAGACACACACACAGACACACACACAGACACACACACAGACACACACAAACACACATAGACGCGCACACAGACTCACACACAAACACACAGACACACACACAAACACACACTGACACACACACACATAGACGCACCCACAAAAACACACACAGACGCTCACACAAAAACACACACATAGACACACATAGATGGGCACACACAAACACACACAGACACACACACGCACAGACACACACACACAGACACGCACACACATAGACGCACACACAAAATCACACACACAAACACAGACGCACACACAAACACATACAGACACACACACAGACACACACACAAACACACACTGACACACACACACATAGACGCACACATAAAAACACACACACAGACACACAGATGCACACACAAACACACACACAGACACACAAACACACAAACACACACAGACGCACACACAGACGCACACACACACAGACACACAGACACACACACAAACACGCACAGACAGACGCACACACAGAGGCACACACAGACAGGCACACACAGACACACACACACAAACACAAACACACACATACACAGAAACACACATAGATGCGCACACACAAACACACACACAGACACACACACAAACACAAAGGCACAAACACAAACACAGACACGCACACACAGATGCACACACACAGACGCACAGACGCACACACACAGACACACACACAAACACACACACACACACAAACACAGACACACGCACACACACACAAACACAGACACACGCACACACACAAACAGACACACAAACACAGACACACGCACACACAGACACACAAACACAGACACACGCACACACAGACACACACACACACACACAAACACACACACACAAACGCACACACACGCAAACACAGATACACACACAGACATTCACACAAACACACACACACACTCACACACACTCGCACACACAGACACACACACACACAAACACAGACACACTCAGATACACACACACACAGACACACACACAGACACACACACAAACTCACACAGACGCACATACAGACATACACACAAACGCACACACAAACACACACAGACACACACACAGACACACACACACAGACTCACACACAAACACACAGACACACACACTGACACACACACACACATAGACGCTCACACAAAAACACACACATAGACACACAGACACACATAGACGGTCACACAAAAACACACACACAGACACACACAGACACACACACAAACACACACAAACACACACACACAGACACACACAGACACACACTGACACACACTGACACACACACACAGACACACACACAGACGCACACACAAACACACACAGACACACACACAGACACACACACAGACGCACACACAAACACACACAGACACACACACAAACACACACAGACGCGCACACAGACACACACACAAACACACACAGACGCGCACACAGACTCACACACAGACTCACACACAGACACACACACAGACTCACACAGAGACACACACACAGACACACACACAAACACACACTGACACACACACACATAGACGCACACACAAAAACACACACACAGACGCTCACACAAAAACACACATAGACACACACACACAGACACACATACACACACACACAGACACGCACACAGACTCACACACAGTCACACACAGTCACACACAGTCACACACAGTCACGCACAGTCACGCACAGTCACACACAAACACACACAGACACACACACATAGATGCACACACACAGACCCACACACAGACGCACACATAAACACACAGACACACACACACATAGACGCACACACAAAAACACACACACAGAAGCACACACAGACACACACACACACACACAAACACAGACACACTCAGATACACACACACACAGACACACACACAGACACACACACAGACTCACACAGACGCACATACAGACATACACACAAACGCACACACAAACACACACACAGACACACATAGACGGTCACACAAAAACACACACATAGACACACAGACACACATAGACGGTCACACAAAAACACACACACAGACACACACACAAACACACACAAACACACACAAACACACACACACACACACACACACACAGACACACACACAGACACACACAGACGCACACACAAACACACACAGACACACACACAGACACACACACAGACGCACACACAAACACACACAAACACACACACAGACACACACACAAACACACACAGACGCGCACACAGACGCGCACACAGACGCGCACACAGACGCGCACACAGACTCACACACAGACTCACACACAGACACACACACAGACTCACACACAGACACACACACAGACACACACACAAACACACACTGACACACACACACATAGACGCACACACAAAAACACACACACAGACGCTCACACAAAAACACACACACAGACACACATAGATGGTCACACAAAAACACACACACAGATGCACACACAAACACACACATAGACACACACACACAGACACACATACACACACACACAGACACGCACACAGACTCACACACAGTCACACACAGTCACACACAGTCACGCACAGTCACGCACAGTCACGCACAGTCACACACAAACACACACAGACACACACATAGACGCACACACAAAATCACACACACAAACACAGACGCATACACAAACACACACAGACGCACACACAAACACACACTGACACACACACACAGACGCTCACACACAAACACACAGACACACAGACACACACACAAACACACACTGACACACACACACATAGACGCACACATAAAAACACACACAGACACACACACAGACACACAGACGCACACACACACAAACACACACAGACAGATGCACACACAGACGCACACACAACACATACAGACACACAAACACAGACACACACACACACAGACACACACACACAAACACAAACACACAAATACACAGACACACACATAGACGCACACACACAGACGCACACACAGACACACACACAAACGCACACACACAAACACAGACACACACACACACAAACAGATACACAAACACAGACACACGCATACACAGACACACAAACACACACACACAAACGTACACACACACACACAAACACACAGATACTCACACAAACACAGATACACACACAGACATTCACACAAACACACAAACACACTCACACTCACACACACTCGCACACACAGACACACACACACTCATACAAACACAGACACAAGACACACACTCACACACACACACACCGACACAGTCTCAGACACACAGACACACTCACACAAACACAGACACACACACACACGCCGACACAGTCTCTCTCTCTCACACACACAGACACACACACACTCACACACACACACTCACACACACACACACTCACACACACTCACACACACTCACTCACACACACTCACACACACTCACACACACACACACTCTCACACACACACACTCTCACACACACACCGACACAGTCTCACACACACAGACACACACACACACTCACACACACACACACACTCACACACACACACACACACACACACACACACACTCACACACACACACACACACACACTCACACACACACACACACACACACACAGACACACACACACACACACACGCCGACACAGTCTCTCTCTCTCTCACACACACAGACACACATACACAGACACACATACACAGACACACACACACTCACACACACACACACACACACACACACACACACACACACACACACACACACACACACACATACACACACCAGCACCACTCTTTACGTGGACCTCACATGTATAGAAGTGGGTCCCACCTTCTCCAATTGAGCTGGTGTGGTGGAGCATCCTAAAAAGGGGGATATTTAGGGTGGGGATTCCAGAGCTTGGGTTGCAAGGGATTGCAGGAAGCCGTACGGAAGTGATCAAAATCAGAGACACACAGGGGGCTGCTCTGGGAGAGCCCACAAAGTCTTTGGGGTTGAAGGTCAGGAAAAGTTCATAGAGAGAAGGAGGAAGTCAGGCAGCAGAGGGATTTGATAACAAGCATGCCAATTCCAAATCCCGCACAGATGACGTCTGGATGGAGCTTTATAGCGAAAGAGTTGGCACTGAGTGCTTTTCTCTCCCCTTTGTATCTCCTTGCAGCTGAAGGAGCTAGAATGCCAACGGGATACCCTCTTGCACGGCCTGGAGGTGGTAGATTGGGCACGGGACTGGTACCGTCAGCAGATCCGCACCCTGCACCAGAGGCAGGGGCACATTAGGAGGGCTGTCGGAAAGAAGGTGAGCCCTAGCACGGCTGACTGCCCGGGCAGCTGAGGGAAGGGGCACCCCTAACCATGCCCCGCTCCTGTCCCACCCGGGCCAAGCGGCCTCCTCTCTCTTTCTCTCTCTCTCTGTCTGTCTCTCCTTCTGTCTGTCTGTCTGCTTGCCCCTTTCTGTGTCTCTCTCACAGCACTGAGCCTAGCTGGCTTTTGCAAATCCAGCCTGTGTCCCGGCATTCCAGCCCAACGTTGGAGCCAGGCCCGGAATTCTGGCTCGGAATTCCCAGCCCATTGTGATCCTTGTGCTCAGTAGCTCCCCTGTCCACCTCCCAGCTTCCCCCCAACCCCATTCCACCACTGGGTCCCCTCATAGAGATAGAAATGTTGGAACAGAAGTAGGCCATTCTGCCCATCCAACCTGCCCTCTTTGACCAAATGCCTTTGTACCCACACCGTCCCCTTACATCGACATTGTTCACTGACAATGTATTAGCCCTGTGCTTTGACCATACTCAAAAGACTGAGTGTCTGGGGGTACAGGATTCCAAAAATGCACCAACCCTGGCGTAAGGAAGCAAAATTCTCATCCTCGCGATCCTACGTGGCAGTACGGTCACGCTTTAACTGGTTTCCCCGGTTCGCGACTCCCTGAGCAGGGGGGACATATCTTGCCAGTATCGTCCCTGCCCGTCCCTTTCTATTTTGTACGTTTCAGTGAGATCATCTCCCATTCCTCAATGATCCAGACGCCCAGTTTGCCTGAGTGCTCTTGACAGGACAGTCCCACTGTCCCAGAAGCCTCCACGGTAACAGGTTCCTTACTGAGGTATGGAGGTCCAAACTGGTCTGGGTGCTCCAAGAACCAAACTCCAATACAATGGAAGCAAGACCTCACTGCTCCTGTACACAAACCCTCTTGTTATAAAGGCCAATGTTCCTATTAGCTTGTTGCACCTACCTGCTCATCCTCAGTGACTTATCAATCATGCCACCTAGTTCCCTCCGAACACCTTACTTCCCAAACTCTTACCATTTGTGTAATATTCTATTCATCTTCTTATCCATCCGAATTACACAATGCCCCTTCCAAACCCACGGCCACTTCCATCCAGAAGGACAAGGGGCAGCAGGTCCATGGGAACCCCACCCCCTGCAAGTTCCCCTCCGAGCCCCTCCCCATCCCGACTTGGAAATATATCGGCCGTTCCTTCAGTGGGGCTGGGTCCCAATCCTGGAATTCCCTCCCTAAGGGACATTGTGGGTCTACCCACAGCACATGGACTGCAGCAGTTCAAGGCGGCAGCTCACCCCCACCTTCTCAAGGGGGGCAACTAGGGACAGGGGCAGTAAATGCAGCTCACCCCCACCTTCTCAAGGGGGGCAACTAGGGACAGGGGCAGGAAATGCAGCTCACCCCCACCTTCTCAAGGGGGGGGGCAACTAGGGACAGGGGCAGTAAATGCAGCTCAGCCCCACCTTCTCCAAGGGGGCAACTAGGGACAGGGGCAGTAAATGCAGCTCAGCCCCACCTTCTCCAAGGGGGCAACTAGGGACAGGGGCAGTAAATGCAGCTCAGCCCCACCTTCTCCAAGGGGGCAACTAGGGACAGGGGCAGGAAATGCAGCTCACCCCCACCTTCTCAAGGGGGGCAACTAGGGTCAGGGGCAGGAAACGCAGCTCACCCCACCTTCACAAGGGGCAACAAGGCACGCGGGCAATAAACGCCAGGCCCAGCTAGAGACGCCCACATCCTCTGAGTGCATACGAGTAGATCTTTGCTTATTCAGAATTGGTCTCCCCCTGATGTGAAGGTATTCAAAGGTCTTTGCCCTGAGCTTTCAGAGAGTTGAGGGTGGGATTGTTCTGTCTCTGAGGGCTTCCGGCCCACCAGTCTCCTCAGAGCCTGCCCTGCCTACTTGCTGCATTGTGCTATCCTCCTGTTCCAGGACCAACCTGCCGAGCCTGCCCAGGACCGAGCCTGCCACCTATTGGCCAAGATCCAGGAAGTGAACTACTGCCTCGGTGATCTGATTTGCTCCTCCGGAAAGGTTAGTCCCTGCCAAGGGTGTGTGAAATGGCCACCCTCCCTCAGATTGGGATGGTATGGGCGGGGGGGGGGGGGGGGGGGGGCGGTGTGGGTTTGGTGGGGGAGCGGGGAGGGGGCATGGAGCTGGGAGAGGAAGAGGGGATGTTGCCACATTCACTGCCAACCTCAGTTGGTAGGAGGGATGGAAACACACCTCAGAGGTCTCACTCTCACTGAGGGTACAAGAGATTACAGACAGTAACCACGGTTATAATCTCAGCTGATTATGGCTTGGCACTTGCTGAGTCACATATTCCTATTTCTTATGTTCTTACAAGGCGAAGCTAGATGGATTTTGGAACAGTAAAGGACTTAAGCATCACGGTGAGAGGGTGGATAAGTGGAGCTGAGGCCATGAATAGATCAGCCATGATCTCGTTGAATGGCGGAACAGGTTTGATGGGCCAAATGGCCCATTCCTGCTCCTGGTTCTTAAGTTCTTTCAGAAATGACACCTTTATGTCACTTTCCCAAATTTACTTTCTGACCTTTTTATTGCGAAAATCAACTTAACAATCACAGAACAGAAACCAAAATCCATCTGCCCCTATTTTAAAAACCAAATGCCCAAATGATATAAAAGTCAACGTAATACACACATTTATGACGGAGTACGGCTCCGTTAGTGTATTTGTCACCACCTGCTCTGGTGAAACGTACTCAGGTTTCAACTGAGCAGCCTCAGAGTTGAAAACTCTGTTGATGAAATCGATCTTTGAAAAGGTGGGGGTGATCACAAAGACTGTGGGATTGTGGGTAAAACTAATCTGGTTGACATTCTTTTGGGAAGGAAATTTGTCCCTCCACCCCCCCCCCCCCCCCCCCCAATAGAGGACTCTGTCAAGCTGGGGTCATTAGCAACAGGAGCAAGAGCCCGACAAATTTACCTCCTCTCACACCCCTAAAGCACCACGTCTGCTCTCCCATTCAACACCATCCGGATTGTGGACTCTCCTAGGGCTACTGGGTTTAGACACTGGAATGTTTTACTGTCATACAGCACAGAAACAGACCCTTCAGCCCAACCAGTCCATCCTGACCACATTGAATTCCAAACTGAACAAGTCCCACCTGCCTGCTCCTGGCCCGTATCCCTCTGTCTGGTTGGGGGGGGGGTCTCTGTGATGATTGACGTGTTGGCCAACCAATGGCAGGAGCCTGGGGGAGCAGGCCCTTGAAGATAGAAAGTCCAGTGATGACCACTCCCAGATTATGTCCAGCCTGACCCAATGGTACCCACCTCTAGCCTTGCCGGAATATTTTACTGCCAGATTGTCCGATCTTTAAAAGCGAGTCATTTCAATCTAAATTATTCTTTCTCTTCCGGGCTGGCTGGAAGGCCAGTAATTGTTACCCATCCCTGACTACCATGTGAACAGGTGGAATGCAAAGATGTCTCACAGGGCGGCAAAGAGGCACCCCCATTGCTGTAGGTCTGGAGTCACGTGTAGGCCAGACTGGGTAAGAAGGTCAGATTTCCCTCTCTCCAGAAAATAAACGAACCCAATATTTCTTTTTTTTCCATTTTATTTGTTTCCATTGCACGTCTGGATGTTTTTTTTAAACTGTCACCATCTTGCCAGTGTTCACCGTGAAAGATCCCCACATTGTAAGTATAAGAGAGGGAAGGGGAGGAAGGAGGGAAGGAACTAAATGAAAATGGAGTGCTCCCTCTCCAAGGACACCCGGGTGTGAGAGTCGCTGTGGAAGAGAGGCAAGCGGTTAGGAACTATCATTCCCCCTCCCCACTCCCCCCTCCCCCCCTCCACTCCCCATCCCTGCTGCTGGGATCTGTCAATGGCCAGGCCCACAAGGAGCTAGTGCCGTCCAGATCCTGTCCAGACCTTCCCGGCACACAGGTAATTCCTCCTTCCGAATCACAGTGGGGAGTAGAAGATTTCCTCTCTCTGTCCACGGACTGCACCAGTTAAAGAAGGTAGCCCACCACCATCTTCTTAAGGAGCAACTATGGGCAGGGCGATAAATGCTGGGGGAGGGCCCAGCCAACGATGCCCACATCCCACCGGCGAATTCACTTGCTGTCTTTTACCCATTCCCCAGGTCCACCCCACCCCCCATCCCCTGAGGGTCCTCCCTATCCACTTGTTGGCTTTTGCATTCAATGACTGGCTGAGTCACCTCTTAGCGAGGTTTGAAAAGATTTGCAGCTCAGGTTGAGGTTCTGGATATAAATTTGCCCGCTGTAGGGTTCCCAAGAACAGGAAATGACATCATCAACCCAAGGAAACCTAAACACATAAATAAAAAGCGGGCCATACCACCAGTGCTTCATCTGGAGGCTCACTAATGATGTTACCCAGTTTGGTGACGAAATGTCTGAAAACGAACCTTCCAACTCAGCGAGCAAACTTTGATCCAAGTCATCGCTCTCAGCCAACAGCAATGATGTAAGCATTGGGTTCAGACCTCATGGTCTGAACAGCCTCCAGTGGAAAGGGCCAGTGTGGGATAACAATGCTGGGGGAAGAGGTTGATTAATTTCCATCCGCACGTCTATTTCCACTTTGAGGCTGTGAGGGTTCTGTGGGACTCTGTGAGGGGAGGCATTCCACAGGTTCCCCACCCCCAGGGAGATGTACTTCCTTCTCGTCCCGGTTTTAAATCTGTTACCCCCATATCGGAAAATGGTGACCTCTCATTCTAGATTGCTTCACATGAGGAAACATCTTCTGTACCTCTACTTTGTCAACCCCTTTGCGGATGACATAGGGAGGTGATGGCTGAGTGGAATTATTGCTATGCTATTAATCTAGAGACCCAGGGACCCGGGTTCAAATCCCACTACGGCATGAAAAACATTATTCAATAGAAGGGTGGAGTTAAGGAATCTAATAAAACTCATTGACATTATTGGTGGTCAGAAAAGCCCATCTGATTCCTTGGTGTTCTCTGGGCAACAAAAACCTGCTGGTTTGGCCTACATGTGACTCCAGACCCACTGCAATGTGGTTGACTCTTAACTGCCCTCTGGGCAATTAGGGATGGGCAATAAATGCTGGCCAGCCAGTGACACCCCTATCCCATGAATGAATAATTCAAGAAGTGAGATCCCCTGTCATTCTCCCAAGCTGTTCCTTCTCTCCTCATATCACAGAAGTTTATCTCTGGAATGAATCCAGTGAGCCACATCATCCTGCAACATCAAAGGATACTGTTGACTGCAACACCCTCCTCGCGTCCCACTGCCTTTCAAAGGCCTGGCAGGTGTTTCCAACTGACTTGGCCCTGAAATCCTCTCCTGGCAGGATGCTCAAAGAGAGGAGCCTCAGAATGGACCTTTTATCAATTTCCTGCCGGGATCCCGGGATGCTTAATGAGACACCTATACTGTCCCTGTCAAACTGGGATGTCTGCTCACCCCTGCTTTAATTCAGCTTTGTCGGATACCCTTATCCCTCACGGCCTTCTTGATCAAAAATCTGACTCAGAGATGTTCAAAGGGCCCAGTCTGGGGATCTGGGTTCACACGCCCGACGGCCCGAGCTGACCTGGAGCTCCTTGTGTGACAGACTGACTCTCCCGCACTAAAGGTCTCCATCTCCAGCCTTCGCAGTGACCCTCGGGCGAGGGTGCCTTCCCGGGTTTGACCCTTGCACCAGTGTCGAGAGCTCTGAGCCTCCACCCTTTCTCATTCGCAGGTGCCATTCTCTGCCCCTCGGGTCGATGGCTTCAGATCTCCCCTTGGAGCAGAATCATTCCAACAACAGCCAATCAGATCGCTGAAAGAACAGAACTACCTGTTGACCAAGGTAGGACCCGCTGGTGTTCATGGATATGCCTGACAGATGTGGATCAATGTGGGGTTATCCATGTTGGTAGCAAAAACAAGATGGCGGGTTATTATCTGAATGGCATTGGGAAAGAGTGGGTGGGAAGGGGGGATGTGCAATGACACCTTGGTGTCCCTGTACCAGTCACTGAGGCTAAACATTGCAGGAACAGCAGGTGGTGAAGAAGGGAAATGGGCTGTTGGCCTTCCCAGCGAGACTGTTCATGTACAGAAGCAGGGGCGTCTTGCTGTAATTATGGTGAGACCACCCTGGGAGTGCTGTGTGTGCTGTTTGGATCTCCATAACTGAGGGAGGATAACAGAGGAGCAGGTATGTGGACAGGTTATGGAAAAAGATAAAACAGTGTTGTTCTGAATATAAAAGCAGGGGTGTACTTCTGAGGTTCTATACACCACATTTGGAGCATTGTACGCAGTTTTGGATCCCATCTCGCAGGAAGGATATATTGCCCTTTGAGCATGTTCAGAGGAGTTGCACGAGAATGATCCCAGGAATGAAAATCTTAACATATGAGGAATGTTTGAGGACTCTGAGTTTAGAAGGATGAGGGGGATTCTAATTGAAACGTACAGAATACTGAATGGCCTGGACAGAGTGGATGTTGGGAAGATGTTTCTATTGCGAGGAGAGACTAGGACCCAAGGGCACAGTCTTAGAGTAAAGGGAAGGCCTTTTAGAACAGAGATAAGGAGAAACTTCTTCAGTCAGAGAGTGGGACATCAATGGGATTCACTGCCACAGAAGGCTGTGGGGGCCAGGTCATTGGGTATATTTATGACTGGGATAGATAGGTTCCTGAGTATCAAGGGAGTCTAGGGTTACAGGGAGAAAACGGGAGAATGGGGTTGAGAAACTTATCAGCCATTGATCCTGTGCTCCTATGTCGTATGATCTGGGTGATTTTAACTTCTCTGATATTGACTGGGACTCCCTTAGTGCCAGGGGCTTGAATGGGTGGGGGTGGAGTTTGCTCTGTGTGTCCAGGAGGGGCTCTTGCAGCATTATGCAAATAGTCCAACTAGGGAAGGGGTAATACTACACTTGATATAGGGGAATGAGCCAGGCCAAGTTATCAAAGTATCAGTGGAGGAGCACTTAGGGAGCAGTGACCATAATTCTGTGAGTTTTAAGTGGCTTATGGATGAGGGTAAGAGTAGTCCTCGGGTAAAAGTATGAAATTGGGGAAGGTTAACTACCACAGTTTTCGGGCAGGAACTGGGGAATGTGGACTGGGGCCAGCTGTTTGAGGGTGAATCCATATCTGGCATGTGGGAATATTTTAAAGGCCAGTTGATTAGCATGTTCCTGTGTAAATGAAGGATATGGATGGCAAGATTTGGGAGCTTTGGATGACAAGAGAAATTGAGAGCTTAGTCAAAAAGGGAAAGAAGATATATGTAAGCTTTAGGAAACTGAAGACAGAGGGAGCCCTTGATGAAGACAAAGATAGCAGGAAAGAATTTGAACAAGGAATTAGGATGCTAAAAGGGTCCATGAAATGTCTTTGGCAAACAGGATTAAGGTAAATCCAAGGTGGTTTATACATATTTCAGGAGGAAGAGGGTAGAGAGGGACAGGGTAGGTTCACACAGACAGAGGGATCTAAGCATACCATAAGACCATAAGACCATAAGACATAGGAGTGGAAGTAAGGCCATTCGGCCCATCGGGTCCACTCCGCCATTCAATCATGGCTGATGCGCATTTCAGCTCCACTTGCCAGCGTTCTCACCGTAGCCCTTAATTCCTCTAGACAACAAGAACCTATCAATCTCGGCCTTGAAGACATTTAGCGTCCCGGCTTCCACTGCACTCCGTGGCAATGAATTCCACAGGCCCATCACTCTCTGGCTGAAGAAATGTCTCCGCATTTCCGTTCTGAAATGACCCCCTCTAATTCTAAGGCTGTGTCCACGGGTCCTAGTCTCCTCGCCTAACAGAAACAATTTTCTAGCATCCACCTTTTCAAAGCCATACAGTCCACAGTTCCCTGAAAGTAGCAACACAATTGGATAAGGTGTGTGGCATGCTTCTCTTCATCAGTCAGGACATGGAGCATAAAAATTGGCAAGTCATGTTGCAGCTGTTAGGAGGGCTTTAGTCAGGCCACCTTTGGGAACATTGTGTACAGTTCTGGTTGCCAGACTACCAAAAGGATGTGGAGGCTTTGGATCATGTATGGAAACAGTTTGCCAGGATGTTGCCTGGTTTGGAGGGGATTAACTATGAGAAGAGATTGGGCAAACTTGGTTTGTATTCACCTGAATGTCGAAGGGTGAGGGGCAGTCTAATAGAAGTTTCCAAAATTATGAGAGACATGGGTAAGAATGGATAGTTGGAGTCTTTTTCCCAGGATAGAATGATAGAATGGATAGTTGGGGTCTTTTTCCCAGGATAGAATGATAGAATGGATAGTTGGGGTCTTTTTCCCAGGATAGAATGATAGAATGGATAGTTGGGGTCTTTTTCCCAGGATAGAATGATAGAATGGATAGCTGGAGTCTTTTAGAAATGACAGTAGGTAGGGGTCATGGTTTAAGGTGAGAGGGGGTAAGTCTGAAGGAGATGTGGGAGGTGAGGTTTTTTTACACAGAGGGTGGTAAGTGACTGGAATGTGCTACCAGAGGAGGTGCTGGAGAGGCTGATACAATAGCAATGTTTAAACGGCATTTGGACAGATACATGACTAGGCAGGGAATAGAGGGATTATAGACTACATAGAGTCAAAAGGTTTTTAGTTTCAGAACACATCGTGTCGGTGTCATCTGGGTGGGCCGAAGGGCCTGTTCCTGTGCTGTACTGTTCTTTATTATTAGTATAAAAGTTCAGAAAAGATTTACAAGGATGTTGCCAGGGTTGGAGGGTTTGAGCGACAGGGAGAGGCTGAATAGGCTGGGGCTGTTTTCCCTGGAGCGTCGGAGGCTGAGGGGTGATCTCGCAGAAGTTTACACATTATGAGTGGCATAGATAGGATAAATAGACAAAGTCTTTTCCCCCTGGGGTGGGGGAGTCCAGAACTAGAGAGGGGAAAGGGTGAGAGGGGAAAGATATAAAAGAGACCTAAGGGGCAGCTTTTTCACACAGAGGGTGGTACGTGTGTGGAATGAGCTACCAGAGGAAGTGGTGGAGGCTGGTACAATTACAGCATTTAAGAGGCATTTGGATGGGCATATGAATAGGAAGAGTTTGGAGGGATATGGGTCAAATGCAGGCAAATGGGACTAGATTAATTTAGGTCGACATGGATGAGTTGGACCGAAGGGTCTGTTTCTGTGCTGTACAGCTCTATGACTCTATAAGACCATAAGAACTAGGAGCAGGAGTAGGCCATTTGGCCCCTCGAGCATGGTCCACCATTCAATAGGATCATGGCTGATTCCACACACCCTCAGATCATTGTCCTGCCCCATCCCCACAACCATAACAGGAGGGGGTTGGGCAAAAACCTGCTGAAGCTGGGCTGACACTTGCACAATTGCTGTAAGAATTGCTCGCAGTACCAATCTTAAACATTGCACAAGGAGGAAGCTCCCTGACCCCAGCTCACCAGGAACTGAATCAGGAGAAAGGGGGCATTAGAGAGGAAACAGTGTCACCTGCAACATGAGGGGAGAGGGCTGATTGGTTGGGCCACGTTGGCATGGAGATGCAGCAGGAGCTGTTAGCTCGAACCAGGCACGTTGATTGGTCAGAGCATTGCCGCAGGATTGGCTGTCTCCATCGGCCTTTCCTCATTGAGAAAAGTGTAACAGGTGAACGTATTCTGTTGAGCTGCAGGGAGTAGGGTTCCATGCATGGATACATGAGAATTGTAAAGGTGATAACCTCACACTGTCTTCCAGGGTCCATCTTAGCACAGTCAGGATTGGCTAACAAATGCTGTCCAATTGCTGAAGCTCCATCTGATTTCTGACACTGTGGTTTCTCTGACTGTAGCACGTGACAGCAGTCCCTGCCCCTTGACAGCACCCCACTGTCTTCCTGTTTTAATGTGAAACAGCACACTGTTCATTCATGTCTGTGTCTGGCCTACAGGAACTGTCATCGAAGCGTGAACGAGTCGTTACCTTAGAGCAGGAGAAAGCTTCTCTGGTCAAGCGGCTGATGGAGGATCGAGGAGCCCACGCCCAACTGACCCCGAGGACAGGGACATCACGTAGTCCCCCACCCTGTTCTTTTCCACACTGGGGAAGTGAAGAGGAGCCATGAATCTCCCCTGCAGACAGGACTACCCAACGGTAACTCTGACACCAGTCGGAGGACAGTGCTCCAACACTCCAGCATCCCAGGAGGAACTGGCCAGGAGTTTGCTGTTTCCACTGCACATTTAGTTAGGATAATAGGTGAAAGACAGAGGCTCTTAATCAAGGACTGAACCATTGGGGTGGACTTTGCTCTTTCAGAGAGAGAGCCAATGGATCATTGACGTTACCTCACAACTTTGCTCTGTGCGACGCCCCAGCGTGTCATACAATAATCCTTTCTGTCTATTCACGGCTGCGATTATTTATTTCTCTATTTATATAAATTATTGCCAATGCTTTCTATGTGTGTCCCCACTTTGTCACACCCAACATTTCCCCCATGGGACTATCCCCACCCACAGGATATGGCGCTTGGAGAGGAAAGTTAGTTTGCTTTTTTTGTCTTTATATCGTTAACGAATATTGTAAAAGTGCGTTCTGTAGAACAGTTAAACAATTCTCCAGGAGGGTCAGGAGTCTCCAGGAACTGAAGATTAAACACACTACAGTACTACAGGAAGAAAAGAGTTAAAGTCAACAGAGCTTTAAAAGGATTTTCTTATTTCCAATTTTATTTGAACATAGAAAGCTGAAGGAAAAATATGCTTTGAATCATTCACTTTAGTTCCACACTGGTAATATTACACACAGGCAAACTTCCAGCTGTAATGTGTCTCACAACTCACCTCCTGACTCCCCAAACAATATTTAAAAGAAATCTGCATGGGTATGTGATTAGGAAGAGTTAGAGGGATATGGAGGAATATAGAGAACAGATGCTGGAGATCAGAGTCAAGTGTGTGGTGTTGGAAAAGCAGAACAGGTCAGGAAACATCCAAGGAGCAGGAGAATTGATGTTTTGGGCAAAAGCCCTTCATCAGGAATGAGGCTGGGAGCCTCGAGGCTGGAGAGATAAATGGGAGGGGGGTGAGGCTGGGGGGGAAGGCAGCTGAGAGTGCAATAGGTGGGTGGAGGTGGGGGTAAAGGTGATATGTCGGAGAGGAGGGTGGAGTGGTTAGGTGGGAAGGGTAATGGACAGGTAGGACAGGTCATGAGGGAGGTGCTGAGTTGGAAGGTTGGAACTGGGATAAGGCGGGGGGAGGGGAAATGAGGAAACTGGTGAAATCCACTTTGATGCCCTGGGGTTGGAGGGTGCCAAGGCAGATGATGAGGCATTCTTCATCCTGGCATGGGGTGGTTAGGGAGTGGCGATGTAGGAGGCCCAGGACCTGCATGTCCTCAGCGGAGTGGGAGGGGGGAGTTGAAGTGTTCAGTCACAGGGCGGTGGGGTTGATTGATGTGCGTGTCCCAGAGATGTTCTCTGAAGCGCTCTGTGAGGAGGCGTCAGTCTCCCCAATGTAGAGGAGAATGCCTCAGGAGCAACGGATACAATAAATGATATTGGTGGATGTGCAGGTAAAACGTTGATGGATGTGGAAGGCTCCTTTGGGGCCTTGGATGGAGGTGTGGGCGCAGGTTTTGCAATTCCTGCGGTGGCAGGGGAAGGTGCCAGCAAGGGAGGGTGGGTTGTTGGGGGGTGTGGACCTGACCAGGTAGTCACGGAGGGAATGGTCTTTATGGAAAGTGGATAGGGGTGGGGAGGGAAATATATCCCTGGTGGTGGGGTCTTTTTGGAGGTGGCAGAAATGTCGGCGGATGATGCAATGTATATGGAGGTTGGTGGGGTGGAAGGTGAAGACAAGGGGAGTTCTGTCTTGTTGTGTTTGGAGAGGCAACCAGACCCCACCACCCCCCTCCCCACCCCTATCCGCTTTCCGGAAAGACCATTTCTCTGCGATTCTCTTGTCATGTCCACACCCCACACCAACCCACACTCCCATACTGGCACCTTCCCCAGGGTGGGGTGGTTAGAGAGTGGTGATGGAGGAGCCCCAGGACCTGCAAGAAATGCAAAACCTGGGCATCCTCCATCGCCACTCTGTAACCACACATGCCAGGAGGAAGAATGCCTCATCTTCCTCCTTGGGTCCCTCCAACCCCAGGGCATCAATGTGGATTTCACCAGTTTCCTCATTTCCCCTCCCTCCACCTTACCCCAGTTCCAAATTTGCAACTGGGCACCTCCCACGTGACCTGTCCTACCTGTCCACCTTCCTTCCCATCTATCCGCTCCACCCTCCTCTCCGACCTATCACTTTACCCCCACCTTTATCCACCTATCACACTCTCAGCTACCTTCCACCTCCTCCCCCCCCCCCGACCGTCCCACAGCTCCACCCCCCTCCCATTTGTGTCTCCACCACCTTGGCTCACAAATCTCATTCCTGATGAAGGGCTTTGGCCTGAAACGTTGATTCTCCTGCTCCTCAGATGCTGGCTGACCTGCTGTGCTTTTCCAACACCACTCACTCGACTTAGATGGATATGGGCTAAGTGCTGGCAAATGGAACTAGATTTAATTTAGGATATTTGTTTGACATGGATGAGTTGGACCAAAGGGTCTGTTTCTATGCTGCATGACTCTATGACTATGACTCTATAAAGCCCGCCAACAAGGCACAAGTTAGGAGGGTGAGGGAATGCTCCCCACTTGCCCCGGATGGGGGCAGCTCGAACAACACTCAAGAAGCTCAACACCATCCAGGACAAAGCAGCTCCCGCTTGAGTGGCACAACATCCACAAACATCCCCTCCCTCCACCCCCCCGACGCTCAGTAACAGCAGTGTGTACCATCTACAAGATACCCTGCAGAAACTCCCCAAACATCCCCTCCCTCCACCCCCCGACACTCAGTAACAGCAGTGTGTACCATCTACAAGATACCCTGCAGAGACTCACCAAACATCCCCTCCCTCCACCCCCCGACGCTCAGTAACAGCAGTGTGTACCATCTACAAGATACCCTGCAGAAACTCACCAAAGACCCTCAGGCAGCACCTTCCAAACCGATGGCTACTTCCATCCAGAAGGACAAGGGGCAGCAGATACATGGGAATCCCATCCCCTGCAAGTTCCCCTCCAAGCCCCTCCCCATCCCGACTTGGAAATATATCGGCCGTTCCTTCAGTGTGGCTGGGTCCCAATCCTGGAATTCCCTCCCTAAGGGACATTGTGGGTCTACCCGCAGCATATGGACTGCAGCGGTTCAAGAAGGCAGCTCACCCCCACCCTCTCAAGGGGGGCAACTAGGGACGGGCAGTAAATGCAGCTCACCCCCACCTTCTCAAGGAGGGCAACTAGGGACAGGGGCAGTAAATACTGGGCCCAGCAAGTGATGTCCGGATCCCAGGAATGAATGAACAACAAATTGCATCCGTTTCCAAGCACTTCATTGCTAATGGAGTCCTTTTATTTTGGAAGAGCAGTCACTGATGGGTTGTGAGAAATTTGCCAGTCAATTTGCACCCAGCTCCAACACACACAACACCGAGATGATGAATTTTGGGCTGTTGTATGGGGTGAAATTTGAAATGGCTCTGTAGGTCTTTCCATGGCCAGCAGAGATAGTAAGCAGGCATTCAATTTCTTGTCTGATTTCCCGGCAGAGAAATGATAGGAATACAGAAGTTACAGCACAGAAAGACACCATTCAGCCCATCAACAGTGCATGGCCCTCATTATTGTGCATACCTCAATTAAGTCATCGCCTTCACCCTCCTCTGTTCCAAAGGGAAACAGCCCTAGCCTATCCAATCTCTTCCTATAGCTGCAGGTTTCATTAAAGGGTGTGAGTGACAGAGTCATAGCGTCATACAGCATGGAAATAGATCCTTCGGCCCAACTAATCTATGCCAGCCATAATCCCAAACTAAATTAGTCCCATCTGCCTGCTCCTGGCCCATATCCCTCCAAACCTTTCCTATTCATGTACTTATCCAAATGTCTTTTAAACATTGAAACTGTACCCACATCCACCACTTCCTCTGGAAGGTGATTCCACGTGCGAACCACCCTCTGTGTAAAAAAAATTGCCTCTTACGTCTTTTTTTAAATCTCTCTCCCCTCACCTTAAAAATGAGCCCCCTAGTCTTGAGATCCCCCATCCTAGGGAAAAGACACCTGCCATGAACCCTATCTACATGCCTCATGATTTTGTAAATTTCTACGCTCCAGTGAAAAAAGTTCCAGCCTAGCTAACCTTTCTTTATAATTCAAACCCTCCAAACCCGGCAATATCCTGGTAAATCTCTTCAGAACGTCCTCCAGTGTGATGATGTCCTTCCCATAACTGGGTGACCACAGCTGCACACAAACCCTCCATCATGTGTTTTTACAACAATCACTGGTAATTTTGGACTTGCCATCAGTGAGATTAATGTTCCCTCAGTGGAAGTTATGGTTCAGATCCGCTACTGATATGGTCGAAGAATCACTGCAGGAGCAGTGGGAATGTGAACCGAGGTAAGCTGATATTACTGACTGAATTTCCAGTTACCGTGGTCTGCTGGAGTATTGTGTACAATTCTGGGCATCACTTTATAGGAAGGTCAGAACTTACCGGACAGAGTGCAGGCGGGTTGACGGGAATGATCTCGCAAATGCAAGGCTCCAGTTACGAAAACAGATGAATTTTGTGGAGGGTTAGGGTAGCCATTGTCACTCACTGCCCCTTTCGGGATGGAATAAACTCCTCAGTAACAGTGCAAGGCCCGTGAGCTCGGTCAGACACAGCCTGGTCCATGTATACCTCAGTGGGTCCAGCCAGCACAGAACCGCCTGTGCCATCATTTCACAAACAGAGGCACCAGCTCATCTGCAACTGTCCAAAGGGAATGGGTGGTTATTGTTACTGATCACACGCTGTCCTTCACCCGACTCCCTCCCACTGGAATTGGCCAGGGCACTGGGTCAGATACTGTCCTTTCCCCCCCTCCCTCTGGGACTGGTTGGGACAGTGGGTGAGACACTGTCCTTTCCCCCTCCCTCTGGGATTGGCTGGGACAGTGGGTCAGACACTGTCCTTTCCCCCCCTCCCTCCGGAATTGGCTGGGACAGTGGGTCAGACACTGTCCTTTCGCCACTCCCTCTGGGACAGTGGGTCAGACACTGTCCTTTCCCCCCTCCCTCTGGGATTGGCTGGGACAGTGGGTCAGACACTGTCCTTTCCCCCCCCTCCCTCTGGGATTGGCTGGGACAGTGGGTCAGACACTCCTTTCACCACTCCCTCTGGGACAGTGGGTTAGACACTGTCCTTACCCCCTCCCTCTGGGATTGGCTGGGACAGTTGGTCAGACACTGTCCTTTCGCCACTTCCTCTGGGACAGTGGGTCAGACACTGTCCTTTCCCCCCCTCCCTCTGGGATTGGCTGGGACAGTTGGTCAGACACTGTCCTTTCGCCACTCCCTCTGGGACAGTGGGTCAGACACTGTCCTTTCCCCCCTCCCTATGGGAATGGCTGGGACAGTGGGTTAGACACTATCCTTTCCCCCTCCCTCTGGGATTGGCTGGGACAGTGGGTCAGACACTGTCCTTTCGCCACTCCCTCTGGGACAGTGGGTCAGACACTGTCCTTTCCCCCCTCCCTATGGGAATGGCTGGGACAGTGGGTTAGACACTATCCTTTCCCCCTCCCTCTGGGATTGGCTGGGACAGTGGGTCAGACACTGTCCTTTCGCCACTCCCTCTGGGACAGTGGGTCAGACACTGTCCTTTCCCCCTTCCCTATGGGAATGGCTGGGACAGTGGGTTAGACACTATCCTTTCCCCCTCCCTCTGGGATTGGCTGGGACAGTGGGTCAGACACTGTCCTTTCGCCACTCCCTCTGGGACAGTGGGTCAGACACTGTCCTTTCCCCCTTCCCTATGGGACTGGCTGGGACAGGTCAGACATTGTCTTTTCCCCCATCCCTCTGGGACTGGCCGGGGCAGTGGGTCAGACAGTGTCATAGAACATAGAACATAGAAAAATACAGCGCAGTACAGGCCCTTTGGCCCTCGATGTTGCGCCGATCCAAGCCCACCTAACCTACACTAGCCCACTATCCTCCATATGCCTATCCAATGCCCGTTTAAATGCCCATAAAGAGGGAGAATCCACCACTGCTACTGGCAGGGCATTCCATGAACTTGCGACTCGCTGAGTGAAGAACCTACCCCTAACATCTGTCCTATACCTACCACCCCTTAATTTAAAGCTATGCCCCCTCGTAATAGCTGACTCCATACGTGGAAAAAGGTTCTCACTGTCAACCCTATCTAAACCCCTAATCATCTTGTACACCTCTATCAAGTCACCCCTAAACCTTCTTTTCTCCAATGAAAACAGCCCCAAGTGCCTCAGCCTTCCCTCATATGATCTTCCTACCATACCAGGCAACATCCTGGTAAACCTCCTCTGCACCCGTTCCAGTGCCTCCACATCCTTCCTATAGTATGGCGACCAAAACTGCACACAATACTCCAGTTGCGGCCGCACCAGAGTCTTATACAACTGCAACATGACCTCAGGACTCCAGAACTCAATTCCTCTACCAATAAAAGCCAGTACGCCATATGCCTTCTTCACTGCACTATTTACCTGGGTGGCAACTTTCAGAGATCTGTGCACATGGACACCAAGATCCCTCTGCTCATCCACACTTACCAAGTATCCGACCATTAGCCCATTACCCCATCTTTTTGTTACTCTTACCAAAGTGAATCACCTCACACTTACCCACATTGAATTCCATTTGCCACCTTTCTGCCCAGCTCTGCAGCTTCTCTATATCCCGCTGTAACCTGACACATCCTTCCTCATTGTCAACAACTCCACCGACTTTTGTATCATCTGCAAACTTGCTCACCCAACCTTCTAGCCCCTCCTCCAGGTCATTTATAAAAATGACAAACAGCAATTGTCCCAAAACAGATCCTTGCGGAACACCGCAGTAACTGCACTCCAAGATGAACCTTTACCATCAACTACTACCCTCCGTCTTCTTCCAGCCAGCCAATTCCTAATCCAAACCTCCAACCCACCCTCAATGCCATACCTCCGTATTTTTTGCAGTAGCCTACCGTGGGGAACCTTATCAAACGCCTTACTAAAATCCATATACACCACATCTACCCCTTTACCCTCGTCCACCACCTTAGTCACCTTCTCAAAGAATTCAATAAGGTTTGTGAGGCACGACCTGCCCTTCACAAAACCATGCTGACTATCCTTGATCACATTATTCCTATCCAGATGTGCATAAATCCTATCCCTTACAATTCTCTCTAAGACTTTGCCCACAACAGAAGTGAGGCTCACCGGCCTATAGTTACTAGGGTTATCCCTACTCCCCTTCTTGAACAAGGGAACCACATTTGCTATCCTCCAGTCTTCTGGCACTATTCCTGTAGACAACGAGGACATAAAAAACAAGGCCAATCGCCCTGCAATCTCCTTTCTTGCTTCCCAGAGAATCCTAGGATAAATGCCATCAGGCCCAGGAGACATCTATTTTCACCCTTTCCAGAATTTCCAACACCTCTTCCCAACATACCTCAAAGCCGTCCATTCTAATTAATTGTGACTCCTTATACAACTGCAACAAAGGATTAATTGTCCTTTCCCCCCTCCCTCAGAGACTGGCTGGGACAGTGGGTCAGATACTGTACTTTACCACCTCCCTCTGGGACTGGCTGGGACAGTGGGTCAGATACTGTCCTTTCCCCCCTCCCTCTGGGACTGGGGGAGACAGTGAGTCAGACAATGTCCTTTCCCCACTCCCCCTGGGACTTGCTGGGACAGTGGGTCAGACACTGTCCTTTCCCCTCTCGCCCTGGGACTGGGGGAGACAGTGGGTCAAATACTGTCCTCCCCCCCTCCCTCTGGGACTGGGGGAGAGAGTGGGTCAGCCACTGTCCTTTCCCCTCTCGCCCTGAGACTGGCTGAGACATTGGGTCAAACACTGTCCTTTAACCCCGCCCTCTGGGACTGGCTCAGACAGTGGGTCAGACACTGTCCTTTCCCCCCTCCCTCTGGGATTGGGGGAGACAGTGGGTCAGACACTGTCCTGTGCCCCCTCACCCTGGGACTGGGGGTAGACAGTAGGTCAGACACTGTCCTTCAACACCCCTCCTTCTGGGACTGGGGAAGAGAGTGGGTCACACACTGTCCTTTCCTCCCTCCATCTGGGACTGGGGGAAACTGTGGGTCAGACACTGTCCTTTCCTCCCTCCCTCTGGGACTGGGGGAGACAGTGGGTCAGACACTGTCCTTTCCCCCCTCCCTCTGGGACTGGAGGAGACCGTGGGTCAGCCACTGTCCTTTCCCTCTTCCCCCTGGGACTGGCTGGGACCGTGAGTCAGACAATGTCCTTTCCCCCATCCCCCGGGACTTGCTGGGACAGTGGGTCAGACACTGACCTGGTCCCCCTCCCCCTGGGACTGGCTGGAACATTGGGTCAAACACTGTCCATTCCCCTCCCTCCCTCTGGGACTGGGGGAGACAGTGGGTCAGCCACTGACCTTTCCCCCCTCCTCCTGGGACTGGCTGGGACAGTGGGTCAGACACTGTCCTGGTCCCCCTCCCCCTGAGACTGGCTGAGACATTGAGTCAAACACTGTCCTTTAACCCCGCACTCTGGGACTGGCTGAGACAGTGGGTCAGACACTGTCCTTTCCCCTTCCCCCTGGGACTGGCTGGGACAGTGGGTCAGACACTGTCCTGTGGCCCCTCCCTCTGGGATTGGGGGAGACAGTGGCTCAGACACTGTCCTGTGGCCCCTACCTCTGGGAATGGGGGAGACAGTGGCTCAGACACTGTCCTGTGCGCCCTCACCCTGGGACTGGGGGTCGACATTGGGTCAGACACTGTCCTTCCACACCCCTCCTTCTGGGACTGGGGGAGACAGTGGGTCAGATATTGTCCGTTCCCCCCTCCCTCTGGAACTGGCTGGGACATTGGGTCAGACACTGTCCTTTCCCCACTCCCTCTGGGACTGGGTGTCAGACACTGTCCTTTTCCCCAAACTCTGGGACTGGTTGGGACAGTGGGTCAGACAGTGTCCTTTCCCCGCTACCTCTGGGACTGGGGGAGACAGTGGGTCAGACACTGTCCTTTCCCCCCCTCCCTCTGGGATTGGGGGAGACAGTGGGTCAGATACTGTCCTGTGGCCCCTACCTCTGGGATTGGGGGAGACAGTGGGTCAGACACTGTCCTGTGCCCCCTCACCCTGGGACTGGGGGTAGACAGTGGGTCAGACACTATCATTCCACACACCTCCTTCTGGGAGTGGGGAAGAGAGTGGGTCACACACTGTCCTTTCCTTCCTCCCTCTGGGACTGGCTGGGACAGTGGGTCAGACACTGCCCTTCACCCCCCCACCCCCCCCTCCCTCCCTCTAGGACTGGGTGGGACAGTGGGTCAGACACTGTCCTTTCCCTCCTCCCCCTGGAACTGGGGGAGACAGTGGGTCATATACTGTCCTTTCCCCCCTCCCTCTAGGACCGGCTGGGACAGTGGATTAGACACTGTCCTTTCCCCCCTCCCTCTGGGACTGGCTGAGACAGTGGATCATATACTGTCCTTTCCCCCTCCTTCTGGTCTGGAGGAGACAGTGGGTCCCACCCTGTCAGACACTCCCTGTCAGACCATTCCTGTCAGACCCACCCTGTCACCCCCACCCTGTCAGACCCTCCCTGTCAGACCCTCCCTGTCACCCCCTCCCTGTCAGACCCACCCTGTCACACCCTCCCTGTCAGACCCACCCTGTCAGACCCTCCCTGTCAGACCCTCCCTGTCAGACCCTCCCTGTCAGACCCACCCTGTCAGACCCACCCTGTCACACCCTCCCTGTCAGACCCACCCTGTCAGACCCACCCTGTCACACCCTCCCTGTCAGACCCACCCTGTCAGACCCTCCCTGTCACCCCCTCCCTGTCAGACCCACCCTGTCAGACCCTCCCTGTCACCCCCTCCCTGTCAGACCCACCCTGTCAGACCCTCCCTGTCACACCCTCCCTGTCACACCCTCCTTGTCCCACCCACCCTGTCAGACCCTCCCTGTCACACCCTCCTTGTCCCACCCACCCTGTCAGACCCTCCCTGTCACACCCTCCCTGTCACACCCTCCTTGTCCCACCCACCCTGTCAGACCCTCCCTGTCAGACCCACCCTGTCAGACCCTCCCTGTCACCCCCACCCTGTCAGACCCTCCCTGTCAGACCCTCCCTGTCACCCCCACCCTGTCAGACCCTCCCTGTCAGACCCTCCCTGTCACCCCCTCCCTGTCAGACCCTCCCTGTCAGACCCTCCCTGTCACCCCCTCCCTGTCAGACCCTCCCTGTCAGACCCTCCCTGTCAGACCCACCCTGTCAGACCCTCCCTGTCAGACCCTCCCTGTCAGACCCACCCTGTCAGACCCACCCTGTCACCCCCTCCCTGTCAGACCCTCCCTGTCAGACCCACCCTGTCAGACCCACCCTGTCAGACCCACCCTGTCAGACCCTCCCTATCAGCCCCTCCCTGTCAGACCCTCCCTGTCCCACCCACTCTGTCAGACCCTCCCTGTCAGACCCACCCTGTCAGACCCTCCCTGTCACCCCCACCCTGTCAGACCCTCCCTGTCAGACCCACCCTGTCAGACCCTCCCTGTCACCCCCACCCTGTCAGACCCTCCCTGTCAACCCTCCCTGTCACCCCCACCCTGTCAGACCCTCCCTGTCACCCCCTCCCTGTCAGACCCTCCCTGTCAGACCCACCCTGTCAGACCCTCCCTGTCAGACCCACCCTGTCAGACCCTCCCTGTCACACCCTCCCTGTCACACCCTCCCTGTCAGACCCACACTGTTAGACCCTCCCAGACAGACCCTCCCTGTCAGACCCTCCCTGTCAACCCACCCTGTCACCCCCTCCCTGTCAGACCCTCCCTGTCACACCCTCCCTGTCACACCCTCCCTGTCAGACCCACACTGTTAGACCCTCCCAGACAGACCCTCCCTGTCAGACCCTCCCTGTCAGACCCTCCCTGTCAGACCCTCCCTGTCAGACCCTCCCTGTCACTCCCTCCCTGTCAGACCCTCCCTGTCAGACCCACCCTGTCAGACCCTCCCTGTCAGACCCACCCTGTCACCCCCTCCCTGTCAGACCCTCCCTGTCAGACCCTCCCTGTCAGACCCTCCCTGTCAGACCCTCCCTGTCAGACCCACCCTGTCACCCCCTCCCTGTCAGACCCTCCCTGTCAGACCCTCCCTGTCAGACCCTCCCTATCAGCCCCTCCCTGTCAGACCCTCCCTGTCCCACCCACTCTGTCAGACCCTCCCTGTCAGACCCACCCTGTCAGACCCTCCCTGTCACCCCCACCCTGTCAGACCCTCCCTGTCAGACCCTCCCTGTCAGACCCACCCTGTCAGACCCTCCCTGTCACCCCCACCCTGTCAGACCCTCCCTGTCAGACCCTCCCTGTCACCCCCTCCCTGTCAGACCCTCCCTGTCAGACCCTCCCTGTCAGACCCTCCCTGTCACCCCCACCCTGTCAGACCCTCCCTGTCAGACCCTCCCTGTCAGACCCTCCCTGTCACCCCCTCCCTGTCAGACCCTCCCTGTCAGACCCTCCCTGTCAGACCCACCCTGTCAGACCCTCCCTGTCACCCCCACCCTGTCAGACCCTCCCTGTCAGACCCTCCCTGTCACCCCCTCCCTGTCAGACCCTCCCTGTCAGACCCTCCCTGTCAGACCCTCCCTGTCACCCCCACCCTGTCAGACCCTCCCTGTCAGACCCTCCCTGTCAGACCCTCCCTGTCACCCCCTCCCTGTCAGACCCTCCCTGTCACCCCCTCCCTGTCAGACCCTCCCTGTCAGACCCTCCCTGTCAGACCCACCCTGTCAGACCCTCCCTGTCAGACCCTCCCTGTCAGACCCTCCCTGTCAGACCCACCCTGTCAGACCCACCCTGTCACCCCCTCCCTGTCCCACCCACCCTGTCAGACCCTCCCTGTCAGACCCTCCCTGTCAGACCCTCCCTGTCACCCCCTCCCTGTCAGACCCTCCCTGTCACCCCCTCCCTGTCACCCCCTCCCTGTCACCCCCTCCCTGTCAGACCCTCCCTGTCAGACCCACCCTGTCAGACCCTCCCTGTCAGACCCACCCTGTCAGACCCTCCCTGTCAGACCCTCCCTATCAGACCCTCCCTGTCAGATCCTCCCTGTCAGACCCTCCCTGTCCCACCCACTCTGTCAGACCCTCCCTGTCACACCCTCCTTGTCCCACCCTCCTTGTCACACCCTCCTTGTCCCACCCTCCTTGTGAGACCCTCCCTGTCAGACTCTCCCTATCAGCCCCACCCTGTCAGACCCTCCCTGTCAGACTCTCCCTGTCAGACCCTCCCTGTCACCCCCTCCCTGTCACACCCTCCTTGTCCCACCCTCCTTGTCCCACCCTCCCTGTCAGACCCTCCCTGAAACACCCTCCTTGTCCCACCCACCCTGTCTGACCCTCCCTGTCAGACCCACCCTGTGACACCCACCCTGTCTGACCCTCCCTATCAGACCCACCCTGTGACACCCACCCTGTCAGACTCTCCCTGTCAGACCCTCCCTGTCCCACTCTCCCTGTCAGACTCTCCCTGTCAGACCCTCCCTGTCACCCCCTCCCTGTCACACCCTCCTTGTCCCACCCTCCTTGTCCCACCCACCCTGTCTGACCCTCCCTGTCAGACCCTCCCTGTCACACCCTCCCTGTCACACCCTCCCTGTCACCTCCTCCCTGTCAGACCCACCCTGTCACACCCTCCTTGTCCCACCCTCCTTGTCCGACCCTCCCTGAAACACCCACCCTGTCTGACCCTCCCTGTCAGACCCACCCTGTGACACCCACCCTGTCAGACCCTCCCTGTCCCACCCTACTTGTCCCACTCTCCCTGTCAGACCCTCCCTGTCAGACTCACCCTGTCAGACCCTCCCTATCACACCCTCCCTCTCAGACCCTCCCTGTTACACCTTCCCTGTCAGACCCTCCTTCTCAGACCCTCCCTGTCCCACCCTACCTGTCACACCCTCCGTGTCACACCCTGCTTTTTTTTTTAGATTAGATTAGATTACTTACAGTGTGGAAACAGGCCCTTCGGCCCAACAAGTCCACACCGCCCCGCCGAAGCGTAACCCACCCATACCCCTACTCCTGCATCTACACCTTACCTAACACTACGGGCAATTTAGCATGGCCAATTCACCTGACCTGCACATCTTTGGACTGTGGGAGGAAACCGGAGCACCCGGAGGAAACCCACGCAGACACGGGGAGAACGTGCAAACTCCACACAGTCAGTCGCCTGAGGCGGGAATTGAACCCGGGTCTCAGGCGCTGTGAGGCAGCAGTGCTAACCACTGTGCCACCGTGCCGCCCACCGTGCTTGTCAGACCCTCCCTGAATTTCAATCACATTGACCATCCCCGTCCAGATGTTGTTTCCTCAATCTCCCCTTTAAACTGCAATGTCACTGTCCCAGCGTTAAGCTGGTGAACCTCCTTTGAAATCCTTTGCAAATGTAGCCTTCCTTCAAAAGGGAGACTACAGGACGGCACTGACAGTCCCCATTAGCAGCTAATCATTCGCATAGGCTGACTGATTTCTTTATTGACACATGGGATGAGGGAGTCACTGGCAAGGACAGCATTTATTGCCCATCCCAGTTAAGAGTCAATTCCACTGCTGTGGCTCTGGAGTCCTATGTCGACCAGACCAGGTTAGGATGGCAGATTCCTTCTCACAGATGGGGTTTCCCGACAATCGTCATTAGTCGCATAATTCCAGACTTTCATTGACTTCAGATTTCACCATCTGAAGTGGTGGGATTTGAATCGGGGTCCACCGGAACATTCCCTGAGTCTCTACATTAACAGGCAATGCTAATACCACTCGGCCATCGCCTCCCCTCACCGCGGCCCACTCCTTTGTCTGCCCAACCGCTTTTGGACTCTATCTCCATCAATCATTTACTCCTTATTCCCTCCCCCACCCTATCCACTGCATAAAAACCAACATTTTCCTCACTACCATCAGTTCTGAGGGAGGGTCACTGGACCCGAAACGTTCACTCTGGTTTCCCTCCACAGATGCTGCCTGACCTGCTCGGCTTTCACAGCAATTTCTGTTTTTGTTTGTGATTTCCAGTGTCCACAGTTACAGAACAAAAAATGGGTTCCTGAGGAACTTGTCCACAGATCCCTGACTGTGTCAGGACGGGTTATCCGGGTCGTTAAGAAGGCATTTGGGACACTTAGCTTTATCGGTAGAGTCAGAGATGATAAGAGCAGGGAGGTTCTGTCAGATCTGTATGGGACTTTGGTGAGACCAAAGCTGGAGTGCTGTGTGGAGTTCTGGCCTCTGCGCTTTTGGAAGGATGGGATTGCACTGGAGGTGTCGGAGTTGGGGGGGGGGGTGGGGGGGAGGGGGGCGGTGGTGGCACAGATGTTTCACCAGAATGCTGCCCCTGGGATGGAGTGTCTCAGTGATGGAGAGAGAGGCTGGATACACTGGGGTTGTCCTCCCTAGAGCAGAGAAGGGGGGAATATGACAGAGCTGTAACAGATGGAGTGGTGTAGCGCATTTAGACTGAAAGCAGTTTACTTGGAGTGTCAGTAATAAGAGACATTTAAGATGGAAGGCAGGAAGTTTAGAGGGGGTCTGAGCGAACATGGTGGGATATACATTGTCTGGGAGAGTAGTTGAACCTCACAACCTTTTAAAAAGTGTTTTGATGAGCACTTGAAAATGTCATAATATTTCAGGACTATGAATATTATGAGTTTTGGTAGTACAGGCTTGCTGGGCCGAAGGATCTCTTCCATGGTTCAAAGTAGTGTCTGAAAACTTCAGTTGCAAAATCACTAAGGCTTTACAAAAGACAAGTTGACTCCTGCACTCAAATCCCATCGTGATAAACTCTTCTGCCTCTCTTGCTGCCTGTTGGCTTTCAATGTGTCCTGGACTGGGGCAACACTGACCTGCTTCCGACAGCTGCACTCCCTGGACCCTCACCCTGCCTTTTCTGTTATGGATAAGCCTGACGGGTGACCTTATAGAGGTTTATAAAATCATGAGGGGCATGGATTGGGTAAATAGACAATGTCTTTTCCCTGGGGTTGGGGAGTCCAGAACTAGAGGGGCATAGGTTTAGGGTGAGAGGGGAAAGATATAAAAGGGACCTAAGGGGCAACATTTTCACACAGAGGGTGGTACGTGTATGGAATGAGCTGCCAGAGGAATTGGTAGAGGCTGGTACAATTGCAACATTTAAAAGGCATCTGGATGGGTATATGAATAGGAGAGTTTGGAGGGATATGGGCCAGGTGCTGGCAGGTGGGACTAGATTGGGTCAGCATGGACTAAAGGGTCTGTTTCCATGCTGTACATCTCTCTGACTGTATAACACACCCACAGGAGAATGAAAGGCAGTCAGGAAAGGGTTAAGCAGTGTTGGAGTGCTGGGATTGGCGGGGGCCCGGGGCTCTGCTGTAGTCAGCAGTGTGTTGCCAGTGGGAGGGAGGGAGTGCTGGATGCTGCCTGCTGTTCAGGCCTGGGTTAAATCCGGAGTTCAGTTTGCTTTTAATCTCCCTGAGCCGGGGGGTTAGGGAGGGCAGTCTCCTCTGCAGGCAGACAGCAACTCTCCCCCTTCTCATCGTGCCTCAGCCCTTTGGCATTCCACTCAGTCAGAGCCGAGTGGCAGTGTTCCAGCTTGGGTCTGTGTGTGTGTGTGCATGTCTGTCTGTCTCTGAGTGTCTGTGTGTGACTGCCTGTCTGAGTTTGCTTGTGTTTCTCTGAGTGTTTGTAATTTTCTGTCTCTGAATATGCCTGTGTGCGTGTGTCTCTGAGTGTGTCAGTTTCTGACTACAGTGTCTGTGTCTGTCAGTTTCCGTCTGTGTGTCTGTCAGTCTCTGTCTGAGTGTGTGTCTGTCTGTGCCTCTGAGTGTGTGTGTGTGTGTGCGTCTGTCTCTGATTGCGTGTGTTTGTGTTTGTCTGTCTCTGAATGTGTCTCTGAGTGTGTCAGTTTCTATGTGTCTGTGTCTGTCAGTCTCTGTCTGAGTGTGTGTCTGTGTCTCTGTCTCTGATTGTGTGTGTCTCTGTCTGTCTCTGAGTGTGTTTGTATGCGAGGGGGCCAGAGGAGGTGGTGAGACCAAGGTATTGGAGGGAGGGGTGACTGAGGGGGAGGAGTGAAGGGGGGGGGGGGTCAAACCCTGCAGCTTCTCCCCCTTCAAAGCCCACCTTCTCTACCCTCTCCCCTCCCCATCCCTATGCCTTTGCCACCTGGCTACACCCTGGTCGTCATCCCCTTGCCCAGTCGCCTGGAAGCAACTGCTTTCTTCCTGTGGGTAAGTGCGATCTTCTTCAACTGCTTCACAGTCTGCACAGAGAGAGAGAGAGAGAGAGAGTGAGAGAGGAAAGTGCTGGAGAAATTCAGGGGCTTGTGCAGGGAGAGAGTTAGCGTTTCCATTTCCAGCCTGACTCCCTTTTAGAACTGGAAGGGGACGGGAAAATTCCGTCTTTATTTAGTTTTGCATTTGACAGAGGGAGAGGCCCAGCGCAAAAGGGAGTGTACATGGTGGAGGAAAAGGAGTGTAGGTCTAATAATAAACGGTGCAAATTCAGGTGTGTGTGTGAGAGAGAGATATATCTCCTTTTGGAGAGCAAACCTCGCTTCCCTTTTCCTCTTTGGTGTGTTTTTGCTTGTGTCTCTGCTGCCTCCTCCCACTAACAAGGCGATCGGTGTTTCTGAAAGATGAAACGTGCTTTCTTTAAAAACAATAAGACCAACTTGTTTAAGCAGGTTATGACTCACCTCAGGAGCAGGCGGGACTTGAACCCAGCTTCACCTCCCTCAGAGGGAGGGACACTACCACTACACACACAGCTCCCCCTCCCCCTGGCTATACTCCACAAGTCGTGAGCTGATCGTTTTGAGAGCCCACCGTCTGGAGACCTTTCTCTGGCACTGAAAGTATCTGTTGACCCCTGCAGGAATGTGGAAGCATGTCCCTACATCTGTGAGGGCGGTGTTGACACAGCTGGGGCTCTGCTCTCTCAGAATCCCGGGAACAGTCTGAGGAATCATTCTGTTTTCAGAGGATCCTGAAACTAAAACCCCTCCTTCCCCACCCCCTCCACACTCAAGGCACTTTTTAAAGCGAGTTGGGGGAGAGGGGAGGGGCAGCATTGTGTTATAGTCAGAGCTGAGTTCAGAAGTGATACTGGGAAACGCTTTCCAATCTAGAGCAGTTCACTGCAAGAAAACAACTTCTGAGACTAAGATTTTGCAGATAAGTCAGTTGCTTTGATTTATTTATTGTCAAGCGTGTCTTATTATAAGACACGGAGGAAAGTGTTGCTTAGTGCCTCTGGCGCCATCTTGACCCACAGAGAAAACAAACCAATACACAGAATACAAAGGCAGAAAACTGAAGGATTACACTGTCCAATTTGACAGTCCTGCTTTTTTAAATCATAGGTCATGGGCTTGGTGGCCTGGCACAGGTCCCCTTCACCATGCCGTTGACCCTTTGATGCCATCTAGCTTCCACCGATGCCCTTACCACGATGAGTCATAGAGATGTACAGCACGGAAACAGACCCTTCGGTCCAACCTGTCTATGCTGACCAGATATCCCAACCCAATCTAGTCCCACCTGCCAGCACCCAGCCCATATCCCTCCAAACCCTTCCTATTCATATACCCATCCAGATGCCTCTTAAATGTTGTAATTGTACCAGCCTCCACCACTTCTTCTAGCAGCTCATTCCATACACGTACCACCCTCTGTGTGAAAAAGTTGCCCTGTAGGTCTCTTTTATCTCTTTCCCCTCTCACCCTAAACCTATGCCCTCTAGTTATGGACTCCCCCACCCCAGGAAAAAGACTTTCTCTATTTATCCAATCCATGTCCCTCATGATTTTATAAACCTCTATAAGGACTCCTGGAGCCTCTGACGCTCCAGGGAAAACAGTCCCAGCCTGTTCAGCCTCTCCCTGTAGCTCAGATTCTCCAACCCTGGCAACATCCTTGTAAATCTTTTCTGAACCCTTTCAAGTTTCACAACATCTTTCTGTTAAGAAGGAGACCAGATTTGCATGCAATATTCCAACAGTGGTCTAACCAATGTCCTGTACAGCTGCAACATGACCTCCCAACTCCTGTACTCAATACTCTGACCAATAAAGGAAAGCATACCAAACACCTTCTTCACTATCCTATCTACCTGCAACTCCACTTTCAAGGAGCTATGAACCTGCACTCCAAGGTCTCTTTGTTCAGCAACACTCCCTAGGACCTTACCATTAAGTGAAAAAGTCCTGCTAAGATATCCTTTCCTAAAATGAAGCACCTCGCATTTATCTGAATTAAACTCCATCTGCCACTTCTCAGCCCATTGGCCCATCTGGTCAAGATCCTGTTGTAATCTGAGGTAACCCTCTTCGCTGTCCACTACACCTCCAATTTTGGTGTCATTTGCAAACTTATTATACTATACCTCTGAAGCTCACATCCAAATCTTCTATATAAATGACAAAATTAGAGGACCCAGCACCGAACCTTGTGGCACTCCACTGGTCACAGACCTCCAGTCTGAAAAACAAGCCTCCACCACCACCCTCTGTCTTCTACCTTTGAGCCAATTCTGTATCCAAATGGTGAGGATTCTGTGTAATCCAAGTTGGAGGACGGGAAAAATTTCTGGCTGTAAGAGCTGCTCCTTTTTTTGAGGTAGTTTAGGTGTTGGAGGTGATTTCCTCAAATTCCAGGAGCAGCAGTTACTGTTTTATATGCTGTTACATTGTTTTGGAATTTTGGGAAAAAAAAGTCAAAACGACAGCAGATTAAAAGGGAGAAGAGCAGACAAAGGAAGCACATGGTGAGGACAGTACAGGAGGGAGAGAGAGAGAGAGAGAACCTGCACAGTTACTGCCTTTGTTGTTTGAATTCGTGTATCGCTGGACATCGGAGTGCATCTGGGAAAATTAACAAACAGTGAAATTCACAACTAATCTTGGAGGAACTGTTGGGCGAAGTTCACAGCACAGAATCAGATAAGTTAATTGTTGTTTTAAGTCTGTCCAAGAGAAAGGCTGCAGTAGTGAGTATAGTGGATTCTTTCTTGATTATATGTTTTTGCAGATAAGTCTCTTGATTAAACTTAAAATATAAGCCATAGCTATTAATTTAACCTGGGGCAGTGTTTGTAGAGGAATAAGACGGTGTTATTTTCTGGGTCTGTAGATTGTGAAGGAGCAAAAATGGCCTTTGCAGTGATATGTACTTCTTGTCAGATGTGGGAGTTTAAAGAGAGTTTAAGCGTTTTTGCGGATTATATCTGCCATAAATGCTATTGGATGCGAATCTTATCAGATAGAGTGGATCAGTTGGAGAGACAGATAGAAGCAATGAGGAATTTGCAACAGCAACAGTATGTGATGGATGGCAGTTATAGGAAGGGGGGAAAGACTCAGATACAGTCACAGAGATGGGTTAACTCCAGGAAGGGTAAGAGAGGTAGGCAGCTAGTGCAGGAGTCTTTTGTGGATATACCCATTTCAAACAGGTATGCTGTTTTGGAAAATGTAGGGGGTGATGGATTCTCAGAGGAACGTAGCACAAACAGCCAACTTTCTGGTATTAAGACTGGCTCTAATGCAACGAAGGGTAGTCGGCTTCCAAGAGATCAATTGTGTTAGGGGATTCTGTAGTCAGAGGTACAGACAGATATTTCTGTGGCCAGCAGAGAAAAAGCAGAATGCTGTGTCATTTCCCTGGTGCCAGGATCAAGGATGTCTCAGAGAGGGTGCAGAATGTTCTCATGGGGGAGAGGGCCCTGCAGGAGGTCATTGTCCACATTGGAACCAACGACATTGGAAGGGAAAAGGTTGAGACTCTGAAGGGAGATTACAGAGAGTTAGGCAGAAATTTAACAAGGAGGTCCTCAAGAGTAGTAATATCTGGATTACTCCCAGTGCTACAAGCTAGTGAGGGCAGGAATAGGAGGATAGAGCAGATGAATGCGTGGCTGAGGAGCTGGTGTATGGGAGAAGGATTCACATTTTTGGATCATTGGAATCTCTTTTGAGGTAGAAGTGACCTGTACAAGAAGGACGGATTGCACCTAAATTGGAAGGGGACTAATATACTGGCAGGAAAATTTGCTAGAACTGCTCGGGAGGATTTAAACTAGTAAGGTCGGGGGGGGGGGGGGGGTGGGAACCAGGGAGATAGTGAGGAAAGAGATCGATCTGAGACGGGTACAGCTGAGAACAGAAGTGAGTCAAACAGTCAGGACAGGCAGGGACAAGGTAGGACTAATAAATTAAACTGCATTAATTTCAATGCAAGGGGCCTATCAGGGAAGGCAGATGAACTCAGGGCATGGTTAGGAACATGGGACTGGGATACCATAGCAATTACAGAAACATGGCTCAGGAATGGGCAGGATTGGCAGCTTAATGTTCCAGGATACAAATGCTCCAGGAAGGATAGAAAGGGAGGCAAGAGAGGAGGGGGAGTGGCATTTTTGAAAAGAGATAGCATTACAGCTGTGCTGAGGGAGGATAATCCCGGAAATACATCCAGGGAAGTTACTTGGGTGGAACTGAGATATAAGAAAGGGATGATCACCTTATTGGGCTTGTATTATAGATCCCCCAATAGTCAGAGGGAAATTGAGAAACAAACTTGTAAGGAGATCTCAGCTATCTGTAAGAATAATAGGGTAGTTATGGTCGGGGATTTTAACTTTCCAAACATCGACTGGGACTGCCATATTGTTAAAGGTTTAGATGGAGAGGAATTTGTTAAGTGTGTAAGAGACAATTTTCTGATTCAGTATGTGGATGTACCTACCAGAGAAGGTGTAAAACTTGACCTACTCTTGGGAAATAAGGCAGGGCAGGTGACTGAGGTGTCAGTGGGGGAGCACTTTGGGGCCAGTGACCATAATTCCATTCGTTTTAAAATAGTGATGGAAAAGAATAGAACAGATCTAAAAATTGAAGTCCTAAATTGGAGAAAGGCCAATTTTGACGGTATTAGGCAAGAACTTTCGAAAGCTGATTGGAGGCAGATGTTCGCAGGTAAAGGGATGGTTGGAAAATGGGAAGCCTTCAGAAATGAGATAACAAGAATCCAGAGAAAGTATATTCCTGTCAAGGTGAAAGAGAAGGCTGGTAGGTATAGGGAATGCTGGATGTCTAAAGAAATTGAGGGTTTTGTTAAGAAAAAGAAGGAAGCGTATGTCAGGTACAGACAGGATAGATCGAGTGAATCCTTACAAGAGTATAAAGAAAGTTGGAGTATACTTAAGAGGGAAATCAGGAGGGCAAAACGGGGACATAAGCTAGGTTTGGTAAATAGAATTAAGGAGAATCCAAAGGGGTTTTACAAATATATTAAGGACAAAAGGGTAACTGGGGAGAGAATAGGGCCCTTCAAAGATCAGCAAGGCGGCCTTTGTGTGGAGCCACAGAAAATGGGGAGATATTAAATGAATATTTTTGCATCAGTATTTACGGTGGAAAAGGATATGGAAGATATAGACTGTAGGGAAATAGATGGTGACATCTTGCAAAATGTCCGGATTACAGAGGAGGAATGGCTGGATGTCTTCAAACAGTTAAAAGTGGTTAAATCCCAAGACCTGATCAGGTATATCCGAGAACTCTGTGGGAAGCTAGAGAAGTGATTGCTGGGCCTCTTGCTGAGATATTTGTATCATTGATAGTCACAGGTGAGGTGCCGGAAGACTGGAGGTTGGCAAATGTGGTGCCACTATTTAAGAAAGGTGGTAAGGACAAGCCAGGGAACTATAGACCAGTGAGCCTGACCTCGGTGGTGGACAAGTTGTTGGAGGGAATTCTGAGGGACAGGATGAACATGTATTTGGAAAGGCAAGGACTGATTAGGGATAGTCAACATGGCTTTGTGCGTGGGAAATCATGTCTCACAAACTTGATTGAGTTTGTTAAAGAAGTAACAAAGAAGATTGATGAGGGCAGAGCAGTAGATGTGATCTATATGGACTTCAGTAAGGTGTTCGACAAGGTTCCCCATGGGAGACTGGTTAGCAAGGTTAGATCTCATGGAATACAGGGAGAACTAGCCATTTGCATACAGAACTGGTTCAAAGGTAGAAGACAGAGGGTGGTGATGGAGGGTTGTTTTTCAGACTGGAGGCCTGTGACCAGTGGAGTGCCACAAGGATCAGTGCTGGGTCCTCTACTTTTTGTCATTTACATAAATGATTTGGATGTGAGCATAAGAGGTACAGTTAGTAAGTTTGCAGATGACACCAAAATTGGAGGTGTAGTGGACAATGAAGAGGGCTACCTCAGATTACAACAGGATCTGGACCAGATGGGCCAATGGGCTGAGAAGTGGCAGATGGAGTTTAATTCAGATAAATGAGAGGTGCTGCATTTTGGGAAAGCAAATCTTAGCAGGACTTACTCACTTAATGGTAAGGTCCGAGGGAGTGTTGCTGAACAAAGAGACCTTGGAGTGCAGGTTCATAGCTCCTTGAAAGTGGAGTCACAGGTAGGTAGGATAGTGAAGAAGGCGTTTGGTATTAGATTATTTACAGTATGTAAACAGACCTTTTGGCCCAACAAGTCCATACTGACCCGCCGTAGCGCGACCCACCCAAGACCTATTCCCCTACGTTTACCCCTGCACCTAACACTACGGGCAATTTATCATGGCCAATTCACCTAGTCTGCACATGTTTGGACCATGGGAGGAAACCGGAGCACCCGGAGGAAACCCACACAGACACGGGGAGAATGTGCAAACTCCATACAGTCAGTCGCCTGAGGCGGGAATTGAACCCGGGTGTCTGGCACTGTGAGGCAGCAGTGCTAACCACTGTGGGTCAGAGTATTGAGTACAGGAGTTGGGAAGTCAGGTTGCGGCTGTACAGGACATTGGTTTGGCCACTGTTGGACTATTATGTGCAATTCTGGTCTCCTTCCTATTGGAAAGATGTGAAACTTGAAAGGGTTCAGAAAAGATGTGGTGTGCTGGTACAATTACAACATTTAAGAGGCATTTGGATGGGTGGAGGCTGGTACAATTACAACATTTAAGAGGCATTTGGATGGTATATGAATAGGAAGGGTTTGGGGGGATGTGGGCCGGGTGCTGGCAGGTGGGACTAGATTGGGTTGGGATATCTGGTCGGCATGGACGGGTTGGACTGAATGCTCTGTTTCCGTGCTGTACATCTGTATGGCTCTATGTCTGTATGGCTAGTTCTCCCTGAATTCCATGAGATCTAACCTTGTTAACCAGTCTCCCATGGGGAACTTTGTCAAACACCTTACTGAAGTCCACATAGATTACATCTACCGCTCTACCCTCATCAATCCTCTTTGTTACTTCTTCAAAAAACTCAATCAAGTTTGTGAGACATGATTTCCCACGCACAAAGCCATGTTGATGATCCCTAATCAGTCCTTGCCTTTCCAAATACATGTACATCCTGTCCCTAAGGATTCCCTCCAACAACTTGCCCACCACTGAGGTCAGGCTCACTGGTCTATAGTTCCCTGGCTTGTCCTTACCACCCTTCTTAAACAGTGGCACCATGTTAGCCAACCTCCTGTCTTCTGGCATCTCACCTGTGACTATCAATGATATAATTATCTCAGCAAGAGGCCCAGCAATCACTTCCCTGGCTTCCCACAGGGTTCTAGGGTACACCTGATCAGGTCTTGGGGATTTATCCACCTTTGTGCGTTTCAAGACATCCAGCCATTCCTCCTCTGTAATCTGGACATTTTGCAAGATGTCACCATCTATTTCCCTACAGTTTACATCTTCCATGACCTTTTCCACATTAAACATTGATGCAAAATACTTGTTTAGTATCTCCTCCATCTCCTGTGGCTCCACACAAAGGCCGCCTTGCTGATCTTTGAGGGGCCCTATTCTCTCCCTAGTTACTCTTTTGTCCTTAATGTATTTGTAAAAATCCTTTGGATTCTCCTTAACTCTATTTCCCAAAGCTATCTCATGTCCCCTTTTTGCCCTCCTGATTTCCCTCTTAAGTATACTCCTACTGCCTTTATACTCTTCGAAGGATTCACTCGATCGATCCTGTCTATACTTTTCATATGCTTCCTTCTTTTTCTAAACCAAACCCTCAATTTCTTTAGTCATCCAGCATTCCCTATACCTACCGGCCTTTCCTTTCACCCTGACAGGAATATACTGTCTCTGGATTCTTGTTATCTCATTTCTGAAGGCTTCCCATTTTCCAGCCGTCCCTTTACCTGCGAACATTTGCCCCCAATCAGCTTTCGAAAGTTCTTGCCTAATACCGTCAAAATTGGCTTTTCTCCAATTTAGAACTTCAACTTTTAGATCCAGTCTAACCTTTTCCATCACTATTTTAAAATGAATGGAATTATGGTCGCTGGCCTCAAAGTGCTCCCCCACTGACCCCTCAGTCACCTGCCCTGCTTTATTTCCCAAAAGTAAGGCAAGTTTTGCATCTTCTCTCGTCGGGACATCCCCTCACTGGATCTCGCCAACACAGATGCTGCCAGGTACCGACGCAGCCCGAACCCCCCTCCGATGCTGCTGTTATGAGTCAGCGCTGAGATGCAGGTCCTTGTCACATAATTAAAAGCAGCGCAGGTGGGAGGGGGCAGAATGGCCTCCCCTTGTTCCATTTGTTGGAAATACATCCAAACTGTTAGTGCGGCCCACACCCTGCACACCACCTCCTCCAACAGAACTCTCGTCTGTCTGAGTGCAAGCCAGGCTCCCCTGACAAATAACCACTGCCAGAGTGAAATTTAATCAGGATTCACTTTTCTGTGGCCCCATTGTTTGGAGCGACTCTGCACCACTTTCCTTCTGCTCCTTTGTAGTCAGCAATGTCAGTTCAAACAGGACATTGGGAGCACCACTTTGAAGAGCTCCCGAACATCCCTGGGAAGGGGCACTCAAAGCCCTCCAACCCCACCAGGCAAAGGGAGGTCATTTGGGGAAATTTAATGGAACATTTAAAAGAATAAGGGTGTGGAGGGGAGGCGAGAGATTTAGGGAGTGAATTCCAGAGTGAATTCTGACTGTCTAACACTGGGTAAATGAGATGGGTAATAGTTTCTCACTGACACAATAGCTCAGGGGTTAGCACTGCTGCCTCCCAGCACCAGGGACCTGGGTTCGATCCCACCCTCAGGCGACTATCTGTATGGGGTTTGCACATTCTCCCTGTGTCTGCGTGGGTCAACTCCGGGTGCTCCGGTTTCTCCCGCAGTTCAAAGGTGTTCAGGTCAGGGTGGATTGGCCATGGCCACCCTCACCCTCATCTCCTTCCACCTATCGTATTCCCAGCGCCCCTCCCCCCTACCCTTTATCTCAGCAGGAAACATTGATCCTTCTGCTCCTCAGATACTGCCTGGCCTGCTGTGTTTTTCCAGCACCACATTTTTCAACATGGGAAATTGTCCCATGGTGTACAGGGCTGTGCAGGTTGGGTTGAATTGGTCATAGGAAATTGTCCAGTTGTGTCCATGGATATGCAGGCTTGGAGGGTTAGCCATGGGAAATGCAGGATTATAGGTGTAGGGTGGGAAAGTTTCCGGAGTGTCGGTGTGGATTCTTTGGGCCAAATGATCTCTTTCTGCAGTTTAAGGATTCCATGACAGTTTAAATTGCTTTGTTGGCCAAGTGAGCAGGAGGGTAAATCATGGGGCACTTAAAAGGATTGGGGTTAGTTCTCACCCCACTTACACCAGTGCTCAAAGTTAATATTACGCCAACGTCCCAACTTCAAAGGGAGGTCATTTGGGGAAATTTAATGGAACATTTAAAAGAATAAGGGTGTTTCAACTCTGGGCTCCAGCATCTGCAGTCCTCACTTTCCCCAACTTCAAAAAACAAGAGGAACCTAAACCAGCCCCTGGGGCAGTTGTGAGAGGTAGATCTATCCCACTGGTCTACCCCAGGGTAATTTGAGGGGGGGGGGGGGTCACCTCTGTTTTTTTGGGGGCAAAGCTGAGGATGCTTCTCCACTTGGAGCTGTGGGAGGGGGCAAGCTGTCAGGGAGGGGAGGGGTGGGTTGAGGTAAGAAACGTCTCTGTGGTGAGTTGTGGTGTGCCCACCAGACGTCAGTCATCATTGCTGTTGGACACATAGAAACACGGGCATCCCCAGTGATGCCCACATGACCTCATCTGGACTTGGCGGGCAGTGGGCAAATCACATCTGCTCTCTCTCTCTGACCAGCCACCCCTTCCTCCTCCTGCTCCCATTACCCAGGGGGAACCAATGGGAGCTTGCAATTCATGGAAGTGATCTGGTGATCTGTGTGATTCAGGAGAGAGTGCCACCTCACCGTTCTTGTGTGTTTCAGCTGAAGCGTATGAAGGAGTTGGAGCAGCAGCGTGATGCCCTGTGGTTCGGCCTGGGTATGGTGGAGCGGGCACGGGACTGGTACCACCAGGAGATCCACCAGGTCCAGCAGAGACTGAGACACAGCAGCGAGACCCCCGGAGAGAAAGTGAGCAGGGCGCAGACGTTAGATCTGGTCTGTGCTTTCGGGCGGTTGGTGTCCCAGGGAGGAGGATGAGGTGTAGGAAAGTGGGGTGTTCTGTCCTAGAGAGGTACTCTGCCAATCATTAAATGCTAATCTACCAGCTCAATGCCATTTTCCTGGCTGCCTGTCCCTAATTTCCTTGATGGTCTTTAATATCGTGAAATCTGTCTTAAGTATCATCGATGCTTGAGTTCTCAAGGCCCCCGGGCTAGAGAATTCCTAAGGTGTTCCACCATCTTCCTCCTCTCCGTTATAAAAGACCCATCTCTTATTCTGCAACTGTCACTCCCCTCCCACCAAGCATGGGGCTAATCACCTTCCTCCATCCAAACCCCCTGTCGAGCCCCGTAAGGATTTAGTGGATTTCAACGAGATCACCTCTTGTTCTTCTGAACCGTGGCCAGTTCAGGCCCAGAGTCCTCCAGGACAATCCCACCAACCCAGGGATCGGCCGGAGAACCCTTGTTGTGTTCCCTATCTGGATAGGTGACTGAGGGTAAAGAGACCAGAGATCCTGAGACAGTCCTGAGATGTGGGGCTGGGCCAGGCAAAGTGCAATTGACAACCTCTACAACTAGGGGGACAAGGGTGTCATGGGCCCCCGTGCTGATGTGGTAACTCCTCCAGCGTTAGTTTAGGCCAATACTCTCTGGAGTTTGGAAGAATGAGGCGAGATGAGGTACTCAAGACAATAAAAGGTGTGGATAAAATAGACATGGAGCTTCCAGTTGTGGGACATTCTGGGACAGAGTTAAGATTAGATTACTTACAATGTGGAAACAGGCCCTTCGGCCCAACAAGTCCACACCACCCCGCCGAAGCGCAACCCACCCATACCCTTACATCTACCCCTTACCTAACACTACGGGCAATTTAGCATGGCCAATTCACCTGACCTGCACATCTTTGGACTGTGGGAGGAAACCGGAGCACCCGGAGGAAACCCACGCAGACACGGGGAGAACGTGCAAACTCCACACAGAGAGTCACCTGAGGCGGGAATTGAACCCGGGTCTCTGACGCTGTGAGGCAACAGTGCTAACCACTGTGCCACCGTGCCGCCCACAAAGGAGAAACTACGTCTCCAAAAGTCTGTGGAATGTGCTACCCCAGAGTGTGTTCGATGCTGGGACAGCGAGTAAATGTAAAGAGGAGTTAGACAGGTTTTTAATTGGTAATGGGTTGGAGGGTTAGGGGGAGAAGGCTGAGGAGCAGACTCGATGAGCCGAATGGCCCAATTCTGCTCCTATTACATGAACTTATGAGTGGGTCCAAGTGCGGAACTCCCTTCACTCTCCCCCACCAACTCCCTAAAAACAGTGTTGTGGTTCTGTTCGCTGAGCTGGGAATTTGTGTTGCAGACGTTTCGTCCCCTGTCTGGGTGACATCCTCAGTGCTTGGGAGCCTCCTGTGAAGCGCTTCTGTGACCTTTCCCCCGCCATTTGTAGTGGTTTGTATCTGCCGTTTCCGGTTGTCAGTTCCAGCTGTCCGTTGCAGTGGTCGGTATATTGGGTCCAGGTCAATGTGCTTATTGATTGAATCTGTGGATGGGTGTCATGCCTCTAGGAACAGTGCCTATTGTACCTAAACCCCCAAGGGCTGCGTTCCATCAAGAGAAAGTGGCCCAATAAACACCTGCATTGGCAGAAATGAGACCTCTCTCAGCTCCTCCTTGAGTCTGACTCAGAGCACCGTGACCTTGCATCAAGGGACCAGGCCACCGAAACATTCCTAGATGGACAAGGGGGAACCAAATCCCGTTGTTGTTAGCACCAATCTGAACCACAGCAGTTCTCCAGCCAACTTCTCACCCTCGCCCCCTTGTGGCAATGTACGTTTCTTTGTAAAATCTGCCCACATCAGTCTGGAGTTCCGCACCAAGATGGCAAATCACTGTTTATTTTTGTCCCTCACATAGTTGACCAGGAATCCTCCCCACCCCACCCCGTGTTGGAAGGAGTTTACAGTTGGATACGGACCCTGTTTGGCCTCCTTTTGAATACACCCTTCCTCAGGGACCAAGTCCCACAGTGAGCCTGAAACCCAGGGCCTCCTGGTCCTGAACATCTCCACCCTGTGAAAGAACAAATGGTCGCACTGAGTGACGGAGCAGGTTCAAGAGGCCGTATCTCTTGTCTCTGCTTCAACTTGCTATCCGTTGGAGGAGCCAGAGGCTAAGGGGGAGATTGAACGTCTGAATTACATTTAACTTCAGAGGGTTTGATGACATGAAGTGGGATTAAGAATGGCCATTGCTGGAGAAACTCAGCGAGTCTGACAGAGTTAGTCTCCCAAATCCACACACACACACACACACACACACACACACACACAGAAAAGACCCTTGGGTTCTGAAGGAGAGTCTTTAAACCTGAAATATTAACTCTCTCTCTTTCCCTCTCTCTCTCTCTCTCTCTTTGCTGATGCTGCCAGACTTGCTGAGTTTCTTCAGCACTGCCTGCATCTTTCACTTTGGATTTCCTGCAGTGTTTTATTCGGGTTTTCCAGAGGATGCTGAGGGGAACCGGGCAGGCACTGTCAGGAAGCCTCATAGCCTTTTTAGATGAGCACTTGAAATGTGATAGTAATCAAGGCTATGGGACCTAAAGTGTGGCATAGATCTAAACTTGTTGGGCCGAAGGGGAACCGGTGTCTGGTATGACTCTACAAAAGGCATTTTGGGTGAGGTATGGGGGGAAAGATTCCTTGTGTGCACCTTCAGGAAGCAGAGAGAGAATTGGGAGTTGAGAGATGGAATCGCTTGTCAGAGTATTCATTTTCTTTCTGTCTCTTCCTCCTGCCCTGTCCTTCTCTTTAGGAACAGGCCTCCATGTCTCTCGTGAACCATCCATCCCTCCTTCAGGACAAGATCCAGCACGTCAACTGCTGCCTCAGTGACTTCATCTCTAGCGCAGACAGGGTCAGTGCCTCGCTATCGGTTCTGTTACTCCTTACTTAACACGGGGAAAACCGAAAGCTTTGCGCACCCAGAACACTTTCACCATCCCTGCCATACCTTCAAAATATCACATCCTGTAGTATTGTGGGAACTGTATTGAACAGAAAGGAAAGGATATAAAGGTGGTTTTGCGATAATGTGGTAGTAACATTCTCATGCAATCCCTTGTTATAAGAAAACTGTGGAATAGCAGCACCAAACTAACAGGGTCAGAATCGTGTTATAACCAATGCATGCTTTAAAAATTCGTGCTACAGAAACAGTGTCCCCAATTCAACAATTGCGTTGCAGCGAATTTGTGTCAACAAAATGTGTGTTACGCTGTAATAATGGTGAATTGTTATTGTAAGGCTGGCAGGGGCAGGGATAATGATGGGCCAGGACACTGGGAAAGAATCCGTTGTTCTCTCCAAGATAATCCAGTGGGATCTTTTCGAGAGTTCAGTATAAAACCCCCTCCAGGCGATAGCTCTTCTGTAGGTGCTGCACTTCCTCTGACTCATGGAGTCATAGAGATGTACAGCACGGAAACAGGCCCTTCGGTCCAACCCGTCCATGCCGACCAGAAAACCTAAATTAACGTGGCCCCATGTGCCAGCACTTGGCCCATCTCCCTCTAATCCCTTCCTATTCATATAATCATCCAGGTGCCTTTTAAATGTTGCAATCGTACTGGCCTCCTCCACTCACTTACCTGGATATGAATAGGAAGGGTTTAGAGGGAGCTGAAAAATGTGGTGCTGGAAAAGCGCAGCAGGTCAGGCAGCATCCAAGGAGCAGGACAATCGACGTTTCGGGCATAAACCCTTCTTCAGGAATCCTGCTCCTTGGATGCTGCCTGACCTGCTGCGCTTTCCCAGCAACACATTTTTCAGCGCTGATCTCCAGCATCTGCAGCCCTCACTTTCTCTCAGGGATTAGAGGGATATGGGCCAAGTGCTGGTAAATGGGACTCGATTACGTTCGGGTATCTGGTTGGCATGGATGGGTTGGACAGAAGGGTTTGATTCTGTGCCGATTCTGTGGATCTAAGTGGCTGTTAGATACAATTCTTAGGGCAAAGCGATCAAAGGGTTTGGGGGAGAAATTGGGAATAGGGGGCTGAGTTGGATGGTCAGCCATGATCATATTGAATGGGGGAGCAGGTTCGAAGGGCTGAATGGCCTCCTCCTGCTCCTGTTTCATTATAAAGAGAAATATTTATTTTGTTCTTGATTAATTATGTTGGCCAGGTTTACTCAAACTTACTGAAGCTCTTGTTAGATTCACAGTGAGGCATCTGCAGGCGCACATCTTGAACGCTTTGCCAACCGATGATAAAATCCACCGGGCAGGGAGGGGGTGAAGGTGAGAAATACACCCCTTGCCTCCTCCTTAAATCGGGCGGCCGTGCGCTCCGTTAAGTGAGAGTGGGGTAAAGCCCCGCACCTCCAACATGCCAAACAAAACCGTTTCTGTGGTTAGAAGTGCAAACTGAGAACCGTGGCGGGGGTGTTCCTCGTCACCTGAACAGTCCTTGCTTGTTACAGATGTTTCTACCACACTGCCACACGGGACAGGCTGACCCAGAACCTCTGACCCCGAGAGCGAAAGTCAGGAGGTCCCAGCAACAGAACCTGGAGGTACTGAAACAGCACAACTACTGGCTGACCAAGGTAGGAAATACCTGTGTGGATTATTCACCACCAACGTCCCTGAAGGGACTATCAGACTTGGAGGCTGTCAGGCAGGAAGGACTCATGGACATTTCCCACTGACAAATGCCAATCTGAACAAGGCACCATCCAGCCTGATGTCAGCTGCATTATTTGGTCCAATCCCAATGGTTGATTAATACAACCAATAGGTGGCATTCGCTGGGGGTCGTTAGGCAACACAGGAACAAAAAGGGGGACCATTCAGCCCCTCCAGCTTGTCCTGTTCATTCAATGAGATCTGAGCTTTACCCTCACTCCATCCACCCACCTAGTCTTCCCTTCCATTAATAACCTTGGCCAACAAAACTCAGATCAGTCTCAGATTTCAACTTGCTCATCGTCGACTGTGGGAGTTAGTTTGCTGCTTCTTTTCTGTGAAGGACACACTTCCTAACACACAAACAAGGAGCAAGAATAGGCCATTCGGCCCCTTGAACCTGCTTCTCATTCTATGAGACGGTGATCTGGTTTTGCACATTCTCCTCCTCCTGAGGTAACCTTTCACCCCCTTACTTACGAAGAATCCACCTCCCACTGCTGCAAAAGTACTTTTCCAGATTATTGAGGGAGATTGTTTTGAAGACTCAATTCTGAGACAGAACATTTCTTCTCATATCTGTTTCATTTGAGTGGCACCTTAATTTTAAACAGTGCACCTCCCCCCCCCTCCCGTTCTAGATTCTTTCACAAGAGGAAACCTCTCCTCCACAAGCACCTGGTTAAGACCTCTCAGAATCTACAAGTCTCCTCTCCCTCTTCAGCAAATACAGGCCCTGCTTACCTTCCCTGCTTATCATCCAAGCTTACCTTGTAAAACAAGCCATTCTGTAACCATCGATATAGACGTAGAAAAGTACAGCACAGAACAGGCCCTTTGGCCCACGATGTTGTGCTGAGGTTTAATCCGAATGTAAAATATAATAACTTCAACTACGCAGCCCACAACTCACTGCTATCCATCTGCATGTCCAGCAGTTACTTAAATGTCCCTAATGACTCTGCTTCCACCACCACCACTGGCAACACATTCCACGCATTCACAACTCTCTGCGGAAAGAACCTACCTCTGACGTCTCCTTTATACCTTCCTCCTAATATCTTCAAACTATGACTCCTCACACCAGTCAAGATATTCCACAGAATGAAACCAGCCAAACTCCCAGAGGCTGCTTCCTCGGTGGAGGGAGAGGTCAGCTGGTGAGTTTAAGATCAGGGTCACGAAGCCTCAAAGTGAATGGTCAGGTTAGGAAGACGAGTCCTCAGTCTGGAAATTGAACCCTCCTGTTTTTGTCACTTTGCTTTGCAAACCAGCTGTCCGGCCAACCGAATACCAAATCTAACTTTACTTCCGAGAACTAATGCAACTGACACCATGTCCACCACCTGCGACTCCCTCCACCCCCGACACTCAGTAACAGCAGTGTGTACCATCTACAAGATACCCTGCAGAAACTCCCTAAAAAACATCCCCTCCCTCCGCCCCCCGACGCTCAGTAACAGCAGTGTGTACCATCTACAAGATACCCTGCAGAAACTCCCCAAACATCCCCTCCCTCCACCCCCTGACACTCAGTAACAGCAGTGTGTACCATCTACAAGATACCCTGCAGAAACTCCCCAAACATCCCCTCCCTCCACCCCCCGACACTCAGTAACAGCAGTGTGTACCATCTACAAGGTACCCTGCAGAAACTCCCCAAACATCCCCTCCCTCCACCCCCCAATGCTCAGTAGCAGCAGTGTGTACCATCTACAAGGACCACTGCAGAAACTCCCCAAACATCCCCTCCCTCCACCCCCCGACGCTCAGTAACAGCAGTGTGTACCATCTACAAGGTACCCTGCAGAAACTCACCAAACATCCCCTCCCTCCACCCCCCGACACTAAGTAACAGCAGTGTGTACCATCTACAAGATACCCTGCAGAAACTCCCCAAACATCCCCTCCCTCCACCCCCCCGACGCTCAGCAACAGCAGTGTGTACCATCTACAAGATACCCTGCAGAAACTCCCCAAACATCCCCTCCCTCCACCTCCCGATGCTCAGTAACAGCAGTGTGTACCATCGACAAGGTACCCTGCAGAAACTCACCAAACATCCCCTCCCTCCACCCCCCGACACTCAGTAACAGCAGTGTGTACCATCTACAAGATACCCTGCAGAAACTACCCAAACATCCCCTCCCTCCACCCCCCCCAACGTTCAGTAACAGCAGTGTGTACCATCTACAAGGTACCCTGCAGAAACTCCCCAAACATCCCCTCCCTCCACCCCCCCGACGCTCAGTAACAGCAGTGTGTACCATCTACAAGATACCCTGCAGAAAGTCCCCAAACATCCCCTCCCTCCACCCCCCCCGACGCTCAGTAACAGCAGTGTGTACCATCTACAAGATACCCTGCAGAAACTCACCAAACATCCCCTCCCTCCACCCCCCCGACGCTCAGTAACAGCAGTGTGTACCATCTACAAGATACCCTGCAGAAACTCCCCAAACATCCCCTCCCTCCACCCCCCCGACACTCAGTAACAGCAGTGTGTACCATCTACAAGATACCCTGCAGAAACTCCCCAAACATCCCCTCCCTCCACCCCACCGACGCTCAGTAACAGCAGTGTGTACCATCTACAAGATACCCTGCAGAAACTCCCCAAACATCCCCTCCCTCCACCCCCCCGACGCTCAGTAACAGCAGTGTGTACCATCTACAAGATACCCTGCAGAAACTCCCCAAACATCCCCTCCCTCCACCCCCCGACACTCAGTAACAGCAGTGTGTACCATCTACAAGATACCCTGCAGAAACTCCCCAAACATCCCCTCCCTCCACCCCCCGACACTTAGTAACAGCAGTGTGTACCATCGACAAGATACCCTGCAGAAACTCCCCAAACATCCCCTCCCTCCACCCCCCCAACGCTCAGTAACAGCAGTGTGTACCATCTACAAGATACCCTGCAGAAACTCCCCAAACATCCCCTCCCTCCACCCCCCCGACACTGAGTAACAGCAGTGTGTACCATCTACAAGATACCCTGCCGAAACTCCCCAAACATCCCCTCCCTCCACCCCCCCGACGCTCAGTAACATCAGTGTGTACCATCTACAAGGACCACTGCAGAAACTCCCCAAACATCCCCTCCCTCCACCCCCCGACACTCAGTAACAGCAGTGTGTACCAGCTACAAGGTACCCTGCAGAAACTCACCAAACATCCCCTCCCTCCACCCCCCCGACGCTCAGTAACAGCAGTGTGTACCATCTACAAGATACCCTGCAGAAACTCCCCAAACATCCCCTCCCTCCACCCCCCCAACGCTCAGTAACAGCAGTGTGTACCATCTACAAGATACCCTGCAGAAACTCCCCAAACATCCCCTCCCTCCACCCCCCCGACACTGAGTAACAGCAGTGTGTACCATCTACAAGATACCCTGCAGAAACTCCCCAAACATCCCCTCCCTCCACCCCCCGACCCTCAGTAACAGCAGTGTGTACCATCTACAAGATACCCTGCCGAAACTCCCCAAACATCCCCTCACTCCACCCCCCCGACGCTCAGTAACATCAGTGTGTACCATCTACAAGGACCACTGCAGAAACTCCCCAAACATCCCCTCCCTCCACCCCCCGACACTCAGTAACAGCAGTGTGTACCAGCTACAAGGTACCCTGCAGAAACTCACCAAACATCCCCTCCCTCCACCCCCCCAACGCTCAGTAACAGCAGTGTGTACCATCTACAAGGTACCCTGCAGAAACTCCCCAAACATCCCCTCCCTCCACCCACCCGACGCTCAGTAACAGCAGTGTGTACCATCTACAAGATACCCTGCAGAAACTCCCCAAACATCCCCTCCCTCCACCCACCCGACGCTCAGTAACAGCAGTGTGTACATCTACAAGGTACCCTGCAGAAACTCCCCAAACAACCCCTCCCTCCACCCCCCGACGCTCAGTAACAGCAGTGTGTACCATCTACAAGGTACCCTGCAGAAACTCCCCAAACATCCCCTCCCTCCACCCCCCCGACGCTCAGTAACAGCAGTGTGTACCATCTACAAGATACCCTGCAGAAACTCCCCAAACATCCCCTCCCTCCACACCCCCGACACTCAGTAACAGCAGTGTGTACCTTCAACAAGATACCCTGCAGAAATTCCCCAAACATCCCCTCCCTCCACCCCCCCGACGCTCAGTAACAGCAGTGTGTACCATCTACAAGATACCCTGCAGAAACTCCCCAAACATCCCCTTCCTCCACCCCCCTGACCCTCAGTAACAGCAGTGTGTACCATCTACAAGATACCCTGCAGAAACTCCCCAAACACCCCCTCCCTCCACCCCCCGACGCTCAGTAACAGCAGTGTGTACCATCTACAAGATACCCTGCAGAAACTCCCCAAACACCCCCTCCCTCCACCCCCCGACGCTCAGTAACAGCAGTGTGTACCATCTACAAGATACCCTGCAGAAACTCCCCAAACATCCCCTCCCTCCACCCCCCTGACCCTCAGTAACAGCAGTGTGTACCATCTACAAGATACCCTGCAGAAACTCCCCAAACATCCCCTCCCTCCACCCCCTGACCCTCAGTAACAGCAGTGTGTACCATCTACAAGACACACGGTGGAAATTAAGCAAAGATCCTCAGGCAGCACCTTCCAAACCCATGGCCACTTCCATCCAGAAGGTCAAGGGGCAGCAGATACATGGGAATACCATCCCCTGCAAGTTCCCCTCCAAACCCCTCACCATCCTAACTTGGGAATATATCAGCCGTTCCTTCAGTGTGGCTGGGTCCCAATTCTGGAATGCCCTCCCTAAGGGACATTGTGGGTCTCCCTACAGGCTAACGACTGTAATTGTTGAAGAAGGCAGCTCACCACCAACCCCTTGACGCACAATTAGGGCCAGGTGATGGGCACTGGCCCATCCAGTGATGCTGCAAACCTGCAAAGGAAGGAGAAATAACCTTTTGGTAACCCAATGGAAGCCTTAGTAACATTCTGTGAAACTGCGCTGCATTCCTTCCAAGGTCAGTCTGCTATTTTGGAAGGTGTGGCTGCCAAAACCACACACAGTGCTCCAGATGTTGGCAAACATGGCCCTCTGTACAACTGCACGTATTCCACCATAAAGGCGAACATTCCACTCACTGCTCTGATTAGATTTTGTACTTGCCGACTCTAGGCTAGTCCCTGCAAATAAAACTCAGATCTCGCCTGTGTCACTGCAAAATACGTAACCTTTTAGTTAAAGCAGCTTTAAAATCCATCTGTCTGCATTTTACCCATTTATTTAATCATTCTCCCCTTTATCCTTTTTGTTGTTGTTAACTCTATGGAGAGTCAGTCTGTGTTTAATCCGCAAATTTGGATGTCCCGATGATCAGAACTTAAGAACCCAGAGCAGGAATTGGCCGTCTGGCCCCTCGAGCCTGCTCCACCATTCAATAAGATCATGGCTGACCTTTTCATGGACTCATTTCCACTTACCCTCTTGCTCACCACAACCCTTAATTCCTGTTCCAAAATCTATCTTTGCCATAAAAATATTCAACAAGGTAGTCTCGACCACTTCCTTGGACAGGGAATCTCACAGAATCCCAACCCCCTGGGTGATGAAGTTCCTCCTCAGCTCAGTCCGAAATCTGCTCCCCCTCATTTTGAGGCTCCGCCCCCCCCTAATTCTAGTTTCACCTGCCAGTGGAAATTCTCCCTGCTTCTATCTCATTCATTCCCTTCATAATTTTATATGTTTCTGTTCGATCCCCTCTCATTCTTCTGAATTCCAATCAATATAATCCCAGTCTGCTCAGTCTCTCCTCATAAACCAACCCCCTCGACTCTGGAATCAACCGAGTGACCCTCCTCTGCACCCCCTCCAGTGCCAATACATCCTTTCTCAGGTAAGGAGACCAAAACTGCACGCAGAGCTCCAGGTATACTCTCACCAGCACTGTGTACAGCTGCAACATAACCTCCCTGCTTTTAAACTCCATCCCTCTCGTGATGATATTCCATTTGCCTTCCTAATTACCTGCTGCACCTGCAAACCAATTTTTTGTGATTCAGACACAAGGACGCCCAGGTCCCCCTGCACAGCAGCATGCTGCAGTGTAACGCTGAGATTCATCCCCAAACCTGTCAGTTAGCATCATACTGACAAGCTGTGTATCCTCTTCTCCTGCCTCCCCCTCAGAGTTTCAGTTGATGTGGTTTGGTGACTGACCCTCTGACCAAGCAGTGGAAGCAGATGCAAGACTTGCTCTTTAAAATGGGAATTTGAGATGTAGATGAAGAGGAGAGAAAATGAAAAATTAGATACACACGAGGTGCCGCATTTTGGAAAGGCAAATCAGGGCAGGACTTTCACACTTAATGGTAAGGTCCTAGGGAGTGTTACTGAACACAGAGACCTTGGAGTGCAGGTTCATAGCTCCTTGAAAATGGAGTTGCAGGTAGATAGCATAGTGAAGGTGTTTGGTATGCTTTCCTTTATTGGTCAGAGTATTGAGAACAGGAGTTGGGAGGTCATGATGCAGCTGTACAGGACATTGGTTAGGCCACTGTTGGAATATTGTGTGCAATCCTGGTCTCCCTGCTAAATGAAAGATGTTGTGAAACTTGAAAGGGTTCAGCAAAGATTTACAAGGATGTTGTCAGGGTTGGAGGATCTGAGCTACAGGGAGAGGCTGAGCAGGCTGGGGCTGTTTTCCCTGGAGCGTCAGAGGCTGAGGGGTGACCTTATAGAGGTTTACAAAATTATGAGGGGCATGGATAGGGTAAATGAAACAAGTCTTTTCCCTGGGGTTGGGGAATCCAGAACTAGAGGGCATAGGTTTAGGGTGAGAGGGGAAAGATATAAAAGAGACCTGAGGGGCAACATTTTCATGCAGAGAATGGTACGTGTATGGAATGAGCTGCCAGAGGAGGTGGTGGACGCTGGTACAATTACAGCATTTAAGAAGCATCTGGATGGGTATATGAATAGGGTATATGAAGGGTTTGGAGGGATATGGACCAAATGCTGGCAAATGGGACTGGATTAATTTAGGATATCTGCTCAGCATGGATGGGTTGGACTGAATGTTCTGTTTCTGTGCTGTCTGGGTTTATGAGTGCCAAGCCCATATGTGTAGGAATGGGATGGACTGAACAGACTCTACCCTCACCCGGAAGCTCTGTACACACAGCAGTGGGGTGACCCTCTGTGTTGTTGTTCCAGGTGTACCCTGATATGGAAACACAAGTAGGCCCCAATCTTGAGTCATCCCCTCATGGGGCTCGTCTGCTGGATTTAGCACAACCATTCAAACTGAAGTTCTCCAACTGACCTGAATTTTTTTATTGATCCATGGGATGAGGACATCACTGGCTTAGCCAGAATTATATTGCACATCCCTAATTACCCAAAGGGCAGTTAAGAGGCAACCATGTCATTGTGGCTCTGGAGTAACATGTAGGCCAGACTAGGTAAGGACAGCAATTTCCCTTCCTGAAGGACATTAGTGATCCAGGTGGGTCTTTTCAACAATGGATTCATGGTCATCATTAGACTCTTAATTCCGAATTTTTAATCAAATTCAAATTCCACCATCTGCTGTGGCAGGATTTGAACCCAGATCCTCAGACGCTCTAGATTAGCAGCCTAGCAGTAATACCACTAGGCCATCACTTCCCCATGGCTGAGGCTGCTCGAAAACATAGACCAGGTTTCTCTGCTCAACAAGAATGACTAATTATTCCAAGTAACTAGATCTAGCCTTAAGAATTGGTTAGGCACAATTGGACTATAACACTGCAATTCAACTCTAATCCCTTCTAACCTTCTCCTTACACACAGACATAACAGACGTGGATGGGGGTGGGGAAATTCACAAGGAGAAAACACTGACGAATTGGTTCAGTAGTCTTTGTTCACATGATCTGTTGAGATGGTTCCTGCTGATTGGGAGGTTTTTGTTCTTCATTTTTCTTTATCATTACAAATCAACTGGTTTGTAAGAGACACAGGGTAGCTGGTTCCCCGACCAGAAGTCCCTGATTTACCAGGTAAAAGTCACAGCTCATAACAACTGCTGAAGGCAAGATGAACTTCAGGTTTAAGATGGGTTTTCGCTGCAGAGAACAGAGAGATAGCTCCAGAGCTTGTGGTGATCTGACCCCCTGCTCTCTATCTTGTTCTGAGCCACCATAGCTCCCCACTTCCCTAAGCCACCAGTTGCCTGTCAACCAATCACATGGTTGTGGCTGGGCAAAAGGGCTTTGTTATCAACAATTGGTCACTAGTCCTTAGACCAATCAACACTCTCGTCCATTTGGATTCAGAACCCCTGGTCTTCTGTTAGTCTGCAGTCAATCCCATAACTGCTTGCTCAAGCAGCTGTGGGAACAATGCTTGCTGTGAGAGCACGCTGACTGACTTTCCAAAATGTCAAGTAATTTACGTGCAGGGGTTCCTTCACCTTTCAGTCCACAACGTAAAAATACATGACAGTAAAGAGGTACAGTCTTTACCGCTTGGGGTTTCTGACCCACAGGAGGTGTCCAGGAAAAGCCAGAGGATCACTCAGTTGGAACACGAGAAGGCAATTCTCATAAAGCAGCTACTGGACGATCAGCTGGAAGGTTATAGCTACACTGCCTGTGACAGCTCCACCTTCGTCTAAGCTGACCGAGGCTTTGGTCAATAAGGTCACCACTACTGGGGGGGCAGGGGGGTGTCAGGAGAGCCCTGGGCCTCCCCCACCTCCCCACCTCCCCCCCCCCTCCGTTCTCCAGGCCGAATGTGAGGGAGCTGCACCATCGTCACTGAGGAATCAGAGGATGGCGACAACGCAGGAGGATAGGCAACTCTGCCATTGCATTGGGGCTGGAAGTTAAAGGTAGAGGACTTGTGAGCCGGCTGGGAGAGGGGATTGGGAGAAATTGTTGGAGAACTAAAAGGCCCAGAATTCAAGGGAATGACAAGAGACAGAAACATGGCCAGTGTGTGGGGTGTGGAAGAGGCTGGGGTGGGGGGGTGGTGGGAAGAGCAAATTGGAGGACAACTGGTTACTCGAAGAGGGAAATTATTGCACTGGGGGTGGGGGTGAGTGGAAAAGGGGGAAGGGAGAAAGGGCCCAGCATGGGCACGATGGGTCAAATGGCCTCCTGCCTTAGGTAGCCATTCTCTGATTCAATGGACAGCGATCCCAGAATATCTTCATCCAGTCTCCTCTCCGTCTCCTTATTCCCTGGGGATGAGGGAGGGTCCCAGTGGAGAGAGAGAGAGAGAGGTGGTGGTGGAGTGGGGACAAGGATGGCGTTGGCAGAGAGTTCCCAGTCACCCACCCTAATGAAATGGTGCCCCCACCAAACCCCACCCCCAACCATACCCCCTCCCCCCTCTCAACCCTTTGCTTTTTGCTGTTGAATGTGCCTCCCCAGGTCGGGATAACTGGGCTGGCTAGGGTCACCCCGGGCACAGTCAGAGGGGAGGGGTCATTCTCGGAAGGACTGAGATGCTCAGGGAGGGAACCAGGGTCGTAAGGGAGCCCAGACAAGCCACTATTACTGGAGAGGAGGGTCTGAGGGACGTGGGATGGGGAGGAAAGCAAGTTTCGTGAAAGTTTGTTTGGCCTGAGGAAGTTACACAGAGAGAGGGGGAAGATGGGAGGGGGAACAGGGATGTGGAAGGTGACAAGCTCTCACTGCCTATTCCACAAATTCAGAGACAACGTACTCACAGGCATCCACCCCTGGGAGAACATCCCACTCACCGTCACCAAACACAGACACCGGGAATCGGAGGGAGAGCTACCGCCCCACATTCATCCAATCACTGAGCCTCACTTCAGCTCACGGTATCGCCCCCTACTCCCAGGCCAGCGGTTCCAGAGAGCATGGCTGTCCGTGAATAACACAGGAGCCACACATTGCTAAACACACTCTCACGCACACGCACACTTTCTCTCTCTCTCATACACAATAAGATACACATACACACTTTCTCTCTCTCACACACTCATAAACAGAGTGTGAGCGTTGGAGGAGACCTCAGCAGGATATCAGGAGAGCTCAGCTGTCATACTGCCTGGTGAACACAGCCCTCAGTCTGACACTTAATAAAAAGCTTCACTGTTCTACCCCCACGTGGTCTGATTGCGGTCTTCTTTCTGAGTGATTTTGTTGGGGACGGAGGGGTTGGCCGAAGATTTGGGGGGTGGGGGGGGGGGGGGGGGTAGAATCTAACTCACGAGAGTGTCATGGATGTGTGGGTCTCTTGGCTGGGCCCAGCGTTTATTACCCTGCCTAGAGAAGGTGGGTGTGAGCTGCATTTACTGCCCGTCCCTAAGTGCCCCCCGCCCCTTGAGAAGGTGGGGGTGAGCTGCATTTCCTGCCCCTGTCCCTAGTTGCCCCCCCTTGAGAAGGTGGGGGTGAGCTGCATTTACTGCCCCTGTCCCTAGTTGCCCCCCTTGAGAAGGTGGGGGTGAGCTGCCTTCTTGAACCGCTGCAGTCCATGTGCTGTGGGTAGACCCACAATGTCCCTTAGGGAGGGAATTCCAGGATTGGGACCCAGCCACACTGAAGGAACGGCCGATATATTTCCAAGTCGGGATGGGGAGGGGCTCGGAGGGCTACTTACAGGGGGTGGGGTCCCATGGACCTGCTGCCCCTTGTCCTTCTGGATGGAAGTGGCTGTGGGTTTGGAAGGTGCTGCCTGAGGGTCTTTGGTGAGTCTCTGCAGGGTATCTTGTAGATGGTACACACTGCTGTTACTGAGCGTCGGGGGGTGGAGGGAGGGGATGTTTGGTGAGTTTCTGCAGGGTATCTTGTAGCTGGTACACACTGCTGTTACTGAGCATTGGGTTGGAGGGAGGGAATATTAAAGATGGGGGTGAACAGGATGCTATCAAGTGGGAACTCACAGTAACTGTGTTGGCCTGGCTTTCAACAACATCAACCATCTTCCTCTCAGTCCGGTATGATCCCCATCCCAACCCAATTCCTGACTTCAACTTGACCAGGACTCCTTGATGTCAAGGGCCCTCACCCTCACCCTTACCTCACCTCTGGTTTCAGCTCCTTGGTCCATGGGGCGGAGGATATAGGGTTAAGGTGAGAGGGGAACGGGACCTAAGGAGCAACCTTTTCACGCAGATGGTGGTACGTGTATGGAATGAGCTGCCAGAGGAAGTGAGGGAGGCTGGTACAATTACAGCATTTCAAATGCATCTGGATGGGTCTATGAACACGAAAAGTTTAGAGGGATATGGGCCAAGTGCTGGCCAATGGGACTAGATTAGGTTGGGATATCTGGACAAGTTGGACCGAAGGGTCTGTTTCTGTGTCGTACAACTTTATGACTTGATAACATTTCTTCATTGCAGCCCGCACCTTTTAATGGCTCATCCAAGAGATGGCAACCTCTGACAGGTTGCTACCCCACCCCCACCCCCCTCAGTCCCGCAGCTTCTGCCCTAACCAGCATCCAATAAACAGAACAGCTGGGAGAGTGGATGCACCGGCAGTGGACGGATTTGCAGATAGAGCTCAGTCCCAGGGCTCTTATCTACAATGGCCATCTGTTTCCCAGGCTGGTCCCTCCCTCGGTCCCTCCTGTCCCCCACTCTAACACGCTGCTTCATGTAAACACTACCCTTTGAAAGAGAATTACAAAATAAATTCTATTGGAATTATTCTGAGCAGCTGAGAGACCCAAAAAAGCATTTCTAACATTTCACAGAGAGATAACTGTTTTCACATCACTGAGCGAAAACGCTGATCCGCATTTCCCACAGACATTTGACTCCAAAGATCTAAAAAAAGAGATTAAGGCCGTTTTTGTTGGCAGCAACATGAATCCAGATTATGTATTTTCTGGCAATGAAAGCAGGAACAAACTGTACACGTTGGAACAATGATGAAAGGTAACTGTCAGCTGTTTTACCAACAAGTGCCCTCTCCAGGCTCATCACTGACCCATGTTTGCCCTCGGGTAAATGGTACCCTCTGAAAATCAGCAAAATTACCCATTATTCACTCCAATGTTGAGCAAAGCCCACAACCAGCAACGTAGCACTGACTCTTGTTTTCAGCCAAGTCGGATGTCTGTGAAGGGAGTGGCACGGTGGCTCAGTGGTTAGCACTGCTGCCTCACAGCGCCAGGGACCTGGGTTCGATTCTAGCCTCGGGCAGACTGTCTGTGTGGAGTTTGCACATTCTCTCCGTGTCTGTGTGGGTTTCCTCCCACAGTCCAAAAATGTGCAGGTCAGGTGAATTGGCCATGCTAAATTGCCCGTAGTGTTAGGCACATTAGTCAGGGGTACATGTGGGAGAATGGGTCTGGGTGGGTTACTCTTCAGGGTGGGGAGTCAGTTGGGTGTGGACTTGTTGGGCTGAAGGGCCTGTTTCCATACTGTAGGGAATCTAATCTGTGGGCGGCAATGGCCTCGTAGGATTATCGCTGGACTGTTAATCCAGAAATTCAGCTAAGTGATCCGGGGACCTGGATTCGAATTCTGCCACGGCCATTTGAATTCAATTAAAATCTTGAATTAAGAATCTAACAGTGACTATATGGGGTGGGGGTGGGGGAAAAAGAGTGTGTGTGTCTGGTTCACTAACGGGAAAACCCATTGGGACTGACATATGAAGAAAGACTGGGCTTGTGCTCACTGGAATTTAGAAGGATTGGGAGGGGGTGGGGAATCTCCCAGAAACATACAAAACGCTAGATGTGGGAAAAATGTTCCCAATGTTGGGGGGAGTCCGGAACTAAGGGGTCGCAATCGAAGAATAAGAGACAGGCTATTCAGGACTGAGATGAGGAAGAATTTCTTCACTCAGGGAGTTGTGAAGCTGAGGAATTCTCTCCCACAGGAAGCTGTTGGGGCCAGTTCATTAGATAGAGGGAGCTGGACGTGGGTCTGGCGGCTAAGGGGGATCAAAGGGTATGGGTAGAGGGTGGGAATGGGATACTGAGATAGCATGATCAGCCCTGATCATACTGAACTGTGGCACAGTTTTGAAAGGCCAAAGGGCCTACTTCTATGAATGTCCTTCAGGGAAGGCAACTCTCATCCTTCCCTGGTCCAGCCTATATGTGAGCCAGATCCACAGCGAAGTGGTTGACTCATAAGAAACTTCAAAGGGTTCAGAAAAGTTTTACAAGGATGTTGCCAGAGTTGGAGGGTTTGAGCTATTGGGAGAGGCTGAACAGGCTGGGGCTGTTTTCCCTGGAGCGTCAGAGGCTGAGGGGTGACCTCATAGAGGTTTATAAAATCATGAGGGACATGGATAGGATAAAGTCTTTTCCCTGGGGTCGGGGAGTCCAGAACTAGAGGGCATAGGTTTAGGGTGAGATGGGAAAGATATAAAAGAGACCTAAGGGGCAACTTTTTCACACAGAGGGTGGTGGTACTGGTATGGAGTGAGCTGCCAGAAGAAGTGGTGGAGGCTGGTAAAATTGCAACAGTTAAGAGGCATTTGGATGGATATATGAATAGGAAGGGTTTGGAGGGATATGGGCCGGGTGCTGGCAGGTGGGACACGATTGGGTTGGGATATCTGGTCGGCATGGACGGGTTGGGCCTAAGAGTCTGTATCTGTGCTGTACATCTCTATGACTCTAAATGCCCCCTGGGTAATTAGGGATGGGCAAGACATGCTGGCCTGGCCCTCATCCAATGAATGAATAAAAATCTTAACATAAATCTTAATGTTCTTGCCCACCACCTGGACTGGGTGGGACAGTAGGTCAGACACTGTCCTTTCCACCACCCTCCCCCGCTAACATCAGCTATAAACCCATAAAAAGATGACAAGTGTTCTTAATGAAACAGTCAACCTTTATTGAAACACCATTGTCTGATAGCTGGAGAACGCGGTAAACATGACCGAGACGGAGAGAGAGAGAGAGAGAGAGAGAGAGAGAGAGAGAGAGAGAGAACAAAGGACAGATGTGTTTGAGCATCAACGCTTACCGATTGCAGGAGAGGGAGGGAGGAGGAAAGGTCGGTGATAAAGTGGGGTGGAAACGAGTTTGTAACTTCTGTGCAGTCCCACACAGACCTGACTGTCCCTGAAAGTGTGTGTGTGTGTGTGTGTGTGTGTGTGTGTCAGTGAGACTGAAACAGACCTGAAACATGTAACAGCTCCAAAAGGGGAGACACTCCCCAAACATTCACTTGCCGTATCTCCCTGTAGGGTAGCGGTTCATTGAGTAAGGAAGTGATCTCATTACCTCTCCCCACCCCACCCCATTAATCTGGGGATTAACCTCGACACCCCACCCCCCCGTTCTTTGTTCCCATCTTTTCCTTCACTATGTCCCTTTCCTGATCCCCCCATATCCCCAAGAGGCAGAAATCCAAAACTCAGGGCCAGGCCCCCAGTGAGGAGGGGGAGCACAAGAGTCAAAATGAGGTCAGGTTTAGCCGATTTTTATCTGTTGGACAGATCTGGGACTGACCTGTGGGTTTCCTCCAGCAGGCGATATCTCCAGGGACCCAGCTCAGGCAGTCACTAACCCGTGTGGAGGATTCCCTCCACTAGGTTCGACCATTGAACCTGGGGGTAAAAAAACATCACCCCCAAACTCCAACATTGCTGTCCTCACAATAACAGTGCACCCCATCTCTGTGCCTCAGCAGCTTTGAGATCTCAGGCTGGTAAGGTCAGGCTAAAACTGCTGCCCCATCTGCTTCAGCCCGGGAGTTCTGGTGGTTGGGGTGGGAGAGAGGGGTGGAAGGGGAACAGTGGAGCAGAAATTCCCAGTTCGGAGTAGGGCACTCCCCCACCCGGGATGAGGAGTGGTAAGGATCCACCGTATCGCGAGGTCACGCACCATCCAACAACCAGCCTACCCACCACCTTCCCGCCACCACACCACCCCCCCCCTCCCCCTCCCTCCCTCCCTCACACACAGTTAGGGTCCGACAGCAGCACCCCCTCTTGCCATCTCTCACACGGGCTGTGGGGAGCGGGGTGGAACCTGAAAACCTGTCAGATCATCTTCTCAAAATTCCTGATCCCTTCTTCCACTTTCTGCAATTCCGTCTCCATCTGCTTCAACTGCGAAAACAAAACAGAGCAGGTAAGCACCAGGCACGGAGGATGCTGGGGGAGGTGGGGGGGGGGGGGTTGGGGGGGGCGGGGGCGGAAGCGGGGGAGACTGGGGGGTGGAGGAGACCGGGCTGGGGGAGTGAGGTGGCGGAGACTGGGACTAGGGGTGAGTGTGAGTGTGAGTGTGGCAGAGAGAGAGTCAGAGAGGGAGAGAATCAGAGAGTCAGTGAGAGTGAGAGTGGAGAATGATGGGAGGTGAAGCGGGGTATCAGGGAAAACAGCAGCGAAACTGTCCGTGACCTAGTGAAGACAAGGAAGGGGGCGTGGGGTGGACTCTATTTCAGAAAGGCATCTGGTGAGCAGGGAGTGGGGGAACCATTCCTCACCCAGCGGCTGCTGAGGGTGGGATACCCACAGCCTGGAGCATGGGGTGGGGGGTTGAGGTTGGTCAGACCAGCCAAAACGTGACTGATTGGAGCAGCAGTACTGTGGGTAGACCCACAATGTCCCTCCAGGATTGGGACGCAGCCACACTGAAGGAACGGCCAATATATTTCCAAGTCGGGATGGGGAGGGGCTCAGAGGGGAAGTTGCAGGGGGTGGGGTTCCCATGGATCTGCTGCCCCTTGTCCTTCTGGATGGAAGTGGCCGTGGGTTTAGAAGGTGCTGTCTGAGGGTCTTTGGTGAGTTTCTGCAGGGTATCTTGTAGATGGTATACACTGCTGTTACTGAACGTCAGGGGGTTGGAGGGAGGGGATGTTTGGTGAGTTTCTGCAGGGTATCTTGTAGATGGTACCCTGGACTTCCCTCTCTAAGGGACAGTGTGGGTCTACCTACAACGCATGGACTGCAGTGGTTCAAGAAGGCAGCTCACCGACACCAGAAATGCAGTCTGACCCAGCTCACTGGAACCACCACCTTCAGAAATGGAGGGAAGAACTCCATCCTTTGCACTTCTGGTTTTGGGAGCAGACTTTGGTATTCCCATGTATTTGCTGCCCTTGTCCCTTTTGTCAGGAATGTTATCAGTCACAGAATAAAATGGACAGGGACCCTGTGGATACGAGACTGTGCGAGTGACGGCTAACAGAGAGTAATGGCTATTGGATATTGTTCAGGCTGGAGGAAGGTTTCAAGTGGTCTGCCCCAGGGCTTGTCCCGATATTTATTAATGATCGGGATCTTGCTGTGCAGGGGCCAATTTCCAAGTTTGCAGCTGACACCAGATTCAGGAAAATTGTAAACTGTAAATGGGGGGGTCAGTGTGGAACTCTGAAAGGACATTGACAAGTTGGGGGAAGAGGGAGTAGATGGTGTTCAATGCAGAGAAGGGGGAGGGGTTGCACTTTGGTGGGAAGGACATTGAGAGACAATATAAAATGGGGGCAATATTAAAAGGGGTGGAGCAGGAGCAGGGGGAACTGGGGGGAAATGTGCACCGATCATTGAAGGTGGTGGGACAGGTAGAGGGGGCAGTGAATAAAGCACACAGTGTCCTCAGGTTTATTAACAGGGGCACAGAGTCCAAAAGCAAGGGGTTGATGCTGAACCTGTCCCAGCCCCTTGTTAGACCCCAGCTGGAGTATTGTGTCCAGGTGTGGGCCCCACATTATCGGAAAGATGGGGAACACGTCGGAAAGAGAGCAGGAACAATTTACAGGAACGGATCCAGGGATGGGGAAAGGTCAGCGGTGAGGAGAGATTGAAGAGGGTGGGAGTGTTCTCTCTGGGAGGGAAGGCGGCTGGGAGAGGGAGATCTGAGAGAGGTTATCAAAATCCCGAGTGGGGAGGGGGCCTGGACAGAGGAGAGAGGGAGAAGCTGTTCCCACTCGGAAAAGGAACAGGAACGAGAGGGGGATAAATTTAAAGGGATGTACAAATGGAGGGAGGGTGAAGTGAGGGAGAGAGTTTCTCACTCAGTGGGTAGTGAGGGTGTGGAATGTACTGCCTGGGAATGGAGGGAGGGGGGGGGGGGGGGGGGGGGAAGGCAGGTTCAACTGAGGCATTCCAGAGGGACATTGGTTAGAAATGGGGTGCTCTATCAGTCTAGCCAGGGATCAGCTTTAACATAAGGGTAACCCAATCAGCTTCTACAGAACCTGGTCCATTTCACCCACGATGCCTGGGGACATCACTCCAATTAGACCAATCTCCACTCGGCCCTTACCTTCTCTGCATCCAGCTCCTGGATTTTCTGAGGCACTTTGGTGCTGTAATCAGCTTTGGATATTTTCTCCCTGAGCTTCGCAATCTGCTTCTGGACGTCGGCTTGCTTCGCCCTGAGCTTGGTGACTTCCTTCTCAGCATCGATCAGCCCCTGGCAAACAGGCAGGTCAGAAACCGGTCGGTCAACCAAACTCTCACCGTGTCATTGCCCCGGTGACATGACAGCACGGGAGAGCGCAGAGGGTGACTGGGGAGAGCAGGAGTCAGGGTGGGCAGGACAATCAGAGAAAACTGGCTGACCCAAAGCGAGGAGGAGGGAGGATTTGTTAGAAGCTCACGGTGATCGTTAAACAAGGAACGTTTCCTTCTCTCAAAGAGTTCCGGGTCTTGGGAATTCCCTTTCCAGTGGGTGCAGGATCTTTACAGATTTTTGAGGGTGAGGGAGATGGATTCTTGATGACCAACGGGATGGAGGATTATCGGCGATGGGCAGGAATGGAGAGTCAAGGTTAACATCAAGTCAACCATGATCTCACAGAGTGGGCGAGCAGGCTGGAAGGGCCGAATGGCCAGCTGCTGTTCCTTGTCGGTCCAGATGAACGAAGAGCCCAGAACATGCTGTGGTTTGATTTGATCAGCTGATAAAGCAGTCTTAAAAATTACCCAAAAAAAGTGAATTCCTTATTGTAAAGGCTATACTTTTGCACGTCAGTGAGGGAAGGGGGAAGTTACTCGGGCAGATTCAGTGAGAGGTGTGGGCACATGGCAGGTCTCTCTCTCACACACACACAGACACACAGAGTCAGACACACACAAACAGACACAGAGACACACACAAAAACACAGACAGAGACACACACTGTCAGATGGCATTCCCCTCCCTGGTACCTACCTTCAGCATGAGGTGGACAGTGCAGCGGTCCGAAGCGATGACCATGGCACATCCGTCTGGGCACTCCTCGTTCACCAGGAAGGTCACCGACTTGGAAGAGGACAACGTCTGGATGTAGGAGGAGAATGGGTTCAGCTGGGCAGCTGTGCCCTCATCCGAACACGAGAGGTAACCTGCAGGCAAAGGGTCACACAAGGAAATGGGCACCTTGGCAGAACAAAGAACTGGGCATCGATACGGAGTCGGTCTCAACCACCCCCTGAACATACCTCATGGTGAAAGGGAGGATCTTAAATCACAAACAAACACAATGAGAGTGGCTGGAGAGACTCAGCAGGTCTGGAGAGAGAGTGAGAGAGAGAAACACACTCAACGCGCCCAGTCCAAAGCGACTCTTCTCTAGCAGTGCTGATCCGAAGACATTCCGAGGAAAAGTCGCACGGGAGCCAAAACGTTAACTCTGCTTTCTCTCTCCAAAAGAACCTGCCAGACCTGCTGAGTTCCTCCAGCAATCCCCTCTGCCTATGTTTTGAGATTCCCAGCATCCTGGGTTTTACTGGAGAATTTTATGGAGCGCTGTGACCCGCTGTACTTCGGGAAATGCAGCAGCTCACTTGTGCGCAAGGTCCTCTCCCTCAACAAAGGAAGTTACTCATCGAGTCAAGCAGCAGTTCAGGAGAAACCCGTTTCTGACCGGGAGGGTGGTTTAAATGTGCAACTTGCTCCCACAGAGAGCTCAGCTGAGGCAATGATCAGCAATGTGTTGGATCAAATGGGTAAGGAAGATCCCAGTGAGGGGTCTTGACAGGAAGCACGTGGAAAGGATTTTTTCCCCTGGTGGAAAATCTAGAACGGGGTCAGTGGCTGGCAAAACAGGGTGGCACAGTGGCTGGCACTGCTGTCTCACAGCGCCATGGACCCAAGTTCAATCCCACCCTTGGGCGACCATGTGGAGTTTGCACAGGTTTCCTTTGGGTGCTCCGCTTTCCTCCCATAGTCTAAAGATGTGCAGGTTAGGGTGGATTGGCTGTGCTAAACATCCATGTGGGGTATCAGGGATGGCATGAGTCTGGATGAGAGGGTCAGTGCAGTGTAGACTCGATGGGCCAAATGGCCTCTTTCTGCACTGCAGGGATTCTCCGACTGTGCTTTATCACGGATCCAGTGGGGAGGGGAAGCAACAGGGAAGTGAGTCAACTTACAATCAGCTTTCGTCTTGGTAAGGTTGTAGTCTGCACGGAGGGATCGGATGGCGCGGATAATGGTCATGACAAACTCCACAGTGCGGTCCAGCTCCTCGTTCCTCCAACAGTACTGCAGAAAGACAGGCAGCTCATCACAACGCTGCTCAGAAGGAATCTCAAGGCTCAGTCGGACCTTTCTCACTCACTCTGATCTCTGGCTCCAAAGGTCCAAACCCTGCACCCCCCCCCAAAACTGCCCAAATGTCACTCAATGAACCCTCTCTGCACCCTCAGTAATGTTCCCGGCAAGATTACTGACAGCCAGTGACTTCGGAGATTCACTGATATCACTAACACCCCACCCCCCACCCCCCGTCTCAACAACAAGTGACCAGAAACTCAACTGGACTCACCTCAGTTTTTTTTAAATAGGGTGTCACTGGCCAGGCCAGTGTTTATTGCCCATCCCTAATTGCCCAGAGGACAGTTAAGAGTCAACCACATTGCTGTGGGTCTGGAGTCATGTCTGGGTCAGACCAGGTAAGGACAACAGTTTCCTTCTCTGAAGGACATTAGTGAACCAGATGAGTTTTTCCGACAATAGATTCCTAGTTATGATTAGACTCTTAACTCCAGAGATTTATTGAATACAAATTCCACCATCTGCTGGGGTGAGATTCAAACCCAGGTCCCCAGAACATGCCCTGGGTCCTGGGTTCAGAGTCCAGCGATAATACCATCAGGCCATCATCTTCCCCTGCGCAGGGAATAGAAACCACCATGTGAAAATACTATTGCTGCAACAGCAGGGTCAGAGGCTAGGAATACTGCGGTGAGTAACTCCCCTCCTGACTTCCCAAAACTGATCCCACCAACTACAAGGCACAAGTCAGGAGGGTGAGGGAATACTTCCCACTTTTCCCGGATGGGGGTGGCCCCAACAACACTCAGAAGGCTCAACACCATCCAGGGACAAAGCAGCCCCCGCTTGATTGGCACCACATCCACAAACATCCCCTCCCTCCATACCCCCCGATGCTCAGTAACAGCAGTGTGTACCATCTACACGATACACTGCAGAAACTCACCAAACATCCCCTCCCTCCAACCCCCGACACTCAGTAACAGTAGTGTGTACCATCTACATGATACTCTGCAGAAACTCAGCAAACATCTCCTCCCTCCACCCCCTTGACGCTCAGTAACAGCAGTGTGTACCATTTACAAGGTACCCTGCAGAAATTCAGCAAAGACCCTCAGACAGCACCTTCCAAACCCACTGCCACTTCCATCCAGAAGGACAAGGGGCAGCAGATCCATGGGAACCCCACCCCCTGCAAGTTCCCTCCGAGCCCCTCCCCATCCCGACTTGGAAATATATTGGCCGTTCCTTCAGTGTGGCTGGGTCCCAATCCTGGAATTCCCTCCCTAAGGGACATTGTGGGTCTACCCACAGCACATGGACTGCAGCGGTTCAAGAAGGCAGCTCACCCCCACCTTCTCAAGGGGGGCAACTAGGGACAGGGGCAGGAAATGCAGCTCACCCCCACCTTCTCAAGGGGGGCAACTAGGGACAGGGCAGTAAATGCAGCTCACCCCCACCTTCTCAAGGGGGGCAACTAGGGACAGGGCAGTAAATGCAGCTCACCCCCACCTTCTCAAGGGGGGCAACTAGGGACAGGGGCAGGAAATGCAGCTCACCCCCACTTTCTCAAGGGGGGCAACTAGGGACAGGACAGTAAATGCAGCATCCAGCCAATGACACCCACATTCACTGAACAAATTAGGAAAAAAAACTAACCAATCTTCACTCTGTACCAGGAATCAAACTTACACCTCCCTTACAGCCATTCACCTCTACCCCAGCTCCTCCAACTTTCCTGATCTCCCACAATACTGTATATCGCTTGGTTTTAGGGTTCAGTTGGCTGTACATCATTCACAAGCAGGCTGTACCGTGGAATTTAAAGGCAGAATGACCTCGTCGAGCTTCTCCAAATAAATTCCTACAGGCAGGACATTCAGAGACAGAGGCAAATAGAGAGAGATGGGCTGAGAGACAGAGAAATGTGCAGAAAGACAGGCAGAGAGACACATACAGACAGATAGAGAGATGGACAGAGAGCAACAGGTGAAGAAAGAAGGGTCAGAGGTGAAGAGTGACAGAAAGACATCAAGGCAGACACGCGCATGCGCGCTCACACACACAGTCAGACAGAGACTCTCACACACACACACACACACACAAAGTACAGTCAGATACAGGCAGGTACAGACTCACACACACAGATACAGACTCACGTACCTCTTCAGATTCCGGGTATGGAGTCACACTAATGCTCGGGAGGGTCCTGAGCCGATCGCCGTGGTAACCTCTGGTACAGTTCCTCGGTTACGAAGGGCATGAAAGGGCTGAGGAGGCGAAGGCCTGTGTCCAGGCAGGTGTACAGCACGTTCTGGGCCACGCTCACTGCTTCCTCATCGGTTCCAACAAACACAGGCTTCAGGCATTCCTGACGGAGGGGGGGGGGGAACGGGAGTTTGGCGGAGCAGACAGAGAAGGGACATTGACTCGCCATCCACTCAGCATTCCAGGGAAAGTCGTATTGACAGCAAGTCCCAGCATTACCTATTGCCAATGGCCTTCCCTCAGGCAAAGCACGCTGCTCTCCAGTATCTGCAGTCCTCACTTTCCTCATAGCCCTCACACCCAAACAACACCAGACAGAGTCCCCGACAGCCAAGGATAGCATATACATGGGAACACCACCCCCCTGCAAGTTCCCCTCCGAGCCCTCCCCATCCCGACTTGGAAATATATCGGCCGTTCCTTCAGTGGGACTGGGTCCCAATCCTGGAATTCCCTCCCTAAGGGACATTGTGGGTCTACCCACAGCACATGGACTGCAGCGGTTCAAGAAGGCAGCTCACCCCCACCTTCTCAAGGGGGCAACTAGGGACGGAGGCAGTAAATGCAGCTCACCCCCACCTTCTCGGGGGAGGGGGGGAGGGGCAACTAGGGACAGGGATAATAAATGCTGACCCTGCCAGTGATGCCCATGTTCCATAAATGAATAAGATCAGAAGACGGAGATTAGGACCGGGGACTGAGTGCTTGGGGAAGGATACCATTCTGAGGAAGGTCTGAAAGCAGGAGAGTTGGGGGGGTAGGGGGTGAGAGGTGCAGGGAGCGGTCTCCTGGGACCGAGGCTCAGGCCACGGAAGGTGCAGCCAGCCATGATGATATGATGATGGCAGGCTGGTGGTTGGGGTGGGGAGTGAGGGGGGGAAGGGGGGGGGTGGGGTGGTGGTTGGGTGGGAGTGCAGAGGCTGTAGACAGAGCAGTGGAGCTAGCCAGGTCTACAGGTGGGTATGGGCAATACAGGGAAACTGCAGCCTGCAGGACTCACATCGAGGAGTCCCCCATTGATTGGTCAGAGTCCCATAGGTAGCTGCGATGTGTGGCTGGGCAGAGGAAACTCGCCAGAGTGGACTGTCCAGCTGGGAAACTCAAATACGATCTTGGCAGACGGTGCGATACAGCATTGGGGCCATAGTGGGGCTCACCAGGTAAACGTCACACAGCTCATACAGCCAGAAGTTGTAGACAGCGGTGGTTACAGCCGGGAAGTCATACAGCCCAAAGCCAGTGTTACAGAGCTCGACCGCATGGCTCAGACGGCTCAGGACCCAGTCATCGATCAGGCTCCCTCGAGATGCATCCTACAGGGGTGGGGAGAAACACAATGACAGCCAATTTACAGCACAGACAGTGGCCCGAGCCAAGCCAGGCGTCCTGCAAGCTCGACCCTTCGTTTCAGCTCCCCCCCCTTCCCAATGCTCCGTCAATCAAACCCAGAGAGCTGGAGTTGGGTATTCCAACCGTCACCACCTCACCTTGCGCTTCAATGGGAGCATACAAAACTCCAACTTCAATCCCAACCTCCTACTACCCCCAGATCACCAACTGCCTCTGGTATCTAAACATTTACTGTCTTGAATGTACCCAATCATTACTCGAGGAATTCCAGGATTTCCTTGTAGATGGTACACACTGCTGCTACTGAGTGCCGGGGGGGGTGGGGGGGGGGGGGGGGGGGGGGGGGGGGGGGGGGGGGGGGTGGGGGGGGGGGTGGAGATGGGGGATGTTTGGTGAGTTTCTGCAGGGTATCTTGTAGATGGTACACACTGCTGTTACTGAGCGTCGGGGAGTGGAGGGAGGGGATGTTTGGTGAGTTTCTGCAGGGTATCTTGTAGATGGTACACACTGCTGTTACTGAGCGTCGGGGGGTGGAGGGAGGGGATGTTTGGGGAGTTTCTGCAGGGTATCTTGTAGATGGTACACACTGCTGTTACTGAGTGTCAGGGGGGTGGAGGGAGGGGATGTTTGGTGAGTTTCTGCAGGGTATCTTGTAGATGGTACACACTGCTGTTACTGAGCGTCGGGGGGGTGGAGGGAGGGGATGTTTGGTGAGTTTCTGCAGGGTACCTTCTAGGTGGTACACACTGCTGTTACTGAGCGTCGGGGGGGGTGGAGGGAGGGGATGTTTGGTGAGTTTCTGCAGGGTATCTTGTAGATGGTACACACTGCTGTTACTGAGCGTCGGGGGGTGGAGGGAGGGATGTTTGGTGAGTTTCTGCAGGGTATCTTGTAGATGGTACACACTGCTGTTACTGAGCGTCGGGGAGTGGAGGGAGGGGATGTTTGGTGAGTTTCTGCAGGGTATCTTGTAGATGGTACACACTGCTGTTACTGAGCGTCGGGGGGTGGAGGGAGGGGATGTTTGGGGAGTTTCTGCAGGGTATCTTGTAGATGGTACACACTGCTGTTACTGAGTGTCAGGGGGGTGGAGGGAGGGGATGTTTGGTGAGTTTCTGCAGGGTATCTTGTAGATGGTACACACTGCTGTTACTGAGCGTCGGGGGGGTGGAGGGAGGGGATGTTTGGTGAGTTTCTGCAGGGTACCTTCTAGGTGGTACACACTGCTGTTACTGAGCGTGGATGTTTGGTGAGTTTCTGCAGGGTATCTTGTAGATGGTACACACTGCTGTTACTGAGCGTCGGGGAGTGGAGGGAGGGATGTTTGGTGAGTTTCTGCAGGGTATCTTGTAGATGGTACACACTGCTGTTACTGAGCGTCGGGGGGGTGGAGGGAGGGGATGTTTGGTGAGTTTCTGCAGGGTATCTTGTAGATGGTACACACTGCTGTTACTGAGCGTCGGGGGGGTGGAGGGAGGGGATGTTTGGTGAGTTTCTGCAGGGTATCTTGTAGATGGTACACACTGCTGTTACTGAGCGTCGGGGGGTGGAGGGAGGGATGCTTGGGGAGTTTCTGCAGGGTACCTTGTAGATGGTACACACTGCTGTTACTGAGTGTCAGGGGATGAAGGGAAGGGATGTTTGTGGGTGTGGTGCCAATCAAGAATGGGCTGCTTTGTCCCTGGATGGGTGTTGAGCTTCTTGAGTGTTGTTGGAGCTGCCCCCATTCAGGGGCAAGTGGGGAGTATTCCCTCACCCTCCTGACTTATGCAGATGGTGGGACAGGTTTTGGAAGGACAGGTTTTGGAGGGGGGGGGGGGGGGGGGGGGGGGGGGGAAAGAGTCAGGAGGGGAGTTACTCACCGCAGGATTCCCAGCCCCTGACTTGCTCTTGTATTTACATGGTGAGTCATTTGAGTTTCTGGGTCAATGGCAATACCAGGATGTTGATAGTGGGGGATTCAGTGATGGTAAGGCCATTGAATGTCAAGGGTTGGTGGTCAGATTGGATTCATAATAGAGACAGTCATGGCCTGATATTTAGTTGCTATTTACTTGTTACTGGTAAGCCCAAGCCTGGATATTGTCCAGACCTTGTTGCATTTGGACCTGGACTGCTTCAGTATCTGAGGAGTGATGAATGGTGCTGAACACAGTGTGAACCTTGGTGAACTTCCCCACTTCTGACCTGATGATGGAGGGGCGGTCACTGCTGAAGCAGCTGAAAACGGTTGGGCCTTGGACACTACCCTGAGGGACTCCTGCAGAGATGCCCTGGAGTTGGGGTGATCCTAGAGTCATATGGTCTTACTGAATGGTGGAATGGGATTAACGTCAATGATTGACATGTGTTGATTCCTCTCTTGCTCCTAACACCTTTCAAAACTTTAGGTAGAAGGCTGCAAAATGCTGATCAATCAAGTGTTGTTTTGCAGCCATTGCTGGAGGAAATAAACCAGCAATTAGTGCCCCTGGTAGATCCCACAGGATAAAGGACCCGCAGCTCTTTCTGCAATGAGGGGTGAGGTATGTTATTAGATTCCAAGCTCACTGGGGAGACTGGAATCGAGGCACATGTACCTTTCTGCTCATGGAGAGTTTATGGACTCCTTAGTCTCCACACCTCTCAGTCCGTGTCACAGATGGTCCCTGATATATTTACTCCAACAACTAACAGCCACCAAGTGTTCCTCCTCATCTTAAAGACAGTGACAAACTAATGCAATCCACCGGATGTTAACAAAGGACTTGGTGCAGGAACCTCAGGCAAGAATTAACCTCTGCCAATCTTCAAGAGGATTTATTTTTTCGCTGATTGGAGCTGGCAGCTGGAATGCCTCCTGTGAAGGATGGTCAGTCTTCCAGCTGCCTCAGTGCTGCACTGGGAGCATCCAGGTATCCTTGCCCACCAGCACGGTAATTACATCGTTTTAGTGTCGTACAGCATGGAAACAGACCCTTCAGCCCAACCCGTCCATGCCGACTAGATATCCTAGATTAATCTAGTCCCACCTGCCAGCACCCGGCCCATATCCCTCCAAACCCTTCCTATTCATATACCCATCTGGATGCCTCTTTAATGTTGCAATTGTACCAGCCTCCACCACTTCCTCTGGCAGCTCATTCCATACACGTACCACCCTCTGTATGACAAAGTTGCCCCTTTGTTCCCTTTTATATTTTCCCCTCTCAGCCCTAAACCCATGCCCTCTAATTTTGGATACCCCCACCCCAGGGAAAAGACAATTCACCCTATCTATGCCCCTCAGGATTTTATAAACCTCTATAAGGTCACCCCTCAGCCTCCGACGCTCCAGGGAAAACAGCCCCAGCCTGTTCAGCCTCTCCCTGTAGCTCAAATCCTCCAACCCTGGCAACATCCTTGAAAATCTTTTCTGAACCCTTTCAAGTTGCACAACATCTTTCCAATAGGAAGAAGACCAGAATTGAATGCCCTCTGTGGGTGGGAAGCAAAGGGTCTTCCTGCGCCCGCCTGACCCTCGGCCAGTTGTCCTACCTGGGCACGGCCCTCTGGTTTGAAGTTCTCCCCCAGACCACGGATGGCAAACTTGGTGGCGTTCCACAGCTTGTTGCAGAAGTGGCGGTACCCTAGGATACGGTTCACGTCCAGGTTGATATCTCGGCCTGTGGGGGTTGGTGGTGGTGGGGGGGGGGGATAGTGGAGGGGAAGAGAAAGACAGGAACGTTCCTAAACCGGCCACCGAATCGTAGGTGTCAACCTCAGCCCCTCACGGGGGCAGAGAGAATCGGGAAAGGAAAACTGTCCCGTGGCAGTAAACCATCACGAGGTGGTCCCCGGGAATGGCAATTAAAACCCATTGTTCACCCTGAACCAATAACAGAGCCATTCCAGAGAGTGAGGGGTATTTACCATCCACTTGTGGGTGGCAATACATGTGAGGTTGGCACACCCTCGATGCTGTCAGGGAGGGAGATGAAAGCAGGGCAGAGAGTCATCCAGCACGGAAACACACCCTTCTGTCCACAATCCCAAACTAAACTAGTCCCACCTGCCTGCTCCTGGCCCATTTCCCTCCAAACCTTTCCCATTCATGATTTGGAGATGCCGGTGTTGGACTGGGGTGGACAAAGTTAAAAATCACACAACACCAGGTTATAGTCCAACAGGTTTAATTGGAAGCACACTATCTTGCACAACCACCTGATGAAGGAGTGACGCTCCGAAAGCTAGTGTGCTTCCAACTAAACCTGTTGGACTATAAGCTGGTGTTGTGTGATTTTTAACTTCCCCATTCATGTCCTTATCCAAACGTCTTTAAACATTGTAAATGTAGCCACATCCACCACTTCCTCAGGAAGGTGATTCCATACGTGAACCACCCTGTGTAGAAAAGTTTCCCCATCATGTCTTCTTTCAATCTCTCTCCTCTTATCTTAAAAATGTGCCCCATAGTCTTGAAGTCCCCCATCCTAGGGATAAGACACCTACCACTAACTCTATCTGTACCTCTCATTACTTTAAAAGGTGGCTTCTCAACCCCCAGTGAAAAAAGTCCCAGCCTATCTTTATAACTCAAACCTTCCATACCCAGCAACATCCTGGTAAATCAATGCCGAACCTTTCTACCTGAATAACATCCTTCCTTTGGATCAGCTAGCTGAAAGAAGACTGAGGGTGGTGGGTGATGGGAAATGTTCATCCTGGAGTTCAATTACTCCTGGTGTATGGCATGGATCTGTTTTGGGGCCACTGCTGTTTGTCATTTTTATAAATGATCTGGAGGGCATAGAAGGATGGATTAGTAAATGTGCAGATGACAACAAGGTCGGTGGAGTTGTGGATAGAGCTGAAGGATGTTGTATGTGACAGAGGGGCATAGGTAAGCTGCAGAGCTGGGCTGAGAGGTGGCATATGGTGGTTAATGCTGAAAAGTGTGAGGTGATTCACTTTGGAAGGAATAACAGGAATACGGAGTACTGGGCTAATGGTAAGATTCTTAGTAGTGTAGATGAACAGAGAGATCTCGGTGTCCATGTGCGCAGATCCCTTAAAGTTGCCACCCAGATTGATAGGGTTGTTAAGGAGGCATATGGTGTGTTAGCTTTTCTTGGTCGAGGGATTGAGTTTCAGAACCATGAGGTCATGCTGCAGCTGTACAAAACCCGGGTGCTGCCGCACTTGGAGCACTGCGGACGGTTCTGGTCACTGCATTGCAGGAAGGATGTGGAAGCTATGGAAAGAGTTCAGAGGAGATTTATTAGGCTGTTGCCTGGTATGAAGGGAAGGTCTTATGGGGAAAGGCTGAGGGACTTGAAGCTGTTTTCGCTCCAGAGAAGGTCACTTAATTGAGACATACAAGATAACCAGAGGGTTAGATACAGTGGACAGTGAAAGCCTTTTCTCTTGGATGGTGATGGCTAGCATGAGGGGACATAGCTATAAATTGAGGGGTGATAAATATAGGACAAATGTCAGAGTTAGTTTCATTACTCAGAGAGTAGTAGGGGCATGGAATGCACTATCTGCAACAGTGGTAGACTTGCCAAGTTTAAGGATATTTAAATGGTCATTGGATGGGCATATGGATGAGAATGGAATAGTGTAGGTTAGACGGGCTTCAGATTGGTTCCACATGTCGGCCCAACATCGAGGGCTGAAGGGCCTGTACTGCGCTGGAATGTTTATGTTCCTCCAACTGGGTGACCAGAACTGGACACTACTCCAGAAGAGGCCTCACCAACGTCCTGTACAGCCTCAACATAACTTCTCATGAAGAACTTAGAGAAAGATGAATCATCGGTGATTAGAGGAGGAAGTTAAGGACAACATCAAATTGTCCAAAGGACTTTAAATAAAGGGACAAATGTCAGAACAAGAGAAAGCTAGTTAGAGATATAAAAACTAATAGTAAGAGTTTCTACAAGTATACATTTGCCAGCATGTGTCTTTTTTTTTGTAAAACTCAGTATTTGCACTGAGTAACCATGCTGGAATAAGCTGCCTCACTCCCAAATAACCAAGTCACAGCAAAGATCCAAACGGAAACGGGAAAACTGATGGAGATGAAAAATTCCACAACGCATTACCTTGGGACGTGTAGGCACATAGAGCAAATCGCAGGGCGTCAGTCCCACATTCCGGAATTCCAACCGGATAATCAGATTTCTGAGAGGCAAAACCAAAAGATAAAGGTGAGATTTAAGTCCTGGATGGTCACACACGAGAGGCAGACTTGCATTTACATAGCTCCTTTCTCTAATCAGCACACCACGCCCCCCCAAACGCTTTACAGCCAATGCAGTTGAGTGACTGCTGTAATGTACAAAATGTTATGCCAGCCAATTTGTACAGAGAAAGCTCCCATCACTTTCTACTAATGTGATGTCAGCTAATATTGGCCAGAACAAACAGGGTTACTCCAACTCCCTGGTTTGAAAGGATGGCTTTGGGGCCTTTGCATCCACCTGAAGGTGGGGGGTAAGAAAGGGCCTCAGTTTAATGTCTGGTCTGAATGACGGTATCTCTGACAGTGATACACTCCCTCAGCCCTGCGCTAGGAAGGTCAAACTAAAGGAAGACTTGAACTCAGGACCTCCGGTCTCAGGAGGTGTGAGCATGCCAACCACGGGCAGAAATCAGTGCACGCAAGGCGTATTAGGTGGCGAGGGAGACGTAACAGTACAACGTCTATAAATGTCACCAGCGAGTTGTTTGGGTGAGTCAGTACACCCTTTCTCTGTTAAACATCCCCGCAAACGTGCGGCTGTTTATTTCCCCACTCCTCATGGTAATAAGCTGCACATTCTCTCTGCTCCCTGACAGACAGGGGGTGGGGGAGAGAGAGAGAGAGAGAGAGAGAGAGAGAGAGAGAGAGAGAGAGAGAGAGAGAGAGAGAGAGAGAGAGAGAGAGAGAGAGAGAGAGAGAGAGTTGTGTAACTCTCCAGTGTCTTTACCTGACCCGCCTTGGCTCGCTCGATCTCGACGGGGTCCAAGTTACTATCCAGTAGCTGTGCATGCAGACCCTGGCGAAACACAAACACAAGCAAATAAGTGACTGTGGGCACACGAGGGGTGCCTGCTCTCTGACAAAGCAGGACCTTAAATAACAAGCCTGATACCTTCAGGTACTAATCACTGTGGTTAGCACTGCTGCCTCACGACGGCAGGGACCCAGGTTCAATCCCACCCTCAGGTGACTGTCTGTCTGCGTGGGGTTTGCACATTCTCCCCGTGTCGGTGTGGGTCAACTCCGCTGACCCACGGTTTCCTCCCTAGTGCCCAGGGATGTGCAGGTTAGGGTGGATTGGCCATGGGGAATTGTCCCATAGTGTCCAGGGATGTGCAGGTTAGGGTGGATTGGCCATGGGAAATTGTCCCATAGTGTCCAGGGATGTGCAGGTTAGGGTGGATTGGCCATGGGAAATTGTCCCATAGTGCCCAGGGATATACAGGTTAAGGTGGATTGGCCATGGGGAATGCAAGGATAAAATGCTAGGGTAGAGGGGTAGGATGCTATTCGAATGGTTTGTGTGGACTCAATGGGCTGAATAGCCTTCCACACTGTAGGGATCCTATGATTGAAACAGATACAAGGAACACTTTTGGCACACAGGTAGTGCCCCTACCCCTAGGCCAGGAGGCCTGGGTTCAAGTCCCACCTGCTCCCAAGGTGAGTAATAACATCTCTGAATGGCCCAATTGGAAAAATAGGTGAATAAAATGTACAAATACAAGATGTATAGGGATAGTGTCTATGCCTCTGAGACAGGAGGTCTGGGCCCAGAGCTTTCTACATTGGAACTGTCTCTGAGCTGGTTGATTGGAGAGTATTTATAAACACACACACACCCCCGGTTACTCCCCTTTACACTCCGATGTTTATACGTGTCAGAGTTAATAATTTTGAAGGTGCAGATCTGTCTAACAGTGTCTCAGTTTGTAACCTGTCGTCATTGGCAAGGATCTCCCATGGAAGGCTCATTAACTCGAGGTGAGGTCCTGGTCATTTGGATCAGTGTGAGGAGAAATCGTTTCACACAGAGAATGGCGGATCTTTGGAATTCTGTCTCAGAATCCCCTGGAAGCTCAGTTGTTAAGACCAAGACAAAGGCAGACAGATGCAGTGACAATGTGGGAAGGGGATCCGTTGAGAAAGTGGAATCCAGAAACACAGGAAATAGGGGCAGCAGGAAAGTAATCTGCTCCTCCCATCGATACGCTCACCTTCGACACAAATATACTGCTGCCTCTTCAACTATCCATCTGTCCCAGGGATAAATATATGTAACAGCGAAGTATTGACAACATTCTGCCCTCCCTCTTGTGACATGCTGGGACTTTAAGAGGTGTATTTTGTTCTTTTTTCATTAAAGAGACATTTTAAAGCAGACGTGATGAGCAGTGTATACAGAGCCACTCGAGTAAACAGCTTAAGATGCCTTGGGATTTTTTAAAAAGTTGGAACAATAGAAGCAGCCTGGCTGGGTGAGGTCATCTCGGACAGAACCAGGATCTTGAGTTTTTTTTAGATTTTCGATTTAGCTTTAAGCTGTTGCGGGCACGAAGAAGGGGAAGCTATTTTTCCCCTCTCTCGATTACATTCAAAAGCTGTGGGTTCCCTTCCTCAGCTTCTGGATTATATGCGAGTCAAAATCTGTCTTTCTGAATTTGCCTTTTGCCAAGACTAGGGTAGGTTAGATTCCCCACAGTATGGAACAGGCCCTTCAGCCCAACAAGTTACTCTGAAGAGTAACCCACCCAGACCCATTTCCTCTACCTGACTAATGCAACTAACAAGGAGAAAGTGAGGACTGCAGATGCTGGGGATCAGAGCTTAAAAATGTGTTGCTGGAAAAGCACAGCAGGTCAGGCAGCAAAGGAGAAGGAGAATCGATGTTTCGGGCATAAGCCCTTCTTCAGGGCTTATGCCCGAAGCATTGATTCTCCTTCTCCTTTGATGCTGCTTGACCTGCTGTGCTTTTCCAGTAACACATTTTTAATGCAATTAACACTATGGGCAATTTAGCATGGCCAATTCACCTGACTTACACCAAGGGATGTGTTTATGGGATGTTACTATTTTGGAACACTTAATTAGTAATAGTTACTGTGTTTACTATTCTGTTAAGTTTTCCAATTGAGTTTGGTTATTCTAAGTTCCTGTTTCTATGGTTGTATTTTAATCATAGTGTTTAAATAAATACTGTTTACTTAATATTGAGTAGTTTGACCAGTCAAATTGCATTTCCCTTAAAAGAAAGAAAAAGTTAGGGTTGAGGCTACCTTCATAAAACATTTTGAGGGAGTCTGATCTGATCCATGACACTCCACCCCAGAGGCAGGGAATTCTGGAGACACAGAACTCTCTGAGTGAAGGAATTTCCCATTGCTTATCTTTGCTGGATCAGCTGATCAAGATGACCAGATGCACCATTCCTGAAGAAGGGAGTCCACTCCTGCTCCTATCACATACAGGGACAGGGCCCGCCTTTGGGTACAGTGAGATCTGCGAACACAGGATGATTTCTCCTGAATACTGTTTCATTGAAATACAGTTACATACATCACCTGGTTTCGTTTCCCCACTGACTGCAAGCAGAAAGAAAACCGACTGAGACGTGAAACAGATGATCAAGTCACTGTCGGTCGTTTCACGTTGCCACCCGAGACCAATGTCGTCTCTGCTCCATTCAGTCAGGGTGGCCTCCCATCCCAGAGCAGTAGCTCCTGCCGATGGGGTCAGTCTATTTGGTAACCCACCTCAGCAAGCAGCCAGCGGGGCTGAGCAAGGAGATACCCCACATCCTCCAGTAGGGTCTCACCTCCAGCGTGATGCCGAAGATCACATCGAGGGGGTCAATGACGTTGCCGAGAGATTTGCTCATCTTGCGGCCGTGAGCATCCCGAACGATGGCATGGAGATAAACCTGAGGGGATTGGCACAGGAGAGAGACAAGAATCAGTCCAACACAGTCAGACAGCATGGAAACAGACTTTTCAGCTCAACCTGTCCATGCTGACCAGATATCCTAAAGTAATCTAGTCCCATTTGCCAGCACTTGGCCCATATCCCTCTAAACCCTTCCTATTTTCAGAGGAACCTCAATTATCTGAATATCAATTATCCGAATTTTGGATTATCCGCAGAAGACCTGAAGGTCCAATAAGAGTGTTACATCAGAGGTAAGTGTGTTTGTATTACCCGTACTGAAGAACATGTGAAAACACCAGCAAAAACAAAGGAACATGAGCACCTCAAACATCAACAACTGGATATTTTTTTACGGAAGTGTTAGCTACACAGCCCTGTGCGGAAGTAACTGCCTTATTCCCGTCACTTTTACAGGCCGTTCATGAAAAACACAGCGGAGAAAGTGAACACGTGTGGGAGGCGGTACTTCTGTTTTTCTGCCGTGACACTGAGTTCCCAGAAATGGACAAATGCCCCTGTGATTGTAGAAGCTGTTCGGGACCTTGGATAATGCTGGGGTTTCAAGTGTTTATGTGATGGTAAGGCCTTAGTCTTCGCAGTTTAACCTGCAATTTGCAGAGTTTGTTTAAATAGCAGACTCATCAAAATTATAGATTTAAATAAACTCTCCGACAGAGCACAGCAGTAGATCAGTAAGGCTTCCCTTGTTTAAGAGCAAATTAATTATCTGAATAATCAATTATCCGAACTAAATAGTGCCTGCCCATCTGGTTCGGATAATCGAGGTTCTTCTGTATATACCCATCCAGGTGCCTTTTAAATGTTGTAATTATACCAGCCTCCATCACTTCCTTTGGTAGCTCATTCCATACACGTACCACCCTCAGATCCCTTTTAAATGGCTCCCCTCACCCTAAACCTATGCCCTCTGGATCCCCCACGCTGGGGAAACAATCTTGTCTCGTTACCCTATCCATGCCCCTCATGATTTTATAAACCTCTATAAGGTCACCCTTCACCCTCCGACACTCCAGGGAAAACAGCCCCAGCTTGTTCAGCCTCTCCCTGTAGCTCAACCCTCCAATCCTGGCAATATCCTTGTAACTGTGCTCTGCACCCGTTCAAGTTTCACATCATCTTTCCGTTAGGAGGGAGCACAGAATTGCACACAATATTCCAAAAGTGGCCGAACCAAGTCTTGCACAGCTGCAACATGACCTCCCAACTCCTGTATTCCATACTCTGACCAACAAAGGCAAACAAGGAGGAAGGAGTCACCCACACTGTACAGAGGCTCAGTAACACTGGGCGGGGAGGGGGAAGGAGTCACCCACACTGTACAGAGGGTCAGTAACACTGGGGCCTGAGGGGGAAGGGGTCACCCACACTGTAGAGAGGGTCAGTAACACTGGGCCCTGAGGGGGAAGGAGGCACCCACACTGTACAGAGGGTCAGTAACACTGGGCGGTGAGGGGGAAGGAGTCACCCACACTGTACAGAGGGTCAGTAACACTGGGCCCTGACGGGGAAGGAGTCAGCCACACTGTACAGAGGGTCAGTAACACTGGGCGGTGAGGGGGAAGGAGTCACCCACACTGTACAGAGGGTCAGTAACACTGGGCCCTGACGGGGAAGGGGTCACCCACACTGTACAGAGGGTCAGTAACACTGGGCGGTGAGGGGGAAGGAGTCACCCACACTGTACAGAGGGTCAGTAACACTAGGCCCTGAGGGGGAAGGAGTCACCCACACTGTACAGAGGGTCAGTAACACTAGGCCCTGAGGGGGAAGGAGTCACCCACACTGTACAGAGGGTCAGTAACACTGGCCGGTGAGGGGGAAGGAGTCACCCACACTGTACAGAGGGTCAGTAACACTGGGCCCTGACGGGGAAGGGGTCACCCACACTGTACAGAGGGTCAGTAACACTGGGCGGTGAGGGGGAAGGGGTCACCCACACTGTACAGAGGGTCAGTAACACTAGGCCCTGAGGGGGAAGGGGTCACCCACACTGTACAGAGGGTCAGTAACACTGGGCGGTGAGGGGGAAGGAGTCACCCACACTGTACAGAGGGTCAGTAACACTGGGCGGTGAGGGGGAAGGAGTCACCCACACTGTACAGAGGGTCAGTAACACTAGGCCCTGAGGGGGAAGGAGTCACCCACACTGTACAGAGGGTCAGTAACACTGGGCGGTGAGGGGGAAGGAGTCACCCACACTGTACAGAGACTCAGTAACACTGGGCCCTGAGGGGGAAGGAGTCGCCTACACTGTAGAGGGTCAGTAACAGTGGGCGGGGAGGGGGAAGGAGTCACCCACACTGTACAGAGGGTCAGTAACACTGGGCCCTGAGGGGGAAGGAGTCACCCACACTGTACAGAGGGTCAGTAACACTGGGCGGTGAGGGGGAAGGAGTCACCCACACTGTACAGAGACTCAGTAACAGTGGGCGGGGAGGGGGAAGGAGTCACCCACACTGTACAGAGGGTCAGTAACACTGATGAACGTTACCTCCTGAAAAGGTAGCTTCCCGGTCAGCTTCAAGCCCAGCATGACCATCCTGGCCACCCAGAAGAACAGGATGTCGTGGCCCGTCTCCAGCAGTGTCCCTGGGTAGAAGGCTTTCAGATCCGCGGTCTGTGGGAAAGAAGCTCTCATTAGTGTTATTCTGCAAACGTACACACACACCCACACACACAATTTCAGGCATGGAAAATCAATCTGTAATCACACACAGTCACAGAGTCACTCTCCGCTGCCCTCTGCTCATCTATCCGCCCGCTTCTCCCTTTCGGAGACAAAATCCTAGAATTCTCTCCCGAAGGAACATTGTGGGTCTACCCACAGCACATGGACTGCATAGAACATAGAACATAGAACATTACAGCGCAGTACAGGCCCTTCGGCCATCGATGTTGCGCCGATCAAAGCCAACCTAACCTACACTAACCCACTATCCTCCATATACCTATCCAATGCCCGCTTAAATACCTATAAAGAGGGAGAGTCCACTACTGCTACTGGCAGGGCATTCCATGAACTTACGACTCGCTGAGTGAAGAACCTACCCCTAACATCAGTCCTATATCTACCCCCCCTTAATTTAAAGCTATGCCCCCTATGCAGCGGTTCAAGAAGGCAGCTCACCCCCACCTTCTCAAGGGGGCAACTAGGGACAGGGGCAGTAAATGCAGCTCACCTCCAGGAGGGGAGATTGGGAGGGGGTTGGGAAAGAGACCCAGAGGTAACGGTTCCGGACGGTGAGCTTCCATCAGGACTGGGAGCAGTTTGATGTTTGGAGTGAGGGTAAAAGGTGGCTCTGTGAGAGGGAGGAGGTTGCCAGGGCCTGAAACAACCGATCTGGAGCAGACGTGCTACTGGTTGGTGACAGCTCTCGATATGCACCTTCAAACCCCAATTACACCTCTTATTTCAAAATGTAAACTCACTCACCTCGTCTGGCCACCCAAAGATGGAGAATGGGAACAATCCGGAAGAGAACCAGGTATCCAGGACATCCTCATCTGGAAGACAGAACGTTCGAGTGTGGTAAACGCAAGGTCATAGAGTCATACACAATGGAAACAGACCCTTCCATCCAACCCGTCCATGCTGACCAGATTTCCCAACCCAATCTAGTCCCACCTGCCAGCACCCGGCCCATATCCCTCCAAACCCTTCCTATTCATAGACCCATCCAGATGCCTCTTAAATGTTGCAATTGTACCAGTCTCCACCACTTCCTCTGGCAGCTCATTCCATACACGTACCACCCTCTGTGTGAAAAAGTTGGCTCTTAGATCTTTCCCCTCTCACCCTAAACCTATGCCTTTGAGTTCTGGACTCCCCGACCCCAGGGAAAAGACCTTGTCTATTTACCCTATCCATGCCCCTCATGATTTTATAAACCTCCATTTCCGACGCTCCAGGGAAAACAGCCCCAGCCTATTCAGCTTCACCTTCTAACTTGAACCCTTCAATCCCAGTATCATCTTCATAAATCTTATCTGCAAACTCTCAAGTTTCACAACATTTTCCAATAGGCAGGAGACCAGAATTGCACGCAATATTCCAACAGTGGCCTAACCAATGTCCTGTACAGCCACAACATGACCTCCCAACTCCTGTACTCAATACTCTGACCAGTAAAGGAAAGCATACCAAACGCCTTCTTCACTATTCTATCTACCTGTGACTCCACTTTCAAGGAGCTATGAACCTACACTCCAAGGTCTCTATGTTCAGCAACACTCCCTCGGACCTTACCATTAAGTGTAAAGGTCCTATCCTGATTGGCTTTTCCAAAATCTAACATCTCACATTTATTTAAACTCCATCTGCCATTCCTCAGCCCAGTAGCCCATCTGATCAAGATCCCGTGTACTCTGAGGTAATTTTCTTTGCTGTCTCCTACGCCTTCAATTTTGATGTTATCTGCAAACTTAATAACTAGAACCTAAACACATAAATAGAAAGCGGGTCACTAACACCAGTGCTTCACCAGAGGCTCACTGATGATGTTACCTAGCATGGTGACGAAAAAAAACCTTCCAGCTCAGCGAGCAAGCTTACATCCAGAACCTTCTTCGCTGTCCACTACACCTCCAATTTTGGTGTCATCTGCAAACTTACTAACGGTACCTCTTATGCTCGCATCATTTATGTAAATGACGCAAAGTATAGGACCCAGCACCGATCCTTGTGGCACTCCACTGGTCACAGGCCTCCAGTCTGAAAAACAACCCTTCACCACCACCCTCTGTCTTCTACCTTTGAACCAGTTCTGTATCCAAATGGCTAGTTCTCCCTGTATTCCATGAGATCTAACCTTGCTAACCAGTCTCCCATGGGGGACCTTGTCGAACGCCTTAATGAAGTCCATATAGATCACATCTACCTCTGTGCCCTCATCTTCTTCATTACTTCTTCAAAAAACTCAATCAAGTTTGTGAGACATGATTTCCCACGCACAAAGCCATGTTGACTATCCCTAATCAGTCCTTGCCTTTCCAAATACATGTACATCCTGTCCCTCAGGTTTCCCTCCAACAACTTGCCCACCACCGAGGTCAGGCTCACTAGTCTATAGTTCCCTGGCTTGTCCTTACCACCCTTCTTAAACAGTGACACTACGTTAGCCAACCTCCAGTCTTCCAGCACCTCACCTGTGACTATCGATGATACAAATATCTCAGTAAGGGACCCAGCAATCACTTCTCTAGCTTCCCACAGAGTTCTCGGGTACACCTGATCAGGTCCTGGGAATTTATCCACTTTTATGCGAAATATTTGTTCAGTACCTCACCCATCTCCTGTGGCTCCACAAGAAATGGAGATGTTATAAAACCACCAAGGGCAAGCTTAGCAAATCAACCACAACGCGCTGCTCCAGAGCTGCACCACACCAGGACAACTGAGGCCATTAGCACCCTAGATCTCCCATCACACACACCCACTCCCCTCCCCAACCCACCGCAGCCAGGCCCCCTGTACCTTGACGGAGCGAGATCTGATCTGGCGAGACGTTAAATTTCCTTGCCGCTTTCTCCCTGGCAATGTCCTCTGTCTGCCCGCTCACCCAGTAATGGCCGTCTGCGTCCTGGGTGGTTAAGGGGTGGGGATAAACAAATTAAGTCATGGCAATCATGGTCTGCTTTACAACCAGCCCCCCCCCACCCCCACTCCCTTCCTCCCCCACCCCCTGGGTTCAATTCCAACCTTGGCTACATTGACTCAATGGTTAGCACGGCTGCCTCACAGCGCCAAGGAGTTACATTCCACCCTCGGGTGACTGACTGTGTGGAGTTTGCACATTCTCCCCGTGTCTGTGTGGGTTTACTCCGGGTGCTCCGGTTTCCTCCCACAGTCCAAAGACGTGCAGGTTAGGGTGGGTTGGCCATGGGAAATTACCCCATAGTGTCCAGGGATGTGCAGGTTAGGATAGATTGGCCATGGGAAATTGTCCCATAGTGTCCAGGGATGTGTAGGTTAGGGTGGATTGGCCATGGGAAATTGTCCCATAGTGCCCAGGGATGTGCAGGTTAGGGTGGATTGGCCATGGGAAATTGTCCCATAGTGTCCAGGGATGTGTAGGTTAGGGTGGATTGGCCATGGAAAATTATCCCATAGTGCCCAGGGATGTGTAGGTTAGGGTGGATTGGCCATGGGAAATTGTCCCATAGTGTCCAGGGATGTGGAGGTTAGGGTGGATTGGCCATGGAAAATTATCCCATAGTGCCCAGGGATGTGTAGGTTAGGGTGGATTGGCCATGGGAAATTGTCCCATAGTGTCCAGGGATGTGTAGGTTAGGGTGGATTGGCCACGGGAAATTATCCCATAGTGTCCAGGGATGTGTAGGTTAGGATAGATTGGCCATGGGAAATTGTCCCATAGTGTCCAGGGATGTGTAGGTTAGGGTGGATTGGCCATGGGAAATTGTCCCATAGTGCCCAGGGATGTGCAGGTTAGGGTGGATTGGCCATGGGAAATTGTCCCATAGTGTCCAGGGATGTGTAGGTTAGGGTGGATTGGCCATGGAAAATTATCCCATAGTGCCCAGGGATGTGTAGGTTAGGGTGGATTGGCCATGGGAAATTGTCCCATAGTGTCCAGGGATGTGTAGGTTAGGGTGGGTTAGCCATGGGAAATTGTCCCATAGTGTCCAGGGATGTGTAGGTTAGGGTGGGTTAGCCGTGGGAAATTGTCCCATAGTGTCCAGGGATGTGTAGGTTAGGGTGGGTTAGCCGTGGGAAATTGTCCCATAGTGCCCAGGGCTGTGTAGGTTAGGGTGGGTTAGCCATGGGAAATTGTCCCATAGTGTCCAGGGATGTGTAGGTTAGGGTGGATTGGTCATGGGAAATTGTCCCATAGTGTCCAGGGATGTGTAGGTTAGGGTGGGTTAGCCATGGGAAATTGTCCCATAGTGCCCAGGGATGTGCAGGTTAGGGTGGATTGGTCATGGGAAATTGTCCCATAGTGTCCAGGGATGTGTAGGTTAGGGTGGGTTAGCCATGGGAAATTGTCCCATAGTGTCCAGGGATGTGTAGGTTAGGGTGGATTGGCCATGGAAAATTATCCCATAGTGCCCAGGGATGTGTAGGTTAGGGTGGATTGGCCATGGGAAATTGTCCCATAGTGCCCAGGGATGTGTAGGTTAGGGTGGGTTAGCCATGGGAAATTGTCCCATAGTGCCCAGGGATGTATGGGTTAGGGTGGATTGGCCATGGGAAATTGTCCCATAGTGCCCAGGGATGTGTAGGTTAGGGTGGGTTAGCCATGGGAAATTGTCCCATAGTGCCCAGGGATGTGTAGGTTAGGGTGGGTTAGCCATGGGAAATTGACCCATAGTGCCCAGGGATGTGTAGGTTAGGGTGGGTTAGCCATGGGAAATTGACCCATAGTGCCCAGGGATGTGTAGGTTAGGGTGGGTTAGCCATGGGAAATTGTCCCATAGTGCCCAGGGATGTGTAGGTTAGGGTGGGTTAGCCATGGGAAATTGACCCATAGTGCCCAGGGATGTGCAGGTTAGGGTGGGTTAGCCATGGGAAATTGTCCCATAGTGCCCAGGGATGTGCAGGTTAGGGTGGATTGGCCATGGGAAATTGTCCCATAGTGTCCAGGGATGTGTAGGTTAGGGTGGGTTAGCCATGGGAAATTGTCCCATAGTGTCCAGGGATGTGTAGGTTAGGGTGGGTTAGCCATGGGAAATTGTCCCATAGTGCCCAGGGATGTGCAGGTTAGGGTGGATTGGCCATGGGAAATTGTCCCATAGTGTCCAGGGATGTGTAGGTTAGGGTGGGTTAGCCATGGGAAATTGTCCCATAGTGTCCAGGGATGTGTAGGTTAGGGTGGGTTAGCCATGGGAAATTGTCCCATAGTGTCCAGGGATGTGTAGGTTAGGGTGGATTGGTCATGGGAAATTGTCCCATAGTGCCCAGGGATGTGTCGGTTAGGGTGGGTTAGCCATGGGAAATTGTCCCATAGTGCCCAGGGATGTGTCGGTTAGGGTGGGTTAGCTGTAGGAAAACGCTGGGTCACAGGGATAGGGTAGGGTGATGGGGAAAGGTCTGGGTTGGATGCTCTCCAGAGAGTCTGTGAGGACTTGTCAGGCCGAATGGCCTCTTCCTACACTGTGAGATTTCCATGAACAATACTCTGATCCCAAGATGCCCTGGAGCCTTCAACAGGCCGCTGGGTGGGTGGGCTCTCGCTCCGTCACCCTTCACAGACAGACTCCACATCGGAGCAGGAATGGGGTGGAGGTGGGAAATGGGGACAGGCCTTCCTGCAGGGAGAGAGTGGGTTTGGGAGGGGGGGTGGAAAAGAGAGCGGGCGGGGTGGGGGGGGGGGGGGGGGGGGGAAGAGAGCGGGCGGGGCGGGAGAGGGGAAGCGAGCGGGCGGGGCGGGGGAGGGGAAGCGAGCGGGCGGGGCGGGGGCGGGGGAGGGGAAGCGAGCGGGCGGGGCGGGGGAGGGGAAGCGAGCGGGCGGGGGCGGGGGAGGGGAAGCAGGGTGAGGGGTGGAGAGAGAGAATGGGGGGTGGGGGGGGAGAGAGCGGGGTTGGGGGTAGAGAGGGAGGGGAGAGAGATGGACTGTGTGTCTTGAGGTTCCACAGGTTGGTTCAGTCCGGGTGCGGTGGCGGTGAGGGTGGTTATCGGGCCCTCACCTCTCCAGCCGGAACGTTGGGATCGTTGACCGTCACAAAGTAGGCCGGGATCCGGTGACCCCACCACAGCTGCCGGGAAATACACCAATCCCTGCGGAGAACACAGGCACAGCACGGGGTGAGATACTGGGAGGGTATTTCACACAGACACAGCACGGGGTGAGATACTGGGAGGGTATTTCACACAGACACAGCACGGGGTGAGGTACTGGGAGGGTATTTCACACAGACACAGCACGGGGTGTGGCACTGGGAGGGTATTTCACATAGACACAGCACGGGGTGTGGTACTGGGAGGATATTTCACACAGACACAGCACGGGGTGAGATACTGGGAGGGTATTTCACACAGACACAGCACGGGGTGAGATACTGGGAGGATATTTCACACAAACACAGCACGGGGTGAGATACTGGGAGGGTATTTCACACAGACACAGCACGGGGTGAGGTACTGGGAGGGTATTTCACACACAGACACAGCATGGGGTGTGGTACTGGGAGGGTATTTCACACAGACACAGCACGGGGTGTGGTACTGGGAGGGTATTTCACACAGACGGAGTGAGGTACTGGGAGGGTATTTCACACAGACACAGCACGGGGTGTGGTACTGGGAGGATATTTTACACCGAGCCGGAGCCCGAGATCAGCAGTGTCCTGATCCCAGCTGATAGTCACACTTCATAAATGCCTGTCCAGAATTAAACCTGTCTTCAGAAAGAGTTTTAGTTTTCCAAGTGGGATACAGTCAGTGAAATCACTCACTTCTGCTTTTACCACGAGAATACATGCTTGATACATTCACAGCAAGGTTGAAGATTCAACCCTATTCCCCAGCAACATCCTTTACAGATACTCAATCCCTGTGAAATATCAATCATGTGTTCACCCTCACCTTCTCAAGCGGCAACTAGGGATGGGCCAATGAATGCTGGGCCCAGCCAGTGACTACACACCCCATGAAATAAATTATTTTCAAAGCTGTTGGGGCAGAAGCTAAACCTGTAACTCAGTTTCTGCCATAAGTTGATACGGTTTCCCCTTGATCCTGTGCAGTTGGTCACAAACTAATGCAATTTATGAAAAATAATTAAATTATCGCCAGTTTGGAGCCAATACCACTGGAATAAAGTCAAATTACGTGTCCAAACTAATGTAGACACGATTGTCCGAATGCTTGGTTTCTGGGGTCTTTATTCCTTGTGGCATGTCCTTTGGCAGCACAGTGGCTCAGGGAGCTGGGTTCGATTCCAGCCTTCGAGTACTGTCTGTGTGGAGTTTGTACATGCTCCCAGTGTCTGTGTAGGTTTACTCCAGGTGCTCCGGTTTCCTCCCACAGTCCAAACATGTGCAGGTGAAGGTGGATTGACCATGGGAAATTGTCCCACAGTGTCCAAAGATGTGTAATTTAAGGTAGATTGGCCATGGGAAATGCAGGGTTACAGAGATAGGGTGTTTGGGTGGGATGGTCTTTTGATGGTAGGTGATGACTTGATGGGCCGAATGGCCTGCTTCCACATTGTGGAGTTTCCATGTCTTAGCCTCTGAGTTCTGTTCAAAAATCACAAAACACCAGGTTATAGTCCAACAGGTTTATTTGCAAGTATTAGCTTTTGCAGTGCTATTCCTTCATTAGGTGACTAGTTACCTGATGAAGGGACAGTGCACTGAAAGCTAGTATTCCCAAATAAACCTGGTGGACTATAACCTGGTGTTGTGTGAGTTTCAACTTTATTGACCCTGGTCCTCCACATCAGTGAATTTTGAACACATTAGTTCAAACCAAACTCAATTGTGGTGCAACATTGCCATCTACTGGTCCGGTTGTGCATTGCACAGCAAAGTTATAGGACCTGATCAAGGCGTACCCGAGAACTCTGTGGGAAGCTGGGGAAGTGGTTGCTGGGCAAAAGTGAGGACTGCAGAGGCTGGAGATCAGAATCTAGATCAGAGTGGTGCTAGAAAAGCACAGCAGGTCAGGCAGCATCCGAGGAGCAGGAGCCCTTCATCAGGAATAAGGCTGGAAGCCTTGGGGGTGGAGAGATAAATGGGGACAGGATGGGGCTGAGGAGAAGGTAGTTGAGAGCGGGATAGGTGGATGGAGGAAGGGGTAAAGGGAATAGGTCAGACAGGAGGGTGGAGTGGATTGGTGTGAAGGGAGATAGGCAGGTAGGACAGGTCATGGGGATGGTGCTGAGCTGGAAGCTTGGAACTGGAGTATGGTGGGGGGGGCGGGGGGGGGGGGGGGGGGTGGGGGAGGGGAAATGAGGAAACTGGTGAAGTCCACATTGATGCCCTGGGGTTGAAGTGTTCCGAGGCGGAAGATGAGGCGTTCTTCCTCCAGGCGTCTGGTGGTGAGGGAGCGGCGGTGGAGGAGGCCCAGGACCTCCATGTCCTCGGCAGAGTGGGAGGGGGAGTTGAAATGTTGGGCCACGGGGCGGTTTGGTTGATTGGTGCGGGTGTCCCGGAGATGTTCCCTAAAGCGGTCTGCTAGGAGGCGCCCAGTCTCCCCAATGTAGAGGAGACCGCATCGGGAGCAACGGATACAATAAATGATATTGGTGGATGTGCAGGTGAAACTTTGATGGATGTGGAAGGCTCCTTTAGGGCCTTGGATAGAGGTGAGGGAGGAGGTGTGGGCACAGGTTTTGCAATTCCTGCGGTGGCAGGGGAAGGTGTCAGAATGGGAGGGTGGGTTGTAGGGGGGCATGGACCTGACCAGGTAGTCGCGGAGGGAACGGTCTTTGCGGAAGGTGGAAAGGGGTGGGGAGGGAAATATATCCCTGGTGGTGGGGTCCGTTTGGAGGTGGCGGAAATGTCGGCGGATGATTTGGTTTATGCGAATGTTTGTAGGGTGGAAGGTGAGCACCAGGGGCGTTCTGTCCTTGTTACGGGAGGGGTGGGGTCCAAGGGCGGAGGTGCGGGATGTAGACGAGATGCGTTGGAGGGCATCTTTAACCATGTGGGAAGGGAAATTGCGGTCTCTAAAGAAGGAGGCCATCTGGTGTGTTCTGTGGTGGAACTGGTCCTCCTGGGAGCAGATACGGCGGAGGCGGAGGAATTGGGAATACGGGATGGCATTTTTGCAGGAGGTGGGGTGGGAAGAGGTGTAATCCAGGTAGCTATGGGAGTCGGTGGGTTTGTTAAAAATGTTGGTGTCAAGTCGGTCGTCATTAATGGAGATGGAGAGGGAGAGGTCCAGGAAGGGGAGGGAGGTGTCAGAGATGGTCCAGGTAAATTTAAGGTCAGGGTGGAATGTGTTGGTGAAGTTGATGAATTGCTCAACCTCCTCGCGGGAGCACGAGGTGGTACCAATGCAGTCATCAATGTAGTGGAAGAAGAGGTGGGGAGTGGTACTAGTGTAACTCTGGAAGATGGACTGTTGTACGTAGCCAACAAAGAGACAGGCATAGCTGGGGCCCATACGTGTGCCCATGGCTACCCCTTTGGTCTGGAGGAAGTGGGAGGATTTGAAGGAGAAATTGTTGAGGGTGAGGACCCGTTCTGCCAAACGAATGAGAGTGTCGGTGGAAGGGTACTGTCGGGGACGTCTGGAGAGGAAAAAACGGAGGGCTTGGAGGCCCTGGTCATGGCGGATGGAGGTGTAGAGGGATTGGGTATCCATGGAGAGTGACATCATCAGTGAGCCTCCGGATGAAGCACTGGTGTTAGTGACCTGCTTTCTATTTGTGTGTTTGGGTTTCCTTGGGTTGGTGACATCATTTCCTGTGGTGATGTCATTTTCTGTTCTTTTTCTCAGGGGGTGGTAGATGGGTCTAACTCGATGTGTTTGTTGATAGAGTTCCGATTGGAATGCCTTTCTTCAAGGAATTCTCGTGCGTGTCTCTGTTTGGATTGTCCTCGGATGGATGTGTTGTCCCAGTGAAAAAGGTTACCCCGGATTACAACAGGATCTTGACCAGATGGGCCAATGGGCTGACGAGTGGCAGATGGAGTTTAATTTAGATAAATGCGAGGTGCTGCATTTTGGAAAGACAAATCAGAACAGAACGTTTGCACTTAATGATAAGGTTGCTGAGTGTTGCTGAACAAAGAGACCTTGGAGTGCAGGGTCACAGCTCCTTGAAAGTGGAGTCGCAGGTAGATAGGATAGTGAAGAAGGTGTTTGGTATGCTTTCCTTTATTGGTCAGAGTATTGAGTACAGGAGTTGGGAGGTCACATTGCGGCTGGACAGGACATTGGTTAGGCCACTGTTGGAATATTGCGTGCAAATCTGGTCTCCTTCCTATCGGAAAGATGTTGTGAAACTTGAAAGGATTCAGAAAAGATTTACAAGAATGTTGCCAGGGTTACATAGAACATAGAACAATACAGCACAGAACAGGCCCTTCGGCCCACGATGTTGTGCCGAACTTCTATCCTCGGTTAAGCACCCATCCATGTACCTATCCAAATGCCGCTTAAAGGTCACCAATGAATCTGACTCTACCACTCCCACGGGCAGCGCATTCCATGCCCCCACCACTCTCTGGGTAAAGAACCCACCCCTGACATCTCCCCTATACCTTCCACCCTTCACCTTAAATTTATGTCCCCTTGTAACACTCTGTTGTACCCGGGGAAAAAGTTTCTGACTGTCTACTCTATCTATTCCTCTGATCATCTTATAAACCTCTATCAAGTCACCCCTCATCCTTCGCCGTTCCAACGAGAAAAGGCCGAGAACTCTCAACCTATCCTCGTACGACCTACTCTCCATTCCAGGCAACATTCTGGTAAATCTTCTTTGCACCCTCTCCAAAGCTTCCACATCTTTTCTGAAGTGAGGCGACCAGAACTGCACACAGTACTCCAAATGTGGCCTAACCAAACTCCTGTACAGCTGCAACATCACTTCACGACTCTTGAATTCAATCCCTCTGCTAATGAACGATAATACTCCATAGGCCTTCTTACAAACTCTATCCACCTGAGTGGCAACCTTCAAAGATCTATGTACATAGACCCCAAGATCCCTCTGTTCCTCCACCTGACCAAGAACCCTACCATTAACCCTGTATTCCGCATTCTTATTTGTTCTTCCAAAATGGACAACCTCACACTTGGCAGGGTTGAACTCCATCTGCCACTCCTCAGCCCAGCTCTGCATCCTATCTAAGTCCCTCTGCAGCCGACAACAGCCCTCCTCACTGTCCACAACTCCACCTATCTTTGTATCATCTGCAAATTTACTGACCCACCCTTCGACTCCCTCATCTAAGTCATTAATAAAAATTACAAACAGCAGAGGACCCAGAACTGATCCCTGCGGAACTCCACTTGTAACTGGACTCCATGCTGAATATTTACCATCTACCACCACTCTCTGACTTCGACCGGTTAGCCAGGGGAGGATCTGAGCTACAGGGAGAGGCTGACAGGCTGGGGCTGTTTTCCCTGGAGCGTCGGAGGCTGAGGGGTGACCTTATAGAGGTTTATAAAATCCTGAGGGGCAGGGGTATGGTAAATAGACAAAGTATTTTCCCTGGGGTGGGGGAGTCCAGAACTAGAGGCATAGGTTTAGGGTGAGAGGGGAAAGATATAAAAGGAACCTAAGGGGCAACCTTTTCACCGAGAGGATGGTGCGTGTGTGGAATGAGCTGCTCGAGGAAGTGGTGGAGGTTGGTACAATTACATTTAAAAGGCATCTGGATGGGTATATGAATAGGAAGGGTTTGGAGGGATACAGGCCGGGTGATGGCAGGTGGGACTAGATTGGGTTGGACCGAAGGGTCTGTTTCCGTGCTGCACATCTCTATGACTCTATGACTCTCAGTGAGCCCCAATATTAAAGCTAAATGCCAGAAATCTGAAGTAAAAAGAGAAATGCAGGCAGCAGAATGGCCCATGGGAAGAGGAGGCTGTGGGGTGGTGGGGAAGGGCGGGGGGGGTCGTGGGGAAGGGGGGAGGGGGGGGGGGGGGGGGGTCGTGGGGAAGGGGGGAGGTTACTGATGGCTGTCACGCGGGAAGATGGAACTAGGATTTGGAAAGAAAAGGCACAGACATGGGGTGCTTGGGGTAAAATAGATTCCAAAAAGGGGACAAAGACAGGGAGGCTATAAGTGGCTGACGAGAGTTGGGGGAGGGGCTGGGGTGTGTCGGGAAAACAAGGAGGCTTTAAAATCATGGAATAGCAAAACCACCAGTCAGACGTATCATCAGCTAACCGGGAGCCGGAGAAACAAAACCACGACGTTTGGTGGATTATCTCCAACTTCGAGCTGCATTTCAGGACAAATGCAGCGGATTACATCACTTGTTCCATTTCCAATCCACAACTGAGCTGAAGGTCACAGTGTAAGGGCAGGAATATTCCAGCTTTGTGTGTCTTAGCTGTCCCCTCACCAGTGTGCGGACAGTGTACTCAGGGGGATGGCTTTTTCCATGTGGAAGTGTGTGCCAGACATCCTGAAAAAGACTTTTGTTGTTAACCTATTCCTGTTTCCTTGTGTTAATGCAGAGGTGTCTAGGTTTATTATCGCCTTCCCTCTGTGTTGTGGTTTTCACCTTGTGGAATGCCGAGATCTCAAGTCGGAATTAGAGTCAAAGAGTGATCCAGAAGATACCCTTCTCTGCATGGAGAGACAGACATAAACCCGGCTTACCCTACACTTCCCACAACCTAGTCCACTGCATTCGCTGCTCACAATCTGGTCTCCTCGACACTGGGCGAAACAAAGCGCTGACTGGGTGACCAATTTCCCGCCTCAGGCAACTGTCTGTGTGGAGTTTGCACATTCTCCCCGTGTCTGTGTGGGTTTCCTCCGGGTGCTCCGGTTTCCTCCCATGATCCAAAGATGTGCAGGTTAGGTGAATTGGCCATGCTAAATTGTCCGTAGTGTTAGGTGAAGGGGTAAATGCAGGGGAATGGGTCTGGGTGGGTTGCTCTTCGGAGGGGCGGTGTGGACTTGTTGGGCCAAAGGGCATGTTTCCACACTGTAGGGAATCTAATTTAACCTAAAAAAAACCCTACATTCCACCCACAAAAACGTCTAGAGGCCCATTGAAGATGTTACCTAGTATGGTGACGAAACGTCTGGAAGTGACCCTTCCAGCTCAGCAAGCAAACCTACATCCAGAACTTCAACCTGAGCTACAAATCTTCTCCAAACTCTCTGAGCTCTCCCATGTCCTAACCCCAATCTCGACACACCAGGATTTGTTACCACACAGACTGCTATTACACACAACCCATTAACAGCCACTAACAGTCCCTAATTATAGCTATTCACCCTCTGAAACTATCCACTCCCTTGTCTGCCCAACCGTTTTTCTCTCTCTTTAGGCTCTATCCCCATCTATCGTTTATTCCTTTCCCGCTCCCTCTGTGCACCCTATCTCCTGCTTAAAACCATTGCCATGGCGACCATCGGTTCTGAGGAAGGGTCAGTGGACCCGAAACGTTAACTCTGATTTCTGTCCCCAGACGCTGCTGAGCTTTTCCAGCAATCTCGGTTTCAGTTTCTGATCGGCAGTATCTGCTGTTCTCTCGGTTTTTATCTGGAGATAAACCCTGCGAGTGTGTTCTGCCCAGGTTGAGGGAAGGCGTCCTTTGCTGTGCTTCTAACCTGTCAGAACCAACCTGGTGCAGCTCCCAGTGCAGTGCCTACCTGATGTTATCCATCCAATTAAACCAAGTCTTGAGGTGATTTTCGGGGATGATTTTCAAATCTCCATTCCGTACCGCGTCGGCCGCCATTTTCGCCATTTCGTCACAACGCACATACCACTGGGGTTTCAGCAGAGGTTCCACAATGTCTTTGGAACGACTGAAAAGGGAAGAGACGCAGACAGAGCACTCCAGGTTACTGACTTCCAGATGCAGCTATCAGCTCCCTTTGGCCGCCAGGGCAGGTTACAAAAACAAAAAAACCCAAAATCCTGGCTGGCCATTAACTGCTGCGTCCCAAGCTGTTTTCAAACATGTCCCGGGTAGATTCGGGGGGTGACGGAGTGGTGCCACCCTGCAGCAGTAAACCTGGCATGTGCTCCTTACCTGCAGACTGGTACCACCATGGGATTGTCCTTCACTTCTCTGAAGAGGCCTCTCTGTACCAACGCGTCTAGGACAGCCTTCCGAGCATCAAACCGCTTCATCCCCTGAGAGTGGGGTGGGGAGGGGGAGAGAAAAACCTCACATCATTCACAAACATCAAGTGTGGGTTCACCTGTCCCTGTCCTGGGAGGGTTGGACAGGGAGACAGTGTATAGGAAGCTTTACACTGTATCTTAACCCCGTGCTCTCTCTAGCCTGGGAGTGTTTAATGGGGAGATGGTGTAGAGAGAGCTTTACTCTGTACCTAACCCCATGCTGTCCCTGTTCTGGGAGTGTTTGAATGGGGACAGTGCAGGGAGAGCTTTACTCTGTCTAACCCCGTACTGTCCTTGTGCCTGGGTGTGTTTGATGCGGGGACAGCGTGGAGGGAGCTATACTCTGTATCTAACCCGTGCTGTCCTTGTCTGGGAATGGTTGATGGGGTCAGTGTAGAGGATGCTTTACTCTGTATCTAACACTGTGCTGTCCCTGTCCTGGGAGTGTTTGATGGTGGGACAGTGTAGAGAGAGCTTTACTCTGAATCTAACCCCGTGCTGTCCCTGTCCTGGGAGTGTTTGATGGGGGACAGTGTAGAGAGAGCTTTACTCTGTATCTAATCCCCTGCTCTCCCAATCCTTGGAGTGTTTGAGAGTGGGGAGCAGTCACTAAATGAGATAAACGTAGTTGTGTTAAAATGGAAAGTCCCTTTTTGAAACAGCATTATGACAGGAAAAATAGCAGGTAATGGAGAGACAATATAAAATGGGAAGGGGGGCAATATTAAAAGGGGTGGGGCAGGAGCAGGGGGAGCTGGGGGGAAATGTGCACCGATCATTGAAGGTGGTGGGACAGGTAGAGGGGGCAGTGAATAAAGCACACAGTGTCCTCGGGTTTATTAACAGGGACACAGAGTCCAAGAGCAAGGGGCTGATGCTGAATGTGTCCCAGCCCCTTGTTAGACCCCAGCTGGAGTATTGTGTCCAGGTGTGGGCCCCACATTATCGGAAAGATGGGGAACGCGTCGGAGAGAGAGCAGGAACAATTTACAGGAACGGATCCAGGGATGGGGAAAGGTCAGCGATGAGGAGAGATTGAAGAGGGTGGGAGTGTTCTCTCTGGGAGAGAAGGCGGCTGGGAGAGGGAGATCTGAGAGAGGTTATCAAAATCCCGAGTGGGGAGGGGGCCTGGAGAGAGGAGAGAGGGAGAAGCTGGTCCCACTCGGAAAAGGAACAGGAACGAGAGGGGGGTAGATTTAAAGGGATGTACAAATGGAGGGAGGGTGAAGTGAGGGAGAGAGTTTCTCACCCAGTGGGTAGTGAGGGTGTGGAATGTACTGCCTGGGAATGGAGGGGGGGAGGGAGGCAGGTTCAACTGAGGCATTCCAGAGGGACAGAGGAGTTAAATGGGGGGGTGGGGAGTGTGTGTGATAGGGGTAAAGGGCAGGAGATAGGGCCCTGGGAAACGATGTTTGTTTGGAGAGATCGTGCAGGAATGACGGGCTGTTGTGTGTTGTGTCTTTCCTGTGACTCAGTAACTGTGCTGCTGCGAATTAGAAAATCCTGGTGGGAAGGCACTTACCAAAAACGGTTCTGGGACGTTGATGAGACAGCCATTATTGTCCATGATGTTTACAAATTCAAGGTTGTGTCTCAAGCCCACTTCATAATCGTTCTGGTCATGAGCTGGCGTGATTTTTACAGCCCCTAGGTTGATATATTAAAAAAAAAGGCAAGGACAAAAGGGTGACATTACAAACATTCTGACAGCTGCCTGGCTACTTCTCCCAATATGTCAACCGCAAATCGGCAACACCGGGGGTGATCTGCCCACCTACACTTTATCACAAACATGAGGAACAGCCTGCTCTCCACCCAGAGACCAGCGTCCTGTCAGACACAGCTGGGAAAGCCAAACATCAAAGAAAAACACGGAGATACATACTGTCCTCAGGGTGAGGGGCTTTGTAATTTTTTAAAAATTAATTCACGGGATCTAGGTAAATTAACAAACATTTTTAATCATTCATTCACAGAATGTGCGCATCACTGGTTATAGAAACATAGAAGATAGGAGCAGGAGGCCGCCATTCGGCCCTTCCAGCTTGCTCTGCTATTCATCACGATCATGGCTGATCGTCCAACTCAAAAGCCTAATCCTGCTTTCTCCCCATCGCTTTTGACCCCATTCACCCCCAAGTGCTATATCCAGCTGCTTTGTGAATACATTCAATGATTTGGCATCAGCTACTTAGAGTCATAGAGATGTACAGCACAGAAACAGACCCTTCGGTCCAACCCGTCCATGCCGACCAGATATCCCAACCCAATCTAGTCCCACCTGCCAGCACCCGGCCCATATCCCTCCAAACCCTTCCTATTCATATACCCATCCAGATGCCTCTTAAATATTGTAATTGTACCAGCCTCCACCACATCCTCTGGCAGCTCATTCCATACACGTACCACCCTCTGCGTGGAAAAGTTGCTCCTTAGGTCTCTTTTATATCTTTCCCCTCTTACCCTAAACCTATGGCCTCTAGTTCTGGATTCCCCGATCCCAGGGAAAAGACCTTACCTATGATTTCCACAGGCTCACCACTCTCTGGGTGAAGCAATCTCTCCTCATCGCTGTCCTATGTGATCCACCCCAAATCCTCAGACTATGATTCCTGGTTCTGGATGCACCCGCCCTCAGGAACACCCTCCCTGCATCTACCCCATCTCGTCCTGTTCAAGTTTTAGAAGTCTCTATGAGATCCCTCCTCGTCCATCCGAACTCCAGCGAAAACAATCCCAAGATTAGATTCCCTACAGTGTGGAAACAGGCCCTTCGGCCCAACAAGTCCACACTGACCCTCCAAATAGTAACCCATCCAGACCCATTTCCCTCTGACTAATCCACCTGACACTACGGACAATTTAGCATGGCCAATTCACCTCACCTGCACATCTTTGGACTGTGGGAGAAAACCAGAGCACCCGGAAGAAATCCACGTAGACACAGGGAGAATGTGCAAACTCCACACAGACAGTTGCCCGAGGCTGGAATCAAACACGGGTCCCTGGAGCTGTGAGGCAGCAGTGCTAACCACTGAGCCACCGTGCCGCACCGTAACCTAGTCAACCTCTTCTTGTGCGTCAGTCCCGCCAACCCCAGAACCAGCCTGGGAAATCTTCCCTGCACTCCCACATTTATTGCCCATCCCTAGTTGGCCAGGGGTCATTTAAGAGTCAACCGCATCCCTGTGGGTTTGGAAACACGGGCAGACCAGACCAGTTAAGATTTCCTTCCACGAAAGGACATGGGTGACCCAGAGGGAATTTTCACCATCTTCCTGAAGGTTGAACTGCAAGGGAATTGCGGCTGCTCCGGAAGTTGGATAGGCGAAGGGACCGTGACAGAGACAAGGCAGGTAGCGGGTAAGGTCGAGATGTATGTTGTCAGCCTACTGGGTTCTAGATCAGAGTGGTGCTGGAAAAGCAGAGCAGTTCAGGCAGCATCCGAGGAGCAGGAAAATCGACGTTTCAGGCAAAAGCCCTTCATCAGGAATAGAGGCAGAGAGCCTGAAGGGTGGAGAGATAAATTGCTCCCTTGTGTTAAATTGATGCAATACCACCCTCTCCTGGCCTGCACATGGCACTGCACAGGGGCTGATGGAGATGAAAATCATCTCATTTATCTCTCCACCCTGGAGACTCCCTGCCTCTATTCCTGATGAAGGGCTTTGCCTGAAACATTGATTTTCCTGCTCCTCGGATGCTGCCTGAGCTGCTGTGCTTTTCCAGCACCGCTCTAACCTAGAATCTAGTTTCCAGCATCTGCAGCCCTTGTTTTTACCCTGTCAGCCTACTGGTGACAATCGACCCTCTCGGGAAACCTTGCTCCAAACAGATTGCCTGGTCATATTGCTGTTAGTGGGGGTTTGCTGTACACACACACTTCCTCCTCCTCCTCCTCCTGCTCCCCCCCTCCACACACATACACATACATACACACACACACTCACATGCTGCGAGAGGGGACCATGCCTACAGACGGCGCTACAGAAATCCAAGTCCTGCTTCCCCCCCCCAGGTTCAGGGGGACCCTGGGGACCGTACCTGTTCCAAAACTCATGTCCACAAACTCATCGAAGACGATGGCCATTTTCCGGTCACAGAAAGGGTGGATGACGGACTTCCCTTTCAGATTCTACAGGGCAGAGAGCGAAAACAATAAACCAAACGTCACTTTAGGTTTACAAGAGACGTGGTGAGCTGTGCCGGTGAGTTTCAAATTCCCGAACATGAAGCCATTCCCCAGCTCGTTACCCCATTTCTACACCCTCAAAACCATGTCGGGGCGGGGTTGGGTAGGTCAGACTGAGTGGGAGAAACTGGCTCCTTGGGACAAAGATTTAAAAGATTTGGCTAAAAACTAAAACAAAGTGAATTGTCGGGTTTCAATGTCCAAAAGGGTGGGGCGAGACAATTCAGTGGGTGGCACGGTGACTCAGTGGTTACCCTTACAGCACCAGGGACCTGGGTTCAACTCCAGTCTCAGAAGAATATCTGTGTGGAGTTTGCACATTCTCCCAGTGTCTGCATGGGTTTCCTCCCACAATCCAAAGATGTACAGGTCAGGGTGGATTGGCCATGGGAAATTGTCCCATAGTGCCCAGAGTTGTGCAGGTTAGGGTGGATTGGCCATGGAAAATTATCCATATTGTCCAGGGATATGTAGGTTAGGTGGATTAGCCATGGGAAATGCGAGGTTACAAGGATAGGGTTGGTCTCGGTGAAATGCTCTTCAGAGGGTTGGTGCGGACTTGATGGGCTGAATGGCCTGCTTCCACACTGTAGGGATTCTGTGATCCTAACTGTCACAAAGGCAATGGGAGCATCAGTCAAAAGGAAAACTTGCAAGTCAGAAGGAAAAGGCCAAACAGAATTGGGACAAACTGGAAATCTCTTTCAGGGAGACAGAATATGCTTAATGGGCCGAATGACCTCTTGTGCAAGGGAGGAGGTAAATTTGAGTGCAGGCTTTCAGACAATTCTCAGGCTTTGAAGGCCAGCCTGATGGAAGGTCTCTCCATGCTCCGATCCTGTACTTGGCGACATGATGTGTGAAACCTTGTTTCGGATTCCGACAGCTCTGAGCAGAAAGTCGGTTTATTTTCCTGGCTCCCTCGCACAGTCCTGGGTGTCCAAACGAGAGGAAGCTAAGTTGGAGTTGGCCACAGAGCCATTTGGGAGCAAGTCGGAGAGATGGGAGATTTAACAGTGACGGGGCTGAGATTCCCCAAACCCAATGAGGCCAGAGGTCTCATTGCAAACCTGCATGGAGTTTGCACATTCTTCCCGTGTCTGCGTGGGTTTCCTCCGGGTGCTCCGGTTTCCTCCCAGAGTCCAAAAATGTACAGGTAAGGTGAATTGGCCATGCTAAATTGCCCGTAGTGTTAGGTGCAGGGGTAAATGTAGGGGAATGGGTTTGGGTGGGTTGTGCTTCAGCGGGTCGGTGTTGACTTGTTGGGCCGAAGGGCCTGTTTCCACACTAAGTAATTTAATCTATCTAAAACCGATGGCATTAGGAAAGACCATCAAAACTAAGGGAATGGGACGGAAGTGAACGCTGAGTGATTGGAATGGGCCGTTCCTGCCTCACCCTCACATAGACAGGGCTGGCCACTCCGACCCACTGCTATCCCACGCACACTGCAAACCGGGAGGCAGACTTCCGTTGCTGAAACACCTTCCTGGTTCCTGCTTGTCGGAGGACCTTTAGTTTCATTTACACAGGTCAGGTGGGAGACCTCAGACATTGGGGCTCGGGTCAGATAGATTCGTGGTCGGTCGGGAAATTGAGGGGTTAACGGGAAAGGGCAGGAAAGCAGACCCGAGGGGTGTGGGATCACCCGAGTGAATGGTGGAGCAGGCTCGAAGGGCCGAATGGCCTACTCCTGTGCTGATACAACAGCAACACCCCCACGCTCCTCCCAACCCCCCTCCGCCCCACTCTGGGGGTTACCTGGTATCTGGAGTCCTGAGGGTGGACAGCGACTGCAGTGTCTCCCAGCATGGTCTCAACACGAGTGGTCGCCACTACCACCTCCTCATCTGCAACGACATAGGGAAGGGCATGATCGGCCAGTGCTGGGATGTTTAAAGAGCTGAACAAAGCAATCTAGGTATTATAGAGGTGGGTAGCTCCTTGTAAATGGAGCAGTGAAGGCTGCTTTCTGAACGCTTGCTTTCATCGGTCAGAGCATTGAGTACAGGAGGTGGAACGTCATGTTGCAGCTGTACAAGACATGGGTGAGGCCACATTGGGAACACAGCGTGCAGCTCTGGTCACCCTCCGAAAGAAAGATTATTATTAAACCAGAAAGAATGCAGGAAAGATTTACTCGGATGCTACTTGGACTGGAAGGTTTGGGTCATAAGGAGAGGTTGGATTGGCTGGGCCTTTTTCTTTTGGAGTGTAGGAGATGGAGGTCTCCTTTCAAAGTTTATACAATCATGAGGAGCACAGATAAGGTAGATAGCATTTCCACAGGGTAGGGGAATCTAAAACTAGAGGGCAAAGGTTTAAGGTGAGAGGGGAGAGATACAGAAGGGTGCACAGGGACAATGTTTTTCACAGAGGGTGGGGAATGTGTGGAACAGGCTCCCAGAGATACTGGTGGAGGGGAGTACAATTTGTCATTTAAGAAACATTTAGACAGCTACGTGGATGGGACGGGAGGGAGCGAGGGATACGGACCAAACACAGACAAATGGGACTAATTTAAATTGGGAAAACTGGGCGGGCATGGGCAAGTTGGGCCGAAGGGCCTGTTTTCTTGCTGTAGACCTCTGTGACCCTGCTGGGTTACAGAACATCTTCAGGCTTTGTATACAGATCTCAGCTTGTACATTACAAACCCCACACTTTTCTCATTCCCAGCAGGCTGGAGGGATGGGGTTAGTTTACGAGGAGAGGTCAGAGGCTGGGATCGTACCCACTGGAAGGACAGGTGGTGACACCATTAAGCCAAAGCCTTTTGTCTTGAAGGGGGGGTGTGGTAGAGAGAGATAAGAGCCAGCTCTTTCATAGAACACAATGGGCTGAACGGCCAGGCCCGGTGTGACAGCATTGAACACCGGTTCACTGGAGTGAACCAGACTGGAAGCCGCACTGTAGGTGGATGTTAACTGGGAGCACCCGGAAACTCACCCGAGCCATCGATTCTGTAGGCGAAAGAGACGAGGACCCCGAACTCCACCTTGTCCTTGTAACTGGGCACTGGGAGAAGAGTCCGTCCCGTCAGCTCCTTCTTATCCACCTGAAGGAGACAAGCACACCTCGACGTGACTCTCCCGCTGATTCCCACCGGCCGGGAACGCAACTGCCCCCACCCCTGCCCTTCGCAACTGGAACCCCCAATCCCCACCACCTACCCCACTCACCCAGCCCCTGCCACCTCTCCGAGCCCCCAGCCAATCCCACATCCTGGTGAACAGAACGCTGCACTACCCTGTTAAATAAGAAGAACCACCTTGGCACTAGTACTGATGGGAAGGTCTAGCTGTTGGAGAAGGCCCCCTCAGATCTGCTCCGCCATTAAATGCTGTCACGTCTGATCTCCTCTCCCCTCTCCATGTTGTCCACTGCCCTGGGTAGTGTTGCACGGCCAGCCTGAGAGACTGTTACTGGAAGGTGGCCCAAGCATTTATTCAAGATCGGTTCTCAGGAACAGTTTAAACCTGTACCTTTCAAACCCACCCAGAAGGACAAGGGGCAGCAGATCCATGGGAAAACCACCCTCTGCAAGTTCCCCTCCGAGCCCCTCCCCATCCCGACTTGGAAATATATCGGCCGTTCCTTCAGTGTGGCTGGGTCCCAATCCTGGAATTCCCTCCCTAAGGGACATTGTGGGTTTACCCACAGCACATGGACTGCAGCGGTTCAAGAAGGCAGCTCACCCCCACCTTCTCAAGGGGGGCAACTAGGGACAGGGGCAGTAAATGCAGCTCACCCCCACCTTCTCAAGGGGGGCAACTAGGGACAGGGGGCAGTAAATGCAGCGTACCCCCACCTTCTCAAGGGGGGCAACTAGGGACAGGGGGCAGTAAATGCAGCGTACCCCCACCTTCTCAAGGGGGGCAACTAGGGACAGGGCAGTAAATGCTGGGACCCAGCCAGCCACATTGCAAGAATGAATTAAAAAGCCCCCACTGGAATCAAACAAAGCCACAGCACATGAGGTTGCAGGGTGACCGAGGATCGCAAAACCAGGAAAACAGATTATCCTCTGATGGCGAGAGATTGGGAAAGGGGGAGGTGCAGTGAGACCTGGGCGTCCCTGTACACCAGTCGCTGAGAGTAAACATTGCAGGAACAGCAGGAGGTGAAGAAGGGAAATGGGCTGTTAGCCTCGATAGTGAGAGGGTTGGAGCACAGGAGCAGGGATATCTCACTGGAACTGGGCAGGGCCTTGGTAAGACCACACCGGGAGGACTGTGGGGGCTGTTTGGAGGAAGGATGTGCTGATGTTGGAGGGGGCCCAGAGGAGGTTTACAACAACGACCCCCCGGGGATGAAGGGTTTGTCAAATGAGGAGGGGTTGAAGATTCTTGGTCTGTACTCGATGGAGTTTAGAAGGATGGGGGGGGGATCTGACTGAAACCTACAGAATCCTGGATAGAGTGGACATGGAGAAGATGTTTCCACTCGTAGGAGAGACTAGGACCCGAGGGCACAGCCTCAGGGTGAAGGGACGACCCTTTCAAACGGAGAGGAGTTGGAATTTCATCAGGCAGAGGCTGGGGACTCTGTGAAGCTGATTGCCACAGAGTACTCTGGAGGACAGGTCATTGAGTCTGTTTAAGACAGAGGTAGATAGGTTGTCGATCAGTAAGGGGGGGAGTGGGGGGGGTGAAGGGTTACGGGGAGAAGGCAGGAGAATGGGGTTGAGAAACATATCAGCCAAGATGACATGATGGGAGTGGACTCGATGGGCCGAAGAGCCTGATTCAGCTCCTTACGGGAGAGCGGGTGGATTTGGGAAGGCCCACCGGGACAGGCTGAGTACAGTACCTCGATGTCAGAGATGGCAGAGTTCAGTGTGCAGGACCAGTTCACCAGACGCGTGCTGCGATAGATCACCCCATCGTCGTGCAGCTGGATAAACGCTTCCTCGACAGCTCTTGACAGTTTCTGTGGGAGGAGGAGGAGATCTCACCCATTAATCCTGTACCTCCCAGGCTGCCCCACCCTGAGGGGGAGGGGGGGGCCGGCCTGGTTTACAGCACCTCCGCCCCCACCCAGACAGAATATAGCTGGCCCCAAACTAGCTCCCCACCCACCCGGAGCGAGGAGCACCACGGCCGAGCCTTTGTATCGTCTCTTCACATCAAACATGGCTTGATCGCCACTTTGCTGTTCGCTCCCCATAACCTGCCAAGACAGAGGTTGGATTCTGCCCACCCACCCCGAGCTTAAACGTATTCCCGAGTCGCCGGGAGGTTGGGGGGGGGGGGAAGATAGGTGGGGGTGGGGAATCCAACTGCCCACTGCGTACAGAAATGTCTCTTTGCGTCTCAGCCCGAAGCGAGTGGGCAACGTCCAGGTTAACAAACCATTCCAGTGCTCTCTTCCCCCCACCCCCTCCCCTCTCAAGGACATCGCTGGCATTTATTGCCAGTCCCGAACTGCCCCTTGAACTGATCCCCTTGCTTATGGAGAGTCAGTGGCGTATTGACAACACCAATGGACTGGCGATACAGAACTCCAGGCCGAGACACTGGGTTTGAACCCCACCACGGCAGATGGCGACATCTTTAAAATAAATTTTCAGAAGTCTGGAACAACAAACTGACCTAATGACAGCTACTGGAGAGACCCATCTGGGTTTACATCAGGGATGGCCATCTGCTGCCCACTACCTCGTCTGGCCTACATGTGACCCCAGGCCACACAGCAACATGGCTGACTCTTAACGCTCCTCCTGTCAAATGGCCCCAAACAAGCCACCAGCTCAAAGGGCATTTAGCAAGGGGCAATAAATGTTGGCCCAGTGGGGAGGTAATAGCCTGGTGGTATTCCCACTGGCCTGTTTAACCCAGAGACCCAGGTAATGTTTTGGGGTCCTGGGTTCGAATCCTGGGACAGCAATAAAAATCTGGAATCAATGATGAATCTGTTGCTGATTGTTGGAAAATCCCATCTGGTTCAATGATGTCCTTTAAGGACATCCTTACTTGGCCTGGCCTACATGTAACTCCAGACCCACAGCAATGTGGGTAACTGCCCTCTGGGGCAAATAGGGATGGGCAACAAAAGCTGGTCTAGCCAGCGACACCTTCCTCCCACGAATGAATCTTTAAAAATCCACATCCCACGAGCAAACAGAAGACAGCACTGACTGGAGGAACATCGGACAGACCGGGAAAAGGAAGGCACATTTCCCTCTCTAACAGCCAGGAGGTAACCCAATAATTTTTTTAATGACAATTGACAGCGTTCATTACTGAGTCGAGAGCTCCAGATCCGATAGACGAAGCTAAGTTTTCGGCAGGGACTGTGGTGGGATTCTCTGTCCTCCGCCTCTGGGTCATGGGTCCGGTGACAATATTGCCCTCGCCGTTACGGGGAGACGGGGGATGAACGCAGAGCTGCAGTATCAGTCCCCATCCCCCCCCCCACTTCAGACTATCCCCCCTGAGGTGAACGGCCTGCCCAGGAATACTCACCGGGTCCATAGTGAAGCAGGCACGGTCCCAGTCCAGAGAGGAGCCCAGCTTCCGTAGCTGGTGGTAAATCCGGTCGCCTTTCCTGCCAGAGGGAGAAGGAACGTTTAGGAATCTGCAGAGCCGGCTGAGGGTTTTCAAAACAAAAAACGCTGGTGACACGAGAAGGTCAGATGCCTTCAAAGTGCAGCGGAGACAGACGTGCTTCAGGCTTTCCTTCTGGATCTCCGGGATCAGCTGGACTCCGAGCCGAGGGGGGGTTTGCATCCCACTTGAGCGCTGCGCCTTGGTTGGCAGTGCCGAAGGAGAGCCACCCTGCCCTCCCAGACAGCACCAGCATAGGGTCAGCTCCAAGGCCCGAGGGACAGGGTGGGCTGGATTTACCTGACTCGGCTGATGTCCCAAACCAGGTCAAACACGGAACAGGAAATGTGGGATCCTGCTGTGCAGTCGGGTGGGAGGTTACGCCCTTCCACATCAAACAGGCCTCAGGGTTGGAAACTCTGAGCCAGTCCTGAATCCTAACGCAGCAAGATCTGGACAAATGTCCAGGTTTGTGCTGAAGAGTGGCCACACAAATGCCAGGTAATGACGATCACTAACAAGAGAGAATTTTACTTTGTTTTAATTCACTCGCGGGTCAGGGGCTAGGCAGTATTTACTGCCTGCGCTAGGCCACCATCACAGCTTCCTCTTCTGTCAACATCCCAGGGGTTACCATTAACTAGAAACTGAGCTGGATTCACCACAGAAACACTGCAGCTAGGGATACTACAGTAAATAACTCCCATCCTGACCCACCATCTACAAGGCACAAGGCAGGAGGGTGAGGGAATACTCTCCATTTGCCCTGGAAGGGGACAGCTCAAACAACACTCAACACCATCCAGGGACAAAGCAGCCCCCGCTTGATTGGCACAACATCCACAAACATCCCCTCCCTCCACCCCCCGACGCTCAGTAACAGCAGTGTGTACCATCTACAAGATACCCTGCAGAAACTCACCAAAGATCCTCAGGCAGCACCTTCCAAACCCACGGCCACTTCCACCCAGAAGGACAAGGGGCAGCAGATCCATGGGAACACCACCCCCTGCAAGTTCCCCTCCGAGCCCCTCCCCATCCCGACTTGGAAATATATCGGCCGTTCCTTCAGTGTGGCTGGGTCCCAATCCTGGAATTCCCTCCCTAAGGGACAATGTGGGTCTACCCACAGCACATGGACTGCAGCGGTTCGAGAAGGCAGTTCACCCCCACCTTCTCAAGGGGGCAACTATGGATGAGGGCAATAAATGCTGTGCCCAGCCAGCAATGGCCACATCCTGTAAATGATCAGCAAAAACACTCTCATCCCAACAGGATGGAAATGACTGATACCCACCAGCCTCTGGAGATGAGAACAATGGTCACAAACACCACTGGGAGTCCAGCTCTGCCCGGCCGATACAGAACCGCGCAGCCCCCCACAGAGGAAGTGCCAATGGCTATACTCACTCGTTCTTCCACTTCCACACTTCCTGGATGAAGTTCTGGCGGCCCAGGTCATGCCGGGTTTGCCTGGACTGGCGCCACAGCCGTTTCTCCACCACCACCTGCGTGGCAATGCCAGCGTGATCACAGCCCGGGTTCCACAGGGTGGTCTCTCCGCGCATCCGGTGCCTGGGGACCAACGGGAGCAGGAAGAACGGGAGCTAACGGGACGCATAACCGGGGAACGCACCCCAATACCCCCACCCCCTCAACCAGAAAAGATGCCAACCGACCCAGGGCATCGCTCCGACCAGCCGAGAACTGGAGTCCGTTCTCGAGTCGGAATGCAATCCGGGAGAACGGAGAGCAGCCGTGCACAAGGACGGGAAACCTTTGCCCCGTGTGCCCCTTTTGTAACTGTGCGTGGGCTTACATTGGTGAGCACGGGCATTTGCCAACCAATGAACCCGGGTACAATCGATAATGCCACCCAGGCAAATTTACCACAAACCCTGCCTACCCCGCTGCCAGAATAATGAACTAACTCCGGATTCGCTTCCAGTTTCCCGGCACTCCCAATTCGAGGCAGGATGCATGGCACAGCATTGTTTATGCCAGTGTGGGGCAGAGACCAGGGGCTGGGGAGCTGGGGGGGGGGGGAAGCCAAGGGCACAACCAGATTGGCCATGATCTTCGTGAACAGAGGATGGCACAGATCCGAGGGGCCGAACAGCCAGTTCCTCAGCCCCTTGTTTGTATCCGCTTTCACGTTTACATCCCTCGACCGATGGGAATTCCAAAATGGCTTCAGTTTTGTGGGGCTGGGGGGTGGGGGGGTGGTCTGTCAGCGGATGGAGCTCGGGAACGCCGTCCAGGCAGAGCGGAGACCGGATTCGTCAGAGATTCCCCCAACATGCAAACATTCCCTAACCGCAAGCAAACAGATGGTCTTCACAGAGGGACATTACCAGCGGGTCAGCGAGTCCTGGATTGCGTTGGTGAGGGCATGGCCCAGATGCAGGGACCCAGTCACATTAGGCGGAGGGATACAGATCATGAACATCCCCTTTGGGTTCGGCTCAGAGATACTGTGCTGTGGGGTCAGAAAATAAACAGAAACTAATCAGACATCAACACACCCCCGAAAGCAACGGCAGCATTCTCTCATGGCATCTGGGTCACTGGCGGGGCCCAGTATTTATCATCCATCACTAGTTGCCCCCCTTGAGAAGGTGGGGGTGAGCTGCCTTCTTGAACCGCTGCAGTCCATGTGCTGTGGGTAGACCCACAATGTCCCTTAGGGAGGGAATTCCAGGATTGGGACCCAGCCCCACTGAAGGAACGGCCGATATATTTCCAAGTCGGGATGGGGAGGGGCTCGGAGGGGAACCTGCAGGGGGTGGTGTTCCCATGGATCTGCTGCCCCTTGTCCTTCTGGGTGGAAGTGGCCATGGGTTTGGAAGGTGCTGCCTGAGGGTCTTTGTTGAAAAATGTATTGCTGGAAAAACACAGCAGGTCAGGCAGCATCCGAGGAGCAGGAGAATCGACGTTTCGGGCATAAGACCTTCTTCAGGATGTTGCGTGGCCTGCTGTATTTTCCCAGCATCACATTTTTCAACTCTGCTCTCCAGCACCTGCAGTCCTCACTTTCTCCTGCCTGAGGATCTTTGATGAATCTCTGCAGGGTATCTTGTAGATGGTACACACTGCTGTTACTGAGCGTCGGGGGGTGGAGGGAGGGGATGTTTGGGGAGTTTCTGCAGGGTATCTTGTAGATGGTACACACTGCTGTTATTGAGCATCGGGGGGTGGAGGGAGGGGATGTTTGGGGAGTTTCTGCAGGGTATCTTGTAGATGGTACACACTGCTGTTACTGAGCGTCGGGGGGTGGAGGGAGGGGATGTTTGGGGAGTTTCTGTAGGGTACCTTGTAGATGGTACACACTGCTGTTACTGAGCGTCGGGGGGTGGAGGGAGGGGATGTTTGGGGAGTTTCTGCAGGGTATCTTGTAGATGGTACACACTGCTGTTACTGAGCGTCGGGGGGTGGAGGGAGGGGATGTTTGGGGAGTTTCTGCAGGGTACCTTGTAGATGGTACACACTGCTGTTACTGAGCGTCGGGGGGTGGAGGGAGGGGATGTTTGGGGAGTTTCTGCAGGGTATCTTGTAGATGGTACACACTGCTGTTACTGAGCATCGGGGGGTGGAGGGAGGGGATGTTTGGGGAGTTTCTGCAGGGTACCTTGTAGATGGTACACACTGCTGTTACTGAGCATCGGGGGGGTGGAGGGAGGGGATGTTTGGGGAGTTTCTGCAGGGTACCTTGTAGATGGTACACACTGCTGTTACTGAGCGTCGGGGGGGCGGGGGGGGGGGAGGTGGAGGGAGGGGATGTTTGTGGATGTTGTGCCAATCAAGCAGGGGCTGCTTTGTCCCTGGATGGTGTTGAGCTTCTTGAGTGTTGTTGGAGCTGCCCCCATCCAGGGGCAAGTGGGGAGTATTCCCTCACCCTCCTGACTTGTGCCTTTTGGATGGTGGGGCAGGCGTTTGGGGGGGGGGTTCCTTGCCGCAGGATTCCCAGCCCGTGTTCCTGATCAGAAGAAAGTGTCCCAAGATATTTCACTCGAACAGCTGTCAATCGAAATCCCAACAGGAATGAGCTGGTCGGCTGTGGAGGCCCTCACTGTCAACCCGACACTCTGGTTCAGCTGATGGCCTGTGTATTTCCCAGGCATCCACCGCTCCCCCTGCACTCGGAAACCTCACCACCCAGCCCAGGGCCCGGGAACCAGCAACCCACCGCTCTGCAGAATGTTCCAGAAGCACAGGCTAGGCTGACAGCCACAGTCTGGGGTCACTTCACCATTAGTGGCCAGCACTTACCGTGTATTCGGGTTTGAAAAAGCCTTGCTTTTCCCACCAGGGGTACCAGGCAGCTTCCACATACCGGGGGCTGTAGGAGTCTGGCATTGGGCAGGACACATCTACAGGAAATAGAGAGCAGCACGTCAGGGACTGTAGCCTGCACTCCCACCTTCAGAGGTAGGAGGGGAATGAGGAGGAGCAAATATCTTTTTCATTCCTCCACGGGAGGTGTGCATCGTTGACTACGCCATTCGGCCCATCGCTGTGACCAATGCAAAGTACCGCTGGAGATCGGAAACACAGAGAAGCACTCAGTGTCTGTGGGGAGAGAAGCTGAGTGATACACACATACCTGACTCAGAACCTCTCTCTCTCTCTGTGCCTCCCAAACTGCCCTTGAATGGGCTTTGCTCAGCCATTTCACAGGCCCCCACGCTGCTCTGGCTTCGGAGTCACCTGTAGGCCAGACCAGGTAAACTCGGCAGACGTCTCTCTCTAAAGGACATTAGTGAACCTGATTTTTTTTAAAAAATCGATCTTAGTTTCATAATCACCTTAGCTCAGCCTCAATTTATATCTCAGGTATATCAATCAATTGCAAATTGACAGAATTTGAACCCATGTCATTAATTAGCCTGGCTGTTTGGGTTGCTTTGAAAAGCGTGGTGCTGGAAAAGCACAGTAGGTCAGGCAGCATCCAAGGAGCAGGAGAATCAATGTTTTGGGCATGAGCCCATCAGTTCTGAGGAAGGGCTTATACCCGAAACATCGACTCTCCTGCTCCTCAGATGCTGCCTGACCTACTGTGCTTGTCCAGGGCCACACTCTCAACTCTGGCTCTCCAGCATCTGCAGTCGTCACTTCCTCCTAGTCTCTGGGCTGCTCATCCAGCAACTTTAATCACTGGGTTACTATCTCGCCACTAACACACATGGGGAGATGAATGGACATAGTGTATCCTTTACAGATCTGCAGGGGTAAGAGGCAGACTTGTTTTGTGGCACCACATCCATGGATTACCAAGTCGATTAAAATTGTTTTAAAATCACAATACTTTCCTCTTTTATTTTAAGGACGTTGCTGGATTTTAACACAGCTGTCCGTTAGCCAGAGTTCTAGAAAGCTCCCAGTTTTAGTGCAGGGACAAAGCTAAACCTGTCTCTGGTAGAATTTTGTACCTATTAATGTGTGGGCATACTGTAAACAAACAGACAATGACAGCACAGACCTTCCATCTGTAGACAGATAATAAAAAGATCTATCAAAATGCACTATGCCTGCAGTGGTGCTAAAGGCCACCATCTACTCCTCACGTGTTCAATGGGGTTTGACCAGGGGAACACGCACAGACTCATTCACCTCAATTACACTACAATGAGCAGAGACACTTGATCAAACCTGCTCTGTAATTTGTATAGTTTTACCTCTTTCCAGCTGGTCGGAGTTTAACCTCGGAACAAAGAACAAGAATGGAATCCAGGCTAACACCTGGACCCTTCTGAAAGCTTAAGCCTCCTTGAGGCCTGTTTCCCTCTAATACTGACCTGAAAATTAAACTCTTACCCCGTTTAAAAGCATCATTGTGCTGCGTGGTCACCAGCCTTAAAGATATTCTGTAAACTCCTGACCCCCAGCTGCCTGTAACTGACTGAATTTCAAACGCCAGATTGAAAAAGCACTCACTTGACTCTGATACTCCCACATGATTACAATTTGGATTTTACTATGCCAAGGTAAAACTCTTTCGTTTCCGACATGTACGTGCACACCCACGTGATGTGCGAAGTGGCAAAGTCAGCTCCAGGTTTGAATATCTGAGCAAATATTTCTGGTTTATATTTTTTGGGAGTTTGCTACATGTCACTTTGAGCAGACTTCACCAACAAAAGTTAAAAAAGGATTTGAAAGCACACTGGTCTCTCAAAAGTAAACCACTTGGTTCACAGCCAAGGAAGGAGCAGAATGAAGGAGCTCAGTCTGTTTCTCTCCCCTCTCAGAAGTCAAGCAATAACTAATAGCCAGGACAGAAGGGGAAAACGTTCCCAATGACACCCTGGCATCGATTTCGCCCACAGTATGTTTCATTTAGTACCGAGAGGCCAGCCCGGGTCTCACCCAGAACACCACAGCCTTGTCAGTGCTGACTGAAACCGAGAAAGCTGGAGAAACTCAGCAGGTCCAGGAGAAAGCGAGGACTGCAGATAGTGGAGATCAGAGTCATAAAGTGTGGTGCTGGAAAAGCACAGCTGGTCAGGCAGCACCCGAGGAGCAGGAGACTCCACGTTTTGGGTATAAGGTATTCATCAGGAATGTGGGGGAGGTCCCAAGGGGGCTGAGAGATAAATGGGAGGAAGTGAAATGTAATAGGTAGATGGAGGTGAGGGAGAGGGTTGGATCTAACAGGTCTGTGGAGAGAGGGTCTGGTTCTGGTTCGGAACTGGTTCTGTTAGTGCTCCTTCAGGGAAGGGAGTGGCCTTGAAGGAGAGACTAAGTACATTGAGCTTATACAACTGGGGTTTACAAAGACAGCAGCTGATGTGATTGAAACATACAAGGTTCTGATGGTGCTTGACAGGATCGATACAGAGAGGTTATTCCACCCCCACCCACCCACCTCCCAATCAAAGGCTGGGGAATCTAGAATATAGGTGACGCACTCTCAAATCGGAGGGTCTGACCATCTGAGACAGAAATGTCTTAACTCAGAGGATTGAGAATGTTTGAAATTCTCTACAGGATTGTGGCTGGTCCAACGTTGAACATATTCAAGGGTTGGCAGATTTGTGGTCTCAGGTACTGGGTACGGAATTGGAGTCAAAACAAACTGAGCGATAGAAACAACTTTTGTGACTGAGAGTGAGAGAGCACGCGAGAGAGACAGAGCAAGCGAGACAGAGGCAGAGAGAAAGATGGAGGGGGGGGGGGAAGGAAAGAGATAGATAACATGCAAATCTGTGTGTGTGAATGCATGACTGTGTGTGTGGGAGTACGCACAAGAGTCTGTGTGTTTGAGAGAGTGTGTGTGCGTGCGTGCGCGCGCATTGAAGAGAGGCTTTGTATGTGCATACGTGAGCCCCTGCACGTGTAACATGAGAGACAGAGACAGAATCTGAGTGTGATTTATAGGGAAATTAGTGATTTAATTTGTAGTGTCGTATACCAACGGTCTATAATTGATTATCAGTTGCTAGAGTCTAAATTATTTCTTAGAAATACTCATTCCTAGTCAGTAGAGAAACTTGGTTCATGCTTCCCATCAACCTGGGCCTGAAAATCAGATCAAATGGGGAATTGTGTGTCCTTATTTTAAAATCATTAGCGTTTGGGATAAGCCCAGGAAAAGTGGATTTTGAATTCCATTAAGGGAATGACAACCACCTGAATGGATCTGCCTCCAGCCCCACCCAAACCAGCAGGGAATTCCAGACTCGCACTGCACGGAGAAACTGTGAAACCCTTTATCCCGGTCACTCCATTTTTCAAAACGTGTTTCCAATCTTTCAGAGGAACCCCAAGAAACGAGAGATTGAGTGTGAAAGGGTTGAGTCGTGATGAAGGGCTTATGCCCGAAACGTCGATTCTCCTGCTCCTCGGATGCTGCCTGACCTGCTGTGCTTTTCCAGGCCCACACGCGACTCTGATCTCCAGCATCTGCAGGCCTCACTTTCTCCAAAGGGTTGATGAACCCAGGGTCTTGCTGGAGAATTCCAGCCCCATTACATAAACCTTGCGATCAGCAGGAGATCAGATCCTGAGATGGTGGAATGGCCTCACCTTTCTTCTCTCCTGGAGGAGTGGGGATATCGTATGTAATCACTCCCAAATCCTTCTTCTCTGCTTTGGCTTTTTTCTGCACATGAAGGAAACGGAGTTTTAAAAATTAAAACCATTGCCTTCTCGTGCTGTGTTCAGTTTCTGTTAAGGAAGGCAATTAAACGATGGAAGGCACAGGAACCCAAGACTGACTGACCGGCCACGGAACCTACCCCACTCTCCGGTACCGTTCCCCCCACCCCACCGTCCACTACCCTCCCTCTCCCCCCACCCCCACCCCACCCACCACCCTCCGGTACTGTTTCCCCCTCCCCACCCTCCACTCCCACCCCAGCCTCCAGTACCGTCCCCCACCCTCCCCACAATCCGCTACCCTCCCCCACCCCACCCTCCGCTACCATCCCCTCCCCCATACTCCCCTTCCCCCTCGCCACCCTCCGCTACCGTCCCCCCTCCCCACAATCTGCTACCCTCCCCCTCCCCACCTTCCGCTATCCTCCCCTCCCCACACTCCGCTACCCTCTCCTCCCCCTCCCCTCCCCATCCTCCACTACTCTCCTCTCCCCACCCTCCGCTACCCTCCCTCCCCCTCCACTACCCTCTCAACCCTCAACTGCCCTCCCCTCCCCAACCCCACCCTCACATACCCCCCCCCCGCACTCTCTGACCGCTGGCTGACCCCCTCTTGCCTTTGCTGACCTCCAGCTGACCCCCACCTCGCCCTTTCTGACCTCCGGCTGACCCCCACCTCGCCCTCTGACTTCCGGCTGACTCCCACGTCGCCCTCTCTGACCCCCACCTCGCCCTCTCTGACCCCCACCTCGTCCTCTCTGACCTCCGGCTGACCCCCCCACCCCCTCTGACCTCCCCCTCACGGACCTCTGGCTGACCCCCCCTCGCCCACGCTGACCTCCGGCTGACCCCCCCTTGCCCTCGATGACCCCCACTCACCCTCGCTGACCTCCGGCTGACACCTACCTTGCCCTCTCCGACCTCCGGCTGACACCTACCTTGCCCTCTCCGACCTCCGGCTGACACCCCTTTGCCCTCGCTGACCTCCGGCTGACACCCCTTTGCCCTCGCTGACCTCCGGCTGACCCCCCCCGCCCTCACTGAGCTCTGGCTGACCCCCCTCGCCCTTGCTGACCTCTGGCTGCCGCTCCTGCTGCTCCTTCAGCTTGTTCTGTTTCTGCAGGAACTTCTCCATTTTTTCCTTCTTCATCGCCTCCTTCTTCAGCTGGGCTGGAGTCTTCGTCACTGGGGGTTGCTCTGGGGCCGGGGTCGGGGTCCCTTCCGAGGTGGGGACTGCATTCTGCTGCTGCCCTGCGCAAGACAGAACAACATCTGGAGTAGGCCCTTCAGCCCACTGCTCCTGTCCCTCTGTGCAGTCCAAACACGACCCAACGCCCACCACCTGAACGCCCTTTGCTGGGACAAAACCTGCTTGGAACGTTTCAACCATCCCCCAACTTTGAGAGTTGGAAATAGCTTCTGGGGTCCAACTTACCTGGAAGCAGCGTCCTTGAATATTTCAGAAGTCGATAGTTTCTTGATAAGTAAGGGGAGGTAATGGGTTATTGACAGTGAGATCACAATCAAATCAGGGCTGTGAAATGACTGAATGGCAGAGCAAGGGCTCGAGGGGCTGAATGGCCTGCCCCTCTGTGCACCCTAACAGTCCTCACTCTTCCTACGTTTCTCACCAAAGCCGAACGCCTCAGGCTCCAATATGACGGCTGAGTCTCTCCCCTCCCCAACCTCCACCCAGCTGAGGGGATAGTCTGACTCTCACTGCGCTCTGACATCCCTCAAGTATTTCCAAACTCCTCCATCTGATTGTCTTTCAAAGCTCTACAATTGAGGAGTGCCCATGGACGAGTGACATTAAAGATAAGTCTAGGCTGCAGAATCCAGGGAATATCCCCTGGGAACAAGAGAGATCGTTTCAGGCGCTGGAGTGTTTGACAACCAAAGATAAGCCAAGGCTGACAGTATAGGGGGAGACCAGGTTTAAGATTTTGGGATGGGGTGTGAGCTAGAATTCTTTTCGCTTTTTCACAGAGTGAGCAGTAAAGACAGGGAACTCTCTGCTTAGACAGAGGGACTGTGGAAGTGGAGGCAGGTTCTGCAGCGAGATAAACGGACTTGGTTGCAGTGGGAACGAAGACAGGCATTGCTGAGAAAGCTCCGCTGGTCTGTGAAGAGAGATCAGTGTTACCATTTCGGGTCGGATGAGTCTGCCTCAGAACAGGAGCTGAACCGTTAACTGACTGCTCTTCACAGATGCTGCCAGACCCGCTGAGCTTTTCCAGCAATTTCTGTTTTTGTTTCTGATTTACAGTATCCGCAGTTCTTTCAGGTGGTTATTTAGGGTCCCAATGGGGGCAGAGCTGACTGCTCGATGGAGAGCCAGTATGGACTCAATGGGCCGAACGGCCTCCTCCCTGTGCTGTACGACAATGAGCCTGCCTGACCCTTTGGGAAACAGCAATAGTGCTGGACCATTTTAATTGCGGTTTTCACCACACCCACCCCAATCCACTCCACTCCTCAGTGTCACATTCCTCTCTCTCTCTCTCTCTCTCTCTCTCTCTCTCTCTCCCTCTGTGCCTGTAAAGTCCTCACCAGCCACAGGAACAATCCGCTCACACAGCGTCACCTCCCCCAGCGCACGGACAAACTCGGGCTGGTTCATGCAGGTCAGGAACCAGCGGTTCACGTTCACGTAGGGCTTCCGGAAGTGGGGCTCGAAGACCTACAGGGAAACAAACGGCAGTATCATGTCAGAGCACTTCAGTCACTCCGGCCTGCACCCACACTCCAGACATTGCATTGTTACACGTCAATCCCACTCTCCGTCAATGGGAAAGACATCGGCTCGTACATCGGCTGTGAGGGAGCTGGGAATTTTGAGGGGGTTGATGGCACAGTGGTTTAACACTTTTGCCGGGAGCTCGTGTCTGAGAAAGCAACAGATGCTGGAGATCACAGGCAGGTCAGGCAGCAGCCGAGGAGAGAGAGAACAGGCTAATGCTTCAAGTTGAGCTGTCCTCATCACAGCTGAAGTAAAGTGTCATCTAGACTCATAACATTAGCACGCTCCCTCTCTCTCCACAGATGCTGCCTGATCCACTGTGATCTCCAGTACTTTTTTTTGTTTCCAGTACAGATTCCAGCAGACAGGCATCAGAGGCAGCCCAGAGGAGGGTCACTCAGCTGATCCCGGGGACAGAGGGACTGTCTGATGAGGAGAGGGCGAGTAGGTAGGGGCCTGGACTCACTGGAGTTAAGAAGAATGAGAGGTGACCTTATTGAAAGGGCTTGACAGGGGGAGAAGGGTAGAGGTTGGCTCCCCTTGCGTGGGAGAGCGTAGGACCCAGAGAGGCATCATGCCAGAGTCAGGGCTCGGGCATTGAAGGCGGAGATGGGGAGGAATTTCATCTCTCTCCGAGGGGAGTGAATCTATGGAATTCCTTACCACAGAGGGCTGTCAATGCTGAGAGAGAGAGAGAGACAGACAGACATACTGAGAGAGAGAGAGAGAGAGAGAGAGAGAGAGAGAGAGAGAGAGAGAGAGAGAGAGAGAGACACAGACAGACAGACCGAGAGAGAGAGAGAGAGAGAGAGAGAGACACACAGACAGACAGACCGAGAGAGAGACAGACAGACAGACCGAGAGACAGACAGACAGACAGACCGAGAGAGAGACAGACAGACAGACAGACCGAGAGAGAGACAGACAGACAGACCGAGAGAGAGACAGACAGACAGACCGAGAGACAGACAGACAGACAGACCGAGAGACAGAGAGACCGAGAGAGAGACAGACAGATAGACAGACCGAGAGAGAGAGAGACAGACCGAGAGAGACAGACAGACAGACCAAGAGAGAGAGACAGACAGACAGACAGACCGAGAGAGAGAGAGACAGAGACAGACAGACCGAGAGAGAGAGAGACAGACAGACAGACAGACCGAGAGAGACACAGCCAGATAGACCGAGAGAGAGAGACATAGAGAGAGAGAGAGAGACAGACAGACAGACAGACAGACAGAGAGACGAGAGAGAGAGGTTTAATCAGGAAGGGAATCAAAGGTTGGGGGAAAAGGCAGGAGTTGCAAATTATTGGATCAGCCCTGACCTTAGTGATTGGTAGAGCAGACTCGATGGGCTGAATGACCTACATCTGCTCCTACGTCTTATGGCCCTGATGGTGCCGTGGGTAGACGGGAGCATTGATGAGCTGCGGAGATGCTTGATCAAGTATGAAGTGGCACCAACAGCTAGGTGCGGGCATCTCAACCAGGTGCCAAAGGGCTCAGCACCCTCTCCGGCTCAAAACACAAGAGACGTCGGCTGGAGCAGACCCCCACGCGGTTGGGGGCTCTGCCTTGGACTGTCATGGCTAATATTGTCTGTGACAGGCAGGAGCGACTGGCTGTTGTATCAGAGCGAGGGGGGGCATCACGAGGTAGGAACTGCTTACGTACGTGTTTGTAGGGCAGCAACAAGGAACAGCTGACGGCGATATCTGCCAAGGTGACTCCCTCCCCCACCAGATAGGTCCGCAACCTCAGGTGGGCATCCAGAAGTCGCAGGATTCTCTTCAGGTCCAGCTGAGCCCTTTCAGCAGCCTGTGGCCAAACAGAGAGAGAGAGAGAGAGAGAGAGAGAGAGAGAGAATGAATTAATCCTGAGGGCTTGGCCATTCTGGGTAAAGAGGAGCCAATCACATTGTTGCTGGCACGCAGCAGGCCTTCGTCATCAGGAACTGGTCACTAACCCACAGACCCAATCAGCTGCTTGTTACCAGGCAGATATCCATTCATACACACCCCTCGTTTCCAGTTCGTCTGCAAACCGAACCCCCACCCTCACTACTTGATCAAACAACGAGTGTCAGGTTTTCAAAACTGCAGCAATCCCATTTCATTCCATCGTCAGAAGTCCAGGAGAAACAAAACTACACAGTCTTTACAGACAGCGACTTGATTACTCCCACACTCTGCACACCAACATTTTCCCTTGACACTGCAAACTGTTTTCTTGTCAGAGATGGGGACAGGGCCCTAGCTCAGCTTGCCCCACTTCCAGTGAAATGGAAAGTGCCTTTCAAAGATGGAAGCGAGCAGACCAATATTTATCGCTGGAACATTCACGGAAACAGATTGTGGGATGATGCTGTGCGCCAACCTACAATTCAAAAGAGAGGAAACCATCAGGAACGGAGGGCTTGAGTTATGAGGAAAGGTTGGGAACTTTTTCAACTGCAGCGTAGGAGGTTTATAAAATCATGAGGGACATAGATAAAATCAACTGCAAAGGTCTTTTCCCTAGGGTGGGGTAGTTCAAAACCAGGGGGCACTTTTTTTTAAGGTGAGAGAAGATAGATTTAGAAAAGACATGAGGTATTTTTTTTTAAAACAGAGTGGTTCAATACTGGCAGCATCCACAAAGAGAAATCAGAGTTAATGTTTCGGGTCGAATGACCCTTCCTCAGAACGAGTTGGGAACATGGTCCGAATGGATTATTGGACTGAAGGGTGCTGCATAATGACAATTATCATCCCCCCAACATTGCAAACAACTTCACAACATCTACCATTAAAAGCCTTTTACTTCTTAATGAAGTAATCTCTCATTCTTTTCAATTTCGGAGAACAAGTTTTGCCAAGTATGGAAAATTTGAATTACAAAGACTGTCTCAGCCGGGACATTTGTCACTGGAGCGTGGGAGGTTGAGAGGTGACCTGATAGAAGTTTATAAAATAGTGAGAGGTATACTTAGGGTGGAGGGTAGCTGTCTTTTCCCTAGGATGGGAGATTTAAGACTAAGGGGCACATTTTTAAGGAGAGAGGAGAGAGAGAGAGACATGAGGCAAACAGAACAGGGCGAGGGATACAGCTGCAGAGAAGGTGCACTGAGAGCGAGACCAACACTAAATTTGGACTTTGAGGGGTCCATTCAATAACGGCAGGTAAGAAGCTGTCCTTGAATCTGTTGGTATATGTGTTTAAGCTTTTGTATCTTCTGCCTGATGACGCAAGAGGGCGGAAGAGATTATAATGGGGGTGGGAGGAGTCTTCGACGAGGTTGGCTGCTTTCCTGAGACAACAGGAAGTATAGATGGAGTCAATGGATGGGAAGTTGACTTGTGTGATGGACGGGGCTGCGTTCACAAGTCTTTATGGTTTCTTACAGTCCTGGGCAGAGCAGTTGCCATACCAAGGTGTGATGCATCCAAGCGGGATGCTTTCTGTGGTACATGTATAAAAGTTGGTGAAAGTCTTTCTGGACATGCTGAATTGAAGTACCCACGAAGGAGTTAGGTAGAGTTCTTGAGGCCAATGGGATTGAAGGAGATGGGGATTGAGTTGGATGATCAGCGATGATCATATAGAACGGCAGAGGAGGCTGAAGAAGGGCTGAAGGGTTTACTCCGGCTCCTGTTTAATTGCAGAAAACACATAAACAAAGACTGCAGGTGTTCGCCATACCTTACTGTTGTGCTTCATCAAGCCCAGCTCCGGGAAAGCCCAAGTGCAGGCCGGCTGAACGATCTCACTGTCTGCCAGGTTCACCCACTGCTGGATCGAGGCAGAGTCCTTGGTGCTGGAACCCCTCATCCTCCCTGGGGCGAGGTAATGGGCGACGGCCCTTGCTCCCTGGAGGCAGAGCCTGGAGTCAGTCTCCAACGCCGGCAGCCTGGAGGTGGCCAGCTGGCTCAGAGTGTCGCCGGCAGCCGGTCCTCGGATTTCCACCGCTCCCAGCTCGGAGCGGCCGTACTCCAGCGCGATGAGAACCTTGGCATTCTGGAAGTTGTGAGGGTGCGGAGCGAGGTACAACACAGGCTGGGCCATGCCGGGGTCAGACTGCAGAAGCACACAATCAGTAGGAGGGAGGGATTCATCGTTGCGGAGCCCGCGCGCGACCGTCCGCACTCAGTCACAGCTCAGAAAGGAGCTGTGCCCACAATGGCCAACAACGCTCTGCACGCACTCAACCCATTTCCCAGCTATCAGCCCAGAGCCCTGGAGTTGACCCTTAAATAATAATTGGGGGGGAGGGAAGGGAAGAGACGGCTGGAAAAGGTGATGATCAGCCGTGGTCATAGTGAATGGGGGAGTAGGGCTGGAAGGACTGAATGGCCTACACCTATTTTCTATTTGGCGAAGGCAACGCAAGTTGAATACCGAAATGCTGCACAAACAGGACACATGTTTCTGACTTGAGCACGCTTTCAGGCATCAAGTTCCAGATTCCCACCACCCTCTTGGTGAAAGGTATTCTGAACTCCTCTCTTAGCCTCCCACCTCATATATGTCCCTTGGTTACTTATCCCCCCCTACTCACGAAACATGTGCTCTCCCCATCCACCCTCTCCCTCTGTGCCTCTCCTAATCTTCTAATTCTATATCTTCTATCTCTTCTAACTTCAACGTGTAAGCACCAACCTTTTTGTACTGCATTTTAAAGGAGGCTTGCTTATTGGGACTATCGTGTATATTTGGAACAGCATACTTAAGTCTAGCTTGGATAGACTAAGTTCTGTAGGGGTTCTTTATTCTGTTCTTCGTGTTTCACTGTGTAATTTTATGTAATTTTTTTGTCTGTTTTAAACCTGGTAGTCAACCTCATTAACTTAATCAAGATAATTTTCACTGTACACTTATGAAAACAAATTGCAAAGTTATGTTCTGGGCTGCCTGCTAAACAATGTTTTGAGTGGTCTAACTAGTCCATAACACATGTACCTAGGTAAAGTGAAAAGTTTTGCTTTGAGTGCAGATGTTACCCTAGAAAGTGCGTTAGGGTAATAGAACTGAGCGAAAAATACAAAGTTACGGCTGCAGAGAAGGTAGACAGAAAGCAAGACCAATAATAGATTTGAAAATAGAGAGGTCCATTCAGAAATCTAATAACAGCAGGGAAGAAGCTGTTCTTGAATCTGTTGGTAAGTGGGTTTATGTGTTAATGTCCTTGAATGGGTAGATTAGAAGACACAAATAAAACTCGCCCCCAATAGCTTTTCTGAAAATTGAACACCCTACATAACAAAAGTGCAATAAGTTTGAACTTTTCCATAATGTCCAGTTCCAAGAGCATGCCTTGAAATGCCCGAAATGGGGCAAATATTGTACATATCAACCAGCACGGAAATTATATCGGGGGTCCTCAGAGTAACAACATTCTGCAAGGGGAAAAGTTGAATTCTATCGCGCTTTTTGTAACGCTCAATGTGAAATATTGTGCAACATATCGTTATACAAATTTTACAATTCAAGTATACCTTCTTGGGGGGGGGGCGGAAAAAGAGGGAGAAAAAGAACAAACAGAACAGCAGCACCTTCTGCAAGCATTACCAACCTGGGAAAAACACAGGTAGAGAAATCACATGAGGGAAGAGTGCGATCAAACTCGAGAAAAGGTGTCCGCACAGAGACAGCCAGAGATCAGAAACAGAGAGGAAAAATAGTGGCAGTGGCGATATAACATAGAACAGTACAGCACAGGAAAAGGTCCTTCGGACCATGATGCTGTGCCAAACATGATGCCAAATTAAACTAACCCCTACTGTCTGCCCTTGGTCCATTTCCCTCCATTCCTTGCATAGTCATGTGTTTATCTAAAAGCCCTCTAAATGCCCCCGTCGTATCTGCCGCCTCCACCACCACCCCTGGAAGCACGTTGCAGACTCCTACACCTCTCTGTGTTAAAAAAAACTTGCCTCTCACGTCTCCTTTGAACATATCCCATCTCACCCTAAATGCATGCCCCTTAGTTTCAGTAACAAGAGACCTTGCTAATCTGACCATGTCTGGGAGAGAAGGAATGAGAGAGAGAGAGAGAAATGGTGCTTTGGTGGTAATTTCACTGGACTGGGAATCCAAATGCATTGGCAACAAGGGTTCACATCCACCTCCTCAATTTAAGTAAAATAACAAAAATCTTTATAAAAATACAAGAGGGGAATGGGGGAAGAAATCTTGTGGCAGAGCAGCAGTTTGAGCCCAGAAAGACTGGCTTCAAGTTCCACCATGTGAGCAGTTGTTTAGAGTCAGTCATACAGCACGGAAACAGACCCTTCGGTCCAACCCGTCCATGCCGACCAGATATCCCAACCCAATCTGGTCCCACCTGCCAGCACCCGGCCCATATCCCTCCAAACCCTTCCTATTCATATACCCATCCAGACACCTTTTAAATGTTGTAATTGTACCAGCCTCCACCACTTCCTCTGGCAGCTCATTCCACACACGTACCACCCTCTGTATGAAAAAGTTGCCCCTTTTATATCTTTCCCCTCTCACCCTAAACCTATGCCCTCTAGTTCTGGACTCCCCGACCCCAGGGAAAAGACTTTGTCTATTTATCCTATCCATGCCCCTCATAATTTTGTAAACCTCTATAAGGTCACCCCTCAGCTAGAGAGAAGCAATTGACTACAGATGCTGGAATCTGTACTGAAAACAAAAAAAAATGACATTTCCAACATGGATAGTATTGTCACATGGTGGGGAGAAAATCTGTGCCCAGCAATGGGACTGACTCTCCCACCAAGGCACTCAGCTCAAGGGATAATTAGGGTCAATTAAAAAAAAAGGCGGGGGAGGCCTCTAGATACAAGTGAAGGAAGCACACCCCCAGTTTGATTAAAGTACTTTAACAAGTGCTGCAAAGTTACAGCCGGTTGCATCAGCTTCCAGGCTCCAGAACAGAAGGGAATGAAGAGACGGGAGAGACATTCCCCTCCTCAGAGTCAGGACAGCAAGGTGCAATAAAGGAAAATAAAACAAAAGGCTGCAAGGTGCATTGAGGAAAATGAAAGCAGCGAATTGCAATAAGTAAAATAAAAAGCTGCAAGGTGCATTAGTGATAACGAAAGCAACACCCCACCCCCCCCCCCCCCTCCGTCCCCCAGCAGCCAGCGTCCCTGATACTGAGCGGGAGAGGCTCAGCTCAGAGCCCGGGACTGGCTGCTACAAGGGCGACGGTGTAATAACCCGAGGCCGGGGAGGCCGGGCCGGCCCAGCTCCCAGCCCCCTGCCCCTAGCCCCCTGTCTGTACCCTCAGCCCCGGGGGCAGCCTCTGTTCTCCCGGCGGGCGGGATCACTCTCATCCCCGTCCTTCCCCATCTCACCTTCCGCAATCAATCCATCTCCTCTGTCTTCCCCCCTCCCCAAAACCTTCCCTCCCCTTCTCCAGTCATTTCTCCCCCCCCTTCAATTTCTCCTCCTTCCCCCCTCATTTCTCCTTCTTCCCCCCTCTCTCTCCTTCCCCCCTTTTCCTTCCCCCCCCCATCCTTCCCCCCCCCCCCCCCATCCTTCCCCCCCCCCCCCCCCATCCTTCCCCCCCCCCCCCCATCCTTCCCCCCCCCCCCCCCCATCCTTCCCCCCCCCCCCCCCATCCTTCCCCCCTCCCCATCCTTCCCCCCTCCCATCCTTCCCCCACATTCTGAAGTCCACACTCAGACCCCTCACCAATAATCTCATTATAAATGACACACACACATGGCTTTTTTCCCTCTTGTTCCCTCCGCTGGCGCCACTGATCTAAGTAAAGATCAGAAATCTCTCCGCCCCTGACTCCCCCCCAATGCCCCTCCTCTCCCTGCCCCCTGAGGACAGGGGGGTAAAGTTACAAACCTTCTTGTCCTGACACTGCTCCTCGGGGTTAAAGCAGATTTCCCTCAGCCCAGGCCGGCGTGGAAACAGAAAGAGAAAGAGGGAGGGAGCTTCCTCTCCTCCCATATCCGCATCGGGGAGTCCCTCTGCTGGTTAACAGCAGAGAGAGAGAAAAAAACCCCCAAATAATCTGAAATTAAACAAAATAAACTGCACAAAGAGGAGCAAACCGGCTCAGTAACACCCTGGAGTCACCTCTCCCATGGCCAGTTCCTACTTCCACATACCACCCTCTTAAATCTGTCCCCCATTTTTGGATTAATCTTCCCAAAATAGGAAATGTGCCAGCAGCAGCGACTTACATTTGTATAGCACCTTCAGTGGCCATGCAGCCCTTCTCCCATTTTCATCCCCCCCCCTTATCCAAACGCAGCAAGCGAAGCCCCGAGGGAGGGTCACCGGAACCAGAACGTAGCCATCTCGTCGCTTTCTCGCTCTGCGGATGCTCCCGGACCAGCTGAGGTGTCTCCTGCCTGTTGGTTTTTGTTGTTATTTCCGTCGCGGGGCTAGGTTTGGCTGGGTGGCCCAGGCATGGGTGAGGTGACCACAGAGGAGTCCCCCTTCTCACGCCCTCCCTGATCCCGAGGCGTGGCGGCCCACAGAAGATATGAGCAGGAGTACACCACTTGGCCCCTCAAGTCTACACCACCTTTCAATATGATTGTGACTGTTCACCATGTCCAGTTTCTCAATCCACCACCCCCTCCCCATATCTCTCCATGTCCTTCCCTCCCTCCCTCTCTGCATATCCCTCAATCCGTTCAGCCACAAGAACTATACCTGCCTCCATCTGAAACAATGTTTTGGCCTCAGCCACTTTCGAAGGAAGCAAGTTCCACAGACTGCCCACTCTCTGGGTGAAAACATTTCTCCTCCTTGCCTGTTCTCCTGACACTCGGGCTGAATTTGCCACCGGTCAAAGAATCATAGACTCTTGGAGCACAGAGTCTTTGGTCCAACCCGTGGCAACGCAACTCGATAGAGTGGTCAAGAAGGCATACAGCATGCTTTCCTTCACCAGATGGGGTATTGAATACAAGAGTTGGTAGGCCATGTTACAGTTATAGAGTCATAGAGATGTACAGTCCGGAAACAGACCCTTTGGTCCAACCCGTCCGTGCCGGCCAGATATCCCAACCCAATTTAGTTCCAACTGCCAGCACCCAGCCCATATCCCTCCAAACCCTTCCTATTCATATACCCATTCAAATGCTTCTTAAATGTTGCAATTGGACCAGCCTTTGCCACTTCTCTGGCAGCTCATTCCATACACGTACCACCCTCTGCGTGAAAAAGTTGCCCCTTAGGTCTCTTTTATATCTTTCCCCTCTCACCCTAAACCTATGCCCTCCAGTTCTGCACCCCCCGACCCCAGGGAAAAGACTTTGCCAATTTACCCTATCCATGACCCTCATAATTTTGTATACCTCTATAAGGTCACCCCTCAGCGTCCGATGCTCCAGGGAAAACAGCCCCAGCCTGTTCCGCCTCTCCCTGTAGCTCAAATCCTCCAACCCTGGCAACATCCTTGTAAATCTTTTCTGAACCCTTTCAAGTTTCACAACATCTTTCCGATAGGAAGGAGACCAGAATTGCGTGCAGTATTCCAACAGTGGCCGAACCAATGTCCCGTACAGCTGCAACATGACCTCCCAACTCCTGTACTCAATACTCTGACCAATAAAGGAAAGCATACCAAACGCCTTCTTCACTATCCTGTCTACCTGAAACTCCACTTTCAAAGAGCTATGAACCTGCACTCCAAGGTCTCTTTGTTCAGCGACACTACCTAGGATCTTACCATTAAGTGTATAAGTTCTGCTAAGATTTGCTTTCCCAAAATGCAGCACCTCTCATTTATCTGAATTAAACTCCATCTGCCACTTCACAGCCCATTGGCCCATCTGGTCCAGATCCTGTTGTAATCTGAGGTAGCCCTCTTCATTGTCCACTACACCTCCAATTTTGGTGTCATCTGCAAACTTACTAACTGTACCTCTTATGCTTGCATCCAAATCGTTTATGTAAATGACAAAAAGTAGAGGACCCAGCACTGATCCTTGTGGCACTCCACTGGTCACAGGCCTCCAGTCTGAAAAACAACCCTCCACCACCACCCTCTGTCTTCTACCTTTGAGCCAGTTCTGTATCTAAATGGCTAGTTCTCCCTGTATTCCATGAGATCCATCCTTGCTAATCAGTCTCCCATGGGGAACCTTGTCGAACGCCTTACTGAAGTCTATATAGATCACATCTACTGCTCTGCCCTCATCAATCCTCTTTGTTACTTCTTCAAAAAACTCAATCAAGTTTGTGAGACATGATTTCCCATGCACAAAGCCATGTTGAATATCCCTAATCAGTCCTTGCCTTTCCAAACACATGTACATCCTGTCCCTCAGGATTCCCTCCAACAACTTGCCCACCACCAATGTCAGGCTCACCAGTCTATAGTTCCCTGGCTTGTCTTTATCACCCTTCTTAAACAGTGGCACAAAGTTAGCCAACCTCCAGTCTTCCGGCACCTCACCTGTGACTATTGATAATACAAATATCTCAGCAAGAGGCCCAGCAATCACTCCTCTAGCTTCCCACAGAGTTCTCGGGTACACCTGATCAGGTCCTGGGGATTTACCACCTTTATGCATTTCAAAACATCCAGCACTTCCTCCTGTGTAATCTGGACATTTTGCAAGATGTCACCGTCTATTTTCCTACAGTCTATATCTTCCATATCCTGTTCCACAGTAAATACTGATGCAAAATACTCATGCGGCTCCACACAAAGGCTGCCTTGCTGATCTTTGAGGGGCCCAATTCTCTCCCTCGTTACCCTTTTGTCCTTAATGTATTTGTAAAAACCCTCTGGATTCTTCTTAATTCTATTTGCCAAAGCTATCTCATGTTCTCTCTTTGCACTCCTGATTGCCCTCTTAAGGATACTCCTACTTCCTTTATATACTTCTAAGGATTCACTCAATCGATCCTGTCTATATCTTACATGTGCTTCCTTCTTTTTCTTAACCAAACCCTCAATTTCTTTAGTCATCCAGCATTCCCTATACCTACCGGCCTTTCCTTTCACCCTGACAGGAATATACTTTTTCTGGACTCTCGTTATCTCATTTCTGAAGGCTTCCCATTTTCGAGCCGTCCCTTTACCTGTGAACATCTGCCCCCAATCAGCTTTCGAAAGTTCTTGCCTAATACCGTCAAAATTGATCTGTCTCCAATTTAGAACTTCAACTTTTAGATCTGGTCTATCCTTTTCCATCTCTACTTTGAATCTAATAGAATTATGGTCGCTGGCCCCAAAGTGCTCCCCCACTGCCACCTCAGTCACCTGCCCTGCCTTGTTTCCCAAGAGTAGGTCAAGTTTTGCACCTTCTCTAGTAGGTACATCCACATACTGAATCAGAAAATTGTCTTGTACACAATTAACAAATTCCTCTCCATCTAAACCTTTAACACTATGGCAGTCCCAGTCTATGTTTGGAAAGTTAACATCCCCTACCATAACCACCCTCTTCAAAAAACTCAATCAATTTTGTGAGAAATGATTTCCCATGCACAAAGCCATGTTGACTGTCCCTAATCAGTCCTTGCCTTTCCAAATACATGTACATCCTGTCCCTCAGGATTCCCTCCAACAACTTGCCCATCACCGAGGTCAGGCTCACCGGTCTATAGTTCCCTGGCTTGTCCTTACCCCCTTTCTTAAACAGTGGCATCACGTTAGCCAACCTCCAGTCTTCCGGCACCTCACCTGTGACTATCGATGATACAAATATCTCAGCAAGGGACCCAGCAATCACTTCTCTAGCTTCCCACAGAGTTCTCGGGTACACCTGAGCAGGGCCTGGGGATTTATCCACCTTTATGCGTTACAAGACATCCAGCACTCCCTCCTCTGTAATATGGACATTTTTGCAAGATGTCACCATCTATTTCCCTACATTCTATATCATCTATGTCCTTTTCCACAGTAAATACTGATACAAAATACTAGTTTAGTATCTCCTCTATTTTCTGCAGCTCTACATAAAGGCTGCCTTGCTGATTTTTGAGGGGCCCTATTCTCTCCCTAGTTAACTTTTTGTCCTTAATGTATTTGTAAAAGTCCTTTGGATTCTACTTAACTCTATTTGCCAAAGCTATCTCAAGTCCCCTTTATGCCCTCCTGATTTCCCTCTTAAGTATACTCCTACTGCCTTTATACACTTCTAAGCATTCACTCGATCTATCCTGTCTATACCTTACATGTGCTTCCTTCTTTTTCTTAACCAAACCCTCAACTTCTTTAGTCATCCAGCATTCCCTATACCTACCAGTCTTTCCTTTCACCCTAACAGGAATATACATTCCCTGGATTCTTGTTATCTCATTTCTGAAGGCTTCCCATTTTCCAGCCGTCCCTTTACCTGTGAACATCTGCCTCCAATCAGCTTTCGAAAGTTCTTGCTGAATACTGTCCAGATTGGCCTTTCTCCAATTTAGAACTTCAACTTTTAGATCTGGTCTATCCTTTTCCATCACTATTTTAAAACTAATAGAATTATGGTCGCTGGCCCCAAAATGCTCCCCCACTAACACCTCAATCACCTGCCCTGCCTTACTTCCCAAGAGTAGGTCAAGTTTTGCACCTTCTCTAGTAGTACATCCACATATTGAATCAGAAAATTGTCTTGTACACAATTAACAAATTCCTCTCCATCTTACTCCTTAACACTATGGCAGTCCCAGTCTATGTTTGGAAAGTTAAAATCCCCTACCTTAACCCATCCATGTGACTGTATATGCGACTTTTTCCCCTTCCTATAATTACCGTGCATCACGTCCTCTTGCTCTTGTAAATTCCTCATTGCCTCTAATTGTCTCTCCAACCAATCTATTCGATCTGATAGGATTCGCAACCAACTGCATTTATTGCAGATATAATCCTCAGTAACGTGTAAACTCTCCCTAAACTCCCACATCCGACACGAAGAACATATCACTCTACTCAAGGCCATTTTTGCTTCTTTCAATCTACAGACCCGGAAAGTAGCACTCTACAAAACACTGCTCCAGGTTAAATTAAAGCTTATGGCTTATATTTTAACATCTATCCAGAGACATATCTTAATAAAATATGTAATCAAGAAGGAACCCATTCTACTTACTATTGCAGACTTACTGTAAGGCCACACTTAAAATATCCACTTATCTGTTTCTGTGCTGTGACCTATCCCAAACAGGTTCCTCCAAGATTAGTTATGAATTTCACTGTTTGTTAATTTTCCCAGATGCACACCGATGTCCAGTGATGCATGAATTCAAACAGCAAAGGCAGTAACTGTGCAGGTACATTGCTCTATCAGTTAGCAATGTTGGTTTTTCTCTCTCTCTCTGTCCTGCACTAACCTCACCATGTGCTTCCTTAGTCTGTTCCTCTCCCTTTTAAAAGTGCTGCTGTTTTGACTTTTTTTCTCCAAAGTTCCAAAACAATGCAACAGCATATAAAACAGTCATTGCTGCTCCTGGAATTCGAGGAAATCACCTCCAACACCTAAAATACCTCAAAAAAAGGAGCAGCCCTTACAGCCAGACACTTTTACCATCCTCCATCTTGGATTATCCAGAACCCTTGTATAGGACTTTGGTTCGGCCACATTTGGAAGACAGTGTACAGTTCTGGTCACCACATACCAAAAGGATGTGGATGTTTTGGAAAGGGTGCAGAGTAGTTTCACCAGGATGTTGTCTGGTATGGATGGTGCTAGCTATGGGCAGAGGTTGTGTAGATTAGGATTGTTTTAATTAAAAAGACAGAGGTTGATGGGGACCTTATTGCGGTCTACAAAATCATGAGATAGGGTGGATACCAAGAAGCTTTTTCCCAGGGTGGGGGACTCAATTACTAGAGGTCACAAGTTCAAAGTGAGAGGGAAAGGTTTAGGGAAGATATGCGTGGAAAGTTCAGAGGGTGGTGGGTATCTGGAATGCGTTGCCAGTAGAGGTGATAGAGGCAGGCATGATAGCATCATTTAAGATCTATCTAGACAGATACATGAATGGGCAGGGAGCAGAGGGATAAAAAATCCTCAGAAAATAGGCAACAGCTTTAGAGAGAGGACCTGGATTGGCACAGGCTTTGAGGGCTGAAGGGCCTGTTTCTGTGCTGTAAATTTCTTTGTTCTTTGTTTTTTGTTCATTCTCACCGACCAAGATATCTTCAATTAATAGAGTTTTGAGAAGGTTTGTAGCTCAGGTTTAGGTTTTGGATGTAAGTTTGCTCGCTGAGGTTGAAGGCTCACTTCCAGATGTTTTGTTATCCTACTAGGTAACATCTTCAGTGGGCTTCAGGCGAAGCAGTGCTGAAAATTCCTGCTTTCTATTTATATGTTTGGGTTTCTTTAGGTTAGTGATGTCATTTCCTGTGGTGATGTTATATCCTGTGATTACATCACTTCCTGTTCCTTATCTCAGGACATGGTAGATGGGGTCTAACTCGGTCTAACTTGTTGGTAGAGTTCCGGTTGGAATGTCATGCTTCTAGGAATTCTCATGCGTGTCTCTGTTTGGCTTGTCCTAGGATGGATGTATTGTCCCAGTCGAAGTGGTGTCCTTCCTCATCTGTATGTGAGGATACTAGTGAGAGAGGGTCATGTTGTGGCTAGTTGGTGTTCATGTATCCTGGTGGCTAGTTTTCTGCCTGTTTGTCCAATGTAGTGTTTGTCCAATGTAGTGTTTGTCACAGTCATTGCACGGTATTTTGTAAATGACATTAGTTTTGCTTGTTGTCTGTTTCGCGTCTTTCAAGTTCAATTAGTTGCTGTTTTAGTGTGTTGGTGGGTTTGTGGGTTAAAACGGGGTAAAAACAATTACTGCAGATGCTAAAAACCAGATTCTGGATTAGTGGTGCTGGAAGAGCACAGAAGTTCAAGCAGCATCCGAGGAGCAGTAAAATCGACGTTTCGGGCAAAAGCCCTTCATCAAGAATAAAGGCAGAGAGCCTGAAGTGTGGAGAGATAAGGTAGAGGAGGGTGGGTCTCCCCACCCCCACCCTCCTCTAGCTTATCTCTCCACGCTTCATTGCCTTTATTCCTGATGAAGGGCTTTTTCCTGAAACATTGATTTTACTGCTCCTCGATTTTGTGGGTTACCACATTATTATTGTGGACTACCACAATTAAATTAATAGAACATAGAACAGAACAGCAAAGAAAAGGCCCTTCAGCCCACCACTTTACACCAAATATGACAGCAGATTAAACCAGTCCCTTCTGCCTGCCCTTGGTCCACATCCCCCTATTCCTTACCATTAATAAGGTGCACAAACAGTGGAACCTGTAGCTAGGACCTTGAGCCTCTCAACCACCTGCATTTCAGCACCATTGATAAAAGGAGTGGAGTGGAGGACATGATTCTGTCTGTATTGATGGTGCTGCGGTGGAGGTGGTCGTGAGCATCATGTTCCTAAGAGTGAAGATCACCAACAATCTGTCCTGGTCCATCCACATGGATGCTACAGTCCAGAATGCATACCAACATCTCTACTTCCTCAGAAGGCTAAAGAAATTTGGCGTGTCCACACTGACCATTGCCAATGTTTTTTATAGATTCACCGTAAACAGCATCCTATCCGAATATGTCACAGCTTGGTTTGGCAACTGCTTTGCCCAAGACCACAAGGAATTACAGAGAGTTGTGAATGCAGCCCAGTGCATCACACAAGCCAGCCTTCCTTCCACTGATGACTCCTACACTTCCCATTGCCTTGGGAAATCAGTCAACTCCTTCCACCCTCTCCCTTCAGGCAGAAGATACAAAAATTTGAAAACACTTACCAATGGATTCAAGAACAGCTTCTTTCAGACTTATGAGCAGACCTCTCAGAGATTAGAGTTGAGCTTTCTATGCACCTTCTCTGTATATTCTGCATTCTGTTCTATTATCTTGATGTAATATTATAAGGTATAACTTGTCTAGTTAGCACACAAAGCAATACTTTTCACTGTATCTCAGTACATGTGACAATAATAAATCCATTTTATTCTGCCATATTTAGATGTACAGCAGTGGTCCAGGCACTGACATCTGGGGAATCATAGAATTCCTACTGCCTGGAAAGAATCCATTCAGCCCAACCCTTGAAGGAACATTCCACCCAGACCCAAACCCCATCCTATCCCTGTAACCCTTCATTCCCCATGGCTAATCCACCCAGTCTATACATCTCTGGATGGGGTAATTTCCCATGGCCAATCCACCCTAACCTGCACATCTTTGGACTGTGGGAGGAAACCAGAGCATCCGGAGGAAACCCATGCAGATACGGGGAGAATGTGCAAACTCCACACAGACAGTTGCCCGAGGCTGAAATCACACCTGGTTCCCTGGTGCTGTGAGGCAGCAGTGCTAACCGCTAAGGCACCACTCTGCCCTCTGTTACCTTTCTCATCCATAAGTCCACTGCACTCTCCAGCTCAGAGACTTGTAGGGGCCTCAGCTACAGTTCTGGGAGCAGACATCAGTGAGGATGTGAGTATTTTGAAGAGAGATAGAAAGAGAGAGAGAGAGAGAAACTGCAGTGCAGATTCAGGAGAATAGTTTCAAGGTTGTGAAACTTCACTTATGATGAAAGGTTGGAGAAGATGGATGCAATGGCACTGGGGTTGGATCAATAGAGATTTACCAGGAGGTTGCCCAGTGCTGGGGAGATGCAGTAATGGAGAGAGATTGGACAGACTGGGGTTGTTTCCCTTGGAGCAAAGGAGACTGGGGAGAGATGACAGAGATGCATCAAGTTATGAGGGACATAGACAGTGTATATGGGAAGGAATGTTTCCCCTGAGCGGAGGCATCAGTGACTGAGGGGATGGATTGAAGGTGAAGGGCTGGAGGCTTAGAGTGCGAGGTGAGGAAGAATATTTTTCATCTCCAGGGTGGTGGGGAATGTGGAACTCACTGCACCTGAGGGTGGGAGAGGCAGAAACCCTCAGAATGTTGAAGAAGGATTTAGATGTACCAAGGTATACAACGCTGAGAAATGGGGTTAGAATGGTTAGGTGATCGCTTTTGACCGGCGCAGAATCGATTGGCTGAAGAGCCCTTCTTTCATTGCTGTCGATTTCTCTGACTCTTCTCAGTTTTGAAAAACCATGAACATACAGACACATGAATCAGGAGGAGAAGTAGGCTGATCAGCCCTTTCAGCCCGCTCTGCCATTCAATAAGATCTTGCCTGATCCGATTAGTCCACACCTCTGCTTCCCTTTTGTTATGCTATGTTTTCTGACCTTAAAGCACTTTCTTAATCCAAGCTCACACTCCCTTTACATGTTGATCTTGGTAACCAGACTGCTTTGCGGCACTTTTTCCCAAATATTTTCATGGAGACGTTCACGTATTCCCTTTATCAATCATCTCCAAACCTCTCTGTCAAGAAAGTTCTGTGCATAGCATTGCAGAAATTTCTCTTCCACCTTATGCTTTATTTTAACATTTGCCCAGTCAATGCTTGGTTAATTTGAGACTCCTGTTACCATCATTCCAAAGTTCCTACATATTTCCGTAATTTCCTCACAGATTTGCTCTTTTACCCCTCTCAGTATTTGCAAGCGTGATGAATATCCCAATTGCATGGTCAGATATTACTTGCTTCTCAACTCTAAACAAATGGATGATGTCCTTGCCCCATCAGAAATCTCCCCTATTTTCCACTCTGTAATGTCTTCCCGAGTCAGCATTGCCACTCAACCTTCCTTTCTTTGCCTGCCTTCAACAAGGTGTCTCATGAGAGGCTGCTGCATAAGACAAAGATGCATGACATTACAGGTAACGTATTAGCATGGATAGAGGATTGGTTGACTAACAGGAAGCAAACAGTGGGGATAAATGAATGCTATTCTTGTTGGCAGTCAGTGGTGTTCCTCAGGGATCAGTTTGGAGAGCGCAATTATTCACAATTTACACAGATGAGCTGCGGACCATGTGTAGTGTGTCAAAGTTTGCTGATGACATTAAGATGGGCGGCAGAGCAAAGTTTGTGGAGGACTGTGGAACTTTGCAGAGGAACATAGGTATTTTAAGTGAGTGGGCAAAGGTCTGGCAGAGAGAATAAAGTGTTAATGAATGTGTCGTCATCCATTTTGACAGGAGTAACAGTAAAAAGCGCGACTACTTAAATGGTGAACAATTGCGGCATGCTGCTGTGCAGAGGGACCTGGGTATCCCTGTGCATGAATCACAGAAGGTTGGTCTACTGGTACAACACCTGAAGGTGCTGGGTATTTGGTTTGGAGGGGCTGGGGCGTGTGCCAAGACTTGGGAAGAGCGTATCAGCAAAGTGAGGCAGAAACTAGGCAGATGGGAGCAAAGGTTGCTCTCCATTACGGATGAAAACCTGGTCATCAGGTGTGAGGCACTGTCAGTATTGTTATATGTGGCACAGGTCTGACCTACTCCCAGAACCTGTGCCGTCGCAGTCACCCGGGCCATCTTCCATTTTATATGGTGATCAAAGATGGACCGGGTCCAAAGGGGCACCACGTATAAAGATCTGGGCAACGGGGGGAAAATCTCACCCAATGCCACCCTCACCCTGATGGCCACCTTTGTGTGTGGCTGCATTAAGCTGTGCGTGGATCCCGCCAAACAAGCAACAAGTGTCACTACGTACTGAGGTTCTACCTGTCCCCGGTGTTGCCAAGGATGGGCCTGGCCTCACTGCCATGGAACGCTCCAAGTAGTTGGACTGTTCCGTATCACCTGTCCTTCGTGGAGAAATTTATGCGAAAAAACACTTTTGACCTAAGTCTAACAGGAAGTAGTCAGCACGTAGTGTCCTTGAGACCCTTTGGGAAAAGGAGAGGGTGGATCCTGTCGAGCGGTTCCCTGAGCAGACTGTCAACATCATTTGGCAGAATGCCTCATCGCCAGAACTTTCCAACAAGCACCAAGACGTGGCTTGGCTGGTGGTGAGAAGGGCTCTGCCTGTGAGATCCTTTATGCACGCCCGGACTCTCAGCCGCACCGCACGCTGCCCTTGAAGTGGCTGCGGTGGGGACGAGACTGTCACACACCTCCTTCTGGAATGTGCCGACGCAAAGGAAGTCTAGAGATGAATGCAGTGGTGCTTGTTGAGGTTCGTCCCGAGCAGCTCCGTGACGCAGGATTCCGTGCTCTACGGTCTGTTCCCTGGGACGCACACTGAGACCAACATCAACTGTGCCTGGAGGATCATCAACTCAGTGAAAGACGCTCTCTGGGCGGTCTGAAACCTGTTGACCTTCCAGCTGAAGGAGCTGACCCCGACTGAGTGTTGCAGACTGTCACATTCCAAGGTCCAGGACTTCGTGTTGAGGGATGCGTTGAAGCTTGGGGCAGCTGCTGCCGAGGCGTGGTGGGGAAAGACCACCGTGTAAGGTCTGACTTCCTAAGAAGAACAGGGGGCCCACTCAGTAATCGGGCCCCACTGATGCCTCAGCAGACTATCTAGATAGTCAATGTACAGATTTGTATATACGAATGATTAATTCCGATCCTTGTATGTAAAGAAATGGAATGTATATGTATGTATGGCATCTCCAATTGTATAGACATCAAAATAATTTAATGAATAAAGTATATTTTTAAAGTTAAAAAAGATACAACATGTAATTAGGAAGGCAAATGGAATTTTGTCCTTCATTGCTAAAGGACTTGAGTTTAAAAGCAGGAAGGTCATGTTGCAGCTGTATACTGTGCTGGTGAGACCACACCTGGAGTACTGTGTGCAGCTATGGTGTCCTTCCTTGAGAAAGGATGTATTGGCACTGGAGGGTGTGCAGAGGAGGTTCACTAGGTTGATTCTGGAGTTGAGGGGGTTGGCTTCTGAGGAGAGACTGAGTAGACGAGGATTATATTCATTGGAATTTAGAGTAATGAGGGGGGATCTTAGAGAAATATATAAAATTATGAAGGGATTGGATAAGATCGACATACAGAGCATGTTTCCACTGGCTGGTGAAACTAGGACAAGAGGGCAAAGTCTTAAAGGTAAAAACAATGGCTGCAGATGCTGAAAACCAAATACTAGATTAGTGGTGCTGGAAGAGCACAGCAGTTCAGGCAGCATCCAACGAGCAGCGAAATCGACGTTTTGGGCAAAAGCCCTTCATCAGGAATAAAGGCAGTGAGCCTGAAGCGTGGAGAGATAAGCTAGAGGAGGGTGGGGGTGGGGAGAGAGTAGCATGGAGTAGCATGGCAAAATCTTAAAGTTAGGGGGAGCACATTTCTGGTTGAATTGAGAAGGAAGTTCTTCACCCAAAGAGTTGAGAATCTATGGAATTCCTTGCCAGTGAAGTGGTTGACGTTATTTCAGTAAATGTTTTTGAAGCTAAGATAGATAATTTTTTGAACAGAGAAGGAATTAGGGGTTATGATGAGAGGCTGGGTAGTAGAGCTGAGGCCATAAAAAGATCAGCCCTGATCATATTGAATGGTGAAATAGGCTCGAAGGGCCGGATGGCCTACTCCTGCTCTGAGTTCTGATGTTCTTATGCCTGTCTTATTCTGAACACCTTATTAGGCCACTTTTGGAATACTGTGTGCAATTATGGTCTCCCTGCTATAGGAAGGGTGTTCAGAAAAGATTTACACCAAAGTTGCCAAGGGTTTGAGGTATAGGGAGAGGCTGAATAGGCTGGGGCTGTTTTCCGTGGAGCATCGGAGGCTGAGGGATGATCTCCTCAAGATTTATAAGATCATGAGGGGCATGGATAGGGTAAATAGACAAGGTCTTTTTCCCCGGGGTAGGTGAGTCCAGAACTAGAGGGCAGAGGTTTAAAGTAAGATAGGAAAGATTTAAAAGGGACCTGAGGGGCAGCTTTTTCATACAGAGGGTGGTGCATGTATGGAACGAGCTGCCAGAGGAAGTAGTGGAGGCTGGTACAATTACAACATTTTTTTAATGATTAGATTCCCTACAGTGTGGGAACAGGCCCTTCAGCCCAACAAGTCCACACTGACCCTCCAAAGAGCAACCCACCCAGACACATTCCCCTAACTAATGCACCTAACACTACAGGCAAATTAGCGTGGCCAATCCACCCTGACCTGCACATCTTTGGATTGTGGGAGGAAACTGGAGCACCAGGAAGAAACCCACGCAGACACAGGGAGAATGTGCAAACTTCACACAGTCAGTCGCCCAAGGCTGGAATCGAACCCTGGCGCTGTGAGGCAGCAGTGCTAACCACTGAGCCACCATATCGCTCCTTTAGAAGGCATCTGGATGGGTACAGGAATGGAAGGGTTTAGAGGAGCAAATAATGGCAAATGGGAATAGATTAATTTATTATTTCTGGTCGGCACGGACAAGTTGAACCAAAGGGTCTGTTTCCGTGTTGTACATTGCTCTGACTCCCTGACTTGGTCTCCTTGAATATTAAGTGGACAGTCCTTGTTGCTTTTCTACCATATTTCTGTACCTGCTTAAGACCAAACCAAACCCTTTAGCTTAAAGGTAAATGTAAGGTGCTGCGTTCCAGATGCAGTTCGATTGGTCAAACTATCAGATTTAAAACAAAACACACTTTATTCATCCACTTTAGTCAGAATATAACAAAAGAAAGAAGGAATTGGAAAACTGAACAGAACAATAGATATAGTAACTATTACTTACTAACTTTTCCAATATACTAACATCCCATAAACACACATCTTAGCAAAACGCAAATTCAGAAAACAGATATTGTCTCATGCAGCTCATGTAGCAGGTAATGAACCCCGAGCTTGTGGCTGTAACCGAGAGAGGGGGGAAAATAGCTTTCACTTAGTCATGGAGATGTACAGCACGGAAACAGGCCCTTCAGTCCAACTCATCCATGTCGACTAGATTTCCCAATCCAATTTAGTCCCACCTGCCAGTACCTGGCCCATATCCCTCCAAACCCTTCCTATTCATATACCCATCCAGATGCCTTTTAAATGTTGTAATTTTACCAGCCTCCACCACTTCCTCTGGCAGCTTATTGCACCACCCTCTGTAAGAAAAAGCTGCCCCTCAGGTCCCTTTTAAATCTTTCCTATCTTACTTTAAACTTCTGCCCTCTAGTTCTGGACTCACCTACTCCAGGAAAAAGATTTTGTCTATTTACCCTATCCATGCTTCTCACATCCCAGCAGCAACTGTTGAAAGTTAAATTAAAAATCGCTGGTTGTCTGGGTAAGAGCTGAGCCACACCCATTCAGGCTGCTTCTATTGTTCCAGCTTTTATAAAAAGCACCCAAAGCTTCATACATTGTTCAGAGAATCATAGTCTGCTCAGTGCCTCTGCCTTAAAACCTCTCTTCAAAATAAAACCAAGACAAAATAGTCTCTTAAAGCTGCAGCATCACCACACAACTCCATCAATATCCATTTATATCTCACCGACTTTATCCACTGCTGTGACAGCAGAGACTTCAGAACTTTGATAACTATTCACTTACTGCGTAAATCAATAAATGATAAGCTGCTACACACAGAAAGAAGCAGCAGTAACTCTGTCTGGAATGATCTATTAAGGAACAAGAATATACGTATGCAGGAATTGAAAACAATCAGCCACTTCTGAGAAAAAAGGGAGTTGCAGCTACAGGAACAGAATTGCTTTGACACCTGCTGGATAACTGGCTGCCTCATGCCACAGGAACAAGGATTGCCCTACAGAAGGATTTAAGGAGTTAACTGCAGGAAAGCTGTGTCTTTAAACAGACAGTTAATGCCAAATATAACAAGGAACTAAGAAGCTCCTTCTGATAAGGAGGCAAGCTACAGACTGAAATACGGTGGATGGAAGAACCTAAGGAATCATAAATAACATCACATGCTGGACCTGAAGGATGAAAACCTGTATAAGAATTTGACACCAGAACTCCACCTTTAGCAGAACTTCAGAGAACAACACTGCACAAGGATCAAACCCTGGACACTTCCAGGCACTGACACCGTTGGTGGAATTGTGACTAAGTGCCAGCATTCATCAGGTAATAGCCAAGTTTTATGAGGCTTAACTTGCTGACTTGAAGGCTCTTATTTTGGTTGCTGCATGCAATAAAGTCTAAATCACTGTTTCAGTACTTAATTATCCATGAGATTTCTTTGTAATTAACCAAAATAAAGGCAACTTGTGATGATGTATGTGGAGAAGGCAGGAGAATGGGGTTGAGAAACATATCAGACATCATTGAATGGCAGAGCAACCTCAATGGACCGAATGGCCTCATTCTGCTCCTCTGTCCTACAGATTCAAGAACAGCTTCTTCCCTGCTGTTATCAGACACTTGAATAGACAATGTTGGTCTCTCTCTCTCTCTCTGTACCTTCTCTGTGGCTGTAACACTGCATTCTGCACTCTGTTCTGCTAACCTAATGCACTTTGTATGGTACAATCTGGGCAATAAATGCTGGTCTAGCTAGCAATGCCCACATTCTGCAAATGAATTTTTAAAAAGTCTGCCCATGTTGATGCCACCATCAAGAAAGAACCATCAAGTACCTCTACTTCCTCAGGAGGCTCAGGAAATTCAGCACGTCCGTAAAGCCTCTTACCCATTTTTATAGATGTATCATAGCAAGCATTGTATGGTAACTTCTCTGCCCAAGACCATAAGAAACAATAGAGAGCAGTAAAAACAGCCCAGTCGATCACACAAACCAGCCTTCCATCCATTGACTCCATCTTCCCACTGCCTCAGGAAGGCAGCCAACATAATCAAAGACTCCTCCCAACCCAGGTATACTCTCACCATACCTCTTCCATCAGGCAGAAGATGCCACAGTTTGAATACATGTATGAACAGATTCAAGAGCAGCTTCTTCCCCGCTTCTTCCCCGTCCTTCTGGATGGAAGTGGCCCTGGGTTTGGAAGGTGCTGTCTGAGGATCTTTGTTGAATTTCTGTAGTGCATCTTGTAGACGGTACACACTGCTGCAACTGAGCGTCAGTGGAGTGGAGGGAGGGGATGTTTGTGGATGTGGCAGCAATCAAGCAGGGGCTGCTTTGTCCTGGATGGTATCAAGTTTCTTGAGTGTTGTTGGATCTGCCCCCAACCAGGGTAAGTGGGGAATATTCCATCATACCCCTGACTTGTGCCTTTTAGATGGTGGACAGGCTTTGGGAAGTCAGGAGGTGAATTACTTGCTACAGGATTCTTAGCCTCTGACCTGCTCTTGTAGCCATTGCATTTATGTGGTGAGTCCAGTTGTAGTTTCTGATCAATGATAATTCCCAGGATACTGATAGTGGTGGTGGTGGTGGTGGTGGGGTGGGGAGGGGTCAGTGATGGTAACATCATTGAATGTTAAGGGGTAGTGATTATATTGTCTCTTATTAGTGATTGTCATAATCTGATATTTGTGTGGCGTGAATGTTACTTGTCACTAGATATTGGCCAACTCTCGTTGCATTTGGAAACAAACTGCTTCAGTATCTGAGGAGTTGTGAATAGTGCTGAACATTGTGCAATCATTGGCAAACATCCCCACTTCATACCTTATATTGGATGAAGGCTACTAGACTAGGTGGGATTGAGGTTCACAAAGAAGAGGTATTAGAATTACTGCAGAGTGTGAAAATAGATAAGTCCCCTGGGCTGGTTGGGATTTATCCTAGGATCCTCTGAGAAGCCAGGGAGAAGATTGACGAGCCTTTGACATTGATCTTTAAATCATCATTGTCTACAGGAATAGTGCCAGAAGACTGGAGGATAGCAAATGTGGTTCCCCTGTTCAAGAAGGGGAGTAGAGACAACCCTGGTAATTATAGACCAGTGAGCCTTACTTCAGTTGTTGTTAAAGTGTTGGAAAAAGTTATAAGAGATAGGGTTTATAATCATCTGGAAAGGAATAATTTGATTAGGGATAGTCAGCACGGTTTTGTGAAGGGTAGGTCGTGCCTCACTAACCTTATTGAGTTCTTTGAGAAGGTGACCAAACAGGTAAATGAGAGTAAACCGGTTGATGTGGTGTATATGGATTTCAGCAAGGTGTTCGATAAGGTTCCCCACTGTAGGCTATTGTACAAAATGTGGAGGAATGGGATTGTGGGAGATATAGCAGTTTGGATCAGTAATTGGCTTGCTGAAAGAAGACAGAGGGTGGTGGTTGATGAGAAATGTTCATCCTGGAGTCCAGTTACTAGTGGTGTACCGCAAGGGTTGGTGTTGGGTCCACTGCTGTTCTTCATTTTTATAAATGACCTGGATGAGGGTGTAGAAGGGTGGGTTAGTAAATTCGCAGACAACACTAAGGTCGGCGGAGTTGTGGATAGTGACAAAGGATGTTATAGGTTACAGAGAGAAATAGATAAACTGCAAAGCTGGGCTGAGAGGTGGCAAATGGAGTTTAATGCGGACAAGTGTGAGGTGATTCACTTTGGTCGGAGTAACAAAATATGGAGGCATGGGATTGAGGGTGATTTAGTGGTCTGAATAAGAGATTAGTTAGCTGAAAGAAGACAGAGGGTGGCGGTTGATAGGAAATGTTCATCCTGGAGTTCAGTTTCTCTTGGTGTACCGCAAGGATCTGTTTTGGGTTCTCTGCTGTTTGTCATTGTTATAAATGACCTGGATGAGGGCATAGAAAGACGGGTTAGTAAAGTTGTGGATGACATTAAATTCAGTGGAGTTATTTTCAGCGTCAAAGGATGTTATAGATTACTGAGGGACATAGATGAGCTGCAGAGCTGGGCTGAGAGGTGGCAAATGGAGTTTAATGTGGAAAAGTGTGAGGTGATTCAATTTGGAAGGAGTAACAGGAATGGAGAGTACTGGGCTAATGGTAAGATTCTTGGTAGTGTAGATGAGCAGAGAGATCTCGGCGTCCAGGTACACAGATCCTTGAAAGTTGCCACCCAGGTTGACAGCATTGTTAAGAAGGCATACAGTGTTTTAGCTTTTATTAATGGAGGGATCGAGTTCTGGAACCTTGAGGTTATGCTGCAGCTGTACAAAGCTCTGGTGTGGCCGCACTTGGAGTATTCTGGTTACCACATTATAAGAAGGATGTGGAAGCTTTGGAAAGGGTGCAGAGATTTACTGGGATGTTGCCTGGTATGGAGGGAAGGTCTTACGAGGAAAGGCTGAGGGACTTGAGGCTGTTTACATTGGAGAGAAGAAGGTTGAGAGGTGACTTAATAGAGACATATAAGATCATCTGAGGGTTAGATAGGGTGGACAGGGAGAGCCTTTTTCCAAGTACGGTGACAGCGAGCACGAGAGGGCATAGCTTTAAATTGAGGGGTGATAGTTATAGGACAGATGTCAGAGGTAGTTTATTTACTCAGAGAGTAGTAAGGGTATGGAATGCTTTGCCTGCAATGGAAGTAGATTCGCCAAGTTTAAGTGCATTCAAGTCATCATTGGACAAGCATATGGATGTACATGGAATAGTGTAGATTAGATGGGCTTCAGATTGGTATGACAGGCAGCGCAACATCGAGGGCTGAAGGGCCTGTACTGCGCTGTAATGTTCTATGTTTTATGAAGCAGTTGAAGATAGTTGGACCTATAACACCACTCTGAGGAACTCTTGCAGAGATGTCCTGAAGCTGAGATGACTGACCTCCAGCAACCACAATCATCTTCCTATGGGTCAGGTATGACTCTAACCAGTGGAGAATTTTCCCCCAGATACCCATTGATTCCAGTTTTGCTTGGGCTCCTTGATGCCACACTCGGTTGAAAGTAGCTTTGATGTCAAGGGCTGTCACTCTCACCTCCCCTCTGGAATTCAGCTCCTCTGTCCATGTTTGAACCAAGGCTGTAATGTGATCAGGAGCTGAGTGACCCTGGTGAAACCTAAACTGGGCGTCACTGAGCAAGGTGTTGCTGAGCAGGTGCTGCTTGATAGCGCTGTTGATGAGCTGAAAATGTGTTGCTGGAAAAGCGCAGCAGGTCAGGCAGCATCCGAGGAGCAGGAGTATCGACGTTTCAGGCATGAGCCCTTCTTCAGGAATTCTGAAGAAGGGCTCATGCCCGAAACGTCGATTCTCCTGCTCCTTGGATGCTGCCTGACCTGCTGCGCTTTTCCAGCAACACATTTTCAGTTCTGATCTCCAGCACCTGCAGCGCTGTTGATGACCCCTTCCATCACTTTACTGATGATGGAGAGGAAACTGATAGGGCAGTTGGATTTGTCCTACCTTTTATGTGCAGGACATAACATGGCAATTTTCCACAATGTCGGGTAGATCGGTAGAACTGTACTGGAAAAACTTAGTGAAGGGAGCAGCAAGTTCTGGAGCACATGTCTTCAGTATTATTGACGAATGTTCTCAGGGCCCATCGCCTTTGTAGTATCCAGTGTCTCCAGCGTTTCTTGATATCACGTGAAGTGAATCAAATTGGCTGGAGACTGGTATCTGTGATGCTGGGGACCACTGGAGGGGGCCAAGATAGACCATTCACTCTGCATTTCTGACTGAAGACTGGTGCGAAAGATTCAGCTTTATCCGTTGCACTGATGTGTTGAGGTCTTCCATCATTGAGGATGGGGATATTTGTGGAGACTCCTCCTCCAGTGAGTCGTTTAATTGTCCACCACCATTTGTGACTGGATGTGGGCAGGACTGCAGATCTGATCCATTGGCTATGGCATCGCTTAGCTCTATCTATCACTTGCTGTTTATACTGTTTGATATGTAAGTGGTCCTGTTTGGTAGCTTCACCAGGTTCACTCCTCACCTTCAGATCTGCCTGGTGCTGCTCCTGGCATGCCCTCCTACACTCTCCATTGAACCAGGGTTGATCCCCTGGCCTGATGGTAATGGCTGAGTGAGGGATATGCCAGGCCATGAGGTTGCAGATTGTGCTGGAATACAATTCTGACGCTGTTGGTGGCCCACAGCAACTCATGGATGCCCAATCTTGAGTCACTAGATCGGTTTGAATTCTGTCCCATTTAGCATGGCAAGAGTGCCACACAAGATGGAGGGTATTCTCAAAGTGAAGGTGGGACTTCATCTCCACAAGGACTGTGTGGTGGTCACTCTCACCGATACTGTCATGAACAGGTGCATCTTCAGCTGGCAGACTGCTAAGGATGAGGTCAAATAGATTTTTTTTTCCACTTGTTAGTTCCCTGACCACCAGCCGCAGACCCAGTCTAACAGTTATGTGCTTTAGGACCCGACTAGTTCCATCTGTAGGAATGCTGCCGAGCCACTCTTGGTGGTGGACATTGAAACCCCCTCACCCAGAGTATATTTTGTGCCCTTGTAACCCTCAGTGCTTCCCTTAAGTGTTGGTTAACATGGAGGTTTTTAATACAGTTCAGGGGAATCAGTCGCCTCAACAGAATTAGAAACTAATTCGGCATCCACTGACATTTGTGGGAGAGAGTTCTCAACCTCTGTCACCCTTTGTGTGTAGATGTTCTTCCTAATATCTCTCCTGATTGGTCATATGGCAAAAAAACACAACAATAATACATCTTCTTTCAGTAATACTCAAGCTCTGTTACCAAATGATTATTTCTAACACTTGTTGCAACCATTCTCCAACAGAGGTGTATTGTTTTTACTCTTTTGCTCATTTCTTTCTTTAAACACATCATCTCTGCACAGTCAGCCATCTTTTGTGTTGTACGAATGTGTTTGAGACTGGGATCAAAGGGATACAGATCTTTATTCCAGATTATTGCAGAAATAATAACCAGTGGTCGCCACTTGTTTTAAAAATAAGTGTGTTAAATAAATAGATTGCTTTTTAAGTTGATGAAGAGGGCTGGTGAAAATCTCCTTTATTCCACGTTGTAATGCATAAATGAAGCAATTTGGCCATTTTAGTGATTAAATCAATAATTTATATAAATGTTGTGATGAATAGTGTGGAACATAGAACATTACAGCACAGTACAGGCCCTTTGGCCTTCGATGTTGCGCCGCCCTGTCATACTAATCTGAAGCCCATCCTACCTACACTATTCCATGTACGCCCATATGCCTGTCCAATTACAAGTTAAATGTGCTTAAACTTGGTGAATCTACTACCGTTGTAGGCAAAGCATTCCATACCCTTACTACTCTGAGTAATTACCAGTCCATTCCCCCATCAGTCATAAAATCAACCAAAATATTATTCAATGGAAGATGATGTATGAGGGACGTATCTCCTGTTTCTCAAGTCTTAAAAAAAGAAATTTCAAATAACAGCTAAAGATAAACCAGAGGACACAGCTTAAAAATACGGGGTAGACCATTTAGGACAGAGATGAGGAGAAACTACTTCACCCAGAGAGTGGTAGCTGTGTGGAATGCTCTGCCCCAGAGGGCAGTGACGGCCCAGTCTCTGGATTCATTTAAAAAAGAGTTGGATAGAGCTCTCAAGGATAGTGGAATCAAGGGTTATGGAGGTAAGGCAGGAATAGGATACTGATTGAGGATGATCAGCCATGATCATATTGAATGGTGGTGCAGGCTCGAAGGGCAGAATGGCCTACTCCTGCACCTATTGTCTATTGGTGAACAGAAAATTATATTTTTCATTGACAACAATTTTTTCCCACCTAGTTTCTCCAGACTCATGATTTGTAATTTGAGATTTTACAAATTGACCAATTTCAGGAATGAAAAGGTGATTTTAATGCATTTTGAAATATGCTGGATTTAACTTAACTTCCAATACTTTGTCCAATAGGCCTTCATTGAGCTTGGTGATTTTACTGTTGATATATAAAATCTTAAATAGGTATATTAAAGCATTGTTATATAGCCCAGAAAGAGACCCTTCAGTCCTGCCAGTAACCCGGTGCTAGTGCTCCACATCACTCTCCCACCCATATACCAGTCTCAGGCCATCAGCCTACTCTTGGTCTTTTTAACCCTTTTATACTCGAGGTATCCCGAAATTGCATCCATTTATTTGCGTAAGCTATCCTTAGGTACCCACTCTCTGCGTAGAATTTATTTAACCTTTGGTTATAGACAAATGTACACACTGGGAACTAAAACCAGAAGCAAAGCTTCCAAGGTAGAAATGAGAAAGTGGTGGAGACTGGTAAAATTGCAACATTTAAGAGGCATTTGGATGGGTATATGAATAGGAAGGGTTTGGAGGGATATGGGCCGGGTGCTGGCAGGTGGGACTAGATTGGGTTGGGATATCTGGTCGGCATGGACGGGTTGGACCGAAGGGTCTGTTTCCGTACTGTACATCTCTAAGGCAGGTTTCTCACTTGTGGTATCGTCTCCAATTATGGGCGTCCTCAGCAGGATAGATTCTGAACGAATACTTCCCCTCGTTGGAGAGATACAAGCAAGGTGCCGATTGCACAAAGTTGGAAACCAGCCTGGAATCATAAGTGTTTTTTTTAAGGCAAGATTTTACGCCAGATTTGTGCTGTTAATTCTCTGGGAAAAATGCACATTAAAAAAATAAGTGAATGCTTTTGGTGGCGATAAATGCAATTACTGTGCAATTGCTTAATCTTAGTAAAGCGGAACGCTGTCAGGAATGAGATAGTTCGGGCGGGGGTAGGATAATGAATGGGTAACATCCTCTGGTTTTACTGGACAAAATCAAGTCTGGCGACTTCTGGAGAAAGCAGCCAACATTTGGGATTCATTGTGACTTTTGTACGTTTTGTCAGACTTCCAGCTTTTCGTCTTACTCTCTGGTTATAACTTTTTCAGATGTTATTTAAGTGGCTCTGAAAAGAGCCTTTTTTATGTTAAGCTGTCTGTGCTGCTGACCGCCTCTACTTCTTTCTCCCCGCCGTTGCACGCTTGCCCCCCGCCACCCGTTTGGGGGCTTTTCTGGGCTTGGCCGCCGTCCTCTTCCGGGGATTCTTGGCCGCCGCTTTCTTGGTGCGTTTAGCCGCCCCTCTCCTCGGAGCCACTTTCTTTTTGGTTCCTCTTCCCTTGGGGCGGACCCGTGCTTCTCCTTCCTCCGCCTCCTGCTGCTTCTGTTCCGGCTGCACGGTGGCCGAGGTACCGGCCCCGGTATCCGCCGCCGAACCCCCCTTGCCCGGGCCACCCTTCTCCATCGGTTCGTAGCCCGCGGCCGAGATAGTTTTCTTCAGGGCACCGCCGAGCTTGGCCGCCGCCTGGCGCTCCTTGACAGCGGCCACCGCCTCCAGGATCTGCTCGGCCGCTACAGTGGTAGCGCTGCCGCCGCCTTTCTGCTGCCGGTGGACAGCCTTCATCTTGGAGACAGCGGCGGCCGGGACTGTGGCGGATTCCGGAGCGGCGGCCACCGGTGCATCACACCTAACAGGCACGTTGTCGGCCATCCACCGCGACCCCACGCCCGTCGCTCCCCAACAACTGCCGGAGCTGCGGCACCGCCGTTCTAAATAAGGAGAGGGAGCGGACGGAGTGGAGTCAACCTGCCGATTAGGTCCCGCCCCTCTACCCGCGGTCGCCCCACCCACTGGAGCCAGGCCACGTCACGTAATTGAGGCCCCTGGTTCATCCTCAACCGCGTGACGACGGAATGGTCCTGTTCAACCCTATCCCCACAATCTTGGTACAGTCCACGGCCTGGAACCCCACACCAAATGGGGGCCACGCCCACAACGCTGCCCCGCCCACGACGTTTCTCCCTCCCCCTGCCAGGACCCCGACCTCTTCGTAGCCAAGTCACTGACCCTGTCAGTGATGATTTGGAGATGCCGGTGTTGGCCTGGGGTGTACAAAGTTAAAAATCACACAACACCCGGTTATAGTCCAACAGGTTTAATTGGAAGCACTAGCTTCCGGAGCGCCGCTCTTTCTGTAAGACACAGAATTTATAGCAAAAGTTTACAGTGTGATGTAACTGAAATTATACATTGAAAAATACCTTGATTGTTTAAGTCTCTCACCTGTTAGAATGACCATGTTAGTTTCACTTCTTTCATATGTAAATCACAAAACAGTTTTCAAAGTTACATTCGTGTCGGCCCAGATCAGATGTTGAAGGTGTTCTGTTGTCTGTGCCATAATGTTTAGACTGATTCTAATCTGAAAAATAAGTTAACAGTCTTACATGGATTCATGCAGTTTTTGAGCAAAGTACAATGTAACTCTGCAAGTACAAATTTACCCCACAAATTTATATGTTTATGTGTGCATGTGGGCTTTTGTGAGCGTGTGTGTGAATTTATACCAACAGATTGGAGAATGGCTGGACAGTGATGTGTAGAAATTAGGCCAATGATGTGTTTACACTCATTACATGTCGAAGTGTGAAATGTATTTGACCTTTTCAATTGCACTCTTTGGTTTTGATTATGAAGGAATGACAGAATTGTAACTGAAAGGATACAACAACTGAATCAATATGTCAATGGCAGGATGTTATGCTATGGATAACTAGACTTTCATTTAGTTAATTAGAAAATGTCATGAAAGCAGAAAATATACAAAGCGATGATGATTCCTGATGAAGGGCTAATGCCCGAAACATTGATTCTCCTGCTCCTCGGATGCTGCCTGACCTGCTGTGCTTTTCCAGCAACACTTGATTGAGATTTTTGAGGAAGTAACAAAGAGGATTGATAAGGGCAGAGCAGTAGGAGACAACATGGACTTCAGTAAGGCGTCCAACAAGATTCCCCAGGGGAAACTGATTAGCAAGGTTAGATCTCACGGAATACAGGGAGAACTAGCCATTTGGATACAGAACTGGCTCAAAGGTAGAAGACAGAGGGTGGTGGTGGAGGGTTATTTTTCAGACTGGAGGCCTGTGACCAGTGGAGTGCCACAAGGATTGGTGCTGGGTCCTATACTTTGCGTCATTTACATAAATGATGCGAGCATAAGAGGTACAGTTAGTAAGTTTGCAGATGGCACCAAAATTGGAGGTGTAGTGGATAGAGAAGAGGGTTGCCTTAGATTACAACAGGATCTTGACTAGATGGGCCAATGGGCTGAGATATGGCAGATGGAGTTTAATTCAGATAAATGCGAGGTGCTGCATTTTGGGAAAGCAAATCTTAGCAGGACTTATACATTTAATGGTAAGGTCCTAGGGAGTGTTCCTGAACAAAAAGACCTTGGCGTGCAGGCTCATAGGTTCTTGAAAGTGGAGTCGCAGGTGGATAGGATAGTGAAGGAGGCATTTGGTATGCTTTCCTTTGTTGGTCAGAGTATTGAGTACAGGAGTTGGGAGGTCATGTTGCAGCTGTACAGGACACTGGTTAGGCCACTTGTGGAATATTGCGTGCAATTATGGTCTTCTTCCTGTCAGAAAGATGCTGTGAAACTTGAAAGGGTTCAGAAAAGATTTACAAGGATGTTGCCAGGGTTGGAGGATTTGAGCTATAGGGAGAGGCTGAACAGGCTGAGTCTGTTTTCCCTGGAGCGTCGGAGGCTGAGAGGTGACCTTATAGAGGTTTACAAAATTATGAAGGACATGGATAGGATAAATAAATAAATAAAGCCTTTTCCCTGGGGTCGGGGAGTCCAGTCTAGAGGGCATAGGTTTAGGGTGAGAGGGGAAAGATATAAAAGAGACCAAAGGGGCAACATTTTCACACAGAGGGTGGTACGTGTATGGAATGAGCTGCCAGAGAGAGTGGTGGAGACTGGTACAATTGCAACATTTAAGATGCATTTGGATGGGTATATGAATAGGAAGGGTTTGGAGGGATATGGGTCAGGTGCTGGCAGGTGGGACGATATTAGGTTGGATATCTGGTCGGCATGGACGGGTTGGCCCGAAGGGTCTGTTTCCATGCTGTACATCTCTATGACTGTGATCTCCAGCATCTGCATTCCTCATTTTCTCCTACAGAGGGATATAGTCAGATTAAATCATTGGGCAAAAAAGACAGATGGTGTAAAGTGTTGGAAAATGTGAATATTGTGCATTTCGACAGGAAGAATAGAACAGCTGCATATATATTTAATTGGAAAAAGTTTGTAGAGTTCAGATATAGTGGGATCTGGGTATCCTGCTAGATTAATCGAAAATGTCTGCATGCAGGTACAAATAGGAGAAAGTGAGGACTGCAGATGCTGGAGTACCAGAGTTGAAAAATGTCGTGCTGGAAAAACAGCAGGACAGGCAGCATCCGAGGAGCCGGAGGATCGACGTTTCGGGCATAAGCCCGTCTTCAGGAACCTGTATGCAGGTACAGCAAGGATTAGGAAGCAAAAAGAATTTAGTGATTTAGCACAAGCGGAATGAACGCTGAATGTAGAAATATATTGCCAAAGTTGTCAGGGTCAGAGTGAGATCGCACCTGAGAACTGTGTGCAGTTCTGGCCTGCCTATTTAAGAATATCTTTAATTGCATTGGACACATTTCCAAGAAGGTTCATTCAACTAATGCTTGAGTGAAGGGGGTTATCTTACGGTAGCTTGGACATATATCTGTTTGAGTTTAAAAGAATAACATGTTATCTTGTTGTAAACAAATCCTGAGTGGACTTCACAGGGTGTAGATTGGAGTGGTGCTGGAAAAGCACAGCAGGCCAGGCAGCATCCGAGGAGCAGGAAAATCGACGTTTTGGGCAAAAGTCCTTCATCAGGAATAGAGGCAGAGTACCTGAAGGGTAGAGAGATAAATGACAGGGGGGTGGGGATGGGGAGAAAGTAGCATAGAGTACGATAGGTGAATGGGGTGGGGGTGGAAGTCATAGGTCAGAGGGGAGGATGGGGGAGGTAGCAAAGAGTACAATGGGTGAATGGGTGTGGGGATGGAGGTGATAGGTCTGGGTGGGGGAGTGGTTAGTGGGAAGGAAGATAGGCAGGTAGGACACGTCATGAGGACGGTGCTGAGCTGGAAGGCTGGTGCTGGGGTGAGGTGGGGGAAGGGGAAATGAGGAAACTGGTGAAGTCCACATTGATGCCATGGGGTTGAAGTATTCCGAGGCGGAAGATGAGGCGTTCTTCCTCCAGGCATCGGGTGGTGAGGGAATGGCAGTGGAGGAGGCCCAGGTCCTCCATGTCCTCAGCAGAGTGGGAGGCGGAGTTGAAATGTTGGGCCACGGGGCGGTGTGGTTGATTGGTGCGGGTGTCCCAGAGATGTTCCCTAAAGCGCTCTGCTAGGAGGCGCCCAGGCTCCCCAATGTAGAGGAGACCACATCGGGAGCAACGGATACAATAAATGATTAAAGCTCTCTGCTAGGAGGCATCCAGTCTCCTCAATGTAGAGGAGACCGCATCGGGAGCAACGGATACAATAAATGATATTGGTCGATGTGCAGGTGAAACTTTGATGGATGTGGAAGACTCCTTTAGGGCCTTGGATGGAGGTGAGGGAGTGGTGTGGGCGCAGGTTTTGCAATTCCTGTGGTGGCAGGGGAAGGAGCCAGGATGGGAGGGTGGGTCGTAGGGGGGCATGGACCTGACCAGGTAGTCATGGAGGGAATGGTCTTTGCGGAAAGCGAAAAGGGGTGAGGAGGGAAATATATCCCTGGTGGTGGGGTCCGTTTGGAGGTGGCGAAATGTCAGTGGATGATTTGGTTTATGCGAAGGTTGGTAGGGTGGAAGGTGAACACCAGGGGGGTTCTGTCCTTGTTACGGTTGGAGGGGTGGGGTCTGAGGGCGGAGGTGCGGGATGTGGATGAGATGTGTTGGAGGGCATCTTTAACCACGTGGGAAGGGAAATTGCAGTCTCTAATGAAGGAGGCCATCTGGTGTGTTCTGTGGTGGAACTGGTCCTCTTGGGAGCAGATACAGCAGAGGCAGAGGAATTGGGAATACGGGATGGCATTTTTGCAGGAGGTAGGGTGGGAAGAGGTGTAACCCAGGTAGATGTGGGAGTCGGTGGGTTTGTAAAAAATGTCAGTGTCAAGTTGGTCATCATTAATGGAGATGGAGAGGTCCAGGAAGGGGAGGGAGGTGTCAGAGATGGGTCCAGGTGAATTTAAGGTCAGGGTGGAATGTGTTGGTGAAGTTGATCAACCTCCTCGCGGGAGCACGAGGTGGTACCAATGCAGTCATCAATGTAGTGGAAGAAGAGGTGGCGAGTGGTTCTGGTGTAACTCTGGAAGATGGACTGTTGTACGTAGCCAACAAAGAGACAGGCATAGCTGGGGCCCATACGTGTGCCCATGGCTACCCCTTTGGTCTGGAGGAAGTGGGAGGATTCAAAGGAGAAATTGTTAAGTGTGAGGACAAGTTCAGGCAAACAAATGAGAGGGTCGGTTGAAGGGTACTTTTGGGGACGTCTGGAGAGGAAAAAACGGAGGGCTTGGAGGCACTGGTCATGGAGGATGGAGGTGTAGAAGGATTGGATATCCATGGTGAAGATCGGACACGGCAAGTTTTTTTTTCTTGTGAGAGAGACAGATGAAATATTAACGCCTCTCTCAACCCCACGACATCTTCTTGATTTCGATCTTGGTTAGATCTCGTCCAAGGGTTCCATCTGCTGTTGCTTCTGCCTCTTTTCGAAGCTGGGGAAATTGAAACCTTCATACTGCGATATGAGTAGGTTTACGCCGATGCCTTTCTTACCGGTATGTCGCTAATGTCAGTTCCGGTGCTTGTTGTGGAGAAGGTCTGAGTAGTTTTTCTTTCGAATGAGGGACACCACGCACAGCATGGAGTCATATATGGCGGTCTCAAGGTTCAACCCGTCTTGCATTTTGCCCAGTCTCCTCTGCAAAGCCAGCAATAACAAAAAAATGCATCAGTTCAAGGCGGACTTTGTCGAAGAAGTTCTCAGGTTATGACTTCTCGTTGCTGGCCAACCGTATGCTTCGTCTGTATTCCAATGTTGCCGTAACATGTATCGATTCCCGCCAAAACCTGTAAATTCCTGCCAGACTCAATCTCACGTTTACGATCAAATTATTGCTCTTTGGTGGAATGAATTGGTCATCCTCCGTTGTGAAACGATCGCATTCGCTGGGAATGTACAGCGAGTTTTAAGTCTGTCCGTAAGAAATGTTCCTACAATTAAAATATTCATTTTGCTGTTTAATGTTTAGACCAAAAGCAAAACACAGCGGCTGCTGAAAATCTGAAGCAAAAAAAAACAGAGCTAGAGAAAATCAGCAACCCTGAGAGATAAACAGCGTCAGCAATTGGAGTCCAAATATTTCTACCGAACAGTTATTACATTCTCCTCGTGTCTGCTTGGGTTTCCACCCACATTCAGAAGATGTGCAGGTTAGGATGGATTGGCCATGGGAAATTGCCTAGTGACCAGGGATGTGTAGGGTAGGGTGGGTTAACTATGGAAAATGCAGGGTTACAGGGATAGGGTGGGAGGTTCTTTGGAGGGCCGGTGCGGACTCGATGGACCGAATGGCCTGCTTCTGCACTGTAGGAATGGTAGGAAAGCAGTTAAAAACCGTCTCTTTATTCAAATCAATATTGCTTCAAAGTAACTTTGTCCCGTGCAATTCTTTATACGATTACTTTTGTGGCTTAAGATTTCGATTCGCTTCAAGAGGCTTTTCCGGTTAAATTGTTCAATTCTCGGTCAATTGTTCGCACAGGAACGACAAGTCTTCATCATACATACAAAAGATGCTCCCTGTCCCCCTCCCCACCCTCTTTATTTGGAAAGCTGAAGGCTTCTACTCATCAATTCTTTTCGTTTGTCCCTTGACTCGTGTATTAACCAATTTTTATTTTGTGAAACAACACTCAAAAACGATAATCCGAAGGAAAAGACGTTTATTTGAGACTCATGTGTTAAAACCAGCTTTTATTTTAAGAAACAACATTCAAAAACTAATCCGAAGGAAAAGAAGTTTATTTGAGAGACGGGTTTGTTCAAATCTCTTTTTCAGACAAAACGCCTGCGCTCAGGTTCAGCGGTTCAGGACGACAGCCCATCACTACCTTCTCAATAACAAATATAGACAACAATAAAACCAGTGACGCCCAAACCCCACGAGTGAATTAACAATTACGTAGAAATTCTGAAATTAGTGAAGGCAGGACCAGAAAGACTCGAGGTCGGCAGCATCTGGAGGGAAAAGATATCACAAGACAGAGGTGGAAGAATTTGGGAAGATTTGAGTTAGATCCCGTGGTTAAAAAGCTCACGATCGCCGTCCTACCATCAGGCATTCGCGATGTTCTCATCCGGATTTCAAAGAAAAATAACACGCTCCTTTCAAATGGAGCGATGAAGGCGACATCAAACAAAACATTCCGTACACGTGAGACGCGACTAAACCAGACCAATGCGAATTATTCCCGACTCCAAACATTAAAACTTGTAAAATTTATTTTAAAATCCCGAAAAGTGATTTGCTACGTGGATTCTTTTATTTTTTTTTCACAAATGTGTTAATATTTTAACCACCACGGCGCGATCCACCGGGTACAAAAGAAAATATCCGCCAACTTTCACGCAGTCAGCTCCATTTTGTTAAAATGTGGTGGCTCTGAAAAGAGCCGTTGTGTTCATGTGTTTTATAGTGTCCTTCACGGGCTCGCCAACCTTACCGCCGGGCGTAGCAGCTTCTCTTGCCCACGAAGGGCGGGTATTTTCTGGGGCGACCTATCGGCCGCTTGGGCTTGCCTCCGGGCGGCCGCCGGCGCCGCACGTTCGCCCCGGACGGCCTGACCTTTCGGCCAGCACCGAGGCGGAACGGCTTGCTCTTGTAAAGACGGGTCGCCCCGCCGGCTCTGCCGCGGTTGGCTCGCCGGGCGGTGGCCTTGAGCTTGCGGCGAGCCGATGGCGCTGCCTTCCTGGGTTTGGCAGGCGCCGCCTTCCGCCGCTTAGTGGCGGCCGCCCCCCGCCCCTTCGTGGTGGCCGAAGCTTTGGCCTGGGTCGATTTCTTGGACGAGGCCGTCGTAGCTTTGGTCGCCGAGATTTTCTTCTTGGGGACGGAGGCGGCGCTGCCGGTGGACTCCTCCTTGGCCAAGGCGGCGGGGACGCTGCCGCCTCCCTGTGCCCCCGGGCCCCCTAAGGCCAGCGCGGGAGTGTCGGCGCGGGTGCGGTTGAAGCGGAACGAGCCCGAGGCGCCGATGCCCGCCGTCTGCACCAAGGAGCCCTTGCGGACCAGGTTCTTCACCGTCTGGTTGACCCGCGTATTGTTGCGGCTCACGTCGTAGCCCTTGGCCGAGAGAGCCTTCTTGATGGCGGCCAGCGAGATGCCGCGCCGCTCCTTGGTGTCGGCGGCGACCTGCAGGATGCGCTGGGTGACGGTGGGACCCGTCTTCTTACGGCGCTGCGGGGAGCGGGTCGGCGGGTACTGCTTCTTCTTCCGGGCGATCGCCTTGTCGACGCTCAGGTCCGCCACATCTTCCACCTTGTGGCTGATGTCGGTCATGGTCGCGATTCGAGAAAGAAGGGGGTAAATCTCGAGGGGGAAAGAAAAGGGCCCGGGAGGGGGGTGGTTCCAGCTCTCGCTCCGGGTCGGTCCTTTGGTGTCTCTCGCTCGCTCTGTTTCAGCCTCCGCCACCAATCACGGCTGAAACTGAAGAGGCGGCGACCCACAGCAGCCCCTTTTATAGGGCAAAGGCGGACGGAGAGGTGCCAACATCCGCCCCTCCCTCTCCCTGCAGCCACTTACCGCCCTCCCATCCCATGCCCTGCTCAACAGGACAGAGTCTGAGAACCACATGGGGAGGGATATTGTGGATTGTTCGAGGCACCGAGAGCAAGGAGGTTGTCGCGGAGCTGGATGTAACGTTAGTTACAGAATGGTTGGACTGCTGCGTGCAGTTCTGGTCGCCAGACTATAGGAAGGATTCAGCGAAGATTCGCCAGGATGTTGCCTGCGCTGCGATTCAGCTCCGACGGCAGAGTACATAGCGTGGGATTTTTTTTTTTTAGGCGGGGAGAGGATCAGATTGGGATGTACAAAGTTCTGAGGTGGATTGATAAGGAAAAAAAAACACCTTGCTCTTATGTGAGCGGTCGGTAAGCAGGGGATATAGATTTAAAGTAAGGAGCCGGTTGCATAGAATGGATTTAGTGAGAGAAACAAGGCAGAACACCCAGAGAGAGAGAGAGGTGGGTGTCTGGAGTTCACTGCCTGGCGGGCTGGTAGAACCATCGCAACATTTCAGAAAGTTTTAGGTGAGAGCTTGATGCGCCACAACATACAAGGCCAAGTGCTGGAAAATGGGCGATGTCTGATGGCCAACGCAGACCTGACGGGTCTTTTCCCGGCTGTAAAAACTCTAACCCGCTTCATGATTCTCCCCGGGGGGGATCTTTCGTTTTTTCATTCTGCTTCTTTCCCCACAACCGCCCAGGCTCTCACCGGTCCCACACCACCTACCCCGCCCGTCCGCCCCTCACACTCCCCTGGGGTGAAAGGTAGGTGGCCATCCCCACCCCCCAGACTGTAGGTATGTGGGAGAAGGAGGGTGGTGTCAGGGCTGGAAAGGCACTGAGTCGGTCTGGTTAGACTCTGGAGGAGAAGGCCACAGGGAGAGCGGCGCGGGTGAGACGACCGGGCCCGACACCACTGGGCTCCGCTGAACCGATTTGAGTGGACCCATGTCCCGTCCGGAGATTTCCGTCTGGTATCAATCCAAAGGCGGCGATTGTAGCCATTTCCAGGCTATGTTCAGGGGGAATTGGGTGGGGGATTGGATCGTCACAAAACTCCAGGATCTGGTTTATTGTTCTCTTTTAAAACGCCCTCCAGCGCAAGCCAGAATACTCGCGAGTTTAATTTTATTTCACTGTCATTCTTATCTCTCCGCCAGACCGCAGGTTTCTTCAACCACCCCCCGTTCAGAGACTGCACTGGTCTTCTCTCATCTTGTACCAATCAAAACGGTCACGTTGTCCTCTGAAATGCAGATGAGAACTTCGAAGACGGTGATCGTGAGCTTTTAGTCAATTTGCCAAACTTAAATCTTCCAGCTCACTTCTCCCAGTTTTGCTCTTAAACGTGTTGTGAGCAGGAACAAGTTTCAAGAACTCTGACCACTGATGAGGGGCTGTCCCTTTGCCAACGGATAGCCGGCCAGTCCAATTTCAAATGTATCTTTGTTTTCTCAAGAAGCTTTATTTATAATATATCGCATTTCCATGTCATTACATCGCTAATTGTTACCCGGGTTTTCGCCATCCTCCCGCTTTCAGCGAGCATTGAACATGCAATTACTTGACACTTCTCACCCTTGCTAGTACTTGGGAGTGTAGAGTCTATCTCGATGCTAATTAGTCATAACATTACCAATGTTCTTGCTACGACATATGTATTAAAATGGCATTTAAAGTGCAGGTGTAAAATAAACTTTTAGAATTAGTTTTACGACTCATCATTTACAAAGTTAAAAATCATACAGCGCCAGGTTATAGTCTGACAACCACCTGATGAAGGAGCAGCGCTCCCAAAGCTAGTAGTGCTTCCAATTAAACCTGTTGGACTAGAACCTGGCGTCGTGTGATTTTTAACTTTGTACACTCCAGTCCAACACCGGCATCTCCAAATTATCATTTACAAAACACTTAAAATTGCATGGCAATAATTTCAGACAGATGCGCCAAATTAGGAATAAATGGGGGAAATAAGGTCACAGGAGCACTAGAGTGACATCAAATGTTCCCAATCAATGCTTGATAGGCCAACGTTTATAAACGCCTTATTTCCGATATGACAACAGGAAACAAAAAAAAATCTTCCGTTGATAAGCGTTTTGGGTGTCTCAAGGTTGCTGTAATTTAGGGGGGATTTTGTTTTCGGTCCGTTCCAATCGCAGTTTCGCATCACATAAGCGCCTCCCAACCAAATTCGTTATCAAATCCTCGACAAGTTATTTCCAAACTGAGCGGGATCGATTTGTTCCCACATTTCTCTCAACTCACAGGGCACAACACTCGTAGGGAATCCCTAACTGCCTCACAGCGTCAGAGACCCGGGTTCAATTCCAGCCTCAGGCGACTGTCCGTGTGGAGTTTGCACATTCTCCCCGTGTCTGCGTGGGTTTCTTCCGGGTACTCCGACTTCCTCCCACAGTCCAAAAATGTGCAGGTCAGGTGAATTGGCCATGGGAAATTGTTAGGTGAAGAGTAAATGTAGGGGAATGGGTCTGGGTGGGTTGCTGTTCGGAGGGTCGGTGTGGACTTGTTGGGCCGAAGGGCCTGTTTCCACACTGTAAATAATCTAATCTGTAAATAATCTAATCCAATCTCTCCGACAATTTTTCACACACTCTGTAATACAACCTCAAGGTCCACCCGCCAGTAAGCCGACAGTTATGATCAAAGTGGATGCTCGCCAGCAGGCCAGGGGGTTAGGTCCCACCTGCTGCAGAGTTGTCATAACATGCTGATTAAAAATATACTAAACTGGATTTTCTGCGTTTGACGTTTATCAATAGATTTTAACAACAAAATATATGCATTTTATTTTTTAAAAATGTAATTAAAAGTTCGACCCCGGATGATTTAAAGGAATTCAGCGCCAGAGACCCGGGTTCAATTCCAGCCTCGGGTGACTGTCTGTGTGGAGTTTGCACATTCTCCCTGAGTCTGCGTGGGTTTCCTCCGGTTTCCTCCCACAGTCCAAAAATGTGCAGGTCAGGTGAATTGGCCATGCTGAATTACCCATAGTGTTAGGTGAAGGGGTAAATGTAGGGGAATGGGTCTGGGTGGGTTGCTCTTCAGAGGGTCGGTGTGGACACTAAGTAATCTCTAAGTAATCTAAAATTCAGCAGAAAGTTTCCTATCCAGTCAAATAATTTGCTCTGTCTGAAGATTTAAGTGGATTTTCCTCTTTAAGCAAAAAAGTAAAGCAGGCAACTTCCAGAAGCAGGAATAAACCTCTGCCCATATTTGTTTTAAGTTATTGAGTCCCTTGTTAATCAACCTGTTTCCCCAAGTCTTTTGTTATGAGTGTAAGAGGACTGAGATATCAAGGACTGAGATATTCAATATCAAGCAGGATGCACGGGGGGGGGGGAGAGAGAGAGATAGGGACAAGGGTTCTGAGCAATACTTAGTTAAATGCAAGATGTAATTATTTTTCCTTCCCCAGATTCTCATGAAAGGGGATCCCCTGCAGCTCTCCATGTCTCCCCTTCTAACCGAGTCCCCGAAAAGCCAGCTCTTCTCTCCCAGAAAACCGCCCGGAATGATTCAACCTCTACAGAGGCAAACTTTAGCCCCAGATTATACAAAGTATTGAATGAACCACATGGGATTGTATTTAATTTACTGAAAACTCCCAGCAACCAGTGAACAGCAGATCAGACAAACTCAGGATGTGAAAAGGGGCTGCCCCAGAAGATGAAGAAAGAAAATTAAATTCAACAGAGGAATCGGAGCTCTTTTTTTAAGGCACACCTTGCATAGCTAATGATGAAAGAGCAGGAAAGTGTCACTAATTTGTAGCTGTTCAGGTGAACTAGATGAGATAGGATGAATGGTCTCCTGCGCCATGTGAATAAGTTGCTTGCTTGTAAAACCTTTGGTTGAGTACAAGGATGTAACGGGTAATTTACGCCCGGAACATTGACATGTACAGCGTTTCGAACCTAGACAAACCAAAAGGTCTAGCCCAATGTTATTTCTCTGCTCTCTGGCTTCAACCTTGGATTACAATAGCATAACGATGTGCTTCTCAGACAGCCCTCTCAGACTCTTAGTCCCAGATGCCCAGCATCTGAGGTGAAAATACTTTCCCCGCCATCGCCTTCTAAAACTCCTCTATATTTCTCCTAATTTTACACAAGTCAGTTAGGTCTTCCCCGAACATCCTCTGCTGTACCTTTTGAACTTGTTTGCTGTCACTGTACTTGCTTAACAATGATTAACTTGCTGGAATTCACTAGATAAAAACAATGACTGCAGATGCTGGAAACCAGATTCTGGATTAGTGGTGCTGGAAGAGCACAGCAGTTCAGGCTGCCTGAACTGCTGTGCTCTTCCAGCACCACTAATCCAGATTGCTGGAGTTCACATTCACTGGTGTCAGGCTTTAACTTGTTTGGAACGTTCAGGCCATTGTCTTACAGCCCCTGTATTTCCAAAGCAGTAAGTTCGATATGACAAGGTGCTAACAGTCTTAAATTCCGTGAGGAGCAAAGGAAACAGAACAACAAATCATGAGGTTCCAGTCAGACAAAATTCTTTATTTGGTCTTGGTTTTCCTTGACGTCAGGCAAGCATTTGTTGCCTGTCCCTAATTACCCTTTCTGAGTGCTTCCTCAACTATTTTCGAGTCAACCAACTCTGGAGTCACATATAGGCCAGACAAAGTGTGATCGGATTTTCTTTACATTTAGTGATTCAAGCAGTGTGGCACATTAGCAGGGGTGAAAGTGATCTCTTTGTGTATATGCATATAAGAAAGAGGGAACATGGAGTCAGAGAGAGGTATAGCATGGAAACAAACATGTCCGTGCTGACAGATATCCTAACTTAATCTAGTCCCATTTGCCAGGCTTTGGCCCATATTCCTCTAAGCCCTTCCTATTCATTTACCCATCCAGATGTCTTTTAAATGTTGAAATTGTACCAGCCTTCACCACTTCCTCTGACAGCTCATTCCATACACGCACCACCCTTTGTGTGAAAAAGATGCCCCTTGGGTCACTTTTAAATCTTTCTCCACTCAACTTAAACCTATGCCTTTTAGTTCTGGACTCCCCCAAACTGGGGAAAAAGATTTTGTCTGTTTACCCTATCCATGCCCCTCATGATTTTATAAACCTCTATAAGGTTACCCCTCAGCCTCCACGCTCCTGGGAAAACAGTCCCAGCCAATTCAACCTCACCCTATAGCTCAAATGCTCCAACCCTGGCAACATGCTTGTAAATCTTTTCTGAACCCTTTCAAGTTTCATAATATCCTTCCTATAGCAGGGAGACCAAATCTGTACACAGCATTCCTAAAGCAGCCTAACCAATGTGTCTGGCCACATTTAATTTCTACCCTGATATTTTACAATCAGACAGTGATTAGTTATGAGAAAGCTCTCAAAGTGTTGGTTCTAGCGGAAAAAGATAGTTCAAGGTTACTTGCCACTTTGTATCACCTTTTGGTTGAGCAAAAAGTTGGTGGAACAGCGAGGTAGATGGAATGATCCCCCATATGCAACTTCTCAGGTGGAGCACAACCAAGCAGGGTGTTCAGCCCCATTACCAAGCTCAGACTAGAAGAGAGAAATTAATGGAATGGCAGCAGTGACTTGAAACAAGAAGACATGATCAGGCGTTGGCAGGGACAGTATCGGCTTCACATCACCATGTTCACTTTCCTGCCTCCGTTACAGACTGCAGAGGCTCTGTAGGTTAGTGGCTGCAGAGTCCTGTTAAAAGCCAAGAGAAAAATCAGTCAGTTGGTCAGTCAGTGGGCAATAAATTAATAGCCTGGGTAGGCAAACTACTGCATCTCTCTGAAGCCAAGAAAGAAAACATCCAATTGACAAACAGCAGAAAGCAAAAATCAAATTTTGAAATGGATGTTAAAAGCAAAAAGATAACAATTCAAAAGCTGGAGAGTGTGAGGCAGATACCCATGTTCCAGGGACTATGATATTGCAAGGAGTAAAAATTTGTGGTATCACGTGGTTCACCTGTTTGAGGTCCCACTCCACCTCCACATCCATAATACACCACTGAACTAATTATTGTTCAACAGGCAGTTGGTACAATACTGCTCAACATCCATATTCACCTTCACAAATGCAGCAAATACACTGAAATCTACATTCAGGAGGAGTGCACATCACGCTGACTGTTAAAAGATTTCTTCTTTGCATTGAGCTGAGGGGAAGTGATAGCATCGCAATGTTATGAATGGAGCTCAGACACAAGACGTAATGTTGCAGCAATCTGGGTCCAAATCTGAGATGGTGGAATTTGCAATTAAATATAACTTTGGAATTAAAAGTCAAATGATGACCATGACATCATTGTTAATTGTTTTATTTTAAAATACTCAACTGTAGAGAAGAAAAGCTGCCATTCTTACCTGTCTGCCTTATGAGTGACTCACAACAATGATGCTGACTCTTATCTTCCCCTCTAAAATGGCTGAGCAAACCATTCAGTTCAAGGGCAATTCAGGATGAGCAATAAATGCTGGCCCATCTCGTGACACCCACATTTCATTACCTCCATGGCATTATGTCAGCAAAGAACTTCTATTCTGATCCCAGCTGATTTTATTACTGCATAGGTCAGTTCCCAGTCTGAAATCTAACTTGATAGATCATGTTTTGTTTTGTTTTAACAAAGTGGTCTCCCAGCGAAACCATAACATTATGCTTAGGTTTGGTTTTAACATTTTAAAACAGATGTTTATTAAGCTAACTAAATGAAGATAAAATAGAAGAAAAGAATATCTATTTATAAAGTAAACCTAAAGATTTTGAAAGACACAGTAAAATAAAATCCCCGACACAGGTCCCAAAATGCCCTTGTACAGTACACAACATTGTGCTTACAGCCAAAGTCCCTATCCCTACTTCCACAAACTCCCCAATCCAACAGTATTCCCTCACCAAGCCGACCTTCTTCTGTTCCATTTCATAGAACTCAGAGCATGGCAGCACAGTACAGGCCCTTCAGCCCTCGATATTGTGCCACCCTGTGAAACAAATCTGAAGCCTATCTAAGCTACACTATTCCATTCTTGTCCATATGCCTATCCATTGACCATTTAAATACCTGTAAAGTTGGCAAGTCTAGAACTGTTGAAAGCAGTGCGTTCCACACCCCTATTTCTCTCTGACTAAAGAAACTACCTCTGACATTCGTCCTCTATCTATCACCCCTCACTTTAAAGCTATGTCCCCTCATGCTAGCCATCACTATCCATGGAAAAAGGCTCTCACTGTCCACCTAGTCTGACCCTCTAATTATCTTATATGTCTCAATTAAGTCACCTCTCAAGCCTTCTTTTCTCTAACAAAAACAGCCTCAAGTCTCTCAACCTTTCCTCATAAGACCTTCCCTCCAGACAATAACCTAGTAAATCTCCTCTGAACCCTTTCCAAAGTTTTCACATCCTTACTATAATGTTGTGATCAGAACTGGACGCAATATTCCAAGTGCAGCAGCACCAGAGTTTTGTACAGCTGCAGCATGACCTCATGATTCCGAAACTTGATCCCGCTATTAATAAAAGCTCACACACCGTATGCCTTCTTAACAGCCCTATCAACCTGGGTGGCAACTTTCAGGGGTCTATATACATGGATACCGAGATTTCTCTGCTCATCTACAGTACCAAGAATCTTACCATTAGCCCAGTACTCTGCATTCCCGTTACTCCTTCCAAATTGAATCACCTCACACTTTTCCGCATTAAACTCCATTTGCCACCTCTTAGCCCTGCTCTGCAGCTTATCTATGTCCCTCAGTAATCTACAACATCCTTTGATGCTATCAATAATTCCACTGACCTTAGTGTCATCCGCAAATTTACTAACCTATCCTTCTATGCCCTCATCCAGGTCATTTATAACAATGACAATCAGCAGTGAACCCAAAACAGATCCTTGCGGTACACAAAGAGAAACTGAACTCCAGGATGAACATTTCCTATCAACCACCACCTTTTGTCTTCTTTCAGCTATGTAATTTATTATTCAGACCACTAAATCACCCTCAATTCCATGCCTCCATATTTTGTGCAATAGCCTACCATGGGGAACCTTGTCAAATACCTAACTGAAATCCATATACATCACATCAACTGCTTTACCCTCATCCACCTGTTTGGTCATCTTCTCAAAGAACTCAATAAGGTTTGTGAGGCACGACCTATCCTTCACATAACCATGTTGACTATCCTTAATCAACTTATTCCTTTCGAGATGATTATAAATTCTATCTCTTATAATCTTTTCCAACACATTACCCACAACCGAAGTAAGGCACACCTGGTCTATAATTACCAGGTTGGTCGCTACTCCCCGTAAAGAACAAGGAACAAAGAACATTTACAGCCCAGGAACAGGCCCTTCGGCCCTCCAAGCCTGAGCCAATCCATATCCACTGTCTAAACCTGTCGCCCCATTCCTAAGCATCTGTATCCTTCTGCTCCCCACCTACTCATGTATCTGTCCAGACGCATCTTAAATGAATCTACCGTGCCTGCCTCTACCACCTCGGCTGGCAACACGTTCCAAATGCCCACCACCCTCTGTGTACAGTACTTAAACTTTTTACCTCTCACTTGGAAAGTGTGACTTCTCGTTACTGAATCCTTCGCCCTGGGAGAAAGCTTATCTCTATCTACCCTGTGAATACACTTCATGATTTTGTAGATCTCAATCAGGACCCCCTCAATCTCCTTTTTTCTAATGAAAACAATCCTAAGCTCCTCAACGTCTCTTCATAGCTAGCACCTTCCATACCAGGCAACCTTCTCGTAAACCTTCTCTGCACCCCCTCCAAAGCATCCACATCCTTTTGGTAATGTGGTGACCAGAACTGTACACAGTATTCTAAATGCAGTTGAACCAATGTATTGTCAATTTTAACATGGCCTGCCAGCCTTATACTCAATACCCTGTCCGATGAAAGGCAACCATACCATATGCCTACTTGACCACTCTATCCACCTGTGCAGCAACCTTCAGGGTACAATGGACCTGCACTCCCAGATCTCTCTGCTCATCAACTTTTCCCAAGGCTCTTCTGTTTACTGTATAATTCGCTGTAGAATTAGACTTTCCAAAATGTCTGGATTAAACTCTATCTGCCACTTCTCTCCCCAAATCTCCAGACAATCTATATTCTCCTGTATGTTTTGACAGTCCCCTATGCTTTCTGCTACTCCACCAATTTTTGTGTCATCTGCAAATTTGCTGATCATACCAACAGTGCCCTCTTCCAGATCATTTATGCATATTACAAACAACAGTGGCCCCAGCACTGATCCCTGTGGAACACCACTGGTCACCTTTCTCCATTTCAAAAAACTCTCTTCAACTACTACTCTCTGTCTCCTGTTGCTCAACCAGTTCTTTATCCACCTAGCTAGAACACCCTGCACACCATGTGACTTCACTTTCCCCATTAGTCTACCATGGGGAACCTTATCAAAAGCCTTACTAAAGTCCACATATATGACATCTACAGCCCTTCCTTCATCTAACACCTTGGTCACTTCCTTAAAGAACTCTATTAATTTGGTAAGGCACGATCTCCCCTGCACAAAACCATGTTGCCTATCAGTGATAAGCCCATTCTTTTCCAAATACAAATAGATTTTAATCCGTCAGTTCCTGCTCCAATAACTTCCCACCAATGACGCCAGGCTCACTGGAATATCCCTACTACCTTCTTGTACACAGCCACAACAGCAGCAACCCTCGATTCCTCTGGCACCTCACCTGTTTTTAAGGATGCTACAAAGATATCTGTCAGGGCCTCAGCTATTTCCTCTCTCACCTCACTCAGCAACCTGGGATAAGTCCCATCCAGTCCTGGGGATTTGTCCACCTTACTAACCTCTAGCCTATCCAACACGTCTTCCCTCCTTATGTCAGCGTGATCCAGAGTAATCAAACTTCTATCACTAATGTCAACATTCATCATGTCCCTCTCCTCAGTGAACACTGATGCAAAGTAATCGTTCAGAATCTCACCCATTCTCTCAGGTTTGACACAAACCATTCCTTCCTTATCCTTTAGTGGATCAATCCTTTCTCTAGTTACCCACTTACTTCTTATATAAGAATAAAAGGCTTTGGGATTCTCCTTAATTCTACTCACTAAAGCCATTTCATGACCCCTTTTAGCCCGCTTGATTCCTCATTTAAGACTGGTCCTAATCTCCTGATATTTCTCCGGGGCCTGTTCTACTCTTAGCTGCCTGGGCCTTATGTATGCTTCCCTTTTCCTCTTGGCTAGTCATACGATTTCCCCTGTCATTCATGAATCTTGCCCTTCCTATCCTTTGCTTTCAATGGGAAATGCCTATCCTACACTTCTATATTTGAAAGCTTCCCACATCTCAAATGTGGACTTCCTGCAAATAGCTGTGTCCAATCCACATTTCCCAGCTCCTGCCTAATGTTGATATAATTGGCCTTGACCCAGTTTAATACTCTTCCCTTAGGACCATTCTCATCTTTGTCTACGAGTATTCTAAAACTTACAGAATCGTGGTCACTGTTCCCAAAGAAATCCTCACTGCAACTTCTACCACCTGGCCTGGCTCATTCCCCAACACCAGATCCAATATGGCCCCTTCCCTCATCAGACTATTGACATACTGTTCTAGAAAACTCTCTTGGACGCTTCTTACAAATTTTGCCTAATCCAGATCTCTAATACTAAATGTATCCCAGTCAATATTGGGAAAATTAAAATCTCCCATCACCACCACCCTGTTGCCTCTACAGCTTTCCATAATCTGTGTACCTATTTGTTCTTCTATCTCATACTCACTGTTGGGAGGCCTGTAATATAGCCCCAACAATGTAACTGCACCCTTCTTATTTCTCAGCTCCACCCATAATGCCTCACTACTCAAGTCTACATAGGGTCCTCCTCTTTAGATTAGATTAGAATACATTACATTACAGTGTGGAAACAGGCCTTCGGCCCAACAAGTCCACATCGCCCCGCCGAAGCGCAACCCACCCATACCTCTACATTTACCCCTTACCTAACACTACGGGCAATTTAGCATGGCCAATTCACCTGACCTGCACATCTTTGGACTGTGGGAGGAAACCGGAGCACCCGGAGGAAACTCACGCAGACACGGGGAGAACGTGCAAACTCCACACAGTCAGTCGCCTGAGGTGAGAATTGAACCCGGGTTTCAGGTGCTGTGAGGCAGCAGTGCTAACCACTGTGCCACTGTAGTCCTTTAGCACAGCCGTAATAGCATCCCTGACCAGCAATGCAACACCACCCCCACTTTATTTCCCTCCCTGTCCTGTCTGAAGCGTCTATATCCTGGAACATTTAGTTGCCAATCATGCCTTTCCTTCAACCAAGCCCCTGTGATCACAATAAAGTCATACACTCCTCCCAGGGGTGTATCCAAGCGCTAAGTTCATCTGCCTTACCCACTATACTCCTTGCACTTCAGGCCACCAGTTCTTTTGTGTTCAACTGCTCTCCGCCTACTCTTCCCCTTATTAATGCTAACTTCATGATTCTTACAGTCACCAGTTTCCACCTCGCTGTCTACTTGTCTTCTCTTCTGGTTCCCAGCCCCCTGTCACATTAGTTTAAAACCTCCCCAACAGCAGTAGCAAAATCTCCCCCAAGGACATTAGTCCCAATCTGGTTCAAGTGTAGACTGTCCAATTTATAATAGTCCCACCTTCCCCAGAAACAGTCCCAATGTCCCACAAATCTGAACCTCTCCCTCCTACACCATCTCTCAAGCCACGTATTCATCCTGCCTATTCTTTCATTTCTACGAGAAAGGTGGTTGCTAAGCCGCTGGTGAGGATATTTGCCTCCTCACTCTCCACAGGAGTCGTACCGGAGGATTGGAAGGAGGCGAATGTTGTTCCACTTTTCAAGAAGGGTAATAGGGAAATCCCTGGCAACTACAGACCGGTCAGTCTCACATCTGTGGTCAGCAAAGTTATGGAAATAATTTTGAGGGATAGGATTTATGACTGTTTGGGAAAGCATAGTGTGATTAAAGGCAGTCAGCGTGGCTTTGTGAGGGGCAGGTCATGCCTCACAAATCTTATTGAGTTCTTTGAGGAGGTGTCAATCAGGTCAATGACAGTTGAGAAGTGGATGTGGTTAAATATGGATTTCAGCGAGGCATTTGATGGGGTTCCCAATGGTAGACTCATTCACAAAGTCAGGAAGTATGGGATACAGGGAGATTTGGCTATCTGGATTCAGAATTGGCTGGCTGAGAGAAGACTGACAGTGGTTGTAGATGGGAAGTATTCTGCCTGGAGGTCAGTGTTGAGTGGGGTCCCGCAGGGCTCTGTTCTTTGGCCTCTGCTGTTTGTAGTTTTTAAAAATGACTTGGATGAGGAGGTTGAGGGGTGGGTTAGTAAATTTGCAGATGACACAAACGTTGGAGATGTCATCGATAGTGTAGAGGGCTACTGCAGGCTGCAGTGCGACACAGACAGGATGCAGAGCTGGGCTGAGAAGTGGCAGGTGGAGTTCAACCTGGATAAATGTGAAGTGATGCATTTTGGAAGGTCAAACTCGAATACTGAATATAGGATTAAAGACAGGATTCTTTGCAGTGTGGAGGAACAGAGGGATCTGGGTGTGCAAATACATAGATCCCTCAAAGTTGCCACCCAAGTGGATAGGGTTGTTAAGAAAGCATATGATGTTTTGGATTTCATTAACAGGGGGATCGAGTTTAAGAGCCGCGAGGTTTTGCTGCAGCTCTACAAGTCCCTGGTGAGACCACACTTGGAGTATTGTGTCCAGTTCTGGTTGCCCTACTACAGGAAAGATACAGAGGCTTTGGAGAGGGTGCAAAGAAGGTATACCAGGATGCTGCCTGGACTGGAGAGCTTGCCTTATGAAGAAAGGCTGAATAAGCTCGAACTTTTCTCTCTGGAGAGAAGGAGGAAGAGAGGAGACCTGATCGAGGTGTACAAAATGATGAGTGGAATAGAGTCAATAGCCAGAGACTTTTCCCCAGGGCAGGATTGACTGGTACGAGAAGTCATAGTTTGAAGATATTAAGAGGAAGGTATAAAGGAGTCATCAATGGTAGTTTTTTTACATAGAGAGTTGTGAATGTATGGAATGCATTGCCAGCTGAGGAGGTGCAGCGAAGTCATTGGGGATATTTAAGCGACTGCTGGATATGCACATGGATAGCAGTGAGTTGAGGGGTGCGTAGGTTAAGTTACTATGTTTTACATTAGGGTTAAGTCTCTGCACAATATCGTGGACCAAAGGGCCTGTTCTGTGCTGTACTTTTCTATGTTCTATGTTCTATGTATGCTGGCTAGTATGTGGCACTGTAGTAATCCCGAGATCATAACCTTTGAGGTCCTCCTCTTTAACTTCTCTCAGAGCTCCCTGAATTCAGGCTTTCAGGACCTCATCTTGTTTTTATTTATATCACTGGTTCTTATATGCACCAAGACAACTGGCTGTTCACCCTCCCCTTTTAGAATGCTCTGCAGCCGATTAATGACATCCCTGACCCGAGCACCTGGGAGTCAACATACCATCCGGGAGTCCCGTTTCACAACTCTAGAACCGCCTATCTACTCCCCTCACAATAGAATCCCCTATGACTATGGCCCTACGAGTCTTCTCCGCCCTTCTGAACAGCAGAGCCCGCCTCGGCGCCATGATCCTGGCAAGTGCTGCCCTCTCCTGGTGGGCCATCTCCCTCAACAGTATCCAAAACGGTATCCCTGTTTTGGACGGAGATGACCACAAGGATCACCTGCACTGCCTTCCTACTCTTTCTCTGCCTTTTGGTCACCCATTCACTATCTCCCTCAGCAATTCTAACCTACGGTGTGACCAATTCACTAAACGTGCTATCCACGACTTCCTCAGCATCGTGGATGCTCCACAATGAATCCATCCGCAGCTCCAGAGTCATCATGTGGTCAAACAAGAGCTGCAGCTGGACACACTTCTTGCAAGTGTAAGAGTCAGAAATGTCAGCCATGTCCCTGAGTTCCCACATCAAGCAGGTGGTACATGCCATGGGTCTGAAGTCCCCTGCTATTTTAAGCCTTAGCTTTATATCACCAAACTAAAACCAAACAATGCATGTAAACATATGAAAGAAAAGAAAGAGACATAATAAAATCCTTACCTTACAGAGTCTTTTTCTTCTGTTTGGGGGGGATGGTTGGAAAGAGATGTAATGGCATCTCGGGTTTAGCCACTGCCCAAATATATTTTAAGTCCTTCCTGGCACCCTCCTGGTCTCCATGTCACCTCCGCTCTGTCTCCCACTGCTCCTGGACAGGAAAAAACAAGGGAACAACATTTGCCATCCTCCAGTCTTTTGGTACTATCCCTGTAGACAATGACGACATAAAGATCAAAGACAAAGGCTCAGCAATCTCCTCCCTGGCCTCCAGAGAATCCGAGGATAAATCCCATCTGGTTCAGGGGATTTATCAATTTTCACATGTCAATCTGTTTCATTTAACTTCCAGTCTAAAATCTTATAAATTCTTCCTGGATTTATTACACATCAAAGCAAAAACAGCCTTAGCCTCAAATGACTGGTTTAGAGTTTCATAAAAAAAACTTCACTCCATACTCTAGATAATCCATACTCTAGATAATTTCATGTTAACAAATCTAACTACCTTGTCACTTCCTCAGGAGCAGCTTTTCACACGAATAGAATGGCCCAAAACTGTATGTGAAACTGAAAAAGTCTCTCTGTCTCTCTAAGCAATGGGATTTTCCCGCCCAGACTTAAAGTGTTCAGAAATTTCTAACAGAAACCTTGAGACACAAGTGTGGGTTACCTTGCTCAGTTGCTAAATAAAAACCCACTAGTTCTGAAAACAGGCACAAATTAATTATTAATGCCTTATGACTGACTGAAAAAAAATCACAACTTCAAAATCCAAATTTACCACTAATTTTATGAAAATATCTAATCACATTCTACATTATATTGAGAGTGGCTGGAAGCTGCTCTCGTCTACTTTTAAGGACTGCAGGTTGTGGCTCTTGTAACCTGGTTCTGTACAGTTGTGAAGGTTAGCTCCCTCTGTCTCCTGGGTGAGAAGCAAAGGCAGTTTCAAGATAATTCTCAGTTTTCAGATAATTCTTTCCATTAATGTCTGTTTCCAGACAGCTTTATCACAATTTGTGAAAAAGCTACTGAAGTTAGTTTTGATGACTCGATGTTGCACAAGCTCTCCTGCTTACTGTTCAACTGCACAGAAGTGTTTCAATCTTCACACCTTTCACACATTCAATGGACTTCCCTGGAATCCTTGAATTATTTGATGACCTTTCGTGACTGACTCTCAAGCTAACAAAGGCTGATAACCTGCTTTGAGCTGTACAGTAATTAAATCTGCTTCGGTCAATGCAACATGTAAAAAGTTAAGAGATCTCAGATGTTGGGGTATCGCTCCTTCTACTTTTATAACTATGATTTATCCAAATCTTTGACTAGTTTTTATTTGAACAAAACAATTAAAAAGCCTGTCATTGAATTGCCTGTCTGCCTTCGCCACATCCAATTTTCAAATGACTAGGTTTTCTATGCTCTGCTCTTGGTACATGTAGAGAAGTTTCCATTCTGTGCAATGAAAATATGACATCTTGTCTTATGTTCCCTTAAGCTATCGATTGTTATTGTTCAATAACTATAATTCAACTAGATTTAAGGTCAACTCTTGTTGAACTACGGCTTTTTCCTGTCTCTAAGGGGAGGATATGTTCCTATCCCCTTAAAGCAAGTCATACTGCTGATGTTTGGTTCTATTTACACCGTTTGGTTGATGAAGGCCCAAAACTCAATTTCCCATTCTGTCACACATTTGCAGTCCTCACTCTAAGTATGATCACAACAGGAGTGAAGTGTAACCATAAAATTGACCATAAATTCACAGACAGTCATAGCATTCAAAGTAATGTTTCTTAATTATCAGGAAAACTTCCAGGAGTTAACTAGGATGCACAGGTAAATGTTAATTGCTGCTGGAAGGTATTGAGACATAAAGGCATTCTGATCTGGCTGAAACTTAGTGGTCTTCCAGTCCAAAGAACTCCCCATGGCCAAGTGTTACTTCCTGCATGTTCCAAGATCTAAGGCAACAATGCTAAGGGACACACTCAAGCTGGAGACAAAGACTCAGTTGAAAACCACTGGTTGAGGTCCTTTCACATAACTGGGCTGTATAAATGACATGAAATATGTCAAGTAAATATAAACTGTAATTATAAGTGTAATAAGGTACCTCAGAGTGCCACATACAATATAGAAAGAGATTTAATTATCATGTACAGAATGCAATATCAAAACTATTATCAATGTACTGTTATTTAATTTTATTCATTGATGGGATGTGGCCATCACTGGTTGGGCTAGCATTTATCGCTCATGACTAATCGCTCTGGAGATATTGATGATGGTGAGCCACCTTCTTGAACAGTGCTCGCCCTTGCTGACTATCCCACCATTTAATAAAGTGCACATTTGTGAAACTGCAGCTATTACAGCAGGAAAGATTTTTTGCACATCACAAAATGATGTACATTGGGTCTGTCATTTTTGTTTTAAAAGTCATCCATTCACATGATTGGGCATTTCTGGCTGGGCCTGCAGGTTTTGTCCATCCCGAAATTCCCAGAGCGCAGTTAAGAATCAACTGCATTGCTGGAGACCTCACATGTAGAATTAGACCAGGTAAGGGTGGCAACTTCCTTCCCTAAAGGACATAGAGTCATTGAGCTGTACAGCAAGGAAACAGATCCAACCCATCCATACGAATCAGATAAGGGGGGGGGAAAGTGAGGACTGCAGATGCTGGAGATCAGAGCTGAAAATGTATTGCTAGAAAAGCGCAGCAGGTCAGGCAGCATCCAAGGAACAGGCGAATCGACGTTTCGGGCATCAGCCTGAAGAAGGGCTGATGACCAAAACGTCGATTCTCCTGCTCCTTCGATGCTGCCTGACCTGCTGCGCTTTTCCAGCAACACGTTTTCAGATATGAATCAGATATCCCAACCTTATCTAGTCCCATTTGCCATCACCCAGCCCATATCCCTCCAAACCCTTCCTATTCATATACCCATCCAGATGCCTTTTAAATGTTGCAATTGCTCCAGTCTCCACCACATCCTCTGGCAGCTCATTCCATACACGCACCATCTCTGTGTGAAAATGTTACCCTTAGGACTCATTTATATATTACCCCTCTCAACTGAAACCTTTGCCCTTGGGTTCTGGACTCCCCCACCCTAGGGAAAAGACTTTGCCTGTTTACGCTATCCATGCCTCATCAGAATTTTATAAACAGCTATAAGATCACCCCTCAGCCTCTGATGCTCTAGGGAAAACAGCCCCAGTCTGTTCAGCCTCTCCCTGTAGCTCAAATCCTCCAACCCTGGCAACATCCTTGTAAATCTTTTCTGAACCCTTTCAAGTTTCATAACATCCTTCCAATTGGAAGGAGACAAGAATTATTCCAAGTATTACAAAAGTGGCCTAACCAATGTCCTGTACAACCACAACATGACCTCCCAACTCCTGTACTCAATACTCTGACCAATAAAAGAAAGCATACCAAACACCTTCTTCACTATCCTATCTACCTGTGACTCCACTTTCAAAGAGCTATGAACCTGCACTCCAATGTCTCTTTGTTCAGCAACACTCCCTAGGACCTTACCATTAAGTGTATAAATCCTGCTAAGATTTGCTTTCCCAAAAATGGAGCACTTCACATTTATTTAAATTAAACTCCATTTGCCACTTCTCAGCCCATTGGCTCATCTGATCAAGATCCCGTTGTAATCTGAGATAACATTTTTCGCTGTTAACTACACCTCCAATTTAGGTGTCATCTGTAAACTTACTAACGTAGTGGACCCAGCACTGATCCTTGTGGCACTCCACTCCTTCAGGCCTCCAGTCTGAAAAACAACCCTCCACCACCACCTTCTGTCTTCTACCTTTGAGCCAGTTCGGTATCCAAATGGCTAGTTCTCCCTGTATTCCATGAGATCTAACCTTGCTAATCAGTCTCCCATGGGGAACCTTCTCGAACGCCTTACTGAAGTCCATATAGATCCCGTCCACCGCTCTTCCCTTGTCAATCCTCTTTGTTACTTCTTCAAAAACGTCAATTAAGTTTGTGAGACATGATTTCCCACACAGAAAGCCATGTTGACTATCCCTAATCAGTCCTTGTCTTTCCACATACCTGTACATCCTGTCCCTCAGGATTCCCTCCAACAACTTGCCCGCCATCGACGTCAAGCTCACTGGTCTATAGTTCCCTGGCTTGTCCTTACCACCTTTCTTAAACAGTGGCACCATGTTAGCCAACCTCCAGTCTTCTGGCACATAATTTGTCACTATCGATGATATAAGTATCTCAGCAAGGGGCCCAGCAATCACTTCCCTAGCTTCCCACAGAGTTCTCAGGTACACCTGATCAGGTCCTGGGGATTTATCCACCTTTATGCATTTCAAGACACCCAGTACTTCCTCCTCTGTAATATGGACATTTTGCAAGATGTCACCGTCTATTTCCCTACAGTTTATATCTTCTGTGTCCTTTTCCACAGTAAATAATGATGCAAAAATACTTGTTTAATATCTCCCCCATTTTCTGCAGCTCCACACAAAGGCCGCCTTACTGATCTTTGAGGGGCCCTATTCTCTCTCTAGTTATCCCTTTGTCCTTAATGTGTTTGTAAAAACCCTTTGGATTCTCCTTAACTCTATTTGCCAAAGCTATCTTACATCCCTGATTTCCCTCTTAAGTATATGCCTACTGCCTTTATACTCTAAGCATTCACTCAATTTATCTTGTCTATATATGACATATGCTTCCTTCTTTTTCTTAACCAAACCCTCAATTTCTTTCGTCATCCAGCATTCCCTATACCTACCAGCTTTCCCTTTCACCCTGACAGGAATATACTTTCTCTGGATTCTTGTTATCTCATTTCTGAATGCTTCCCATTTTCCAGCCGTCCCTTTACCTGTGAACATCTGCCTCCAATCAGCTTTTGAAAGTTCTTGCCTAATACCATCAAAATTAGTCTTTCTCCAATTTACAACTTCAACTTTTAGATCTGGTCTATCCTTTTCCATCATTATTTTAAATCTAATAGAATTATGGTCACTGGCTCCAAAGTGCTCCCCCACTGACACCTCAGTGACCGGAAAAATGAATACAAGCATGGACTACTTTCTAAACGGTGAGAAAATTCATAAAGCCAAAGTACAAAGGGATCTGGGAGTGCTAGTCGAGGATTCTCTAAAGGTCAACATGCAGGTTGAGTCCGTGATTAAGAAAGCGAATGCGATGTTGTCACTTATCTTAAGAGGGTTGGAATATAAAAGCACCATTGTGCTACTAGGACTTTATAAATCTCTGGTTAGGCCCCATTTGGAGTTCTGTGTCCAGTTTTGGTCCTCACACCTCAGGAGGGACATACTGGCACTGGAGCGTGTCCAGCAGACATTCACATGGATGATCCCTGGAATGGTAGGTCTAACATATGAGGAATGGCTGAGGATCCTGGGATTGTATTCATTGGAGTTTAGAAGGTTAAGGGGAGATCTAATAGAAACTTACAAGATAATACATGGCTTGGAGAGGGTGGACGCTAGGAAATTGTTTCCGTTAGGCGAGGAGACTAGGACCCATGGACACAGCCTGAGAATTAGAGGGGTAAATTCAGAACAGAGATGTGGAGACATTTCTTCAGCCAGAGAGTGCTGGGCCTGTGGAATTCATTGCCGCAGAGTGCAGTGGAGGCCGGGACGCTAAATGTCTTCAAGGCAGAGATTGATAAATTCTTGATGTCACAAGGAATTAAGGGCTACGGGGAGAATGGGGGTAAGTGGAGTTGAAATGCCCATCAGCCATGATTGAATGGCGGAGTGGACACGATGGGCCGAATGGCCTTACTTCCACTCCTACATCTTATGGTCTTATTGCCCAAGAGTAGGTCAGGTTTTGCACCTTCTCTAGTAGGTACATCCACAAACTGAATCAGAAAATTGTCTTGTACGCACTTAAGAAATTCCTCTCCATCCATACCCTTAACCTATGGCAGTCCCAGTCTATGTTTTGGAAAGTTAAAATCCCCTACCACAACCACCCTGTTATTCTTACAGATAACTGAGATCTCCTTACAAATTTGTTTCTCAAATTTCCCTCTGACTATTAGGGGGTCTTTAATAAAATCCCAATAAGGTGATCATCCCTTTCTTATTTCTCAGTTCCACCCAAATAACTTCCCTGGATGTATTTCTGGGAATATCCTCCCTCAGTACAGCTGTAATGCTATCCCTTATCAAAAACACCACTCCCCCTCCTCTCTTGCCTCCCTTTCTATTCTTCCTGTATCCTGGAACATTAAGCTGCCAGTCCTGCCCATTCCTGAGCCACGTTTGTGTAATTGTTATGATATCCCAGTCCCATGTTCCAAATCATGCCCTGAGTTCATTTGCCTTCCCGGTTAGGCCCCTTGCATTGAAATAAAGGCAGTTTAATTTTTCAGTCCAACCTTATTCTCTGCTTTGTCCCTGCCTGCCCTGACTGTTTGACTCACTTCTGTTCTCAGCTGTACCCGTCTCAGATCGATCTCTTTCCTCACTATCTCCCTGGGTCCCACCCCCCCACCTTACTAGTTTAAATCCTCCCAAGCAGCTCCAGCAAATCTCCCTGCCAGTATATTAGTCCCCTTCCAATTTAGGTGCAATCCGTCCTTCTTGTACACTCCTACCCCAGAACAGCTTCCAATGATCCAAAAATGTGCATCCTTCTCCCATACACCAGCTCTTCAGCCATGCATTCATCTGCTCTATCCTTCTATTCCTGCCCTCACTAGCACACAGGACCGGGAGTAATCCAGATAATACTACTGTCGAAGCCCTCCTTTTTAAACTTCTGCCTAACTCTCTGTATTCTCCATTCAGAATCTCAACCTTTTCCCTTCCTATGTCGTTGGTTCCATTTTGTACAATGACCTCTTGCTAGCCCCTTTCCCCCTTGAGAACATTCTGCACTCTCTCTGAGACACCCTTGATCCTGGCACCAGCAACACACCATTCTGATTTTTCGCTGCTGGCCACAGAAAAACCTGTCTTTACCTCGGACTAGAGAGTCCCCTAACACAATCGATCTCTTGGAACCCAATGTACCCCTAATTGCATTAAAGCCAATTTTAATACCAGAAACCTTGGCTGTTCATGCTACATTCCCTTGAGAATTCATACCCCCTACATTTGCCAAAACAGCATACTTGTTTGAAATGGGGATAGCCACAGAAGACTCCTGCACCACCTGCCTACCTCTCTTACCTTTCCTGGCGGTAAACCATCTATGTGACTGTATCTGCGACTTTTGTCCCTTCCTGTGACTGCCAACCATCACACCCCTTTGTTCTTGTGAATTCCTCATCCAACTATTCCACTCATTGTGATAGGATTTGCAAAATTCGCAACCAATGGCATTTAGTGCAGATTTTTTAATAAGATTACTTACAGTGTGGAAACAGGCCCTTCAGCCCAACAAGTCCACACCAACCCGCAGAAACGCAACACACCCAGACCTGTTCCCCTATATTTACCTCTTCATCTAACACTGTGGGCAATTTACCATGGCCAATTCACCTAACCTGCACATTTTTGGATCGTGGGAGGAAACCGGAGCACCCGGAAGAAACCCACACAGACATTGGGAGTATGTGCAAACTCCACACAGAGAGTCGCCTGACGTGGGAATTGAACCCGGGTCTCTGGCACTGTGAAGCAGCACTACTAACCACTGTGCCACCGTGCCACCCATATAATCCTCAGTAACCTGTAAACTCTACCTAAACTCCCACATCCGACAAGAAGAGCATATCATTCTACTAAGGGCCAGTTTTGCTTCTTCCAATCTACAGACCCAGAAAGTAGCACTGTCTTTTTCCTCTACAAAACACTGCTCCAAGCTAACTTAATACTTAAGGCTCCTATTTTTAAGTTTAATCAAGACACATTCCTCAATAATACATATAATCAAGAAAGGGTTTTTCCAACAATTGACAATGGATTCACGGTCAGCATTTGAGTCTTAAATCCAGATATTTTTGTTGAGTTTAAATTCTATCATCTGCCATGGTGAGATTCAAATCTGGGTGCCTCCAGAACATTAGCTGAGTCTCGAACTAATAGTCCATCCGTAATACCACGCCATTGCCTATGTTAGCACTGAAAACTCTGCACTACAAACAGAATGTGAACTGATTACCAGGAAATCCCATGTGTTAGATCCAAATTTCAAAAGTCAGTATTTCAGTCTACCCCATGGGTTTCAGCCCAAAGGCTACTGTTAAATTATCCCTGCACACACCCATCTTCAAATGTAATCAGAAATTATGGAAATACTCCTCCTCCTGGAAACAAGCAATCAAAAGCATCACAATGGCTGTTGACTAATGAAGTATTTGCCATTATTCAAACTCCATTCCCAAAATCATCTGTTTAAAATTATTGCAGCAAGTAAATTAATCTATGCATAATTATCTGCCATCACCATGAATGATCGCATTTGCAAAAAATGCTTATTTTGTCCAACCAGTTATCAAAAACCTTCAGACAAAAGGCATAACAGGTTTTGTAGATTTGGTGCAGATATTAATGCTTTCAATACCCTTTTATTTGGCTGGAATAAAATGCAAACACATAATATTATATTCAGTACACTAGATTATATCTTGATTTCCTACTTTTATTGTAAGATTACATTCTGAACTGATTAAATCTTCAAATTTTATTATTTTGCAAAGATGTTACCGATTATTGCAAACACATGTAATGGTACTAAGGCATCATTATGCTTTATAAAAAGACAATGACATATATTAACAAGCACAATTTTCATATTGCAAGATGCCCAAAGAACCATGACATCAATGTTGTTTTTTTTAAATGCAGAAAAACCTGGCATCCAAATTCATTCACCCTTCCAAGAAAGCTCTACAAACAGCAAAGTAATGCATGTCCAGATAATCTATTTCAATGATGTGAGTAGAGAGTTAATTGATCTGCAAAGGATTCCACTATTTTAGAAATAGTGGTTTGGGATGGCCTGCCTACAACTAAAGAGGGTAGAAAGGGACTCTGTTTATGGATTAATCTGAAAGTTAGATGCCAACACATTTGACAGAGCAGCATTAGTTCACTGTTACAAGAGTGTCAGTATGATGTCCTTACAAGCTGACTCAAATCCGAACTGACACCCTGGGCTTTACAAACAAAAAGCAACTTCTGAACATTTCCCAGTGTAGTCAGAGGTCAAGTGAAATATCAAGAGATACAAGAATTAAAGAACGTCGATTCTCCTGCTCCTTGGATGCCGCCTGACCTGCAGCGCTTTTCCAGCAACACATTTTTCAGCTCTGATCTCTAGCATCTGCAGTCCTCACTTTCTCAACACCTAGCTACTATCAGTCCTGGGGAAGGGTCACTGATTCGAAGTGTTAACTCTGCGTTTTCTCCAAGCTGTTGCCAGACCTGCTGAGTTTCTCCAGCAATGTCTTTCTTGTTTCAGGTCTTCAGCATCCGCAGTTCTTTGTTTCAACCTGTTGTTTAAAAAAGTGCTATATTGACTGACCTTAACTGGATGACGTACGTTGAAAAGGAAATTTCAAACTATTCAAATCCCGAGTCGTTAGATATTTCAAGTAGTTCAACCCTACAAAAAACTCAAGTGCAAAGTTTAATCTTCGGATCTATTTAACTTAATCAAGTAGAAAATCTTAGGACACAAAACTCCTGTTTAATAATCAGTTGAAGAGTGGCAGAAAGCAGATCATGCGGTCAAAACCTCTGATTGTCACGATGGTATCAATCGTGAGGTAATTTTGGAAGCTACATCGGGAACAGGAAGAGGTGCAGAATTGGAGTGAGCTCGCACCTTCCCGGGGAGAATGGGTGTTACAATCGAAGGACAAGGGGCGCTTTTGTCTGAGGGGGCGGGGCAAGGAGTGGGCGTGTCAAAAGGACAGCGGCAACTGTGGCTGCGCGAGGAATGGCTCTACGGCGTCCGCTTTTCGCTTACATAAAATGGCCGCTAGTGCCGCTCCGGTTCATTGTTGCGACGCTGGTGCCGCAGCAGCTGTTGGTATCGCTTATGGCTGAAGCTGTTGCGCCTGTGCAGGTGGATCACTCGTCACCGACAATGACCACTACCCCGGTTGTCGTGCCCGTTCCCGCGACCACCGACATGGCGCCGCCTCCTCACCCCGCCGTGGCCACCAAGCGGAAAAGCGCTTACCGTCCGCAGAAAGCGGCCACCGTTGCCACGGTGGCTGAGCACATCCTGGAGGCGGTGGCTGTTACCAAAGACCGCCAGGGTCCCGCGACTTTGGCTACTATGATGAGGAAGACCATCTCGGCCGCCAACTACGACGTGGAGGGGTGCGGTCCCCGGCCCAGCCAGTCCACCGTGAGGTCGCCGCCCAGTAAAAACCCGTCGGCACATGCCGGGGCCCCCGGTTCCTTCCAAATGGTTAAGGAGCGGGAGGTGGAGGAGAGTTCAGCCCGGAAAAAGTCCGGAGTCAGGAAGCGATCTCCGAAAAGAGCTGCGGCGTCGGCCAAAATGTTGCGTCGTTACCCCAAGGCGTCGAAAACTCTTAAAAGGCTGACGTCCAAGCCGAAGAAAAACGCCGCTTGCCGGCCAGCCACAAGCAGATGCGCCGGACGGAAGCAGAGAAGGTAGAGCCGGTGGCTCAAGGACGGACGGAGAAAGGCTCTTCTCAGAACCTCTTAAAACATTTCCACAAAAGAAGCTAACGGACCTTAATTGGATCTAGTTATTTTTAAAAAAAGTGTTGTTAGTGCGTAGCGGCGGAATTTACTAAACATTTACCTAGAAAACCTTTGTCGTGTTAAAACTAAACGGCCATAAAATAAAACTGCTGTTCCTTAACTTTGCTGTGGGACTTGTGTACTTTCTTCTAATCCAGTGAATGAGCTCCTCCCATCGGTGCGTCAGCTACGAGGCAATAGAAATGAGAATTAGTGTTAGACAAAATTGATAGTATCCTTCCTTGCACCAGCATCTTGATTTAGTAATACAGGTCTAGCTGTGGTTTTAATGAACACTTGGGTGTTTCTTTTGTTCCTGGTGGTGGAAATTGAATAAAGATTCGCGCACCTTGTGTCACACACCTGTACGCACACAACATGGGTGCTGGGGAAAAATAAGCACTACCGCAGTTAGGCAGGTAGTGTGGGGGTAATTTTAAAAAAAGAAAAAAATTAAACAGGACATCCTACTTCACTGTGAGCTAGCTCTAAGGGAGCTGGATCAGAGTCAAGGACTCTCCATTGTCAGATATATAAGGTTATTTCTGCACAGTAGGTGTACAAAAGCATCTAATTTGAAATTAGAAAAAAAACAAAGTGTGAAACTCTGGACAAAATGTTGATTGTTACTAAACCTACTTGAGTTTCCCTAATATTTACACAATACCAGTTTATAATCACGACAGGTTTATTTATTATTCCGGAGCGCTGCTCCTTCGTCAGGTGAATAGATAGTTACCTGTGGACGGAGAAGGGTAGCTGAAATTCACCGCAAGGACAATGGCGAGATTCGGCTGCCGAGATCTGCTCTCCCACTGTGTCCCGTCAAGAGCGCCATCAGAAGATGGATGAGAGAGAAGCCTCGGTGGCGCGATTGTGAATCGTAAAAGTCAAAGGTTCCGTCATGCGCCATTTCTGATTGGCCCAGACCACCGAGCGAGCGAAAATCATCGGAACGGTTATTATTTGGAAGGGGGCAATTGACCAATAGAAAAACGTCTCTCGCAGATTCCTCATTAGCATTAAGGCCCCTATATAAATGTGGCAGGCGGACAGCGTCAGTTACGCTGAATTTGTTGTGATTGAAAGTCATGCCTGAGTCGGCGGCTGCAGCAAAGAGCGCTGCGTCCCGAAAGGCACCGAAGCAGTCGCTTAACAAAGTCAGCAAGAAGCTGCCCAAGAAGCGAAAGAAGACTCGCAAACAGAGCTATTCGACCTATGTGTACCGGGTGCTGACCCAGGTCCATCCTTCTACAAGAATTTCGTCGAAGGCCATGAATGTCATGAACTCGTTCGTCATCGACATCTTTGAGCGCATCGCCTCCGAGGCTTCGCACCTGATTCACTACAACAAGCGCCAGACCATATCGGCCAGAGAAATTCAGAACGCCGTCCGCCTTATGTTACCGGGCGAGCTAGCCAAGCACGCTGTGTCTGAAGGCACAAAAGCGGTCACCAAATACACCAGTTCCGCTTAGATCCGCTACCCTAGTGAAAATGAATGGTATCTCACTTGCAACAAAACGGACATAAAAGGCTCTTTTAAGAGCCGCACACTACTACCAACGGAGGGCTAAGATCAAAATGTCCGATCAACTTGTATTGCTTTACAGCAAGATGACTGAGACACTTTGGAAAGCTACATGAATTTATAAGTCAAACCTTTAATCACAAATTGTAAAAGGTTCAGCGCAACACCGAGATGGCTCAGCTCTGCACCGTTGTTGTTTCCTACGAGCATTTTTTATATACACCTGATTCAGCTCCACGAAATCCATGGTGTCATTTGCCTTAACAGTTTCTATTGTATTATAGATGTCAAGATTGAACGAGTAGATGCTTCAAATGTCTGCTTTTAAAAATAAATTCTGAAAAGGTGTGCAATTTTTACCTTTGAATTTTTCTTTACAGTAACTATTGTTCTTGTGTAGAATGACAAACATATGGAAAGACGCCACTACCGGGTCTTCCAAAGGAAGTGTCCAATTAGGCCCACAGACAGCCCTTTTCTTCAGTCACAGGTTTTTTTTAATCTACTTTTCAAGTCGATAACCAACCAACTTTTTGGAAGTTACGGTCAAACTTAGTTTAATTGTTCTTTCACATAGTTTTGTTCTCGGACATTAAAAAAATTCAGGCCTCTTTGCCAATTTTCTAAAAATTCACTTTTAAAATCACTGTTTCCAAAAGGTTACACCAGATATGTCATCTTAAAATTATCCCATGGATGATCAGTTGTTCAGTTCAAATGTACACATTTTGAAATTGCAGTTTTGATAATTATAGAGTCATAGAGATGTACAGCACGGAAACAGATTTCGAAGCTACTTGGATGCTGCCTGAACTGCTGTGCTCTTCCAGCACCACTAATCCAGAATCTGGTTTCCAGCATCTGCAGTCATTGTTTTTACCGAGTTTTTTCCATCCAACCCGTCCATGCCAACCAGATGTCCCAACCCAATCTAGTCCCACCTGCCAGCACCCGGCCCATATTCCTCCAAACCCTTCCTATTCATATACCCATCCAAATGCCTCTTAAATGTTGCAATTGTCCAGCCTCCACCACATCCACTGGCAGCTCATTCCATACATGTACCACCGTCTGCGTGAAAACATTGCCTCTTGGGTCTCTTATATCTTTCCACTCTCACTCTAAAACTATGCCCTCTAGTTCTGACTCCTGACTTTGTCTATTTATCCTATGCCTCTCATGATTTTATAAACCTCTATAAGGTCACCCCTCAGCCTCCAATGCTCCAGGGAAAACAGCCCAACCTCTCCCTATAGCTCAAAACCTCCAAGCCTGGCAACATCCTTGTAAATCTTTTCTGAACCCTTTCAAGTTTCACAACATATTTTCAATAGGAAGGAGACCAAAATAATAAAGAAATCTGAAGACAAACTGAAGTTTTTTTGTAAAAAATAAACTTTTCAATTGGTCATTCTGCTTTCAATATTCCAATAGTGGCCTAACCAATGTCCTGTACAGCCACAACATGACCTCCCAATTCTTGTACTCAATACTCTGACCAATAATCTACTTATCTATCTGTGACTCCACTTGCAAGGAGCTATGTACGTGCATTTCAAGGTTTCTTTGTTCAGCAACTCTCCCTAGGACCCTACCATTAAGTGTATAAGTCCTACTAAGATTTGCTTTACCAAAATGCAGCACCTCACATTTATCTAAATTAAACTCCATCTGCCATCAGCCCATTGGCCCATCTGGTCATGATCCTGTTGTAATCTGAGGTAACCTTCTTCGCTGTCCACTACACCTCCAATTTTGGTCTCATCGCAAACTTACTAATTATACCTCTTGCATTCACATCCAAATCCTTTTCTGTAAATGACAAAAAGTAGTGGACCCAGCGCCATCCTTGTGGCACTCCACTGGTCACAGGCCTCCAAGTCTGAAAAACAACCCTCCATCACCACCCTCTGTCTTCTACCTTTGAGCCAGTTCTGTATCCAAATGGCTGTTTCTTCCATGAGATCTAACCTTGCTGATCAGTCTCCCATGGGAACCTGGTCAAATGCCTTACTGAAGTCAGGACAGTTATTTTTACAAGGGGCGCCATTAAGTTTTGATATGGACAGAATCATGTCATGTATGGAATACAGCCTCCAGCTATCATGTATGGAACCATATCTCATGAATTAGAACTCAGTTCAAAAATGCTGAACCTGCCCCAGCCCTAACTCTACACACTTTCAAAGTGGTCAGTTTGATAGTCAAGTGTTTGCTGGAAGCTTTACTATCAATTAAACCTGCATAAAGTTTGTTAATCTCTGGAAACTCTGGTGCATGGTTTCACCGAGATATCGTAGGATGTTTAAGTTGATTGAGATATGTTTACTCACTCAAACATCGAGCAAATAGAATGATGAGCGCATGCTGGATTCTGTAATCGTTATCTGAAAATGGCCACGACTCCTCTGCCCTTGCCAATGATGTTATTAAGGCATTATCACTGAAATAATAAAGAAATCTGAAAACAAACTGAAGTTTTTTTGTAAAAAATAAACTTTTCAATTGGTCATTCTGCTTGATAATGATAAAGGCAATGATAAAGCTCTGGTGGTATGTTTGTGTGGCAATAAGAAACAGACTAACTTTATTTGGTGCCCTTGACTCTTGGAAATAATGTCACTTAAGATAAGAAATGTCAAAGAGATACGATCAAATATAATGAGGGTAAAGATAAGTATTTGTAGAACTATTTGGTTGCATTTGTTAGTGACTGGTTTGGTGTTGTAATAAGCATTTTTTAAATAAAAAGTTATAAGTTTTACTTAACCCAGTCATATCTACTTATGTTTCAGTCACACCTCCTTCCATCTTCTCAGCTTCTTGAGGCCCACAACTCCACCTTATTCCCATTCTCTAGATAAATAAATTTCTTCTGAATTCCCTAATGTATATCTTCATGACTATCTTATACTAGTTGACCTCTACCACATGAGAGAGGACATGCTCTTTTTATCTGCCTTTCAGAATTTTTAAGGCCACTCCTCAGCTGCCTTTTTTGAGAAGAAAGAAAATTGAATTTGTCACCAATTTGCTTATATGTATACATACAAAAGCATTTTGTTCTCATCCTTGCAAGTTCTGCACCCTCTCCAATGAATATTTGCTTTATTGGTAATATGGCAACCAGAATTTTTCATCATCAAGTGCTGCAGTATAGTTCAATTTGATAGAGTTGAAAAATAACTTGTCTATTTTTCAAGTCTGTACTTAATCTTTTTTCAAAGAAAACTGGGTGTTTGGTTTGCATTATTTAATGGTCTTGATAACGAATGACCTTTACTTAGTTGTGCATTAGTACTCAGAGATGACTTTGTTTTCTCTGTCTTGCATTGAATTGATTTTGAATAGCTCTATGAAATCTCTTCTCAGAATTCTGTTCACTAAGAATCGTAGGGAACCCTTAGGAAGCAGCGATCATAATATGGTAGAGTTCAGTCTGGAGTTTGAAAGAGAGAAGGCAAAATCGGATGTAATGGTGTTACAGTTAAATAAAGGTAATTATGAGGGCATGAGAGAGGAACTGACAAAAATAGACTGGAAGCAGAGGCTTGTGGGGAAGACAGTAGAGCAAAAATGCCAGGAGTTTGTCGGTATAACTAAGGACACTGTACAGAGGTTCATCCCCAAGAAAAGAAAGATTATCCAGGGAGGGATTAGACAGCCATGGCTGACAAAGGAAGTCAGGAAATGTATTAAAGAAAAAGAGAGATCCTATAAAGTGGCCAAGAGCAGTGGGAAATCGGAAGATTGGGAAGGCTACAAAAACAAACTGAGGATAACAAAGAGAGTAATAAGAAAGGAGAGGATCAAATATGAAGGTAGGCTAGCCAGTAATATTAGAAACGATAGTAAAAGTTTCTTTCAATACATAAGAAACAAACAACAGACAAAAGTAGACATTGGGCCACTTCAAACTGATGCTGGAAGCCTAGTGATGGGAGGTAAGGAAATAGCAGGAGAACTTAACAAGTACTTTGCGTCAGTTTTCACAGTGGAAGACATGAGTAATATCCCAACAATTAAAGGGAGTCAGGAGGCTGAGTTGAGTATGGTTGTCATTACAAAAGAGTAGTGCTAGAAAAGCTAAAAAGTCTTAAAATTGATAAATCTCCTGGCCCCGATGGGATACATCCTGGAGTTCTGAGAGAGGTGGCTGAGGAAATAGCGGAGGCACTGGTTGAGATCTTTCAAGAGTCACTGGAGTCACAGAAAGTCCCGGATGATTGGAAGATCGTGGTTGTAACCCCATTGTTCAGGAAAGGATCAAGACAAAAGATGGAAAATTATAGGCCAATTAGCCTAACCTCGGTTGTTGGTAAAATTCTAGAATCCATCATTAAGGATGAGGTTTCTAAATTCTTAGAAGAGCAGAGTCTGTTAGAACAAGTCAACATGGATTTACTAAGGGGAGGTCATGCCTGACAAACCTGTTGGTATTCTTTGAAGAGATGACAAGCAGGTTAGATCAGGGAAACACAGTGGATGTGGTCTATCTAAACTTCCAAAAGGCCTTTGATAAGGTGCCACACGGGAGGCTGCTGAGCATGGTGAGGGCCCATGGTGTTCGAGGTGAGCTACTGGGATGGATTGAGGATTGGCTGTCTGACAGAAGGCAGAGAGTTGGGATAAAAGGTTCTTTTTCAGAATGGCAGCCGGTGACAAGCGGTGTCCCGCTGGGTTCAGTGTTGGGGCCACAGCTGTTCGCATTATATATTAATGATCTGGATGAAGGGACTGGGGGCATTCTAGCGAAGTTTGCCAATGATACGAAGATAGGTGGACAGGCAGGTAGTACTGAGGAAGTGGGGAGGCTGCAGAAGGATCTAGACAGTTTGGGAGAGTGGTCCAGGAAATGGCTGATGGAATTCAATGTGAACAAATGCGAGGTCTTGCACTTTGGCAAAAAGAATAAAAGCACAGACTACTTTCTAAACGGTGAGAAAATTCGTAAAGCCAAATTACAAAGGGATCTGGGAGTGCTGGTCGAGGATTCTCTAAAGGTCAACATGCAGGTTGAGTCTGTGATTAAGAAAGCGAATGCGATGTTGTCACTTATCTCAAGAGGGTTGGAATATAAAAACATCATTGTGCTACTTGGACTTTATAAAGCTCTGGTTAGGCCCCATTTGGAGTACTGTGTCCAGTTTTGGTCCCCACACCTCAGGAAGGACATACTGGCACTGGAACGTGTCCAGCGGACATTCACATGGATGATCCCTGGAATGGTAGGTCTAACATATGAGGAACGGCTGAGGATCTTGGGATTGTATTCATTGGAGTTTAGAAGATTAAGGGGAGACTTAATAGAGACGTACAAGATAATACATGGCTTGGAAAGGGTGGATGCTAGGAAATTGTTTCCGTTAGGTGAGGAGACTAGGACCCGTGGACACAGCCTTAGAATTAGAGGGGGTAAAGTCAGAACAGAAATGCGGAGACATTTCTTCAGCCAGAGAGTGGTGGGCCTGTGGAATTCATTGCCGCAAGGTGTAGTGGAGGCCGGGACGCTAAATGTCTTCAAGGCAGAGATTGATAGATTCTTGTTGTCTCGGGGAATTAAGGGCTACGGGGAGAATGCGGGTAAGTGGAGTTGAAGTGCCCAGCAGCCATGATTGAATGGCGGAGTGGACTCGATGGGCTGAATGGCCTTACTTCCACTCCTATGTCTTATGGTCTATGGTCTTATATAGTTTCCCGAAACTATACAAGTGACCAAAATCCTCTGGCCCAGAATCATCATTTAGGATAGAGCTTTAAACTAAATAGTGAGGCTGTGGGTGGGTTCCGTGGAAAATTATGAGAAATGTTTAAGCTGGAGGGCTGAGGTTATTAAAGTTTCCTGAACAAGTACTTGGACAAAGAATATGGAAAGGGTTAGGAATCTAACTTCAGAGACAACAAATAAGGGCACAACTGTTAGAAGGGGGTATAATGCAGGTATAATGCAATGGGATACACATCCTATAAGAAGAACAGGTGGATGGGCAGAAAGGGCCAGGTTGCCTTGTTAGTAAGAAACGGAATTAAATCCATTACAAGAAGTGATAGAAAGTTGGAAGTTGCAGAATCTGTGGAGTAGAGTTGAAGAACCAAAAAAGGAGAAATGATTCTGATGGGTGTTGTGTACAGGCTCCTAGCAGCAGTCAGGATGTGGGAAAGAAAATAAATCAGGAGATAAAAATGGGGGACTTCAATATGCAGGCGGACTGGAAAATCCACCGTTAATCTCAAGAAAAGGAATTTGTAGAATGTGAGATTTGCTTTTAGAGCAGCTTGTGAAAAACCCACTGCAGAACAGGCAATTCTGGATTTAGTATTGTGCATTAGGGAGCTGAAAGTGAAGGAACCCTAGGGGACAGTGACTATAATATGATGGAACTCACCCTGCAATTTAAGAAAGAGAAACTGGAATCTGATGTAATGGCATTTGGGAGGTTACGTTGCAGCTGTACAGGACATTGGTTAGGTCCTTGTTGGAATATTACGAGCAATTCTGGTCTCCTTCCTATCCAAAAAATGTTGTGAAACTTGAAAGGGTTCAGAAAAGGTTTACAAGGGTGTTGCCAGGGTTGGAGGATTTGAGCTATAGGGAGAGGCTGAACAGGCTGGGACTGTTTTCTCTGGAGGTGTCAGAGGCTGAGGGGTGACCTTATAGAGATTTACAAAATTATGAGGGGCATGGATCGGGTAAATAAGCAAAATCTTTTCCCTGGGGTCAGGGAGTCCAGAATTAGAGGGCATAGGTTTAGGGTGAGAGGGGAAATATATAAAAGAGATCGAAGGGGCAACTTTTTCACACGGGGTTGGTATGTGTATAGAATGAGCTGCCAGAGGAAGTGGTGGAGGCTGGTAAAACTGCAACATTTAAGAGGCATTTGGATGGGTATATATAAGTAGGAAGGATTTGGAGGGATATGCGCTGGGTGTTGGCAGGTGGGACAAGATTGGGTTGGGAATCCGGTCAGCATGGACAGGTTGGACCGAAGGGTCTGTTCCCATGCTGTACATCTCTATGACATGAGTGAGGAGCTGGACATTGTTGATCAGAGGGGACCCTGCCAGGGAAGACAGTGGAGCAGCAATGGCAGGAGTTTATGAGGCTAAACTGGGGAGTGACAGCAGTAGATCATCCCAAGGAAGAAGAAACATACAAAGGGGAGGACAAGGCAACCATGCTTGAAGTACAGTATGAAAGCAAAAGAAAAAGCATACAATGAGGCGACTTTTAGTGGGAAGACAGCAGTTTGGGAAACGTTTAAAAACCAACAGACAACTAAAAAGGTAAGTGGGATAAAATAAAATATGAGAATAAGCTAGCTGGTGATATAAAGGATGACTGCAACCTTTTTTTGAAGATGCGGAGGTGTCAGTGTTGAACTGAGGTGGACAAAGTCAGAAGTCACATAACACTAGATGATAGTCCACCAGGTTTATTTGAAATCACAAGCTTTTAGAGAGCCACCCGTTCGTCAGTTGCATTAACGGAGAAGCACACAGTCACAGGGTTTATAGGCAGAGAGATCAAAAGATTATACAAGTGGTGTGAGTGGAGTGTCACAAAATAAGTCTTTACAGGTGACCAAGAGTATTAGACGCTGAGTAAATTGTCAACAGTTGAATAGCCAGCGAAAAGAATTACTTATGATTCGCTGATTATTCTGCAGTTTGGCACTTTATTCACCGTCTAACACTCGCAGAGAATATTGAGAGGCCTGATTACAGTGAACAGGAGTAGTAAGAAACTAAGACCCGTGAGCACAATTTCAGTGTGAGAGGACGACTCTTTAGAACTGAGACCAGGAGGAATTTCGTCAGCCAGAGGATGATTAATCTGTGTAATTTATCACCGTAAAGGGTTGTGGAGGACAAGTCATTGAGTGTATGTATCATAGAGATAGGTAGGCACTTGGTTGATAAGGGGGTCGAAGGATTATGGGGTTTGAATTTGCAACGTATTATTTTTGTTTCTGATCGGGGGAGAAAACCCTCTAATAAATCAAATAATTACAAATGCTGGAACTCTGAAAGAGAAACAGAAAATGCTGGATACTCTCAGCAGGTCTGGCAGTATCTATAGAGGAGAACTGAGTTAATGTTTCGGGTCCGGTGACCCATCTTCAGAATTGGAGGAGAAAGTGAGGACTGCATATGCTGGAGATCAGAGCTGAAAATGTGTTGCTGGAAAAGCGCAGCAGGTCAGGCAGCATCCAAGGAGCAGGAGAAGAAGGGCTCATGTCCAAAACGTCGATTCTCCTGCTCCTTGGATGCTGCCTGACCTGCTGCGCTTTTCCAGCAACACATTTTCAGCATCTTCAGAATTGGCCAAGTCCTATTTGTAGGTAAAAACAATGACTGCTCCTGATGAAGGGCTTTTGCCCGAAACGTCGATTTTACTGCTCCTCGGATGCTGCCTGAACTGCTGTGCTCTTCCAGCACCACTAATCCCAAATCCTATTTCTGTCCCGCTGCAATGATCCCACAACCGTTGGTGATGAATATGCAAATTGAGGATGAAAAGGGGACCGTTTCCCATTCGCTAAACATTTGGACAGTTTTCAGCTTTCCTCGACCAATCCGAAACAATGATGGCTAGATTAACCAATGAGAAAGGTCCGCTTTTGCATTCCACCGATTGCTATAAAAAGGGAGTGGACCGCGTTGGTATTCCATCGAAAGTACTGATATAACATTAACAACTTTCAATAAATCGAAGAATGTCCGGTCGTGGTAAAACCGGAGGAAAAGGTCGGGCTAAGGCTAAGACCCGTTCGTCTCGAGCCGGCCTACAGTTCCCGGTAGGTCGAATCCACCGCCTGCTGCGTAAAGGGCATTATGCCGAGCGAGTTGGGGCTGGTGCCCCAGTTTATTTAGCTGCAGTTCTCGAGTACCTGACTGCAGAGATCCTCGAGTTGGCGGGCAACGCGGCCCGGGACAATAAGAAGAGCCGCATCATTCCCCGCCACCTGCAGCTCGCTATCCGCAACGACGAGGAGCTCAACAAGCTGCTGGGAGGGGTCACCATCGCCCAAGGCGGCGTCCTGCCCAACATCCAGGCCGTGCTGCTGCCCAAGAAAACCGGGCACCCCAGCAAGGTCTACGCCTGAAGGGTGATATCTGAGGAACGAACATCAGTTCAACGCAACAACGAAATAAAACCAAAGGCTCTTTTCAGAGCCACTCAACTCCTCCTAAAAAGTTTAACCAGACTGTCGATTCGAAATGTAATATTGAATAAATTGAAGAATGCTCTTCCATTTTCCCTCTGGGAAATAATTTTATTAATTTAGTGTTGAGATGATTTCTAGGAATAGGTTGAAAATAACGGTAATAAATTAAACGTCTGTCTGGGTACTTAGCAAGTAATGTAAAGAACAGGAGCACGGCTTTTGTTCTGAATATTTATTTTTGTTGTGTTATTATACAAATTTGAGGAAATGGGGTATGTTGTGTGATGTGGCTTAGAAGTTAAGATTAAGCGGACTGTGAGGGGGAATCTGTTCACTGTCCGTCTTTTGCCCGACTGACGCTTGGTTCAGGCTGATGTTAAGAGTCAGGGAACATTTGGAGGTGGCAGTGACCAAAGAGAGGCCGCGGAAAGCAAAGTGGTAATGTGATTTTAGTTTTTAGTTCATCTCTTTAATATCTTGCCCCCTTGTGAAGTAATCATTTTCCCCTCCTCCCAGGACCCTTTTCTATTTAACCCTATATTACATGCATGGACTGTTAAATTCTGGGATCATTTTGATCTTTAAAAAAGGCATTGGTCTGCACTCTTGACTAATAAAATGTAAGCGAAATGTTCTGACCATTGAAGTCTAATTCTACGCATTTGCAATGGCCCAAATTCATTTACACGGAAGTTTATAATTTTATTCGGGCGCTCGTTTTCGTAAGTTTGTGTCTTCGGTTACTTTCAAATCTCTAAATTTAAAGGGAGGGGGCAGAAACTAGGTGGTGCAGGAGCGAGGATTTGGAGGCTTCCTGATGTCTAATGGTATAAACTATAAAACGATTGTAAATAATCTGGAGTTGAACTTTATAAACTTATGGTCACATGAGTGGGTTCCACATGCCGTTAAAGGTTCTGAGGACTGCATTGGTTTAAATTTGAACTGGTGAATGCCCTTGGAGCAATGGAGCCACCTTTTGTGGCGATTTGCCACAGTGCCATTGAAAAGTTAAAGGTAATACTGGGGAGAAATATTTTTACATGAATTCGAGCATTCGGCCCAGCTCTTGCTGAGATTTGCTTTTAACCACACATTTTATGCATGTGCCAAAATAAAAAATAAGGTGTCTCTATCTGATTTTTTCTTTAGTTGTCCCAATTAACCACTATTTTGTCCAACGTTGTTGGTATCCTCCATTGTTTTACAAAGTGCACAATTACATCAAAACCTCTCACTAGCCTTGCCAGAACTTAAGCCCATATCAGGCTGATTTAAAACCTTTCACAGTAATCACATCAGTAATATTTCAGCACTACAATCTTTCACCAAAATAATTCGTGGCTCTTAAAAGAGCCGTTGGTTTCGTTTGTCTGATGCACGTAACTAACAAGAAATTCATGCACGCTCCCCACGAATACGGCGAGCTAGATGGATATCTTTGGGCATTATGGTGACCCGCTTGGCGTGGATAGCACACAAGTTAGTGTCTTCGAACAGGCCGACCAGATAAGCCTCGCTCGCCTCCTGCAGCGCCATGACGGCCGAGCTCTGGAAACGCAGATCCGTCTTGAAATCCTGGGCGATTTCTCGCACCAGACGTTGAAAGGGCAACTTACGGATGAGCAACTCGGTGGACTTCTGATAACGGCGGATCTCCCGCAGAGCAACAGTGCCGGGTCGGTAGCGGTGCGGCTTCTTCACCCCACCAGTCGCCGGAGCGCTCTTACGAGCAGCTTTTGTGGCCAGCTGCTTTCGAGGAGCTTTACCCCCAGTGGATTTGCGAGCTGTTTGCTTAGTCCTAGCCATTTCCGTCCAACTCCAAATACTTGCACCTAACTCCAATTGCGGGAACCACAGCCTGACGGCTCCTTTTATAGGAACGGGGGTGCCGTCTCCACCTTCTCATTGGCTGGGAACTCGATAAAGCTCCATACCCCATTGGTAAGTTTTTCAATCCTTCCCCTCTTCCCCCTCCCCCCTCCCCCCCCCCCCCGGTCCCGGCACAAAACCGAAAAAGAGCGGGAAAAAAAAGCGCTCACAAATTAAAATGGTACAGTTTCTAAAACAGGAGCCGGCTCAACAATAAGAGATTGTTAACTTTAAATCCAAACCATGACACGCTGGCAACCGAAACACGGGCCTGACCGACCGCACCACTCAAACAGGCGAATATATCGCTGGAAATGTGGAGCACAAAGATATGCTAACAGTATACAACAAACTCGTGCAATCTACAAAGTTAAAAATCACACAACACCAGGTTATAATCCAACAGGTTTAATTGGAAGCACTAGCTTTCGGAACACTGTTCCTTCATCAGGTGGTTGATGAAGGGCCTGATGAACAATCACCTGATGAAGGAGCAGTGTTCCGAAAGGTAGTGCTTCCAATTAAACCTGTTGGACTATAACCTGGTGTTGTGTGATTTTTAACTTTATACACCCCAGTCCAACACCGGCATCTCCAAATCATGTGTGATGTATTTCACTTGCGGCAACTTTGGCAATGACAGTGAGCCTTCGGTAACCACAACTTAGTTTACGTGAAATGGAAATCGATTACAAAAACCAAAGTTTAAACACAAGTAAAAAATAAAACGCGGTAAAATTGGGACTAAATGAAGGACTACTCTCCACTCAAAATGGCAAGTATACTCTTGGAAACGTGAAGCATAAAAATGCAGCTACTAGTATATAATAAACGTGTAGGAGAAAGTGAGGACTGCAGATGCTGGAGATCAGAGCTGAAAAATGTGTTTCCTGAAGAAGGGCTTATGCCCGAAACGTCGATTCTCCTGCTCCTACAATAAACGTGTGTTTATTTCACTTGTGACAATCAGGACGATGACAGCGAAACATCAGGAACCACAATCTTCTTTAAATTAATAAAAGGTACATCGATTACAAATCCAATCAATTTACACATATAATATAAAACGCAGGTAAAATTGCGACTAAAATAAACTGGACTGTACGCCATGAATTGTCTGCTGAAAAAGTGAAATAGAAAGTACAATAACAATATTTTTAAAAAGTGTTTATTTCTCTTGCGGTGGCCAGGACAGTGACAGCCAGCCGTTAGAAACAATCTATTTTAAATTAATAGTACAATTACAAAACCATTAAACGTCAAAACAATGTAAAAACTAAACGCTGATAAAATTGACTATAAGCAGCGATGCAGTGGACGATCAAAATTCAACTGTCCGGGTAAAGCTTTTTAAATTTCTTCCTTAAATGAGCAATAGTTCCTTTTGGATACTGTTGAGTGGCTCTGAAAAGAGCCTTTGGGCTAACAGTTTTACTCTTAACATCGTCTCGCAAGACACCTCATTTGCAACTGGTGTACTTGGTGACCGCCTTGGTACCCTCGGAGACAGCGTGTTTGGCCAGCTCACCGGGGAGCAGCAGGCGGACTGTGGTCTGTATTTCCCGGGAGGAGATGGTCTGCCGCTTACTGTAGCGGATGAGGCGGGAGGCCTCGCAGGCGATTCGCTCGAAAATGTCGTTCACAAACGAATTGACGACACTCATAGCGGAGGACGAAATGCCGGTGTCAGGGTGGACCTGCTTCAATACCTTGTAGATATAGATGCTGTAGCTCTCCTTCCGGCTCTTCTTGCGCTTTTTCTCGCCTTTGACGCGTTTCTTGGTTGCCGCTTTCTTGGGACCCTTCTTGGGCGCCATGCCCTTGGCCGCTGCTTCAGGCATCTTGTTAAATGAAGGTAGTTTGAGGTGAACAAAGTCGCCTTGAGTGCCCGCTTTAATAGCTCCGTGTATGTAAATAAGGGATCAGAAAGTGGGGGATTCCTATTGGTCAAGAACATAATATTTGAATGTATCAATTGTGTGCTCAGAACAATGGATGCCAATGTACCAATCAGAAGCATTTTAGATTTCCCGCCATACTCCCAGTCTTTTAGACATGGTCTGAGGGAAATGGGTGGGCCAGGGTGGGGGTGGGGGGAACAACAGCACATGAAATCCAACATAATTCATGGGTACCAAAAAAGGAAGGAGAAAAGAAAGGCTCCACAAATCCAGAAACTATGGAGAGGGAATCAGAATTAAATGACTATGTCCAATTAGGTTTTATAGTGCCTTTGAATTTTTTACGACATTGAAAGAGACCCTTCTGCCCATCGTCTCTCCAAGTCATCCAGCATCCAATTATTCTGATCCCATTGTCCAGCATTTGGTCTGTCGCCCTCCGTTAAGGCGTTTCAATTGCTCATTATCAGAAAAGCTTTGAGTTTTCCCGCCTCTAGCACCCTTTTAGGCAGTGAGTTCCATTACCAAACCAACCCTCTGGTCAAAATTGCTATCTCAAGATCACCTATCCTTGCTTATGTCCCTGCTTATTGATTCCATTACTGAAGGGAAAGGTTCACGCTATCTGTGCACCACTAAACTTTATACACCACAATCAGATCCCCCTCAGCCTTTGTTGTACTTCCGAAAATAACCCCACTTAAACAATCTGTTTCCTCAGGACTAAAGTGTCAGCTTCTCTGCAGATGCTAATTGTCGACAGCATTCGCTGTTTCTAGTCCAGATACTTAGCTTTGATGTGATGAGGGATGGCCCCGTTAAATCTTGTCACATGCTGCTGTAAATTCAGTCTTGAGTGTGGTGATCTTTGCAGGATTCAAAGAGATATTCAAGCTGAACCAATCAGGAATCAGACATAAGCAAGGAAACCCTGGTGCAAAGGTAATACTGTGATCACCCAGCCGAGCAAAATATGCAATTTAGCTTATGGGATCATAGATTCAGACTACTTCGAGGAATGAAATGGAAAGACATGGAGAAACTCAGCCAATCTGGCAGCAGCTATGGATACAGGAGAGGATTAACATTTCAATTCCGATGTAACAATTCTTCAGTTCGGAGATGCTGACAGACCAGCTGAGCTTCTCCAGCACTCTTGTTCATATTTCAGATCTCCAGCATCAGCAGTAGGTTTGTTCCTACAAAGAGGAAGGCTCTTAAACCCTGTATGCACATGATAGCATTTTGCACCATTTCTCAAATTAGTTTCACTCCCCAGTTATTTTTCACAGCCCTGAAATATTCTTCTCCAGTACTTATCCAATACCTTTTCAAACTTTCTACTGCATGTGTTTTCATCACGCTTTCAAGCAGCACCTCAATTCACTGTATAATAGCATGCCTCCTCAGCACCTCTCTGATTTGGTTGTTAATCGTATAACCAAGAAAATGAATGCTTTATTTAAAGAAGATATTATTTTCTGGTTTGTAAATGGCGTCAGTAATGAATGGCACTTAAGAACCACAGTTATTTTTACATATTTTTCAAATCAACCTTTTCAGAAATGTTGTGACTCACCTTGGAGCAAGTAGGACTTCTGGCTCAGGTGTAATGAAGTTACCACTGCTCCACAAGCATTCTATTTTTACCTTCTTAATGAAATTGGACATGGAAGAGACACAAAACACTATATTATATTTGTCCTCACTTACACAAGAGGTACAACATGCAGTGACGTTGATTTTAATAGAATTAAATTTATAATTGGGTTGATTAATGATTGCCAGATGCAACTTAACTAACTTTTGTTTTCCTGGTCAGGTTAGATTCATCTTCGAGGGCTTGTTTAACTGAAAGAAATTGTAACTCATCCAAGCCTAATGCGGGGCAAACAATCAGACGGCATGGGCAATTGAGAGAACTTGGGTAGTAGTCGAGAGGCAATGTCATGTGTCAACTGACCCAATGGTGCCACCACTGTGCAGTATGTAGATAGGAAATTGGATCCATGAGGAATTTCTGAGGTCATAATTCAAGAATAGAAAGATACAATTTGGCAGAAAGGCTCTTTACTCATTCATGGAATATGAATATCACTATCCAGGCCAGCACTTGTTTTGCCAAACCCAGATGGCCCTGACAACAGTCACAAGTCAACCACATGGCTATGAATTTGGAGTCACATGTTGTCCTGACTAGGTAATGATAGCAGATTGCTTTCACTCACTGTCTCAGTGAACCAGATGGGTTTTCACAACAAATCTGAATGTTTAAAAAGTTGAATCAAACATCACCATGTGTCATGGTGAATTATGAGCCCATGTCCCCAGAGCATTCGTCTGGGTCACATGGTTAACAGTCGAATACCAATACCATACTGTCTTGCTTTAAATTGCACTCTGTACTCACTTGCGAACAATGGAGAGCAGTCCTCCACTGAGCTGGACATCATATACAAGCTGCAGGAAGATGCAACATTAATGTTTGCAGGGAGTTTGAGGAACTTTAGGAGGAATGAGAAGAGCAACATGGTCACAGCTACTAAGAATGGTGTTCTTAATGTCTGTTGGAGTTGGTTGGGTATTGAGAACATGATCTGAATTAATCAGCTTTGCAATTTTTAAATACAATAAAGCTGGTCAGGACTCTGGTTTCAAAATACACTGTGTTGAATATTGCATACCCAAGTACCTCTCCCCATACAGTTACTAGCTGAGGTAAACCAGGGTATTCACAACACTAGCTGAATGTGAAACCAAGACATTTTCTGTCACCCAAAATCATTTACTTCCATCTCCTTCACATTGTTCACTCTTAGTCTATTCCAACGTTAGCTGAAGTCGCAAATTGAATGCCAATGTTATACATAATACTAAATGTATTGCAGCATGTAACAGTACAGATGTCTGCCTAATCTCGAAATACCAGTGTTCCCAAAAATATTTTTATGTAATTCTTCTGAGAAAAATGTTAGATTCAAATAAATGATTAGACCCTTTTATTATTTCAAAAAAAAAATCTTTGAAGGAAATTTCTCAAATTAAAGCATGATTTCCAGGGATAATAAACAAATCCCACCATCATTCGTAGCCCCTCAGCTGTGAAAGATATCAAACATATCCCTGCTGCAGGGACACTTGGGTGAAATGAAGAATGCAGGGGAGACGGGCAGTCTAGCCAAACAATCCCCTTGACTATCCAAAGCAATTTACAGCCACTTTAGGCCAAGAAATGAAGTGGTCCTCTGGTCTGCCCATCCACCCTTACATTCAATGGCTTAGAGAAATCAGGAACACGGGCTGAAATGAAATCTCTCTTTATATGTCATCAAGGTGATTATCTATCCTAAAACACAACTTGCACAGCAAAATGTCAGGAAGGCAGCATTTCAGAAGCAAAATTGGGAGGCAATGGCCTAGTGGCATTTTTGCTGGACTATTAATCCAGAGACCCAGACTTGGATTCAAATCCTGCCACAGCAGATGGTAGAACTTGAACTAAATTTAAAAGTCTGGAAGTAAGAGTCTCATGATGACCATGAATCCATTGCCAATTGTCTGAAAATCTCAATTAAAAAATCTGGAATTAAGGCCTCATGGTGTTATCATTGGACTGTTAATCGAAAGACTGAGAGTAATGTCCTGGGGAACTGAGTTCAAATCCCTTCCCAGCAAATAATGGAATTTGAGTTCTATAAAAATTTGGAATTAAGAGCCTTATCATAATCATAAATCTATTGTCAGGAAAAGCCTATTGGTTTAGTAATATCCCCTATGGAAGGAAATGCCATCCTTATCTGGTCTGGCCGACATGTGACTCCAGATTCACAGCATGAAGTTGACTCTTAACTGCTCTCTGAGCTATTAATGATGGCCTATCCATATCCTGCAAGTGAATTAAGAAAAAAGGCAAGGAGCTACACTTTCTACTTGCTAGGTTTGAGGGACATCAACAATGCTGCAAAATTACAAACAAAATGCATGAGCAATGGCTGAGTATTCCTCACTGTCAGTATATGCTCAAAAGATTCCTCCAAATTGACAATGTAATTCTTACTCTAAATGCTCAGCAACCCTCTCCAGTGAAAATCAGAATCTTTTTGACAAATAAAAACAAAGTTTGATCTCAGCTGCATTTTTACTAAACTCAGCTGGCTTGTAGCTGAGGTTTGGGATCAGTGATAGGTGCTGGGAGCAGGAAACCTTCTGTCATCACCATTCAACTATTTTACTGAACAATGCCAATGTGAAGATAACGAATGAAAGGATGGAGCTCTGTCATCAGAAGCTCACTTTTTCCATTTTCATTGAACAGCCTGCCAATGTTTCTTATCCTAGCTTGTAAATTAAAAACAGACGAAGCTGGTAGACCTTATATTTCCTGCAGTTTCTTTCAAGACTGAATCTGCCTTATTTTCAGATTATTGATTGTTATAATATGATTTATGTATAGGTCTCTGCATTTGTATATTTTATCTAAAAATATATGTGAGTCAGTGGTTTAGCATATATATAGCCTGACTGAGGAGTGTGATAATTTCTCCCCCTAAGATGACAGATGATGGACATTCACAGTTTCTCCAGTGCCTAAATTATTGATGTCTTGGTTAATATAAGACCCTCACTGGAATTATCTGGACATGTCTGCAGAAAACTTTCCTCAGTCAGTGTCCTAGTCCCAACTATTTTCAGCTGCTTCATCAATGTCCTTCCTTTCCTCATAAGGTCAGGAGTGGGGATGTTTGCTGATGATTGCACAATGTTCAGCACCATTCATGACTCCTCAGATACTGAATAGATAGGCAGGAGGCTGGAACAACGCAGCAAGCCAGGCACCATCAGGAGGTGGAGAAGTCACCGTTTTGGGTGTACTCAAAGCATCAACTTCTCCAACTCCTGATGCTGCCTGGCTTGCTGTGTTTTTCCAGCTTCATGCCTGTCTACTTTGGATTCCAGCATCTGCAGCTTTTTTTTTGTCTCCTCAGGTACTTAAGCATTCCATGTTCAAATGTAACAAGATCTGGACAATATCCAGGCTTGGGCTGAGAAGTGGCAAGTAATATTCAATGCCTCACAAATGTCAAGTAAAAAACATCTCCAACAAAAGACCTTCCAATTTTTTTCACCTGTTAAGAGTCAATGGCATTGCCATCACTGAATCACTCACTAACAATGTCTTGGGGTTGACATTGACCAGAAACTGAACTGGACCAGTCATACAAATACTGTGGCTACAGCAACAGGTCAGAGTCTATGACTCTATTCTGCACAAATGAACTCAGGTTCTGACCATCCCCACTTGCCTAGATGAGTGCAGCTCCAACAAGACTGAAGAAGCTTGACAGCTTCCAGGTTAACTATTCTGCTATATTGGCACTAGGTCCTTCACCTTTAACATTCACTCCCTTCATCAATAATGGACAGTGGCAGCAGAATGTACTACCTACAAGATGCATTGCAGTAAGTTATTAAACACTTTGACAGAACCTTCAATACCTGTGGCCACTATCTCCTAGAAATACAAGGGCAGCAAATACTTGGGAATACCACTATCTGCAAATACCTCTCCAAATCACAAACGTCCTGACTTTGAAATATATTTCTATTTTTTTCACTGTTACTGGATCAAACCATGGAGTTTCCTTCCTAACAACACTCTGGGTATCCTTCACCTCATAGACTGCAATTGTCAAGAAGCTAACTCAAGAAGCCTTTGCAAGGCTAATTAGAGATGTGCAATAAATACTGGCCTAACCAGCAACACTCGTGAATTAATAAATTGTACCAAAAGAAATTGCAAGATAAAATATTGGTGCAGGTTTTAGTTCTTAGAAGTTAGTGTGCTATGGAAACTGTCTACCTGCTTTCTACATAAATAGAGCTCCTTATCAACCATTACAAATGTTTAGATCTACATTAACAGTTTCCTCACACTTGGGTGAAAGTGCCCTGTTTCATTAGCAGTCCCCACATTATTCCTGACTACACTTTTAATCTGATGGCTTAGTATTTGGTCAAATGGTGAAATTACATGCAATGGGTTCTGTGGAGAGTCTCAATAATGAAACTGCTAATTCTGTTTGCTTAAAAATACAACCCGTCTGAGTAGATCATTCTTCTTTCCTATCAAATGTGCATTTATTGTATTTCCTATTCATTCAATATTTTTGGGATGGGAGAGCCGCTCTGGAGCCAAAAGTGAACTGTATATAGTCTTATCAGTTTTGCAGTTGCAAGAGCAGAGGAAATAGTGCATACTTTGTAGCAAGTAGCTTGTCACTTTATTCCTCCAAGACTTTTCATTATGAATCTTCAAAGTTCATGTTGGGGCTGTTTGCCATAAGGCAGGATGGATTTAGCACAAGGAATTGCAAATAATGTGGTAGTTGTCAGTAAATATTGATCAGAACCCATCCCAGATATTGATTCAATATCTACGTTGTGACTGAAATCTATACCATATATAGAATTACAGCCTCAAACCATCAAGCTTCTTTTGACAGCATCTTCTTTCCATTTCTGTGACCTTCCAGAGGATAAAGCAGTAATAACATGGGAACAACAGTGATTCTCTATTCCCGTCAGAGTTACACATCATACTGATTTGATTTATAGAGACCACAGAATTCTTACAGTAAAGAAAGAGGCCATTTGGCCCTTCATGTCTGCTCTGACTCTCCAAATGAGTCATTCAGTTTGAGCCATTCCACGGCCTTCTCAACATCATGGGCCAAAGGGCCTATTCTGTGCTGTACTTTTCTTATGTTCTATATTCTCCTTGTAACTCTGAATGTTTTTCCTGTCAAATAACCATCTAACTCCCTTTTGAATGTCTCAATCAAACCTGCCTTCACCACACTCTCTGACACTGCATTCCAGACCATTAAAGCTCACTGTGCGAAAAGGCCTTTCCCTTTTTTTTCTCACTTTTACTTCATTAACTAACTGACTGTGTCTTCTCACTCATGATCCTTTCACAAGTGGGAACAATTTCTCCCTTATCTATTCTGTACAGATCCCTGATGATTTTGAAAACCTCCATCAAATCTCCTGACAGTATTCATTTCCCCAAGATAGACAGTCTTAATAGATCAGATTCACTACAGTATGGAAACAGGCCCTTTGGCCCAACAAGTCCACACCGATCCTCCAAAGAGTAACCCACCCAGACCCACTCCCCTCTCCTATATTTGCCCCTGGCTAATGTACCTAACACAATGGACAATTTAGCATAGCCAATTCACCTGATCTGCACAGGTGAAGGAAACTGGAGCACCTAGAGGAAACCTGCACAGGCAAAGGGAGAATGTGTACACTCCATACAGACAGTCACCCAAGGATGGAGTCAAACCCAGGTCCCTGGCACCATGAGGTAGCAGTGCTAACCACTCAGCCACCGTGCGATCCCGTTAATTTATCCAATCTGTCCCTCATACCAAGGATACTTCATCTAAGCTGTTTCAAAACCCTTGAACACTACTGAGGGAATGCCAGTATCACAAGGGCTGTTGGTTTTGAAGAAGAAACATTTTCAAAGGAAAGATAAATGATGAAATAGGACAGTGGTGGGGAAGTGTCTACATTCTATGAACAATCAAAAAATAAGAAATCTATGAAATACTTGCATTTGTACAGCTGCTCGCATGTCATTATAGTGCTCCAATGAAATAAGTTGAAACCACTATAATTTTCATTGAGGAATAGGTAAGTCAATTGGTGCACTAAGAATAAAAATACTGATGTCAGGGAACTAGGACAATGTCCCCACTTTTATTTTTAAGTAAGACTATCTCCATTAACGTGATAAGCAAACTACAACTTAGTTTAGTAACTCACTGACAATAACTCACCACCAAAAAATGAAACCTTTCATTCTGTATACTTGACAATATAAAACCTCTGTGTAGATAATCTCTCTCTCTTCTTACAATATTTATTGCCCTTCCCATTCAATCAATGTTTTCAGAGATTGGAGGGCTACTGTGGAGCTGAAGGTGAACTCCACATAGTCTTATCAATGTTATGTTTGCAAGAGGAGATAAACTGCATATTTTGTGACAAGTAGCTTACCACATTACTCCTTCAAGAACTCTTTGTCATGAATATTCAAGGTTCATGTCAGGAGATGCCAGTGTTGGACTGGGGTGTACAAAGTTAAAAATCACACAACACCAGGTTATAGTCCAACAGATTTAATTGGAAGTACTAGCTTTTGGAGCGCTGCTTTTGACAACTACCTGATGAAGGAGCGGCCTTCCGAACGCCAGTGCTTCCAATTAAACCTGTTGGACTATAACCTGGTGTTGTGTGATTTTTAATCATGTCAGGAGTGTTGCTATAGACTCAGCACAAGGAACTCTGTGGCACTCCCTTAATACTGTAGAGAGGTCTCAGTTTAGATTATTTATATGCTTAAATTTGAGGAACAGATCTTTAACACTGTGATTCAGAGATGCTGCCATTCAGCCCCTCCATCTTGCTCTGTAATTTAGTCTGATTATGATCCGATTGTGGCCTCAACTCCAACTTTCCTCCTGTACCCAGTAACCATTGGATTCCTTTGTGAATGATTCCTTTGTTAGTCACACACTGTGACTAATAATTTAAATGTGTGCAATGTGAGGAAAAATTCCTTTCAACAGCCAGCAGTAAAAAGGAGGGAAGTGAAACCCTCAAGGCAAAATATGTGATGAAGTCCAGAACAGGAATAAACATAAGATTCAGGGTGAATAAACAGCCAGGCTGGGAAAGGGATTACAGAAAAGCAGGAGTTTATCTGAGATCCAAACAGAACTGATTTAAGTGTAAGGCTGTAATTGAGATTAGGGGTTAAAAAAAGGTGCAGCTTTAGTCACCAACATCCACATGGAAGATGGCTGACATTTCAAGGAATGATGCCAATGACAAGAAACTTGTGGTCACCTGGCTTAAATTAGCTGGGCTGCCCTGAACACATCTGGGGCAGACCAGATGGGAGCAGATCCCAACCAAGTCATGCTGGACGATGGAAGGTAGCAGACAAGGACAGAGAAAATAACCATGCAATGCTTTGAAATGTGTCAAGGACAGATTGTACGCCACAGTTTAAGTTATAGAAAATATTGTTGATTAGTTTAGCCAAGGACAACTCAACTCTGGGTTTGGGGAGGAAGGGAATGGGTGGGCTGAATGTTCTATTAACAAATGGGACTGGGCTTTGGGTAGTGAAAAAATACTTTGAAGACTTGGGAAAATGTAAAGAAAAATCTCAGTAGTCTTCTGGGGATTTTAAGATGGGAGAGGATAGCTCCCTGCTTTTTCTAAAAATGTCCATTGGTGCAGACAACCTCGGGTTTGGGCAAAAGCTAAAAGAGGTCATAGTTTTCAGTTTCCCCCTAAAGTCTTAACAATGTCAAGGTGTATGTTGCTGGCAATTTCCTCCCGGCGGTTTGCCCTTAATTAGGAGATTTGGGGAAACATTTTCAATTCCATTATGAGCTCAGGCTGTTTTGATGTTGTTTTTCCCCTATTTGGTAATTTAACTTGTGCGGGTGCACGGGTTTGAAAATTTTAATAACGCCAACGGGGGACGGTTTGTGACGGTCACATATTCTCATTTGCATAATCGGATTGAAAATATAGTACCCAGCTACAGCCAATCAGAGGTCTGCGTTATTTTAACCAATGGTGTTAAACCACGTCACCAGGGTGTGTCCTTTTTTCTAGTTCAGAATGACCCAAAACAAAAACAAACTGCTCGTTTTAATTGATCAGCCCACACACAGGACACCGCATCAAAAACAACGACTTTGTTTCTTACAAATTATTCTAATTGCATTTTAATCCATTGATAAGCGGAATTCCTAACTGTTGAAAAGGATTTTCTTAAATGTTTAAAAGTAATATCGAGAATAATTCAATGTCAACACCCAAGTCTAAGTCTTCCCACCGGCAAACGATGCATTGTGTCTCTTGTACAGAGTTCATGTAAAAATGAAATTAGCAGGAGTGACAGTGCTCGCAGTCCCAACTGAGTTGTGACATCTTCACGGCTTGAAAAATACCCGTCTGTTTTATTTTCTGATCACGAATATATTCACATCTAAATGTAGATCTCGGCAAAGGTTGTACGACGTTACAAAACTTAACGGATTCACAGAGTCAGTCTAGAAAACATTTTCACTACAAGGCTTAAAATTGATGTGCTGAACGTTTCTAAACACCGGCATGTTACCAAATGCGAGTAATTCTTGTTTGACTACATCAAATGTGCGGGTTCACGGACACGTTCATCCAATTTCGCCGGAACATGAATAAGTTGTTCTTAACTCCCCGGGAATTCAGTGAACATTGTAAAAGATCGTGACGATTTGCACCACGGTTGGTACTTTATGCAGCAGTGCATCTTTATTTCGTGACAAATTTAATTAAATTTAACGAAGCGAAACTGAGGAGCAGTATTAAGATCAAATATTTAGCACTCAAGACAAAAATGATACGGATATTGGAAATCTAAAGCTAACATAGAAAGTGTTGGAGAAATGGAGCAAGTCTGTCTGTATCTGTGGACGCAAAAACAGAGCTAATGTTTCGAGTGCAGTCTGACCCTTGTTCACAAAAAAAAAGCCTTCATTCTCAGCGACCTGGTCGCATCATAGTTGGTTTCTGTTTCCGCGTTCTGATTTACGCCATTTCTAATCATACTCAGTAATCGAACCTGAATCTTACTCAATAGTCTTAACTAGACGCACTTCATCTATACAAGTTCCCAACAGCTATCCTTAACACTGATATTAAATAATTAAAACTTAGGTTGTCAAATCAGGAATTTCCATCCTTTTAAGGCAAGGGTTGCAACATATTCAGAGCTTTCCTCCCAATTCTTTGATGCTTCTATCCGGCCTGCTGCCCATGTGTACAAAAGCCGAATGCTGTGAATGTTGGAAACATGAAGTAAAAAACTGGGAAAAAATTTAGGGAAAAAACTCAGCAACAAAGGAGAGATAACAATGTGGTTCCTATTGAATGATCTTTTATCAGAATTGAAGACAAATGGAAAATTAAAACATTTTAAGAGTGCGAGGGAGACCGGAAGAACCAAAGAGAAGACCAGAGTTAGCATGGAGGCCAGAGGAAATTAAATATCAAAACATTCCATGATGCAACAGTCAAACGCATTGAACATAACACATAGTAGCAGAAGCAGGCCTTTCAACCCATCGAGTCTGTTCCGCCATTCAATGAGATCATGGCTGATCTGATAATCTTCAGTTCCATTTTCTGTCTTTTCCCATAACACTTGATTCCCTTAATGATTAAAAATTTGAGTATTTCAGCCTTAATGACCCACTCTTTGTAAGAAGAAATTCCTCCTCACCTCTATCACAAATGTGCGACCCCTTACTCTGAAATTATGCCCTCTGCTCCTAGACTTGTCACAAGGGGAAACAATTTTTCCATGTCTAATCCGTCAAGCCCTCTTAAAATCTTCTACGCTTCAATAAGATCACCTTTCATTCTTCTATATTCCCTAATGAACCTGCTCTGAACTGCATCAAATCCCAGTTTCCTTAGACAAGCTGTCCAAAACTGTTCACAGTATTTCGAGTCAAACGCTCTTATTGGTACAACAGTCTCATATAGCAACATCTACATGGGTGTTCAATCCTCGCGTCAATTAAATAAAGTATCAAGGCCCGGACTGGACTCCCACTATGAATTAAGAAGCGCGGTGAAGTCACAAGCAAGTTTAAGATTTCAGCACTTAAAACATGTAGTGGGTGGAATAAGCTGTGGGACATGAAGACCAAAAAAAATCCAGATCGTTGTTAAGAGTTAGAGAGAAAAGGAGACAGTGTGATTAAGTGTGAGTGGATTACTGAAGACATAGAAGAGAGAATTATGACAATGGTCTACTTAACCCTCAATCGGAACAAGGCAGGAATGATCAGAAAGTATTTAACGAAGGATGGAGACAACATCCATAATGAGGTGTAGAGCAGCAAGAGGTCATTCAGTCCATCGAGCCTGCATCGCGATTCAATGTGCTTATGGCTGATCTGAATTTTCCTGCCTTTCCCCCCCCACAATCCTTGATTCTATTTTTTTGTTTAAAAATCTGTCTATTACAGCTTTGAATATACTTAACGGCCCGACCTAGGCAGCCCTCTGTGGTAAAGAAATCCATAGATTCACGGCGCTCTGAGAAGACGGAGTTTCTACATGATGCGAAACAGTTGCTTCCCTTACATTCATCACTGACTCTATATAATGGTCGTGACTGGAGATCACTCGAGAGTTGGAGAAATAATCAGGATTTGGATGGAATTAGTCTGGATGAAGTTGAGAAAACGATTATTGAAAATACGCAAAGATTCACAAGAGGAGACCAATTTTCTGGAGGGCAGCTTTCGTTTTCGAAATTGTGAGATTATGACATGAAGAAGGAATATGATACGGCCGATAAAGAACGTCGAGTCGTTAAAATATTCAGAGCTATTCGCCGAAACATGCACACCAATCACAGCAAATGATATAATAGTACAAAGTTTTAAAAGTAACATTTGCCCAATTCCTTTCACTTTAGTCGGCAATTTGAGTTAATTATTTTATTTTCGAAAATACAATACAAAAATGGCAATAAGGTGTTTGCGGGGGTGGGGATGGGCGGTGAAATTGTGAGGCTGGAAGAAAACGTGTACAAGACGAATAGAAAATAGAAACTCATTTTTGGTGTCCCTCGATCTCAACTACCACTTCTTCAGGATGTGGACCTCAGCTTAACCGTAAAATGCACAGTCTCTTTGTTAATACATCGGAATAAAATCATTTCACAAGAGTAATCCGTTTTAATCTGGCTGTATTGCATCTCACTGCATTTCAGCAGTTTATGGGGTTGATTAACAATGAATGATTATTTTGCTCATTCAGCACTTTGATACATTACATTGGACAAGGACGGGCAGCGAGAGCATCGCGGTGTTCTTTGACTCCGCCCCTTTTCCCTCCTCACCCAGGTCCGCGCTCACCGTATAAATAGATGTTGGATTGTGTGTTCACCTGTTCTTGCGAGTGACTGTTATTCTTTACTTGGTGATGTCTGGTAGAGGCAAAGGTGGCAAAGGCCTTGGTAAAGGTGGTGCCAAGCGGCACCGTAAGGTTCTACGAGATAATATTCAGGGTATTACAAAGCCAGCTATTCGTCGCCTCGCTCGCCGTGGGGGTGTTAAGCGCATCTCTGGCCTTATTTATGAGGAGACTCGTGGTGTCCTGAAGGTTTTTTTGGAAAATATTATAAGGGATTCCGTGACTTACACCGAACATGCTAAGCGTAAGACTGTTACTGCCATGGATGTGGTTTACGCTCTCAAACGCCAAGGGCGAACTCTCTATGGATTTGGCGGTTGAAAGCGGTTAGTAAAACATCGGTGGAAAGGCTCTTTTAAGAGCCACAAGTTGTTCTCAAGAAAGCTGCGGACCCTTTCCGAAATGGCTATTATGAACACGGTAGTCACAATTTTAACTTGTTCTTGCCAACCTGAAAAATTTAGTTATTCAACTCTGGTCGATTGATGTTCAGAACGTTAACATGTGGCAGTATTAAACGTCAAGGAAGCTTTACAAATGAAAACCCAGCTCCGTGCATTCGCAACAATTGCCAAGAGCGGAGCGGATGATCCATCTCTGTCTCCACAGGTCCCCGTTAATATCAAGCAGCTGAAGGCACTGGATACTGCAAGAGATAAAGGTTATTCAAATATTGCAGCAATACGAATGAATGCTTAACCATATTTCTCCCGAAACCATTGAGGTGCAGCAAAAAGGTTGAGATTTATCCTTGCTAGAATTCTCAGGTTACCAAAGCTACATGAATCCTTACGACATCCATTTACGAGGAAGTGAGAAACCAAAATTCATCCTCAGGTTAGTGTATGTCCTACTACCAAAAATAATTGAGAGAAACGTGTACTTGTAAAGCATAATATGAGACTACAAGTGAAATGGTCAAACACAAGCAGCTTCTGTCGTATCCAAGAGAACAAGGTACAGTGCTGAAAATTGTGTTAAATATTTGGAGTCTGCTCCGTCATTCAATAACAGAAATAGTGCTGGAGAAACTCCAGGTCTAAAAGCATCAGTGGAGGGAAAACACTAAACGTTTCGAGTCCAGGACACTTAATAACCATTCATTTAGACTGAATTGGCTGCCTCTCCATAGCCATTGATTCCCTTGAATATTGATCTGTCTAACACAGACTTTAAGTAAGCCTCTCCTACTTTCTAGGGAACGGCTCCACTGGCTCAACTCTAAATGAGTGATTAAGCCGGAAACATCGACTGTCTTACCATCAGAAGCTGCCTGACGTGCTATGCTTTTTTCCAGCTGTACACGGTCAGCCAAATATGGCCACGCCAACACTCCATACAACTGCAGGAAAGTGGCCCTAAATTTGTATTCCATTTCCTTTGCAAAAGAAGACACAATTTGGATAAATCAATCCATGCCAGCTCTGCAGTCACTCCCACTTTTTCACTATACCCTTAGCCCAACAAGGCCGTGACTGGTCATCACCGCTAATCGTGTAAAAAAAGTTCTTCTTATATCGCTGCCCATATCATTAGCCAAAAAAAAACTTCAATCCGTGGCCTTATAGTCCTTGCAACGTTAGCTAAAAGGAAAAGCTTTGTTTACCCGATCCTGATCTGCCATTGAGTGCTCTTCCAGCACCACTAATCCAGAACCTGATCTGTCATTGTCTTGTACAACTCTTTCAAATTACCTCTTCATTTCCCGTTCTCCCTGGAATTGAGCCCCGGCTTCTCCAGTCTAACCCGCTAAAATCATTCACCCCGGGAATCATTTTGGGAAATATCCTCTGGACTCTTCTCACATCCTTTCTGAAGAGTGGTGACAAGAAATGGACAACACAACTCTGGTCAGGGCTTCACCAGAGTTCTATAAAGGTTCAGCTTTCTCCTCGTTTTTGTGCTCAATACGTCAATGCATGAAGCCTAGAGTCCCATTAAACCTATTTAGAATTCTTAATGGGTGCCATTATGTTTAAATTGCAACTCCTAGGGCAGGTCTGAAGACCTCCTCGTGGGTCTGCTCCTGGGCCTGGCCAAACTGGCCATCAACAGGTCCAGGCAGCGGGCCGTGGAGGGGGTCGTTAGGGCCGACTGCCTGCCCCTCTTCCGCGGTTACGTTAGGGCCCGTGTCCCTGGAGAAAGAGCACGCGGTGTCCACCAACACCCTGGAGTTGTTCAGGGAGTGGAGTGCATTATTTCCCCCTCCAACTCTATTTTGATTTAGTCCCTACCCTCCCCTTCACTGTTTTGATCACGCAGCATTGCCTTTTGTAAAGGGCAGTGCTTGTCACTGGCCACTCGGATGTTTTCCTATCTTCCTGGTGGTGGAAATTGAATAAAGATTCGTACACCTTGTGTCTCTCACTTGTGTCTCACACCTGCGCACACACCACTGTGGGGTAGTGTGGGGGTTAAGAGAAAAAGAAAAAAAAACAAGTGTTAAAGGTACTGAAAAAAAAATGCAACTCCTATTTCTTCTGCCAAAAAAGAATGTGCATTTTCTTTATTTGGAGATGCCAGTGTTGGACTGGGGTAGACAAAGTTAAAAAAATCGCACAACACCAGGTTATAGTCCAACAGGTTTAATTGGAAGCACACTAGCTTTCAGGTGGTTGTGGTCCACCTGATGAAGGAACGTCGCTCCGAAAGCTAATGTGCTTCCAATTAAACCTGTTGGACTATAACCTGGTGTTGTGTGATTTTATAAAGCCTATCTTTGTTTATCAGCTTCCCGGTTATCTGTTGTATCGGACCATAGATTGGCATCATCCTCATTGTTTTTCAGTTGTTAAATTGTGTTCTACAATGATTTAAGTCATTGATGTGTTTCTTGAGGAAGCTTGTGCGTTCAACCGAAAAATTGATCCCCGACGTGCCAAATGCCTACGATCATTCCTGCTGTAAAGAGCCTTTCAAGTTCCTCGATCCACTGCGACCGGGCCTCCCCACGGATCAGCGAGACCGAACCCTCCCCTGCGATCTCCGGCCTTCGTATCGGTCCTGGCCTTGGGTCTGGGGACAGTTGCAAACGGGAGTGTACCGAACAGACAGTGGTCGCTAAGACGGATTGATATCCCCTCCTGGAAGGAGCCTCCCCGAGCAGCGTTCGGCGCCGCGGGTGACGTGGATGACCATATCCCACCAGAGCGGCGGAGGGCGAGCACAAACTGGGCAAGCGCGGGACTGTTGGGGTGTGTGTGGGTGGGGCGGGGGGTGGGGGTGGGCGTTAGGCATCGCACCACTGTCCGTAAGCAGGACGTGCGCCTCCCAGGTCCGCACCGCGGCTTTAAAAAGCGCGGAGGTGGGGCCGCCGGCTCTACATACCCGCCGCGGTTGTGACTGGACGGCGTGTGGAAGTTGTTATACGTAAAGAGCTGTAATTGGTTAATTACATGGCAAATACCGAGTCGGATGGGTTGGATTTTTCCGCTTTAGTGGATTCCCCGCCACCAGCTCCTCCTTCTCCACCCCCTCCGCCACCGCCTCCGCCAGATGAGGGCGAAGTACTTGATATTGCTGTTGCGGTGAAGAAGAAGCGCCGACCGTATCGTCACAAGAAGTTTGGCTGCACGGTAGCTGAACAGATCATGAAAGCAGTGGCGGCCAATAAAGAGCGCCGGGGTTTGTCGGTGGCTGCTATGAAGAAGCTGTTGTCGGCCAGTGGTAGTAACGTTGGGCACAACAGTTCGCCGCTTAACCGGGCCATGCGGAAGTCCCGGTTAAGACGAAGTCCCCTGGTTAAGAGGTCGGGCAGTATGGGTGGAGGAGTTCGTAGCAAGCTAGAAACCTGTTCTCAGAGAGACTCTAAGAAAACATTTCCTGAGAGACGGAGACGGAGGAGACGGGTAGTGGCCCGGCGGAGGGTGGCAACAACGGTGAAGCGACGGTCCAGGCCGCGAAAAATTAGAAAGTGGACCACACAGAGCAGGAAACGACTGAGTGCTTTGAAAAGGGGTGCGCGACTGAAGAGGTCACTTGATGTTCACTCGAGCTCCCAACGTTATGATGAAGAGTCCGGTACCCACCCACAGCTTGAACCTAATCCCCGTCCCTTAGCCAATAGCGGAGAGTCGACTTGTGATAAAACCGGCTCTTCTCAGAGCCTTTGACTTAACAAAAAGGGGCCATGAACAGGACATTATACAAATATTAAATGTATCAAGGCACATCGTAAAATAAAGCGTTTTAAAGATATTTTGTTTTGATTGTTATCAATAAAATGTTTTATTTATACTGTTTCAGATCTTCAAAATGCCTCCTGTTAGGTAATTGAGTATTGAAGCCAAGCCTTAGTTACACTGAACATCCCAAATGTGGTCAATTTCATAGGCATGTGCGACGAAAGTCAGGTTAAAATTAAGCTACCCTTTCATTTACACATTATTCCGTATGGCACGGTGATTTTGTTCCATTGCCATATTGCAGGCATTCCTCTAAACGTAAAGATGAAGGCAGGGCACATGTAACTCAATCTAAAACTCCACCTTAGAGATTCCGTTTTCCCTTTGTCATATTTCAATTACATTTGCCAACTCAGCCTTCCAAATCCGACAGCTTCTCATGAACGGAGGCCTGTAAAAATATTGAAAATTTTGGCACCTAGCCAGAATGTTTGATAAAGAATCACTGGATTCAAATGTTGACTCAGTTTCTCTCAGCACAGATGCCTTCAGACCTGATGAGTTTCTCCAGCAATTTCTGAGTTTTTTTGTCCTTTGGTAGGAAATGGTGCACTTTGAGACAGTTAACGTTACTGCTTTCCCTGCAATGGGTCGGTCCACTGGTGTGTAGGCCCAAAGAATAGGGGTGGCACAGTGGTTAGCACTGTTGCCTCACTGCGCCAGAGACCCGGGTTCAATTCCCGCCTCAGGCAAATGTCTGTGTGGAGTTTGCACATTCTCCCCGTGTCTGCGTGGGTTGTGAGGTGAAGGGGTGAATGTAGGGGAATGGGTTTGGGTGGGTTGCTCTTCGGGTGGTCGATGTGGACTTGTTGGACCGAAGGTCCTGTTTCCACACATTTGACCCATGAAGTCGACACAGGGAGAATGTGCAAATTCCAAAGTCATACGATGGTGGAATCGAACCCCTCTCGCTGTGAGACACTGAACTGTATTCTCGGTTGCAGCAAATTCTACATTTATATCCCCAGTGACCAGCCACATTCACCCATCAACCCTAAACCCGCCGCCCCACAACTCCACCCCCATCCTGCCTTTCAAAATGAAAAATGTTGGAATATTGCGTGCAGTTCTGGTCTCCTTCCTCTCGGAAATATGTTGTGAAACTTGAAAGGGTTCGGAAAAGATTTACAAGGATGTTGCCAGGGTTGGAGGATCTGAGTTACAGGGAGAGGCTGAACAGGCTGGGGCTGTTTTCCCTGGAGCATTAGAGGCTGAGGGGTGACCTTATAGAGGTTTACAAAATTATGAGGGGCATGGATAGGATAAATAGGCAAAGTCTTTTCCCTGGGGTCAGGGAGTCCAGAACTAGAGGGCATAGGTTTAGGGTGAGAGGGTAAAGATATAAAAGAGTCCTAAGGGGCAACTTTTTCATGCAGAGGGTGGTACGTGTATGGAATGAGCTGCCAGAGGATGTGGTGGAAGCTGGTACAATTGCAACATTTAAGAGGCATTTGGATGGGTATATGAATAGGAAGGGTTTGGAGGGATATGGGCTGGGTGCTGGCAGGTGGGACTAGATTGGGTTGGGATATCTGGTCGGCGTGGACCTAAGGGTCTGTTTCCATTTGTACATCTCTATGACTCTATGATTTGGGATTAAATTTAAAAATATCTTCGTTCTGCCGTAATATAACTATAACCTTTTGTATTAACATCGTCTAAGATGCTTTGTTGTAACCTAACTACACAGTGGTGAAAACCTCAAGTCTTGCGCCAGAACAGGTTATTCCAACAATCACGCACGACTGGAAACCAAATTGCTGCAAATGCCTGGGAGAACGCGGTTGGAGAGGGACACGTGCCGGAACATGGGCCACGCGCCTGCTCCTAGTCGGAGGACTCGCCTCTTTCACGTTCGCTTTGAACCTTGAAAAGGCTCGGGTGCCTTTGGCGGTCCCTTATTTTCGGTCCCTGCATCGTGCGGGACGGAGGTGTGTGAAGAGAGGAGACGGGATGCTGAAACCAACACCCGGCATCGGCAAGTGTTCAGGCGACCTGCTCCCAAAGTATTCCCGCGGCAGGAAGGGGCGGCGGCGGAGGAGCGCGCCCAAAGTGCGGCAGGTAGCGGCCGCTGGCGGGGGAGTACCTACCATGTCCGGGCACATCCTGGAGGCGGTGGGGTCTTCCCAGGACCGCCGCGGCCTCTCTCTGGCCGGCGTCAAGAAGGCGCTGTCGGCCGCCGGTTACAACGTGCCGCGAATCAATTCGCGGGTGAACCAGGCGGTGCGGAGCCTGGTGTCCACCGGCTCGCTGCTGCGGACGGCAGGCGCCGGGGCATCGGGTTCCTTTAAAATCAACCGGCAGCACCATCAGGAGGGTCAGAACCGCCCGGTGGCAGCAGCGGCCGCCGCTAACCCCAAGTCTCGGGGTCGGCAGCGGAAGGCCGCCACCACCCGCGGCAGGAAGAGGAGCCCAGGACGGAGCAAGAAACAGCCGCAAGGCAGCCGGAAGAAGGGCAGAACCGCCGGCGGACGGAGGAAAACGGCCAAAGGAACCGGGGTCCGGAGACCCGGTGGTCACACTCGGGCGGCCCGGAAAGCGACCAAGGAGCCGCCGCCCGGGGGGCAGGAAGCTCAACCACAGGCGGGAGGAGGAGAGAGCGGCTCCGAGGAAGCTGAGCCAGGGGCTGGGGAACGGGGGAAATAAGGACAGAATGAAAAAGCGAAAAAGGCTCTTTTCAGAGCCACTGACATATTCAGAAAAAGAGTTTAAAAATCGAAAGAACTGCGGAAGGTGAAAGCCAAACAAATCTTGATGGAAAAGCTCAGCCGTTCAGGCAGTGTCTGTGGAAACGGGTTACCGTTTCGGGTTCAATGACCCTTGGGAGATCAAATTAATATATTTATGTTATTTAAATGGGACGTGAGAGCGCAGACCAATTTTAATAGAAATATTTCTTCGGACGGAGTTCACAGCCAGCGATTCTGTCCTGTCCTCACCATCTTTTTTTCCGACCACCAAGAGGAATATATTTGACGTTTTCAAGGATGTGAGGCACACTCAGCCGATCCTGACGTCCGGAGAGGAGTAAATTTCGAGTGAGAGAACAAACACAGAAGCACAGGGAGTGGGACAAATCGAATGGCCCTTTCAACCCCAACCAGAAAATCCCGTCAGGATGTTACGTGTTCGAATGAGATCATTTCGCACCCTGACATTTAGGACAGTGAAAACACAGTAAAAATTGTACCGTGATGGGAGGCTGAGTAAATTTGGTTTATGTTCCCAGGAGTTTACAAAAATGAGGCAATCCCCTTGAAACACGAGAGGCTGGACATGGGAGACATTGAGAATAATCCGAGCAATGAGCATGAGCAATGTGTTGAGATTCAGAATTGACTAACCATCATTAGAATGTTTCAGATATCCAGCAACGACAGTCTTTTACCTTTATTCTTTTGTTTTTGTCTTGGGCCTATCTAGTGACAGAGGATACACCATCACAGATTATCTACAGGACGTATGCTGTTTAGATTAGATTACTTACAGTGTGGAAACAGGCCCAAGGGGACAAAAGTTCTTAAATACTGATTTATTTAAAAGGCACTTGGATGGGTATATGAATAGGAAGGGTTTGGCGGGATATGGGCCGGGTGCTGGCAGGTGGGACTAGATTGGGTTGGGATATCTGGGATAGTATGGACGGGTTGGACCGAAGGGTCTGTTTCCATGCTGTACATCTCTATGACTCTTGGGGTGGGGAGGGGAAAGATCAGAAAAATAAAGAAATAACAAGTGCGGCGCAACAGATTATAGAAATAAATTAGAAAAAAAATGCAGAAGTAAAGAAGTTCAGAGTAACAGTCGTCCCAACTCAGCCGGTTCCCGGGGCCGGGAGACCGCTCTGGGATCAGCCCACGCCGGTCCCCGGCCTTCCTCACTTGGCTTTCGGACAGTGAGGTTTCTTCAGGGCGCTTCTTCCCAATGTCCTGCGCAGGGATTTCTTGATCTCCAGGAGGTGGCCTCGCAGCCGGATCCTCCACCCCGGTTTGCCCGCCTCCTCCTCCACCTCCTCCTCCTCCTCCTCCTCCGGGCCAGGGGCTGCAGTCTGTCCCGCGGGGCCGCTCACCCCGTCTGTGGGGGCTGCTGGCTCGGCCGCCCCTTGCTCGCCCGGCCCCGCCTCACCCCCTCCGGCCCCGTCCTTCGCTGCCTCCCGCTCGCCCGGGGGGCTCTCCCCGTCGGCCCTCAGCGCCGCGCGGAAGTCGTCGGGGTATTCGATCTTGGCGAAGCCCACCGAGGAAATGTGCTCCCAGGCGGCTTCCGCGCTGCCCATGGCGGTCTCGCTCCCGAAGTTGCTCTCGGCCCGGCGGCCAGCGCTGTCCCTCAGGTTGGTCAGGAGCAGTCTCTCCACCTCCTCCAGGTACATCTGCTGGTACTCCCACCAGTAGTAAGGCCTCCCACAGCAGCGAGAGACGTGGCAGCAGCTGATGCCAACTGCGATGGAGACCAGTGTCAGTAGCAGGGCCAACCCGATGACCTGGGGGGGGGGGGAGATTAAGAGCAGACAGGAGGTCAGACAATGTGCAAGGGAAGTTCCTGATAGAGCCATAGAGATGTACAACACGGAAACAGACCCTTCGGCCCAACTCGTCCATGCAGACAAGATATCCCAACCCAATCTAGTCCCACCTGCCAGCACCCGACCCATATCCCTCCAAACCCTTCCTATTCATATACCCATCCAAATGCCTCTTAAATGTTGTAATTGTACCAGCCTCCACCACATCCTCTGGCAGCTCATTCCATACACGTACCACCCTCTGTGTGAAAAAGTTGCCCCTTAGGTCCCTTTTATAACTTTCCCCTCTCACCCTAAACCTATGCCCCTCTTGTTTTGGACTCCTCCACCCCAGGGAAAATACTTTGTCTGTTTACCCTATCCTGTTTGCCCGAAACGTCGACTGTCCTGCCCCTCGGATGCTGCTTGACCTGCTGTGCTTTTCTAGCACCACTCTAATCCCCAGCATCTGCAGTACCCACTTCCGCCTAATATGCAAGAGAACTTCACTCTTGTGTATCACGGTGGGACCAGCTCCCTAACTGGAAACATTGAAACAACAACGGGACTGGAGGGCGAGACTGAACAAAGACTTGGCCTTTTCTCGTTTTCTTGCCTTCTCATCACCGTTCCCCGTCTTATGGCATCCTGTTTGTTTTTGCTTTCAGTAAACAGGACCCATTCTCCCCCTCTCACGCTTTTGACTCGTTTTTTTACTTACTCCGCCATCAACAACTTTCTGGCAAAAGTAAAAAAAAGAGAGAAAATATTTTCCAACCCTTTTCATTTCCGAGGGACAGCCATACTGGACTCGATATGTTAACTCTTGTTTTTCTCTGCACTGCCAGACCTGCAGAGTTTCACCAGCACGTCCGTGCGTTTGTTTCAGACATAATTGGACTGGAGAGTGCTACAGGAATTAATATACGATGTTATATATTATACCTCTACCAACAATAGTTACTGAATAGTTGATTCATTCTGAGGATAATTAATTTCTGGGTCATTAAGACGGATATGGCAGAAGTAAGACTTCCTCTTGGTGCTTTAGATCATAAAACTTAGGAGCAGAAGTAGGAGAGGTAATGGCTCAGTGATGTTACCACTGGATTGTTCATCCAGAGACCCAGGTAATGTTCTGGGGAATCCCACTACGACAGATAGTGAAATTGGAGGGCACGAAAGAGACTGGGATTGGTGGGGGGGGAGGGGATGGGAGAAGGTAAGGCTGCAAAAGGGATAGCAGAGCTTTATTGGAGTGGGAGTGGCCTTGCATCCAAGGGACCGGGCGCCCTCCCAGCCCCATCACCAAACTCACCCGAGACTCGAAGTGCAGGACACGGACGAGCTCGGAATCTTCCCCGGGCTTCGAGCTGGAGCTGGGGCCGTGCAGCCGGAGGAAGTACTGCACGCAGGTGTAGCAGTCCCCGTCCAGCAGCACCACGATGATCCACACCCAGGCGTGATAGAAGACCCGCAGCGAGGTGACCAGCCTCCAGGAGCCCGGCGCACGGGCACCAGGAGGCGGCTGCGCTGAGCTCCCAGCTCGCTTGGCCGCCGGCCCCCTCCAGCCCAACAGGCACTCGCGGTGCAGGAAGACGCCGAGCAGGGTAAGCACCAGGGCGGGCACCAGCAGGAAAGAGACGCCGTAGACCTCGTTGTAGCCGGCCAGCCAGGGGCACTGGAAGCCGAGCTCGGCCATCTCCTGCAAGCCCCAGAAGACTGTGGCCAGCACCAGGGAGCCGAGCACCTTGAAGGCCGGTTTGCCCAGCAGCTTGTCCTGCTCAGAGATCTGCAGCAGATGGAAGGTCATCTCCCTCCGCGGCTCTGTCAACGCGGATCTCTGTGTGTGTCTGTGTGAGGAAATGCTGCTTGTTTTAACTGCCCAAGTGATTGACGGGCATCTCCGTTTGCAACGCGTCCTTTCTCCTGCTCTTTGCAATCCCTGAACCCTGCTCCTTTCACTTAACTCAGATTCTGGCCAAATCCACAATTTAGGAGGCTGGTACAATTACCATGTTTAAAATGCGTCTGGATGGGGACGTCAATAGGAAGGGTTTAGAGGGTAATGGGACAAGTGCTGGCAAATGGGACTAGATTAATTTCGGATCCTTGGAAGTGGAGACGCAGGCGGACAGGATAGGGAAGAAGGTCTTTGGTATGCTCACCTTTATTGGTGAGCGCATTGAGCGTAGGAGTTGGGAGGTCATGATACGGCTGTACAGGACATTGGTTCAGCCACTTTTGGAACCTTGTGTGCATTCTGGTCTTCCTGCTACAGGAAGGATGGTGTGGCCAGGATTGGAGAACTTGAGCTACAGGGAGAGGCTGAATAGGCTGGGGCTGTCGGAGGCTGAGGGGTGACCTTATAGAGGTTTACAAAATCATGAGGGGCATGAATAGGAGGAATAAACAAGATCTTTTCTCTGGGGTGGGAGAATCCAGAAGGATCTAAGGGGCAACGTTTTCACACAGAGGTTGGTGCATGCATGGAATGAGCTGAGGGAGAAAGTGGTGGAGGCTGGTACAATTACAGCATTTAAAAGGCATCTGGATGGGTATATGAATATGAAGGGTTTCGAGGGATATGGGCCAAGTTCTGGCAAATGGGACTAGATTCATTTGATCAGCATGGATGGGTTAGACTGAAGCTTCTGTTTGTGTGCTGTTCAGCTCCATTACTTTATAAACGCGCCTTGGTCACAGAAACATGAATTCTTGAGGCAGAAGACTGATCCTTGCATGGTATCCCAGATTTAGCACAGTGCACAAAGAGACCATTCAGCCCACCCTGCCTGTAACTGCTCTCCAAACAGATGCTTTGTGCCATCCTCCTGCCACTCCCCATATCCTTGACCATTAATTCCTTTTAAACAATCACCCAATGGCCTCTTGAATGATGTCAGCCACCAGCACTGAATCTGGGCCAGGACCTGGGAAAGGTAGAAGGTGTGTGGCACTTGGAATACCAAACTGTGGAGTGGTTACAATGTGAAAAGAGGCAATTCAACCCACCCCCTGGCTCTCTGCAAGAACAACCCTTCCAGTCCAAACTGCATATCACCAACCCTCCAGCTCTCTCTCTCCATAGCCATCTGTACACATGTATAATACAGGTAAAGGATCTCGAGGAGACCGCTCTTTCCCTCCAGCCTATTCTATCATTCAGTAAGATCTGCTTCTTTCTTTTCAGGAAGTGAGTTCCAAAGACTCCGGTCTCCCTGAGGATTTTTAAAAATATCTTGTGGCCTGTCTTAAACTCTTTATTTTAAAACAGTGACTCTGATTCTAAATTTTCCCACAAGAGGGAAGCATCCTTTTTCCATTCACCAGATTAAGACCCCTCACCTGCGTCAAACAATTTGCCTCTTGCTCTTCTAAACTCCAAACTTTTTAATTTTCTTTTCCTTCTGATCACTATCCCATTCTACGTTGGAGGAAGCCTCAGTTAAACCTGCCTTCACCTCACTCTCAGTTCATTCCAGATCCTCATGGTTCACTGGGTAAAAAAGCCTTTTTCACCTGCTACAATTCCTTTTATTTCTTTAAATAGGTGTCTTCCAGTTTCTGATCCTTCCAGCAAAGGGAACGAGTTTCTCTATTTTCCTCTAGAACTTCTTACGATTCCAGACAAACTTAACGGAGCCCGCTTAATCTTCTCTTTCCCAAACAACACCTTCATCAATCAATCCTTATAACTACAATATCTAAAAGGCATTTGAACAGGTACATGAATGGAAAACATTTAAGAGGGTTATGGCCCAAATGCAGAGAGTGGGACTGGTTTAGTTTGGGAAGCTTGGTTGATGTGGATGAGTTGGATTGAATCGTGTGTCTCTGCTGACTATAACTAAACAAAGAACTGGTAATACTAGATCTGAAACAAACAATAAAACACAGAAATTGTTGGAGAAACTCAGTGTCTGACAGCATCTGTGAAGAAATAGAGTTAACATTTCAAACTCAGTTCTGAAAAAAGGCCATGACCTACAACATTGGTTTACTGTCCAAAGACATTGCTCCATCTGTTGGGTACAGTATCCACAGTATTTTCTAGTCCTTTTTCAGGTTTCTCATACCTGCAGCATTTTTCTTTAATATCCCTGAAAAGGGGATTTAAACTGGCTGTATTTTTAAAAAGAATGCATCGTTATATTAGAGGTAACTGTGACGCTGGTTCCCCTCCAGTTTTCATGGGTATTTTTCACAGAATCCCTACAGTAGTGAAACAGGCCATTTGGTGCATCGAGTCCACAGCAACCTTTCAAACCACTCAGTCCAATCCCCTTAGTCTATTCCTGTAACTGTGCATTTCCCATGGCTAATCCAATTAACCTGCATATCCCTGGATATTGTGGCACAATATAGCATGGCCAATCCACTTTAACCTACACATCTTTGGACTGTGGGAGTACCCGGAGGAAACACATGCAAACACAGAGAGAACGTGCAAACTTCACACAGTCACCAGAGGCTGGAATCAAACCTGTGTCCCTGGTGCAACAGTGAGGCAACAGTGCTAACCACCAAACCACTGTTTTCAGGCAGTGATAAACAGGTGTTTGATAACAAAGGAAGTAAAAGATTACAGAGAGTGAGGAATGTGAAGTTATTGGATTAGCGATGACCTTATTGAATGGCGGAGCGGGTTCCGGAGGTTAATAGCCTACTCCAGGTTTGTGTGTTTGCGTAGATTTCTAACTATTTTCCTCACTCTCTTCACAGATTTTTCTTTTTCTTTTCATCTGAGTCACAGAATCACTGCATTAGCATTCCAAAACCCCAGTCTAATGTTCTGGGGGTTTCCATTTACACCCCACCAGAGCAAATGGTAACATTTAAACTCAATAAAAGCTGGAATGAGAAAGCTGGTCTAATGGTGACAATGTAATCACAGTTGATGATTGTCATAATCTGTTGGGTTCACTAGTACCCTTTCGTGAAGGGAATTCTGCCATTGTCACAACCTACATGTGACTCCAGACTAATAGCAGCATGGTTTATCTTAGCCATCCTCTGGATGTTGGTCCAGCCAGTGACCACAGTTCATGAACATAAATATTTTAAAAAGTACTTTGATTTCACAAGTTCCACACTTTTAAACTTTATTTTCCTCTAAATTTCACATTCCACCAGCCTTCAGCTGCAAAAAGGTTTCAGAGAAACGGAAAAAGGGATCATCTGAACTGCTGTCTTGTACAAACACAGGCAAGTGAAAGAAAAAGTGGAAGAGAATGTAACTGAACATAATCCCTTCAAGGTTCAGGGAAGAGCCCCCTATCAGTGTTTCGCCTTTTCAGTTTACAGCTTCATTCACCACAACACATGAACAGACTAGCAGTGGAAGGTCATGTTGACACGATATACATCAAAGCTTTTCCCCGGGTCACAGGCCAGTTACAGAAATGCCTCTCATCGCGCAACTAAAAATGGATTTCAGTTCTCAACAATAAAGCATCAGCACTCAAGTTGCAATCATGCAGGAAGCTTCACGTGGCAAATGTCAACCTGATGGAGTTGCTGCAGAATGATCAAATTGGAAGCTTGGCAAACTGCGTACTCACAGTAAACCTGACATGAAGTCACTTGCTCTGATTTTCTTTGAGTGCTTAGGGAAGTGCAAATGTTGTAATGCTGGAGAAACAATTGCCCCAATAGGAAGTGTGCAACTCAGTAAACCATAGTTCATGCAAAGTTGTAGGATTTCCATTCTGTCACCGCATTCCCCGACAAACCCTGGATTGAAACCTATCTCACTCACAGGTGGATGGTGTCAAAAGAATGAAGTCTAGTTGGTTATTTCTGGCTTGGTGAGAGAATGTCCATTCAGTATGGTTCTTAAACCTGCACTATTTGCATGAGAATGATCAGCTTAGTGCAGTTGAAAGGGTTAAACATTCAACACAGACAGTCTGAAACATTATGTTCTGAACTTCTTTTTAATTCTGTCGTGATGTTACATCACAATACTTCAAAACACATTGGTTGCCCAGCTGTACAGTACAAAATCAAAAGGTTTCTCAACTTTGCAACAAAAATACCAGATTAATACATACTTAAAAAAAACTGTACCTCCAGTCAGACAAATTGAGTTAGTTCACTCATCTCCAATGCACTGCTTAAGAAGCAAACAATAAACAGGAAAAGTTATCAAGGTGCATTTTCCAACGCACCAAGTATTAGTCACATAATACGATCACTTCCAAAGTTGAGCCTCAATCATTTGCAATCAATTAATACAATCAATTAACTCTGCTAATTTATCGGGTTTGTCTAGCACAGCTACCCAGTGTTTGGATCTCCTGCCCTGCGTTTCAGCTATCAAACAAGCCTCTGAATGGGCACATGACTCTCAGCTACCTGTTAAAATTGTAAAACAGGTAAGATATTGAGCTATATGGGTAATATCCCAGCTTAGTTGCTCAGCACAATTCTGGAAAAAATGTGACAAATCAAATCATTCTTGAAATCTGATGCAAGTTCAAAAGGGACTAAGAATACATACTTTCAAACAGATTGCAAAATCAAAAAACAGTTCCAAACAATTTTAAGAGATGAAAATCAAAAGGAAAGAAATTGACACTGGTCACACCGGAACTCAGGGAAAGCTAGTTGAAATTCACACGCAGGAAATGATGCACTCTCCTGATTCAATCAGGGATTGAAAGAACAGCACTGGATACCACTGCTATCCTGACTCAGCTACATCACTGTGCAATAGGACAGGGGTAGAAGAGAGAGAAAAACACAACTGTGTCCTTTCTGTGGCAATGTGACATGGTTGAGACGAGGCCTAATCTACCTGACACCTCATAAGAGAAAAAAAAGAGAAAGGAATAAACACAACCAATTTACTGACAATGATATGTAAATAGAAATTTGATTCAATTTCACTTTCTGGTTTGGTACTTGGCAGCTGAATTTCAGTATAAGTTCCCGAACTGGTGTGTTCCATCCCGTCTGTTTCCAGATAGTGTCCACACTGCAGTTTAATCTCACTGCTTCTGCTGCATTGCTTCTTTTCTTGCGGCATCCTGCAGCAGCTGGGTGTCCACCTCATCAGCTGGGAGTTGTACATAACGCACTACTGAGCCCCGGATAAAGCAGTTCTTCACAGAGAGCTGGGAGGAGGAATATTTGGCATTAATGCTGGTAAGTGTAGGGCAGGTAATCAGTTGGATTATTTAAATAGTGACACGGTTCCAGACACTTTCTGCATACCACTCATCCAGACAATTTGCAAAGAAAAAAGATGTAAAGTCTAAATCAGGAGTCTCCCCTCATACAGTACTTAAATAGTTCTCTCGCCGAGGTGACAATTCTTATAAATTGCCTTGTCCGTCTTACATGGTTCCAGACCCATATCAATATGGTTGACTCTTAACCACCCTCTCGGCAAATAGAGATGGGCAATAAATGCAGGCCCAGCCAATGTAGCCCACATTCCACGAGTATACATAAAAATAAATAAAACACTTTAATTTGAAAAAGAATCCCCATATTTGAACTCTATTTTCTTTTGTATGTCAATTAGGTTAATGAGCTGAAAAGTGGCAAATGGAGTTTAATTGTTTAATAAAAGTGAGGTACTGAATTTTGGCAAAACAAACAAAAACTTAATAGATATAGAATCGTTACAGAGTGGAAGCAGGCCCTTCGGCCCAACAAGTCCACACCGACCCTCCAAACAGTAACCCATCCATATCCATTCCCCTATATTTATCACTGACTAATACACCTAACCTACACATCCCTGTACACTATGGGCAATTCAGCATGGCCAATTCACCTTATACAATTAAAAGTTGGCCTTCAGTACTGTTGCAGAACAGAGAGACCTAGGGACTCAGATACACAATTTTTTGAAGTTTTCATCATGCATAGCTAAGGCACTTCACACTTTTCCCTTCATTGCTCAGATCTTTTGAGTAAAGGAGTTGGGATGTTATATTAAAGTTGTACAGGATGTTGGTGAAGCCTCTTCTGTATTACTGTGCCCAGTTCTGTTCTCCCTGTTATAGGAAATACATTATGAAGCTGGAGAGGGTTCAGTCTCTTCTTAACAGGATGTTGCCAGGAAGGGAGGGATTGAGTTATAAATTCAGACTGGGACTTTTTCCACTGGGGCATTGGAGATTGAGAAGTGAATTTGTAAAGGTTTATAAAATCATGAGGGGTAGAGATGAAGTGAATGGCTGGAGGATTTCAAGACAAGGGAACTTTTTTTTTAAAACAAGAAAAAAAATTTAAGACAGACACGAGGGGCAATTTGTTTTTTTAAACACAGGGTTATTTGTGTGTGGAATGAACTTCCACAGGAAGTGGTGGTTATGGGTACAATCACAACATCAAGAAACCATTTAGCTAAGTACGTGAATAAGAAATGTTTGGAGAGATATGAACCTGGCTCAGATAGGTGGGATTAGTTTCCATTGGGATTATGGTCAGCACAGACGGTGGGACTAAAGGATCTGTGTCTGTGCTGTCTGTATAACAATGCAAGATAGAAAGCTTTGACTAAATCTTTTTTTCCAGCAACACTAGAGGTGAAAACTACTGAACAATGATCACTTAAAAGGAAACAAGAGCCATTTCAATAACAAGGCTCACTCCTCCTAAATCTCTGCAACTTTCAGGAGCCTTTACAAATGTTAAAGATACTATTACAGATCCACCTCTTCCTTTCACCCAACCCACTTGATTGTCATCTCTGCACCTGACTTTCTTTTACCATAGACGGTGCCTCCACTACGTCCTAATTTCTTTAGTACATCATGAGACATAAGTATCACTGACAAGGTCACCTTTTGTCACCCATGGTCCTAACCACCCTTGAATTAACTGGCTTGCTGCTCAGTAATTACAGAGGACAGTGAAAAGTCAGCCACATTGCTGTGGGTCTGGAATCATATGCAGGTCAGACCACAAAAGGACTTTTTCCCCAGTGGTGAACCAAATGGTTTTTTGCAACAAATAATGATGGCTGTCAGGATAACCATTACTGACATGAGCTCTCAATTTCTTAATTCATCATGAGTATTTATGTGGCTTGTCTGGTTCAGTTTCTGGTCAACTGTAACCTCAAGATTATGGCTAATTAATTTACTGATCTCAACCTAACCCAGCAAAACAGCACATCTGTAAAAATCTGCTTGAGAGAACAAAACTAAATACTCTTGCAATAATTGTCTATCACTCATCTGCTGGAGATTTAATGCTAAATTCCTCAGCTTGGTATCATCTTTCCAAATGAAGAGATGCGGCTACGTCCAACTCCCAAGGGAGAACTACCAATGATTTTTTTGAGTCAGAAATCAGGAGAAAGACCCCCAGGTCCCAGCCACCACTTACACCCTTCTGTTGTCAGCTCGACTCTGAGCACTCGAGTGAAACTTTAATGGAATGCAGTTCCTGCAGGAGGCTCAACAAATGTGCACAGCACTCACCATGTGTGGATATTTCTCTGGGTCAGTGACACTTATGTCTGTCAGCTTGATGTTTAGATACTGAAAGAATAAAGAGATAGTGAAAACATCCTGCAATATAAGACTTCCAGATCATTCAGGGAGACAGAAATACTTGTGGCACAGAAATTGGCCGTTCAGCCCAATGCTCAATTCATGCTTGACTTTCAGTTGGGTTCAATAAATAAATAACATTTTCACAGTACCCATGGAACAAACAGGAGAAATACACCATATGATGTACCAAGCATGATCTCCTATACAATACGACCATGGCTGATTGTCAATTTCAACTCCACTTTCCCACACACTCCCCAGATCCCGAAATCCTCCATCACAACAAATTCTGGCTTCTCAGCTTTTAATACATTTAACATTGGGATTATTTTCTGGGGCGGAGAATTATGATGATTTACAACCCTTGAATGAAGGCATTCCACATCTCAGTGGCACACAATCAGACCCTTATCCACAGCGCCTGTATTCAAAGATCCCCACCCCAAAGGAAGCAACCATTGTGTCCTCCCTGTCAAACCCCTTCAGAAATTTGTAGATTTCTATCTCATTCTAGAACCCAGAGATTTCAAACCCACTTCAGACATGCTGACAGGACAGGGCAAGGCAGACCAGTTATCCAAGGGATCAATAACAGCTGCAACCTGGATAATGCTTCCCTCCCAGGCAAACATGAGGACATGTTTGACGAGATGGTCAGTAGCACATATGGGATTAAACATTTCCTTTAAAAAAAAGGCATTTGGGAAATACAGGTTAAATCCAGGTTGGAATCAAGAATCAAACTCAAGGGAATTAACAGTCACACACTCAACACTTGCCCTGGTGTGTTGCTTGGAGGTTGTTCTACACAGTTTTGAAGTTTAATGAAGCTGTATCTCAGTGTTAACTCACTGCCAAGAAATGCAACTCTCACCTGATCAACTGAGTGCAGTGTTCCACAGATACTAAAAATAAATGAGAGGAAGAAAACATATTATTATGTTTGCTTTAGAGTTCATTTATCACCATTCTTTCCAAACATACGACACAGCCTCCCACCCTCAGTCTTAAAAATATTCACAGCACAAACAAGTAATTCACCTCGATCAGTCCAACAGAGTGCCCCTGCCCCTCAGAAGCCTCCTTCCACATCAAATCACACACTGGACAGTAAGGAAGCCGTTTCGCCCAAATTCCATACTGGAATGACAAAGTACCATCTTACATTGATACCCTGTAGTCATAGTCCGATTAATTAAACCAAAGTGCTGGTGGCAAAGGCAACTAAAACTTACCAGAGAAACATGCACAGTCAAGCAGTTACAACCAAATACCATCTGCACAAAATGAAGTCAGGGAATGTTGGGAACACTCAGGCAGCAGTGGAGACAAAAACAGTTCATGGTGCAGACCAGAGACTTTTCAGAAAGAAAATGTGTGATGCAAGCACGAAAAAACCAGTTCCAAAGAAGAGTCACAATGGACTCAAACACAAAAATAGCTATTGGCCCTGAGCCTGCTCCGCCATTCAAAATTATCACAGCTGATCATCCAACTCAGTACCCTGTTCCATCTTTCTCCCATTACCTTTGATTCTTTTAGTCCAATGAACTACATCTACATCTTTATTGAAATTCTTCAATGTTTTTAACCTCAGTTTCACATGGCAGAGAATTTCACAGGCTCACCACCGAGTAAAGACATTTCTCAACTCTGTCCTAAAAGGCCTAACCCTGATCTTTAGAGTCAGTCTGTACTTTCTCAACAGCCGGAGCATCCTTCCTCAGATGAGGTGGCCAAAACAGCACACACGACTCCAATGCCCTGCACAGTTGCAGCAAGTCATCCCTGCATCAGTATTATGAAGGCCAAGTGAATTCAAGGTGACACCAACACTCTGCGACCCTTTGCAAATTTCCTACAGATCTGACTCAAACATTTCTTATAACAGTTGTACGCTTACAAATTTAAATTCTAAATGTACAAAAATTACTAATAATGTTCTGTCTAAGGCTGTCTGTACATCCTTGCTTACAACGATAAGACTGTACTGCCCATAAACTAAGCTTTTAACTGTACTTCTGTACATGCGACAATACATAAATCAATGAAAACATTTTGCCTTTGTCAGCTGCATCTGCATGCTTACTTTCAGCAACTGGTGTATAAGGATGCCCAGGGCTTGTTGCATAATTTTCCTTTCCTAATCTATCACATTTCAAAAAATCATCTGCATGCCTGTTTTTGCGATTGAGTAGACAACCTCATATTTATCCATATTATGCAGCATCTGCTAATATCCAAGTCAAAATGAAGCTTCAACTCATCTAAATCACCAATATTTATCATGAATAGCTGGGGTCCAAGCACTGATCCCTGTGGTAGCCCACCAGTCACTGCATGACATTCGAATAAAAGCCCAATTAGTCCTGCACTGTTCTCTTTCTGCCAACTGCTTCTGTCTGTTTCATAGATTACTCCAATCCCACACTTTAATTTTGCATCTATTATGCAGGACCTTATTGACAGCCTTCTAAAACATTAACTGTTTGTCTCTCCACAGCTGCTGCCAGACTTGACTTTCTCCAGCACTTTGTTTTTAATCTCAGATATCCAGCATCCACAGGAGTTTGCTTTCATTGTATTGCCAACACCAACTTTTATTGCCTGGTACTTTTTGTTCTGAGGTGGCAAACTAGCTTTTTGAACCACCACAATTCACATGCTATAAATAGACGCACAATGCTGCTTTTCTTTTTTTTGGGGGGGTGCTGTCAATTTTAAGATTTTGCTGAAAGAACAGCAAACTATTTCCAAGTCAGCACGGTAAGTGGCTTGAAAGGGAACTTGCAGGTTGTGTTGTTCTTATATTGCTGCCTTTGTCACTCGAGATGGTGAAGGTCATGAGTTGGATGGTGCTGTCTAAAGGATCTTTGGTGAATTGCTGCAGTGGATCTCTTAGATGGCACCCACTCATGAGTACAGGTGGAGGAGGGAGTGCATGTAGTGTCAATTAAGTTGACTGCATTGTCCTGGATAGCACCAAGCTTCTAGCATCAGATGGATCAGAACTTCTTCACGAAGACAATTTTGAGGAAACACTTGAGGTGGCAAGTGTGCAGAATATGCAAGGCTTTCAATGGCCACAGCTGATTCCATAGCACCACTACTGACTGAGATGGCCAAGATCTATTGGCCTGTGTTGGGTTGTGACAGAACAGAATAAAGAGGGAAAGACATACTTGACCTTATCTTCACCAATCTGCCTGCTGCAAACACTTCTGCTCATGACAGTTTTGGTAGGAGTGGAACCACATGGTTCTTAAAGAGACAAAGTCCTATCTTCACTGTAAAGATGACCTCCACTATATTGCGGGACATTACTAATGTGCTGAATGGGATAGATTTCGCACAGAGCTAGCAGCTCAAGACTGGGCTTCCATGAAGGACTATGGGCCATCAGAAGCAACAGAATTACATTCAATCACAGTCTGATTGACTAAGCCTGAAGGATGATATACCAGAACTATCATTCGATATACCTAAAGCTATGTTGCCAGTCTGGTGAAGGACTACTCAGATGCTGAACAATGGGAGCAACATGTTAAAGGAATCAACAAATCAGATTGAAGTTAGGATACTGCAGCAAGTATAAGGCCTCCAGATTTACCCAAGCTGGAGTATGACAGAGTACACTTGCTTCAATGAATGCACTCAAACAACACAAGAAGCTTGGCAGCATCCAGAATAAACTAGCCGGCTTGAGATGCACCACTTTCACCACCTTCAACTTTCATTCCTGACGCATGACATACCATCAGCAAGACGCATGACCTTTACCACTTAGAAGGGTAAGGGCAGCAGACATTACCTTAAAATTCCTCACCTTCCATAGTTGGAAATTTACTACCATTTATTCATTGTCACTTGGTCAAAACCATTGAATTCATGTCTTAACAGCATTGGGAGTGACCCTACATCACAGGAACAGCAACAGTTCAAGAACTCAACACTAGGTAATATGGATCGTCAGCAGAAACAGAATTGCATTCAATCACAATCTACAACCTCATGGCCCAGCAGAGACCGCACTCCATCAACATCAAACGAGGAAATCAACCCTGGTTTGAAGATATAACTCTAAGACTGAAGGATGGCATACCAGAGCTAGCACTAGATATACCTATATTGTCAGTCTGGTGAAGGACAACTCACACATTAAACAATGGAAGCAACATGTAATTACTCTAGGTAATAAATGCTGACCTAACATTGTTCACATCCCTTGAATTAAAAGGTTGAAAAGTCTAATATTAGATTTCTATTAGTCATCTCTCTCTAGTCGCAGAGAGTTAATTTATTTTGTTGCTATAGGGAGTCCATATTCATAGAATAAAATAAAAATCACAGAATCCCTACAGTGCAGATAGAGGTTATTTGGTCCACCTAGTCTACACCTATTCTCCAGAAATGCTCAAACATCTTGCGAATGTGTAACCTTCAAAATAGTGAAGAAAGGTAAACAGGCACAGACAATATTTTATCCATTTTACATTGTCGACATATTTCTCCAAAATACTTGTATTCAGTTATCTGCAGTGTGCGTCGCTAATGCAGGGGGCAGATCACTACTTTTGACGACCACAATCCATCCATATTGATGCACTTACAACCTCAGTGCACTTTCAGACGGTTTCAAACCACAAGTAGTCTTTGCTGCATCTTCAAACCAAATCTGATGGACTTTAACATCAATCATTCACTGTAATGGTTGGATTGATTTCAATCAATTAAAAAAAAAGTCTTAAATTAAAATGCAAATACACAATGTTCCAATCACAGTCAGCACTTCAAACATTACTCCTAAGAGCTTCTCCCAAATGTACTTTTTCTTTGGACTGACCACCTTCATGTGTGATATAAGAGACAACTGGACAGAAGTTTAAAAAGAACATTCTGACCTCATACACGCTCATGCAGTATTCCACTGAGCAGTCAAAGGCTGCATTTGTAGCCAAACTTATCACGTTATAAATGAAGGCATCAGTTACTGCAATATTCCGGTCTCTTTTTGTAGAAAAGAACATCAGTACTGAAGAACGTAGTCACAGCACACACAATAACATTACTTCAACTGCCCCACTACAATCTGCTGGAGCAGAACATGGAGTACTCACCTGAGATCATTCTTTAACTCCACAACAACATCTTTCCCAACCAGGGATTTGAAAAATGAATAAAACAACTGAAACATAAAAATAAAAGAATGAGCTCTTACGCAATCACAGCAGTTTAATTTTAAACTTAGTTGGATCATGTCAAATCTCAACAACTTCCTGCTCCTGACCGAGTCAAATTCTTTAAAAGAGATGTGGGCATCACAAGTATGGCCAGTTTGTGAATACTTCCCCCAGTCACACTTTCCTCCACCACCTCTCTTTCTTCTTCCCCCCTCCCCCACCCCTCTTATTCACTACCCTCCATCCTCTCCTTTTCCCTCCTCTCCTCCCTTTCTCCCCTCCCTCTCTCTCTTTCTCCCCCACTCCCATCCTCTCTCCCCTCCCCCTCTCCCTCTCCCCTCTCTCTCTCTCTCTCTTTCTTTCTCCCCCACTCCCATCCTCTCTCCCCTCCCTCTCCCCACCCTCTCTCACCCTCCCCCACCCCTCTTATTCACTACCCTCCATCCTCTTTTTCCCTCCTCTCCTCCCTTTCTCCCCTCCCTCTCTCTCTCTCTCTCTCTTTCTCCCCCACTCCCATCCTCTCTCTCCCCTCCCTCTATTTCTCCCTCTCCCCTCCTTTTCTCCCCCTCCCCCTCTCTCTCTCCCCTCCCCCCTCTATTTCCATCCCACCGCTTCCTCCTGCTGAAACCTGTTGTCACTGGGACAGTCCCCGGATTCGTGGCGGCCTTCGATTTCCGAAGGAGCCTGCAGTTGTGTTCGCTGACATACCCTGTGTGTGTGTGTGTGTGTGTGTGTGTGTGTGTGTGTATGACCCTGTCCCTGTCCCTGTCCCTGACCCGGCCCCTATAACATTCTAAGTCAGTCTCTCTCACCATGGCACCAACAATGACTGGCAGCAGCTCCCACTCAAACCCGCGGCGCCTGCGCAAACAGATGTGCCAGCCGACCGGCCTCGCGAGAGTTCCCAAGCACCGCCCACTACGTCCGTGCGCAGGCGCGTCACCTGGGTCCCCCGCCTTCCCTTTGATTGACAGCAGGAGGTGGAGTCGGAAAGTGTGGCGATGGACAAGGGCACCAGGTCAGGGGAACCCAGGAGCGGGCGGGTCGACGTTCCTTCATCAGGAGTGTGCAGGTGGAAAGGGCGCTGAGAGCGAGGAGAAGGGATGTAGGCAGCGGTTGTCCTGCTCTAGCCCAAGTTGTGATGATCTGACTGTAGTCTGGAGGCCAAGGTGGGGGGGAGAAGTCGGTTCCCTGGGGAGGTGCTGAGGAAGGGGTCATGGATGTACCAGTGGGTCTGCTTCAGGAAGTGATTGAAGAGCCTCAGGGCAGAGGAGATCACCTGGGGAGTGCAGTGGGAGAGAGACTCCCTGAGATCCTTGTGGAGGCAGAAGGAGAAGTTCTTCAAAGTGGGCGTCCTTGGAAGAGGTTTTGCGGTCAGGTTTTCAGCATCTAGGAGAAAGTGAGCACTGCAAATGCTGGAGAGGCAGAATCAAAAAGAGAGTGGTGCTGGAAAAGCACAGCAGGCCAGGCAGCATCTGAGGGACCGTAATTCTATTAGTCTTAAAATAGTGATGGAAAAGGATAGACCAGGTCTAAAAGTTGAAGTTCTAAACTGGAGGAAGGCTAATTTTGACGGTATTAGGCAAGAATTTTCAAAAGCTAATTGGGGGCAGAGTTTGCAGATAAAGGGATGGCTGGAAAATGGGAAGCCTTCAGAAATGAGATAATGAGTACAGAGAGAGTATATTCCTGTTAGGGTGAAAAGAAAGGCTGGTAGGTGTAGGGAATGCTGGATGACTAAAGAAATTGAAGGTTTGGTGAAGAAAAAGAAGGAAGCATATGTCAATATAGATCAAATGAATCCTTAGGAGAGTATAAAGAAGGAGGAGTATACTTAAGAAGGAAATCAGGAGGGCAAAAAGGGGACATGAGATACATTAGATTACTTACAGTGTGGAAACAAGCCCTTCGGCCCAACAAGTTCACACCGACCCGCCATAGCGCGACCCGCCATAGCGCAACCCACCCAGACCCATTCCCTACATTTACCCCTTCACCTAACACTACGGGCAATTTAGTATATCCAATTCACCTAACCTGCACATTTTTGGATTGTGGGAGGAAACCGGAGCACCCAGAGGAAACCCACGCAAACACAGGGAGAATGTGCAAACTCCACACAGATAGTCGCCTGAAGCAGGAATTGAACCCGGATTTCTGGCGCTGAGGCAGCAGTGCTAACCACTGCTCCACCACTTAAAGATAGCATTAAGTTAAATAGAGTTCAGGAGAATCCAAATACATTAAGGACATAAGGGTAAGTAGGGAGAGAATAGGGCCCCTCAAAGGTCAGCAAAACAGCCTTTGTGTGGAGCCGCAGGAGATGAGGGAGATACTAATCAAGTATTTTGCATCAGTGTTTACTGTGGAATAGGACATGGTAGATATAGAATGTAGGGAAATAGATGGTGACATCTTGAAAAATGTCCATCCTACAGAGGAACATGTGCTGGTTGTCTTGAAACACATAAATGTGGATAAGACCCCAGGACCTGATCAGGTGTACCCTAGAACTCTACGGGAAGCTAGGGAAGAGATTGCTGGGCCCCTTGCTCAGATATTTCTATCATTGATAGTCACAGGTGAGTTGCTGACGACTAGAGGTTGGCTAATGTGATAGCACTGTTTAAGAAGGGTGTTAAGTACAAGCCAGGGAACTATAGACCAGTGAGCCTGGTGTCGGTGGTGGGCAAGTTGTTGGAGGGAATCTTGAGGGACAGGATGTACATACCTATGTGGTTGGAAAGGCAAGGACTTATTAGGGATAGTCAACATGGCTTTGTGAGTGGGGAATCATGTCTCATAAACTTGATTGAATTTTTTTGAAGAAGTAACAAAGAGGATTGACGAGGGCAGAGTGGTGGACATGATCTAAATGGACTTCATTAAGGCGTTTGACAATGTTCCCCATAGCAGACTGGTTAGCAAGGTTAGATCTTATGAATGCAGGGAGAACCAACCATTTGGATACAGAACTGGCTCAAAGTTAGAAGACAGACAGTAGTGATGGAGGGTGGTTTTTCAGACTGGAGGCCTGTGACCAGTGGAGTGCCACAAGGATCGGTGCTGTGTCCACTGCTTTTCATCATTTATATAAATGATTGGATGTGAGCATAAGAGGTATAGTTAGTAAGTTTGCAGATGACACCAAAATTGGAGGTGTAGTGGACAGTGAAGAAGCTTGCCTCAGATTACAACAGGATCTTGATCAGGTGGGCCAAAGGGCTGAGAAATGGCAGATGGAGTTTAATTTAGATCACTGTGAGGTGCTGCATTTTGGGAAAGCAAATCTTAGCAGGACTTATACACTTATAAAGTCATGAGGGGCATGGATAGGATAAATAGACAAAATCTCTTCCCTGGGGTGGGGGAGTCCAGAACTAGAGGGTGAGGGGGGAAAGATATAAAAGCGACCTAAGGGGCAACCTTTTCATGCAGAGGGTGGTACGTGTTTGGAATGAGCTGCCAGAGGAAATGGTGGATAGGTATATGAATAGGAAGGGTTTGGAGGGATATGGGCCGGGTGCTGGCAGGTGGGAATAGATTGGGTTGGGATATCTGTTCAGCATGGACGAGTTGGACCAAAGGGTCTGTTTCCTTTGCTGTACATCTCTATGACTCTATCTGAGTCAATGTTTCAGGTATAAGCCATTCATCAGGAATGCAGAGGGGGAAGGGGGCTGAGACATAAATAGAGATGTGGTGGTTGGGCTGGGGGGTAAGAGGAGCATGTGCTGCCAGTCTGCAAAGAAGCTGAGAATGCTGGAACTACTCAGCAGTTCTGAACAGCACTAGTGGATAAGGTAGGCATGCTCTTATTAGAGGGAGATTTGATAGAGGTGTATAAGATTATAATAAGTTTGGATAAGGAAGACAATTTAGCTGATGATTGAGGAGTAGAGGACATTGATTGAAAGTTCTCAGCAAGATATCATCGCTCAGTCCTTTGAGTACAGGAGTTGGGAAGTTATGCTGAGATTATACAGGACATTGGTGAGTCCCTCTTCTGGAATACTGCATGTAGTTTTTGTCTCCCTGTTATAGGAAGGCTATTATTAAGCTGTAGAGTGTTCAGAAGAGATTTACCAGAATGTTACCAGGACTGGAAGGTGCCAGTTAAAAAGAAAGGCTGGACAGGCTTAGGCATTTTTAATGGAATAGAAGAGGTTGAGAGGCAACCTTACAGAAGTTTATAAAATAATGAGGGGTATAGGTAGAGTCAATGGTACTGCCGGATGGAGAGATTTTAAGACCAGGGAACACATTCTTTAAGATGAAAGGAGAGAGATTTTAAAAAATGAGGAACTTTATTTTTACACAGAGTGGTTTGTGTTTGGAATGAACTTCCAGGGGAAGTGATGCAGGTGGTAACAATTACAACACTTAAAAGACATTTGGATCAGTATACAAATAGGAAAGGTTTGGAGGGATACGGGTCAGGAGCAGGCAGGTGGGACTAGTTTAGATTCAGATTATGGTCAGCATTAACTGTTTGGACCGAATGGTCTGATTCTGTCCTGTATGAATATATATGCAGTGAGAATTGTGAAGAACATGGTAATGGTGAACTCACTGCCTGCAGAGGTGGTGGAAGCAGAAATGATGAATGGTTTCAAAGGGGTTTCTGAGAGGATCTCCATGCATTTGGAAAGATAAGAACTGATTAGGGATAGTGAGCATGGTTTCTTTATGGGAAATTGTGTCTCACAAACTTGATGTAAGTTTTTGAGTTCCTTGATGTCAAGGAAACTACATGAAGTTAGAGTGGTGGACGTTGTCTACATGGGCTTTAGCAAGGCTTTCAACAAGATTCCACATGGTAGACTGGTCAGATCACATGAGATCTGGGACAACTGGCCAATTGGATACAAAATTGGCTTGAAGGTAGGGGACAGAGAGTGGTGATAGAAAGTTGTTGTTCAGACTGGAGGCCTGTGACCAGCAGTGTGCTGCAAGGATCAGTAGCTGGGTCCAATACTATTGATGAATTATGTAAACAATTTGGATGGGATTATTGGATGCATAGTTAGTAAGTTTGCAGATGACACCAAAATTGGTGGTATAGTGTTAAAAGTCACAACACCAGGTTATAGTCCAACAGATTTACTTGGAAGTACAAACTTTTGGATTGCTGCTCCTTCGTCAGGTAGCTAGTTGTAGTGGCATAGTGGACAGACAGAAAGGTTATCTAAGATCACAACAGGACTTTGTTCAATTGGGCCAGTGTACCGAGGAATAGTGGATGGAGTTTAATTTAGATAAACATGAGGTTCTGGATTTTGTTTAGACAGGACTTATACAATTAATATTAGGGCCCTGGGAAATGTAGTCGAACAGAAAGACATAGAGATACAGGTATATAGTTCCTTGAAAGTGCCTTCACAGGCAGACAGTATAGTGAAGGAGGCATTTGACACGCATGCCTTCATTGGTCAGAGCACTGAGTGCAGAAGTTAAGATGTCACATTATGGCTGTTCAAGACATTGGTAAGGCCACAGTTTGGAGTACCGCATACAATTCTGGTTGCTCTGCTATAGAGATTTACAAGGATGTTAATGAGACTGAAGAGGTTGAATTATAAAAAGAGAGGCTGGGATCTTTTTCTCTGAAGAGTCAGAGGCTGACAAGTGACCTTACACAGGTTTATAAAATCATAAGCATAGATAAAAATGATTTTTTAAAATTACAAAATGGGGTGAAAAGCTATGATCATAAGTGTCTGTATTGATCCTAATTAAAAGGGGAATTGCCTAGTCTTCACCTTGCATTCAGCTTCACAGGACCAGTGCATTTAATCTCTTCCAACATATCACAGGCGCCCTACTTGTTCTTTCCTCCAATCTCCCCTTGTTGTCTCTGCACTTGCATTGAATTTGTTGTATCTCTAACTTTGTCCAGCACAAGATGAAGAGTCATCAACATGAATTATTAACTTTGTTTCACTCATTGAGTCAGTAAAGCACAGAAGACAACCATTCCATCCACTTAATCCACATTAGCTCTCTGTACAACAGCTTTATCAGTCCTAATACCATGATTTATTCTGGTAGTCCTGCAGGCATATTTCTCTCAAGTGTTCATACAATTTTAGAGTCAGACTCATACAGCATGGAAAGAGACCCTTTGACCTGACTATCCAAGCTGTTCAGGTTTCCTAAACTGAACTAGTCCCATTTGCTTGCATTTGGCCATATCCCTCCTATCCATGTACCTGTCCAAATGTCTTTTAAATATCGTAATTGTATTTGCCTCCACCACTTCCTCTGGCAGGTTGTTCCACATATGCACCACACTCTGTGTTGGAGTTTTGCACTTTGGATCCCTTTTAAAACTTAACCGTCTCACCTTGAAACCGTCTCACCTTGAACCTATGCCCTCTAGGTTTGGACTCCCCTAGCTTGGAGAAAAGACCTTGGCTATTTAGCTAATCTATAACCCCTCACGATTTTATAAACCTCTGTAACATCATCCCTCAGCTTCTTATGTTCCAGGGACAAAAAGTTCGATCCTAGCCTTACAGCTCAAAATTACCAGTCTCAGTAACGTCCTTGTAAATCTTTTTTGTACTCTTTCCAGGTTAATAACATTCTTCCTATAGCAAGGCAACCAGAATTATACGCATACTCCAAATGTGGCATTACCAATGTCTCATACAGCCATAACATGATAGAACAGGCCCTTCGGCCCTCGATGTTGTGCCAACCTGTGAACCAATCTAAGCTCATCCCTACACTATCCCACCATCATCCATGTGCTTATCCAAGGATTGTTTAAATCTCCCTAATGTGGCTGAGTTAACATTAGCAGGCAGGGCATTCCACACCCTTCCAATCTCTGACTAAAGAACCTGCCTCTTGCATCTGTCTTAAATCTATCACCCCTCAATTTGTAGTTATGCCCCCTCGTACAAGCTAACGTCATCATCCTAGCTAGCCTTCACTGTCTAGCCTATCTAATCCTCTGATCATCTTGTCTGTCTTTATCAAATCCCTTCTTAGCCTTCTTCTTTCCAATGAGAACAGACCCAAGTCTCTCAGCTTTTTCTCATAAGACCTTCACTCCAGACCAGGCAACATCCTGGTAAATCTCCTCTGCACCTTTTCCAATGCTTCCACATCCTTCCTATAATGGGGCGACAATATTCCAAGTGCGGCCACACTAGCATTTTGTATAGTTGCAACATGACATTACGGCTCTGGAACTAAATCCCTCTACCAGTAAAACCTAACACCGTATGCCTTCTTAACAGCACTATCAACCTGGGTGGCAACTTTCAGGGATCTATGTACATGGACTCCCAAGATCCCTCTGCACATCCACACTACCAAGAGTCTTTCCATTGACCCAGTACTCTGCCTTCCTGTTATTCTTCCCAAAGTGAATCACCTCACAATTAGCTGCATTGAACTACATTTGCTACCTCTCAGCCCAATTCTGCAGTTTATCTAAGTCCCCCTGCAACCTGTAACATCCTTCCATACCGTCCACTACTCCACCGACTTTAGTGTCAAATGCAAACTTACTAACCCATCCACCTATGCCTGCATCTGATATCCCAACTCCTGTACTCAGCGCTCTGACAGATGAAGGCAAGCAAGCCATATAAAAAAAATTACAAGATACACTACAGAAATACACCAAAGATTCTTAAATTCCACCACTGATGCTCAGTAGCAACAGTATTTACATTTACAAGATGCACTGCAGAAATGCACCAAAAATGCTTAGACAGCATCTTCCAAACCAACAATCACAACCATCGAGAAGGACAAGGGCTGCAAAAAGATGGGAACAGCAACATCTGCAAGGTCCCCGTTAACCATTCGCCATCCTGATTTGAAAATACATTGCCACTCTTTCAGTGCTGTTCAATCAAAATCCTGGAATTCTGACCTAAATGGCATTGAGTCTACCTACAGCATGTGGACTGCAGTGGTTCAAGACGTTAGATCACCACCACCCAGTCAAGGGCGACTTGGGGCAGGCAATAAACATTGGCCCAGGCAGCAATACCAAGGTCCCAAAGGTGAATTTTTTTTAAATGTCCAGCTTTAACTAATATTTTAGGTAATTGCAATATTATGAGCAGTGTTATGAGCAAAAAACTGAAAATAAAATGGTCAGTGAAGATTTTATTGTGCAAACATAGTTTGTTTTCTAAGTATACTGTTAACTATTGAGAACAAAACTAATGAATTAATGGCACAAATAGAGAAAAATGAGTATAATCTCAAAGTCATTATGGAAAAGTTTTTATACAGCTGGAAATTATATATTGTGACTATTCAAAAGGATAGACAGGAAGGGAAGAGCCAGGGGAATGCTTTGTTATTTGTAGATGGAATAAGTATAAGTAGCAAGAATCCATATAAGTGGAAGCTTATGAAAAAATAATGGGAAAAGATGCTGCTGGGAGTTGTCCACAGACCCATCAACAGTAGCTTTCTTTGGGACAGAATAGTTCAGGGAGAAAATAAGGCGTGTAAAAAAAAGGCAGTATATGTATCACTGGTGATTTTAATTTTCATGTAGATTGGGAAAATCAAGTTGCCTAAGGAAGTCAGAAGGACACTTTTCTAGAATCATATGTTCTACATCCAAATGGGAATCAAGTTATTTTGCGTCTGATAATATATACTGAGGAAGGTTTAATACATGATCACAAAGTAAAAATAAACTCTAAGGTTACAGTGACCATAATATGATAGAAGTTAGCATTCATGTTAAGAGTAAGAAACTTGGGTTGAAAACAACTGTGCTATAAACTCGAAGAAGGTCAATTATGTAGGCATTGTGCAGAGTTAACTGGAGTGGACTCAGAAAGAAGTTTAATAGAAAAGACAACTAATGAACAACTGCACACTTTTATGAAAATAGTTCATGACTCCCAGTTTCCTCAGTGAGGAAAAATGATTCCAGGAAGGGAATATCAAAAAATGATTAACCAAGGGAAAAAACAGACAGAGTTGAAAGAAAAGTCATAAAAATGGAAAAGATTGTGAGAGAATCAACGTCTGGAAGGTATCACAAAGGCAGCAAAAAAACCTTAAATTTTGCTGCAAACAAAAAAACATTTATGACAGCAACAGACACACAATGCATGAAAATTGGTCCTATCCACTTAATGATTCAAATGGTTAAACAAGCTTTTGGAGAACAAAGGACATCATCTGAAAATTGGTTGTGCACGGAGAGAAATTGTATTATTGATAGCCACTGCTCGGATGTTATGCATTTTCCACCAAAGATATTTAAATGTGATTACTTTCCCCAGTAATTGCATACAAATTAAGTCTGCAAAGGCTGCCAATTGTTATAACACCACCTTCTTGTGGTCTGTATGAAAATAGAATCTCTGTTGTATACTATTTATTATAAGGGAACACTGTTCCAACTACATGACAGAAAGGATAGCTGGCTTGCTTAACTGTAAGTATAACCTGTCTAAACAATAACTTCTCAGGATTAGTGACAACTGACTGAATTTCTGAATCGTACGGTGCATTCTTGTAGTGTGCAGAAAACTGAGAAAGAACTCCATTAGCAGCTAAAAGGGTGTAAAGTACTCAATGTATAAAACATACAGGAAACAGTTTGCAGAAAAATTCACCATTGAAACCTTTAATTGCCACCATTCAAACACCCAAACTTCAGAAATGTAGGCCATCATTTACCTAACTGTGCAAATGTCCAAATCAACTGGGTTTACAGAAGCCCCGAGAAATTCTAAAAGACTGTTGCAATTTCAGGGAGGTGGGGGGATGGAATGGTGGAGAAGAGAGACCAACTGAAAATGATATTACTTTGAAGAGAGTTAAAGTTTCAATCAACTTCTTCAATTGTTGGTCCACCAGAAGGGTCCTTTCTGACTTGTTCTGAGAATGGCCCTTCGGGCATACCTCCCTGGTAGAGTTTGGCAATGATGGGCTTGCATATTTTTTCCAAATCTTTCAACTGCTGCTCAAAGTCCTCCTTCTCTGCTGTTTGGTTTGCCTCCAGCCAGGAGATAGCCTGGTTACACTTTTCGATGACTTTGTTCTTATCTTCCTCACTGATCTTGCCTTTCGTTTTCTCTTCCTCCACTGAACTCTTCATGTTAAATGCGTACGACTCCAGGGAATTCTTGGCTGTAATTTTCTCACGCTGCATATCATCCTGGCCTTTGTACCTCTCCGCTTCCTGCACCATCCTCTCAATCTCCTCCTTACTCAACCTGCCCTTGTCATTGGTGATGGTGATTTTGCTCTCTTTGCCAGTGCTCTTGTCCACAGCAGAGACATTCAAGATGCCATTTGCGTCAATATCAAAGGTGACCTCAATCTGTGGTACACCACGTGGCGCAGGAGGGATCCCACTGAGGTCAAATTTGCCCAAGAGGTTGTTATCCTTAGTCATTGCTCTTTCTCCTTCATATACCTGGATCAAAACACCGGGTTGACTGTCAGAATAAGTGGTGAATATCTGTGTCTGCTTGGTGGGAATGGTGGTGTTACGTTTGATGAGTGTGGTCATGACCCCACCTGCTGTTTCCAGACCCAATGATAGTGGAGTAACATCCAGTAGTAGCAAATCTTGTACATTTTCAGACTTGTCCCCCATCAGAATAGCTGCTTGAACAGCTGCCCCATAGGCCACGGCCTCATCAGGATTGATGCTCTTATTTAAATCTCTGCCATTGAAGAAATCTTGCAACAATTTCTGGATTTTTGGGATGCGGGTGGAGCCTCCAACCAGGACTATATCATTAACCTGAGCTTTATCCAGTTTGGCATCTCTCAGAGCTTTTTCCACTGGTTCTAGAGTGCCTCTGAAAAGGTCAATATTCAGTTCCTCAAACCGAGCCCTGGTGATGGAGGTGTAGAAATCGATGCCTTCATACAGTGAGTCAATCTCAACACTTGCTTGTGTGCTGGAAGACAGGGTTCTCTTGGCTCTTTCACAGGCTGTCCTCAGTCTCCTAACTGCCCTCTTGTTCTCACTGATGTCCTTCTTGTATTTCCGCTTGAACTCTTCAATGAAGTGATTGACCATGCGGTTATCAAAGTCCTCTCCTCCCAAGTGGGTATCACCAGCCGTCGATTTCACTTCAAAGATACCATCATCAATGGTGAGAATAGACACATCAAAGGTACCACCGCCCAGGTCAAAAATGAGAACATTGCGTTCTCCTCTGCCCTTCTTGTCCAGACCGTAGGCAATGGCAGCTGCTGTTGGCTCATTAATGATCCTTAAGACATTGAGGCCAGCGATCACACCAGCATCTTTGGTTGCCTGGCGCTGGGAGTCATTGAAGTAAGCAGGCACTGTGATTACAGCATTAGTAACAGTGTAGCCCAGATAGGCCTCAGCAATCTCCTTCATCTTGGTCAACACCATGGAAGAGATTTCCTCAGGGTAAAAGGTCTTATCTTCACCTTTGTACTCAACTTTGACCTTTGGCTTCCCTGCATCATTCACCACCTGGAAGGGCCAGTGCTTCATGTCGGACTGGACGACTGGGTCATTGTATTTCCTGCCAATGAGTCTCTTGGCATCAAAGATGGTGTTCGGTGGGTTCAGAGCCACCTGGTTCTTGGCGGCGTCTCCAATGAGCCTTTCGGTGTCGTTGAAGGCCACGTAGCTGGGCGTGGTGCGGTTGCCCTGGTCGTTGGCGATGATCTCCACCTTGCCATGCTGGAAGACCCCAACACAGGAGTAGGTGGTGCCCAGGTCAATGCCAATGGCTGTCCCCCTGCTTGCCATCAATCAAACCTGTCTTAAACGCCCTCCTGGGGCTGCAATAGCTCGGCCACACCACCACGCCTAGCCCTCTGTTTTCAACCCCTCCGCTTCTTTGTGCCTTTTTCTGCTGCCCCACTCTCGCCTCGACCCCTATTTATCGGTTTCGGGCACGTCGTGGCAACCGACCGACGGATTGACGTGCTCTTCGTCCAATGGCCGTGTCAGATTCCCGCACTTTAGCAACGCTTGGGCCAATGAGCAGCAGGGCCAGGCCTGGCGGAGGCGGAACCAGTGCGGGGACGTGAACGGCCGATTGTGACGTCGGTGCCTATGGAATGTTTCTGCCACGTGCTGGATATGTCGTCGAGTCCAATTCAAAAATGAATTGAATATTGAACCGTTAGATTCCCACCGTTAGGCCCAAATGGAAATGGCCTCCAGTTAAAAGTGGCACAGAGAGAGAGCTGGTTCATCATGTTTATACCATTATTGCGGTATATTGACGTTTGTCCGGTGCTAGTTACCATGGGAACCATAACTGATTTGAATTTTGATTCACGTTTTTGTCCCCTTAAGAGTACTTATGTTTTAAAGTTTAAAACGTTCTCAAATTAAAGCCAATAAATTGTACCCTTTGTACTTAATTCTGCAAAAATAAGGCGACAGAAAGGAAAGTAACTGTGAGAGGTAATTTCGGTTTGCAACTTTAAGATGTGCCTAGACCACAGACTGATCTATAATAAAAGATAAAACTTTTGCTTCTTTTCTAAAACATTAGACTTTTGCTTTCTTAAAACATTTTGTATACTCAAAAGTAGAATGGTTTACAATTGTGCATGCAGTTTGTGAGCAGAGTGACTTCTTTTCTAAAAACATTAGACTTTTGCTTTCTTAAAACATTTTGTATACTCAAAAGTAGAATAGTTTAAAATAGTGCAGTTTGTGAGCAGAGTAAAACAAACAGGACCTTGATTGATGAAACCATAAAGACAGGCAGGGAAGGATGAGTCCTTGACTGATAAAGACTGCAGGACAGGGAAACGACTCGAGAGACATCTGCTACAGATTGATACAGAGACATCTGCTACAGCACAGACAGAGAAGAATAAGTCTTTGACTGATAAGACTACAGGGAGAGAAAAATAACACCTCTAGGGTCTGGAGGCATGAAGGGGAGGGTCTGAAGACATTTGTTGCAGACTTTGTGATAAGGATGCAAGTTGGAGAATAATGATGTTTTTAAGAATGTGAACCTCATGGCTCGTTAAGAGCCAGGAAGGGGAGGGTCTGGAGACATTTGTTGCAGACTTTGTGATAAGGATGCAAGTTGGAGAATAATGATGTTTTTAAGAATGTGAACCTCATGGCTCGTTAGAACCAAGGAGGGGAGGGACTTGTGCTGTATATAATGAGAAACTTTCTAAGCCTCAGCGCGCCTTTTACTCAGAAAGGTGCCCGACTCTGCAGACTTGCTAATAAAACTTTGTTTTCCTGAATTTGTCTAGAGCGATTATTAAGAAGCAATTTTCATTTCCAACAGTAACCACCCCACACATCACTGCAAGGCCTGTTTAAAATTTCTAGGAGAAAGTGAGGACTGCATATGCTGGAGATCAGAGCTGAAAAAGTGTTGCTGGAAAAGCGCAGCAGGTCAGGCAGCATCCAAGGAGCAGGAGAAGAAGGGCTCATGTCCAAAACGTCGATTCTCCTGCTCTTTGGATGCTGCCTGACCTGCTGCGCTTTTCCAGCAACACTTTTTCAGCTGTTTAAAATTTCCTCTGGCTTAGGGAGAGATAGTCGGGTCCTGAGAGTCAGTGCCTGAAATGTTAACGAGGTCTCCACAATTGACTCCCACCTAATAGTCGCCTCTGAAGTGGCAGAGAAAATCATTTGTGATGCTGCAAAATAAAGACGCCCGCCAAAGGAGAGTAACTGGAATGGTCTAGTATGCTATTTCCACTGCCGCCTACATTTGTTCAAATCAATTTGCAATGGCAATCATAAAAATATGGGAGGGGTGCTGTTTTGAGGATCCCTGCTGACCCGATGGGCTGACTGGCCTCTTTCTGCGCAGTTGAGATTCTGTAATGCTATGGCATCTGGTGGAGTTTAAAATTAATTCCTAAATTTGGTATTCAAAGTCATCTAACAATGAAATAGAGTCATAGAGTTGAACAGCACAGAAACAGACCCTTCTGTCCAACTCATCCATGCTGATCAGATGTCCTAAATTAATCTAGTCCCATTTGCCAGCATTCTAAACCCTTCCGACTTAAATATCTTTTAAATGTTGTTATTGTACCAAGTGGCCATTGATTGTTGTAAAACTTACTTGAGCAGGTCTGTGTGACTCCAGACCCACAGCAACATATTGTTTAATCAACCTAATCAGAGTTTTTTTTACACATTTCTGGAGCAGGTGGATCTTGAACTCAGGCCTCTTGATCCATAGATAGGAATTCTACACCTGTGCCATAAGAGCTCTTAGAGATGTGGTTATTAATAGTGTTCTCAAATAGCCTGGCAGACTGCTCAGTTAAGGACAATTTATGGTTAGGTGTCAAATTCTGGCTTTGCCAGAGATTCCTCCAGCTATTCAAGGAGAACCTGATGTGGAGATGCCAGTGTCAGACTTGGGTGGACAAAGTCATAAGTTACGTGACACCAGGTTATAGTCCCACAGGTTTATTGAAATTGCAAGCTTTTGGAGCACTGCTCCTTCGTCAGGTGAAATCAAGGGAAAGAAGGGGAATAAATATTTTTCAGTCTATTGAAAGACCACAGTGACAGATCATTGATGGCTAATCAAGCTTCTATCAATAACAAAATTCAAGTAACAGTCTGGAACTGTGACGCACCTCCAGGACAGATGAAACACTACCATTGCACCAGAAGACCCTTGAGAAATTGTTGCTTCTTGCCTAGAAATTGAACACAGGGTACAGCAGTAATAAATCCTTATCACAAGGCTGTCCGTGGAATGTGTCCGTGCCAAGTGTAATCATACACTCCAGTAAATATGAATTGCATAACTTTCCCCTCAAATTACTTGACAGGGCTAATTACCTGCAATTTTAATATTAGGCAGATTTGACAACATGACTTGGTAGAGTGGAGTTTTAATCATGTGACCACGAAGTGATAAAGCACTTTTAAGTTTCAAATCTATCACCTTTAGCTGCTCAGCCACAACTATAAATGCTTAAAGGTTTTTTTAAATCAACTTGTTCTCTATATTTTTCTGGTTTTGTTACCATGTTGCAAAAAACACAAAAGAAATTTCTGAAAATTGTATAATTTAACCAACTTCATGCCTGTGTGATTCAAGATAGAAAATACTGGAGACACTTGGCAAGTCAGATAATGTGTAGGAAGAAAGGGACTAGCAAACTTAGAAAATAGAAGCAGGAATAGGCCATTCAGCCCCTCACACCTGCTTTGCCACTCAATAAATTCATTGTTATTTTCGAGACCCATATTTGTACATTCTACCTCTATATCTCTTGATGTCTTTATTGCCTGGAAATCTATCATCTCTGTCATGGATATTTCCATGTCCACAAAATGTCAACAAGTCATTAATTGGTTTAAAAGTCATACTTGCTTAAATTCTAAAATTAACTTTGTTGAACATCATAGCCACTGCTGATCATATGATTCAAACTAACCACAATTTTTAGAAAGATTCCAATCAGCAGTTACCAGAACAGAACCAAAACATCACTATCATGGCAAGTCACAAAATTGCATAATGTGGACCTTGCAATCTACAGAGACAAATGATAGTTCTCTCTAACCAGTCCTGAACAAAGAGAGGCTGTTGAAACCTTTTATGCCTCAAGTAATAATAGCAGCTCACCATTAATATCATACAAATGAATAAAGACCAAACTGAAACCAATTGTTTCCTATGAACGACCTCATTATTTTGAAATTATAGTCAGTTTTTTAAAATCCCTACAGTGTGGAAACAGGCCCTTAAGTCCAACAAATCCACATCAACCCTCTAAAGAGTATCCCACCCAAGCGCATTCCCCATTATCCTACATTACTAATCCACTTAACCTATACATTTCTGAACACTATAGGCAATTTAGCATGGCCAGTTCACCTAACATGCACATCTTTGGATTGTGGAAGGAAGAGCACCCTGAGGAAACCCATGCAGACACACGGAGAATGTAAAAACTCCTCACAGTCATCCGAAGCTGGAATCAAACCAGGTCCCCGGCGCTGTGAGGCAGCAGTGCTAACCACTGAACCACTGTGCCACCAAAACAATCAGGTACGCTCCAGCAGGGAACTGAACCACTACACTACCGAGGAGCTCAGCACACACCCTTTGTCCAACTTATCCATGCCAACAAGGAAGGTATCCTAAATTAATCTAGTTCCATTTGCCAGCATTTGGTCCATATTCCTCTGAAACCTTCCTATTCATATACCTATCCAAATGCCTTTTAAAATGTTGTAATTGTACTAACCTATGCCACTTGCTCTAGCAGCTCATTCCATACATGCACCACCCTTTGAATGAAAAAGTTGACCCTTGGGTCTCTTTTGAATCTTTCCCTTCTCACCTTAAACCTATGCCTCTAGTTTTGGAGGTTAGAGGGGAAACTCACATTACCAAGGAGGTCAGCACAGAAACACACCCTTTGTCCAACTCCTCCATGCCAACAAGGTATTCTAAATTAATCTAGTCCCATTTGCCAGGATTTGGTCCATATCCCTCTGAAACCTAGGTGAAAGTGAGTACTGCAGATACTGGAGATTAAAGAGTGTGGTGCTAGAAAAGCACAGCAAGTCAGGCAGCATCTGAGCAGCAGGAAAATCGATGTTTTGGGTAAAAGCCCTTCATCAGGAATGAGGCTGGGAGCCTCGGGGGTGCAGTGATGTATGGGAGGTGATGGAGCTGGGGGAAGGTAGCTGAGAGTGCAATAGGTGGACGGAAGTGGGAGTAAAGGTGATAGGTCAGAGGGGATGGTAGAGCAGACAGGTGGGAAGGAAGATGGACAGATGGGACAGGTCTTTAGGACGGTGCTGAGCTGGAAGGTTGGAACTGGGGTAAGGTGGGTGGAGGGGAAATGAGGAAACTGGTGAAATCCACACTGATGCGATGGGGTTGAAGGGTCCTGAGGCAAAAGATGAGGTGTTCTTCCTCCTCAAGTGATAAGGGAATGGCGATTGCTAACCCTCTGAAACCCTTCTATTCATATGCCCATCCAAATGCCTTTTAAATGTAATTGTACCAACCTCCACCACTTCCTCTAGCAGCTCATTCCAGACATGCATCACCCTCTGCATGAAAAGGTTGACCCTCGGGTTCCTTTTGAATCTTTCCGCTCTCACCTTAAACCTATGCCTCTAGTTTTGGATTCTCCTACCCTGGGGACAAAACTTTAGTGGCTATTCGGTGCATCCATGGTTCTTATGGTTTTATAAACCTCTTTAAGGTCACGCCTCAGCCTCCAAACTCCAGGGAAAAAAGCTCCAGTCTATCCAGTCTCTCCCTATAACTCAAACCTTCCAATCCCAACAATACCCTTGAAAATCTTTTCTGAGCTCTATCAGATTTAACATAATCATTCCTGTAGCAGGGAGACCAGAAATGGAGTGAAGAATTCGAAAGTTTTGCCATCCTCTAAATGATGAAATTCCCACTCACCTCAGTCCTTAATGGCCCAACCATTAAACTGAGACTGTGTCCCAAGCCCTGGTCCTTTCAGTCACCCAGCATCGTCTTTTTTGCAGAATTATTTAAATCGGATGAGGATGTCATCAGCAGGTCCAGCACTTGTTGCCCATTCCTAACAGTCCCTGAACTGAGTAGCTTGCAAATCATTTCAGAGGGCAGTTAACCACATTGCTCTGGGTCTAGAGTCATGTATAGGCCAGACCAAGTGAGGATAGCAGATTTACTACCCTGAAGGACATTAGACATTTTTACATTAGTCAGTGGTAGTTATATAGGTCACGATCACTGAGACTTAATTTATATGGAGATTGAATGTAACTTTCAGCAGCTGCTGTGCTGAGATTTCAATCTGAATCTCCAGACCATTACCCAGTAACATTGATACTGTGCAACCACCATAGAACTTTGTGTCATTCAGTTAGGTCACTTTCCATCCTTCTAACCTCTTGAGGATATATGACCAAACTTCACAATCTCTCCTCATAGACAATTCTGCCATCCAAGGAATCAGTCTGGTGAACTTCCATTGCCCTCCCTCTATGGCAAGATATCTTTCCTTTAGCCAAGGATATCAAAACTGTACACAATACTCACTATGCAGTCTTACCAAGGCTCTGCACAACTGCAGCAACCCCTCTTTATTTCTTGCTGCACTTGCATGCCATCTTGTGGTGGGAGGTCATCGACCTGACGCACTAGCTTGTTTCTCTTTCCACACTCACCCCCTCAAGCTGCTGAGTATTTCATGCATCCACATATCTATGCCAAAATAAAGCTTGGAATAAATGTCAAGCAGCATATTTATTAATCAATGGGAGCCTGATATCACACAAGTGGGCAAAGCAGTGGAAACTACCATTCAACTTGTGTAAGTGTGAGATCATCGATTTTGGCTCCAATCTGAAAAATCGGAGTTAGTTCAATGTGGTGGGAAATAGGAAGGAAGGAGTCGATGAGAGATTTGGATGTCCGTGTACAGAAAGCAATGAGGCAAGCACACATTCCAGTTAATGGAATGCAGCTTGTGACTCAAGTGGAAATCAATAGCAAGAATGGGAATTTATGTTTCCACTGCACAAATCCTTGATCTGAATGCATCTTGAGTATTGTGGTTGATTCTGAGCACTATCGCTAAATAGAAATGTAGATTCGATAGAATTATTCCAGTCAGTATTATAACTGGAGTTCTTGTGGTGCAGTGGTGAATGCCTCTGAGCCAGATTATCCAGGTTTAAGACTCCCATGGTGTCGAACATTAACATTTAATGTTGTTCGAAGACATGGCGCGTGCTGCTGCAGTGAACAACAGAGAACCCTGGTCAGCCATCTGCAGTTGGAATGGCAAACTGTAACAATACCTTACCAAAAGTGAAAGAGCATTCCAAGGCGAAAGTACAAGGTCAATGATGCCCTTTCAGGGCATGGTGCCCGAAATGAGAAATATATTCAAAACTAAACACCAGATTTAAGCACAAGATTTTATTAGTCTTTTACATAGATGTACTGACCAATGTACTTAAATGGACACTCACATGTAACCAGAAAAGTAACTTAGCAACCCAGAATAATCATATTTTAAAAATCGTGAAGTTCACTTAGAGAAAATTCGTTATCATAAAGTCAACTGTGAACCATCAAAGCCAGTATCTGAGAGCAATATGTTACCTCTACAAATGGCAACTAAGTACTTTGATCATGTCAATGCTTTATAAAGTTACTTCCACAAAGGATGCAGAAGTGGGCTGAGGAGGGGATGATTGGAGTTGAGATGGTGCGACAGAGGAGAACTGAAAGTTTGGGTAAGAATTCAATCAACCTCCTCAATTGTTGGGCCACTGAAGGCATTTTCTTTGCCAGCTTGGTCACCAAAGCCAACAGGCACATCGCCCTGATATAACTTGGCAATAATGGGGTTGCAGATGTTCTCTAGCTTCTTCAGCTGATTTTCATACTCCTGCTTCTCTGCATCCTGGTGTGTCTCCAGCCAGGATATGGTTTGGTTACATGTTTCAATCACTTTCTTCTTATCTTCCTCACTAATCCTGCCACTTATTTTCTCTTCTTCTGCTGAATTCTTCATGTTGAATGCATATGACTCCAGGGAATTTTTAGCTGAGATTTTTTTGCGTTGCAGATCATCTTGGACTTTGTAACTTTCTGCTTCCTGTACCATCCTCTCAATCTCCTCCTTACTCAGCCTGCCCTTGTCATTGCTGATGGTGATCTTGTTCGATTTGCCAGTGCTCTTATCAATGGCAGAGACATTCAAGATGCCATTGGCATCGATATCAAAGGTGACCTCAATCTGTGGCACACCACGAGGGGCAGGAGCAATGCCACTCAACTCAAATTTACCCAGGAGATTGTTGTCCTTGGTCATGGCTCGCTCCCCTTCATACACCTGAATAAGGACACCAGGCTGGTTATCAGAGTAGGTGCTGAAGATCTGGGTCTGCTTGGTGGGAATGGTGGTGTTGCGCTTGATGAGTGCAGTCATGACACCTCCTGCTGTCTCGAGACCCAGAGACAGGGCAGCGACATCCAGGAGAAGTAGGTCCTGAACATTCTCTGACTTGTCCCCCATCAGAATAGCTGCTTGAACAGCTGCCCCATAGGCCACAGCCTCATCAGGATTGATGCTCTTGTTCAGCTCCTTGCCACTGAAGAAATCTTGCAGCAGTTTCTGAATCTTGGGGATGCGGGTGGAGCCCCCAACCAAGACAACATCATGGATCTGTGACTTATCCAACTTGGCATCTCTCAGAGCTTTCTCCACTGGTTCCAGAGTCCCTCTGAACAGATCGGTATTGAGTTCTTCAAACCGAGCCCTGGTAATAGAGGTGTAGAAGTCTAAGCTTTCATACAGCGAGTCAATCTCAATACTAGCTTGTGTGCTGGAAGACAGGGTTCTCTTGGCTCTTTCACAGGCTGTCCTCAGCCTCCTGACTGCCCTCTTGTTCTGACTGATGTCCTTCTTGTATTTCCGCTTGAACTCTTCAATGAAGTGATTGACCATGCGGTTATCAAAGTCCTCTCCTCCCAAGTGGGTGTCACCTGCTGTTGATTTCACTTCAAAGATACCATCGTCGATGGAGAGAATAGACACATCGAAGGTGCCACCTCCCAGGTCAAAGATGAGGACATTGTGTTCTCCTCTGCCCTTCTTCTCCAGGCCGTAGGCAATGGCAGCTGCTGTTGGCTCATTGATGACACGGAGGACATTGAGGCCAGCGATCACACCAGCATCTTTGGTTGCCTGCCGCTGGGAATCATTGAAGTAAGCAGGCACTGTGACAACAGCATTAGTGACAGGGTGTCCCAGATAGGCCTCTGCTGTCTCTTTCATCTTGGTCAGCACCATAGAAGAGATTTCCTCAGGGTAAAAGGTCCTATTGACACCTTTGTATTCGACCTTGACCTTGGGCTTCCCTCCATCATTCACCACCTGGAAGGGCCAGTGCTTCATGTCAGACTGGACAACTGAGTCATTGAACCTCCTCCCGATGAGCCTCTTGGCATCGAAGATAGTATTCTGGGGGTTCAGAGCCACCTGGTTCTTGGCAGCATCTCCGATGAGCCTCTCGGTGTCATTGAAGGCCACGTAGCTGGGGGTGGTACGGTTACCCTGGTCATTGGCGATGATCTCCACCTTGCCATGCTGGAAGACCCCAACACAGGAGTAGGTGGTGCCCAGGTCAATACCAATGGCTGTGGGCATGATCTCCTAAATCGGGCTGGCCCTGCGTGACAAACTGCACCCAGACCTTCTCAGCTCCTTCTGTCACCGTTGACATTGACCAGTTGCTTATTTCCAGAGAGGGGGCAGTGTTCTGGAATGTTCGTGTCGAACGCCCGGCAGTTGCAGCAATGCCCAAGCCAAACGTCCACGTCTTGAGAACGCTGCGGCATGGCACGGGCCAATGGCCGAGCTCGCTACACCGTTGCCACAACTACTGGACAGTCGCATCATTCCAGTTCAGCGCGCGAAATTCCGAAGCCCATGCTCAACATCCATGGGTGGGTGGGGCGTGTTTCTATTGTGCATTGACCTCGCGCTTCCACTTTACCTTGCAGTATCTGGCTGTCGGATAGCTCAATTAGTTGGACGGTTCGTTTCCGATGAAAGATGATGCTGGTGGCCTGGATATTAATTCTGGCACAGGCTGAGGTTACTTTGAAGGTCTCTTCTTCTTAACACCTCCCCTGGCCTGAGGCACGGCGAGGCTCAGATTAAACCACCATCAGTTTTTTTTTCTCTCTGTCTCTAATTGCAGAATGGGACCATGGCAACTTTCAAATTCAATGAACGGGTGCAGGTGCATTTTTCAAGTTTGATCCAGAAAAAAAGTCGTCAGTCCTGATCCTCCATAAGTCCACAAGAAATAGGAACAGGAATAGGTCATTGTACCCCTTGAGCACAAGATCGTCGGTGGTCTGACATTCCTCATGTCAATTTTTCTGTCTTTTTCCTGCAACCCTACCTCAAATAAAACAGTGTCTTTGAACAAGCATTTGTCTGGCCAAGTGTAGCCTTTAACGACTCACTGTGATACTTTGTTTTACAATGTTCCGTAAAGCCTCTGTGAATATATTACTATTATGTTAAAGGTGCTTTATAAACATAAATTGTGGCAGAAATTATCAAAATATTTTCCAAATTTGTATGGATAATTTTAAAATGTCAGTGTACAAACATATGAAAATGGAGCAAAAATAAGCCACACTCGTCCCTACCTGCGAGTGTAGAAGCATATTCAGATTTTCTAAAGCACACTTGTATTTCGTTTTAGTCATTCAGGAGGTGTGGGCTTCACTGGTTGGACTAGCATTTATTGTCTAACCCGAGTTACCCTTGAGAGGATGTGGTTGGTTGCTTTCTTGTATCGCGGCAGTCCGTTTGGTGTAAATACTGTCCATTTGGTGTAAATACACTCACAATGCGACTTCGGAAGGGAGCACCAGGATTTTGATCCAGTGTCACTGAAGGAACAATGCATTTACAGTATATTCCAATCTAAGGATGGTCAGCGGTTTGGAGGGAACTTGCAGGTAATGGTGTCCTAATGTATCTATTGCTTTGGCCTTCCAGATTGTAGCAAGTCATGAATCTGAAAGGTATTGATAAACGAGCCTTAGTGAATTTCTGCAGTGCATCTTGTAGATGGTACCCACTGTTGCTATTTAGAGTCAGTAGAGGATGTTTGTGGATGCATGTGCTTGTTGAATAAGCCTTTTTTTGTCGTAAACCATTTCATTTCTTAATAAATTGTTTCTACTTCTTAAGTGACTCATATCCCTCATTGCATGCAAAACTAAAAGGAACACAACAGAGGAAAGGCTGGAAACAAAATGCCATTACATAATTGCATAGCTGATCAGGAAACATAATGGTGGAAAAGTTACACATGTTAGATCCTTATAACATAACAAGTGTTATGAAGTATTCATTTAACGGACACTAAAGGCTGGTAATTGTACAATTCCCCTCCCAAATACTTTGTATTTGCATAAAAATTAGCTTTGCTGCCGTGAGTAGTGCAATGAAGTCTCCCATGCCCTCTCCAATTTCTTCATAATTTTCCAACCTGATTCCAAGATGTTTGTAAACTGATTAACCATGAATCGATTGTAAGTTGTTGAAAAAACAAATTTGATGCACAAATGTCCTTTAGGAAAGGAAATTGCTATCCTTACCTGGTCCGGCCTTACCATGACTCCAGATCCACTCCAGTTGACACTTAACTACTCTCAGGGATGGCAATAAATACTGCCCTACCTAACGACACACTCATTTCACAAATGAATATTTTTTGAAACTGAAATGTTCTGTTTGTTCTCAATTCTCAACGATTTACCAAATTTTACCCATAAATAGTAGTTTAGGCACACAAGATGGTCATGTAGCCTACTGCATCCATGCCTTGTTTCTGTGGAGTGGAGGTTTGTAGAGGCTTAGCAAGTCACAAGGTCCAGGTCAATATCAGTCACTATGCGAAGAAAAATACTGTTCACTACTAGCCTGAATCTCTTATCCAAAACCTTAACCCCTTTTGGATTAGTCCTTTGACCATCAGCTAATGGGAACAGCTTGACTTGTGCCTACTTCATCTTAGCAGGTCAGAACCTTGTTCACCTTCATTAAATCTCCCCTCAATGTCCATTACCTCAAGCGTAACAGCTCCAAATTATCCAGTCTAACCTTAAACTATAGTTAATCTTGTTGTCTCATCCCTGAAACAATTCTGGCCAACCTGCTCTGCACCGTCAAGGATCCTCACATTTTTCCTAAAAGGTTGACCAGAACTGGAACACAACCTTGTACTTGTGGCATGATTAAAGCTTTGTAAATGTTCAGCATAAACTCTAAGATATTGAACTCAATGCCTCTATTTCTAAAACCAGAGATCCTATACTTTATTTGATATTTAAATATTCTGCAGCCTTCAAAGATCAATGTGCATGAGGCCCCAAGTCCCTCTGTCTGGAACTGTGTTCTGAAGTCTATATTGCCTCTCCTTATCTGTTCTGTAAAAGTGCATCATCTCACATCTGTGTTAAATTCCATCAGCCTACTGTCTCCTTGTTTACTTGTGTCTTGTTGCAGTTAATTGGTGTCATCCTTACCTCTGAATTTAGCATCGTTACCAGATCTTGAAATTTTACTATATGTTGGAGATGAAATGAATTATTGCAGTATGTGACTTGCTCATAGCAGTCCAATTTAGACACGAACACAAACCTGCACACAAACCTTGAGTTTTTGACTGTTTATTTGTGAGCTCACAGGGACAGACAAGTCAACCTAATGGTCACAAGTCACTCCAACCAAATATAAAGAGTTGCATGGTTATATAGGTTACAATCATTTAACAATTAGCAATTAGCAAGCTGTTAATTGAACCATAATGGGTAAGTGGGCAATCGGCCCAGTGACTAGCCCCAGTCATGTAGCTGTCTGGACAATACTGATTAGCAGTTGATAAGCAAATGTTAGTACAACAATAGATTCTTGTAAGAGAAGAACATTCCCACACTGGGAAAGAGTTGACTATCAGGTGCTAGTTCAGCTGCAAGGTCAGGCACTTCACTGAGCCTGGGAATGTACAAGCAGACACTTATACGAAAATTAAAATGGATTCCAGGTTTTAATATGTGACAAAATGGCTGTTTGGGCTATAACAAACCTCCCACAATGTATTCCTATATCCAATCTAACTGTCTAAAATACACGGGGAGCACGGCCATCTCCCATCCTCCGTTTCACTTCCGAAGAAGGATTACAAAAATGTGAAACTTCAGTTATGAGAACACACAGTAAAAGGTGGGAGAAGTCCTGAAGGCTTACTGAAATGACTTGAAATGTTCATCTGCTGTCTCTGCACAGATGCTATCAGACCTGCTGAGTTTTTCCAGCAGTTTCTGATTTTATTTCTGATTTCCAGGATCCAACGTTCTTTACTTTTGTTGTTGTTGTTGAAGATGATGTTCGGATTGTTTTCCTTGGAGACGAGGTAGCAGCTGAAAAATATGTTGCTGGAAAAGCGCAGCAGGTCAGTCGGGAGGTAGCAGAGGAGATTTGGTAGAGGTTTTCAAAATCATGAGCAGGCTAGACAGAGTAGAGATAGAGAAGCTTTTTTTCCAGTTGAAAGAGAGAAAAAAAAATGAGAGAGTGTTTCTTTAAGGTGATATGCAAATGAAACAAGTGTGCTATGAGGAAAAGAAAACTTTTCACACAACAAATATTTAGGGTGTGGAATGCACTGCCTGGAAATATGGTGGAGATAGGTTCAATTGAGGAGGGCATTGGATGATTATTTGGATGGAAATAGTATGCAGGGATATGGGGAAAAGGCAGAAAATTGGCATTGAATCAGTGCGGATATGATGGGCTAGTTGACTTCCTTCTGCACTGTTACAATTCTGTGATTCTAAACTGAGAAGTTCTGTGGTCATAAATGAGTTAATTGGAAACAGAGATCTATCTGCCACTGTAAGGTGACCCCAAGCCTCATCAAAGTAGAACTAATTGTCATTGTTTCCCAAGCAACATTCATCCAACCAGGAAAAAGAACTGAAGAGCCCCAATAGTCAGGGGGAGAAATAAATTTGTAAGGAGATCTGTTATCTGTACGAATGATTGGGTGGTTATGGTAGGGGATTTTAATTTTCCAAATATAGACTGAGACTGCCATACTGTTAAGGGCTTAAATGGAGAGGAATTTGTTTAGTGTGTACAACATTTTTTTTATTCAGTATGTGGATGTAACTACTAGAGAAGATGCAAAACTTGACCTACTCTTGAGAAATAAGGCAGGGCAAGTGATTGAGGTGTTGGGGGGAGGGGGGAGCACTTTGGGACCAGCGACCAAAATTCTATTAGTTTTAAAATAGTAATAGAAAAGGATACACCAGATCTAAAAATTGAAGTTCTAAATTGGAGGAAAAACAATTTTGACAGTATTAGGCAAGAACTTTCAAAAGTTGATTGGGCATGGATGTTTGCAGGTAAGGGGACAGCTGGAAAATGGGTAGCCATCAATAACAAGAGTCCAGAGACAGTATATTTCTGTTATGGTGAATGTCAAAGGTGCTGGGAATGCTGGATGACTGGAAAAAATTAGGTTTTTGTCAAGAAAAAGAAGGAACCATAGGTCAGGTATAGACAGCAGAAATCAAGTGAATCTCTGGAAGAGCATAAAGGCAGTGAGACTATACTTCAAGAGGGAAATCAGGAGTACAAAAAGGTGACATGAGGCAACTTTGACAATAGAGGAAAAAGGGAATTCAAAAGGAATTTCACATGTTAAGAACAAAAGGAAAACGAGGAAGAGAATAAGGCTGCAAAAATATCAGCAAGGCCACATATGTGTGATCCACAGGAGATGGGAGAGATAGTAAATGAGCACTTTGCATCAGTATTTATTGTAGAGGAGGATATGGAAGATAGAGGACATGGAAAAAGAAAATGTTCACATTAAAGAGGAGGCAGTGCTGGATCTGTTAAAACACATAAAAATGGTACATCTCTGGGACCTGATCAGTTGTACCCTAGAACTTTGTGGAACACTCAGAAAGTGATTGTTGGGCCCCTTGCTGAGATATTTGTATCACCAATAGGTGGTGAGCAAGCTGTTGGGATGGAATCCTGAGAAATAGGATTTACATATATTTGGAAAAGCAAAAACTGATTAGGGATAGTCAACATGTGTTTATGCATGAGAAATTGTGTCAGACTAACTTGTTGAGTTTTTTGAGGAAATAACAAAGAGGATTGATGAGAGCAGAGCTGTTGTTGTGACCTGTATGGACTTCAGTAAGGGGTTGGGCAAGGTTCCGCATGGTAGACTGGTTAGTAAGGATAGATCTCTGGAATACAGGAAGAACTAGCTATTTGGATACAAAACTAGTTTAAAAGTTGAAGACAGAGAATGGTGGTGGAGGGTTGCTTCTCAGACTGGAGGCCTGTGACCAGCAATGTGCCAATCCACTGATTATTGTCATATATATAAATGACTTGGATGTGATCATGGGGAGGTGGTAGCGTAGTGGTATTACCGCTGGAGTGTTAAATTGCTGGACCTGGCTTCAAACCCCACCATGGCAGACAGTGGAATGTGAATTCAATAAAAATCTGGAATTAAGAGTCTGACGATGACCATGAATCCATTGTCAATTGTTGGAAAACCCACCTGGATCACCAATGTCCTTCAGGGAAGGAAGCTGCCATCCTTACCTGGTCTAGCCAACACATGGCTCCACACCCGCAGCCATGTGATTGACTCTTAACTGCCCTCTGGGCAATTAGGGATGGGGAATTAATGCCACCTAGCTAATCACACCCTCATTCCATGAAATAATAAAAACATGAATGCCAGAGGTATGGTTATTAAGTTTGGAGATGACACCAAAATTGATGGTGTAATGGACAGCAAAGGTTGTAAGTAAAACAGGATTTTGATCAGATAGGCCAACGGGTAGAAGAGTGGTAGATGGAGTTTACTTTAGATAAATGTGAGCTGTGGCCTTTTAGAAAGGTAAATCAGGGCAGGAGTTATACACTTCTTGACAAGATCCTGGGCAGCATTGGTGAACAAAGAGACCTTGGAGTGCAGATTCATAGTTCCTTTAAAGTGGAGTCATAGGTTGATAGGATAGCAAAGAAGGCATTTCGTATGCTTGCCATTATTGCTCAGTACATTGAGTAAGTTTGTTGGGCGGTCATGTTGCGGCTGTACCGGACTTGGTTACGCCACTTTTGGAATATTGTGCAATTCTGGTCTCCCTCCAAAGCGGAAGGATGTTGTGAAACCCAAAAGGGTTCAGAAATTATTGACAAGAATGTTGCCAGGGTTGGAGAGTTTGAGCTATCAGGAGGGGCTGAATACCCTGGGGCTGTTTCCACCAGAGCATTGGCAGCTGAGTTTATAAAAATCATGAGGGGCATGGATAAGCTGAATAGTCAAGATCTTTCCCCAGAGTAGGGGTGTCTAAAACTAGAGGGTATAAATTTTAAAGCCAGAGAGGAAAGATTTAAAACAAACCTGAAGAGTGATTTTTTTTAAACATGCAGTGTGTGCTGAGTATATGGAATGAGCTGCAAGAGAAGCTGGTACAATGACAGCATTTGAAAAGCATCTTGATGGATAAATGAATTGGAAGGGAGGAGAGGGATATGGGTCAAATGGGATAGCTGGTCAGCACGGATGAATTTGACTGCTGGGTCTGTTTCCATGCTGAATAGGTCGATGTCAGAGGCAAGTTATCTAACTGCAGTTCCATACATACCTTGTCAATATAACAAGGACTAATGGCAGCAAGCAAAAGTATTACATTTTCAACCGTCTAGGGAAAAATAAAATGACAAGTGATAATTTAAAGCTTTTTTGTAGTATTGCCAGGAAACAGCTTGCCACTTCACCCCTGAATACAATTTCTTGGGAACTGTTGTGTTATTAATCAGTGCAGCTGGATTCTAATTCAACAGAAAAGGAGCACAAAAATGAATTTTAAAAGCATGTTTATTGGAGGCATTCAAGTTTTGAAGTTCACTTAAAAAAAAAACACCATCTCATATCTTCCAACAACAGTTTCAATAAAAATCACAACATAGATCAAAATACAATCAAATAAGTGCTGAAGGAACCTGCATCATACATGAAAAAAAATTTCCTTCCTTCCAACTGAAACCAAAGTCTCATGAGGTAAATATTGAATAACTCCACTGCATTATCCATAAGGAACATAAGCAGTGCAACCATCCAAGCAACATTTAACACAAGTCACTGAAGCAAAGTTCCTTTGTCTTTTAATCCACCTCCTCCACTGTTGGTCCTGTGGAAGTGGCATTTCCAGCTTGGGTTCTGCAAGATCCCCTTGCTGCTCCTGCTCCTCCTTGGTACAGATTGGAAACAATTGGACAGCAGAGGTTTTCCAGTTCTCTCTGCTTGTGCTCAAACTCCTCCTTGTCTGCCATCTGATTGTTCTCCAGCCAGGATATGGCCTGGTTACACTGCTCAATAACTTTCTTCCTATCATCCTCACTGATCTTAGTTTTCACATTCTCATCCTCCACTGTGCTCTTCATGTTGAAGGCGTAGGACTCCAGACTGTTCTTGGCTCCGATCCTTTCCCGCTGGGCTTCATCCTCATTCTTGTAATTTTCTGCATCCTGCACCATCCTCTCAATCTCCTCCTTACTCAGCCTGCCCTTGTCATTGCTGATGGTGATCTTGTTCGATTTGCCAGTGCTCTTATCAATGGCAGAGACATTCAAGATGCCATTGGCATCGATATCAAAGGTGACCTCAATCTGTGGCACACCACGAGGGGCAGGAGCAATGCCACTCAATTCAAATTTACCCAGGAGATTGTTGTCCTTGGTCATGGCTCGCTCCCCTTCATACACCTGAATAAGGACACCAGGCTGGTGATCAGAGTAGGTGCTGAAGATCTGGGTCTGCTTGGTGGGAATGGTGGTGTTGCGCTTGATGAGTGCAGTCATGACACCTCCTGCTGTCTCGAGACCCAGAGACAGGGCAGCGACATCCAGGAGAAGTAGGTCCTGAACATTCTCTGACTTGTCCCCCATCAGAATAGCTGCTTGAACAGCTGCCCCATAGGCCACAGCCTCATCAGGATTGATGCTCTTGTTCAGCTCCTTGCCACTGAAGAAATCTTGCAGCAGTTTCTGGATCTTGGGGATGCGGGTGGAGCCCCCAACCAAGACAATGTCATGGATCTGTGACTTATCCAACCTGGCATCTCTCAGAGCTTTCTCCACTGGTTCCAGAGTCCCTCTGAACAGGTCAGCATTCAGCTCCTCAAACCGAGCCCTGGTGATGGAGGTGTAGAAGTCGATACCTTCAAATAGGGAGTCAATCTCAATACTGGCTTGTGTGCTGGAAGATAGGGTTCTCTTGGCTCTTTCACAAGCTGTCCTCAGCCTCCTGATTGCCCTCTTGTTCTGACTGATGTCCTTCTTGTATTTCCGCTTGAACTCTTCAATGAAGTGATTGACCATGCGGTTATCAAAGTCCTCTCCTCCCAAGTGGGTGTCACCAGCCGTTGATTTCACTTCAAAGATACCATCGTCAATGGAGAGAATAGACACATCGAAGGTGCCACCTCCCAGGTCAAAGATGAGAACATGGTGTTCTCCTCTGCCCTTCTTCTCCAGGCCGTAGGCAATGGCAGCTGCTGTTGGCTCATTGATGACACGGAGGACATGGAGGCCAGCGATCACACCAGCATCTTTGGTTGCCTGGCGCTGAGAGTCATTGAAGTAAGCAGGCACCGTGATAACAGCATTGGTGACAGGGTGTCCCAAGTAGGCCTCAGCTGTCTCCTTCATCTTGGTCAGCACCATGGAAGAGATTTCCTCAGGGTAAAAGGCTTTATTCTCCCCCTTGTATTCAACTTTGACCTTGGGCTTCCCTCCATCATTCACCACCTGGAAGGGCCAGTGCTTCATGTCAGACTGGACAACCTGGTCGTCGAACCTCCTCCCGATGAGCCTCTTGGCATCGAAGATGGTATTCTCGGGGTTCAGAGCCACCTGGTTCTTGGCAGCATCTCCGATGAGCCTCTCAGTGTCATTGAAGGCCACGTAGCTGGGGGTAGTGCGGTTGCCCTGGTCATTGGCGATGATCTCCACCTTGCCATGCTGGAAGACCCCAACACAAGAGTAGGTGGTGCCCAGGTCAATACCAATAGCTGTTCCTTGAGCTGCAGGCATGCTAATGAGAGTCTGAGTCTTTCCCCTCTGCTGTGGCGTGCTCCCTCCTATCGTAGTAACCACGCGACGTCCAATCAAAGCAGACGATTGCGATTATGAGGGTTTCACTGAGCTGCAGGCCTTTATATCGAGCGTGTGGGCGGGGCGGACGAGTGATAGACGATATCCCTGACCAATGGTGGAGCGCGGCGGTGATGTCACGGCGGAATGTTGTGGAAGGTTCTGAGGCGGCGGCCAATGAGAGCGCGGACGGTTCCGCGAGACGCCGAGAGCCCGAGAGTGTTCTGGAAGGAGCGAGCCCGGGGGAGAAGGTTCTGGAAAGAGGCGGAAATTTCCAGCGGGATCTCTCCCCCCGCCCCCGCCCCCGCCCCCGCCCGGCGGCAGCGGGAAAGGATGGAGGGGGAGGGGGGTGTGGATGGAGGGGGAGAGGGGGGTGTGGATGGAGGGGGAGAGGGGGGTGTGGATGGAGGGGGAGGGGTGTGTGTGGATGGAGGGGGGAGGGGGTGTGGATGGAGGGGGGAGGGGGTGTGGATGGAGGGGGGAGGGGGTGTGGATGGAGGGGGTGTGGATGGAGGGGGGAGGGGGTGTGGATGGAGGGGGGAGGGGGTGTGGATGGAGGGGGAGGGGTGTGTGTGGATGGAGGGGGAGGGGGTGTGTGGATGGAGGGGGGAGGGGGTGTGGATGGAGGGGGGAGGGGGTGTGGATGGAGGGGGAGGGGGGTGTGGAGGGAGGGGGTGTGGATGGAGGGGGAGCTGCAGGGAGCCCGGGGCTGGGTCCCTGGGGAAGGGGAGCGGGTATGTGCTGTCAGGAGGGGCTTTACCAACTGTCAGGGAATGTCCAGGAATTGGAGTAAATCTCATGGACAGTGCAGCAGGGAAAACCTGGGAGAAAGGGGAAAAGAAACACACACTTGGGCTGCTTGAAAAAGTTGATCTGTGATTGTCATCTTCCTGTAAAAAAATCTTCCTATAATATTATTGGATCAGGTTGGGGCGGGGGGGGGGGGGGGGGTGGGAACTGGTGGGTGAGGGTTAAATCTGTTTAATTGTCCCTCTGATAAGACGTGGGCATCAGCTGCAAGGTCTATAATCATTGCCAGCCCTGTATTTGCTCCTGGTCTGAATGTGGGTCATTTCAGAGGGCACTGAGGATTTATTTTGGAATAGTGAAGGCTGGAGAGAGCAATTTGACAGCAGTTTAGGTCAGTATGAGAGATTATAATAGTTCATAATAGTGTGGATAATGTGGTCAGAGGCTTATCTTGGGATGAGGGTTTATGATCTCTCTGAAATTGCCTCACAGGTAAATACTGAGCCTATTATTAATGTGTTGTTGATGGCACAATGTTGATCTTACACAAATGACACAACAAACAGATGTGAGCAAAAGAATGTCCAAGATGCAGCACATCCCTGTGAAGGCTGTCATTGACAGGTCTTGAAGCACAAGTACTGAACTGGACTTTCATCCTATCTAGCCCATTCAACACACTCCTGAGAACCTGATGTTTGCATTTTAAGTCTCTAGTCACTTGGAACAAAATGGAATGTATTATCTGAATGTAAAATTCGAGGTGCAGGCGAAACTGTTCTTTCTTTTCAGAAAAAGAAACAACTTGTCGAGGAATATTTTCAATTAATTAACTGCGATTCTCTATAGGAAACATAGCAGCCAATTCTCACACAGCAAGCTCCCGTAAACAGCAATGTGAGAATGACTGAATAATTATTTAGCGTTGTTGTCGGATAGCTATTGGCCAGGGAGCGGGGAACTACTCAGGATCTCCTAGACACTCCTTCATGCATTCAGAATCATTGTCATTTCCAGTTCATTTCCCCTTGATCTGGAATATCTGATCTCCACCTAACCTGCACATGTTTGGACTGTGGGAGGAAGACACAGCACCCGGGGGAAACCTACACAGACATGGTAAGCCAGCGACCCAAATGCCCAAAGTGGGGAAGCCAGTGACCAGCATGCCCGAAGGAAGGACACCAGTGGCCTGGGGGTGTGGGGGGCAGCGGCCCAATGCAGCTCCCGAGAACAGACCACACATGGAGAGCCTTTGGAGAGAGTTTGTGATGTTTGTCTTTTTAATTTGCTTCCTGTTTTCCTGACCTATGGTTATACTGTGTATAGCTGTAATGTAACTTCTTTTTCTTCATTTTTTTTCAATTCTGTCAATCAGGGTTGTACTTAGGTACTATTATGACATAGGATAAACTCTCCTGCTTATTTCAACCGAGTAACACAGAAAAGATTTATCCCATGCAGCAATCTGTGAAAATTTGGTAGGCCAAGAACTCCTTAAAGTAAAAGTAACAACTTTATTTCTTACAGTATAACAGAGAATAATTAACTAAACTATTTACAACTCCTTCCTCTAACCTATCTTTTAGCTTTCCCTTCCACAATATTAGTCCAATAAAATTCCCAATTAAGATTTACAAAACAAAACTACTTATCTCAAAACCATTCTGCTTTCAGTTCTCCTCTGTATTCCTGTCTTCTTCTTGGTGATTCTGCTTCACAGGTTACTGATTGATAAAGGTACCTTTAAGAGAGCTATTTTTCAGGCAGTCTTTACATGCTGGTAGCTTGGCAGTTCTCCTTTCAACTGTTTAGTTTTCCCTGCTCTTAAAGCCCCCAAAGCATCGGATTGTGTCATTGGCTTTTAAGATTATCAATATACTTAATTCAAACTTGATTAGAGGTGGATATTTTGGGGTATAATTTAAACTGGCCAAATTTGATTTTTTTTGTTTCCAGGCAACCAGCTAATCGAGTTGTTCAACCAAATGTTACATTATATTTTATTTCAGAACACATGGTGCTGTCAGGTAGTTTTTGCTAGCTTTTAACTCTCTTCAAGGTACAGTACAACCACACCTTCATAACACCTCCCCCCTTTAAGAAAAATGAGCCATCATACTGAAAATATGGCTTCATTTTTTTCTCTACTTTTTAAACACATTACCCTAACATACAGATAACTTTAATACAAGTTCACCTTAACGTCTTCCCATATACTTGCATTTATAAAATATTAAATACATACAAGTCTCAACTAAACTCTCAGTTTAGTTAAATCCATAATAAGCGTCTGTGATTACATTATTACGACCTGCAACATGTATGATTTTTTAAATTAAAAGTCTGCAACATCAGACTCCAATGAAATAGTCTCAAATTCTTGTCTTTAAAGCATTCCAAGAATATAAGTGGATTATGAGCCGTGTACACAACTGTCTCTGACACAGTGTTCATGACATACACATTAAAATGTTGTAAGGCCAGTACCAAACTCGATAGTTCCTTTTCAATTATGGAGTATTTCCTGTGGCAGATGTTGAGCTTCTTTGAAAAGTAACCAACTGGCAGTTCAATCCCATCCTCATCTTCCTGGAGGAATACAGCTCCAACCCCTATGTCATTAGCGTCAAAGGTGACTTTAAAAGGTTTTAAAAAGTTTGGTGCAGCTAAAATTAGTTTGGTGGTTAATATGGCTTTCAAATGGTCGAATGCCTCCTGGTATTGTTCTGTCCACTGAAACTTTGTGTTCTTCAGCAAATTGGTTAACAGTGCCACTAAACTGCTGAAGTTTGGGACAAATTTCCAATAGAATCCGCTGAGTCCTTAGAATCGAAGCATGTCTTTCTTCAAGGTTGGTCATGGGAATTCCTCAATGGCCTTTATCTTTGTGTTCCGTGGGGTCAACCTTCCATGACTGATCTTATGTTCCAAGAACATCACCTCTGCTTTCGCAAATTCAGTTTTATTTAAGTTTATCACCAGTTTTGCTTCTCATACTTGTTCAAAGAGCTCTGCTAACTGTACCACATGTTCTTTCCAGGACTTACTAAAGTTCACTACTTCATGCAAATATACTGCACAATTTGTTAACCCAGCCACAACTCTGTTCACGAGCCTTTGCAATGTGGCAGGTGCATTCTTTATTCCAAGGGGCATCACTTCAAACTGTTGTAGCCCATGTGGGGTTACAAATGCAGAAATTTCTTTTGCTGTCTCTGATAAAGGTACCTGCCAGTGACCACGCGTTAAGTCCAAATTTGTGATGTAACTAGCTTGTCTGACTTTCTAGATACAGTCCTCCAATCTAGTATTTGGATATGAGTCTGATTTTGTAATGGCGTTGACCTTCGATAATCTATGCAGAATCATTGATTCCCACTCGGTTTGGGAACTAAGACGATTGGCGATTTCCACTCAATCTGGCTTGGTTCAATGATGTCCTTGTCAAGCATGGCCTCCACCTCCAAAGTCAGAGCTTTGGAAGAATTAAACCAATAGGGATGTTTTTTCAGAGCAATATTCCCTACATCTACTTCATGTATAATCCAATTAGTCCTCTCATCTGATTTTTACATGTGTCTTTATACTGCAGTAATAAATCTTTCAACTGCATTCTATGCTCCTGAGACAGATAGCTTACTAATCTATCCCACTCCTCAAGGACTCCTTCATTTTAAAATCTATTTTGAGACATCTCAAAATCCGTATCATCTGGATTTGATTCCTCACTCTACGGGGCAGTAACTAATACCTGTTCCTCCAGTTCTTTCTCCCTAATTTCAAGATGTTCACATGACATACCCGATACCTTTCTTTTCTATCTGGAATCTTTACTAAATAGTTCACCTGACTACTTTTTCTCAGTTTGATAGGGACCACCACTAAACCTGGCTTTGAAAGTATCTCCTATCATTGGTAACAGTACTAACACATTATCCCCTCAGGAAAACATCCGAGTCTCAGAACTTTTGTTTGCCACCTGCTTCATTCTACGCTGTGCCCTCTTCAGGTGTTTGTCTAGCTAACTCACCAACTCCATTTAATCTCCCACCTCCGATACATAATCTAAGTGGGAGATCTCCAACTTTGGTCCTGTCAATTTTCCTTTAATTAATTTCAAAGGACCTCGCACTTCATGACCAAATACTAACTTAAAGGGAGTGAACAGAGTAGATTCATTTGGGCATCTCTAATGGCAAACAATAGGAATGGGATACCTTTACCCTAATCATTCGGGTAATCCTGACAGTATGCTGTCAACATGGTCTTCAAGGTCTGATGCCACTTTTCTAAAGCTCCCTGGGATTCAGGAAGATATGCACTGGATTTAAAGTGCTGTATGCCTAAGCTATCCATAACCTTCTTAAACAGCCTTGCAGTAAAATGTGACCCTTAATCCAACTGATCCTCTGGGTAGCCCAAACTGTGTGAAGAAACCTACTAATTCCTCTACTACCCTTTTTTTGCCTTAATACTCCGTAATGGAATTGTCTCCGGAAATCTGGTAGACACATCCATTCTGGTTAACAAGTACTGGTTCCCACTTTTTGTTCTCAGGAGGGGACCCACACAATCAATTATAACTTACATGGAATGTTCTTCAAATGCAGGAATTGGCAGTAAAGGTGATGGTTTTGTTGCCACCTGTGGCTAACCTACCATTTAGCATGTATGACACACATGGCAAAAGTTAACCACATCCTTGTGCATTCCAGGCCAATAAAAATGTTTTGTACCTTGGCCTGAGTCTTTTGTACCCCTAGGTGATCTCTTACAGATCATCCATGAGCTGCCCGTAACACTTCCTGTCTGTTTGCTACCGGCAACACAATCTGGTGCACTTTGGCCCATTTCTTCTCTGCACTAACCTGCTGTGGTCTCCATTTCTGTCTTAGGATTCTATCTTTCAGATAATAACCCTCCAGAATATTTCTGCCTCCATTTCAGAGTACACATCCACATACATGTCTTTTATTTTCTTGTCTTGGTGTTGCAAGTCTCTTCGCTTTTCAGGAGTAAACACATCTGTCTGACCCTCTGCCTTTTCAGGTTTTTCCTGCACCATTATGTCAAACAGGGTGTCTGCTAACTGAACCTCAACTCCTTCATCTTTCTCTTTACTTTTCACTTCATTTTATGATCGTGGGATCTGGTTACCACACAGTCTGGGAAAATACCAGGATATTTCTGTTTTATCTCCTCAGTTTCTTGGTCTTCCTTGGGCTTCTCCACCACAAGGGGTGTCACTGCCCCTTGGATCCTGCCAAATCATTCCCAAGAACAAACTGAATTCCTAGAACTGACACTTGGTCAATCACTCGCACTGTAACTTCCCCAGTCTTGAGTTGGCACTCCAACCTGATCTTACATAGGGGGATGTTAAATTTCTGTCCATCTATCCCACAAATTACCACACTCTTGGATAACAGATCAGAAAGAGTGCATATTCGCTCATTCCTTACTATCAGCAACTGGTTAAATCCTGTATCTCTCAAAGTTATAATTTCTTGCCCTTCTCCCTCTGTTCTTTCTGAGTAAACTTTACCCACAGAAGCAAATTCTTCATAGCGATCAGGTACTAACTCTATAACCAACCCCTGCTGAGACTGTGCACTCTCCTGCAGGTCCTCAGCTCCTCTTGGGGTCTCCTTTACTATCTTCACTAATGCGACTGGCTTAGCTTCTTTTACCACATCTTTTCCCACAGTGCCTTTCTTTAACAAACAGCACTGTAACTTTACATGTGCCACTTTACCACAGTGGAAACATCTGAGGCCTTTCACCTCCTTTCCACCCTCTTGGGCTTCTTTTTATCCTGTGGTAAATTCTTACCAGTGCTCTCCACTCTTGCTTTCATTGTGTAGGATCTGCCCTTCTCCCAATTTTTATCCCTCACAGGATGAAATTCTGGCCGGAAGCTTGACTTATGCACCAACATGTTTTCATCTGCAAATTCTGCTGTCCTTCTCACTTCCTGAACTTTATGTTTCTCCATGTGAATTCTTACCAGCTCTGGAAGTGAGTTTTTAAACTCCTCCAGCAGAATAATCTCTTTTAGAGCCTCAAAGATCTTATCTATTTTCAAAGCACGTACCCATTGATCAAAATAACTATGTTCATTTTACTGGTGAAGCGAGGGCTGCTGGGAAGGGTGAGTTTTCCCGCATTAAAAGGGACTTACCTCGGGAGTCGGGCCTCCATTTGCCAAGAGATGCGAGGGAGGAGTGAAGGACTTCTGGGAAGTCATATATTTGTGTGGTTGTGTTACCCGAAACACTACTCGGGTAGTGTCTCCCACCCATCCTCCTCCTCTAACCAAAAAACAAGGTTCTGTGCACCAGATTGGTAAGGTAATGAGTTTATTTTTTATTCCTTTTTTTTCAACAGTCTCTTTGGGAATTTAGAATAGTGGAAATGGAGGTTAGGGCAGTTGAATGTTCCTCCTGCAGAATATGGGAGGTAAGGGTCATCACTAGTGTCCATGTACTACCTCTGCAGGAAGTACACCCAACTCCAGCTCCTCAAAAACTGCTTTAGGGAGCTGGAGCTAGATGAACTTTGGATCATTCGGGAGGCGGAGGGAGTTATTGAGAGGTAGTCATTCCTAAGGTACAAGAAAAAGGCAGATGGGTTACAGTCAGGGGACAGAAAGGGAACTGGCAGGCAGTGCAGGGATCCCCTGTGGCCATTCCCCTCAACAATAAGTATACTGTTTTGGAAACTGTTGGGGGGGGGGGGAACTTACCAGGGGAAAGCAGTGGGGCACAGGTCTCTGGCACAAAATCTATCCCTGCTGCTCAGAAGGGAAGGGGGAAGAGGAGAAGAGCAGTAGTCATTGGAGACTTCATAATTTGGGAGACAGATAGGAGGTTCTGTGGGGACGAGAGAGACTCACGGTTGGTGTGTTGCCTCCCAGCTGCCAGGGTTCGTGATGTCTCTGATCGTGTTTTTGGGATCTTTAAGGGGGAGAGGGAGCAGCCCCAAGTCATGGCCCACATAGGCACCAATGACATAGCTAGGAAGAGAGATGGGGATTTAAGGCAGAAATTCAGGGAGCTAGGATGGAAGCTTAGAGCTAGGACGAACAGAGTTGTTGTCTCTGGTTTGTTGCCCGTGCCATGTGCTAGTGAGGCAAGGAGTAGGGAGAGAGAGGAGTTGAACACGTGGCTACAGGGATGGTGCAGGAGGGAGGGTTTTGGAATCTTGGATAATTGGGGCTCTTTCTGGGGTAGGTGGGACCTCTACAAGAAGGATGGTCTTCATCTGAACCAGAGGAGTACCAATATCCTGGGGAGGAAGTTCACTAAGGCTATTGGAGTTGGTTTAAACTAATCCAGCAGGGGGATGGGAACCAAAATTTAGTTTGAGTATAGAAAAGGTTGAGAGTAGGGAGGTCCGAAATCAAGTTTCAGGGATGCAAGATGGCACCGGCAAGCAAGAAGTTGGTTTGAAGCGTGTCTACTTCAACACCAGGAGCATCTGGAATAAGGTGGGTGAACTTGCAGCATGGGTCGGTACCTGGGACTTCGATGTTGTGGCCATTTTGGAGACATGGATAGAGCAGGGACAGGAATGGTTGTTGCAGGTTCCAGGATTTAGATGTTTCAGTAAGAACAGAGAAGATGCTAAAATGGGGGTGGGGGCGGGTGTGGTGTAGCATTGTTGGTCAAGGACAGTATTACAGTTGCAGAAAGGATGTCTGGGGACTCGTCAACTGAGGTAGTATGGGCTGAGGTTAGAAACAGGAAAGGAGAGGTCACCTTGTTGGGAGTTTTCTATAGGCCTCTGAATAGTTCCAGAGATGTAGAGGAAAGGATAGCAAGGATGATTCTCGATAGGAGTGAGAGATACAGGGTAGTTGTCATGGGGGGCTTCAACTTTCCAAATATTGACTGGGAACACTATAATACGAGTACTATAGATGTGTCAGTTTTTTGTCCAGTGTGTGCAGGAGGGTTTCCTGACACAGTATGTAGACAGGCCAACAAGGGGCGAAGCCATATTAGGTTTGGTACTGGGTAATGAGCCCGGCCAGGTGTTAGACTTGGAAGTAGGTGAGCACTTTGGTGATAGCAATCACAATTCTGTTATGTTTACTTTAGTGATAGAAAGGGATAGGTGTATACCACTGGGCAAGAGTTACAGCTGGAGGAAAGGCAATTACGATGCGATTAGGTAAGATTTAGGAAACATGGGATGGGCACATTAGAAATGTGGAGCTTATTCAAGGAAAAGCTCCTGTGTGTCCTAGATAAGTATGTGCCTGTCAGGCAGGGAGGAAGCTGTAGAGCACGGGAGCCATGGTTTACGAAGGAAGTGGAATCTCTGGTCAAGAGGAAGAAGAAGGCTCATGTTAGGATGAGATGTGAAGGCTCACTTAGGGCGCTTAAGGGTTACACAGTAGCCAGGAAAGACCAAAAGAGAGAACTCAGACGAGCCAGGAGGAGACATGAGAAGTTGTTGGCGGATAAGATCAGGGTAAACCCTAAGGCTTTCTATAGGTATTTAAGGAATAAAAGAATGACGCGAGTAAGATTAGGGCCGATCAAGGATAGTAGTGGGAAGTTGTGTGTGGAGTCAGAGGAGATAGGGGAAGCACTTAATGAATATTTTTCGACAGTATTCACTCTAGAAAACGACAATGTTGTTGAGGAGAATACTGAGATACAGGCTACTAGACTAGGTGGGATTGAGGTCCACATGGAAGAGGTATTAGAAATCCTGCAGAGTATAAAAATAGATAAGTCCCCTGGGCTGGATGGGATTTATCCTAGGATCCTCTGGGAAGCCAGGGAGGAGATTGTCGAGCCTTTGGCATTGATCTTTAAATTGTCACTGTCTACAGGCATAGTGCCAGAAGATAGCAAATGTGGTTCCCCTGTTCAAGAAGGGGAGTAGAGACAACCCAAGTAATTCTAGACTAGTAAGCCTTACTTCAGTTGTTGGTAAAGTGTTGGAAAAGGTTATAAGAGGATTTATAATCATCTAGAAAATAATAATTTGATTAGGGATAGTCAGCACGGTTTTGTGAAGGGTAGGTCATGCCTCACAAACCTTACTGAGTTCTTTAAGAAGGTGACCAAACAGGTAGATGAGAGTAAACTGGTTGATGTGTGTATATGGATTTCAGCAAGGCATTCGATAAGGTTCCCCACCGTAGGCTATTGTACAAAATGCGGAAGAATGGGATTGTGGGAGATATAGCAGTTTGGATCAGTAATTGGCTTGCTGAAAGAAGACAGAGGGTGGTGGTTGATGGAAATGTTCATCCTGGACTCCAGTTACCAGTGGTGTACCGCATTTTTATAAAAGGCCTGGATGAGGGTGTAGAAGGGTGTGTTAGTAAATTTGCAGACGACACTAAGGTCGGTGGAGTTGTGAATAGTGACAAAGGATGTTGTAGGTTACAGAGAGACATAGATAAGCTCAGAGCCGGGCTGAGAGGTGGCAAATGAAGTTTAATGCGGACAAGTGTGAGGTGATTCAGTTTGGTCAGAGTAACCGGAATGCAAGGTACTGGGCTAATGGTAAGATTCTTGGTAGTGTAGATGAGCAGAGAGATCTCGGTGTCCAGGTACACAGATTTTTGACAGTTGCCACCCAGGTTGACAGGATTGTTAAGAAGGCATACAGCGTTTTAGCTTTTATTAATAGAGGGATCGGGTTCCAGAACCATGAGGTTATGTTACAGCTGTACAAAACTTTGGTGCGGCCGCACTTGGAGTATTGTGTACAGTTCTGGTCACTGCATTATAAGAAGGATGTGGAAGCTTTGGAAAGGGTGCAGAGGAGATTTACTAGGATGTTGCCTGGTATGGAGGGAAGGTCTTATGAAGAAAGGCTGAGGGACTTGAGGCTGTTTTCGTTCGAGAGAAGAAGGCTGAGAGGTGACTTAATAGAGACATATAAGATAATCAGAGGGTTAGATAGGGTGGACAGGGAAAGCATTTTTTCCAAGTATGGTGACAGTGAGCACGAGGAGACATAGCTTTAAATTGAGGGGTGATAGATATAGGACAGATGTCAGAGGTAGTTTCTTTTCTCAGAGAGTAGTAAGAATGTGGAATGATTTGCCTGCAATGGTAGTAGATTCGTCAACTTTAAGTACATTTAAGTCATCATTGGATAAGCGTATGGACGTACATGGAATAGTGTAGGTTAGGTGGGCTTCAAATTGGTATGACAGGTCGGCGCAACATTGAGGGCTGAAGGGCCTGTAATGTTCTATGTTCTATGTTCAATTCTTTCAAACTCAGCGTAAGTCTGACTTGGCTCCCTCTTTATGTTTGTGAACAACTGTCTATATGCTACTGGTACCAATTCATAAGCACTTAAAATAGCCTGTTGAACCTCTTCATAATCCCATGACACCTCATCTGACGATGCGGCAAATACCTCACTAGCTCTGCCTACCAGTTTATTCTGAACTAGAATTACCCATAAATCCTCGGACTACTCTATCTGCCTAGACAATGTTTCAAATGAAATAAAGAAAGCTTCAACATCTTTCTCATTGAAATGTGGCAGAGTTTTGACATATTTATATATATCACTACCTTTTCTTTTCATCTCCATCCTGTTAACTTGGCTTTGCTGACTAAGTCGCAACTTCTCAAGTTCAAATTCTCTCTCTTTTTGTCTCTCCCGTTCTTCTCTGTCATTTTGCTCAGCTAAGAACCTTCTCTCTCTCTCTTTTTCCTCTCTCCTCTCTCTATTTCTTTTTTTTTCTCGCTTTCTCCTCTCTCTCTTTCCTTCACTCTTTCCTCTTTCTCTCTTTGTTTATCTTCTAACTCCATTTTCCTCAATTGTAATTTCAGTTTTTCTACCTTTACTGCACTTGTCTGTTTCTCTGACACACCTAAATGTTTGAATAACCCCTTTACAATTTCAGCTTTACTTTTGTCCTTGGTTAAACCCAAATCTAACTTATTTGCTAATTGTAAACGTATGGTCTTTATCTTTCCTTCTAAACTTCCTTGGAAAATTTGAGAATCATCTTCAAATCCCAGAACCTCTTCAGCAATTTTAAGAGCCATTTCTCTCACTGGGGAAATGTTCCTCCAGGAAAACAAGGTGAAAAGTCCAGCAATGTCTGGAAGTGCAGTCAATGTCTGTGATGGGGAATGATGTTTTCAATATTAATCTTTTCATCAGAAACCATGATTGTGTTTTCTTTACCTGAATCACCAAAGACCTTTCCCATTTCACACTGATCTCTTTGGGAGGGATAGTTTTGATATTCTCATCCTCACCAGCTGACTTTTACAATTGGCATACCCTATTTATAACAACCGAATGCAACACCCGAAAAGAGAACACCACTCACTGTATCTGAGTCCAATAACTCTAAACCCAATCTGGAATTCAAGATTTTAATCCCGAAAAGTGACTCCAATTTGTTATGAACGAGTCCAAACCCCTCAAAACATCTCAAGCAGATATCCTACACCCTAACCTTTGCTTATTTTAAAGGTATGGCATTGCTTTCCGGATGCAATTTGATTGGTCAAAACCAACTTTATTCTTACATTAAAGTTACGATAGAAACAAAATAAAAGAATTGTCTTAACTGTAACATGTTCAAAACACTTACCAAAATAATGTTTATATTATCTATTACTAATTGACTGTTCATCATAACAGCATGCTATTAAAAACCTTGACAAAGACAAATTCAGAACTCAGAAACACAATCCAAGCAGTGTGAGAGAACATAAGGTTTTGCAGAGAGAGAGAGAGAGAGAGAGGGAGAGAAAGACAGATCTGTATCTTCCTCCAAAATACTGTCTTCAATTGAAAAGCAAAACCTCCAAAGCCCTGGGGTTTGTGTGTTATTAACCCCTCTTGCTCATACTTCTTTTGGCTGCGTAAAAAGAAAACAAAGCTAGCTCTACTGCTGGGCCCAGTGCGGACAGTTAGACTCCAAGCTTACAAGATTTATTTTCAAAACAAGCATAACAGAGCAAATCATTCTTAAACACATATCTTGTAACAGTCATTTCCACCTGATTATCCCAAGAGGAAACTCTGCCATCACAAATTGAAATATATTGATCCCCCCTTGACTTCCTGCCCTCCCAGGTCACACATCAGTTCCCAGTTGATGAGGCACCATGCAAAAACAGGCCCTTTGGCCCACTGGGTCTGTACTGACCCAGATAACAGCATCCCTCTCAGACCCAACCCATTCCTTCTTTGCACGTGTAACTTTGTATCCCTCACTCTGTTCAATCATCCCATGATCTTTGTATCTGCCTGTACTGTGAGCAAAACAAAAGTTTACACTCTACTTAGGTTCATGACATTAAATAAATCAAAGCAAAATGATTGAGACTGACTGATGCCCGGGAATGAGCTGAATTGCATTGAATGATGTCTTTACTTTCCTGTTGTGTAGCTCCATTTATTCACTGCACTTTCAATTCCCAGTCAGTCTGGTCCCTCCTCCATCCTCCTTTACTATTTCCTTTCGACTTACACTTGGTTTCCGTTTCACTTTTGACAGCTCCTTCCCCCAAGATGAAACCGGAGAACATTGCCAGGTTGCATTAAGCTGCCCCATTAAAGGAAGACACACACACAGTCTGGGTGATCTGAGGAACGGCCTCACTCCAAGCTGTAGGAATGTTTCCAGAGGACTGTTCCTGAGACACATCCAGCAGCTGCCTGGAAGATGTTGAACAAAGCTCAGCCACAGAGAGCCAGTCACCCCCAGCACGGTCACTGGGAGACAGTTCCTCAGAATGGAACCAAGTAGAAACCTGGTTCTCTATTCAACTTCAATATCTCAAACCAAAGGAAGTGTGGAGGCTGGTACAATTCTGATGCTGTGCATCTAAAAGACTCTATTCCTCTGTCTGTCTCAAGATCAGGAAAAGCTTGTGTCATATCTGGTCAGTTGTTTCAGGAATGGTGAGCTGCTTCTGAAGCAATGCACAAAGTGAGTTGATGTTCTGACAAACTCATGGACAGGTGACAAGAATCTTCAGAAGGGGGTGGACTGGGATGTGGAATTCTCTTTCCAGCTCCGAGAACTGGATTGAATCTCACTCCAGGTGAATGGGAGATATGCATTTCCTGGCTCCAAGGTGCTGGGACTCCGATGAGGATTAGTTTTGGGGCTGGAGCACAGCCAGATCCCATCATGGGCTCCTGGTTTGCTGAAAAGTTCCCGTGGGAGGAGAGAGTCAATAGGATCCACAGCACTAACCTCGTGGGAACTGAGCCCATGTCTGGGAAAAACTACTGTGCTGAATGGAGGGATTGAGACTGGGCAGTCCTGGTCTCTGTGCTCTGATATTGGCTCGATGGTACATTGGGGAGATCATGGATGAACACTGACCAACAAAACCTTGCTGCTAACAGTGGATCCTCTTTCATCCTCGGAATATAATTGGATAGCAAAGTGAGAATGTGATGCCCATTGAAGTGAAGAAGACTTGGTCTGATGGAGAACTCATGACCCTTCAAGCCCTCTCCCTGCCCCCTCTCTGAGAGAGGGAGATACAATCAGAGGGAGAATTGCTGTTGTGGATACATTTTGATAGGGATTGAATGACCCTGGTGGGAATTCCCCGGACTATCTGCGGAATTTAACGGGAACCAGCAGTGAGCCCGGAAAAATGGTGCAAACGGCACCAACAGGATTCCTACTGGTCTCCCGCCCAAGCTGCAGCCAATTCTGGGCCCACCCTTTCAGAAGGATGTCAAGGCCAAACGGTTGGTGCAAGGGGAGATTTCCCAGAATGGGACCAGGGATGAGGTTCTTCAGTTCTGTGCAGCACCCAAAGCGAGGATTGAGAAGATCCTGGTGGATTGTAAGGGAGCGGTGAGGAGGTGCTGGGCAATATGTTTTAGCTTGTGTTTTCCACAAAGTCAAACACAACTTGGCCATCCATGCCTGCGGCTGCTTTGGGACTGAAGGATATGAAGGAGAGCAGCAGGCTACCAGTCACTCCCAGGTCAAAACCCCCACCCCCTCCCATCCTCTCTCCACCCACTACCCACTCCTAACTAACCTTCTCTCTGTCGCTATCGCTGCTCGAATGCTGTTTATTCCCCGTTCTGCTATGGAGGTTGGCTCCGCATCTCACAATGGGCGGGAAAGATACTGGAATTCCCTGTTTTTTTCTGCAGTGAACACCCTGAGGGAGTGACTGAGTTGAATGTGTTCAGCAATGCAGGAAATTTGGAACTGGGAGTGGTTTGAATCAGGAAGTGCTGTGTGTGAACATGGATTCTAGACAGCAGATCCACAGTTTGACCAAGGATGTAATCTGTCCCATATGTTTGGATTTCTTCACCGATCCGGTTATACTGGAGTGTGAACACAACTTCTGCCACTGCTGCATCACCCAGAGTTGGGAAAAGCAGAAGAGAAACTCCTGCCCGGAATGTAGACAGGGGATTCCAGACAGAAACCTCAGAGGAAACCGGGCCTTAGCGAATCTGACCGAGAAAGCTCGAAAATTAAGTCTGAATCCAGAAGAGAAGGAAAGTAAACATCACTGTGAGAAACATCAGGAAGGACTGAAGCTGTTTTGTGAAACTGACAAGAAATTGGTCTGTGTGATTTGTGTAGTTTCACCGGAACACAAATCTCACAACTTCCTGCCGATTAAAGACGCTGTTGGAATCTACAAGGTAAAAGGAAAGAGATTTCACCCCTGATTATTTCATCACATTTTCATGGTCTCACACTTTTATTTTCTGACTTTCTCTCCCAATCCCAGGATCAGGTGAAATCTTCCTTGGATTCTCTGACAGGGAAGAAATGGGCTGCTCTAGAAATGCAATAGAGAAACAGAAGATTTCCCAAATTCGGGTAAAATCTCTCTGAGCTCAGCTTCTGCATTTGATTGGGTCATTTGTTGTCTTTTTGCAGAAACATATTGTGTTAATATTTCTCCTGATAGGAAGAATCCAGCCGTGTGCAGACCGACATCAAATCCGAGTTTGTTAAAATGCACCAGATGCTGACTGAGAAAGAGCAGAGTTTACTCCGAGATATCCGGGAACAAGAGGAAAACATTCTCAAAACAATGGAGCAAAAACTTTATGTAATTCAAAAGCATTTAAATTCTCTTCAGCAGAAACTCTTCAAATTAGAAAAACAGTTGGAACAAAAGGATGGAGTGATATTTCTGAAGGTGATTGATTATATTTCAGTTTAGTTCAGTGAAAGTGTGACTGTGAACTGTCCCAACATGATGCAGACACCCATCCTCCTTCATTCCCCCTGTTACTATCTCCCTCTGCTCCTTTCTCCATCAGGGGATTCTCTACTCTCTTGTTCAGTGTATGTTCTTCAATCACACTGTGTGACAGTGGATTGCACATTCTCAGCACTTTGTTGCTAAATACCTTTCTCCTGAACTCCCCATTTTTTATTATCTGTAACTGGATGATATTCACAGGTTCATATTTTCAGATTCCTAGGAAGGATATTGGTGAGGCCTCTTCTGGAATACTGTGTCCGGTTCGGGTCAGCAAGTTTTTGGAAGAATATTATGAAGCTGGAGAGGGTTCAGAGGAGAGCAACTTGGATGTTGCTGGGTTTGGAAGGTTTGAGTGATAAAGGAAGGTTGGATCGGCTGGGACATTTTCCACAGGACCGTGGGAGATTGAGAGGCAGCTTGTTTGAAGTTTATAAAATAGTGAAAGGTATAGATAGAGTTAACGACAGTTGTCTTTTCCCAAGGATGTGAAATTTGAAGACTGGGGGCTGCATTTTTAAGATGAGAGGAGATAGATTGCGAAAAGATATGAGAGGCAAACATTTTACACAGAGGATGTGGAATGAACTTCCTGAGGAAGGAGTGGATGTGGGTCCAAAGACAATGTGTCAAAGACATGTGTTTAGGTTCCTGAATAAGAAAGGTTTGGAGGGATAAGGGCCAGTAGCAGGCAGGTGGGATTAGTTTAGTTTCAGTGTGGACTGGTTGGAACAAAGGGTCTGTTTCTGTGCTATATGACTCTGTGACTCAAAGTGGAAACATCTTCTTTGAATCCATCAGTTTGTCCCCTTTCTTAGTCAGATCTTTCCCCCAGTAAAATATATTCATGTTTCCTTCAATCCTTTGCAGGAGTTGAGAAGTTTTTTTATACCTGCTCCAGGTCTTTGAGGTTCTTTGTGTCACATCCTCTTTCTATTCCATGTCGACAACAATCACAATTGGCAATTCTCAGCAGCTTGTAACAATGTGAGTGTAATTGCTGCTTTCTGGATGTAGACAGTCAGTCTCTGTCAACTCAGATTGATGTTTGGTTTATTTCAGGAGGAAGCATCTCAGAAGAGAAGGTAGGACATGCACTTTACTGAAACTCAGTGCAAGTTTGTGGATTTAATCAGTTTATGGTGTTTATGGTGAATTTATAGTCAATCAATTTGTAATATTTGCAGGATTAGTGAAAAGACAAAAAACCTGTCAATTACAGACGGTATCCTGTCCACTGTAAAATTCGAAAACCTTTCCCTGTTTGCTGTGTTGAACACCATTAAACCTGGTAACGTTCTGATAAGTTCCTCTGTCCTGATTTATATTTTATAATTTGTATTGGTGTGTGTGCAAATATCAGAGATGGTAGAATGAAGCACTTAGCTATGAAGAAAGCTGGTTCACACTGGCTCTGACTGTCCTGGACACTGACACAGCATTTTTCTCAGTGTACCATAAAGGACCCCTCACAAAACTGGAGTCAGTAGGAATCAGGGGAAACTGTCCACTGGTTAGAGTCAAACTGAGCACAAAGGAAGGTGGTGGTGATTGTTCAAGTGCAATCATCTCAGCTCCTGGACATTTCTGTAGGAGTTTGTCAGAGTAGTATCTTTGGCTGCAAAGGAAAATGGGGATATTCACCGATGATTGTGCAATGTTCAGCAGCATTTACAACTGCTCAGATAATGAAACCTTGTGTGTCCAATTACAGCAACTATCAACATCCTGGATGTTTCCATTGACCAGAAACTGAACTCACCAGCCATAGGCACTTTATAGCTACAAGAGGCTGAAAGGTCTGCAGCTAGTAACTTACCCCATGATCCCCCAATGCTTATCCCCCATTTACAAAATGCAAATCAGAAGCCTCTCCACTTGCCTGGGTGAGTACAGCTCCAACAATACTGAAAAAGCTCAACACAATCCAGGACAAAACAGTAATGGTACCTCATCCTTCAACTCTGAATTTCACTCCCTGCACCAGCAACACACAGTTACAGAAATGTGTACCATTTACAAAAAATACAGAAACTCACCAAGGGTCCTTAGACAGCAAATTCCAAATCTGCAAGCTGAACCATCTGGAAGGGCAGGGACAGCAGATAGATAGGAACAGCACCACATGTTATTGAAGCCATATACCACACTGAATTGGATCAAATGTTTGGAAATCATCCTCATCTCTGCCTTAAATGTGCGACCCCTTATTCTGAGACTATGCCGTACGGTCCTTGACTCTCTCACAATGGGAAACAATCTGTCCACATCCAACCTGTCAAGTCCTTCAAGAATCTTTCATGGTTCAATAATGTCATGTCACATTCTTCGATATTCCAACATGTACCGGCCCAAACCACTCAATCATACCTCATAACATACCTCCACTCCTGAAACAACCCTAGTGAACCTTCTCTGAACTGCCTCCAATGCCACTGTATCTTTCTCTTGATAAGGCACCAAAACTGATCACAGTATTCCACCTGTGGGCTGACCAGTGCCTTGTACAGTTTGAGCAAAAGCTTCCTACTTCTACATTCCATTCCCTTTGAAATACAGGCCAACATTCCATTGGCCTTCCCTGTAAACCTGAACCTGGATGCTATTTTATTGTGATTCATGGATGAAGACTCCCAAATCCCTGAGTTCCATAGCTTCCTGCAGTCTTTCTCATTTAAATAATATCCAGATCTTCTATTCTTCCTGCCAAAATCCATCACATCAAATTCCTACATTATATTTGATCTGCCAAGACTTTGCCTACTCTTTTATCCTGACTATGTCCCTCTGCAGATACTTTATGTCACCCTCTCCTATTCACCTATTTTCTGCAAACTTGGTATTCACTTTCTTCAACTGAGTCATTCAGATATTTTGTGAATAATTGTAGCCCAGCACTGATCCTTTTGGCTCACTAGTAGTTACTAGCTGTCCTGAAAATGTCCCATTCATCACAATTCTCAGTCTTTTATTGGTTAAACAATCGTCTCTCCATTTTAATAAATTACCTCCAACATGGGTTCTTATCGTCTTCAGTAGCTTAATGTGTGGCACCTTACCAAATGCCTTCTGAAAATCCAAATATATCCCATCCTCTATTTTCCGTTCATCTTTCCCACTTATTACCTTTTCAAAGATTTGAAGTAAATTTGTCAGACATGATTTCTCCTTCCTGACTCTGCTTCATCATATTACATTCTGTTGGGTGTTGAAGTGGCAGGCAACTGGAAACACAAGGTCATTTTTACTGACAGAGCAGAGTATTCAGCAAAGCAATCAGCCCCAGTTTGAATTTATCTCCTAAATGTAAAGGAGACTGCATTGTGAGCTGTGGATTCAGTGAAAGGGGATTCTGGATTAGGGTGGTGCTGGAAAAGCAAAGCAGTTCAGGCAGCATCCAAGGAGTAGGAAAATCGACGTTTCGGGCAAAAGCCCTTCATCAGGAATACCGGCAGAGTGCCTAAAGAGTGGAGAGATAAATGAGAGGAGGGTGGGGGCGGGGAGAAAGTAACATAGAGTACAATAGGTGAATGGGGGAGGGGATGGAGGTGATAGTTCAGGGAGGAGGGTGGGGGAAGGTAGCAAAGAGAACAATGGGTAAATGGGGGTGGGAATGAAGGTGATAGGTCAGAGAGGAGGGTGGAGTGGATAGGTGGAAAGGAAGATAGGCAGGTAGGACAAGTCATGGGGTCAGTGCTGAGCTGGAAGTTTGGAATTGGGGTGAGGTGGGGGAAGGGGAAATGAGGAAACCCGTGAAGTCCACATTGATGCCCTGGGGTTGAAGTGTTCCGAGGTGAAAGATGAGGCGTTCTTCCTCCAGGCGTCGGGTGGTGAGGGAGCAGCGGTGAAGGAGGCCCAGGACCTCCATGTCCTCGGCAGAGTGGGAGGGGGAGTTGAAATGTTGGGCCACAGGGCGGTGTGGTTGATTGGTGTGGGTGTCCTAGAGATGTTCCCTAAAGCGCTCTGCTAGGAGGCGTCCAGTCTCCGCAATGTAGAGGAGACCGCATCGGGATCAACGGATACAATAAATGATATTGGTGGATGTGCAGGTAAAACTTTGATGGATGTGGAAGGCTCCTTTGGGGCCTTGGATAGAGGTGAGGGAGGAGGTGTGGGCACAGGTTTTGCAATTCCTGTGGTGGCAGGGGAAGGTGCCAGGATGGGAGGGTGGGTTGTAAGGGGGCATGGGCCTGACCAGGTAGTCGCGGAAGGAATGGTCTTTGCGAAAGGTGGAAAGGGCTGGGGAGGTAAATATATCCCTGGTGGTGGGGTCTGTTTGGAGGTGGCAGAAACGTCGGCGGATGATTTGGTTTATGCGAAGGTTGGTAGGATGGAAGGTGAGCACCAGGGGCGTTCTGTCCTTGTTACAGTTGGAGGGGTGGGGTCTGAGGGCAGAGGTGCGGGATGTGGACGAGATGCGTTGGAGGGAAATTGCGGTCTCTAAAGAAGGAGGCCATCTGGTGTGTTCTGTGGTGGAACTAGTCCTCCTGGGAGCAGTTACGGCGGAGGCGGAGGAATTGGGAATACGGGATAGCATTTTTGCAGGAGGTAGGGTGGGAAGAGGTGTAATCCAGGTAGCTGTGGGAGTCGGTGGGTTTGTAAAAAATGTTGGTGTCAAGTCGGTCATCATTAATGGAGATGGAGAGGTCCAGGAAGGGGAGGGAGGTGTCAGAGATGGTCCTGGTAAATTTAAGGTCAGGGTGGAATGTGTTGGTGAAGTTGATGAATTGTTCAACCTCCTCGCGGGAGCACGAGGTGGTACCAATGCAGTCATCAATGTGGCGGAGGAAGAGGTGGGGAGTGATGCCAGTGTAACTACGGAAGATGGACTGTTCTACATAGCCAACAAAGAGACAGGCATAGCTGGGGCCCATACGAGCTCCATGGCTACCCCTTTGGTCTGGAGGAAGTGGGAGGATTCGAAGGAGAAATTATTAAGGGTGAGGACCAGTTCAGCCAAACGAATGAGAGTGTCGGTGGAAGGGTATTGTTGGGGACGTTGGGAGAAGAAAAAATGGAGGGCTTGGAGGCCCTGGTCATGGCGGATGGAGGTGTAGAGGGATTGGATATCTATGGTGAAGATGAGGCGTTGGGGGCCACGGAAATGCAAGTCTTGGCGGAGGTGGAGGGCGTGGGTGGTGTCTCAAACGTCTGTGGGGAGTTCCTGGACTAGGGGGGATAGGACAGTGCCGAGGTAGGTAGAGATGAGTTCAGTGGGGCAGGAGCAGGCTGCGACAATGGGTCAGCCAGGGTGGTCAGGCTTGTGGATCTTGGGAAGGAGGTAGAACCGGGCAGTGTGGGATTCCCAGACTATGAGGTTGGAAGCTGTGGGTGGGAGATGTCCTGAGGTGATGAGGTTCTATATGGTCTGGGAGATGATGGTTTGGTGATGGGGGGTGGGGTCATGATCGAGGGGGCAGTAGGAAGAGGTGTCCTCGAGTTGACGTTTGGCTTCAGCGGTGTAGAGGTCAATGAGCCAGACTACCACTGCGCCCCGTTTATCCGCTGTCTTAATGGTGAGGTTGGGATTAGAGCAGAGGGATTGGAGGGCTGCGCGTTGTGAGGGTGAGAGGTTGGAGTGGGGGAGGGAGGTAGACAGGTTGAGGCAGTTAATATCCCGGCGGCAGTTGGAAATGAAGAGGTCGAGGGCAGGTAATTGGCGGGGTGTCCAGGTGGATGCAGTGTGTTGGAGGTGGGCGAAGGGGTCCTCGGAAGGTGGGCGGGAATCCTGATTGTGAAAGTAAGCTCGGAGGCGGAGGCGACGGAAGAATTGTTCGACGTCACGTCGTGTATTAAATTCATTGATGTGTGGACGGAGGGGGATGAAGGTGAGTCCTTTGCTGAGGACTGATCATTTGTCCTCAGTGAGGGGGAGGTCTCGAGGGATGGTGAAAACTCGGCAGGGCCGGGAGCTGGGATCTTGTATGGGTGTGGAGCTGGGAGTGGGGACGGAGCCTGTAACTGGATTGGGTGTGGTGGTGAGGGGAATGGGGTGGTGTTCCCCTCAGGGTTCTGGGGGGGTGGGGATGGTGGTAGTGGGATCTGTGGGGGCGTGTCAGCAAAATGCAGGTGAGTGGCGGTGGGGGCGGAAGTGGTGACAAATGTGGCAGTGGGGGTGTGGCGGGGGGCGGAAGTCACTGAGCGTGTGACTACAGCGACGATGTGAGGGGCGGAAGTTATGTGACGTGTGGTGCATGAGGAATTGTGAGGGGCGGAAGTGGCTATGATGGGGGCGGAAGTGACATCATCAATCAGTGTGGGGCTGGTAGTTTCACGAGCCGCATGGCTAATGGTGTCTGAGCAGTTCCAGAGGCCAGGGGAATTTTCTGGAATGTTTGAGGAGTGCTGGTTATGGAGGTGAGTAGATAAAAGTTTGTTGTACTTACAATTTTTGATGTTTGAGACAGTGTTGAAATACTGTTTGTTGAGAGTATGAATTCTCCTGAAGTTATAGTAAAGGGGGGATTCAGTGAAGTGGAAGTGTATCAGTGCTTCACCTGGAAGGTGTGTCTGGGACCTTGGGGAGTGAGGACAGAGGAGAGCAACGGGCAAGTGTTGCACCTCCTGCAGGAGCAATCCATTTTCACCGGTTCCCATTTCCTGTTTGTATCCATTCAGCGTTTCCCCCTCTCACAAATTATCCCATTGTCTCCTTCCCCATCTTTTCTCATTCCATGCACATTTGACTCATTTCTTCCCCCCACCCCGCCAAACACACAGCCCCAAACACACAGAAACACCCATCACAGACAGATCACCTCTCCCCCCCCCGCCCACACACACGCGCATCCCACAACAAAATCCTTCACCACACACGCAACCCATTCCTCTCACATAGCTACACCACAGACACCTCACCCACACAAATACATTCCCCAATAAACACAGTGACACATGCATCCCTTCACACAGACACATCTCCCACTCACACACATCCCTCCACACACATATATATCCCTCCCACACACATCCATGTTTCTGCCAATTTTAAAAATTATTGTGAATCCTTTTCCAGGGAAATATTTATGGTTCATATCACAGCACATTCTTCAGTTTATTTCCTATTTCTGTTTCCAGGGTGGAAGGGAATTTGTGAATGTGAAAGTAAGATCTTAACTTATTTTTAACACACAGGAAGGTAATAAGCTCAAAAGCTGACAAATTAAAACAATATTGAAAAGTGTGGTGCAGGAGGTGTGGTGCCTGATGAAGGATTTATGCCCAAAACATCGATTCTCCTGCTCCTCGGATGCTGCCTGACCTGCTGTGCTTTTCCAGCACCACACTTCTCAACTCTGACTCTCCAGCACCTGCAGTCCTCACTTTCTCCAACTTAAAACAATGTCCGTGTGAAAATCCCCGAAGAACATTGTACATCAGAAACAGGAGCAGGAGTGACCCCTAGAGCTTTCTCTGTCATTCATAAAGATCACGGCTGATCTGATTGTGACCATAACTCCATTTTCCTGCCTGACTCCCTCATTGATTAAAAACTTGTTTAACTCAGCTTTGAATCTATTCAATAAACTGGCCTCCACTGCTCTCGAGGGGGGGAGAAAATTCCAAAGATTAATGATCCCGAGACTCAAAATCCCTCCCCATCTCCATGTTAATTGGCAGGGCCCTTACTTTGAAACTCTGTCCCTGGTTCCATGTTCCCCCACGATGGGAAACAACCTCTCAATGTCTACTCTGTCAACACCATCGTCATCTTATACATATTAATAAGAACCTCTCATTCCTCTAAACTCCAATGAGTACAGTCACAGCCTGAAACCTTTCATCACAAGGGAACTGCTTCATCCCAAGAACCCACCGAGTGAACATTCTCTGACCTGTCCCCACTGTTTCAATAAAGCTCTTTCCCAATGTCCCCTATTTCAGTCTAACCAGTACCAGCCGAATTGCTTTCCATGGCATTGGATTTTAGGAGGTTTAATTGGTATTTTGAGATCAGATTCAGCATTTCCAGTTTCAGTTTTGTGAAAACACATTTCACTCCACCATGATATTGGAAAATAATGAATGACAGTGAGAGTCAGACAAACAGGAGTTTGTCCTCAGAGGCAGCTGGGGCAATATTCCATTGAGTGTCAACTGAGAGAAAAAGCTTGAAAAAGGCTGGAACGACATACAAGCAGGAGAGGTGAACTTGAATAAATTATTTTCCTTTTTTTTACATTTGCAGCTCTCACTATCGACATTCACTCACTGCCTCAAACTGCACTTCACTAAATGAGGCTGACCCATACACACCCACACTCACATCCACACACACATAAATCCCATCCACACACATACATCTGCACTCCCACACACACACCCCCATGAATATATCTCCCATACCCACATCTACACCCCCCCATACACACATTCCCCCCACCTCACACACACACATTTCCTGTCTCTCCCCCCCCCCAACATCTTCCACACAGACACACATATCATTCACCAGCCACACACATTCCCCCTAAACACACACATCTCTCCAACACACACATGCATAGTCCACATAGACACACACACAAATCCCAACCCACATGCTCATTCGACCTCCCCCTCCAACACACAATTCTCCCCACACACACATTTCCCCCACTTTGACTCACACGTGCCCTACACCCAACAAACACACACACACATTTGTCTCTAAAACTCTTTTTTTCTCCCAGTCTCTGTGATCCTGTGGAAACAGCACATCCTGAGCTCAAGGTCTCTGAGGATCTGAAGAGCCTGAGATGGACAGGAAGCTGGAGGAGCCTCTCTGACACTGGGAAGAGATTTACACATTGGGCCTGTCCCTGTGCCCTGGGATCAGAGGGATTCACATCGGGGAGACATTACTAGGAGGTGGGGGGAATGAATGGTAAGGTCTGGGAGTTGCCTCAGAGTCTGTGGAGAGGAAGAGAGGGGTCAATCTGATCCCGGAGAATGGATTCTGGATCTTGGGTGGGATAAGGGTCAGTTTTATATAAACTCCTCTCCTCAATCCCCTCTCCCTGTCGGTCTGACCCCCAGGAAGGTGGGAGTTTATCTCAGTTATGAATCTGGGACAGTTTCATTTTACAACACGGACACCGAGTCCCATCTCCACACCTTCACTGGGAATAAATTCACTGGGAAACTTTATCCTTTCTTTGGGATTTGGGAAATAAAATGTTTCTGAGAATCAGCTGTTAAAGGGGCGGGGCCTCGGGACTCCCTGACCTCACAATGACCTGACCCTGGGGTTAGGGTCAGAAACCCTCATTAAAAACAGGATGTTACAACATGTGAATACAAAATATGTTGAATTTCAAGATTATGCTTTGTAAAATCACAACTAAAGTGTAAATAATTCACATACAAATTATAAATGTCAGATGGTGAAAATAAAAAAAGTAAATTAAATCTCTTGTGTCTCTTCTTCCTTCATTTACTCCCTGCTTCAGTCCCATCCTCCATCTCTTCACCTGTTTCCCAGCCTGGAGCTGGGATTTCTCTGCGTTTCCATTTCTCACTCTGCACCCGGAACATGAGACCCTGAGGGGGATATCTACACACTGAAGGATGATAAAGCTGCACTTTCACAGCATGCTTCATTGAATTGGAGATGCCGTTGTTGGACTGGGGTGTACAAAGTTAAACATCACACAACACCAGGTTATAGTCCAACAGGTTTAATTAGAAGGACACCAGCTTTCGGAGCGTCGCTCCTTCATCAGGTGGTAGTGGAGTTAGGATTGAGCCCTCCACTACCACCGAAAGCTAATGTTCTTACAATTAAACCTGTTGGACTATAACCTGGTGTTGTGTGATTTTTAACTTTGCTTTATTGAACTCCTTGTATTATTTGGGTGGGGAGAACAAAATCCAATCTATCCCAGGATTTCCAGCATTCCCAGTATTTAACTCCAGCTCTGTCTCCACAGCTGTTGCCAGACTTGCTGAAGATTTGCAGCATTTTCTGATTTTATTTCAGATTTCTCGCTCGCCCCACACCAAGGGGTTTGATCGTGTGACACCGCCATCTGGTGGATGTGATCGTCACTGAATGGTATAGGGGCAGCAGTACCGCCTCGCGACAGGCGGTGGCGGTCTTGTACCATGTCTTTGAAAAGACTCCAAAAATCATCTATCAATTTGTAAATTATTTGAAAAGTAAACGTTTCTAGGGTGGACATGCTGCTCCTGAAGGTGAAGTTGAAGTAGCTTCCGCTGGAGATGTCTTCCAGACAACGAATATCTTTATTTATTTCAAATATATACTTTATTAGAGTCATAGAGAGGTCCAGCATTGGAACAGTTCCCACTAGTCCATGCTAACCAGATATCCTAAATTAATCTCGTTCCATTTGCCAGTATTTGGCCCATATCCCTCTGAAGATCTCCCAATCATATGCCCATCCAGATGCTTTTTAAATGTTGTCATTGTATCAGCTTCCACCACTTCCTCTGGCAACTCATTCATACGCTCACCATTCACTGTGTGAAAAAATTGCCCCTTAGGTTCCTTTCTGGTCTCCTTCCTGTCAGAAGGATGTTGTGAAACTTGAAAGGGTTCAAAGAAGATTTACAAGGATGTTGCCAGGGTTGGAGGGTTTGAGCTATAGGGAGAGATTGACTAGGCTAGGGCTGTTTTCCCTGGAGCGTCGGACTCTGAGGGGTGACCTTAAAGAGGTTTATAAAATCATGAGGGGCATGGAAACAATAAATAGACAAAGTCTTTTCCCTAGCATGAGGTAGTCCAGAACTAGAGCGCATAGGTTTAGGGTGAGGGGGGAAAGATATAAAAGATACCTAGGGGGTAACCTTTTCACGCAGAGGGTGGTATGTGCGTGGAATGAGCTGGCAGCGAAAGTGGTGGAGGCAATTGCAATATTTAAAAGGCATCTGGATGGGTATATGAATAGGAAGGGTTTGGAGGGATATGGGTTGGGTGCTGGCAGGTGGGACTAGATTGGGTTGAGATATCTGGTCGGCATGGACGGGTTGGACCGAAGGGTCTGTTTCCGTGGTGTACATCTCTATGGCTCTTTTAAAAACATTTGGAATTTCTTCAGGGAAGGGCATCGACTGCATTTACCCCATTTGACGACATGCAACTCCAGACCTATAGCAATGAAGTGAAAACATGATCTTTTAATTCCCGGATGAAACAGGCATCTGGTAAGTTGCCAGATCAAAAATATGATTGGCTTTATGAACACGTGCATGATATTTCCTTGGAAACCGATAGCCTGACATGTTCTCCCACTGCCAACCAAGAATACAACTGCAATGTGGTTCTCACACATCTTCAGAGCAGGTTGTGGTACTGTCCCAAGTGTTAACAATATGCTAAATAAATAACCTTAGCAACACCATTGATATTGGCACCAAAGTATTCAGGGCTGTTTTAATATTAGGGCACACAAAATAATTTGCAATCATTTCTTCAATACAGAAGTAACACAAGTTTCTGTAACACAAGTTACAATAGCAGTAAAGAGCTTCTCCCTCAGATTCAAGTTATTAAAAATTGTATTTAAAATTTTACAATGAAATAGCAATGATAGGAGTTTCAGAATTGATCACTTCACAGTCGGTTGCTTAACTGCATTAAGAAATTCTTGTCCTGAATGTATACACAAGTTTTCTGGTGAGCTTTTTATCTGTCGCCAATTAATTTACTAGATTCAGATTGAAAATCTTAAATGACAAATTTTACTGTCATCAAAATGAGTTCAAGCGCAGGCTAAAGATAGCACACTGATCAATTTTAGCCTCAGTTCTTATTGCTATTGAGTAAACATTGAAAGAATTGGGACTGTCTATGTTGTCTTTGGTAATAATATTAAAGTAAGTACTTTAAAAAGTTTTGAGTTATAACTAACGCTGTGATCACATTATGAGACAGTTTTATTACTGCACTCTAATCACTGTGCTCAGTTTATCACTTGCAATTTATCAAAATATATTTTCAGTAATGTTAAATGTTGCTGAAGATATTTTAACAGGGGAAGTTTAATTCTGCTTCGTTCTTGGAACATGAAGGGGAGATTTAACAGAGGCTTTCTGAATTATGGTGGGGGTCTCACAGAATGATCAGGGAGAAAGCATTTCTTCAGGATGAATAATCAGTAACCAGAGGATGTAGGATTAAGAAAACTGAGGTTTCAGAGTGGTGTTGTTGTGATGCGGAATGCGATGTTTGTAACAATGTCCCAAAGAGAGAACAACACAAAGTGGAAACGCATTCAGAACAATGAGGGGGGAGAAAACAAACTAAAAATCTCTGTCAAAGAGCTGTCACAGGCATGGAAGGCCAAACGGCCTCATTTCCTACATCAGGCCAAGAATGTACCTGCTTTTTGCTTGAATCACTTCCTCTGCAACTCCGTTCTCCCCTTCCCCACTCCCCACATGATTGGGATTCACTCTCAGTGAGAGAGGGTTATAGGACCTTGGGTATGCAATGGGATCACTCATACATTCAGGGAATGTGTAATTTACATCAGGAATACTTGCTCCACTGTCACCCCAACACAGATGCACAGCACTAACTATACCAGTTAATCAATAATGAGGGGCCTTGTGCTGGTAACTTTGTTGTGAATAATGAGCTGGTAGATAAGACTTTCACTCAATATCTTAGGCTGGAATAAAGCTGGTGACGTGGGAAAGACATTGGATAAAATTGGCCCTCAATGCAAGTGGGCAAGTAATTTGAGATCTGCACGCTTTGCATACACATGCAGAAGAGGTTTAAATCCAAACTCTCATTTGACACATCATCCGAAACCAAGAAAATGTGTGCGAACTGATTTAAGGTTCATCCGTCATTACATTAATGCACCAACAAACTCTGTACCATTAATGCAACAAAAACCAGCAATAATTCAAAATCAAACCAGTCTGTTAATTTGAGGACCAGGCCACATACCAATACCCTAACAGGAAGCATTTTCACAAACTGCCTGGTATTCTGATAGCCTGTACAGCATGGGAAAGCTAATCTAAGGATATACAGCCACCACTGGTCCAGTTGTTCACTTTTAAATTTGCAGTTAGCTTATGTTGTCCACAAAACACTAAACATTGATCATTGACAGCAACAGTTTGAAAGCTGCCAGTGAGACCATGTTGAGGGCTCACTTTATGTTGGGCTGTACCATCCGCCATATCATAGCTAGTCAGGGCGCACTGAACACAAGCAACAGCCACCAAGTAAATACCATCTCATTAATGTTCAATTATCCTCTGTGTCCTTAAACTCTTCGGTGTCTCTGAGTGAATGGAGATTACAGGATGTGCTGAGTGAGCATCGCTGGCAGTTTAAAGAAAGCTGTAGGTCGGACAGAGGCTGGGAACAACTGAATAAGTGACTCAGGAGGAGTGTTCCTGTTACAAAGAATGGCGCTACCACATTTATACTGGCTACCACGCATTGTGAGGAACTGGAGTAACCAGACACATCTGCCCCCTGTAAACAGTGGAGGAATTGTATAAAATGTTGTTGATTTGTCTATATCTCCATTCATAAAATAGCAATTCAGCAGACACGTTTTGCCACACCTGGACAACTGTATTCCCTCGGTGACACTGACAAGGAAGGTCTAAAAGGTGCAGTGAGAATCTAAGGCTTCTGAAGGATGTGAATAATATATTATTTATGGAGAAAGATATAGAGGCAAATGACTGGAAGGATATAAGAATACACCAACGGAATGAGAAAAAATAGTGTGTGCTGAGCGTTAGCCTTGGCAAAGACCAGGAGGTTCAAATGGTCAGCTTTGTTGTTGTAAAACACAATGTCATTGGATTAGTTTTGTGAGCCTAGAGGCCTGGTCTGGTCTGCCCCTCCATATTTATTGGAACAGAGAGGGGGGAGCACGGGAACTGGGAGGGGTTTAAATTGGTTGAAGTTTCAACGTAAAGAGAAAAGCAAATCCATTATTTCCCAGTACACCCCAACCAACCAGGCCTCTCCCCCTCCATGACTCTGTTGGCATTTTATTAGAAACTTTCTATCCTGAAAAATAAAACACCACCTGTTCTGCCAACGGAACAGTTTGCAAATATTCTCCCTGGAATTGCAACGAGAGTCCCCTTTCGGCAAGGTCACTGGACATTTCCAGGACCTCCCCCCCACCTCCCTCCACAGGCAGCATTGACACTTTAGCAGTGATTTCTGGGATTCAAGCCCTGACAGTGTTTGGTAATAGTGGTTGGGGGGGGGGGTAGCACAGTGGGAGGAACAATATCAAATCGCCAACTGAGAAGCTGCAGGCCCTCCCCCCCCCCACACAAGTCCAGGTGCTGGATTCTCAGCACACCGTGATTGCTCTTGGTCACCTTCAAGCCTGGGGAAAAGAAAGGATACACTTTCTGACTGGAGTTGGCGAGGAAAGTGAACAGATGGGAAAAGAGAACTCATCATAAAAGGAAACTCTTCCTCCATCGTAGCCCAGGTAGATCCCAATGTGGGTGGGGTTACCTCTCACATCGATCACCTTCGGATGATATAGGAAAGCCCCAAAGCTGTCATTCTCCCTGCATATGGTCCAGTAGTCATGCTTGGGAGACTGACGCAGCTCCCCTTGTGGTTGATGGACTCCTTGGCAACACCCAGGTTCCAGTCTTTGCCATCCCCCACGTCAACCTGCCAGTGGTGCCTTCCTGACGGGAAGCCATCGGAGCCCAGGATGAAGGGCGCGACGTTGAACCTCTCTGGGTTGTCAGGAACCACCTTCAGCTTCCCATTGTACCTTACTCTGGTTGGGCCACAGAGAGAGAGCTGGGAACAGGCAGTGGCAGGGTTGAGGGTTAGATTTGACAGTCCTGTAAAGATTTCTCAACATTAGAACAATTTAAGACAAACATGAATTTAAAAAAAGAATTGTTTCTCTACTGTCAGTTATATATCTTTACAGAAAAATTAGACTGCTCTGTTTTGCCTTTTCTTACATTTATGTAGCACCTATCAGAACTTTAGGACAAAGCAAACTGCCTTTTCAGCCAATGGAATGCTTTCCTCATTGCACCCCAATCGGCCAATGAAGCAAAGGGGATATGAAGGAAAATTGGATTTGCACATCAAAAGGTTCAGTGTCTGCAATGCCCGGTCTGAACATACAATGAAACCAGGTTCAAACAAAGTTCTTGAAAGAGAATGTGATCACTATCTGCAAAGGGAAAGATTGTTGGGCTCAGGGTTAATGGTGGGGGTGTGACATTAGGTGAGATGTCCTTGAAGGATGGGCTGAACGATCTCCCTTCTGTGCTGCAACCATTCGATGATCCTTTGAGGCGTGTACAGTGTAGGAAAAGTTGCAGCTGACATGTACACAACAAACTCCCAAAAACAGCAACGCTACAGTTACCAGCACACCCAGGAGATCTCAGATTATTTCGCGTTCCCCCTCCCCCACTGCCTGGCTAATAGAGTAGACCAAGCCATAGCTTCAGTTCACCCTGAAAGGTGATGCCTCCAGCATGGCAGCACTCCCTCAGAGTGGGACCGGGAGAGCCAGCTGAGCTCATGCTCAAGGCTCTGGAATTACAGATGGAACCCACAGCTCCTGAGACTGAGGCAAAGGCACTCCCTATTCAGCTACTGCTGAAGGGCAAATTGCTCTTGTTGGAGTGCAGTTCCAACAGCACCAGGCAGTCTCCATTCCCCTCAACTCTCCACTGCCCAGCAACGGATTATCCCAAAGTGGGGGCAGGACAAACAACTTCACAGTCCCAGCCGGATCAAACCCTCAATGCATTTACATTGAGTAATAGAAATGTACAGCACGGAATCAGACCCTTCGGTCCAACCCGTCCATGCCGACCAGATTTCCCAACCCAATCTAGTTCCACCTGCCAGCACCCGCCCCATATCCCTCCAAACCCTTCCTATTCATATACCCATCCAGATGCCTCTAAAATGTTGCAATTGTACCAGCCTCCACCACTTCCTCTGGTAGCTCATTCCATACACGTACCACCCTCTGTCTGAAACAATTGCCCCTTATCTCTCTTTTATATCTTTACCCTCTCACCCTGAACCAATGCCCTCTAGTTCTGGACTCCCCAACCCCAGGGAAACGCCTTTGCCTATTTACCCTATCCATGCCCCTCATAATTTTGTAAACCTCTATAAGGTTACCCCTCAGTCTCTGACACTCCAGGGAAAACAGCCCCAGCCTGTTCAGCCTCTCCCTATAGCTCAAATCCTCCAATTCTGGCAACATCCTTGTAAATCTTTTCTGAACCCTTTCAGGTTTCACAACATCTTTCCAATAGGAAGGAGACCAGAATTGCATCCAATATTCCAACAGTGGCCTAATCAATGTCCGGTACAGCCACAACATGACCTCCCAACTCCTGTACTCACTACTCTGACCAATAAAAGAAAGCATACCAAACGCCTTCTTCACTATCCTATCTACCTGTGACTCCACTTTCAAGGAGCTATGAACTGCATTCCAAGGTCTCTTTGTTCAGCAACACTCCCTAGGACCTTACCATTAAGTGTATAAGTCCTGCTAATATTTGCTTTCCCAAAATGCAGCACCTCACATTTATCTGAACTAAACTGCATCTGCCACTTCTCAGCCCATTGGCCCATCTGGTCAAGATCCTGTTGTAATCTGAGGTAACCCTCTTCGCTGTCCACTACACCTCCAATTTTGGTGTCATCTGCAAACTTACTAACTGTACCTCTTATGCTCACATCTAAATCATTTGTGTAAATGACAAAAGGTAGTGGACCCAGTACCGATCATTGTGGCACTCCACTGGGCACGGGCCTCCAGTCTGAAAAACAACCCTCCTCCACCACCCCCTGTCTTCTACCTTTGAGCCAGTTCTGTACCAAATGGCTAATTCTCCCTGTATTCCATGAGATCTAACCTTGCTAATCAGTCTCCCATGGGGAACCTTGTCGAACGCCTTATTGAAGTCCATATCGATCACATCTACTGCTCTGCCCTCATCAATCCTCTTTGTTACTTCTTCAAAAAACTCAATCAAGTTTGTGAGACATGATTTCCCACACACAAAGCCATGTTGACTATCCCTAATCAGTCCTTGCCTTTCCAAATGTATGTACATCCTGTCCCTCAGGATTCCCTCCAACAACTTGCCCACCACCGAGGTCAGGCTCACTGGTCTATAGTTCCCTGGCATGTCCTTACCACCTTTCTTAAACAGTGGCACCACGTTAGCCAACCTCCAGTCTTACAGCACCTCACCTGTAACTATCGATGATACAAATATCTCAGCAAGGGACCCAGCAATCACTTCTCTAGCTTCCCACAGAGTTCTAGGGTACACCTGATTAGTTCCTGGGGATTATCCACTTCTATGTGTTTCAAGGCATCCAGCACTTCCTTCTCTGTAATATGGACATTTTTCAAGAATATCACCATCTATTTCCTGATATTCTATACCTTCCATGTCCTTTTCCACACTAAATACTGATGCAAAAATACTTATTTAGTATCTCTCCCATCTCCTGTGGTTCCACACAAAGGCTGCCTTGCTGCTCTTTGAGGGGCCCTAATCTCTCCCTAGTCATCCTTTTGTCCTTGATGTATTTGTAAAAACCTTTCGATTCTCCTAAACTCTATCTCATGTCCCCTTTTTGCCCTCCTGATTTCCCTCTGAAGTATAGTTCTACTGCCTTTATACTCATCTATGTAGAATATATTTGATCTATCTTGTCTATACTGTCATATGCTTCCTTCTTTTTCTTAACCAAACCCTCAATTTCTTTAGTCATCCAGCATTCCCTATACCTACCAGACTTTCCTTTCACCCTAACAGGAATATACTGTCTCTGGACTTGTACACTTAATGGTAAGGTCCTAGGGAGTGCAAAGAGACCTTGGAGTGCAGGTTCCTAGCTCCTTGAAAGTGGAGTCACAGGTAGATAGGATAGTGAAGAAGGCGTTTGGTATGCTTTCCTTTATTGGTCAGAGTATTGAGTACAGGAGTTGGGAGGTCATGTTGTGGCTGTACAGGACATTGGTTAGGCCACTTTTGGAATATTGGATGCAATTCTGGTCTCCTTCCTATTGGAAAGATGTTGTGAAACTTGAAAAGGTTCAGAAAAGATTTACAAGGATGTTGCCAGGATTGGAGGATTTGAGCTATAGGGAGAGGCTGAATAGGCTGGGGCTGTTTTCCCTGGAGCGTCGGAGGTTGAGGGGTGACCTTAGAGAGGTTTATAAAATCATGAGGGGTATGGATAGGATAAATAGAGAAAGTCTCTTCCCTGGGTTGAGGGAATCCAGAATTAGAGGGCATAGGTTTAAGGTGAGAGGGGAAAGAGATAAAAGATAGATAAGGGGCAATTGTTTCAGACAGAGTGTGGTACGTGTATGGAATGAGCTGCCAGAGGAAGTGGTGGAGACTGGTATGATTGCAACATTTAAAAGGCATCTGGATGGGTATATGGATAGGAAGGGTTTGGAGGGATATGGGCCAGGTGCTGGCAGGTGGGACTAGATTGGATTGAGATATCTGGTCGGCATGGACGGGTTGGACCGAAGGGTCTGTTTCCATGGTGAACATCTCTATGATTCTATGACTCTATTGGTCCTTTCCACTTTCCTACAAAGAAAGAATGAAGTCTTTGTGAAGGATTGTTCAGCCATAGAGTTGTGTGGTAAGTTACATTATGAAACCTGAGAGTATTCATCCACCAGACCCAGTAATTTATGTTTCCCAGTCTTACATTATGTTCTTCACTCTGAGACTGTCATTTGTAAAATAATTTAGTGCATTTTAAAGGCAAGTAGAAAATATTTGTTTGTGGTCTTTGTCATTTCCTGATGCCCAAATGTCATTTAATTGCTGGAAAAGCTCATGAGCTCTGAGAAAGTGTGGAGGGAAAGCCAGGTGAACGTTTCGGGTCCAGTGACCATTACTCAGAACTTTACTTTTGTCAATCTCTCGTGCCTGGATTATTGGCCTTTATTTCAAAGGGAGTGGAGTCCAAAAGTAGGAACGTGTTTTGCTAAAATTATACAAGGCACGAGTCAGAGCATAGCTGAAATCTTGTGGAAAGATATCCTGCCATTGGAGGCAGCCCAGAGAAGCTTCATTAGGCAGGTTTGGAGGGACTGTGTGTAATGGAGTGGATTTGTATCCTGGGTGTGCACTCATTAGGATGTAGAAGAATGAGAGAGGGCCATGTTGAAATGTACAAGGTTCTTAGAGAACTTGACAGGGGAGATGTGGAGAGGTTGTTTCCTTTTGAGGACGATCCAGGACCAAAGGGCATAATCTCAGAATAAGGAGTCACACATTTAAGGGAGATGAGGAATTTTTTCTCTCAGAGTGTTGTGAATCTGTAGAATTCTTTACCTCAGAGAACTGTTGAGGCTGGGTTGTTCAGTGTACTCAAGCCCGAGATAGATAGATAGTTATTCAATAAGAGCATCAAGGGTTATGGTGGTGCAGTGGACTCGATGGGCTGAATGGCCTACCTCTGCTGCTGTGCCTCATGGTCTTTTTACAGAGTTGTACAACGTTTCATCAACTGTTTTTATTTATCTTGCTGGGCTACTCATTTCATTTACTCTCCAACTACTTTGAGAAATTTTCAGATAAACCTTCCCAAAAATCCTCAAGCTTCCTACTCTTTCTGACAAAATTGGAAACCTCTTGTTTTGACGCGTCTAGTTCACCATGACCGTCCACTTTTCCAGTGGAGTTATTATTCCTAGCGGGGTTACATATTCTGCTGTTGGTTGTAGCTCCTCCGACCAGGATACCTGCTGTCATGATGTATTATACACAATTCTCTTGTGCCATCCTCACCCATTCCCAGTTAGACCCAAGCTTCTGTTGCCTTCTTCACAAAGTTCTCTTTAGCTTTTCAGCTCTGACCGAAAACTGACATTTTCGAAAGCGATAAAATTGTCAGATCAGGAAAACTCTAAGAAGGGATATTGTATATTTATTGACGATTTAAAAATGTAATATCTTTCCTGACCACCGGGCAGGTAAGCACTTTTCAGCTTACACAAATTCGATTATGTAAACTCTAAATTAGAATATTAACCCGCAACGTTTGATTTCTTTTGCACAAGTCAACATGGAGGATTTTTTAATTGAAACTATTCTTTTCTGTTTAAACCGAGAAGGCCAATAAATGACACTCATCCACCAAATTGTTTTGCTGGGTCACAGTGAAGGCAGTTAGAGAGTCACACGTGTTGCTGTGGATTGAGAGTCTCACACACAATCCAAATGAGCCAATAATCACCGATTTCCTTCTCTAAATGATACTAGTCAGACTGTGCTTTCTTTTGTTATAAAATCATGTGGTTTTCATGGTCATAACTACTTACACTAGTTTTTTAGTTTTTATTCCGGATTTAGTTCATTAATTGAATTTAAATTTCCTAGTTGCCCTGATGTGAACTCCCGTCGCTGTATCATTGCTCTCTTACTCACCCAGTGACCGAACTGTTCCCCAGATCCCAGTTCTGACACTTTGCAAGCCTCCAGCTGCAGCTGAGTTATACAGCATGTACAACACTGAATCAGGATATGCTGCAGAACAGCTCCATGTTCTTGTTAATGCTCCACCTGCAATTCCTCGTTCCCTTCATCCAATCCTACCAGCATATCCTTCAGTGCTCCTTTCTGTTCAGAGTCCCCTCAAACCCATTCACCTCCAGCAATTCTTTGTACTGACAGGTTCCACCTTCTGCCACTCTCTGCCTCCCTAAGAATTCCCGAAATTCTTCCAACTACATTTATTCACGTCCACCTGACCATCCAAAGCCTCTGGTTCTGCTCTCACCTCCAATCTCAACTGTGGCTCTTATGGAGATTACTTTCTGATCATCTGTCCACCTCCTCTTTGACAAAGGGCAAAATTAAAACCTGCCTCACCCTGGCCAAAGTTTCCCGACAAGTGTAACCTCTGAATCCACACCGAACAGCAGAGTTAGTGCACGGTGAACTGACCGATAAGATTGGGATGTGTTTAATGCACACATAGTGGCTCCAGTGGTGTTTCACAGCCGTGGCAATTAGCCAATATCAGTCTTGGCCGAGCTTGCTGCCCTTAGTCCTGGAGGCCAGCCACATTCCCCTGGACTGAGTACACAGCTGTAGAACCGTGCAGGATTCACAGCACAGAACCAGCTCACATGGTCCATTCCATTAAATCAACCCCTCCTGAACTCCTCGAATGGATTCTTTCCTGGCCACCCTGGATTACTAACCCCCAATTCTCCATCAGTCCCTAGGGGGGTGAAAACCTGAACAACAGACCCCATCGTCGTGAGATGGAGAGGGGATGTCTATGGGCCACTGGTCTTTATATTTTGGCTGACAGTTTGCAGGCCGCTAACAACCCCAACTGGAATCTGTCCCCAGAAAGGTGAGAGAATGCAGCTCGGTTTCCCAATAGGAAGGTAACGTGTCCTGCTGGCTTATCTCCTCCTCCATCGTCTTGATGCTGACATCCAGTGACAACAGATCTCTGGGGATCTGATCGATCTATCGCTGTAACTGATGACTCTGTTGGTTCACCTACTCCTTTAGCTGCTGAAACAGGGTAGATTCATCCTGGTACAGGAAGCTGTGCAGCTTCTCAAAGTTTTTCTTGATGATATTCTGGGTCATGTTCAAGGTCCATACAAATGAATGCAGGTGGTAAGTTTCACATGTACACAGGCTTCATGCTGGATTGACCATATCTGGGTGCGACTGACTTCCCCCTACCTCACCAAAGATGGCTTTGTTATCAATTTATCGAATCATAGAGTCATACAGCCCAGAAACAGATCCTTTGGTCGAACTCACCTTAAGCCTTAAGATCTAAGCCACTTGCCTCAGACCCAGCCACGTACCCCATTCCGCAGCCACTGAATTAACTCCTTGAGTTTCTCAATGCCTATGACTTCAACAGATCACCGTGTTGCCATGCCAACATTTCTGTCTCCATCTTGCTGCAATACTCCAGAAAGGTTCAATGCCAGCTGGGACACCAACACCCCATCTTCTACTTGGGGATCTTATAACCTTCAGGACTCAAACACTGAGTTTAACAATTTGTACCAAGAACACTTCTTTCTTGTCTATTATCTACCCCAACAATCCCAGGGGCGCTCATGAAATGGGAGAAAGTGGGGACTGCTGATGCTGGGGATCAGAGCTTAAAAATGTGTTGCTGGAAAAGCACAGCAGGTCAGGCAGCATCAAAGGAGCAGCAGAATCGACATTTCGGGCATAAGCCTTTCTTCAGAATTGAAGGGCTTATGCCTGAAACGTCGATTCTCCTGTTCCTTTGATGCTGCCTGACCTGCTGCGCTTTTCCAGCAACACATTTTTAAGCTCCCATGAAATGGGTTGCTTTCAGTACAACCATCCAAATTACGTCCACTCACAGCCCCTATTGTCAGCTATCGAGCTTGTCATCTGCTCTGGCCTCTTATCAACAATCCCTTTGCTGTCTACTGTTTCCTTTCTCACTCTCTCTCTCTCTCTCTCTCTCTCTCTCTCTAAGCTCCGTCTCCACCTATCTGCTCACTCTTTTACTCTCACAACTCTGGCCCCATCATCAGCATAAACACCACCTTCTCTGAGCTGCTTCTAGTTCTGGACAAGGATCACTGGTGCTGCCAGACCTGCTGAGTGTCTCCAACGATTTCTGCTTTTTGTCAGAACTGTTTCCTGTCCCTGGGAAATGTCTGAGTCTGAATCAGGCGCTTTTCTCTGCTGGCAGTAAGTCCCTGGTTGAGCCTAAGCCGAGCTTCCAACAACATTCCCAAGGCAGAGTACTTCTACCTTGTTAAACACAATTAACAACCTCCATCTGATGCTGAAACCCTCAGACAGGATGATATTAAATCGCCACACCCGATTATTCCAAATCTTTCCAGTCTTCAGCTCTCCGTACTCCTACAGCTTATACAAACCGTTTCAGCCAATGAACTAGTTTGAATCAAATTTAGTTTTCCCATCACCCCTGGCACTTGCTGACTTCTTGTCCATTGACAGTTCCATTTCAAATTTCTTATCGAGGTCACATCTCTTATACCTCCATCAACTCAGTCACTTGCTCCAACTCTGGTCAACTTGTCCATCACTAATTTTATTCACGCCACCACTGACAAATGTAGATAGGGTAAATAGCAAAGGTCTTTTTTCCAGGGAAGGGGAGTTCAAAACTAGAGGGCGTAGATTTATGATGTGGGGAAAGATAGAAAAGGGTGCTAAGGGGCAATTTTTTTTCACACAGAGGGTGGTACGTGTATGGAATGAGCTGCCAGAGGAAGTGGTGGGGGCTGGTACAATTACAAGTTTAAAAGGCATCTGTACAGGACATTGGTTCGACCTTAGGATGGATCCTATGAAAATGGAAAGGTATCAGAGAAGATCTCCAAGGATGTTCCCACAGTTGGAGAATGAGAGCTATAGGGAGATGCTGAGCAGGCTGGGGCTGTTTTCCCTGGGGGCATCCGAGACAGAGGGGTGACCTTATCAAAGTTCATAAAATCATGAGGGGAATGGATAGGTGAATAGTCAAGGCTTTTTTCCCCAGGGTTGGAGAATCCAAAACTACAGGACAGCAGTTTTAGATGAAAGGGGAAAGATTTCACACAGAGGGTGGTGCGTGTATGGAATGAGTTTCCAAAGTAAGTACAATTACAACATTTAAAAGGTATCTGGATGGGTACATGAATAGGAAGGGTTTAAGAGGGTCAAATGCAGGCAGATGAGACTAGATTAATTCAGGATACCTAGGCAGCATGGATGAGTTGGATCGAAGGGTCTGTTTCTGTGCTGTACAGCTCTGTGGCTAAGTGAGTCAAGTCAATATTGTTTTCACTAATTGAAAGTTCCATAACCAGACAGCACAGATTTAAGCTGTGACAACCATAGACGACCTGAGGTAGGAATCAGGATCAGTCTGCCTGAAATAATTGCGATGATAGTTTCAACAAGGAGAAAGTGAGGACTGCAGATGCTGGAGATCAGAGCTGAAAAATGTGTTGCTGGAAAAGCGCAGCAGGTCAGGCAGCATCCAAGGAGCAGGAGAATCAACGTTTTGGGCATAAGCCCTTCTTCAGGAGGGCTTACACCCGAAACGTTGATTCTCCTGCTCCTTGGATGCTGCCTGACCTGCTACACTTTTCCAGCAACACATTTTTCAGCTCTGATAGTTTCAACAGACTGTCTTTATAGGGGGCTAAGTATGTAATTCAGGTCAGGAGGTTCTACCAGGGCAGGAGGCTGTACTGGGATGGGAGCAGACGGTCACATTGCAGTGGTTAGGGGGTGTTGGAGTGTAGGGGCAGGGGGGGGGTGGTGCAGGATCACCCATGGGAGATGCCAAGGCTCCCAGTGACTCGTGAGAGAAGTGGGAAACCTTGCAGGATACCAGGCAACGCACATCCCTGGCTATCTTTGGGAAGAAGACCTGCAAGAGACATGACAGGTTTAACGCTAAGGTTACTGAGATGACCACTGTCGTTGAAGCCAAGCGTGTTGCCCTAGCTGAGTACAAGGGGTCAGCCGGTGGCGGGGGGGGGGGACTCTGCAGATTCTCAGGGCTGCCAGGTGCAAGGTTCAGCAGACTGCCAGGCGTTGTGCTAATGAGTACCAGACACTGCTAAGTGAGGAAATTCAGATGGCTGTTACAATGGGGAACATTAGGGGAATGTACAAAAGCATTAAGGTGGCACCAGGACCAGTTCAGATCAAAAAGCCCCCTTCAAATCCTCTACTGAGGAAGTAACCACAAGAAAAGGCCAGCATATGGAGAGGTAGGTTGAACACTACTCTGATCTCTATCCCAAAGAGTATACCGCGTCTGCTTCAGCACTTGATGCCATCATGTGTTTGCCAACCATGGAGAAGCTAGACGCAGAGCCATCAGTAGAAGAGCTCAGCAAGGCCATTGAAAGCCTGGCCTCAGGTAAGGGCCCAGGTTGCGATGGGATTCCTCCTGATCTGATCGAGTGTTGCAAGACTAGCTTATTAGTCCCATTGCATGAAGTCCTCTGTCAGGGCTGTCAAGAGGGGCTGTACCGCAGGCCATGAGAAATGCTAAGATCATTGCCATTGACAAGAACAGGGTGAGAGACGTTACTGTAACAACTACAGAGGCATCTCTCTCCTCGACACTGTCGGCAAAGCCTTTGCTCGGGTCATTTTGTCTCGCCTGCAGAAACTGGCAAAACATGTGCTCTCAGAGTCACAGTGCGGCTTCCGAGCTAAAAGGTCAACAGTAGACATGATCTTCTCCCTTCACCAAATGCAGGAGAGGTGCAGAGAACAGAAAATGCCCCTGAATGTCACTTTCATTGACCTCACCAAGGCGTTTGACCTGGTTTTTCCAAGGTTCTCCTGAGGATCGGCTGCCCCCTGAAACTGTTGAGCATGATGGAATCCTTCCACAGGAACATGAAGGGGACACTGCAGTTCAACGGCAGCCTTCTGACTCCTTCAACATCCACAGCAGCAGTACGTGCGGCACTCATCAGGGACATTAGTTTACCGATGATGCTGCAGTCGCTACACACACCCAGCAGGAAGTCCAGTCACTGATTGTTACGGCATGGGGTAAACCCTCCTGCTAAATTTAAAACCAGCAACACAGAAAAAGATTTATCCCATGCAGTAATCTGTAAACATTTGAGTGGCCGGCAATGCGACAAATACCTCACTAGCTCTGCCTACCAACTTAGACTAAACTAGCATTACCCATAAATCCTCGGACCACTCTATCTGCCAAGCCAATTTTTCAAATGAAATAAAGAAAGCTTCAACACCTTTGTCATCAAAATGTGGCAGAGTCTTGACATATTTATATATATATCACTACCGGCTCTTTTAATCTCCATCCTGTCAACTTGACTTTGCTGACTAAGTCGCAACTTCTCAAGTTCAAATCGCTCTCTCTTCCTCTCTCCCCTTCCTTTCTCTCTCTCTTTGCTCAGCGAAGCACCTTTTCTCTCGTTTTCTTCTCTCTCCCTTGTTCGCTTTCTCTTTCCCTCTCTTTTTCCTCTCTCTCCCTTTATCTTCTAACTCCATTTTCCTCAATTGTAATTTAAGTTTTTCTACCTCTAGTGTACTTGTCTGTTTCTCTGACACACCTAGTGTTTGAGTAATTCCCTGACAATTTCAGTTTTACTTTCATCCTGGGTTAAACCCAAATCTAACTTCTTTGCTAATTATAAAAGTATTTTCTTTCCTTCCAAACTTCCTTGGCAAATCTGAGAATCATCTTCAAATCCCAGAACCTCTTTAGCAATTTTAAAAGCCACTTGTCTGACTTTTAATTTAATCAACCACAAGGCCATACAGAGTCACAGAGATGTACATCATGGAAACAGACCCTTTGGTCCAACCCGTCCACTCCGACCAGATATCCCAACCCAATCTAGTCCCACCTGCCAGCACCCGCCCCATATCCCTCCAAACCCTTCCTATTCATATACCCATCCAAATGCCTCTTAAATGTTGCAATTGTACCAGCCTCCACCACTTCTTCTGGCAGCTCACTCCATACCAGTACCACCCTCTGTGTTAAAAAGTTGACCCGTAGGTCTGTTTTATATCTTTCCCCTCTCACCCTAAACCTATGCCCTCTAGTTCTAGACTCCCTAGGAAGTTTTGCTAATCAAAGAGACCTTGGAGTGCAGGTTCATAGCTCCTTGAAAGTGGAGTCATATGTAGATAGGATAGTGAAGAAGGCGTTTGGTATGCTTTCCTTTACTGGTCAGAGTATTGAGTACAAGAGTTGGGAGGTCATGTTGCGACTGTACAGGACTTTGGTTCGGGCCACTGTTGGAATATTGGATGCAATTCTGGTCTCCTTCCTATCCGAAAGATGTTGTGAAACCTGAAAGGGTTCAGAAAAGATTTACAAGGATGTTGCCAGGTTTGGAGGATTTGAGCTATAGGGAGAGGCTGAACAGGCTGGGGCTGTTTTCCCTGGAGAGTTGGAGGCTAAGGGGTGATCTTATAGAGGTTTACAAAATTATGAGGGGCAAGGATAGGGTAAATAGGCAAAGACTTCTCCCTGGGGTTAGGGAGTCCAGAACTAGAGGCTTAGGGTGAGAGGGGAAAGACATAAAAGAGACCTACGGGGCTACTTTTTCACCCAGAGGGTGGTATGTGTATGGAATGAGCTGCCAGAGGATGTGGTGGAGGCTGGTACAATTGCAACATTTAAGAGGCATTTTGATGGGTATATGAATAGGAAGGGTTTGGAGGGATATGGGCCAGGTGCTGGCAGGTGGGACGAGATTGGGTTGGGATATCTGGTCGGCATGGACGGGTTGGACCGAAGGGTCTATTTCTGTGCTGTAAGGACGTCTGCACGAGGGACTTGAAGGTGCTTGATATCATTACAGGATCCTGGGAAAGGCTTGCAGCTGACCGCACGAGATGGAGAAGCACCCTGAACCAACACCTCAAAACAGGAGAAAACAAGCTGATGAGCACTACAGCAGACAAACGGTCACCAAGGAAGGAGGGCAGCAGCTCTAACAGATCAACAACCACATATAGATGTGACCTGTGTGACTGGGACTGTCACCCCAGTATGAGTTTTTTTCAGTCACAAGCGACATTGCTTCAGGGAAGCAGAAAGCTAGAACAACGAGGATGTGACCCTTGGTCAGCCATGACCAAAAGAGGCCTCACAAATATTTAATGGTGGGAAATATATTCAAGGTATGGGGAAAAGGGCCAGTACAGGTACACTGGTTCTCCTGTACTATATAATCCAGCCATTCTGAATCATCACATACAGAAACAGAGTTTAAGACTTCAACATAACTAAGCAGTGTCAGATCGCAAGGTAGAAAAAGGTGTCCTCCAGCAGACCTTCAAGTTTCCTTTTCGCCGCATTGCACTTTTCAATCAAGGTTTGCAGTTTGATCACAGACTTCTGAAGTTGTGCCTAAGGGAAAAAAAAATCAAATCACAGCATACTAAGGCTCTGAAAGAGAAGATGCAACAGGAACTTAGAACGTGATTTTTATGGTCACAGAACAGAATTTTTAAATTCAGAAATAAGTATGTCTAGTCCGAAACAGTCAAGAAACTGTCATCCTCAGAGATTTCACCGCTGACTCCAGATGCCATGAAATGCCAGGTCACATGTGAGCAAGGAAACTTCCTCAGGATTACACCTCACCAGCTCTCCCAGATGAGGGATTGCCACTTTGTGTTTACCACCACTTAGAGGATGCAATGAATGTGGCAAGGACACAGAACATACTTGGTTGCAGGTGGGGTCACACACATGCCAAGGTCCATCACCAAGAATGGTTCAACAATAAAACTACTGACTAGGTTGGCCAAGTCCTAAAGGATAATGTCGCTAAACTGAGAGTCTGTGGCAAATTGTGATCAACAGGAGGGAAAAACATACTCGACCTCATCCTCACCAATCTGCCAGCTGCAGATGGATCTGTCTATGGCAGTATTGGGAGCACTGACCACTACACAGTCTTTCTGGAGATGGAGCCATTTGAAGAGGAACTGGAACATCAGCTTAGGTCTGGTCAATTGCACGGGCAAGTCTCAAACTCCTGATTTTGAGTGTGACCTCCAGCGGTGCCAGGTTGAGACTTGAAACAGAGATGGGCAGGTGCCTGCTGGTGTGCAACAAATGCAAACCCAATGTGACGCAGGATACTTGTGTGTCTGGGGAAGGGCATGTTCTGGTGATATTAGTGTCACGAAGAGCCTGGTGTGCACTGAAAGGTGGGTAGTGTCACACGTGGTACCTTGAATTCCTCCGCAGCCTCCTGCACATTGAGAACCTCGTGTTGGAAGTGTTTCCGGAAGGCCCAGCAGTCCAGGCAGATAACTTCGCTGTCGGTCACGCAAAAGCGTTCCAGTTTCATCCAGTGCTCGGGGCTGGTGTGGTGGCTGGGGAAGGTCTCCAGCCGGGTGTGCTCCTTGCAGATGGTCGCCACGACATTTGAGAGCCTGTGGTTACTCTTCAAAGTACTCGACACTGAGATCTCAGAGCAAACTGCGCAAATCAACTGGCCCTGCTGCTCCCGGTGTTTCGTAATACAATCCCTGTGAAGAAAGATTAGAGATTATTTCGCTGGGTACTATAAAACCGAGGAGGCCAATCAGCCTGTTGGGTCTGCTCCGTCCTTCAGTTAGGTCATGGCTTATCTGATGGTCCTTAACTCCACTTCCCTGCCTTTTCTCCATCCCCTTTGTTTCCCTTACAGATGAAAAATCTGTTGTCACTCTCAAACAGAAGAAATTCCTCCTCCTGTCTGTCTGAAATGTGTGAACCTTCACTCTGAATTCTGCTTTCTGGTCCTGAACTTTCCCACAAAGGGAAACCTTTCCGCATCGCCCCTAAGAATTTTCTACATTTCAATGAGGTCATCATTCATTCTTCTATATTTGAATGAATACGGGTGAAACCTACTCCAGATAAGGCAGTTCCTCAACTCCTGGGATCAGCCCGAGCGCACCTTCTCTGGACTGTCTCCAACACCAGACTATCTTTCCTTAGATAGGGGACCCAAAACTGTTCACAGTGTTCCAGCTGTGGTCTAACTAGTGCCTTACATAGTTTTACCAAAACCTCCCCACTCTTGTACATCATCCTCAATGAAATAAAGGCCAGCATTCCATTTGTCTCCCGATTAACTGCTGAAATGAGCTTTTTGTGACTCATGGGCGAGACTCCCGAATCTCTCTGTTATGTAGGTTTCTGCAATCTTTCTCCATGTAGACAATATTCAGCGCCTCTATTCCTCCTGCCAAAGTGCATAACCTCACATTTTCCCCACATTATATTCAATCTGCCAAGTTTGTGGCCCCTCCCTTAACCTGTCTTCATTCCTCTACATACTCTGCGACATCCTCACCATTTGCCTTCGCACCTATTATTTGTTTAGATGAGGGCAATCTTTCAGACAACCTTTAGGGACTTAAGTACATCCAAGGAGCTTTATGAAAGGACAGAGGTGCAGTTATATAGCATCTTTCACAACTTGAAATGTTGGACATGTAACTCCAGTATGTACACAACATGTTTCTACAAACAACAATGAAAATTTCAGTGAAATTAGTTTTTGTGGGATAAAGATTAACTCAAGACACCAGGAAATATGAGATGTTCACATCAACCCAGGTGGCACCATTCATCATTAAAGGTTTTCAGGATTTAAGTTCTACTTATGTCAATGATGATGGGCTACTTTCGTGAACCATCACAGTAATGGGGTTGAATTGAATTGAACTGAATTTAGTGTCATATGTACTGAGGCACAGTGAAAAGCTTTGTCTTGCAAGCAACACAGGGAGATCACAGAATTAAGTAGCATAGGTAGTAAATAATAGGTAAATAGCAGCAAAAGCAAAAACAAAAACACAGGTACAGGCAAATGTTAAGAGTTTGTGAGTCCATTCAGTATTCTAACAACAGTAGGGTAGAAACTGTTTCGAAACCAGCTGGTGAGTGTGTTCAGGCTTCTGTACCTTCTCCCTGATGGTAGAGGTTGTAGAAAAACATTGCCAGGGTGGGATGGATCTTTGAGAATGCTGGCGGCCTTTCCTTGACAGCGGGCCTGGTAGATGGATTCTACAGATGGGAGGTTGGCCTTTGTGATTGCCCAGGCTGAGTTCACCACTCTCTGTAACCATCTCTGATCTTGAATGGTACAGTTGCCATACCAGGGAGTGATACATCCAGACAGAATGCTCTCTATGGCGCACCTACAAAAGTTAGCAAGGGTATTCGCAAAGGTAGCAAAGGTGTAGGGATACGAGCAATGCTGTTGGGAGGGATGTTTCAGGATTTTATTCCCATGGCAGTTAAGGCGATTACAGATGTATGACTCCAAGGTGGCGATGTTCCCATGTGTCCATGGTCTTTTGGGGTCCAGGGTCTGTAAGCTCAGTGAGTTAGATGTTTGTTGACAATGCATTGTGATGCCAACAGTGTAAGTTCATGTCCAGCACGGGTTGAGGTGATCTCAAAGGACTCTTCTTCTCAATCTTGCCCCTCGACTGAGGCATGGTGACCCTCAGGTTAAATCTCTCTCACTCTAATGACAGAGCAGCCCTATGGTTTGATAAGAATATGGCAACTTTAACTTTACTGCCCCTGTTCTTATGGGTGGTAGGGGTCATAGGTTTGAAAAGTACTATCAAAGGAGCCTTGCAGTGCATTTTATAAACATTGATATGAAACATGATGACCACTGTTTACGGTAAGTGTCAGTGGTGGAAAGGGTGAATATTGGTGGATATGGCACTGATCAAGCAACTGGATGTTATAGAGTGCACTAATTTGGCATGTGGGGAACATTCCATCACACTCCTGACCTCCAGCAGAACAACACTCCCTCAGCATTATACCGACTCTGGATTGGTTCTCAGCCAACAACCTTAAAGAGGATGCCACTATGGAACCCAGACTTACAACTATGTAAGTTACGTTCTCATCGTCATGCTTATCCATAAGTGGAAATACAAACATGCCTGAGAAATCTACAGGAGTTTTAACAAGTGGTGCTGGGAAAGCACAGTCAGTTCGGCAGCATCGAGGAGCCGGAGAGTCGAGGTTTCAAGCATAAGCTATTCATGAGGAATCAGGATTCTTCTGCACCTTGGATGGTGGCAGACCGGCTGTACTTTTCCAGCACCGCACTCTTCGACTCTGACCTCCAGCATCTGCAGTCCTCACTTTCTCCAAGGAATTTTAAAGAGGTAAACCTGCATTTTATAACATCTGTCACTATCACAGTATATGCCAGAGTCTATGTTACGAACGGAGTACTATTTGAAGATCAGTCCCTGCTGTAATATAGGAAATGCAGCAGCCAGTTTTTGCAGAACAAACTCTCAAACAGCAATTAGTGCATTTTTAACATGTTTTATTGAATAACATACATTGGTCAGACTCAGGGGAACTTCCATTGCATCCACAAGATGGCAGACTCAGACTTAGTTTAAAATGTAACTGCAAAAACCACACTCCAAACCTTCAGCGCTGCCCAGCATCAGAGTTAAGAGTGCGGTGCTGGAAAAGCACAGCAAGCTCGGCAGCATCCGAGAAGCAGAAAGATCAACATTTCTAGCAAAAGCCCTTCAACAGGAATGATGGCTGCATGGCATCAGCCTAGACTTTTCTGTTTATGTCTTTTGACTGAAACCCGAAATCACACTCAAACACCAGAGTGCTAACAATTGAGCTGTGGTTGATCTTCATAAAAAAGACAAAACCACAAACAGAAACATCCATTCCAAATTTCCTGGCACTCAATTCCTGCTGGATTAACATGAAATATAAAGATAATTAGTTAACAGCATTGCTGAGTTTTCATGAGCCAGTTGTCAGAAGCTACACATAAACCACATCCTGCTGTTTAAGTAATACAAGCTTTTTTAAAAAAACCTCTTAGGATGATTTTCATTATAGCTGACTGTGAATGCAGCCTTACTCACCATTAAAAATTCAAATATCTTCATTTATACTCACTAGCAAAGTAGCTTTGTGCGTCCTATAACTTTGATGTAGTCTCGTTACAAAAGGGAAATCGAACTGATTAACAAATTGCTCAATTTTGATTTGCGACACACATGAACATTACTCAATTTCTGGCTCATGAACAACCTTGAAACTTAGAAACAAAGTCAGTCAGTAACAAAAAACAGCACTTACTAGTTTTTTTTTTAGAAAATGCCTGCTCTCCAATTCAAAAACTTTAATATAATTTTTCCAGTGAATATTTCTACAATGATGTGGAGGTGCTGGTGTTGGACTGGGGTGGACAAAGTTAAAAAACACATAACACCAGGTTATAGTCCAACAAGGTTATTTGGAAGTACTAGCTTTTGAGTCAGGTCAGGAGAGGCACTCCAAAAGCTAGTACTTTCAGATAAACCTGTTGGACTATAACCTGGTATTGTGTGATTTTTTTTAACTACTTCCATAATGAATGAGCAACATCAGTCCGAGCTTATTTTTAACAAAATAAAATGTAAAGCTTCCAAAGTGTGAGTACTGCAACTGTGAGGTCTTTGGTTAATAGACTAAACTGCAGCAACCCTGCATGATCATCCAGCTAGACACAAGATCCCACAGTTTTGAAGGGGAGTATAGGGATTCTCCCAGGTGTCCATGGGAGTTTCCTGCATGCAACTTGGCAGGCACATTTCCCACATTACAACAGTTCAATCTGAGCTTTGGAATGTACAGAGATTGTTCTACTTTGCAATAGCCTGTCAGAAACTGTGGTTAATTTCTGGCATAAGCCCATAGTACATACAATCCATTGCTTATCTCAATTTCTCAAAGTAAAATTTGAACTCAGTACCTCTGCATTGCTAATCCAGGACTAAATCCAAACTTAGTTTCATATTCCTCTCTAGCCCCCGATACCAAACCCAAGCCATGACAAATTTGTCCCCCACTCAAGCCCATTAACATCCATCTAGCCCAGTCCAATAACAGTCCCTCCACCAGCCAAGTGATGGCACACCCGTCTCCCAGACTAGTGACAGTTGCTCCCAGCTTAGTGTTAGCACTTTGCTTCTCTTAGCCTAATGACAGCTCCAGCATTACTCACAATCCAGTGACAGCAACCTCCTTTCACTCACCAGCACAGTGACAGCAGTACCCCTTCTCCCACAGCTCCCACACTATTTCCAACCAGCTCTGTCAGCTCCAATCCTAGAGTCAGCTGCCCCCATCCGCTCCCAGCTTACTGACAGTACCCTACTTCTCCCAACTCAGCTCCTGCATGACTCTCAGCCCAGTGACAGCATCCCTCCTCTCCCACCACCTTATTGTCAGCTTCCCATGCAGATTCCAACAGAATAACAGTTGCGCCCCCAAGCCTCCTCATTCCTCCCCCCCTTTCAACCAATGAGTTCTCCCCTCTCTCATCCCAGTGATCTTCCCTCTCTCTCAGCCCAGTGGATCCGCTTCTCTCCCAGGGGAGAGGATCATCACACTGAGCTCTATGGCCTTCTCTATTCCAGTTAATTACACTGTCCAGTTGAATAATGCCCATCCAAGCCTAAAGTCCTTCCTTTTCAAGACCAATGTCCCTCCCCACCATCCTCGGTCACATTACGAAATTACTCAAGGCCCTGATCAGGAACTGCAACGGACATGGACCTACAGAAGGAATGTTCGCATTGCAGCTCCACGGGGTTGGTGAGAATCGCCTCATAGGGAGGACAGGATAGGTCCAGAACGAACTGTTACAAACTCTCCATCAACGTCATCTTGGACCTAGTCTCCGCCTATTGAAACGCCCACGTCACCAGCGGCCAATTAGAGAAGCGGTCACGGAGTGACATAGAGGACAGATCTCAGTAGGAGCCAATTGGGGAGAACCGCAGCCAACCCGCAGTGGGCTGACCACTCCACCAATCACAGCATCGATCAGGTTTAGTCGAAGCCAATCACAAATTACTGGCGTCGAGATCGTAGTCGTGCTGCGCACAGCCAATCAGCGGAGAGAGTTGCTGGTTCCGGCCATGGGCGGAGGCTGACCAATCAGCGTGTCGGTTGGGCCACGGTCCTGCCAATGGTTTCCACGGAGATGTACACAACGTCACAAAGAGTGAGCTACGAGCCTAATAACGAGGAAGGGGCGGACCAGTCGTAAACCAATCATCAGACCAGCCGGGAAGGAGCCCGCGACGGAACCGGCCAATCATGCCGTCGAACCGGCCTCCGAAGACTGTCAGGTCTATTATCAAGGCCGCGACTGCCATCCATAGGTTCTGGCCGAGCCGCCACAACAGCTTTAAGGCAGCTCAGCACCGGCGCTCCCATTGTGCCAGATTAGTGTGTCATTCCAGCCGCCCCGCTACCAAGTTCTCCCGCCTGCGACACCTGAAGATCTACTGGGGCACGCTGTTGAACCACCTCGTGGTGCAGCCAGTCACCTGCGGCGCCGGGAATGGGAAACGCCGCAGGCGCAAGAAGACTGCAACCCGGAAATGGCTGGGCCGCAGGAGGAGAGGGAAGCTCAGCAAGGGGAAAGTCCGCAGCAAGATAACAGTCCGTAAACGATTCGGACGTCGACCCAGATTATCACAACATTCCGTCAGCTGAACGACATGACGACAAGCCTGATACTTTCCCCATCTTAGTGCCCATATTTGCCTTTGCGGTTGATGATAAAGTGAACATGATAAGGAACCCGGCTCTTGGGATTAATTAATTATTCTTAAACTAACAGATGGGAAAAGTAGTATTTTCGGGGTCGAATGTCTTATAAAGTTGCAAATCAAAACATCTGTTCAGACAGTGCAAAAATGGATGGAAAGCCAGGTTGTTAGCAGGATGCATACAATTCGTAGAGAGAACGATAGGTCAAGTGAGTTGACAAATTGAGTCTAATGTGAAAAAAACGTGCACCAGGGTCCCAGGTTCGAGTCCAGCCTCGGGTGTGTCTGTGTGGAGTTTGCACCTTCTCATAGTGCTAGGAGCATTAGTCAGAGAGAAATGGAGGTGGGTTACTCTTGGAGGGCCGGTGTGGATTGGTTGGGCCAAAGGGCCTGTTTCCACACTGTAAGGAATCTAATCTAATAATCTTTATATAGACAAGAACAACAAGAATCTGCAACAATGGGGTTTTAAAGGAAATTCTGCATGACACATAACTAGCTCAGGTGTAGCAGATAATCAGGAATGCTAATTGAATGTGGACTCTTATTCTGAGGGGGTTGGAATATAACAGTAGGGAAGTCTTGCTGCCAATCTATAAGGTGCTGCTGAGACAACATCTGGAGTACTGAGAGCAGTTTTGGTCCCCTTAAGGAAAGATCCATTGAAAGCTGTTCAAAAAGTCTCACGAGGATGATCTCTGGTATGGGAGACATTGTGCTATGAGAAAAGGTCAAATTGGTTTAGACTCTACTCCCTGGGGTTTAGAAGAATGAAGTGACCCCAATGAAATATATACTGTTAGGGAACTTGACATAGTAAGTTCTAATAGAATGTTTCCCTTCATGGGAGAGGGCATACATTCAGAATAAAAGGATACCAATTTAAGAACTGGATAAGGAGGAATTTCCTGAGTTGTGAGCCTTTGAAACTCTTAGTGACAGCTGTGGGGTAAGACATCTTGTGTATATTTAAGGCTGAACTAGATAGCTTGATCAGTATTCTTGTATTCATTTGTGGGACTTGAGGCATCACTGGTTGGCCAGCACTGATAGCCCAACCCTATTTGCTTATGAGAAGATACCCTTGAATCACTGCAGTCCAATTGCTGTGGGTTGACCCATGATGCTGGGAGGGAGAGAATTCCAGGATTTTGACCTGATGACTGAAGTAATGGCAATATATTTCCAAGTCAGTTGTGATTGGCTTGGAGAGGAACTTGCAGGTGGTGGTGTTACCAAGCACCTGCTGCCCTTGTCCTTTAGATGGAAGTGATTGTGAGTTTGGAAGGTGCTAAGGATCTTTGGTGAATTTCTGCACTGCATCTTGTAGATAGTACCCACTGCTAATGGAGGGATTGAATGTTTGTAAACATTGTGCCAATCCAATGGGTTGATTTGTCTTGGATGGTGTCAAGCTTTTTGTGCTGTTGGAGCTGCAACCATCCAAGCAAGTGGGTAATATTCTGTCACAATTGTGCCTTGTAGATGGTGGATGGACATTGGGGTATCAGGAGGTGAGTTACTTGCTACAGTATCCTGAGTCTCTGAACTGCTCTTGTAGCCAATATGTTTATGTGGTCAGCCCCATTGAGGTTATGGTCAATGGTAATACAAAGGATGTTGATGGTGGAGGATTCAGTGATAATACCATTGAATGTCAAGGGGTGGTGGTTAGAGTGTCTCTTAGAGGTGGTCATTGTCTAGAATTTGTGATGTAAATGTTACTTGCCACTTGTTGGCCCAAGCCTGGATATTGACCAGGTCTTGTTGCATTTGAGCATGGACTGTCAGTATCTGAGGAGTCTCGAATGGTGCTGAGCACTGTGCAATCACTGGCAAACATTCCCAGTTCTGACAGAGGGAAGGTCACTAATGAACCAGCTAAAGATTTTTGGGCCTAGGGAACTACCCTGATGGACTCATGCAGAGATGTCCTGGAACTGAGATGACCGATCCTCCACAACCACAAGATTTTCTTTTGTGACAGTTATGACTCTAAACAGCAGATTGTTTGTCCCCTGATGCCATCAATTCTGGTTTTGCCAGGACCCAATTACGCCATACTTGGTCAAATGCAGCCTTGATGTCAAGGACTGCCACACTTATCTCCCCTGTGGAATTCAGATTTCTTTTTGTCCATGTTTGAACCAAGGCAGTAATGAGATCAGGAGCTAAGTGATCCTGGCAAAACCCAAACTGGGTGTCACTGAGGAAGTTGCTGCTGAGCAGGTGCTGGTTGATAGTACAGTAGAAGACCTCTTCCATCGCTTTACTAATAATGGAGAGTAGACTGGGCAGCAATTGGCCAGGTTGAATTTGTCCTGCTCTTTGTGTACAGGATATACCTGGGCAACTTTCCACAATGTCAGATAGTTGCCAGTGTTTTAACGTACCGGAAGAGCTTGGCTAGGGAGTAGCACATTCTGGAGCATACATCTTCAGTGCAATTGCTGGAATGTTATCAGGGCCCATTGCCTTTGCAGATTTCAGTGCCTCCAGTGTTTCTTGATATCACTTGGAGTGAATAGAGTTGGTTGGAGACTGGTATCTGTGAGGCTGGGGACCACTGAAGGAGCCTGAGATGGATCATTTAATTGGCATTTCTGACTGAAGCCTGTCACAAATGCATCAGCATTATCTTTTGCACTGATGTGCTAGGCTCTTCCATCATTGAGGATGGGGATATTTGTGGAGCCTCCTCCAATGAGTTATTTAATTGTCCACCACCATTCGCAGCTGGATATGGAAGGATTGCAGAGCTTTGATCTGATCCATTTGTTGTGGGATCACTTAACTCGATCGCTTAGTGTTTGTGCCATTTGGCATGCAAGTAGTCCTGTTCGGTACTTGCGTCAGGTTGACACCTCATTTTTAGGTATGCTTAAGGCTGCTCCTGACGTGCCCTCCTGCACTCTCCATTGAACCAAGGTTGATGCCCTGGCTTGATGATTGAATGGGGGATGTGCCAGGCCGAGGTTGCAGATTGTGCTGAAGTACAGTTTTGCTGCTGTTGATGGCCCACAGCACCTCATGGTTGCCCAGTTTTCAGTTGCCACATTATTTCGAAGTCTGTCTCATTTAGCACGATGATAGTGCCACACAACACGATTGAGGTTATTCTTAATATGAAGGTGGGAGTTAGTCTCCACAAGGACAGTGTGGTGGTCACTTTTACCTATACTGTCATAGATGCTTCTGCAGTCAGCAGATTAGTAAGGAGGAGGTCAAGTTTTTTCTTCCCTAGTGTTGGTTCCTTCACTATGAGCATACCTAGTCTAGCAATCATCTCCATTAGGACCCAACCAGCTTGGTCAACAAGGCTGCTGAGCCATTCTTGATGGTGGACATTGAAATCCCCCACCCAGAGTACATATTGCACCCTTGCCACACTCAAGTGCTTCTTTCAAGAGTAGCTCAACATAGCCTTCATTAGCCGAAGGAGGATGGTACATGGTAACCAGTAAGAGGTTTCCTTCCTCATATTTACCCTGAAGCCGTGAGACTTCATGGCGTCTGGAGCTGATGTCAAGGACTCCCAGGGCAACTCCTGACTGTGTACCACTGCCACCATCTCTGCTGGGTCTGTCCTGCTGATGGGACTGGAGACATCCAGGGATGGTAATGGTGGTGTCTGGGACATTATCTGTAAGGTATGATTCTAGATGAATGAATATCCGGCTGTTGCTTGATTAGTCTGAGACAGCTCTCCCAATTTCAGCACTAGCCCCCAGATGTTAGTAAGGAGGACTTTGCATGGTTGACAGGGCTGGTTGTGTTTTTGTCATTGTCTTTTCCAGTTCCAAGGTCAATGCCAGATGGTCTAACCAGTTTCGCTTCTTTGTCGTGATTTTCCAGTGATTGATACAATGGAGTGGCTTGCTCGGCCATTTCAGAGGGCAGTTGAGAGTCAACCACGTTGCTGTGGCTCTGGAGTCACATGTACGTCACACCAGTTCAGGATGGCAGATTTCCTTCTGTAAAGGACATTAGTGAACCAGATCAACTTTGCAATTTGTTTCAGTAATCTGAGGGATTTTTCACTGTATACTTAAATTAGTGAGGTTAATTACTAGGTTTTAAAACAAAAATTTATTCACAAAATTACATAATGAATTGACAATGACAATGGTTTAATGGCCACCAGATGACCCTTCAATTCCCAATTGTTTTTTTATTATTGAATTCAAATTCCACCATCTGCCATGGTGGGATTCAAACCCAGATCCCCAGAACATTATTCTGTATTTCTGGATTTGTAATCCAATGATACCACCAGTTCGTCACCTTCCTTCCCCGACTGGAAAAGGTAGGAAAACCGACATGAGGAATGTTGGATTAGCTATGATCTCATTCAATGACAGAACTATCTTTGGGGACAATGTTCTACTCCTGTTCCTAGTTCTTATGATCTAACTACTTATGTATTGTATCACAAAGCTGGTCTTTTTTTTTATTATCTAAAAGCTGTTCCTTGTTTCCTAGAGAAAATGTCCTTGTTTTTTTTTTGAGGGGTCATAAAACCCACCTGGCTCAGGTGACTAATTTGGTGCAGAGATGAAAGAATGTTGAGAGACCTTTTTTAAATGTAAACAGATGAGACTTCAGGCCATGTTTTAGAAGTAATGAAAGGGGAGTAGTCAGCTCTGTAGCTGAGCAGTTAGTTCCGAATTAGTTAGTTCAGCTGTGTGGAAACAGGCTGCAAAACTTTCCTTCTGCCCTTCCAACCTCAACCTGCAAGCATTTGTTCCATTTTTACTGTTTTTAAGGGGGTTTTCTTACTGGGACTGTTCTGTACGTTCAGAACAGCATAATTAAGTCTTGTTTGGATAGACTGAGTTCTGTAGGGTTTCTTTATGCTGTTCTTTGTTTCATTATGTAATTTTGTGAATAAATTTTTGTTTTAAAACCTAGTAATTAACCTCACTAAGTATACAGTGAAAAATCCCTCAGATTACTGAAACAAATTGCAAAGTTGATCTGGGCTACCTGCTAAAGAATGTTTTGAATGGTCTGGCCTAGTCCATAACAATTGTAAATATTGGCTTCATGCTGTCAAGTTCTGGGCATCACTTTAGGAAGGATGTGAAAGGAAGCTAAGTCTTTATAAGTGGCTAGTTTGGAAATAACTGGAGAACTGTCAAAATCTGAGTACATCACTTTAGGTAGGACGTAGGTAGCTTACAGCACATATTAAAAGATTAATGATACTGGTACCCAGGAGAAAGATTTTTGGTAAGATTTTCCAGCACCACTAATCCAGAATTTGGTTTCCAGCATCTGCAGTCATTGTTTTTACCTCGGCCATGCAAATACAGTCAGATTAAGGCACAAGTGTGCACCACAAGGCTGAGTGGCATTTTAATGTCAGGAAGACAGATACATTGAGGGTGTTGTTTAACACATAGGATGTGATATCATTTGCTATCTGTCATGTTTGAGGGGGACAGGACTAGTAGGTCAATATTCAGAATCTTTAGGTGATATCTGGTGCAGGGAGGGGGATAAAATATTGATTATCACAATATTGATCAAGAAGTCAATTACTGCTGTAAACATGGATAAAACCTTAAGATTTTTAGAGGAGGTCCTAAATGTAGAACATAAAGGGGTGATCAGTTTTCTGGGGTATATTATAGAGCCCCCCCCCCAACAGGGGGTGATGGATGTATGGACAAATCAGAATTATTAAAACTAATAGTGTAGTAATGTTAGGGGATTTCAATTTTCCCCAATATTAACTTGGGCAAATTGTGCAAGCATTTAAAATGTCCAGATGGGCTTTTTAAGCCAACACAAAGTTCAATGAGAGGGACTGATGCTGGACCTAATGCTAGAGACCAAAGTCATGCTTGTGGAAGATGTGGCAGTTGGGATTGCTTTGTGGATAGTGACACTAATTGAAGACTTAAGACAATTATGGATAAGTTTCTCATTTGTGGGAGTCTTGATTTTAATAAGATAGGATCTGGTCAGATTTGCAAGAAAACCCACATCCAAGTCATTGAAAAGTAAGTGTAGGGCCAACATTTTCTGTAAAGGTGAAGTGTGGAACCAACAAATCCAGAGAATCCTGGACATTGAGGAACACCGAATAGGAACAAGATTTGAAATTTGAGGTTTGTGAAAAGATCTTTGTCATCTTTCTATCTATTATATAATAAATCTTTATTTTGTTTAAAGAACATCTGCCTGAGTGACTAATTTATACATTAACCAACTGCAAAACTTAAATATTTGATTTGTCAACCTAAACTTCCTTCTGGGAACTGACTTGTCCAATATTACCATGAGCTGGGATTATAACATTGTATATGTTCTATTCAGAATGACCTATCCATGTAGCATAGGCACAAATGTCTCTGTTCAGGCTGGATTTGAAGAAAGTGACAATGGAAATTGCAAAAACACTAGCCAAAGTCTGTCTTTTTTTTTTAAATCTGGGAGCTGCAAGAGGACTTCAGGCATCATGTTTTTGTTCTTTAAAAAAAGTTGTAAAGGTAAACCCCAACAATTAAGAGATCAACCAATTTAACTCTAGCATTGGGAAGATTCTAGAAACAAATATTCTGGATAGATTTAGTTTTAAAGAGCCACTATGGATTTCTAAAAGGAGAAATTTTGTGTTCTGTTTATTGAAGACTTAACAGAAGAGACAATAAGGAAAGTGCTGTTGACATGTTTGTAGACTTTTCAGAAAGCATTTGATTAACTGCACAACAAACTTTGAGAAGACTTGCAGCTCAAGGCAGAAGTGGAACAGTATCAATATTAATAGAAATGTCATTTTAAAAGGGATAATGGGTATCTTTCAGTTGAAAGGCTTTTTTGCTAGAAATTCACATTAATTGGAATTGGGACTTTTTTGCTTTTCGGAGATCTACTAATGTAGGTGTAGAAATGCAAGGGATATTTTCAATGTCTATAGATAACAGTTTAGAAGCATCATTAAACTGAGGTCAGTGTCAAATTCCAAAACTACATAGACTGTCCAGCCCATCCACTGTCTGTGACAGGAGTGATAAAATCTCCTTTTGGCTGGATGAGCATAGCTCCAACAACACCCAAAGTTTGGTAACATCTAGGGCAAAGCATCCTCCTTAAGTGTTTCCACATCCACAAATATCCTATGGAAGTTTATAAAATCATGAGACATAGATAGGAAGAATAGCCATGGTCTTTTCCCCAGGTTTATGGAGTCTAAAACTAGAGGCCATAGGTATAAGGGGAGAAGGGAAAGATTTGAAAGGGATCTAAGGGGCAACTTTTTCATGCAGAGGTGATGTATGTACAGGATGCACTATTAGATGGGGTGGAGGAAGCTAGTACAATGATAACATCTAGAAGGCATCTGCATATGAATAGAAAGGGTTTAGAGGAATATGGGCCAAATGCTGGCAATGGGACTAGATTAATTTAGGATATCTGGTCAGCATAGACCACTTGGACCAAAGTGGTCCATGCTTGACAGCTCAATGACTCCATTCACTCTCCACCACTGGCATTCAATAGTAGTGTATTGCACCTACAAGCTGCAGAAAAATTCACTGAGGCTCATCCAACAACACTTTCCAAATATGTGACCACTTTCATCTCTAAGGACAAATGCAGCAAATATACCACCTACACATTCACCTCCAGGTCACTCAGCCTGATGTTACTACTCCTCAGATGCTGCCTGAACTGCTGTGCTTTTCCAGCACCACTAAGCGAGACTCTGGTTTCCAACATCCGCAGTCATTGTTTTTACCCTGATGTGGAAATGTACTATCGTTCCTAGTGTTGTTGGATCAAAACTCAGCTCCCTCACCAAAAAAATTATGGGTTTACATCCACCTGAAGGACTGTAGCAGTTTAAGCCAGCAACTACCACCACCTCAAGGGCAACTAAGGGCAGGCAGGAAATGTTGGTCCAACCAGTGATGGCCACAGCTGGTTAAATGAAAACAAAAAGACAAGTCAAAAACCAACAAAAAACTGTGGATGCTGTGATTCAGTGGGTCTGGCAGTATCTGTGGAGAAAAATATCAAGATTAGATTAAATTCCCTACAGTGTGCAAACAGGCCCTTCGACCCAACAAGTCCACACCGACCCATTCACCTAACATGATGTACAATTTAGCATAGCCAATTCACCTGACCTGCACATCTTTGGATTGTGGGAGGAAACCCACGCTGGCACAAGGAGAATGTGCAAACTCCACACACAGTCAGGTCTCTGGCACTGCCAGGCAGCAGTGCTAAACACTGTGCTACCGTGCGCCCAGGTCAACATTGTGGGGATGGAGTGACCCTCCCTCAGAACTGACAGAAAGGTCAGAATAAAACAAAAGGCACAATGTCACGTTTAGTATCAAGGGGCACAGGGACAATGTGGGGGAGGAACTTATCAGCCATGATTGAATGGCGAAGCAGGCTCGATGGGCTGAATGGCCTGACCGCTGCTGCTCCTGTGTCTGACGTTGCTCCCTCGGAGGGCCAACACGGGTGCGACGGGCCGAACGGCCATCCCTCTGCCAGCCCAGCGCCACTTCGCTGTCCAGAGCGACGGCCGGCGTTACACAGAAGCTGAGCCAAGTCAAGCAGAATGTAAAAAAAAATCCCCAAACATTTTGTCGGCTGACAAGAGGAAACGGTAAAATTAATCAGGAACCGCCTCAATTGTTCAAAGAGCAGGGCGTCCAGGAAAAGGAAACACCTGAAGGAAATGTATTTCTCTCGCTGCTTCGATCCCACACCCCCCTCCCCCTCCCCCTTCCCCCTCCCCCTCCATCCTTTCCCGCTGCCGCCGGGCGGGGGCGGGGGGAGAGATCCCGCTGGAAATTTCCGCCTCTTTCCAGAACCTTCTCCCCCGGGCTCGCTCCTTCCAGGACACTCTCGGGCTCTCGGCGTCTCGCGGAACCGTCCGCGCTCTCATTGGCCGCCGCCTCAGAACCTTCCACAACATTCCGCCGTGACCTCACCGCCGCGCTCCACCATTGGTCCGCGCCGCTGCCAATCACCCGGTCCCACCTGCCCGGGAACGCCCACGCATTCTATTTAAAGGGCCGCAGCTCCCAGCGAGCGTCACAATCACAGGCGTTCGCATTGATTGGATACTGAGTGACAGTTCGGTCACTGCGGCAGACAGAAGGGAGCACTCCACAGAAGAGGAGAAGACTCAGTTCTACTACAGACTTTGATCAACATGCCTGCAGCTCAAGGAACAGCCATTGGCATTGACCTGGGCACCACCTACTCCTGTGTTGGGGTCTTCCAGCATGGCAAGGTGGAGATCATCGCCAATGACCAAGGCAACCGTACCACCCCCAGCTACGTGGCCTTCAATGACACTGAGAGGCTCATTGGAGATGCTGCCAAGAACCAGGTGGCTCTGAACCCCCAGAATACCATCTTCGATGCCAAGAGACTCATCGGGAGGAGATTCGACGACCCAGTTGTCCAGACTGACATGAAGCACTGGCCCTTCCAGGTGGTGAATGATGGAGGGAAGCCCAAGGTCAAGGTTGAATACAAGGGGGAGAATAAAGACTTTTACCCTGAGGAAATCTCTTCCATGGTGCTGACCAAAATGAAGGAGACAGCAGAGGCCTATCTGGGACACCCTGTCACCAATGCTGTTATCACGGTGCCTGCTTACTTCAATGACTCCCAGCGCCAGGCAACCAAAGATGCTGGTGTGATCGCCGGCCTCAATGTCCTCCGTGTCATCAATGAGCCAACGGCAGCTGCCATTGCCTACGGCCTGGAGAAGAAGGGCAGAGGAGAACACAACGTTCTCATCTTTGACCTGGGAGGTGGCACCTTCGATGTGTCTATTCTCTCCATTGACAATGGTATCTTTGAAGTGAAATCAACGGCTGGTGACACCCACTTGGGAGGAGAGGACTTTGATAACCGCATGGTCAATCACTTCATTGAAGAGTTCAAGCGAAAATACAAGAAGGACATCAGTCAGAACAAGAGGGCAATCAGGAGGCTGAGGACAGCTTGTGAAAGAGCCAAGAGAACCCTGTCTTCCAGCACACAAGCCAGTATTGAGATTGACTGTCTGTTCGAAGGCATTGACTTCTACACCTCCATCACCAGGGCTCGGTTTGAGGAACTGAATGCTGATCTGTTCAGAGGGACTCTGGAACCAGTGGAGAAAGCTCTGAGAGATGCCAAGTTGGACAAGTCACAGATCCATGACATTGTCTTGGTTGGGGGCTCCACCCGCATCCCCAAGATCCAGAAACTGCTGCAAGATTTCTTCAGTGGCAAGGAGCTGAACAAGAGCATCAATCCTGATGAGGCTGTGGCCTATGGGGCAGCTGTTCAAGCAGCTATTCTGATGGGGGACAAGTCAGAGAATGTTCAGGACCTACTTCTCCTGGATGTCGCTGCCCTGTCTCTGGGTCTCGAGACAGCAGGAGGTGTCATGACTGCACTCATCAAGCGCAACACCACCATTCCCACCAAGCAGACCCAGATCTTCAGCACCTACTCTGATAACCAGCCTGGTGTCCTTATTCAGGTGTATGAAGGGGAGCGAGCCATGACCAAGGACAACAATCTCCTGGGTAAATTTGAGTTGAGTGGCATTGCTCCTGCCCCTCGTGGTGTGCCACAGATTGAGGTCACCTTTGATATCGATGCCAATGGCATCTTGAATGTCTCTGCCATTGATAAGAGCACTGGCAAATCAAACAAGATCACCATCAGCAATGACAAGGGCAGGCTGAGTAAGGAGGAGATTGAGAGGATGGTGCAGGATGCAGAAAAGTACAAGAATGAGGATGAAGCCCAGCGGGAAAGGATCGGAGCCAAGAACAGTCTGGAGTCCTACGCCTTCAACATGAAGAGCACAGTGGAGGATGAGAATGTGAAAACTAAGATCAGTGAGGGAGACAGGAAGAAAATTCTTGAGCAATGTAACCAGGCAATCCTGTGGCTGGAGAACAATCAGATGGCAGACAAGGAGGAGTTTGAGTACCAGCTGAAAGAACTGGAAAAGCTTTGCCGTCCCATCATTGCCAACCTGTACCAAGGAGGAGCAGCAGCAGCAGCAGGTGGTTCTTGCAGAGCCCAGGCTGGATGTGCCACTTCCACAGGACCAACAGTGGAGGAGGTGGATTAAAGGACTGGAAAGTCAGAGCCTCCGCAATCCAGGACTGAACTTTAGACTGGGACTTGGTCAGCACCAAGATCTCTCTCTTTCAATGACTGGGAGAGGAGAGGGTTGCTGCAGAAATTACTACCAGCTATAACAGTTTTGATGTCACTGATCTTGAAGCCTGTTGACATTTTGTAATTTGTTTGTCAATGTGGTGAATTAATATTCTGAATCCTCTGGAAGAACATAATCTTGTTATATTTGTTTTTATTGGGGATAGTCCTTAATGTACAGAAAAAAATTATTTTTGTTTACAAGTTCTCTTTTTCTAAAATAATAAATGTTCTTGTTGATTTCTGCATGTTTCTTTCTGTGGTCTATGATTTGACACAAATGCTGTGCATGATTTTTCTTTCTTTTTCCTACTGCAAAGCATTTCTGACACATTTTACACACTAGCCCTGAGTTATTTTTACTCCAGATTACAAAACATAGAACAGTACAGCACAGAAACAAGCCTTTAGGCCCATGATGTTATGTCATCCATGGCCCCAAGTTAAACTCGTCCCTTCTGCCTGGTAATCCCCCTGGTCCATATGCCTCAATTGCATGTTTATTCGTGTGCTGATCTAAAAGCCTATTAAAAGTCACTTTAGTATCTACCTCCTCCACTACCCCAGGCTGCCGATTCCTGGCACCTACTTTTAAAAAAAAACTTGCCTCTTACACCATCTTTCAATGTGGTCTGTCTTACCGTAAATGCATGCCTTCCAGTATTAGACGTATCACAGCTGGGGCGAAGTGGTGTCCTATTTATACTTCTCCTCTATTTCTGCTGCTCCAGGGAAGACCATGCTAGTCTGTCCAGCGTCTCCTTATAGCTCATACTCTCTAATCCAGGTAGCGTCCTGGTAGAAATCTGCTGAACCCTCTTCAAAGTCTCCACATTCTTTCTATCGTGTCACAACCAGAACTGAAAGTGCGACCTGACCAAAAACTGAGAAATGCTAATATTTCCTTGAGGTCAAAATCCTTCTGGTCTCCTTCCTCTCGCAAGGATATTGTGAAACTTGAAAGGGCTCGGAAAAGATTTAGGAGGATGTTGCCAGGATTCGAGATATTGAGCCATAGAGAGAGGTTGAATAGACTTGGGCTGTTTTCCCTCGAATGTTGAACACTGAAGGGTGACCTTATAGAGGTTTATAAAATCACGAGGGGCATGGATAGGATAAATCGACACAGATCTTCCCTGGGGGGAGGGGAAAGATATAAAAGAGACCTGAGGGGCAATGTTTGCACATAGAGAGTGGGACATATATGGAGTGAGCTGCCAGAAGAAGTGGTGCATGCTGGTCAATTTCAACATATAAAAGACATCTGGGTGTGTATATGAATAGGAAGGTCTTGGAGGGATATGGGCTGGGTGCTGGCAGGTGGGACTACATTGGGTTGGGATATCTAGTCGGCATAGATGAGTTGGACTGAAGGGTCTGTTTTTGTGCTGTACATCTCTATGACTCTATGTCGTTCTGTACAAAGGCCATTTAAGAATTGCTTGCTTGTGATCACATACTGTTTCTCATGTTAATGTTTTATTTTCAATTCAAACTGAACTTCAGGACAAATCTTGCTTAGGGCAAGATTGTTGCCCAAATTCAGAATTATTATTTTGTTGATTAATAAATTCTGTGATTAATAAATTGTATCTTTAGAAGATATACAGATAGTCCATGTGCTGAATAGCTGACTACAGCCATGACATCACAGGGTGACCAGGTGGGGGTTAGGTTGTGTTGAATAATCGGCTGGGGTTGGCAGATTCAGCCAGTCAGTTCAGAATACAGCTCTGGGGCATAGGTTTGAATCCAACCACCAGAGATGGAGAAATTATATTTCAGTTTCAATCTGATATGGAATACAGCTGTGGCCCAATGCCAATCAAGTCATCACTGTCAACTGTGGTTTCAAATCCACTGGCTTCCTCTTGTCATCTGGGGGAAGAATTAGCCATCCTTGCCGAGTTTGGCTGATGTGATTCCAGAACGAGAGGAAAGGGGATGATTCTTAACTGTCCTCTCAGCAAGTAATGACCGGCAATAAACCCAAGCAGCAATGCCCACACCCTACTAACAAGCAAACTATATAAGAAATCCTGGTCTGAGTTCCCTGCTGCAGTTAATGCACATCCATAGAGTGATGTGTCTTGTTGTCTGTATCATAACCTGCACCAGAACCTGAACATTCCCCAACACTGTCCCCATTTGTAATTTGCCATGCATGAAGTGGCCAGGAATTTACTTCCCAAAATCTCTTGGACCCTCTGTAATTGGCTCACCTTTGACCAGGTTTTGGTCATTTGTTCAAATATATCTTTCTGGTTCCATCAAAACTTGTCCAGTATGCTACAGCAAAACGCCTTGAGATGTTTTACAAACCTAAGCAGCACAGATATAAGTTGTTGTTTTCTGGTCTTTGGCACAATAGGCAGGCTCACCACTGACATAGTTTATGATGCCTTTTGCTGAGTGATTATATAAAATCAGACAAATTAAACCAAATACTCTGGATTATGAATAGTCTGCTGATTTTTTTCAGCTCTAATATCCGCCAGGTGTAATGTGATTCACCAACCATGAACAAATCCTGTGTTATGAACCAGCTCTACTGGACTGTGACGGATGGAAACAAGTAGATCAGAGTAAACTGGTTGATGTGGTGTATATGGTTTTCAGAAAGATGTTCAATAAGGTTCCCCACAGTAGGCTGTTATACAAAATGCGGAGGAATGGGATTGTGCGAGACATAGCAGTTTGGATTAGTATTTGGCTTGCTGAAGGAAAACAGAGGGTTGTAGTTGATGGAACATGTTCATCTTGGTGTCTAGTTACTAGCGGCGTACCGCAAGGGTAGGTGTTGGATCCACTGCTGTTCATCATTTTTATAAATGACCTGGATGAGGGATTAGAAGGGTGGGTTAGTAAATTTGCGGATGACACTAAGGTCGGTGGAGTTGTGGATAGTGACAAAGGATGTAGTAGGTTGCAGAGAGACATAGATAGGAAGCAGAGCTGGGCTGAGAGGTGGCAAATGGAGTTTAATGTGGACAAGTGTGAGGTGATACACTTTGGACGTAGTAATCAGAATACAAAGTATTGGGCTAATGGTAAGATTCTTGGGAGTGCAGATGAGCAGAGAGATCTCGGTGTCCATGTACGCAGATCCCTGAAAGTTGCCACCCAGATTGACAGGGTTGTTAAGAAGGCATACAGTGTTTGGCCTTTACTAATAGAGGGATTGCGTTCCAGAACCATGAGGTTATACTGCAGCTGTACAAAGCTCTCGTATGGCCACACTTGGAGTACAGTTCTGGTCACCGCATTATAAGAAGGATGTGGAAGCTTTGGAAAGGGTGCAGAGGAGATTTACTAGGGTGTTGCCTGGTATGGAGGGGAGATCTTACAAGGAAAGGCTTTGGGTCTTGAGGCAGTTCTCGTGAGAGAGAAGAAGGTTGAGAGGTGACTTAATAGTGGAGGAGGTGGATTAAAGGACTGGAAAGTCAGAGCCTCTGCAATCCAGGACTGAACTTTAGAACTTTAGACTGGGACTTGGTCAGCACCAAGATCTCTCTCTTTCAGTGACTGGGAGAGGAGAGGGTTGCTGCAGAAATTACTGCCAGCTATAACCGTTATGATGTCACTGATCTTGGAGCCTGTTGACATTTGCAATTTTTATTACTTTTGTTGAAATAATTTTCTGAATCATGTGAAAGAATGTGATGAATGTGTTTGCCATCTTGTTGTATTTGTTTGATATAAAATAGTTCTTAATGTACAGAAAAGTATTTATTTTTGTTTACAAATTCTCTGATTTTAAAATAAACCATTAAAAACATTTAGTTATTGATTCCTGCATGTTTCTTTCTGACGTAAATAATTTTAAATAAGTGCTATGAATGATTTTTCCCACTCCAATGCATTTATGACACATTTTCACACCAGCACCGTGAGTTTTATTAATGCCACATTAAATAACATAGAACAGCACTGCGCAGGAACAGGCCCTTCGGCCCACAATATTATACTGGCCATGACCCCAAGTTAAAGTAATCCCTTCTGCCTGGCCCCCATGGTCAAAATGCTTCCATTTATTCATGTGTTTATCTAAAAGCCCATTTTAAAGGTCCCAGTGGTATCTCCCTCCACCACTACTTGTGGCAGTGCATTCCAGGTACTTATCACTCTCTGTGTTTAAGAAGAACCTGCCCCTCACATCTCCTTTGAACTTTCCCCTCTTATCTTAAATGCATACCCTCTACTATTAGACATTTCTGCTCCGGGACCTATATTCTTTCCGTCAACCCTATCTATGCCTCTCATAGTTTTATAAGCTGTTATCATGTCTCTCCTTGGACTCTGTCACTCCTGAGAAAACCGGCCTCGTCTGTCCAGCCTCTCCATTAGCTCACAGCCTCTCATCTAGGCAGAAGCCTAGTAAAGGGATGAGAGAGGTGACTATTCCAGGTAGCAGATGCCTGCAAGTCAAAGCCTCCCTGTCTGAAGACATCACTGTTTTCTGCTGGGATCCGCTGTCAGTGCACAGACTGATGAGCATGTGAGCAGTTCAAACTGTCCTCAGGAGCCAAGGGAAATCGAGGCAAGAGAGAAGCCATGATCTTTGGGAACTGGGCTGAATGATCCTTTATTCCCTTCTCCATCAGATTACCTGAAACTGCTCGGAATATGGTTTGGATGAGTTGGGTGTGCACTAAATCTTGTGAGGACACAAGGCAGAAACTGGTCTTTTGGGAGTACTGTTCCCTCTCCATTGCAGGTACAAACCTGGTCATCAGGTGTGAAGCAGTCTCTCTGTTATTGTACATAGTGTAGGTCTGACCCATTCCCAGAACCTGCACCATTGCAGTCACATAAGCCATTTTCCACTTCACCTGGAAGTCTACGATGGACTGTTGTCTGCAGGGACACCAGATATAAAACTCAAGGATAAGGGGAGGGAGGATGTACCCAACACTACCCTCATCCTGATAGCCACCTTTGTGTGTGGCTCCATCAAGCTGTGTATAGACCCTCGGTACGCAAACACCAAGTGTCACTATATACTGAGGTTCTACCTTTGCCCAGTGTTGGAAAGGATAGGCCTGGCCTCACTGCTGTAGAATGGTCCAAGTAGTTGGACAGTTCCATATCATTGTCCTTCATAAAGACATTTACAAAGAGAAACACATTTCACCACAGCCCATCAGGAGGTGGTCAGCACGTAACATCCTCGAGATCCTGTCGTGTGGCTCCCTGAGCAGATTGTGAAAGCCATTTGGCAGAATGCCTCATCACCAGAACTTTCCAACAAGCACCAAGACATCACTCAGCTGGTGGTAAGAAGGGCACTACCTATGAGATCCTTCATGTACACAGAGTCTCATGTCACAGAGCTGCTCAGGCTGAACCTCAACAAAAACACTGCATCATCCTCCAGCCTTCCTTTACAAAGGAACATTCCAGAAGGAGATGTGTGGCAGTCTCTACCCCCTGCAGCCACTTTGAAGGCAGCGTGTGGTGGCACAGACCGACCAGGTGTACATGAAGGATCTCACAATCTCACCTTCTCACCACCAGCTGAGCAATGTCTTGGTGCTTGTTGGAAAGTGCTGGTGACGAGGCATTCTGACAAATGACTTTGACAGTCTGCTCAGGGAACCACGTGACAGGATCCAGCCTCTCATTTTCCCTCGGGATCTCGGGGATGCTACGTGCTGACCACTTCCTGATGGATTGTGGTGAAAGGTGTTTCTTTTGTAAATATCTCCATGACGGATGGTGATACAGAACAATCCAACTATTTGGACCATTCCAATGCAGTGAGGCCAGGCCCATCTTTCCCAACACCAGGAACAGGTAGAACCTCAGTACACGATGACACTTGGTGTTTGCATACAGAGGGTCAACACACAGCTTGATGGAACTGCACACAAAGGGGGCTATCAGGGTGAGGGTGGTGTTGGGTACATCCTCACCCCCCCCCGCCCCCTTCAGCTTTTTGTACACGGTGTCCCTGTGGATACAGTCCATCCTAGACCTTCAGATGAGGTGGATGTTGGGTGGAAACGGCACCAACAGGATTCCCACCGCTCTCCCGCCTGAGATGCAGCAAATTCTGGGCCCACCCTTTCGGAGGGAAGTCAAAGCCTCGGAGGGATGGTGCAAGGGGAGATTTCCCAGAATGGGACCAGGGATGAGGCTCTTCAGTTCTGTGCAGTGACTCCCAAAGTGAGGATTGAGAGGATCCTGGTGGATTGTAAGAGAGAGGTGAGGAGACGCTGGACAATATGTTTCAGCTTCTGGATTAGTGGTGCTGGAAGAGCACAGCAGTTCAGCCAGCATCCAAGTAGCTTCGAAATCGACGTTTCGGGCAAAAGCCCTGAAATATGTTTCAGCTTGTGTTTCCCACAAAGTCAGACGCAACTTGGCCATCCGTGCCTGGGACTGCATTGGGACTGAAGGATATGAAGGAGAGCAGCAGGCTGCCTGTCACTCCCAGGACAAAATCCCCATCCCTTCCCATCCTCTCTCCACTCCCAACCGACATTCCCTCTCACCTCCCGGCTTCAGAGATTCCCTGTCGCTGCTCCAACGCTGTTTATTCCTCGTTCTGCTTTGGGGGCTGTCTCCGCCTCTCAAGAGTGGGAGAGATAGAGAGAATTTCTCAAGTATTTGCAGTGACCGCCCTGAGGGAGGGACTCAGCTGAATGTGTTCAGCAGTGCAGGAACATTGGAACTGAAAGTAGTTTGAATCAGGAAGTGCTGTGTGTGAACATGGATTCCAGGCAGCAGGGAGAGAACTGGACCGAGGAGGTAATCTGTCCCATTTGTCTGGATTTCTTCACCGATCCGGTTATACTGCAGTGTGAACACAACTTCTGCCGCTCCTGTATCACCCGGAATTGGGAAAATAAAGAGAGAAACTCCTGCCCGGAATGTAGACAGGAGATTCCGGACAGAAACCTCAGAGGAAACCGGGCCTTAGCGAATCTGGCCGAGAAAGCTCGAAAATTAAGTCTGAATCCAGAAGAGAAGGAAAGTAAACATCACTGTGAGAAACATCAGGAAGAACTGAAGCTGTTTTGTGAAACTGACAAGAAATTGGTCTGTGTGATTTGTGTAGTTTCACCGGAACACAAATCTCACAACTTCCTGCCGATTAAAGACGTTGTTGGAATCTACAAGGTAAAAGGAAATAGATTTCACCCCTGATTATTTCATCACATTTTCATGGTCTCACACTTTTATTTTTTGACTTTCTCTCCCAATCCCAGGATTGGGTGAAATCTTCCTTGGATTCTCTGACAGGGAAGAAATGGGCTGCTCTAGAAATGCAGCAGGAGCAGAAACAGAAGATTTCCCAAATTCGGGTAAAATCTTCCTGAGCTCAGCTTCAGCATTTGATTGGGTCATTTGTTGTCTTTTTGCAGAAACATATTGTGTTAATATTTCTCCTGATAGGAAGAATCCAGCCGTGTGCAGACAGACATCAAATCCGAGTTTGTTAAAATGCACCAGATGCTGACTGAGAAAGAGCAGAGTTTACTCCGAGATCTCAGGGAACAAGAGGAAAACATTCTCAAAACAATGGAGCAAAAACGTTATGTAATTCAAAAGCATTTAAATTCTCTTCAGCAGAAACTCTCAAAGCTGGAAAAACAGTTGGAACAAAAGGATGGAGTGATATTTCTGAAGTTGAGAGATTATATTTCAGTTTAGTTCAGTGAAAGTGTGAACTGTCCCAACATGATGCAGATACCCATCCTCCTTCATTCCCCCTGTCACTATCTCCCTCTGCTCCTTTCTCCCTCATGGGAATTTCTACTTTCCAGTTTAGTATATTTTCCTCAGTCACACTGTGTGACAGTGGATTGCACATTCTCAGCACTTTCTTGATAAATAACTGTCTACTGAACTCCCCATTTACTTATGTGTAACTGGATGATGTTCACAGATTCATATTTTCAAATTCATTAGAAGGACATTGGTGAGGCCTCTTCTGGAATACTGTGTCCAGTTCTGGTCCGCAATTATTTGGAAGGATATTATGAAGCTGGAGAGGGTTCAGAGGAGAGCAACTTGGATGTTGCTGGGTTTGGAAGGTTTGAGTGATAAAGGAAGGTTGGACAGGCTGGGACATTTTCCACAGGACCTTGGGAGATTGAGAGGCAGCCAGAGAGAGGCTTATAAATTAGTGAAAGGCATTGATAGAGTTAATGGAAGTTGTCTTTTCCCTAGAATGGGGGAATTTGAAGTCTGGTGGCTGCATTTTTAAGGTGAGAGGAGAGAATTTTCAAAAAAGACAGGAGAGGCAAACATTTTACACAGAGGATGTGGAATGAACTTCCTGAGGAAGGAGTGGATGTGGGTCCAAAGACAATGTGTCAAAGACATGTGTTTAGGTTCCTGAATAAGAAAGGTTTGGAGGGATAAGGGCCAGGAGAAGGCAGGTGGGATTAGTTTAGTTTGGGATAATGTTCAGTGTGGACTGGTTGGAACAAAGGGTCTGTTTCTGTGCTATATGACTGTGACTCAAAGTGGAAACATCTTCATTGAATCCATCAGTTTGTCCCCTTTCTTAGTCAGATCTTTCCCCCAGTAAAATATATTCATGTTTCCTTCAACCCTTTGCAGGAGTTGAGAAGTTTTTTATACCTGCTCCAGGTCTTTGAGGTTCTTTGTGTCACATCCTCTTTCTATTCCATGTCGACAACAAACAGAATTGGCAATTCTCAGCAGCTTGTAACAATGTGAGTGTAATTGCTGCTTTCTGGATGTAGACAGTCAGTCTCTGTCAACTCAGATTGATGTTTGGTTTATTTCAGGAGGAAGCATCTCAGAAGAGAAGGTAGGACATGCACTTTACTGAAACTCAGTGCAAGTTTGTGGATTTAATCAGTTTATGGTGTTTATGGTGGATTTTTAATCAATAAATGTTGAATATTTACAGGATTGATGGCACGGTTCACAACCTGTCAATTACAGATGGTATCCTGTCCACTGAAAAATTCAAAAACCTTTTCCCATTTGCTGTGTGGAATACAATTAAACCTGGTAAAGATCAGATAAGTTCCTTTGTCCTGATTTATATTTTATAATTTGTATTGGTGTGTGTGCAAATATCAGAGATGGTAGAATGAAGCACTTAGCTATGAAGAAAGCTGGTTCACACTGGCTCTGACTGTCCTGGACACTGACACAGCATTTTTCTCAGTGTACCATAAAGGACCCCTCACAAAACTGGAGTCAGTAGGAATCGGGGGAATCTCTCCACTGGTTAGAGTCAAACTGAGCACAAAGGAAGGTGGTGGTGATTGTTCAAAGGCAATCACCTCAGCTCCTGGACATTTCTGTAGGAGTTTGTCAGAGTAGTACCTTTCGTCGAAAGGGGGTCATAGAGTCATAGAGATGTACAGCACGGAAACAGACCTTTCGGTCCAACCCGTCCAATCCGACCAGATATCCCAACCCAATCTAGTCCCACCTGCCTACACCCGGCCCATATCCATCCAAACCCTTCCTATTCATATACCCATCCAAATGCCCCTTAAATGTTGCAATTGTACCAGCCTCCACCAGTTCCTCTGGCAGCTCATTCCATACACGTACCACCCTCTGTGTGAAAAGGTGGACCCGTAGGTCTCTTTTATATCTTTACCCTCTCACCCTAAACCTAATCCCTCTAGTTCTGGACACCCCAACCCCAGGGAAAACACATTGTCTATTTACCCTATCCATGCCCCTCATAATTTTGTAAACCTCTATAAGATCACCCCTCAGCCTCCGACATTCCAGGGAAGATAGCCCCAGCCTGTTCAGCCCCTCCCTGTAGCTGAAATCCTCCAACCCTGGCAACATCCTTGTAAATCTTTTCTGAACCCTTTCAGGTTTCACAACATCTTTCTGATAGGAAGGAGACCAGAATTGCACGCAATATTCCAACAGTGGCCTAACCAATGTCCTGTACAGCTGCAACATGACCTCCCAACTCCTATACTCAATACTCTGACCAATAAAGGAAAGCATACCAAACGCCTCCTTAACTATCCTATCTACGTGCGACTCCACTTTCAAGGAGCTATGAACCTGCACTCCAAGGTCTCTATGTTCAGCAACACTCCCTAGGACCTTACCATTAAGTGTATAAGTCCTGCTAAGATTTGCTTTCCCAAAATGCAGCACCTCACATTTTTCTGAATTAACCTCCATCTGCCACTTCTCAGCCCATCTGGTCAAGATCCTGTTGTAATCTGAGGTAACTCTCTTCGCTGTCCACTACATCTCCAATTTTGGTGTCATCTGCAAACTTACTAACTGTACCTCTTATGCTCACATCCAAATCATTTATGTAAATGACAAAAAGTAGAGAACCCAGCACCGATCCTTGTGGCACTCTACTGGTCACAGGCCTCCAGTCTGAAAAACAACCCTCCACCACCACCCTCTGTCTTCCAACTTTGAACCAGTTCTGTATCCAAATGGTTAGTTCTCCCTGTATTCTGTGAGATCTAACCTTGCTAATCAGTTTCCCATTGGGAACCCTTCGAACGCCTTACTGAAGTCCATACAGATCACATCTACTGCTCTGCCCTCATCAATCCTCTTTGTTACTTCCTCAAAAAACTCAACCAAGTTTGTGAGACATGATTTCCCACGCACAAAGCCATATTGATTGGCCCAAATCAGTCCTTGCCTTTCCAAATACATGTATATCCTATCCCTCAGGATTCCCTCCAACAACTTGCCCACCACTGAGGTCAGGCTCACCGGTCTATAGTTCCCTGGCTTGTCCTTACCACCTTTCTTAAACAGTGGCACCATGTTTGCCAACCTCCAGTCTTCCGGCACCTCACCTGTGACTATCAATGATACAAATATCTCAGCAAGTGGTCCAGTAATCACTTCTTTAGCTACCCACAGAGTTCTAGGGTACACCAGATGAAGTCCAGGGATTTATCCACCTTTATGCAATCCAAGACATCCAGCACTTCCTTCTCTGTAATATGGACATTTTGCAAGGTGTCACAATCTATTTCTCTATAGTCTATATCTTCCATATCCTTTTCTGCAGTAAATACTGATGCAAAATACTCATTTAGTATCTTCCCCCATTTTCTGTGGCTCCACACAAAGGCTGCCTTGCTGATCTTTGAGGGGCCCTATTTTCTCCCTAGTTACCCTTTTTGTCCTTAATGTATTTGTAAAAACACTTTGGATTCTCCTTAATTCTACTTGCCAAAGCTATCTCATGTCCCCTTTTTGCCCTCCTGATTTCCCTCTTAAATATACACATACTGCCTTTATACTCTTCTAAGGATTTGCTCCATCTATCCTGTCTAACCTTACATATGCTTCCTTCTTTTTCTTAGCCAAACCCTCAATTTCTTTAGTCATCCAGCATTCCCTATACCTAACGGCCTTTCCTTCCACCCTAACAGGAATATACTTTCCCTGGATTCTCGTTATCCCATTTCTGAAGGCTTCCCATTTTCCAGCCGTCCCTTTACCTGCAAACATCTGCCCCCAGTCAGCTTTCAAAAGTTCTTGCCTAATACTGTCAAAATTGGCCTTTCTCCAATTTAGAACTTCAACTTTTAGATCTAGTCTATCCTTTACCATCACTATTTTAAATCTAATAGAATTATGGTCGCTGGCCCCAAAGTGCTCCCCCACTGACACCTCAGTCACCTGCCCTGCCTTATTTCCCAAGAGTAGGTCAAGTTTTGCACCTTCCCTAGTAGGTACATCCACATACTGAATCAGAAAATTGTCTTGTACACACTTAGCAAATTCCTCTCCATCTAAACCTTTAACACTATGGCAGTCCCAGTTGATGTTTGGAAAGTTAAAATCCCCCACCATAACCACCCTTTTACAGATAGCTGAGATCTCCTTACAAGTTTGTTTCTCAATTTCCCTCTGACTATTAGGGGGTCTATAATACAATCCCAATAAGGTGATCATCCCTTTCTTATATCTCAGTTCCATCCAAATAACTTCCCTGGATGTATTTCCGGGAATATCCTCCCTCAGCACAGCTGTAATGCTATCCCTTATCAAAAATGCCACTCCCCCTCCTCTCTTGCCACCCCTTTCTATCCTTCCTGTAGCATTTGTATCCTGGAACATGAAGCTGCCAGTCCTGCCCATCCCTGAGCCATATTTGTGTAATTGCTATGATATCCCAGTCCCATGTTCCTAACCATGCCCTGAGTTCATCTGCCTTCCCTGTTCGGCCCCTTGCAATGAAATTAATGCAGTTTAATTTATTAGTCCTACCTTGTCCCTGCCTGCCCTGACTGTTTGATTCGCTTCTGTTCTCAGCTGTACCCGTCTCAGATCGATCTCTTTCCTCACTATCTCCCTGGGTCCCACCCCCCCACCTTACTAGTTTCAATCCTCCCAAGCAGTTCTAGCAAATTCCCCTGCCAGTATATTAGTCCCCTTCCCTTTTAGGTGCAATCCATCCTTCTTGTACAGGTCACTTCTACCCCAAAAGAGGTTCCAATGATCCAAAAATGTGAATCTTTCTCCCACATACCAGCTCCTCAGCCATGCATTCATCTGCTCTATCCTCCTATTCCTGCCCTCACTAGCTCGTAGCACTGGGAGTAATCCAGATATTACTACTCTTGAGGACCTCCTTTTTAAATTTCTGCCTAACTCTCTGTAATCTCCCTTCAGAATCTCAACATTTTCCCTTCCTATGTCGTCGGTTCCAATGTGGACAATGACCTCTTGCTGGCCCCTCTTCCCCCATGAGAACATGATAGGGATACTCAATGATGGTTGCACAATATTCAAGCACCATTTACAACTCCTCAGATACTGAAACATTGTGTGTCCAATTACAGCAACTATCACCATCCTGGAGGTTACCATTGACCAGAAACTGAACTCACCAGCCATAGACACTTTATAGCTACAAGAGGCTGAAAGGTCTGCAGCTAGAAACTTACCCCATGATTTCCCCCAGTGCTAATTCCCCATTTACAAGATGCAAATCAGAAGCCTCTCCACTTGCCTGGGTGAGTACAGCTCCAACAATACTCAAAAAGCTCAACACAATCCAGGACAAAACAGTAATGGTACCCCATCCTTTAACTCTGAATTTCACTCCCTGCACCAGCAACACACAGTTACAGAAATGTGTACCATTTACAAAAAATACAGAAACTCACCAAGGGTCCTTAGACAGCAACTTCCAAATCTGCAAGCTGAACCATCTGGAAGGGCAGGGACAGCAGATAGATAGGAACAGCACCACATGTTATCTAAGCCATATACCACACTGAATTGGATCAAATGTTTGGAAATCATCCTCATCTCTGCCTTAAATGTGCGACCCCTTATTCTGAGACTATGCCGTACGGTCCTTGACTCTCTCACATGGGAAACAATCTGTCCACATCCAACCTGTCAAGTCCTTAAAGAATCCTTCATGGTTCAATGATGTTCTGTCACATTCTTCAATATTCCAACAATCATCAACCCAATCTACACAACCACACCTCATAACATAGTCTGTCTATCCCTGAAACAACCCTCGTGAACCTTCTCTGAACTGCCTCCAATGCCACTGTATCTTTCTCTTGATAAGGCACTAAAACTGATCACAGTATTCCACCTGTGGGCTGACCAGTGCCTTGTACAGTTTGAGCAAAAGCTTCCTACTTCTACATTCCATTCCCTTTGAAATACAGGCCAACATTCCATTGGTCTTCCCTATAAACCTGAACCTGGATGCTATTTTTATTGTGATTCATGGATGAAGACTCCCAAATCCCTGAGTTCCATAGCTTCCTGCAGTCTTTCTCCATTTAAATCATATCCAGAGCCTCTATTCTTCCTGCCAAATTCCATCACCTCAAATTCCTACATTATATTTAATCTGCCAAGACTTTGCCCATTTATTTAACCTGACTGTATCCCTCTGCAGATTTTTTATGTCATCCCCTCCGACTCACCCATTTTCTGCAAACCTTGCACTCACTTTCCTCAACTGATATTCATTCAGATATTTTGTGAATAATTGTGGCCCCAGAACTGATCCTTTTGGCTCACTAGTAGTCACTAGCTGTCCTGAAAATACCCCATTCATCACAATTCTCAGTCTTTTATTAGTTGGACAATCATCTCTTCATTTTAATTATCTATCTCCAAACCCATGGGCTGTTATCGTCTTCAGTAGCTTAATGTGTGGCACCTTGCAAATCCCTCAGAAAATCCAATATATACCATCCTCCACTTTCCCTTCATCAATTCTACTTATGACCTTTTCATAGATTTTAAATAAATGTGTCAGGCATTTCTCCTTCCTGACTCTGTGTCATAATATTGAACACTGTGCTATTGCATCCCTTGTAATGGATTTGAACATTTTCTCAAGAACCTACATGAACTGAATTGGCTGAGACTTGCCTGTATTCTTAGTTCCCTTAATTTTCAGATAAAGTCATCATATTGTCAGTTTTCCAGTACTCTGGGAATTTCCAGAATGTAAGGCTTCCTGGAAGATTACTGCCCCTGCATCAACCATCTGTGTAGCTCTTTCCATTAATATCCAAGATGCATCCCAACAGGTCCGGGGGACCTCTTGGTCTTCATCCCCATTGTTTTCCCCACTGTTCTTGTCTCAGAACAGTCGCAAAGTTTATCTCTTCTCCTCCTTTTGCTCCTTGAATATTTAGTAATTTTTGGAATAGCATTCTTGTCTTTGTCTGTGAAGGCCGATGCAATGTATTAATTGAGCTCATTTTCCATTTCCTGATTCTGAATTATAATTTCCTCAGCCCCACTCTCTCAGGAATCAAAAACAGAAAGTGGTGGAGAAACTGAGCAGAGTTCCTATCTTGGGTCCAGTGTCCCTTGCTCAGAACTGACAGCAGTTGGGAAATGGTGGTATTTTCTCTGATGGTAGGGATAGGTTGTGGCTCATGGAAAGGGGAACAAGTGAGTCAAATTGATGGAAATGGTACACAGAGAGAGAGAGAGAGAAAGGAGAAACAGACGACGGGATTCCTGAAGCTAAGCCGAGAGGGAGATAAAGGCTGAATGGGTGCTAAAGGGAAATATGAATCATTGAAAGTGGATTGGCTTTGCTGGGAACAACTGCTATAGAACATAGAACATAGAAAAGTACAGCACAGAACAGGCCCTTTGGCCCACGATGTTGTGCTGAGGTTTAATCCTAATGTAAAATATAATAACTTAACCTGTGCACCCCTCAACTCACTGCTCTCCATGTGCCTGTCCAGCAGTCACTTAAATGTCCCTAATGACTCTGCTTCCACCACCACCACTGGCCATGCATTCACAACTCTCTGTGTAAAGAACGTACCTCTGACGTCTCCTCTATACCTTTCTCCTAATATCTTAAAACTATGACCCATCGTACCTGTCGATCCTGCCCTAGGGGAAAGTCTCTGGCTATTGACTCTATCTATTCCTCTCACTATCTTGTATACCTCGATCAGGTCTCCTCTCTTCTTCCTTCTCTCTAGAGAGAAAAGTCTGAGCTTATTCAACCTTTCTTCATAAGGCAAGCCCTCCAGTCCAAGCAGCATCCTGGTAAATCTTCTTTGCACCCTCTCCAAAGCCTCTGTATCTTTCCTATAGTAGGGTGACCAGAACTGGACACAATATTACAAGTGTGGTCTCACCAGAGACTTGTAGAGCTGCAGCAAAACCTCGTGGCTCTTAACCCCGATCTCCCTGTTAATGAAAGCCAAAACGCCATATGCTTTCTTAACAACCCTATCCACTTGGGTGCGACTTTGAGGGATCTATGTACCTGCACACCCAGATCCCTCTGTCCGCCACACTGCAAAGAATCCTGTCTTTAATCCTATATTCAGCATTCGAGTTCGACCTTCAAAAATGCATCACTTTGCATTTATCCAGGTTGAACTCAATCTGCCATTTCTCAGCCCAGCTCTGCATCCTGTCTATGTTGCCTTGCAGCCTGCAGTAGCCCTCTGTACTATCAACGACACCTCCAACCTTTGTGTCATCTGCAAATTTACTAACCCACCCCTCAACCTCCTCATCCAAGTCATCCAAGCCCAAGAACAGAGCCCTGCGGGACCCCACTCAGCACTGTCTTTCAGGCAGAATACATCTACAACCACTCTCTGCCTTCTGTCAGCCAGCCAATTCTGAATCCAGATAGCCAAATCTCCCTGTATCCCATACCTCCTGACTTTATGAATGAGCCTACCATGGGGAACCTTATCAAATGCCTTGCTGAAGTCCAAATACACCACATCCACTGCTCAACCTTCGTCGACCTGACTTATCACCTAGTCATAGAGTCATAGAGATATACAGCATGGAAACAGACACTTCGGTCCAACCCGTCCATGCCAACCAGATATCCCAATCCAATCTAGTCCCATCTGCCAGCACCCGGCCTATATCCCTCCAAACCCTTCGTATTCATATACCCATCCAAATGCCTCTTAAATGTTGCAATTGTACCAGCCTCCACCACTTTCTCTGGCAGCTCATCCCATACACCTACCACCCTAAACCTACACCCTCTAGTTCTGGACTCCCCGACCCCAGGGAAAAGACTTTGTCTATTTATTCTATCCATGCCCCTCATAATTTTGTAAATCTCTATAAGGTCAGCCCTCAGCCTCCGACACTCCAGGGAAAACAGCCCCAGCCTGTTCAGCCTCCTCAAAGAACTCAATAAGGTTTGTGAGGCATGATCTGGCCCTCACAAAGCCATGATGACTGACTTTAATCACACTATGCTTGACCAAATAGTCATAAATCCTATCCCTCAGAATTCTTTCCAAAACTTTACTGACCACAGATGTAAGCCTGACTGGTCTGTAATTGCCAGGGATTTCCCTATTCCCCTTCTTGAAAAGAGGAACAACATTCGCCTCCTTCCAATCCTCTGGTACGACTCCTGTGGAGAGGGAGGAAGCAAACATCCTCGCCAACAGCTTAGCAACCTCCTTTCTCGCTTCCTAGAGACTTATCTATCTTAATGTTTTCCAAAATTTCCAGCACATCAACTTCATTAATCTTGATCTGGTCTGTCATGGAGCAGACCAAACTCCCTCCAAATATATTACGAAGAAAGTGCAGACCCTCATGTTTCCTTATTTTAAAGGTAAAGATAAGGCATTGTGTTCGGGATGCAATTCGATTGGTCAAACTACCAGGCTTGGAACAAAACACACTCCATTCAGACACTATAATTAAAATGCAGGCAAAAAGAAACGAAAGAGAACAATTGTCTTCACTGTAACTCTGTAATGACTAACAAAATCAAATATATATTAACCATGACTAATTAACTATTCCACTGTTAACCATGACTACTTAACTGTTCCACTATTAACTACTACCAATTAACTGTTCCAATACAGTTGCATCCCATAAACACACCCTTAGTAAAGGCAAATTCAGGAATACAGATTGTCTAGCAGCAGGAAGATAACCCCAGCATTTTCGCTGTAACAGAGAGAGAAATAAGAGCTTCCACATCCGGCTTCCATATCCCAGAAACTGCTGAAAGCTAAAACTGAAAATCTTGGTTCTGTGACAGCTTAACTCCACCCATTCAGGCTGCTTCTATTGTTCTAACGATAAGAAAAAGATTCAAGACCTCACAAGTTGTTTACTTCATTGATTTCAGCAGCCTGTTCAGAACCTTTGTCTTAACCTTTCTTCGTAGAAATAAAACAGGACAAAATACACCTCTTATAGCCATAGTATCATCACAACAACTAATACAGAACAGGACCTGGGGCTGTGGGGGTGGGGAACAAACATGGAGAAAGGTATTCACACTCTGAAATTGTTAAACTCATTGCTGAGCCCTGAGGGCTATAAGGTACTGAGGGGGTAGATGAGGTGTTGTTTCAGGAAAAAGGCTGGAATAACATAAAAGCAGTGAAGTTAGAAACGTTTGGAGATGTGAATTTGAATAAATTATTTTCTAATTTTTTACATTTGCAGCTCTCAATATCTACATTTATTCGCAGCCTCAAACTGCACTTCACCAAATGATGCTGACCCATACACACCCCACCCACGCTCACATCCACACAGACACACACAGAGACAGGCATAAAGAGAGAGACACACACACACACACACTTATCACACATCCACTTCCTTCCACTTGCACACAAACACACATCTCCTGTCCACACACATACATCCGCACCCCCTCACACACACCCATACAAAAACACCCCTCACCCACACAGACACCCTTCCATACACACATTCCCCCCACCTCATACACACACATTTCCAGTCCCCCACACATCTACCCCACAGACACACATATCATCCACTAACCACACAGACACATTCACCCCTAAACACACACCACATTCCCCCCATCCCACACACACATTACCCCAACCACACACAAACACACACAAACACACACACAAACTCTCTTGCCTCTAAATCTCTGTTTTTTTCTCCCAGTCTCTGTGATCCTGGATGTGGAAACAGCACATCCTGAGCTCGAGGTCTCTGAGGATCTGAAGTGTTTGAGATGGACCTGGACCCGGAGGTATCTCCCTGACACCGGGAAGAGGTTTAAACACCGGGCCTGTGTCCTGGGATCGGAGGGATTCACATCGGGGAGACATTACTGGGAGGTGAAGGTGGAGGGGAATCGGGGCTGGAGTCTGGGAGTAGCCTCAGAGTCTGTGGAGAGGAAGAGAGGTATCAGTCTGATCCCGGAGAACGGATTCTGGACCATGGAGTGGGTTGGGGATCGGTGTTATATGAACTCCCCTCTTCGATCCCCTCTCTGTGCTGGTCAGATCCCCAGGAAGGTGGGAGTTTATCTCAGTTATGAATCTGGGACAGTTTCATTTTACAATGTGGACACCATGTCCCTTCTCCACACCTTCACTGGGAATAAATTCACTGAGAAACTTTATCCTTTCTTCGAGACATGGGATGAAAATCAGTTTCTGAGAATCTGCTTTTAAAGGGACGGGGCCTCAGGACTCCCTGAGAAGACCTGACACTGGGGTTAGGGTCAGAGGTCAGGGATTGGGATCAGAAACCCCTATTGACAACAGGATGTTACAAAATGTGTTGTTGAATTTCAAGATTATACTTCCTAAAATCACAACTGAAGTGTAAATAAATCACATCCAAATATGCTGATGCTGAAAATGAAAAGCTACATTAAATTTTTTGTCTCTCCTTCCTTTATTTATTCCCTCCTTCAGTCAAACCTCCACAGTACCCCCTCCATCTCTTCACCTGTTTCCCAGTCTGGAGCTTGGATTTCTCTGTGTTTCTATTTCTCGCTCTGCACTGGGCGCATGAAATCCTGAAGGGGATATCCAAACAATGAAGGGTGATAAAGCTGCACTTTCACAGCATGCTTTATTGATCTCCTTGTATTATTAGGGAGGGGAGAACAAAATCCACTCTGTCACAGGAATTCCAGCATTCAAACTATTTAACTCCAGCTCTCTCTCCACAGCTGTTGCCAAACTTGCTGAAGGTTTGCAGCATTTTCTGATTTTTTTCAGATTTCCAGCATTTCCCCAGGGTTTGATCGTGTGACAGCGCCATCTGGTGGATGTGATCGTCACTGAATGGTATTGGGCCGCAGTACCGTCTCTCGACAGACGGTGGCGGTGCTGTACCATGTCTTTAAAAATACTCCAAGGATCATCGATCAATTTGCAAATTCTCTGAAAAGTAAACGCTCTTCACCAACACTGCATCGGCGCCACCTCGTGCTCCCGCGAGGAGGTAAAGCAATTCATCACCTTCACCAACAGATTCCACCCTGACATTAAATTTACCTCCTTCCCAAGATCCACAAGCCTGACCACCCTGGCCGACCCATTGTCTCAGCATGCTCCTGCCCCACTGAACTCATCTCGACCTTCCTCGACACTGTCCTATCCCCCCTAGTCCAGGAACTCCCCACATAGTTCGAGACACCACCCACACCCTCCACCTCCTCCAAGACTTCCGTTTCCCTGGCCCCCAACGCCTCATCTTCACCATGGATATCCAATCCCTCTACACCTCCATCCGCCATGACCAGGGCCTCCAAGCCCTCCGTTTATTCCTCTCCAGACGTCCCCAACAGTACCCTTCCACCGACACTCTCATTCGTTTGGCCGAACTGGTCCTCACCCTCAACAATTTCTCCTTTGAATCCTCCCACTTCCTCCAGACCAAAGGAGTAGCCATCGGCACATGTATGGGCCCCAGCTATGCCTGTCTCTTTGTTGGCTATGTAGAGCAGTTGATCTTCCGTAATTACACTGGCACCACTCCCCACCTCTTCCTCCGCTACATTGATGACTGCATTGGCGCCACCACGTGCTCCCGCGAGGAGGTTGAACAATTCATCAACTTCACCAACACATTCCACCCTGACCTTAAATTTACCAGGACCATCACTGACACCTCCCTCCCCTTCCTGGACCTCTCCATCTCCATTAATGACGACCGACTTGACACTGACATTTTTTACAAACCCACCGACTCCCACAGCTACCTGGATTACACCTCTTCCCACCCTACCTCTTGCAAAAATGCCATCCCGTATTCCCAATTCCTCCGCCTCCGCCGGATCTGTTCCCAGGAGGACCAGTTCTACCACAGAACACACCAGATGGCCTCCTTCTTTAGAGACCACAATTTCCCTTCCCACGTGGTTAAAGGTGCCCTCCAACGCATCTCGTCTACATCCCGCACCTCCGCCCTCAGACCCCATCCCTCCAACCGTAACAAGGACAGAACGCCCCTGGTGCTCACCTTCCACCCTACCAACCTTCGCATAAACCAAATCATCCGCCGACATTTCCGCCACCTCTAAACAGACCCCACTACCAGGGATATATTTCCCACCCACCCTTTCCGCCTTCCGCAAAGACCGTTCCCTCCGCGACTACCTGGTCAGGTCCACACCCCCCTACGACCCACCCTCCAATCCTGGCACTTTCTCCTGCCACCACAGGAACTGTAAAACCTGCGCCCACACCTCCTCCCTCACCTCTATCCAAGGCCCTAAAGGAGCCTTCCACATCCATCAAAGTTTTACTTGCACATCCACTAATATCATTTATTGTATCCGTTGCTCCCGATGCGGTCTCCTCTACATTCGGGAGACTGGGCGCCTCCTAGCAGAGCGCTTTAGGGAACATCTCCAGGACACTTGCACCAAACAACCACACCGCCCTGTAGCCCAACATTTCAACTCCCCCTCCCACTCTGCCGAGGACATGGAGGTCCTGGGCCTCCTTCACCGCCACTCCCTCACCACCAGACGCCTGGAGGAAGAACGCCTCATCTTCCGCCTCAGAACACTTCAACCCCAGGGCATCAATGTGGACTTCAACAGTTTCCTCATTTCCCCTTCCCCCACCTCACCCTAGTTCTAAACTTCCAGCTCAGCACTGTCCCCATGACTTGTCCGGACTTGTCCTACCTGCCTATCTCCTTTTCCACCTATCCACTCCACTCTCTCCTCCTTGACCTATCACCTTCATCCCCTCCCCCACTCACCCATTGTACTCTATGCTACTTTCTCCCCACCCCCACCCTCCTCTAGCTTATCTCTCCACGCTTCAGGCTCACTGCCTTTATTCCTGATGAAGGGCTTTTGCCCGAAACGTCGATTTCGAAGCTACTTGGATGCTGCCTGAACTGCTGTGCTCTTCCTGCACCACTAATCCAGAATCTGGTTTCCAGCATCTGCAGTCATTGTTTTTACCTCGTTAAATTTATCTGGACCATCTCTGACACCTCCCTCCCCTTCCTGGACCTCTCCAACTCCATTAGTGACGGCCGACTCAACACCAACACTTTTTACAAACCCACCGACTCCCACAGCTACCTGGATTACACATCTTCCCACCCTATCTCCTGCAAAAATACCATCCCGTATTCCCAATTCCTCCACCTCCTCCGTATCTGCTCCCAGGAGGACCAGTTCCACTATAGAACACACCAGATGGCCTCCTTCTTTAGAGACCGTAATTTCCCTTCCCACATGGTTAAAGATGCCCTCTAACGCATCTCATCCACATCCCGCACCTCCGCCCTCAGACCCCACCCCTCCCGTAACAAGGACTGAACCCCCCGGTGCTTACCTTCCACCCTACAAACATTCGCATAAACCAAATCATCCGCCGACATTTCCGCCACCTCCAAACAGACCCCACCACCAGGGATATATTTCCCTCCCCAACCCTTTCTGCCTTCCGCAAAGACCGTTCCCTCAGTGACTACCCAGTCAGGTCCACACCCCCCTACAACCCACCCTCCAATCCTGGCACTTTCTCCTGCCACCGCAGGAACTGTAAAACCTGCGCCCACACCTCCTCCCTCACCTCTATCCAAGGCCCTAAAGGAGCCTTTCACATCCATCAAAGTTTTACCTGCACATCCACCAATATCATTTATTGTATCCGTTGCTCCCGATGTGGTCTCCTCTACATTGGGGAGACTGGGCGCCTCCTAGCAGAGCGCTTTAGGGAACATCTCTGGGACAGCTGCACCAATCAGCCACACTGCCCCGTGGCCCAACATTTCAACTCCCCCTCCCATTCTGCCGAGGACATGGAGGTCCTGGGCCTCCTTCACCGCCGCTCCCTCACCACCAGACGCCTGGTGGAAGAACGCCTCATCTTCCACCTCGGAACACTTCAACTCCAGGGCATCAATGTGGACTTCAACAGTTTCCTCATTTCCCCTTCCCCCACCTCATCCTAGTCCCTAACTTCCAGCTCAGTAACTGTCCCCATGACTTGTCCGGACTTGTCCTACCTGCCTATCTCCTTTTCCACCTATCCACTCCACCCTCTCCTCCCTGACCTATCACCTTCCCCCACTCACCTATCGTACTCTATGCTACTCTCTCCCCACCCCCACCCTCCTCGAGCTTATCTCTCCACGCTTCAGGCTCACTGCCTTTATTCCTGATGAAGCGCTTTTGCCCGAAACGTCAATTTCGCTGCTGCTTGGATGCTGCCTGAACTGCTGTGCTCTTCCAGCATCACTAATCCAGAAAATGTTCCCAGGGTCGAGATGCTGCGACTGCAGGTGAAGTTGAAGTTGCTTTCAGGCAACGAATATCTTTATTTATTTCAAGCATATACTTTATTAGAGTCATAGAGATGTACAGCACTGAAACAGACCCTTCTGTCCCATTGGTCCATGCTGACCAGGTATCCTAAATTAATCTAGTCCCATATGCCAATATTTGGCCCATCCCCCTGTCAATCCTTCCTACTCATATGCCCATCCAGAAGCCTTTTAAATGCGGTCGTTGTACCAGCTTCCACCACACACCATTCACTGTGTGAAAAAATCGCTCCTTCGGTCCCTTTCAAATCTTTCTCCTCTCACCTTAAACCTATGCTTTCCAGTTCTCCCACCCCAGGGAAAAGACTTTGTCTCGTTACCTGCCATTCATATACAAAAGAAATACACACTAGAGTTGTAGAGCCATGGAGATATACACAGCACAAAAACAGATTCTTTAGTTCAACCTGTCTGTGCTGACCAGACAGAGGTTGACTAGATGCTCCTGATGGTCACTTCACATAGCTTCCACAGAGGAAGTCCTGCAGGCAACAATTCTTCTTATTTCAAAAATATTCTTCATTCACAAAATACGTCTACGTATAACATAGGACATAGAACAATACAGCTCAGAACAGGCCCTTTGGCCCTCGATGTTGCTTCACCTGTGAACGCATCTAAGCTCATCCCCCTACACTATCCCATCATCATCCAAGTGCTTATCCAAGATTTGGTTAAATCTCCCTAATGTGGCTGAGTTAACTACATTGGCAGGTAGGGCATTCCACACCCTTACCATTCTCTGAGTAAAGAACCTACCTCTGACAACTGTCTTAAATATATCATTCCTCAATTTGTGGTTCTGCACCCCCATCATCCTCGGAAAAAGACTTTCACTGTCTACCCTATCTTATCCCCTGATCATCTTATATGTCTCTATCAAATTCCCCCCTTAGCCTTCTTCTTTCCAATGAGAACAGACCCAAGTCTCTCAGCCTTTCCTCGTAAGACCTTCCGTTCAGACCAGGCAACATCCTGGTAAATCTCCTCTGCACCTTTTCCAATGTTTCCACATCCTTTCCAAAATATGGCGACCAGAACTGTACACAATGTTCCAAGTGTGGCCGCACCAGCGTTTTGTATAGTTGTAGCATGATATTGCGGCTCAGGAACTCAATCCCTCTACCAATGAAACCTAACACACTGCAGTGCCTTCTTAATAGCACTATCAACCTGGTGGCAACTTTCAGGGATCTATGTACACGGACTCCAAGATTCTTCTGCACACCCACACGACCAAGAATCTTTCTATTGATCAAATACTCTGCCTTCCTGTTATTCTTCCCAAAGTGCATCACCTCACATTTAGCTGCATTGAACTCCATTTGCCACCTCTCAGCCCAATTCTGCAGTTTATCCAAGTCCCCCTGCAACCTGTAACATCCTTCCAAACTGTCCACTATTCCACCGACTTTAGTGTCATCTACAAATTTACTAACCCATTGACTTATGCCTGCATATAAGTCATTTATAAAAATGACAAACAGCAGTGGTCCCAAAGCAGATCCTTGTGGAACACCACTAGTAACCGGACTCCAGGCTGAATATTTTCCAACAATCATCACTCGTTGCCTTCTTTCAGAAAGCCAGTTTCTAATCCAAACTGCTAAATCACCCTCACTCCCATGCCTTTGCATTTTCTCCAACAGCCTACCATATGGAACCTTATCAGAGGCCTTACTGAAGTCCATGTATACCACATCAACTGCCCTACCTTCATCCACATGCTTGGTCACCTTCTCAAAAATCTCAGAGAGGTTTATGAGACATGACCTGCTCTTGATGAAACCATGTTGATTATCTGCAATCAAATTGTTGCTTGCTAGATAGTTAAAAATCCTATCGCTTATAATCATTCCCAAAATAATCCTTGGGAACCAAAGGAAATCGAGGCAAGAGCGAGACCATGTTCTTTGGGAACTGGGCCGACTGGTCCTTTATCCCCTTCTCCATCAGGACAGATTACCTGAAGGTGCTGGGAATATGGTTCAGAGGGGCCGGGGTGTGTACAAATCCTTGGGTGGTGCTTATTGCCAAAGTGAGGCAGAAACCGGGCTTTCGGGAGCACCGTCCCCTTTATATTGTGGGTAAAACCCGGTTATCAGGTGTGAGGTAGTCCCTCTGTTGTTGTACGTGGCACAGATCTGACCCATTCCAAAACCTGCACCTTGCAGTTACCTGAGCCAACTTCCACTGTATCTGGAGGTCTAGGATGGACGGTGTCCACAGGGACACCATGTACCAAAAGCTGAAGAAGGGGAGGGAGGATGTACCCAACACCACCCTCACCCTGATAGCCCCCTTTGTGTGCAGCTCCATCAAGCTGTGTCACCACATACTGATGTTCAACTTGTCCCTGGTGTTGGGAAGGATGGGCCTGGCCTTGCTGCTGTGGAATGCTCCAAGTAGTTGGACTGTTCCCCATCACCGTCCTTCATGGAGACATTTACAAAGAGAAACACCTTTCACCACAATCCATCAGGAAGTGGTCAGCACGTAACATCCTTGATATCCTGAGGGAAAAGGAGAGGCTGGATCCGTTTATGTGGTTCCCTGAGCAGACTGTCAAAGTCATTTGGCAGAATGCCTCATCGCCAGAGCTCTCCAACAAGCACCAAGCCATCGCTGGGCTGGTGGTGAGAAGGGTGGTGATCCTTCATGTACACCCAGTGGGTCTGTGCCACTGCACGCTGCCCTCGAAGTGGTTGCAGGGAGTAGAGACTGTGACACCTCTCCTTCTGGAATGTTCCTCTGTAAAGGAAGGCTGGAGGAAAATGCAGTGCCTTTGTTGAGGTTCATCCTAAGCAGCTCTGTGACATGAGACTCTGTGCGGTATGGTCTGTTCCCCAGGATAAATATTGACTGTGCCTGGAGGACCATCATCTCATAAAAGATGCTCTTTGGTCTGCCCAAAATCAGTTGGTCTTCCAGAACAAGGAGGTTGACCCTGACTGAGTGTTGCAGACTGGCACATTCCAAGGTCAAGGACTGCGTGCTGAGGGATGCACTAAAGCTCGGGGCAGCTGCTGCCAAGGGGCAGTGGGTAAAGACCACTGTCTGAGGGCTTCTTGCCGAAGGTAAATGGGGTCCGTTCAGTTATTGGATCCTCCTATCCACTCAAATCTGTGTAAATATGGCCTTGTACAGGTAAGAAATGCCTTTGGTTTGTTCATTGCCACCTCCCAGTGAATCCCTCTCATCCCAGGGCACAGGGACAGGTTCAGTCTGTAAACCTCTTCCTGGTGTCAGGGATATTCCTCCATGTCCCGGTCCCTCTCAAACACGTCAGATCCTCAGATGCCTCAAGCCAGGGATTCACTGTTTCCACATCCAGAGTGACAGAGACTGGGAGAAAAAGAGAGAATTAGAGACAATTCCTGTGTGTGTGTGTGTGTGTGTGTGTGTGTGTGTGTGTGTGTGTCGGGGGCCAGTGTGTGGAGGGGGAAGGGCACATATGAGTATGTGGTTTGCATGTGTGTGTTGGGGGGAGGTAGGATGAGTGTGATGGTGGGTGTGTGTGTGTGTCACGTGCATGTGAGTATGTGTATGAGCATGTGAGAGTGTGAGAGTGCATGTGTGCATGTATGTGAGTCTGTGTGTATGAGTCTGTATGTGAGTCTCTGTGTGTGTGTGTGTGTGTGTGTGCGTGCGTGGATGTGAGCTGGGTGAGGTGTGTATGGGTGTGTGGGATGTATGTGGGGGGGTGGGACAGTGTGCACTGAGCACAGGAATGTGGGTCAGCATCATTTGGTGAAGTGTGCAGTTTGTGGTGGTGATAAATGTCGATATTGAGAGATGCAAAGTTAAAATAAACTGGAAAATAATTTATTCAAACATCTCCAAACATTTCGAACTTTACTATTTTTATGTCATTCCAGCCTTTTTCAAGCTTTTCTTCTGAATTTCCACTCATTCTGTTATGTTCAAAAAGCACAAAGTCTGTAGATAGTCAATCGAAGTAGCATTTTAAAAAGTCCTACTTTGGAAATGAAGCCAGCCTGGCTCCAGGATGAGACACAAACAGACTGGAAACATGGTCTCATACCTAACCTGCATTGTCTAACCATAGGTATCAGCTTTATTCTGATAAAACTTGAAGTTGTCTTGGGGCAGGGATTTACATGTTAATCAATCGAAACCTGCATCTCCGTTCAAACTGATTAAAGACTAAATAGCCATCAAGGGTCATAGAAAATAGAACATTACAGCGCAGTACAGGCAATGTTCTGCTGCGCAGACATCTTCCCCAGACAGGTACCTCACAGAGAACTCTGAAATTAGCAGCCTACACCCGTTGGGCTTTTGCCAGTTCTCCCTCAATTGTTAAAAAATGTCAGATTTTATACCACAAAATATTGGATCGTTTCATTGGTTTAAATATTATCAAAATATTAAATTCAAATACGATTGGATTTTGGTATCTTGGGGCATAATTTAAACAGATTGGCTGAATTTGAATTTGTTTTTGTCTCATGACAATCCATTTGCTCTCTTCGTGTTGACCATGATGGACAAGTTGACCAAAGTTGGAGGAAGTGACTGAGTTGATGGAGGTATGAGAGATTTGACCGCGATAAGAAATTTGAAATGGAACTGTCAATGGACAAGAAGTCAGCAAGTGCCAGGGGTGATGGGAAAACTAAATTTGATGCAAATTAGTTCATGGGCCGAAACGGTTTGTATGAGCTGTAGGAGTACGGAGAGCTGAAGACTGGAAAGATTTGGAATAATCGGGTGTGGCGATTTAATGTCATCCTGCCTGAGGGTTTCAGCATCAGATGGAGATTAGTGATTGTGTTTAAGGTGGAAGTACTCTGCCTTGGGAATGTCATTGGAAGCTCGGCTTGGGCTCAACCAGGGACTTGCTGCCAGCAGAGGAAACCGCCTGATTCAGACTCAGACATTTCCCAGGGAAAGGAAACAGTTCTGACAAAAAGCAGAAATCGTTGGAGACACTCAGCAGGTCTGGCAGCACCAGTGATCCTTGTCCAGAACTAGAAGCAACTCAGAGAAGGTGGTGTTTATGCTGATGATGGGGCCAGAGTTGTGAGAGTAAAAGAGTGAGCAGATAGGTGGAGAGGGAGCTTAGAGAGAGAGAGAGAGAGAGTGTGTGAGAAAGGAAACAGTAGACAGCAAAGGGATTGTTGATAAGAGGCCAGAGCAGATGACAAGCTCGATAGCTGACAATAGGGGCTGTGAGTGGACGTAATTTGGATGGTTGTACTGAAAGCAACCCATTTCATGGGAGCCCCTGGGATTGTTGGGGTAAATAATAGACAAGAAAGAGGTGTTCTTGGTACAAATTGTTAAACTCAGTGTTTGAGTCCTGAAGGTTATAAGGTCCCCAAGTGGAAGATGGGGTGTTGCTGTCCCAGCTGGCATTGAACCTTTCTGGAGTATTGCAGCAAGATGGAGACAGACATGTTGGCATGGCAACATGGTGATCTGTTGAAGTCGTAGGCAACAGGAAACTCAAGGAGTTAATTCAGTGGTTGCGGAATGGGGTACGTGGCTGGGTCTGAGGCCAGTGGCTTAGATCTTAAGGTGTTTGGGTGAGTTCGACCAAAGGATCTGTTTCTGGGCTGTATGACTCTATGATTCGATAAATTGATAACAAAGCCATCTTTGGTGAGGTAGGGGGAAGTCATTCACACCCAGATATGGTCAATCCAGCATGAAGCCTGTGTACATGTGAAACTTACCACCTGCATTCATTTGTATGGACCTTGAACATGACCCAGAATATCATCAAGAAAAACTTTGAGAAGCTGCACAGCTTCATGTACAAGGATGAATCTACCCTGTTTCAGCAGCTAAAGGAGTAGGTGAACCAACAGAGTCATCAGTTACAGCGATAGATCGATCAGATCCCCAGAGATCTGTTGTCACTGGATGTCAGCATCAAGACAATGGAGGAGAAGATAAGCCAGCAGGACACGTTACCTTCCTATTGGGAAACCGAGCTGCATTCTCTCACCTTTCCGGGGACAGATTCCAGTTGGGGTTGTTAGCGGCCTGCAAACTGTCAGCCAAAATATAAAGACCAGTGGCCCATAGACATCCCCTCTCCATCTCACGACGATGGGGTCTGTTGTTCAGGTTTTCACCCCCCCCAGGGACTGATGGAGAATTGGGGGTTAGTAATCCAGGGTGGCCAGGAAAGAATCCATTCGAGGAGTTCAGGAGGGGTTGATTTAATGGAATGGACCATGTGAGCTGGTTCTGTGCTGTGAATCCTGCACGGTTCTACAGCTGTGTACTCAGTCCAGGGGAATGTGGCTGGCCTCCAGGACTAAGGGCAGCACGCTCGGCCAAGACTGATATTGGCTAATTGCCACGGCTGTGAAACACCACTGGAGCCACTATGTGTGCATTAAACACATCCCAATCTTATCGGTCAGTTCACCGTGCCCTAACTCTGCTGTTCGGTGTGGATTCAGAGGTTACACTTGTCAGGAAACTTTGGCCAGGGTGAGGCAGGTTTTAATTTTGCCCTTTGTCAAAGAGGAGGTGGACAGATGATCAGAAAGTAATCTCCATAAGAGCCACAGTTGAGCTTGGAGGTGAGAGCAGAACCAGAGGCTTTGGATGGTCAGGTGGACATGAATAAATGTAGTTGGAAGAATTTCGGGAATTCTTAGGGAAGGCAGAGAGTGGTAGAAGGTGGAACCTGTCAGTACAAAGAATTGCTGGAGGTGAATGGGTTTGTGGGGACTCTGAACAGAAAGGAGCACTGAAGGATATACTGGTAGGATTGGATGAAGGGAACGAGGAATTGCAGGTGGAGCATTAACAAGAACATGGAGCTGTTCTGCAGCATATCCTGATTCAGTGTTGTACATGCTGTATAACTCAGCTGCAGCTGGAGGCTTGCAAAGTGTCAGAACTGGGATCTGGGGAGCAGTTCGGTCACTGGGTGAGTAAGAGAGCAATGATACAGCGATGGGAGTTCACACCAGGGCAACTAGGAAATTTAAATTCAATTAATGAACTAAATCTGGAATAAAAACTAAAAAACTAGTGTAAGTAGTTATGACCATGAAAACCACATGATTTTTTTAACAAAAAAAAGCACAGTCTGATTAATATCATTTAGAGAAGGAAATCGGTGATTATTGGCTCATTTGGATTGTGTGTGAGACTCTCAATCCACAGCAACACGTATGACTCTCTAACTGCCTTCACCGTGACCCAGCAAAACAATTTGGTGGATGAGTGTCATTTATTGGCCTTCTCGGTTTAAACAGAAAAGAATAGTTTCATTTTAAAAATCTGCCATATTAACTGCAAAAGAAATCAAATTTTGTGTGTTTATATTCTAATCTCTTTCTTGCGTTTGCAGAATCTGAAAGAAACACAGAAAAGGTAATGAATTCTAGTTCAGTACAACCATGTGGTAAAGTGTGTTAGGTTTGTTCCTGTTCAGTTGTGTGGGTTTACTGTTTTAACTCTATGAAGCTAATCTGATTGTAACCATCAATCCACAGTCCCACATACCCTCAATAACCTTTTCACCCCCACACTTAGCAAGAATGTTCACCTCTGTCTCAAACATATTTAAAGACTCAAATGTTGGACACACAGGGCTTGTTTCACTGGAGTTTAGAGGGTGAGGGGTGTATGAATGAATTTTTGGGGATATAGGTAAAGTAGTATTACTTCTGCAATTATAATTACTTATACAAGGTAAATGAACTCACACCAGTGTGTAATTGCTTCAACTAAGAGCTGAGTCAACAAGAATGCAAACTATGTGAAGGAAATATATAATTGTTTTTGTATTAGCTAAAATGTGCATACAAGAATGAAACATGCCTGCAAACAATGGTAGATGTTACAGACAAATAGATAAGGTGCTGTGAGGATGTAGGTTACGCCAGATATGCTTGTACAAGCAGTAGTTGTAAGCATCTGTTTCCCACTTTTACAGAAACACAGGAACAACCCCCAATTAAAAGGTCCTAAGGATCAGTATGGTTGGGGAAAGCACAGATGGAGGGAGTAGATAATGGTGAAGAAAGGATATACCTAACAATGGGCCAGTGGGGTGTGGTCAAACGGCCTCGTGAGGCCAGAAATAAGCATTTTGTCACAGACAAGGCCAGATAAGGCAAGAGATAAACAGGAGTAATGGGGGCCGGTCTTAGAGAAGTGGAAGATGTAAACGGGGAGGAGCAATGGGATAAAAAAAAGGAACCAAATTACATAAATATTGTGTATTGGTTGAATTCTGTGTGTGTGTGTGTGTGTGTGTCCCTGCCTTGTAGACAGTGGACATCGCACCCTCTTGCAAGGGTAAAATAAATGACACTACTGATTCAGATCTTGTCTCGGAATGAAATTATTGAAGTGAGTGAGCTTTATTTCTCACAAATTGTAGTATTTAAGATCCTAAATGGTCATGAAAAGATGGATGTGGAAAGAATGTTTCCCGTTGTGAATGAGCCCAGAACTCGGAGACATTGTTCAAAGGCTTTTTAAGGCGCAAACATCTGCTGATGGTCAAGAGGTTTTGGAAGGCCATGGAGGTGGGATCACTGACTCCTGAAGGGGAAGGTAGGTAGATTCTTGTTCAGCAAGTGAATCAAAGATGGGTAGATGGGTACGCAGAATTCAGAGCATAAACAGATCAGTCATGACCAAATTAAATGATAAGTTAGATCTGAATGTCCCAATGACCACTTCAGTTCCTAATTCGTACGTACGTATGGTCTTTCTGGAAGCTTGCTGTGTGCAAATCGATTACAACAGTCATATAGGAAAGAGTTTGTGTAAGTTGTAAAGTGCTTACCTGCCCAGTGGTCAGGAAAAATATTACATTTTTAAATTCTCAAGTAACATACAATATAACTCAATTTGTCCTGATCTTACATTTTTGAAAGCAACAAGAATGTAAGTATTTTGATCAGAGCTGAAAAGCTAAAGAGAACTTTGTGAAGAAGGCAACAGAAGCCTGGGTCTAACTGGGAATGGGTGAGGATGGCACAAGAGAATTGTGTATAATACATCATGACAGCAGATCTCCTGGTCGGAGGAGCTACAACCAACAGCAGAATATGTAACCCCTCAAGGAATAATAACTCCACTGGAAAAGTGGACAGTCATGGTGAACTAGACGCGTCAAAACAAGAGGTTTCCAATTTTGCCAGGCAGAGTAGTAAGCTTGAGGATTTTTGGGAAGGTTTAATCTGAAAATTTCTCAAAGTAGTTGGAGAGTAAATGAAATGAGTAACCCAGCAAAATAAATAAAAACAGTTGATGAAACCTTGTACAACTCTGTAAAAAGACCATGAGGCACAGCAGCAGAGGTAGGCCATTCAGCCCATCGAGTCCACTGCACCACCATAACCCTTGATGCTCTTATTGAATAACTATCTATCTATCTTGGGCTTGAGTACACTGAACAACCCAGCCTCAACAGTTCTCTGAGGTAAAGAATTCTACAGATTCACAACACTCTGAGAGAAAAAATTCCTCATCTCCCTTAAATGTGTGACTCCTTATTCTGAGATTATGCCCTTTGGTCCTGGATCGTCCTCAAAAGGAAACAACCTCTCCACATCTCCCCTGTCAAGTTCTCTAAGAATCTTGTACATTTCAACATGGCCCTCTCTCATTCTTCTACATCCTAATGAGTGCACACCCAGGATACAAATCCACTCCATTACACACAGTCCCTCCAAACCTGCCTAATGAAGCTTCTCTGGGCTGCCTCCAATGGCAGGATATCTTTCCACAAGATTTCAGCTATGCTCTGACTCGTGCCTTGTATAATTTTAGCAAAACACGTTCCTAATTTTGGACTCCACTCCCTTTGAAATAAAGGCCAATAATCCAGGCACGAGAGATTGACAAAAGTAAAGTTGAGAATAGGAGTCAATGGACCCGAAACACTAACTTTGCTTTCTCTCCCCAGACACTGTCTCAGAGCTCATGAGTTTTTCCAGCATTTGGGCATCAGGAAATGGCAAACACCACAAACAAATATTTTTTACTTGCCTTCAAAATGCAATAAATTATTTTACAAGTGAGAGTCTCAGAGTGAAGAACTTTAAGTTCGACTGGAAAACATAAATTACTCGCAATGATGATGGGAATAAAAACTGACAACCTGGATCTGGTGGATACAGACCCTCGGGTTTCATAATGTAACTTACCAACAACTCTACGGCTGAACAATCTTTCACAAAAACACAATGTTCATTCTCTCTTTGTAGGAAAGTGGAAAGGACTAATAGAGTCATAGATTCATAGAGATGTACAGCATGGAAACAGACCCTTCAGTCCACCCCGTCCATGCCGACCAGATATCCCAACCCAATCTAGTCCCACCTGCCAGCACCTGGCCCATATCCCTCCAAACCCTTCCTATCCATATACCCATCCAGATGCCTTTTAAATATTGCAATTGTACCAGCCTCTACCACATCCTCTGGCATCTCATTCCATACTCGTACCACCCTCTGTGTGAAAACGTTGCTCCTTAGGTTTTTTTTATATCTTTCCCCTTTCACCTTAAACCTATGCCCTCTAGTTCTGGACTCCCCATCCCAGGGAAAAGAGTTTATCTATTTACCTATCCATACACCTCATGATTTTATAAACCTCGACAAGGTCACCCCTCAGCCTCCGACACTCCAGGGAAAACAGCCCCAGCCCATTCAACCTCTTCCTATAGCTCAGATCCTCCAACCCTACCAATATCCTTGTAAATCTTTTCTGAGCCCTTTCAAGTTTCACAACATCTTTCCAATAGGAAGGAGACCAGATTAGCACCCAATATTCCAAAACTGGCCTAACCAATGTCCTGTACAGCCACAACATGACCTCCCAACTCCTGTACTCAATACTCTGACCAATAAAGGAAAGCATACCAAATGCTTTCTTCACTATCCTGCGACTCCACTTTCAAGGAACTGTGAACCTGCACTCCAAGGTCTCTTTGTTCAGCAACACTCCCTAGGACCTTACCATTAAGTGTACAAGTCCAGAGACAGTATATTCCTGTTAGGGTGAAAGGAAAGTCTGATAGGTATAGGGAATGCTGGATGACTAAAATTGAGGGTTTGGTTAAGAAAAAGAAGGAAGCATATGACAGTATAGGCAAATATATTCTACATAGATGAGTATAAAGGCAGTAGAACTATACTTCAGAGGGAAATCAGGAGGTCAAAAAGGGGACATGAGATAGAGTTTAGGAGAATCGAAAGGTTTTTACAAATACATCAAGGACAAAAGGATGACTAGGGAGAGATTAGGGCCCCTCAAAGAGCAGCAAGGCAGCCTTTGTGTGGAACCACAGGAGATGGTTCATCAGTATTTAGTGTGGAAAAGGACATGGAAGGTATAGAATGTCAGGAAATAGATGGTGATATTCTTGAAAAATGTCCATATTACAGAGAAGGAAGTGCTGGATGCCTTGAAACACATAGAAGTGGGTAATCCCCAGGACCTGATCAGGTGTACCCGAGAACTCTGTGGGAAGCTAGAGAAGTGATTGCTGGGCCTCTTGCTGAGATATTTGTATCATCAATAGTCACAGGTGAGGTGCCAGAAGACTGGAGGTTGGCAAATAATGGTGCCACTGTTTAAGAAGGGTGGTAAGGACATGCCAGGGAACTAAAGACCAGTGAGCCTGACCTCGGTGGTGGGCAAGTTGTTGGGGGGAATCCTGAGGGACAGGATGTACATGTATTTGGAAAGGCAAGGACTAATTAGGGATAGTCAACATGGCCTTGTGTGTGGGAAATCATGTCTCACAAACTTGATTGAGTTTTTTTAAAGTAACAAAGACGATTGATGAGGGCAGAGCAGTAGGTGTGATCTATATGGACTTCAGTAAGGTGTTCAACAAGGTTCCCTATGGAAGACTGGTTAGCAAGCTTAGATCTCATGGAATACAGGGAGAACTAGCCATTTGGATACAGAACTGGCTCAAAGGTAGAAGACAGAGGGTGGTGGTGGAGGGTTGTTTTTCAGACTAGAGGTCTGTGACCAGTGGAGTGTCACAAGGATCCTCTACTTTTTGTCATTTACGTAAATGATTTGGATGTGAGCATAAGACGAACAGTTAGTAAGTTTGCAGATGACACCAAAATTGGAGGTGTAGTGGACAGCGAAGAAGGTGACCTCAGATTACAACAGGATCTTGACCAGATAGGCCAATGGGCTGAGAAGTGGCAGATGGAGTTTAATTCAGATAAAGAAGAAGTGCTGCATTTTGGGAAAGCAAATGTTAGGAAGACTTACACACTTAATGATAAGGTCCTAGGGAGTGTTGCTGAACAAAGAGACCTTGGAGTGCAGGTTCATAGCTCCTTGAAAGTGGAGTCGCAGGTAAATAGGATAGTGAAGAAAGCGTTTGGTATGCTTTCTTTTATTGGTCAGAGTATTGAGTACAGGAGTTGGGAGGTCATGTTGCAGCTGTACAGGACATTGGTTAGGCCACTGTTGGAATATTGTGTGCAATTCTGGTCTCCTTCCTATTGGAAAGATGTTGTGAAACTTGAAAGGGTTCAGAGAAGATTTACAAGGATGTTGCCAGGGTTGGAGGATTTGAGCTATAGGGAGAGGCTGAACTGGCTGGGGCTGTTTTCCCTGGAGCGAGGGAGGCTGAGGGGTGACTTATAGAGGTTTACAAATTAATGAGGGGCATGGATAGGATAGATCGACAAAATCTTTTCCCTGGGGTTTGGGAATCCAGAACTAGAGGACATACGTTTAGGGTGAGAGGGGAAAGATATAAAAGAGACCTAAGGGGCAACTTTTTCACACAGAGGGTGGGGGAGGCTGGTATAATTGCACAATTTAAGTGGCATTTTGATGGGTATATGAATAGGGAGGGTTTGGAGGGATATGGCACGGGTGCTGGCAGGTGGGACTAGATTGGGTTGGGAAATCTGGTCGGCATGGACGGGTTGGACCAAAGGGTCTGTTCCCATGCTGTACATTTCTGTTACTCAATGTAAATGCATTGAGGGTTTGATTCGGCTGGGGCTGTGAAGTTGTTTGTCCTGCCCCCACTTTGGGATAATCCGTTGCTGGGCAGTGGAGAGTTGAGGGGAATGGAGACTGCCTGGTGCTGTTGGAACTGCACTCCAACAAGAGCAATTTGCCCTTCAGCAGTAGCTGAATAGGGAGTGCCTTTGCCTCAGTCTCAGGAGCTGTGGGTTCCATCTGTAATTCTAGAGCCTTGAGCATGAGCTCAGCTGGCTCTCCCGGTCCCATTCTGAGGGAGTGCTGCCATGTTGGAGGCATCACCTTTCAGGGTGAACTGAAGCTATGGCTTGGTCTACTCTATTGGCCAGGCAGTGGGGGAGGGGGGACGCGAAATAATCTGAGATCTCCTGGGTGTGCTGGTAACTGTAGCGTTGCTGTTTTTGGGAGTTTGCTGTGTACACATTAGCTGCAACTTTTCCTACACCGTACAACGCCTCAAAGGATCATCGAATGGTTGCAGCACAGAAGGGAGATCGTTCAGCCCATCCTTCAAGGACATCTCGCCTAATGTCACACCCCTACCGTTAACCCTGAGCCCAACAATCTTTCCCTTTGCAGATAGTGATCACATTCTCTTTCAAGAGCTTTGTTTGAACCTGGTTTCATTGTATGTTCAGACCGGGCATTGCAAACACTGAACCTTTTGATGTGCAAATCCAATTTTCCTTCATATCCCCTTTGCTTCATTGGCCGATTGGGGTGCAATGAGGAAAGCATTCCATTGGCTGAAAAGGCAGTTTGCTTTGTCCTAAAGTTCTGATAGGTGCTATATAAATGCAGGAAAAGGCATTACAGAGCAGTCTAATTTTTCTCTAAAGATATATAACTGACAGTAGAGAAACAATTCTTTTTTTTAATTCATGTTTGTCTTAAATTGTTCTAATGTTGAGTAATCTTTACAGTACTGTCAAATCTAACCCTCAACCCTGCCACTGCCTGTTCCCAGCTCTCTCTCTGTGGCCCAACCAGAGTAAGGTACAATGGGAAGCTGAAGGTGGTTCCTGACAACCCAGAGAGGTTCAACGTCGTGCCCTTCATCCTGGGCTCCGATGGCTTCACGTCAGGAAGGCACCACTGGCAGGTTGACGTGGGGGATGGCAAAGACTGGAACCTGGGTGTCGCCAAGGAGTCCATCAACCGCAATGGGAGCTGCGTCAGTCTCCCAAGCATGACTACTGGACCATATGCAGGGAGAATGACAGCTTTGGGGCTTTCCTATATCATCCGAAGGTGATCGATGTGAGAGGTAACCCCACCCACATTGGGATCTACCTGGGCTACGATGGAGGAAGAGTTTCCTTTTATGATGAGTTCTCTTTTCCCATCTGTTCACTTTCCACGCCAACTCCAGTCAGAAAGTGTATCCTTTCTTTTCCCCAGGCTTGAAGGTGACCAAGAGCAATCACGGTGTGCTGAGAATCCAGCACCTGGACTTGTGTGGGGGGGGAGGGGGAGGGAGGGCCTGCAGCTTCTCAGTTGCCGATTTGATATTGTTCATCCCATTGCACTCCCCCCCCCCCCCCCCAGTCACCATTACCAAACACTGTCAGGGCTTGCTTCCCAGAAACCCCTGCTAAAGTGTCAATGCTGCCTGTGGAGGGAGGTGGGGGGGAGGTCCTGGAAATGTCCAGTGACCTTACCTAAAGGGGAATCTCGTTGCAGTTCCAGGGAGAATATATGCAAACTGTTTTTTTTATTTCAAAAATATACTTTATTCATAAAATATTTGGATGATCTGTACAATTGGTCATGTCTTACATACGTAAACATTCAATTTCTTTGCATATAGAGATTAGAATTAATCATTCCTATATACAGGTCTGTACATTTACCATCCATATATTTAGCTGAGGCTTCAGCGGAGCCCACTTACTGCATGGGCCCCCTGTTCTTCTTCAGGCAGGCAGATGTTACACGGTGGTCTTTCCCCACCGCACCTTGGCGGCAGCTGCCCCAAGCTTCAGTGCGTCCCTCAACACGTAGTCCTGGACCTTGGAGTGTGCCAGTCCACAACACTCAGTCAGGGTCAGCTCCTTCAGCTGGAAGATCAACAGGTTTCGGACAGACCAAAGAGTGTCTTTCACCGAGTTGTTGATCCTCCAGATACAGTTGGTGTTGGTCTTGGTGTGCGTCCCAGTGAATAGGCCATAGAGCATAGAGTCTCGCGTCACGGCGCTGCTCGGGACGAACCCCAACAAACATCACTGCATTCGTCTCCAGACTTCCTTTGTGTAGGCACATTCCAGAAGGAGGTGTGTGACAGTCTCGTCCCCCTCGCAGCCGGGTCGAGGGCAGCGTGCGGTGCGGCAGAGAGTCCGGGCGTGCATAAAGGATCTCACAGGCAGAGCCCTTCTCACCACCAGCCAAGCCATGTCTTGGTGCTTGTTGGAAAGTTCTGGCGATGAGGCATTCTGCCAAATGACTTTGAAAGTCTGCTCAGGGAACTGCTCAACAGGATCTGCCCTCTCCTTTTCCAGAAGGGTCTCAAGGACACTACGTGCTGACCACTTCCTGATGGACTTGTGGTCGAAGGTGTTTTTCTTCATAAATTCCTCCACGAAGGACAGGAGGTACGGAACGGTCCAACTACTCGGAGCGTTCCACGGCATCGAGGCCAGGCCCATCCATCGCGACACCGGGGACAGGTAGAACCTTAGTACATAGTGACGCTTGGTGTTCTGCGTACCAGGGATCCACGCACAGCTTGATGCAGCCACACACAAAGGTGGCCATCAGGGTGAGGGTGGCGTTGGCTGTGTTTCTTCCCCCGTTGCCCAGAGCTTTATACAACGAGTCCCTTCGGACCCGATCCATCTTTGATCTCCATATAAAATGGAAGATGGCCCGGGTGACTGCGACGGCACAGGTTCTGGGAATAGGCCAGACCTGTGCCACATATAACAACACTGACAGTGCCTCATACCTGATGACCAGGTTTTTACCCACGATGGAGAGCAACCATAGCTTCCATCTGGCCAGTTTCTGCCTCACTTTGCTGATACACTCCCCCCAAGACTTGGCGCACGCCCCAGCCCCCCCGAACCTACCTAGCACCTTCAGGTGGTTGGTCCTGATGGAGAAGGGGACGGAGGAATGGTCGGCCCAGTTCCCAAAGAGCATGGCCTCACTCTTGCCTCGGTTCACCTTGGCCCCCGAGGCCCGTTTGAACTGGTCACATATGCGTCTGTGCAAGGACAGTGGATCCGAGCAGAAAACGGCAACATCGTCCATGTACAGGGAGGCCTTAACCTGCAGGCACCCGCTGCCAGGAATAGCCATCCCTCTCAAGCTTGCATCCTTCCTGATGGACTCGGCAAATGTCTCTGCAGCACACAACCAAGACTCTGTCGGCAGAACAGGTGGTGTTTCATTTTTCAGGAGAGAAAGTTTCTAACAAAATGCCACTAGGGTCATGGAAGGTGAGAGGCCTGGTTGGTTGGGGTGTACTGGGAAATAACATATTTCCTTTTCTCTTGACAATGAAACTGCAACCAATTTAAACCCCTCCCAGTTCCCCTCCCCCCTCTCTGTTCCAAACAATATGGAGGGGCAGACCAGACCAGGCCTCTAGGCTCACAAAACTAATCCAATGACATTGTGTTTTACAACAACAAAGCTGACCATTTGAACCTTCTGGTCTTTGCCAAGGCTAATGCTCAGCACACACTTTTGTTTCTCATTCCGTTGGTGTATTCTTATATCCTTCCAGTCATTTGCCCCGATCTCTTTCCCCTTAAATACTTCTATTATTCACATCATTGACACGTCCCACATTCTCATTGCACCTTTTAGACCCTCCTTGTCAGTGTCACCGAGGGAATACAGTTGTCCAGTTGTGGCAAAACGTATCCGCTGAATTATTTTATGAATGGAGATATAGACAAATCAACAGCATTAGAAGTCTGTTCTGTGTAAGAGCTCACTGGCAAGGCCATTTTATACAATTCCTCCATTATTTACAGTGTGTCTGGTTACTCCAGTTCCTCACAATGCGTGGTAGCCAGTATAAATGTGGTAGCACCATTCTTTGTAACAGGAACACTCCTCCTGTGTCACTTATTCAGTTGTTCCCAGCCTCTGTCCGACCTACAGCTTTCTTTAAACTGCCAGCGATGCTCACTCAGCACATCCTGTAATCTCCATTCACTCAGAGACACCGAAGAGTTTAAGTACACAGAGGATAATTGAACATTAATGTGATGGTATTTACTTGGTGGCTGTTGCTTGTGTTCAGTGCGCCCTGACTAGCTATGATATGGAGGATGGGTACAGCCCAACATAAAGGGAGCCCTCAACATGGTCTCACTGGCAGCTTTCAAACTGTTGCTGTCAATGATCAATGTTTAGTGTTTTGTGGACAACATAAGCTAACTGCAAATTTAAAAGTGAACAACTGGACCAGTGGTGGCTGTATATCCTTAGATTAGCTTTCCCATGCTGTACAGGCTATCAGAATACCAGGCAGTTTGTGAAAATGCTTCCTGTTAGGGTATTGGTATGTGGCCTGGTCCTCAAATTAACAGACTGGTTTGATTTTGAATTATTGCTGGTTCTTGTTGCATTAATGGTGCAGTTTGTTGGTGCATTAATCATATTACAGGTCACCCCTTCGCTTGTTATTCAGCTGCTGACACTTTACTCCCACCATCTGACAGTTTTGATCACCTGCAAAGACTTGTTATTCAGCCTGTCCATGTTCCACTCACAGCATTTGTATGATCTTTTGATATGTAATCTTAATTACCTGGAATTATCTTGAAATGATCTCTCTGTCTATACTTCCTGTGCCTGTGCGCTTCCCTGCACTTCACCTGACAAAGGAGCAGTGCCCTGAAAGCTTGTGATTTTAAATAAACCTGTTGGACTATAAATTAGTGTTGTGTGACTTCTGACTCAGAACAAGGAGTGAACCCCAACTGAGTGTTGCAGACTGGCACATTCCAAGGTCCAGGACTATGTGCTGAGGGATGCACTAAAGCTTGGGGCAGCTGCTGCCAAGGGGCAGTGGGGAAAGACCACTGTCTGAGATCTTTCTGCTGAAGGTAAATAGGGGTCCGTTCAGTTATAGGACCCTCACAGTGTCTCAAATATGTCAATGTGGTCTTTCACAGGGAAGAAAAGTCTTTGGTTTGTTTGTTGGGTAGAGTCAAACTCTAATGTTTGTTTGTTTCTTCATATGCTCCTGCACAGAACAGATGAGAAACAAAAAACAACTGCAGATTATGAAATCATGAGGGGCATGAATAGGGTAAATAGACAAAGTATTTTCCCTGGGGTGGGGGAGCTGGAGCAAGCCAGGCAGCACCAGGAGGTGGGGAAGTCAACTGTACAGATCAGAGCTGCTTCAGTGACTATGTATTAGATGCATTTTGTGAATAAAGAGTATGTTTGAAATAAAAAGAATTGTTGCCTGCAGGACGTCCTCAGTGGAAGCTATTTGAAGTCACAATCAGGAGTATCAGGTCGACCTCTGTCTGGTCAGCATAGAAGAGTCTGTTTCTGTGCTGTATATATCTCTGACTCTACAACTGTAGTGATTATGTATGTTTTCTTTTGTATGTGAATGGCATATGAATGGCAGATAAAGAGACAAGGTCTTTTCCCTGGGATGGGAGAACCGGAAGCATAGGTTGAAGGTGAGAGGAGAAAGATTTGAAAGGGACCTAAGGGGCAGTTTTCTCACGCAGTGAATGGTGAGTGCATGGAATGAGTTACCAGAGGAAATGGTAGAGGCTTGGACAATGACAACATTTAAAAGGCATCTGGATGGGTTTATGAATAGGACGGGTTTAGAGGGATATGGGCCAAATACTGGCAAACGGGACTCGATTAATTTAGGATGTCTGGTTAGCATGGACCAGTGGGACTGAAGGTCCTGTTTCAATGCTGTACCTCTTTATGATTCATAGAGTCATAGAGATGTACATCACGGAAACAGACCCTTCAGTCCAACCCGTCCATGCCGACCAGATATCCCAACCCAATCTAGTCCCACCTGCCAGCACCCGGCCCATATCCCTCCAAACCCTTCCTATTCATATACCCATCCAAATGCCTCTTAAATGTTGCAATTGTACCAGCCTCCACCACTTCCTCTGGCAGTTCATTCCATACACATACCACCATCTGTGTGGAAAAGTTGCCCCTTCGGTCTCTTTTATATCTTTCCCCTCTCACCCTAAACCTAGTTCTAGACTCCCCCACCCCAGGGAAAATACTTTGTCTATTTACCCTATCTATGCCCTTCATGATTTCATAAACCTATATAAGGTCACCCCTCAACCTCCGACCCTCCAAGATAAAATAGCCCCAGCCCATTCAACCTCTCCCTTAAGCTCATATCCTCCAACCCTGGCAACATTCTTGTAAATCTTTTCTGAACCCTTTCAAGTTTCATAACATCATTCCGATAGGAAGGAGACCAGAATTGCACACAATATTCCAACAGTGGCCTAACCAATGTCCTGTACAGCCGCAACATGACCTCCTAACTCCTGTATTCAATACTCTGACCAATAAAGGAAGGCATACAAAAGGCCTTCTTCACTATCCTATCTACCTGCGACTCCACTTTCAAGGAGTTATGAACCTGCACTCCAAGGACTCTTTAGATTAGATTAGATTACTTACAGTGTGGAAACAGGCCCTTCGGCCCAACAAGTCCACACCGACCCTCCAAAGAGCAACCCACCCAGACCCATTCCCCTACCCCTAACACTACGGGCAATTTAGCATGGCCAATTCACCTAAACTGCACATTTTTGGACTGTGGGAGGAAGCCAGAGCACCCGAAGGAAACCCACGCAGGCACGGGGAGAATGTTCAAACTCCACACAGACAGTCGCCTGAGGCAAGGCCTGAACCCGGGTCCCTGGCTCTGTGAGTCACAAGTGCTAACCACTGAACCACCATGCTGCTCTTTGTTCAGCAATACTCCCCAGGATCTTACTATTAAGTGAATATGTCCCGCTAATATTTGCTTTCCCAAAATGCAGCACTTCGCATTTATCTGAATTAAACTCCATCTGCCACTTCTCAGCCCATTGGCCCATCTGGTCCAGATCCTGTTGTAATCTGAGGTAACCCTCTTCACTATCCACTACACCTCCAATTTTGGTGTAATCTGCAAACTTACTAACTGTACCTCTTATGCTCGTATCCAAATCATTTATGTAAATGACAAAAAGTAGAGGGCCCAGCACCGATCCTTGTGGCACTCCACTGGTCACAGGCCTCCAGTCTGAAAAATAACCCTCCATCACCACCTTCTACCTTTGAGCCAGATCTGTATCCAAATGGCTAGTTCTCCCTGTATTCCATGAGATCTAACCTTGCTAATCAGTCTCCCATGGGAAACCTTATCAAATGCCTAACTGAATCCATATAAATCACATCTACTGCTCTGCCCTCATCAATCTTCTTTGTTCCTTCTTCAAAAAACTCAATCAAGTTTATGAGACATGATTTCCCACGCACAAAGCCATGTTGACTATCCCTAATTAGTCCTTGCCTTTCCAAATACATGTACATCCTGTCCCTCAGGATTCCCCCCAACAACTTGCCCACCACTGAGCTCAGGATCACCGGTCGATAAATAAATAAAGATATTCGTTGTCGGAAGGACATCCCCAGCGGAAACTACTTCAGGAACACCATCTGAACCCTAGAAACGTTTACTTTTCAGAGAATTTACAAATTGATCGCTGATCCTTGGAATCTTTTCAAACACACGGTACAGCACCGCCAATGTCTGGCAAGAGACAGACTGCGGCCCAATGCCATTCAGTGACGATTAAATCCACCAGATGGCGGTGTCACACGATCAAACCCCTTGGTGTGGGGCGAGCGAGAAATCTGAAATAAAATCAGAGAATCAGTAAGTCAGGCAACAGCTGTGGAGAGAGAGCTGGAGTTAAATACTGGGAATTCTGGAAATCCTGGGACAGCGTGGGTTTTATTCTCCCCTCACCAAAAATACAAGGAGTCCAATCGAATATGCTATGAAAATGCTGCTTCAGTGTTTGGATATCCCCCTCAGGATTTCATGTTCCGGGTGCAGAGTGAGAAATGAAAACTCAGAGAAATCTGGGAAACAGGTGAAGAGATGGAGTATGGGACTGTGGAGTATTGACTGAAGCAGGGAGTAAATGAAGGAAGGAGAGATACAAGAGATTTAATGAATTTTTTTTATTTTCACCATCTGACATTTATACTTGGAAATGCTGTATTTACATTTCGGTTGTGATTTTACAAAATATAATCTCAAAATTCAACAACATATTTTACAACAACCTGTTGTCAATGGGGGTGTCTGACGCCAATCGCTGACCCAGGATGGCGTTGCAATGTTAGGTAGGTCACGAGGCTCCGCCCCCTTCATGACAGATTCTCAGAAACTGGCCTTTATTCCAAATCCCAAAGAAAGGATAAAGTTTCTCAGTGAATTTATTCCCAGTGAAGGTGCGTAGATGGGACTTGGTGTCCGCATCGTAAAATGAAACTGTCCCAGATTCATAACTGAGACAAACTCCCACCTTCCTGAGTATCTGATATGCACAGAGAGAGGATGGCAAGTTTATATAACAATTATCCCAATCCCGCCCCACGATCCAGAATCCATTCCCCGGGATCAGACTGATGCATGTCTTCCTCTCCACAGACTCTGAGGCTACTCCTAGACTCCAGCCCGTAGCCCCCGGCACCTCCACCTCCCAGTAATGTCTCCCCGATGTGAATCCCTCTGATCCCAGGGCACAAGCCCAGTATGTAAATCTCTTCTTGGTGTAAGGGAGACTCCTCTGGCTCCCAGTCCGTCTCAACCTCATCAGATCCTCAGACACCTCGAAATAGGGACTCGCTGTTTCCACATCCACGGTCACAGAGACTGGTAGGAAAAAAAGAGGTTTAGAGACAAGAGTGTGTGTGTGTTCATGTGTTACAGTGGGGAGTAATGTGAGAGTGTGGGGAAGATGTGTGCAGGTTGGTTGGGGGAGGTAAGATGAGTATGTGGGTGGGGTTGTATGTGTTTCTATGTGGAGTGAGCATGTGTGTGTTGGGGAGAACGTGTATATGGGGGGGCACTGTGTGAGAGTGTGGGGCAAGTGTGTGTTTATGTGTGTGTGAGAGAGAGAGAGAGAAGGGAATGTGTGTCTGTGGGGGAGACATGCAGGTGTGGGAGTGTGGGAAATTTGTGTGTATGAGATGGGAGGGAATGTGTGTGTGGGGGGGACGTGGATGTTTGGGTGAGGGGATATATGCATGGGTGTATGTGTGGAGGTGGGGATGTATGTGTGTGGACAGGATATGTATGTATGTGTGTGTAGGTGGATGTGTGGTAAATGTGTGTGGATGAGGATGTGAGTGTGTATGGGGTGTGTATGTGGATGAGGATGTGAGTGTGGGTGGGGTGTGTGTGTGGATGAGGATGTGAGTGTGTATGGGGTGTGTGTGTGGATGAGGATGTGAGTGTGGGTAGGGTGTGTGTGTGGATGAGGATGTGAGTGTGGGTGGGGTGTGTGTGTGGATGAGGACGTGAGTGTGGGTGGGGTAGATAGGTGGGGGGTGGATGTGTGATAAGGGTGAGGATGTGAGTGTGGGTGATGTGTGTGTGTTGGGGGGATGGATGTGTGGTAATTGTGTGTGAGTGGGGATGTGAGTGTGAGTGGGTGCAGATGTGAGTGTGTGAAGGAGTGGGACATTGTGCATTGAGCACAGGAATATGGGTCAGCTCCATATTGTGAAGTGCAGTTTGAGGTGGATTAATGTGGATATTGAGAGCTGCAAATGTAAAAAAATGGAAAATAATTTATTCAAAATCACATATCCAAACATTTCTAACTTCACTGCCTTTGTTATTCCAACCTTTTTCAAGCTTTTTCTGAGTTTACACCCAATGGAATATTGCTCCAGCTGTCTCAGTGAGAATAGGCTCATCCCAACATCCACAATTTCAACGAGCCAACACACACTGCAGCACGGAGGAACTACGCAGAGCAGTGGAAAATCACCTATACTGTGTGTTCAAAAAGAATGGGTACCCAATGAACACAGTCTGCCGATTTCTTAGTAACAAACCCAAACAAGCAGACAGAACACATCCAGAAACCGTAGCCACTCTCCCCTACATCAAAGACATCTCAGAAATGACTGCCAGACTACTCAGATCCCTTGGCATCATGGTATCCCACAAACCCACCAACACACTAAAACAGCAGCTAATGAACTTGAAAGACCCTTTCCAGACAACCAGCAAAACTAATGTCATTTACAAAATACCGTGCAAGGACTGTAACAAAGACTACATTGGACAAACAGGCAGAAAACTAGCCACTCTCTTACTAGTATCTTAACATACGGATGAGGAAGGACACCACTTCGACTGGGACAATACATCCACCCTAGGACAAGCCAAACAGAGACACGCATGAGAATTCATAGAAGTGTGGCATTCCAACCGGAACTCTATCAACAAACACATCAAGTTCGACCCCATCTACCACCCCCTGAGAAAAGAAACAGGAAGTGACTTCACCACAGGGAATCACATCACCAACCCAAAGAAACATATAAATGGAAAGCAGGAATTTTCAGCAGTGCTTCACCTGAGGCCTACTGAAGATGTTACCTAGTAGGGTAACGAAAATGAACCTTCCAACTCAGTGAGCAAACCTACATCCAAAACCTCAACCTGAGCTACAAATCTTCTCAAAACTCGCAAACAGGCTCCTGTTTGTCTGACTCTCACTATCATTCATTATTTTCCAATATCATGGTGGAGTGAAATGTGTTTTCACAATATTGAAACTGGAAATGCTGAATCTGATCTCAAAATACCAATTAAATCTCCTAAAATCCAATGCCATGGAAAGCAATTCAGCTGGTACTGGGTAGACTGAAGTCAGGGCCATTGGGAAAGTGCTTTATTGAAACAGTGGAGACAGGTCAGAGAATGCTCACTCGATTGGTTTCTGGGATGAAGCAGTTCCCTTGTGATGAAAGGTTTCAGGCTGTGACTGTACTCATTGGAGTTTAGAGGAATGAGAGGTTCTTATTAATATGTATAAGATGATGATGGTGTTGACAGAGCAGACATTGAGAGGCTGTTTCCCATCGTGGGGGAACATGGAACCAGGGACAGAGTTTCAAAGTAAGGGCCCTGCCAATTAACAGGGAGATGAAAAGGGATTTTGTGTCTTGGGATCATTAATCTTTGGAATTCTCTCCCCCCCCCCCTCGAGAGCAGTAGAGGCCAGTTCATTGAATAGACTCGAAGCTGAGTTAAACAGGTTTTTGGTCAATGAGGGAGTCGAAGATTGTGGGAGTCAGGCAGGAAAATGGAGTTATGGTCACAATCAGATCAGCCACCATCTTTATGAATGACAGAGAAAGCTCTAGGGGTCACTCCTGCTCCTGTTTCTGATGTACAATGTTCACATGGGATTTTCACACGGACATTGTTTTAAGTTGGAGAAAGTGAGGACTGCAGGTGCTGGAGAGTCAGAGTTGAGAAGTGTGGTGCTGGAAAAGCACAGCAGGTCAGGCAGCATCCGAGGAGCAGGAGAATCGATATTTTGGGCACAAATCCTTCATCAGGCACCAACACATCCAGCAGAACACTTTTTAACATTGTTTTAAGTTGTCAGCTTTTGGGTTTATCACCTACCCGTGTGTTAAAAATAAGATCTTACTTTCACACACACACAAACTCCCTTTTACCCTGGAAACTGAAAAAGTAAATAAACTGAAGAACGTTCTGTGATATAAAGCTTAAATAATTCCCTAGAAAGAATTCACGGCCGTTTTTAAATCCAGATACATGGATGTGTGTGTGAGGATGCATGCGTCACTGCGTTTGTTGGGGAATGTGTGTGGGTGAGGTGTCTGTGGTGTAGATATGTGAGAGGAAGGGGTGTGTGGTGAAGAACTTTGTTACAGAATGTGTGTGTGTGTGTGTGTGTGTGTGTGTGTGTGTGTGTGTGTGTGTGTAGGGGGTGATTTGTGTGTGATGGGTGTTTCTGTGTATTTGGGACTGGGTATGTGTGTGTGGAAAGAATTGAATCAAATAGATGGAGAGAGAGAGTGAGAAAAGATGGGGAAGCAGACAAAAGGATAATCCATGAGGGGGATACAAACGGGAAATGGGAACAAGTGAAAATGGATTGCTCCCACAGGAGGTGGAAAAATTGCCCGTTTCCTTCCTCCATCCTCACTATCCAAAGTCAAAGACACACCTTCCACGTGAAGCAGTGACTCACTTTCACTTCACTGAATCCAGTCTATTGTATTCACAGCTCACAATGCAGTCTCCTTTACATTTGGGAGATGAAACGCAGACGGGGGTTGACTGCTTTGCTGAACATTCTGCTCTGTCAGTAAAAATGACCCTGTGTTTCCAGTTACTTGCCACTTCACTCTCTGCTTCCGTGTCAACATTTCAGTCTCAGGCGTGCTGCAGTGCTCCAGTGATGCCAGTCACAAGCTGGTGGAACAACACCTCATCTTCCCCCTCAGTATCTTACAGCCCACAGGGCTCAGCAATGAGTCAACAATTTCAGAGCATGAATACCTTCCTCCATGTTTGTTCCCCACCCCCACACCACGAGGTCCTGTTCTATATTGGTTGTTGTAATGATACAATGGCTTTAAGAGGTGTATTTTGTTTTGGTTTATTTCTATGAAGAAAGGTTTTGACATAGGTTCTGAGCAGCCTCCTAAGCCTATAAAGTAAACAGCTTGTGAGGCCTTGAATCTTTTACTTATCATTAGAACAATAGAAGCAGCCTGAATGGGTGAGGTTAACCAAGATTTTCAGTTTTAGCTTTCACCAGTTGCTGGGGTCTTGAAGCTAGATGTGAAAGCTCTTATTCTTCTCTTCATTACAGCAAAAAGCTGGGGTTCTCTTCCTGCTGCTAGAATTACATGTGAGACAATCTGTCTTACTGAATTTGCCTTTACTAAGGGTGTGTTTATGGGATGTTACTGTATTAGAACAGTTAAATAGTAGTAGTTAATAGTGGAAAAGTTAATTATATATACGTGATTTTGTTAAGTACTCAAGAGTTACAGTGAGGCCAATTGTTCTCTTTCATTTAGCTTTTGCCTGTATTTTAATTATAGTGTATGAATAAAGTGTGTTTTGTTCCAAGCCTGGTAGTATGACAATCGAATTGCATCCGGAATACAACGCCTTACCTTTAATTAAGAAAACATTAGGGTCTGGACTACCTTCTTAAAATATTGGAGAGGGTTTGGTCTGCTCCATAGCAGTTGTTCCCAACAAAGCCAATCCACTTTCAATGATTCATATTTCCCTTTAGCACCCATTCAGCCTTTATCTCCCTCTCGGCTTAGCTTCAGGAATCCCGTCGTCTGTTTCTCCTTTCTCTCTCTCTCTCTCTGTGTACCATTTCCATCAATTTGACTCACTTGTTCCCCTTTCCATGAGCCACAACCTATCCCGACCATCAGAGAAAATACCACCATTTCCCAGCTGCTGTCAGTTCTGAGCAAGGGACACTGGACCCAAGATAGGAACTCTGCTCAGTTTCTCCACCACTTTCTGTTTTTGATTCCTGAGAGAGTGGGGCTGAGGAAATTATAATTCAGAATCAGGAAATGGAAAATGAGCTCAATTAATACATTGCATCAGCCTTCACAGACAAAGCTACAAATCGGATTCCAAAAACTATTAAATATTCAAGGAGCAAAAGGAGGAGTGGAGATAACCTTAGTGACTATTCTGAGACAAGAAAAGCAGGGAAAACAATAGGGATGAAGACCAAGAGATCCCCCTGGACCTGATGGGATGCATCCCAGATATTAATGGAAATAGCTACACAGATGGTTGATGCAGAGGCAGTTTCCAGGAATCCTTACATTCTGGAAAATCCCAGAGTATTGGAAAACTGACAATATGACAGCTTTATCTGAAATGCAAAGGAAGTAAGACAGGTGGGGGCAATCCAAGATGGCGGCGATCTTGGAAGATCGCATTGCAGAGTCCCACATCACAGCACAAGCAGGACAAACTTTCAACCCGCTCAATCCAGACCATCATGATATCCTGGGACTCCAGAAAGATCGTGGAGTCCCATGAAACTTTTAAAAGTTAACTTATCTGCCGTCCAGAGATGCCAAAAAGGAAGGAGTGTCCGAGGCTGGGCCTTCGGCTCGGTCTGCAAGATCTTCGGATTCTATCACTTTCCAGGACCTGGTGAATGAGCTCACGAAATTTCCCAAGATCTTGGGGAAACAGATAGAATAGGAGCTGGCTCCAAACTCTCTCATGCTGCAGAAGCATGAGCAGCAGCTGGGAGACCTGAAAAAGAGGATGGATGAGGTGGAGCACAGGGTCACAGTGGTGGAAGCTGATGCCAGTTCATCCAAGGATAGGATCCAAGCCCTGGAGATGCAGGTCCGTGATTTTCACCACCAAGTAGATGATCTTGAGAACAGGAGCAGGAGAAAAGACATTCGGATCATCGGTCTGCCTGGGAGTAAGGAAAGTGAGTGGCCTGTGGAATTTACTGAGGACTTGCTGCTGAACCTCAACTTAGAGGCTGGCATGACAGCATCGAAGATCGAGAGGCCTCAACGCATCACAGAGCAGAGATCGGGTCTGGGTCAACATCCTCGTCCTCTCCTGGTGCAGTTCCATCACTATCAGGATAAGGGGAGAATCATGGAAGCTTCCAGAGTCCAGGGGAAGGATCCAAAGGCCATAATTTATGAGGGCTCTAAGATCATGTTTTTCCAGGACTTCTCAGCGGCGGTGTTCCAGAAAAGAAAATCTTATGATGGTGTCAAGAGACGACTGAGGGAGCTTGGGATTCAGTACTCTCTGAGGTACCCGGCAGTGCTTTGGGTCATCTTAGATGGATCCGTACATCTCTTTGACATGTTGGAGAAGGCAAGAGACTTTGTGGATAAATTAACCTAATCTGAACAATTTTAGCATGTATAAATAGTAGTGTTGTTTGGTTATGTCTTTGTCGTCTTGTAAAAGAAACACAGGAAGTCCAGTTGAAGCTTTATTTTTCTATTTTTTTTTGATTGATGATAATTTGGTTTAAACTATGTTTGGCGGTGGTTGCGATGTATATTTTTAATTTCTAAGTTAAGATATACCAAAGAACAGGTGGGATATTTATCCCTTTTTTTCTTTAAAAATGTCTTTTTTATTCATATTGGTATTCTTTGGTGTGTTTACTTTCTTTCTTGCTTATGTTCGTAATGCGGCTCTAGCTGGGAGAAGTGAAGATGGGTGGGATGGTTAGATGCCTACTTATGGGCAGTTTGGGATGGGTAGTTGCCCCCTCTGGGCAGGGGGTGAGTTTCCCTATTCAGTGCCATTGGCGCTTTATATGTTGGTTTGTTCTTTGGTTTTGGTTGTTTTTAATTTTTAATACTTTTGTAGTTTGGTAAATGTAGTGGTCTTAGTTTGTGTCATTTTTATGTTTGGTAGATCATGTAACATTAAGGCTCAGCGATTTGTGTTTGTGTTCCTCCTCTCTGGAATTTAAAAGTTACTGCAGAAAGTTATGGCTAATGACTTGATTAAATGGGGTACCTGGAATATCAAGGGAAGTCACTCACCAATTAAGAGGAAGAAGGTACTCATGAGTCTTAGAAAGGAGAAGGTGAATATTGCTTTGTTAAAGGAGCCACACTTGGATGACAGGGAACATGAGAAATTACAGCAGAATGTCTTTGACCAAGTTTATTTTTCATCATTTAATAACAGAAATAGGGGAGCGGCTATATTGGTTAGGAACAAATCTCCCTTTTAAGTTATTAGCGTATTAAAGACACACACGGGAGGTTTGCAATTCTTAAGCTTTGATAAATGGGGAAGAATATGGTGTTTTAAATGTTTATTGTCCTCCAGCTCATCCCCTTAAATTTTTGGGAGATGCGTTTGAGGATCTAAAAGCTGGATTTAGGCTGCTATCAGGAGCAACCATTTTATGCATGGTTTTATTAACCACAAAATGGCTTCCCAATACAAAGTAACATAACAAAATGGCTTCAGGCTGCAAATTTACACTGTGTTTAAAATGGCTTCTCACTCTGCTAAAAGTTGCATTTCTGCTTTGCTGAGCGAACTGAATTAAAAGATAAAGCAGAAAATGGAGCCTCCACAGCATGGAATTAACTAATCTAGATATGGTATCACTAACGATCCTAGTTAACCTTGAAAAGCAGGTGCAGAGAGATGTGAAGAAAAACAATTTTATTTTCCAGGAAATATTACTGGGTTAACCTGCTGTCCATTATGTCATTTTATTATACTTTGGTTATATTTTACAATTAAGGCTGTACTATTTCTTAAGAAACATATAAAAATTGCCTTTGTTCTAAATGAATTGCGCAGTTTCTCCAAGGTACACAGAAGCTTTTAACTTCTGTGTTGCTGGACAAATCTGTGCCCGGCCAATATTAAATAAAGTGTGAAATCTTACCGAAGCAGACCATACTTCTGTTGTTTATTTGATGATCTCGGAACCGAGAGGTCCTTCCCGGGGGGTTGAGATCTTCACGTTTTCTAAACTGATAAGTCTCGAGTCCCAGCACATTATCATAGGGGGAGATTTTAACTGTCTCATGGATCCCACAGTAGAAATGTTGCCCAAATGTCCCTCGATACCCTCTGTACAAGCTAAACAGTTAGTGGATCTATGTGGGGAGTTAGGGTTGGTGGACACCTGGAGGCGTCTCCACCCTTCAGGCAGGGACTTTACATTTTTCTCCAATCCGCATAGATGTCACACCAGGATTGATTTTATGCTGACCCCTGTGGCAACCCTGGACTTGGTGGCATCTTGTGTGATTGGTAATATTACCATCTCTGATCATGCTCCAGTATACCCGTTGGTTAGGATTAAGGATGTTACAGTGTGTTCAAGGCACTGACAAATGGATCCCTTTATCCCCAAGGATAATAAGTTCGTGAAGTATTTCCCTAGGGAATTCCAGATGTTCCTAGACATTACCTTACACTCAGTTGGTAGTCTATCCATCCTTTGGGAAATTGCCAAAGCCTATGCTAGGGGGTTTGTTATTTTTCTATTCCGCCAGTAGGAAGCAGCAGAAGGCAACGTCTCCATGAAGCACAGTTGAAGAAGCCAAGTAAACTTACTTTGACAGACCCTCTTTGGTCAAACTACAGAGGATTACGGTGCTGCCGTCTGCATTGAATTCCGTGCTCACGCAGACAGCAAAGAAGGAGCTTGCGTTTGCAAAGCAAAGATTATATGAGCATTGTGACAGGCCAGGCAAATACTTAGCATGTCTTTCTGGGAAAAGGAGTGCTCCACAAGCCATTACAGCGATGAGTGAAGGGTCTGTGACTCTAAGAAGATTAATTTGGCTTTCCAGAGATTTTACTCTAAGTTATGCCAATCTGAGGGTTGTGAGGAGGGGCAGGTCAAAATGGAATCATTTTTTAAGGATCTGAAGCTCTCGGGCATGATGCCTGAACAAGAATCCTTTCCCAATGCTCCCTTATCAGAGCAAGAAGTGCAGGAAGCTGTGATGCAGTTTCCGAGTGGAAAGGCATCCGGTCCTGAGGGACTTCCCAGCGAATTCTATAAGGAATGTATAAGCATACTGTCAGGCCCGATGCTCAATATGCTTGATGATTCATAGTCATGATTGTCTCCCGCCATCTGTGAGAGAGGCCAATATTTTGCTTATTCTTAAAAAAGGGAAGGTCACGGAAGACTGTGTTTCATACAGGCCCATTTCATTCTTAAATGTGGACTTTAAAATCCTCTCTAAGAATCTCGCATTAGGGCTAGAGACTGTGTTATCATCTATAATTAAAGAGTATCAGACAGGCTTCATAAAGGACCACAGATCCTCCAACAATGTTAGGAGGTTGCTTAATGTAATTCAGGTATGTCAACAACAGTCAATACAGGGACTGATGATTGAACCATTGGCGGAGATCATTTGTGGGGATCCCAACATATCAGCTCCAGAAGTGGGGTCAAAATTACATAAATTTCATTTTATGCAGATAATATCCTAACTTTTTCGTCAAATCCAGCAGTTTCAGGCTCACCTGATACAATGCATCTGCGTGTTTGGCACTTTTTCACAGTATAAGATGAATTTTGCAAAATCGGAGGTCTTACAAAGGAGCTAGGTCTTGAGGGTGAATATCGATTCCCATTTTGATGGTCAAATGGGGGGTTTTGTGTATTTGGGCATATTCATTACTCCAGTCTGGATTGGTTGTTCAAAGCCAATTTTGTTCAATTATTTGAAAAAATTAAACAAGATCTTCAAAGATGGGAAGCACCTCCAGTCTCGTGGCTGGGTCGGATACCACTTACTAAGATGAATATTCTCTCCCCGTTTGCTACACCCTGTACAAATTCTTCCCCCTGATTTTCAATAAGCAAACATTCAGGAAACTGAATGGCTGGTTCAGCTCCTTTATTTGGCATCATACGCAACCCCTCATGAAATTATCTAAACTGCAACTGCCTCACAGATTGGGGGCATGGACCTTCCGGACATTGAAAATTACCAATTAAGCTTGCTTTTATCCGACGTGATTGGGTTTGTGGGGATCCTCTTTCAATATGGTTAGATATCAAAGCCTCCCAGGCAAGGTTCCCCCTTACTAGCTTGCTGTTCTTGGACAAAATGAGGACAGACAGGGAATACTGCCATAACCCAATAGTCATCAATACTGTTAAAGCATGGAGAGCAATTCAGCAGAAGGAAGGCAATATTGACAAAACATCTTCCTTTAGACCTTTAGTGGATATGCTGGGTTTTCAACCAGGGATGATAGATTCAGGATTTAAATGTTGGGCAGCTAGGAGTGTGTCTTGCATGGGCAATTTATTTGAGGGAGACACAATGATGTCCTTTGATCAGATAGTACAGAAATACGAGCTATCTAATAGAGACCTCTTTTTCAATTTTTTTAAGTTAGGGATTTTATTCAAAAAAAGACTACACTTTTGACTACAAATATGACATGGAGAGGGGGATGCTCAGTGCTAAGAATGCACTTTAATTTGGGGGGTGGAAGAGAGAACTAGGTGTTGAAGTTTCCTCAGAGGCCTGGAAAGATATTTGGGAAAATGCAAGAAAGATATCAATTTGCAAGAGGACCCATGCTTCTTAGTTGAAGATTCTCCATAGGATCCACTTGGCTCCAGACCAATTGTCAAAATTTAAACCTGGGGAATCTGCAACAAGTCCCAAGTGCAAGGTCTGTACGGGCACTGTTACCCATTGTCTCTGATCTTGTGGTAGGCTTCAAACATATTGGAGTGCTGTGGCGTGTGCAACGGAGAAGATTTTGCAACTAAGGGTGGAGAAGGACCCTATCTCTCTACTTCTGGGCCTGACCACTGTGTTCCCTGCAGACGCGCAGAAGAAAAAAGTTTTCAATATCCTCACTTTCTGCACAAGAAAGAAGATCTTGCTAGGTTGGGTATCCAAATGTCTCCCGGGCCTGTCAGGTTAGCGGAAGATTGTTATGGAACATATTCCCTTGGAATTTCTCACAAGTAGGGTACACCACAAAGCTGACAATTTTTATAAGACATGGCAGCCCTTTTTGGAATACCTGGACGCAGATTTATCTGCCACACTAATAAGGGCTTTTATGTAACCATAACGATTGTGTTTTACAAGTCCAATATCCAGACAGGAGGAACTGTGAACGTATGAGTGTCTTGTCTGGATGATTTGGGTTATTACTATTTATTAGTATGTTGTTGATTATTTATTTATTTAGTTAAATATCTAGTTTGGGTTATTTTTATATTCTTTATTTTTCTATATATGTTTATACATTGTGTACATGAGGGTGGGTTAGGGTTTTATTTTCTTGTTTTTTTGTACTGTTTTGAATTGTATTGTTTTGTGATGTTTGTAATATTAAAGAATATATTTTTTCAATAAGAATACGCTTAAGAAAAAAGAAGACAGGAAATCTCAGATAATTCGGTTAATGTCAGTTCTTGAGAAAACATTCAAATCCATTACAAGGGATGCAATAGCACAATGTTTATTATTACAAAGAAGAGTCAGGAAGGAGAAATCATGTCTGACAAATTTACTTAAAATCTTTGAAAAGATAATAAGAAGAATAGATGAAGGGAAAACGGAGGATGGAATATGTTTGGATTTTCTGAAGGCATTTGGCGATGTGCCACACATTAAGCTATTGAAGACGATAACAGCTTGTGGGGCTGGAGGTAGTTTATTAAAATGGAGAGATAATTATCTAAATAATAAAATACTGTGAATTGTGATGAATGGACGTTTTCAGGACTGCAATAACTATTAGTGAGCCCAAACGAATCAGAGTTGGGCCACAATTATTCACAAAATATCTGAATGACTCAGTTGAGGAAAGTGAATTCCAAGTTTGCAGAAAATGGATGGGTAGTAGGGGATGACATAAAGAATCTGCAGAGGGATATATCAGGTTAAATATGTTGGCAAAGTCTTGACAGGTTAATGTAGGAATTTGAGGTGTTGGAATTTGGCAGGAAGGATAGAGTATCTGGATATGATTTAAATGGAGAAAGGCTGCAGGAAGCTATGGAACTCAGGGATTTGGGAGTCTTCATCCATGAATCACAATAAAATAGCATCCAGGTTCAGAGGGTTACAGGGAAGGCCAATGGAATGTTGGCCTTTATTTCAAAGGGAATGAAATGGAGAAGTGGGAAGCTTTTGCTGAAATTGCACAAGGCACTACTCAGACCACAGGTGGAATACTGTGAACAGTTTTGATGCCTTATCAAGAGAAAGATACAGTGGCATTAGAGGCAGTCCAGAGAAGGTTCACTAGGGTTGTTTCAGGGATGGACAGACTATGTTATGAGGTATGGTTGTGTAGATTCTGCTGATACTTGTTGGAATATCGAAGAATTCGACGTGATATTATTGAACCATGAAAGATTCTTGAAGAGGAGAAAGTGAGGACTGCAGATGCTGGAGATCAAAGTCGAGAGTGTGGTGCTGGAAAAGCAGAGCAGGTCAGGCAGCATCCAAGGAGCAGGAGAAGCGATGTTTCAAACATAAGCCCTTCATTAGGATTCTTGAAGAACCCAACAAATTAGATGTGGAAAGATTGTTTCCCATTGTGAGAGAATCAAGAGCATAATCTTAGAATAAGGAGTTACACATTTAAGAGAGAGGTGAGGATGATTTCCAAACATTTGACCCAATTCAGCATGGTATATGGCTTAAAGAACAATGTGCAGGTGGTGGTGTTTATATCTATCTGCTATCCCTGCCCTTTTAGATGTTTCAGCTTGCAGATTTGGAAGTTGTTGCCAAAGGAGCCTTGGTGAGTTTCTGTTTTTTTTGTAAATGGTACACATTTCTATAACTGTGTGTTGGCTGGTGCAGGCAGTGAAATTCAGAGTTGAAAGATGGGGTACCATTGAAGCAGTCTGTCTTGTCCTGGATTGTATTTGAGTATTGTTGGGGCTGCACTCATGCAGGCAAGTGGAGAGTCTTCTGATTTGCATTTTGTAAATGAGGAATAAGCATAGGGGAATCATGGGGTAAGTTACTGGCTGCAGACCATTCAGCCTCTTGTAGCTGTAAAGTGCCTCTGGCTGGTGAGTTCAGTTTCTGGTCAATGGTAACTTCCAGGATGATGATAGTTGCTGAAACTATACGCACAATGTTTCAATATCTGATGAGTTGTAAATGGTGCTGAATATTGCACAATCATCAGTACGTACCCCTATCACCCACTTTCGGCCAAAAATACTACTCTGACAAACTCCTACAGAAATGACCTGGAGCTGAGATCATTGAGCTTAAACAATTACAACCATCTTCCTTTGTGCTCGGTTTGACTAACCAGTGGAAAGTTTCCCCCGATTCCTATTGACTCCAATTTTGCGAGGGCTCCTTTATGCTACACCAAGTCAAATGCTGTGTCATTGTCAAGGACAATCACAGCCACTCTTAACCAGTTTTCTTGATAGCTAAGTGGTTCATTCTACCATCTTTGATAATGCATACACACCAGCTCAAATTATAAAATATAAATCAGGAAAAAGGAACTTAACTGAACGTTACCAGGTTTAGTGGTATTCCACACAGCAAACGGGAAAAGGTTTTCAAATTTTTCAGTGGACAGAATACCATCTGTAATTGACAGCTCGTGAGTCATGTCACTAATCCTAAAATATTAAACATTGATTAATTATAAATTCACCATAAACAGAGTAAATCCACGAACTTGCACTGAGTTTCAGTAAAGTGCATGTCCTACCTTCTTTTCTGAGATGCTTCCTCCTGAAATAAACAAAACATCAATCTGAGTTGACAGAGACTGACTGTCTACATCCAGAAAGCAGCAATTACACTCACATTGTTACAAGCTGCTGAGAATTGCCAATTCTGATTGTTGTAGACATGGAATAGAAAGAGGATGTGACACAAAGGACCTCAAAGACCTGTTGCTACAATAAAAAATGTCTCAGCTACTGCAAAAGATTGAAGGAAACATGAATACATTTTACTGGGGGAAATATCTGCTAAGATGTTTATTCTTAAGTAAGAGGGTAAACTGATAGATTCAATGAAGATGAAGATGGTTTTGAGTCACAGAGTCATCCAGCACGGAAACAGACCCTTTTATCCAACCAGTCCATACCGAACATAAAGGATTGGACACTCTGGAGGCAGGAAACATGTTTCTGCTGATGGGTGAGCCCCAAACCAGAAGACACAGCTTAAAAATAAGGGGTAGGCCATTTAGGACAGAGATGAGGAGAAACTTCTGCACCCAGAGAGTGGTGGGTGTGTGGAATGCTCTGCCCCAGAAGGCAGTGGAGGCCCAATCTCTGGATTCGTTTCAGAAAGGGCTGGATAGAGCTCTCAAGGATAGTGGAATCAAGGGTTATGGAGATAAGGCAGGAACAAGATACTGATTGAGAATGATCAGCCATGATCATAATGAATGGTGATGCAGGCTCGAAGGGCAGAATGGCCTACTCCTGCACCTATTGTCTATTGTCAAACTAAATTAGTCCCACCTGCCTGCTCCTGGCCCATATCCCTCTAAACCTTTCTTAGTCATTGTTTTTTGACATTGTCATTGGACCAACATCCAATACTTCTTCGGGAGGTTCATTCCGCACCCCCTATGTAGCAAATTGCCTCTCGTCTTTCCTACATCTCTCTCCTCTCACCTTAAAAAATGTGCCCCCAGCCTTCATATTCCCCATCCTAGGGAAAAGAAAACTTTCATTAACTCTGTACATCTCAGTATTTTATAAGCTTCTATCGGGCTGTCTCTCAACTTCCCACGGTCCCGTGGCAAATGTCCGAGCCTATCCAACCTTCCTTTATAACTCAAAGCTTCCATACCCGGCAACGGCATGGTAAATCTCTTCTGGACCCTCTCCAGTTTAATAAAATGTTTCCAAAAACTTGCTGACCAGAACTGGACACAGTATTCCAGAAAAGGACTCACCAATGTCCTTCCAAGGAATCTAAAAATGAGTCTGTGAACATCATCCAGTTACACATAAATAAAATGGGGAGTTCAGGAAAAAGGCAATTATCAAAAAGTGATGAGAATGTGCAATCCACTGTCTCACACTGTAATTTGAGGAAAATATACTGAACAGGAAAGTAGAGAAACCCATGAGGGAGAAAGGAGCAGAGGGAGATAGTGACAGGGGGAATGAAGGAGGATGGATGTCTACATCATATTGGGACAGTTCATATTCACACTTTCACTGAACTAAACTGAAATTTCATCTCTCACCTTCAGAAATATCACTCCATCCTTTTGTTCCAACTGTTTTTCCAGCTTTGAGAGTTTCTGCTGAAGAGAATTTAAATGCTTTTGAATTACATAAAGTTTTTGCTCCATTGTTTTGAGAATGTTTTCCTCTTGTTCCCGGATATCTCGGAGTAAACTCTGCTCTTTCTCAGTCAGCATCTGGTGCATTTTAACAAACTCGGATTTGATGTCGGTCTGCACACGGCTGGATTCTTCCTATCAGGAGAAATATTAACACAATATGTTTCTGCAAAAAGACAATAAATGACCCAATCAAATGCTGAAGCTGAGCTCAGGGAGATTTTACCTGAATTTGGGAAATCTTCTGTTTCTGCTCCTGCTGCATTTTTAGAGTCGCCCATTTCTTCCCTGTCAGAGAATCCAAGGAAGATTTCACCTGATCCTAGGATTGGGAGAGAAAGTCAGAAAATAAAAGTGTGAGACCATGAAAATGTGATGAAATAATCAGGGGTGAAATATCTTTCCTTTTACCTTGTAGATTCCAACAGCGTCTTTAATCGGCAGGAAGTTGTGAGATTTGTGTTCCGGTGAAACTACACAAATCACACAGACCAATTTCTTGTCAGTTTCACAAAACAGCTTCAGTTCTTCCTGATGTTCCTCACAGTGGTGTTTACTTTCCTTCTCTTCTGGATTCAGACTTAATGTTCGAGCTTTCTCGGTCAGATTCGCTAAGGCCCGGTTTCCTCTGAGGTTTCTGTCCGGAATTTCCTGTCTACATTCCGGGCAGGAGTTTCTCTCCTGCTTTTCCCAACTCTGGGTGATACAGGAGCGGCAGAAGTTGTGTTCACACTCCAGTATAACCGGGTCGGTGAAGAAATCCAGACAAATGGGACAGGTTACATCCTCGGTCAAACTGTGGACTTGCTGCCTGAAAGCCATCTTCACCCTCACTCAGCACTGGCTGATTCAAACCGCTTTCACTTTCAGTGTTCCCACGCTGCTGAACACTTTCAACTCAGTCACTCCCTCAGGGCGTTCACTGCAAAATAACATTGGTGAATTCTTGTTTCTATCCCGCCCACTCTGAGAGGCGGAGACAACTCCCAGAGCAGAATGAGGAATAAACAGCGTGAGAGCAGCGGCACTGAAGACGGGAGATGAGGGGGAACGTGGGTTAGTTTGGGGGCGGGGATGTTGTCCTGGGAGTGACTGGCAGCCTGCTGCTCTCCTTCATATCCTTCAGTCTCAATGCAGCCCAGGCACGGATGGCCAAGTTGTGTTTGACTCTGGGGGAAACACAAGCTGAAACATATTGTCCAGCGCCTCCTCACCACTCCCTTACAATCCACCAGGATCCTCTCAATCCTCACTTTGGGAGTCACTGCACAGAACTGAAGAGCCTCATCCCTGGTCCCATTCTGGGAAATCTCCCTTGCACCAACCGTTCGGCCTTGACATCCTTCCAAAAGCGTGGGCTCAGAATTTGCTGCATCTTGGGCGGGAGACCAGCGGGAATCCTGCTGGTGCCCTTTCCACCATTTCTCCAGGCTCGCTGCTGATTTCCACTAAATACAGCGGACAGTCCAGGGAATAGCGCCCATCCAAGAACATTCAACCCCAATCAAACTCCACCCACAACAGCAATTCTCCCTCAGATTGTATGTCCGTCTCTCAGAGAGGGGGCAGAGGGACGGCCTCGGGGGACATGAGTTCTCCATCAGACCCAGTCTTCTTCACTTCAGTGGGCACCGCATTCTCACCTCGCCATTTAATTGTATTCTCTGGCTGAAAGAGGATCCAGTTTCAGCAGCAAGGACTTATATATCAGTGATCACCTAGGATTAGATTTGATTGATTAGAATGCCTACACTATGGAAACTGGCCCTTCGGCCCAACAAGTCCACACCAACCCTCCGAAGAGTAACCTGGGCTCATTCCCCTACCCTATATTTACCCCTGATTAATACACCTAGCACTATGGACAATTTAGCATGGCCAATTCACCTAACCTGCACATCTTTGGATTGTGAGAGGAAACTGGAGCAGCCGGAGGAAACCCATGCAGACAGAGGGAGGAGGTGCAAACTCCACGCAGAGAGTCACCCAAGGTGGGAATCGAACCTCGATCCCTGGCACTGTGAGGCAACCACTGAACCACCGTGTTGCCCCTCAATTTACCATCGAGCCAATATCAAATCTCAGAGTCCAGGATAGCCCAGTCTCAATCCCTCCATTCAGCACAGCAGCTTTTCCCAGACATGGGCTCAGTTCCCAAGAGGTTAGTGCTGTGGATCCTATTGACTCGCTGTGGATACTATTGACTCTCCTTCCACTGAACAGGCCCATGAGAAACCTTTCAGCAAATCAAGAGTCCATGATGGGAGCTGGCTGTGCTCCAGCCACAAAACTAATCCTCCTCATCGGAGTCCCATCACCTTGAAACCAGAAAATGTGTATCTCCCATTCACCAGGAGTGAGATTCAATCCAGTTCTCAGAGCTGGAAGGCAAATTCCACATCCCAGTTCACCCCCTTCTGAAAAGAAGATTCTTTTCACTTGTCCATGAGTTTGTCAGAATATCAACTCACTTTATGCATTGCTTCAGAAGCAGCTCACCATTCCTGCAACAAACTGACCAGATATGACACAACCTTTTCCTGATCTTGAGACGGAGAGAATAATAGAATCAAAGAGATGTACAGCACAGAAGCAGACTAATCATTCCAATTTGTCCATGCTGACTAGTTTTCCTAAACTAATCTAGTCCCATTTGCCAGCACTTGGCCCATATCCCTCTAAACACTTCCTATGCATATACCCATTCAGATGCCTTTTAAATGCTGTAATTGTACCAGCCTCCACCACTTCCTCTGGTTTTGAGGTATTGAGATTGAATAGAAAAACAGATTACTATGGTTTCCTTCCCAAGGAACTGTCTCCCAGTGACCGTGCTGGGGGTGACTGGCTCTGTGGCTGAGCTTTGTTCAACATCTTCCTGGCAGCTGCTGGATGTGTCTTAGGAGCAGTCCTCGAGAAACATTCCTACAGCTTGGAGAGAGGCCATTCCTCAGATCACCCAGACTGTGTGTGATGACAATATGGTTTTCCTTTAATGGGGTAGCTGAATGGAACCTGGCAACATTCAACTCATTTCATCTGGCAGGGAGGAGCTGTCAAAAGTGAAATGGAAACCCAGTGTAAGTCTAAAGGAAACAGTAAAGGAGGGTGGATGACCTGGAACTGAATGTGCAGTGAACAAATGGAGCTACACAACAGGAAATACATCATTCAAAATCAAACAGGACTAATGCAATTCAGCTCATTCCCAGACATCAGTCACTTTCAATCATTTTGATCTGATTTATTTATTGTGATGTACCTAAGTACAGTGTAAAACTTTTGATTAAACACAGTACATGCATATCGTGCCATATAAAGATGCAAAGATCATGGGGTGATTGAACAGAGTGAGGAATACAAAGTTATATGTGCAAAGAAGGCTGGGTCTGAGAGGGATGCTGTTATCTGGGTCAGTTTTTGCATGATGCCTCATGAACTGGGAACTGATGTGTGATCCTGGAGGGCAAGAAGAAAAGGGGGGAATCAATATATTTCACTTGATGGCAGAGTTTCCTTTTGGGAAAATCAGGTGAAAACGACTGTGACAAAATATGTCTTCAAGAAGGTTTTGTTCTGTTATGCTTCTTTTGAAAACAAATCTTGTAAGCTTAAGAATCAAACTGTCTGCTCAGCAGTAGAGATAGCTTTGTTTTCTTTTTACGCAGACTAAAGAAACATGAGCAGAAGGGGCTAAAAACACACAGATCCAGGGCTTTGCAGGTTTTGCTTTTCAGTTGAAGATAGTATTTTGGATGAAGACACAGCTCTCTCTCTCTCTACAAAACCTGATGTTCTGTCATACTGCTTGGATTGTGTTTCTGAGTTCTCCTGAATTTGTCTTTGCCAAGGATGTTTATAGTATCCTGTTACGTTGAACAATCAATTAGTAATAGTTATTATAAACATGATTTTGGTAAGTGTTTTGATTGAGTTAAGTTAAGCCAATTCTTTTATTTTGTCTGTATGTTAACTTTAGTGTAAGAATAAAGTTGGTTTTGACTAATCAAATTGCATCCAGAAAGCACTGCTATACACTTACCTTTAAAATAAGAAAATGTTAGGGCGTAGACTATCTTCTTGAGATGTTTTGAGGGGGCTTTGGTCTGGTTCATAACAAATTAGGGGCTCTTTTCAGGGTTAGCTCTCAAATTCCAGGTTGGGTTTAGAGTCAGAGATGGTGATTGATGAGTATTGGTGTTCTCTTTTCCGCTGTTGTATTTGGTTGGTTCAAATGTCATAATTTCCTGGAGGAACAATTCCCCAGTGAGTCCCATTACCGAGTGACTCAGTGATAAGCATTGCTGCATTACAATGTCAGGGACCCAGGTTTGATTCCAGCTTTGCGTGACTGGAAGAAGTTTGCATGTTGAACTGAATTAGTTTTATTATTACATGTACTCAAACGAGTACAGTGAAAAGTTTAAAAATCATCACTGATAGCACCATTTTAGGTACAAAGGTGCCTTGGTACAGTTCAGTGACAAGATTACAGTGTAACAATGGAAGGGGAGAGGGAGGAAATCAGAAATTGACACCAATCTCACGATTGATTGCGGATTACAAAGTCTTGTCATCGACAACTGGATCAGGTCTGCTCTGGGATCGGTGATCCACCCTGACCAAACCTGTGCTGTACTGGGCAGGAACATTGTTGAGAGTCTCGCACTCCTCAGGGATACGATCACCTACGTGCAGGACAGGGGGTTGGACACCTGCCTCATCAGCCTGGACCAGGAGAAAGCCTTTGACAGGATATCACATACGCATATGAGAGATGCTCTCTCCAAAAGGGGCTTTGGGGAGGGAATCTGCAACTGGATCAGACTGCTCTACACCAATATTGTCAGTGCAGTCTCAGTCAATGGGTGGGAATCAGATAGCTTCCCAGTCAGATCTGGAGTCAGGCAGAGCTGCCCTCTCTCTCCTGCCTTGTTTGTGTGCTGCATAGAGCCATTTGCCAAGTCCATCAGGAAGGATGCGAGCCTGAGAGGGGTGACAATTCCTGGCAGCGGGGGCCTACAGGTTAAGGCCTCCCTGTACATGGATGACGCCGCCGTTTTCTGCTCGGATCCTCTGTCCATGCACAGACTCGTGTGCTTATGTGACCAGTTCGAAAGGGCCTCGGGGCCAAGGTAAATTGAGGCAAGAGGGAGGCTATGCTCTTGGGGAACTGGGCTGACCAATGCTCCAACCCCTTCACCATTAGGACTGACCACCTGAAGGTGCTGGGTATTTGGTTCAGAGGGACTGGGGGCTGCGCCAAGTCTTGGGAAGAGCATATCAGAAAAGTGAGGCAGAAACTGGGCAGATGGAAGCCACGGTCGCTCTCCAACAAGGGAAAAAAACCTGGTCATCAGGTATGAGGCACTGTCAGCATTGCTATATGTAGCACAGACCTGGCCTACTCCCAGAACCTGTGCTGTCGCAGTCACCCGGGCCATCTTCCATTTTATGCGGAGATCAAAGATGGACCAGGTCCGAATAGACTCGATGTATAAAGATCTGGGCATCTGGAGAAAAAACACACCCAATGTAACCCTCACCCTGATGGCCAGCTTTGTGTGTGGCTGCATCAAGCTGCACGTGAATCCCCAGTACGGAAACACCAGGTTTCACTACGTACTGAGGTCCCACCTGTGCAGAGTGCTGCGAAAGATGGGCCTGGCCTCTTTGCTGCGGAACGCTCCAAGAAGTTAGAGCATAGAGATATACAGCATGGAAACAAACTTTTCGGTCCAACCCGTCCATGCCGACCAGATATCCCAACCCAATCTAGTCCCACCTGCCAGCACCCAGCCCATATCCCTCCAAACCCTTCCTATTCATATACCCATCCAAATGCCTCTTAAATGTTGCAATTGTACCAGCCTCCACCACATCCTCTGGCAGCTCATTCCATACACGTACCACCCTTTGCATGAAAAAGTTGCCCCTTAGGTCTCTTTTATATCTTTCCCCTCTCACCTAAACCTATGCCCTCTAGACTGGACTCCCCCACTCCAGGGAAAAGATTTTGTCTATTTATCCTATCCATGCCCCTCATAATTTTGTAAACCTCTAGAAGGTCACCCCTCAACCTCCGACACTCTAGGGAAAACAGCCCCATCCTGTTCAGCCTCTCCCTGTAGCTCAGATCCTCCAACCCTGGCAATATTCTTGTAAATCTTTTCTGAACCCTTTCAAGTTTCACATCATCTTTCCGATAGGAAGGAGAACAGAATTGCTCACAAAGTTCCAACAGTGGCCTAACCAATGTCCTGTACAGCCACAACATGACCTCCCAACTCCTGTACTCAATACTCTGACCAATAAACGAAAGCATACCAAATGCCTTCTTCACTATCCTATCTGCCTGCGACTCCACTTTCAAGGAGCTATGAAGCTGCACTCCAAGGTCTCTTTGTTCAGCAACACTCCCTAGGACCTTAACATTAAGTATATAAGTCCTGCTAAGATTTGCTTTCCCAAAATGCAGCACCGCACATTTATCTGAATTAAACTCCATCTGCCACTTCTCAGCCCATTGGCACATCTGGCCCAGGTCCTGTTCTAATCTGAGGTAGCCCTCTTTGCTGTCCACTACACCTCCAATTTTGGCGTCATCTGCAAACTTACTAACTATACCTCTTATACTCGCATCTAAATCATTTATGTAAATGTCGAAAAGTAGAGGGCCCAGCACCGATCCTTGTGGCACTCTACTGGTCACAGGCCTCCAGTCTGAAAAACAACCCTCCACCACCACTCTCTGTCTTCTACCTTTGAGCCAGTTCTGTATTCAAATGGCTAGTTCTCCCTGTATTCCTTGAGATCTAACCTTGCTAATCAGTCTCCCATGGGGAACCTTGTTGAACACCTTACTGAAGTCCAAATAGATCACATCTACAGCTCTGCCCTCATCAATCTTCTTTGTTACTTCTTCAACTCAGTTGGACCATTCCATATCACCTGTTCTTCGTGGAGAAATTTATGAAGAAAAGCACCTTTAACCACAAGTCCATCAGCAAGTGGTCAGCACAAAGTATCCTTGAGACCGTTCGGGAAAAGGAGAGGGCGGATCCTGTCGAGCAGTTCCCTGGGCAGACTGTCAAAGTCATTTGGCAGAATGCCTCATTGCCAGAACTTTCCAACAAGCACCAGGACATGGCTTGGCTGGTGGTGAGAAGGGCTCTGCCTGTGAGATCCTTTATGCACGCCCGGACTCTCTGCCACACCACACGCTGCCCTCAAAGCGCCTGTGGAGGGGATAAGACTGTCACACACGTCCTTCTGGAATGTGCCGATGCAAAGGAAATCTGGAGACAAATGCAGTGGTGTTTGTCAAGGTTCGTCCCGAGCAGCTCCATGACGCGGGACTCCATGCTCTATGGTCTGTTCCCTGGGACGCACACCGAGACCAACATCTGGAGGATCATCTGTATCTGGAGGATCATCAACTCGCTCTTTGGTCTGTCCAAAACCTGTTGATCTTCCAGCTGAATGAGCTGACCCCGACTGAGTATTGCGGACTGGCACATTCCAAGATCCAGGACTACGTGTTGAGGGATGCGCTGAAAGTTGGGGCAGCTGCTGCCAAGGCACGGTGGGGAAAGACCACCGTGTGACGTCTGCCTGCCAAAGAAGAACAGGGGGCCCACTCAGTAAGTGGGCTCCGCTGAAGCCTCAGCTAAATATATGGATGGTAAACGTACAGACCTGTATATAGGAATGATTAATTTCAATCTCTGTATGTAAAGAAATGCAAGGTGTGGCTATGAATGGCACCACCAATTGTACCGATCATCAAAATATTTTATGAATAAAGTATATTTTTGAAATTAAAAAATGATTACAGTGCAACAATGTCACTAACATATGGCGCCATCTTAGCCACAAAGTACCTCAGTACAATCCTGAGTGACACAATTGAAAAATGAAGAAAATGAAGTTACATTACACCTTTACACAGTACAACCATAAGCCAAGAAAACAAGAAGCAAGTTAAGAAGGCAAACATCACAGACACTCTCCAAGGGCTCTCCATAGCAGACCGATGCAGGGGACTCCATGTGGTCTGTTCATGGGAGCTGCCAGGTTCTGCATTGGACTGCTGCCCCCCCACTCACCCAGGCTGCTGGTGTCCTTACTTTGGGCATGCTGGTCACTGGCCTTCCCACTTTCAGCATGTGAGTTGTCCTGGGTGCTCTGGCTTCCTCCCGCAGTCCAAACATGTGCGGGTTAGATAGATTAGCCGTGGGTAAAAACCCCATGGAGATGGGTTGCATCTGAGTGGGATGTTCTTCTGAGGTTTGCGCAGACTTGATCGGCTGAATGGCCTGTTTTTGCATGATGGCTCATCAACTGGGAACTGATGTGCTACCCAGGAGGGCCAGAGGAAAACGAGAAAATCAGATATTCCACACCATGGGGGAAATGAGCTGGAAATGACAATCATTCTGAACACATGAAGAAGTGTTAAGAGATCCTGGGTAGTTCCCAGTTCCCTGGTCAATAGCTATCCCACAACAAATGTCACACTAAATAATTATTAAGTCATTCCACATTGCTGTTTATGGGAGCTTGCTGTGTGAGAATTGGCTGCTATGTTTCCCATAGAGATTAGCAGTTAATTAACTGAAAATATTCCTGGACAAGTTGTATCTTTTTCTGCAAAAACAGTTTTTCCCCCACCATGAAATAATTTTACATTCAGATAATACATTCTATTTTGTCCCAAGTGACTAGAAATTTAAAATGCAAACATCAGGTTCTCAGGAGTGTGTTGAATGGGCTAGACAGGCTGTAAGTCCAGTACTTGTTCCGTACTTGTGCATCAGGACTTGTCAATGACAGCCTTCACAGGGACCCGCTGCATCTTGGACATTCTGTTGCTCACATCTGTTTGTTGAGTAATTTGTCAAAGAGCAACATTGTGCCATTAACACCAAATTAATAATAGGCTCAATATTTACAAGGGCTGGTTTGGAGTAAATATCATAACATCCATTTGTGAATTTGCATGACCTAATTACGTATGCAACTTAATTGACTGTAAGCCTTAGATTTGTTTAAATGATAACATGTAAAAGGAAATCAAGTAATTTGTGCTTGAATAAAATTTGTTTGTAAACTCCTGATTTCTGTTGCACATAATATGTGCATTCAGTTTTGAGTGTGGAAATCTATCAACCCTAAACATGCTCCAAGACCATGTCTCCAAAGCTCTCTACAGTAGGAAATACCAATGGTTCACAAATCTCTGAATAATACAAAAAGTTTAACCTCAGACTTGAGTGACAGCCCCTTATTTTTAAACTGTGCCCCCTGGTTCTAGACTCCCCAATCAGTGGAAATAACTTACCTGTATCTACCCTGTCTATCGCTTTTAAATAACACATACATTTCTAGGAGATTCCCTTTTCTTCCTTGAAACAGGACATAATTTGGAGATGCCGGTGTCGGACTGGGGTGTACAAAGTTAAAAATCACACAACACCAGGTTATAGTCCAACAGGTTTAATTGGAAGCACACTAGCTTTTGGAGTGAAGGAGCGTCGCTCCGAAAGCTAGTGTGCTTCCAATTAAGCCTGTTGGACTATAACCTGGTGTTGTGTGATTTTTAACTTTACAGGACATAAGCTGACTTGTCCAAACTCTCTTTATTAGTCAGTCTCACCATCCTGGGAACATGTTTGCTGAACTTTGGTTGCAGTGAATGGTTAGAGTGCAACTTTTGGACTACTTGAAAACTTTCGGACAGCACTGTGGCTCAGTGTTGAGCACTGCTGCCTCACAGCAACAGTTACCCAGGTTCGATTCTAGCCTCGGGCAACTGTGTGGACTTTGCACATTCTCGCCGTGTCTGCATGGGTTTCCTCTGGGTGCTCCTGTCTCCTCCCACAGTCAAAGGATGTGCAAGTTAGGTGAACTGGCCAAACTAAATTGCCCCTAATGTTCAGCGATGTCTAGGCTAGGTGCATTAGTCAAGGGTAACTGTAGAGTAATAGGATAGGGGAATGGGTCTGGGTGGGTTACTCATCAGAGGGTCAGTGTGGACTTGTTGGGCCAATTGGCCTGTTTTCACACTGTAGGGACTCTATGAAAACAGTCAGCCAAACATTCGCCTTTGGACAAAGTAAATCAGTGGGAAGACCCTCCAATGACACTCGCTTGAAATATCTAACAATTCTCTCACTTTCACTTTGAAAACGTCCTAACAGCATTGTGGATGTAACTAAACATCATGGAATTACAGCTGTTTAAAAAGACAAGACAACCACCATGTTTCTCAGAGAAATAAGATGTTTCAATCATGAGGCTTTTCTGCTGATGGGTTTCACACTATCAAAAAATTAAGAATGAAACTCCCAAAACTTACTCTCAAATAACACTTCAAAATATCATGTGGCATTTTTTACTCTGTGAATTCCTCTGCATTTTACAGATTTTATCTCACCACTAACCAATGAAGTAGCATATTCTATTCCCAGGACACCTCTAATACTTCAGTGGTACATCTGTGCAATTCCCTGCCCAGTGAAGCAGTTGAGGCTACAGCATTGACTGTTTTTAATGTAGACAAACAGGAGACTGGAAGAACACAGCAAGCCAGGCAGCATCAGGACGTGGAAAAGTCAACGTTTGTAGTATCCCAAAATGTTGACTTCTCCATGTTCTGATGCTGCCCCGCTTGCTGTGTTCTTCCAGCCTCCTGCTTGTTTTCCTTGGAAACCAACATCTGCAGTGTTTTTGTCTCTGACCTTGAATGTTTTTAAGGCAAAGGTAGATAGAATTTTGAATAGTAAAGAAATTAAGGGTTATGGTGTGAGAGAGGGTAAGTGAAGCTAAGTCAATAAAAAGATTAGCCACAATCTTATTACATGGTGCAGCAGGCTCAGGGGATCAAATGGCCACTGCTGCTCCTATTTCTTACCTCCAGAATGTACTGAGACATATCTCAGGACAGGCATTAAACCAAATTACAGCAGTAACAATTCCAGACAATACTGTGGAAAACAGTCGCCGCCCCAACCCCCAATCCAGCCATTCCCAACCCAGATCCAGCCCGGTCCCATGGGACACTAGCAGTGTGTAATGTGAAGGATAAGCATTCCTAAACTGTGTGAAAGAGAATTTTTGACATGAGTATGCATCTTGTCCAACAAGAAAGGATCCAATCTTCATCCAGACTCTTGGAAATGTGGTGGGCCAAGCAGATCAAGTGTGAATGGGGATCATTGAGAACACAGAATTGAATCTGTACAATTCTTTCCCACAAAGTGCTTTTTAAGTCAGAGTCATGTAAAATGAAAGACAGACTGTTAGGAAGTAAGGGAATCAAGGGTTGTGGCAAGAAAGTGAATCTGAAAATTATCATATCAGTAATAAAAGAATATAGTGCAAAAAAATAGTTTCACAAAGAATCCATCAATGCTTGTTCACTTACTTTTAGATCATAAGTGTATACTTCTGAACATCCCGAACATTCACAATTTAGAGAAACAAAGAAAATTTGTGCCTTGTAATGAGAAACTGGACCCAAGAAATGCCCAGAGAATGGTCAATTATTGTTTCAGCTGTTTGTCATTAACATGTACAGCACAGACCTTTCTATCCAACTCGTCCATGCCAACGAGATATTCAACATTAATCTAGTCCCATTTGCCAGCTTTTTCCACCATTTCCCTCTAAAGCCTTCCTGTTCATATACCCATCCAGATGCCTTCTAAATGTTATAAGAGTACCAGCCTCCAGTTCCTCTGGCAACTCATTCCATACGCACACCATTCTCTCCATGGAACAGTTGCCCCTTAGGTCCCTTTTAAATATTTCCCCTCTCATCTTAATAGGAAGAATGTGGAGGCACTGGAACGGGTGCAGAGGAGGTTTACCAGGATGTTGCCTGGTATGGTAGGAAGATTGTATGAGGAAAGGCTGAGGCACTTGGGGCTGTTTTCATTGGAGAAAGGAAGGTTTAGGGGTGACATGATAGAGGTGTACAAGATGATTAGGGGTTTTGATAGGGTTGACCATGAGAACCTTTTTCCATGTATGGAGTCAGCTATTACGAGGGGGCATAGCTTTAAATTAAGGGGTGGTAGGTATAGGACAGATGTTAGGGTTAGATTCTTTACTCAGTGAGTCGTGAGTTCATGGAATGCCCTGCCAGTAGCAGTGGTGGACTCTCCCTCTTTATGGGCATTTAAATGGGCATTGGATAGGCATATGGAGGATGGTGGGCTAGTGTAGGTTAGGTGGGCTTGGATCGGCGCAACATCGAGGGCCAAAGGGCCTGTACTGCGCTGTATTGTTCTATGTTCTCTGTTCTATAACCTAAGCCCTCTACTTTTGGGCTCCCCATCCTGGGGAAAAGATCTTGTCTATTCATTGTATCCTTGTCACTCATGATATTACAAACATCTAAAAGGTCACCCATCAGCCTCTGACACTCCAGGGAAAATAGCCTCAGCTAGTGAGCTTCTCCAAATAGCTCAAACTGGCAACATTCTTGTAAATATTTTCTGAACCTTTTCAAGATTCACAACATTTTTCCTATAGTAGGGAGCCCAGAATTGAAAACACAGTATTCCAAAAGCACTGGAAGTACTGGCAAGCCAGGCAGCATGGAGGGGATAGCGAGCCCAGCTTTTCTAGGTAGGCCCGACTGCTCTAGACCAGCCACCTCCTTTTACTCTCTCTCTCCTTGTTACTTTGTTTCTTCTTCCTGAGATCGCAAGCAGGCCAGAGTGGTGTCATCGGTGACTCTTGTGGGGTATCCTGACATTGTAGGCCCAATGCATGAACTCCTGGAATTGTTGGTGAGGCAGCAGCTGTAGCGATGGCAGAACAAGATTTCTAGCTGCGTTCTATCCAGAAAGGGGAACTTGCAGAGACTTTGTCTAAGTCCTGAAGCTATGTTTGTGAACCCAGCCAATGAAGATGAACTCTATTTAAGTACAAAGATAAGTTTATGAATATGAACTGGTGGGATATGGATAACGAGTAGGCAGGAGAGGTGTGTATAGTTTGTGATTATGCCTGGCATGGACTGGTTGGACCAAAAGGTCTGTTTCCATGTTTCATGACTCTATGACTATACTTTAATTTTACTCTTAGCAAATTGATACCGGATTGTGGCAACAGAACACGTTTCAGTCTATCTTTAGAGATAAATTATTTATTCATTTCATCAAATGGCAGCACTGATTTGGGAATTTAATGGTCTATAATCTCCTCCTCAGTCTTATGACCTCATTCGTGAGAATTAAATATTGATGAATATCGCTATGTATGGAAAATAAGAGTGAAGTTACCAGAGCGTGGCATCATTTTTGGTGAAATCCTTTCCAATACATTTCCTTTCCAATGAATATCTGACCAGAACCGCAATGTATTTTGTGTACAACGACCTCTAATATAATTCCAAAGAAAGTTCCCGTCTATCCTCTGTTAAGGTCAATAGAGAAATGCTCCCAAATGGGGAATATTTCACTTGCCTGGTCAGCCAGTTCTCATCTACAGGAGCACTATGAAACAAATGTCAATCAGGAATCATTTCAGAAAATTGGAGGTGTAGTATACAGCGAAGAAGTTTACCTCAGATTACAATGGGATCTTGACCAGATGGGCCAATGGGCTGAGAAGTGGCAGATGGAGATTAATTTAGATAAATGTGAGGTGCTGCATTTTGAGAAAGCAAATCTTAGCAGGACTTATACACTTAATGGTAAGGTCCTACGGAGTGTCACTGAACAGACGTTTGAGTGCAGGCTCATACCTCCTTGAAAGTGGAGTTGCAGGTAGGCAGGATAGTGAAGGCGGCGTTTGGTATGCTTTCCTTTATTGGTCAGAGTATTGAGGAGCCATTCCTGATGAAGGGCTTTTGCCCGAAACATCGATTTCAAAGCTACTTGGATGCTGCCTGAACTGCTGTGCTCTTCCAGCACCACTAATCCAGAATCTGGTTTCCAGCATCTGCAGTCATTGTTTTTACCAGAGTATTGAGGAGGTTATGTTGTGACTGTACAGGAAATGGGTAAGGCCACTTTTGGAATATTGCATGTAATTCTGGTCTATTTCCTATCTGAAAGATGTTGTGAAACTTGAAATGGTTCAGAAAAGATTTACAAGGATGTTGCCAGGGTTGGAGGATTTGAGCTATAGGGAGAGGTTGAACAGGCGAGGGCTATTCATTTCTTGGAGCGTCGGAGACTGAGGGGTGACCTTATAGAGGTTTATAAAATCATGAGGGGCCTTGATAGGATAAATAGACAAAGTATTTTCCTTGGGGTGGGGGAGTGCAGAACTAGAGGCCATAGGTTTAGGGTGAGAGGGGAAAGATATGAAAGAGACCTAAGGGCAACTTTTTCACGCAGAGGGTGGTACGTGTATGGAATGAGCTGCCAGAGGAAGTGGTGGAGGCTAGTACAATTGCATTTGGATTGGTATATGAATAGGAAAGGTTTAGAGGGATATGGGCCAGGCGCTGGCAGGTGAGACTAGATTGAGTTGGGATATCTGGTCGGCATGGACAAGTTAGACCAAAGGGTCTTGTTTCCATGCTGTGCATCTCCATGACTCTCTGACGAGAATACATTACGGCAACTTACCAAACCTGTACGTTGACGGTAGATTTTAGGTGTTCTGTATCAAGAGTGAGGTGCAGAGATCCAGCAAGTAGAAATCTTTGCCCTTAACTCTTTGAGGTAATTCACAGAGACTGTAAAATGTACATCAACCCAGATAAGCCTCTGACCACATTATCCACACTATTATGAACTATTATCTCTCATACTGACATAAACTACTGTCAAATTGCTTGACTATTCCAAAATAAATCCTCAGTGCCCTCTGAAATGACCCACAGACATTCAGACCAGGAGCAAATACAGGGCTGGCAATGATTATAGACCTTGCAGCTGATGCCCACGTCTTATCAGAGGGACAATTAAACAGATTTAACCCTCACCCACCAGTCCCCCCGCCCCAACCTGATCCAATAATATTATAGGAAGATTTTTGTACAGGAAGATGACAATCACAGATCAACTTTTTCAAGCATCCCAAGTGTGTGTTTCTTTTCCCCTTTCTCCCAGGTTTTCCCTGCTGCACTGTCCATGAGATTTACTCCAATTCCTGGACATTCCCTGACAGTTGGTAAAGCCCCTCCTGACAGCACATACCCGCTCCCCTTCCCCAGGGACCCAGCCCCGGGCTCCCTGCAGCTCCCACTCCATCCACACCCCCTCCCCCTCCCCCTACACCCCCTCCCTCCACACCCTCCCCCTCCCCCTACACCCCCTCCCTCCACACCCTCCCCCTCCCCCTCCATCCTTTCCCGCTGCCGCCGGGCGGGGGCGGGGGGAGAGATCCCGCTGGAAATTTCCGCCTCTTTCTAGAACCTTCTCCCCCGGGCTCGCTCCTTCCAGAACACTCTCGGGCTCTCGGCGTCTCGCGGAACCGTCCGCGCTCTCATTGGCCGGCGCGTCAGAACCTTCCACAACATTCCGCCGTGACATCACCGCTACGCTCACCCATTGGTCCGAGATATTGCCAATCACCCGATCCCACCCGTCCGGCACCGCCCACACATTCTATTTAAAGGGCCGCAGCTCGTACTGAGCGTCACAATTACAGTTGGTCGCTTTGATTCGATACTGAGTTTGGATAGTGGGGCTGGAAGAGTTCAGCAGTCCAGGCAGTCTCCCAGGAGCTTCCAAATCGACGTTTCGGGCAAAAGCCCTTCATCAGGAATCTTTCCAGCATCTGCATTCATTGTTTGAACCCCTTGGATACTGAGTGACAGCTCGGTCACTGCGGCAGATAGAAGGGAGCACTCCACAGCAGAAAAGAAGACTCAGTTCTACTACAGACTTTGATCAACATGCCTGCAGCTCAAGGAACAGCCATTGGCATTGACCTGGGCACCACCTACTCCTGTGTTGGGGTCTTCCAGCATGGCAAGGTGGAGATCATCGCCAATGACCAAGGCAACCGTACCACCCCCAGCTACGTGGCCTTCAATGACACTGAGAGGCTCATCGGAGATGCTGCCAAGAACCAGGTGGCTCTGAACCCTCAGAATACCATCTTTGATGCCAAGAGACTCATCGGGAGAAGGTTTGATGACCCAGTTGTCCAGACTGACATGAAGCACTGGCCTTTCCAGGTGATGAATGATGGAGGGAAGCCCAAGGTCAAGGTTGAGTACAAGGGGGAGAATAAAACATTTTACCCTGAGGAAATCTCTTCCATGGTGCTGACCAAAATGAAGGAGACAGCAGAGGCCTATCTGGGACACCCTGTCACCAATGCTGTTATCACGGTGCCTGCTTACTTCAATGACTCCCAGCGCCAGGCAACCAAAGATGCTGGTGTGATCGCCGGCCTCAATGTCCTCCGTGTCATCAATGAGCCAACGGCAGCTGCCATTGCCTACGGCCTGGAGAAGAAGGGCAGAGGAGAACACAACGTTCTCATCTTTGACCTGGGAGGTGGCACCTTCGATGTGTCTATTCTCTCCATCGACGATGGTATCTTTGAAGTGAAATCAACGGCTGGTGACACCCACTTGGGAGGAGAGGACTTTGATAACCGCATGGTCAATCACTTCATTGAAGAGTTCAAGCGGAAATACAAGAAGGACATCAGTCAGAACAAGAGGGCAATCAGGAGGCTGAGGACAGCTTGTGAAAGAGCAAAGAGAACCCTATCTTCCAGCACACAAGCCAGTATTGAGATTGACTGTCTGTTCGAAGGCATTGACTTCTACACCTCCATCACCAGGGCTCGGTTTGAGGAGCTGAATGCTGACCTGTTCAGAGGGACTCTGGAACCAGTGGAGAAAGCTCTGAGAGATGCCAAGTTGGACAAGTCACAGATCCATGACATTGTCTTGGTTGGGGGCTCCACCCGCATCCCCAAGATCCAGAAACTGCTGCAAGATTTCTTCAGTGGCAAGGAGCTGAACAAGAGCATCAATCCTGATGAGGCTGTGGCCTATGGGGCAGCTGTTCAAGCAGCTATTCTGATGGGGGACAAGTCAGAGAATGTTCAGGACCTACTTCTCCTGGATGTCGCTGCCCTGTCTCTGGGTCTCGAGACAGCTGGAGGTGTCATGACTGCACTCATCAAGCGCAACACCACCATTCCCACCAAGCAGACCCAGATCTTCAGCACCTACTCTGATAACCAGCCTGGTGTCCTTATTCAGGTGTATGAAGGGGAGCGAGCCATGACCAAGGACAACAATCTCCTGGGTAAATTTGAGTTGAGTGGCATTGCTCCTGCCCCTCGTGGTGTGCCACAGATTGAGGTCACCTTTGATATCGATGCCAATGGCATCTTGAATGTCTCTGCCATTGATAAGAGCACTGGCAAATCGAACAAGATCACCATCAGCAATGACAAGGGCAGGCTGAGTAAGGAGGAGATTGAGAAGATGGTGCAGGATGCAGAAAAGTACAAGAATGAGGATGAAGCCCAGCGGGAAAGGATCGGAGCCAAGAACAGTCTGGAGTCCTACGCCTTCAACATGAAGAGCACAGTGGAGGATGAGAATGTGAAAACTAAGATCAGTGAGGGAGACAGGAAGAAAATTCTTGAGCAATGTAACCAGGCAATCCTGTGGCTGGAGAACAATCAGATGGCAGACAAGGAGGAGTTTGAGTACCAGCTGAAAGAACTGGAAAAGCTTTGCCGTCCCATCATTGCCAACCTGTACCAAGGAGGAGCAGCAGCAGCAGCAGGTGGTTCTTGCAGAGCCCAGGCTGGATGTGCCACTTCCACAGGACCAACAGTGGAGGAGGTGGATTAAAGGACTGGAAAGTCAGAGCCTCCGCAATCCAGGACTGAACTTTAGACTGGGACTTGGTCAGCACCAAGATCTCTCTCTTTCAATGACTGGGAGAGGAGAGGGTTGCTGCAGAAATTACTGCCAGCTATAACAGTTTTGATGTCACTGATCTTGAAGCCTGTTAATTTGTTTGTCAATGTGGTGAATTAATATTCTGAATCCTCTGGAAGAACATAATCTTGTTATATTTGTTTTTATTGGGGATAGTCCTTAATGTACAGAAAAAAATTATTTTTGTTTACAAGTTCTCTTTTTCTAAAATAATAAATGTTCTTATTGATTTCTGCATGTTTCTTTCTGTGGTCTATGATTTGACACAAATGCTGTAAATGATTTTTCTTTCTTTTTCCTACTGCAAAGCATTTCTGACACATTTTACACACTAGCCCTGAGTTATTTTTATTCCAGATTACAAAACATAGAACAGTACAGCACAGAAACAAGCCTTTAGGCCCATGATGTTATGTCATCCATGGCCCCAAGTTAAACTCGTCCCTTCTGCCTGGTAATCCCCCTGGTCCATATGCCTCCATTGCATGTTGATTCATGTGTGATCTAAAAGCCTATTAAAAGTCACTTTAGTATCTACCTCCTCCACTACCCCAGGCTGCCCATTCCTGGCACCTACTTTTAAAAAAAACTTGCCTCTTACACCATCTTTCAATGTGGTCTGTCTTACTGTAAATGCATGCCTTCCACTATTAGACGTATCACAGCTGGGGCGAAGTGGTGTCCTATTTATACTTCTCCTCTATTTCTGCTGCTCCAGAGAAGACCATGCTAGTCTGTCCAGCGTCTCCTTATAGCTCATACTCTCTAATCAAGGTAGCGTCCTGGTAGAAATCTGCTGAACCCTCTTCAAAGTCTCCACATTCTTTCTGTCGTGTCACAACCAGAACTGAAAGTGCGACCTGACCAAAAACTGAGAAATGCTAATATTTCCTTGAGTTCAAAATCCTTCTGGTCTCCTTCCTCTCGCAAGGATATTGTGAAACTTGAAAGGGCTCGGAAAAGATTTAGGAGGATGTTGCCAGGATTCGAGATATTGAGCCATAGAGATAGGTTGAATTGACTTGGGCTGTTTTCCCTCGAATGTTGAACACTGAAGGGTGACCTTATAGAGGTTTATAAAATCACGAGGGGCATGGATAGGATAAATTGACACAGATCTTCCCTGGGGGGAGGGGAAAGATATAAAAGAGACCTAAGGGGCAATGTTTGCACATAGAAAGTGGGACATGTATGGAGTGAGCTGCCAGAAGAAGTGGTGCATGCTGGTCAATTTCAACATATAAAAGACATCTGGGTGTGTATATGAATAGGAAGGTCTTGGAGGGATATGGGCTGGGTGCTGGCAGGTGGGACTACATTGGGTTGGGATATCTGGTCAGCATGGATGAGTTGGACTGAAGGGTCTGTTTTTGTGCTGTACATCTCTATGACTCTATGTCGTTCTGTACAAAGGCCATTTAAGAATTGCTTGCTTGTGATCACATACTGTTTCTCATGTTAATGTTTTATTTTCAATTCAAACTGAACTTCAGGACAAATCTTGCTTAGGGCAAGATTGTTGCCCAAATTCAGAATTATTATTTTGTTGATTAATAAATTCTGTGATTAATAAATTGTATCTTTAGAAGATATACAGATAGTCCATGTGCTGAATAGCTGACTACAGCCATGACATCACAGGGTGACCAGGTGGGGGTTAGGTTGTGTTGAATAATCGGCTGGGGTTGGCAGATTCAGCCAGTCAGTTCAGAATACAGCTCTGGGGCATAGGTTTGAATCCAACCACCAGAGATGGAGAAATTATATTTCAGTTTCAATCCGATATGGAATACAGCTGTGGCCCAATGCCAATCAAGTCATCACTGTCAACTGTGGTTTCAAAACCTCTGGCTTCCTCTTGTCATTTGGGGGAAGAATTAGCCATCCTTGCCGAGTTTGGCTGATGTGATTCCAGAACGAGAGGAAAGGGGATGATTCTTAACTGTCCTCTCAGCAAGTAATGACCGGCAATAAACCCAAGCAGCAATGCCCACACCCTACTAACAAGCAAACTATATAAGAAATCCTGGTCTGAGTTCCCTGCTGCAGTTAATGCACATCCATAGAGTGACGTGTATTGTTGTCTGTATCATAACCTGCACCAGAGCCTGACCATTCCCTAACATTGTCCCTATTTGTAATTTGCCATGCATGAAGTGGCCAGGAATTTACTTCCCAAAATCTCTTGGACCCTCTGTAATTGGCTCACCTTTGACCAGGTTTTGGTCATTTGCTCAAATGTATCTTTCTGGTTCCATCAAAACTTGTCCAGTATGCTACAGCAAAACACCTTGAGATGTTTTACAAACCTAAGCAGCACAGATATAAGTTGTTGTTGTTCTGGTCATTGGCACAATAGGCAGGCTCACCACTGACATAGTTTATGATGCCTTTTGCTGAGAGATTATATAAAATCAGACAAATTAAACCAAATACTCTGGATTATGAATAGTCTGCTGATTTTTTCCAGCTCTAATATCCGCCAGGTGTAATGTGATTCACCAACCATGAACAAATCCTGTGTTATGAACCAGCTCTACTGGACTGTGACGGATGGAAACAAGTAGATCAGAGTAAACTGGTTGATGTGGTGTATATGGTTTTCAGAAAGATGTTCAATAAGGTTCCCCACAGTAGGCTGTTATACAAAATGCGGAGGAATGGGATTGTGCGAGACATAGCAGTTTGGATTAGTATTTGGCTTGCTGAAGGAAAACAGAGGGTTGTAGTTGATGGAACATGTTCATCTTGGTGTCTAGTTACTAGCGGCGTACCGCAAGGGTAGGTGTTGGATCCACTGCTGTTCATCATTTTTATAAATGACCTGGATGAGGGCTTAGAAGGGTGGGTTAGTAAATTTGCGGATGACACTAAGGTCGGTGGAGTTGTGGATAGTGACAAAGGATGTAGTAGGTTGCAGAGAGACATAGATAGGAAGCAGAGCTGGGCTGAGAGGTGGCAAATGGAGTTTAATGTGGACAAGTGTGAGGTGATACACTTTGGACGTAGTAATCAGAATACAAAGTATTGGGCTAATGGTAAGATTCTTGGGAGTGCAGATGAGCAGAGAGATCTCGGTGTCCATGTACGCAGATCCCTGAAAGTTGCCACCCAGATTGACAGGGTTGTTAAGAAGGCATACAGTGTTTGGCCTTTACTAATAGAGGGATTGCGTTCCAGAACCATGAGGTTATACTGCAGCTGTACAAAGCTCTCGTATGGCCACACTTGGAGTACAGTTCTGGTCACCGCATTATAAGAAGGATGTGGAAGCTTTGGAAAGGGTGCAGAGGAGATTTACTAGGGTGTTGCCTGGTATGGAGGGGAGATCTTACAAGGAAAGGCTTTGGGTCTTGAGGCAGTTCTCGTGAGAGAGAAGAAGGTTGAGAGGTGACTTAATAGACACATATAAGATCATCAGAGGGTTTTTATGGTGTTGACAGGGAGAGCCATTTTCCAAGTATGGGAACGGCAACATGAGGGGACACAACTTTAAAGTGAGGGGAGATAGGTATAAGACAGATGTCAGAAGTAATTTCTTTACTCAGAGAGTAGTAAGGGCATGGAATGCTTTGCCAGCAATGGTAGTAGATTCGCCAAGTTTAAGTGCATTTAAGTCGGCATTGGACAGGCATATGGACGTACATGGAATAGTGTAGGTGGGATGGGCTTCAGATTAGTACGACAGGGCGGCGCAATATCGAGGGCTGAAGGGCCTGTACTGCGCTGTAATGTTCTATGTTCTATGTTCTGTGGCACCAACGGAGTGAATTCAACAGCGATCCCAGACCAGCTTCCGCAGCAGTTTCCCTACCAGGACAGTAGGTGGCAATGTTGATCATTGCAAATGTGGTCATGGGAACCAAGAGAGAATATTAGTGAAGGATATCTAAAAGCACAAAAAGCTGAGACAGAGAGAGAGACAGCACTAACAGAGACAATAGATCAAAATCCTAAAATCCTCTCGCTGACAGCATTGTTTGTCTACCCAAAACAGACAGATTGCATCAGTTCAATAAGGCACCTTCTCAGGGAAAATTAGGGAAGGGCACTAAAGCTGGCCTAGACGGCACAACAAGACATATGCCTCTGGGAAGGGCAGGTCTGAGTGCTAAATATTCCTGATGACAAGGCGTTCAGAAAAGAATGGGATGGAGGAGGTCTGGCTGTATTGGTGACCCAAGAGCATTCCAAATCTGGAGGAAGTGGATTTCCCACAAGGTCCAAGGGCGGAATGTATTTGTCTTCAGCTAAGGGTCTTCAGCTATGGGTCAGCATTATATTGTGAAATGTCGTTTCAGGTGGCAAATAAATGTGGATCTTTACAGCTGCAAATGGAAAAAAATGTTCAAACTCCACAGCTTTTATATTATTCCAGCCTATTTCAAGCTTTTCCTCTGAGTTGACACTCAATGGGATATTGCTCCAGCTGCCTCACTGAGAACAAGCTCCTGTTTGTTCAAGGCAAAAGTGAGGACTGCAGATGCTGGAGATCAGAGTCAAGATTAGATTGGTGCTGCAAGAGAACGGCAGGTCAGGCAGCTTCCAAGGAGCAGGAAAATCAACGTTTCAGGCAGGAGTTGATTCCTGATTAAGGGTTCCTGCCCGAAATGTCGATTTTCCAGCTCCTCGGTTGCTTCCTGACCTGCTGTGCTTTCCCAGCACCACTCTAATCTTGACTCCTGCTTGTCTGAGTCCCACTGTCATTCATTATTTTCCGATATCATGATGGAGTAAAGTGGGTTTTCATAACGTTGAAAGTGAAAATGCTGAATCTGATCTCAAAAAAACAATTTAACCACCTGAAGTCCAATGTCATAGAAAGAAGTTCAGCTGGTACTGGTTAGACTGAAATAGGGGCCATTAGGAAAGTGCTTTATTGAAACAGTGGAGACAGGTCAGAGAATGCTCACTCGATTGGTTCCTGGGATGAAGCTGTTCCCTTGTGATGAAAGGTTTCAGGCTGTGACTGTACTCAGTGGACTTTCGAGGAATGAGAGGTTCTTATTAATATGTATAAGATGATGATAGTGTTGACAGAGTAGACATTGAGAGGCTGTTTCCCATCATGGGGGAACATGGAACCAGGGACAGAGTTTCAAAGTAAGTGCCCTGCCAATTAACATGGAGATGAAAACGGATTTTGTGTCTCGGGATCATTAATCTTTGGAATTCTCTCCCCCTCAGGAGCAGTGGAGGCCAGTTCATTGAAAACACTTGAAGCTGAGCTAAACAGGTTTTTCATCAATGAGGGAGTCTAAGGTTGTGGGAGTCAGGCAGGAAAATGGAGTTATGGTCACAATCAGATCAGTCACCATCTTTATGAATGACAGAGAAAGCTGTTTTTGATGAGAGAGAGAGAATAGAGAGAGAACATAGAAGACAGAGACAGAGACAGAGAGGAGGAGGAAGATTTTGGTATGTGTGTGAGTGGGAGATGGGTATTTGTGAGGATATACATGTGTAGGTGTGCTCATTGGGGAATGTATTTGTCTGGGCAAGATGCCTGTATGTAGGAACCCATGTGGGAAAGTTGTCAGTCAAATTGATGGGAGCCTGTGCCCAGAGAGAGAAAAGATGGGGTAGCAGACAAAGGGATTACTGACGATAATCCATGAGAGAGAAATGCTGAGGGTATACAAATGGGAATTGGGAACAGGTGAAAATGGGTTGTTCATGCTGAGTGTAATCCATAGGGAACAGGACATGGTGGTATGGGATGGGAAATGAACAAGGTGGTCAAACTCTGAAATTGTTAAACCCATTGCTGAGCCCTGCGGGCTGTAAGATATCGAGGGGGAACATGAGGTGTTGTTCCACCAGCTTTTGATGAGCTTCACTGGAGTACTGCAGCAGGTCTCAGACAGAAATGGCAACATGGGGGATGGAGGTGTTGAAGTGGCAGGTAAGTGGAAGCTCAAGGTCATTTTTACACACAGAGAGAAGGTGTTCTGCAAAGTGATCACCAAGCCTGCACTTTGTCTCCCTAATATAGAGGAGCTGACATTGTCAGCAGCAAATACAGTAGATGTGACCAACCCTGCTCTCACCTTCACCTGGTCCATCTCTGACTCCTCCCTTCCCTTCCTCCACATCTCTGTTTCCATTTCTGAGACTGGCAGGTCACCAATAACCATCCCTAACCCAGCAACTCCCACAGTTCCATCGAATATACACTCACATATCCTGCTTCATTTAAGAACCACATTCCAATCTCTGTCTCCATCACATCTGTTCTGATGACACCAATGTCCACTGAGGGACCACAGAGATATCCATGCCCTCAACCGAGCATTCCCCAGCACCATGGTTAACAGGGCCTTCAGCCATATCCAACCCAATTCCCACAATTCTGCCATCGCACCTTCCCTTCCCTCCAACAACAAAAAGACAGGGTCCCCCTTGTGCCTACTTTTGACATCATCCTCCACATGCAAAGGATCATAAGGTGCCATTTATTTCACCTCCAGTGTCAACACCAGACACGTTCAACATGCCCAGTGACTCTAGTCATCCTACCACACAAAAACATTTCAGAGATGACCACCAGACTACTACTACCCCAAGGCATCATGGTAGCCCGAAAATCTACTCCCACACTGCAACAACTACTGATGAAATTAAACTGCTTTGCAGTTATCACCATCGCAACTGGATTACTTAATTATCAAATACATTGCATTTTCCCTATTTTTAATTAGCATCATTGTACAAGATTGTATAAAACATGGCTTGATTTTCAGCTCGAAGAAAGAGTTTCAGCTACCTGGACAAATTCTCTGTGCTGTTTCAGCTTAGTCAATTTCTCTTTCGTGATATCGCGGTGTTAATAGAATCTTTGTTAATTTCACTACCATCTGTGTTTTATCATCTCTGCTTTATTGGGATAATTTCTCCGATAACCAGACACATACTGTCCCCCCCTTCCCTTTTCAGCATTCCATGGGGACTATTCCATCTGGTCCAGTCACCCACTACTCTCCACACCTCCCGAGAGACCCACATCACCATCCCCCTGCTCCCACAGGAGGTGCAACTCTTGCCCGCTTCTTTCCTCACTATCCAACGTTCCAGAAAACGTGTACCAGCTGAAGTACTGATTCATTTTCACTTCACTGAGTCCAGTCTGTTGTATTCACTGCTGACAATGCAGTCTCCTTTACATTTGAGAGACAATATGCAGACTGGGGGAGGGGGGGTGACCTTTTTGCTGAACACTATGCTCTGTCTGTAAAAATGACCCTGAGCTTCCAGTTACCTGCCACTTCAACACATCCCCGTGATTCTATTGTCAACATTTCAGTCTCAGGCCGGCTGCAGTGCTCCAGTGATGTTAGTCACAAGCTGGTGGAACAACACCTCATCTTTCCCCCCCACCTCAGTCCCTTACAGGGAACGACAATCATTCTGAACGCATCAAGAAGGGTCAAGGAGATCCTGAGGAGTTCCCCGCTCCCTGGAGTCAACAGCTATCCCACAACAACGCTCAATAATTATTCAGTCAGTCTCACATTGATGTTTACGGGAGCTCCCTGTGTGAGAATTGGCTGCGATGTTTTCCCAAAGAGATTCGCAGTTAATTAAAGTGAAAATATTCCTGGACAAGTTGTTTCTTTTTTCTGAAAAGAAAGGACAGTTTTGCTCGCGCCATGAAATAATTTTACATTCGGATAATACATTCTATTTTGTCCCAAGTGACTAGAGATTTAAAATGCAACCATCAGGTTGTCAGGAGTGTGTGGAATGGGCTGGACAGTCTGTAAAGTCCAGTTCCTGTTCAGTCGTTGTGTATCAGGACTTGTCAATAATCGCCTTCACAGGGATCCGCTCCATCTTGGACATTCTGTTACTCACATCTCGCTGATTCGATCCCCAGTGGATCCCCCTCCACCCTCCATCCTTTCCCGCTGCCGCCGGGCGGGGGCGGGGGGAGAGATCCCGCTGGAAATTTCCGCCTCTTTCCAGAACCTTCTCCCCCGGGCTCGCTCCTTCCAGGACACTCTCGGGCTCTCGGCGTCTCGCGGAACCGTCCGCGCTCTCATTGGCCGCCGCCTCAGAACCTTCCACAACATTCCGCAGTGACCTCACCGCCGCGCTCCACCATTGGTCCGCGCCGCTGCCATTCAACCGTCCACCCACCTGCCCGGGAACGCCCACGCATTCTATTTAAAGGGCCGCAGCTCCCAGCGACAGTCACAATCACAGTCGTTCGCGTAGATTGGATACTGAGTGACAGCTCGGTCACTGCGGCAGACAGAAGGGAGCACTCCACAGCAGAAAAGAAGACTCAGTTCTACTACAGACTTTGATCAACATGCCTGCAGCTCAAGGAACAGCCATTGGCATTGACCTGGGCACCACCTACTCCTGTGTTGGGGTCTTCCAGCATGGCAAGGTGGAGATCATCGCCAATGACCAAGGCAACCGTACCACCCCCAGCTACGTGGCCTTCAATGACACTGAGAGGCTCATTGGAGATGCTGCCAAGAACCAGGTGGCTCTGAACCCCCAGAATACCATCTTCGATGCCAAGAGACTCATCGGGAGGAGATTCGATGACCCAGTTGTCCAGACTGACATGAAGCACTGGCCTTTCCAAGTGATGAATGATGGAGGGAAGCCCAAGGTCAAGGTTGAGTACAAGGGGGAGAATAAAACCTTTTACCCTGAGGAAATCTCATCCATGGTGCTGACCAAAATGAAGGAGACAGCAGAGGCCTATCTGGGACACCCTGTCATCAATGCTGTTATCACGGTGCCTGCTTACTTCAATGACTCCCAGCGCCAGGCAACCAAAGATGCTGGTGTGATCGCTGGTCTCAATGTCCTCCGTGTCATCAATGAGCCAACGGCAGCTGCCATTGCCTACGGCCTGGAGAAGAAGGGCAGAGGAGAACACAACGTTCTCATCTTTGACCTGGGAGGTGGCACCTTCGATGTGTCTATTCTCTCCATCGACGATGGTATCTTTGAAGTGAAATCAACGGCTGGTGACACCCACTTGGGAGGAGAGGACTTTGATAACCGCATGGTCAATCACTTCATTGAAGAGTTCAAGCGGAAATACAAGAAGGACATCAGTCAGAACAAGAGGGCAATCAGGAGGCTGAGGACAGCCTGTGAAAGAGCCAAGAGAACCCTGTCTTCCAGCACACAAGCCAGTATTGAGATTGACTGTCTGTTCGAAGGCATTGACTTCTACACCTCCATCACCAGGGCTCGGTTTGAGGAGCTGAATGCTGACCTGTTCAGAGGGACTCTGGAACCAGTGGAGAAAGCTCTGAGAGATGCCAAGTTGGATAAGTCACAGATCCATGACATTGTCTTGGTTGGGGGCTCCACCCGCATCCCCAAGATTCAGAAACTGCTGCAAGATTTCTTCAGTGGCAAGGAGCTGAACAAGAGCATCAATCCTGATGAGGCTGTGGCCTATGGGGCAGCTGTTCAAGCAGCTATTCTGATGGGGGACAAGTCAGAGAATGTTCAGGACCTCCTTCTCCTGGATGTCGCTGCCCTGTCTCTGGGTCTCGAGACAGCTGGAGGTGTCATGACTGCACTCATCAAGCGCAACACCACCATTCCCACCAAGCAGACCCAGATCTTCAGCACCTACTCTGATAACCAGCCTGGTGTCCTTATTCAGGTGTATGAAGGGGAGCGAGCCATGACCAAGGACAACAATCTCCTGGGTAAATTTGAGTTGAGTGGCATTGCTCCTGCCCCTCGTGGTGTGCCACAGATTGAGGTCACCTTTGATATCGATGCCAATGGCATCTTGAATGTCTCTGCCATTGATAAGAGCACTGGCAAATCGAACAAGATCACCATCAGCAATGACAAGGGCAGGCTGAGTAAGGAGGAGATTGAGAGGATGGTGCAGGATGCAGAAAAGTACAAGAATGAGGATGAAGCCCAGCGGGAAAGGATCGGAGCCAAGAACAGTCTGGAGTCCTACGCCTTCAACATGAAGAGCACAGTGGAGGATGAGAATGTGAAAACTAAGATCAGTGAGGGAGACAGGAAGAAAATTCTTGAGCAATGTAACCAGGCAATCCTGTGGCTGGAGAACAATCAGATGGCAGAGAAGGAGGAGTTTGAGTACCAGCTGAAAGAACTGGAAAAGCTTTGCCGTCCCATCATTGCCAACCTGTACCAAGGAGGAGCAGCAGCAGCAGCAGGTGGTTCTTGCAGAGCCCAGGCTGGATGTGCCACTTCCACAGGACCAACAGTGGAGGAGGTGGATTAAAGGACTGGAAAGTCAGAGCCTCCGCAATCCAGGACTGAACTTTAGACTGGGACTTGGTCAGCACCAAGATCTCTCTCTTTCAGTGACTGGGAGAGGAGAGGGTTGCTGCAGAAATTACTACCAGCTATAACCGTTATGATGTCACTGATCTTGAAGCCTGTTAATTTGTTTGTCAATGTGGTGAATTAATTTTCTGAATCCTCTGGAAGAACATAATCTTGTTATATTTGTTTTTATAGGACATAATTCTTAATGTACAGAAAAAAATTATTTTTGTTTACAAATTCACTTCTTTTTAAAAAAAAATAAATGTTCTTATTGATTTCTGCATGTTTCTTTCTCAGGTCTATGATTTGACACAAATGCTGTGAATGATTTTTCTTGTTTTTCTACTGAAAGCGTTTCTGACACATTTTCACACCAGCACTGAGTTATTTTTACTCCAGATTACAAAACTTAGAGCAGTACAGCACAGAAACAGGCCTTTAGGCCCACGATGTTGTGTCATCCACGGCCCCAAGTTAAACTCGTCCCTTCTGCCTGGTAATCCCCCTGGTCCATATGCCTCCATTGCATGTTTATTCGTGTGCTGATCTAAAAGCCTATTAAAATTTACTTTAGTATCTACTTCCTCCACCATCCCAGGCTGCCCATTCCAGGTACTTACTTTTTTTAAAAAACTTGCCTCTTACACCATCTTTCAATGTGGTTTGTCTTACCATAAATGCATGCCTTCCAGTATTAGACGTATCACAGCTGGGGGTGAAGTGCTGTCTGTTAATCCTATTTATGTTTCTCCTCTAATTCTGCTGCTCCAGAGAAGACCATCCTAGTCTGTCCAGCGTCTCCTTATAGCTCATACTCTCTAATCCAGGTAGCGACCTGGTAGAAATCTGCTGAACCTTCTTCAAAGTCTCCACATTCTTTCTGTCGTGTCACAACCAGAACTGAAAGTGCGACCTGACCAAAAACTGAGAAATGCTAGTATTGCCTTGAGTTCAAAATCCTTCTGGTCTCCTTCCTCTAGCAAGGATATTATGAAACTTGAAAGGGTTCAGAAAAGACTTACGAGGATGTTGCCAGGATTGGAGATGTTGAGCCATAGGGAGAGGTTGAATAGACTTGGGCTGTTTTCCCTCGAGTGTTGAACACTGAAGGGTGACCTTATAGAGGTTTATAAAATCACGAGGGGCATGGATAGGATAAATCGACAAAGATCATCCCTGGGGGGAAGGGAAAGATATAAAAGAGACCTAAGGGGCAATGTTTGCACACAGAGAGTGGTACATGTATGATCTGCCAGAGGAAGTGGTGGATGCTGGTCAATTGCAACATATAAATTGCAACATATAAACATGTCTATTAATAGGAAGGTTTTGGAGGGATATGGGCTGGGTGCTGGCAGGTGGGACTACATTGGGTTGGGATATCTGGTCAGCATGGATGAGTTGGACTGAAGGGTCTGTTTTTGTGCTAAACATCTCTATGACTCCATGTCATTCTGTACAAAGGCCATTTAAGAATTGCTTGCTTGTGATCACATACTGTTTCTCATGTTGATGTTTTATTTTCAATTCAAACTGAACTTCAGGACAAATCTTGCTTTTGGCAAAATGGCAAGATTGTTGCCCAAATTCAAAGTTATTATTTTGGTGATTAATAAATTCTGTGATTAATAAATTGTATCTTTAGATGGTGTACAGATAGTCCATGTGCTGAATAGCTGACTACAGCCATGACATCACAGGGTGACCAGGTGGGGGTTAGGTGGTGTTGAATAATCGGCTGGAGTTGGCAGATTCAGCCAGTCAGTTCAGAATACAGCTCTGGGGCATAGGTTTGAATCCAACCACCAGAGATGGAGAAATTATATTTCAGTTTCAATCTGATATGGAATACAGCTGTGGCCCAATGCCAATCAAGTCATCACTGTCAACTGTGGTTTCAAAACCTCTGGCTTCCTCTTGTCATTTGGGGGAAGAATTAGCCATCCTTACCTGGTTTGGCTGATGTGATTCCAGAACGAGAGGAAAGGGGATGATTCTTAACTGTCCTCTCAGCAAGTAATGACCGGCAATAAACCCAAGCAGCAATGCCCACACCCTGCTAACAAGCAAACTATATAAGAAATCCTGGTCTGAGTTCCCTGCTGCAGTTAATGCACATCCATAGAGTGACGTGTATTGTTGTCTGTATCATAACCTACACCAGAACCTGACCATTCCCCAACACTGTCCCTATTTGTAATCTACCATGCATGAAGTGGCCAGGAATTTACTTCCCAAAATCTCTTGGACCCTCTGTATTCTAATTGGCTCACTTTTGACCAGGTTTTGGTCATTTGTCCAAATGTATGTTTCTGGTTCCATCACAACTTGTCCAGTGTGCTACAGCAAAACGCCTTGAGATGTTTTACAAAGCTAAGCTGCACAGATATAAGTTGTTGTTGTCCTGGTCTTTGGCACAATAGGCAGGCTCACCACTGACATAGTTTATGATGCCTTTTGCTGAGAGATTATATAAAATCAAATACTCTGGATTGTGAATAGTCAGCTGATTTATTACAGCTCTAGTATCCGCCAAGATTAACATCATTCACCAACCATGAACAAATCCTGTGTTATGAAGCAGCTCTACTGTGACGGATGGCACCAACGGAGTGAATTCAAGAGCGATCCCAGACCAGCTTCCGCAGTAGTTTCCCTACCAGGACAGTAGGTGGCAATGTTGATCATTGCAAATGTGGCCATGGGAACCAAGAGAGAATAGTAGTAAAGGCTATCTAAAAGCACAAAAAGCTGAGATAGAGAGAGAGAGAAAGAGACAGCACTAACAGAGACAATAGATCAAAATCCTAAAATCCTCTCGCTGACAGCATTGTGGGTCTACTCAAAACCTCTGGGGGCACGGTGGCACAGTGGTTAGCCTCACAGCGCCGGAGACCCGGGTTCAATTCCCGCCTCAGGCGACTAACTGTGTGGAGTTTGCACATTCTCCCCGTGTCTGCGTGGGTTTCCTCCGGGTGCTCCGGTTTCCTCCCACAGTCCAAAGATGTGCAGGTGAATTGGCCATGCTAAATTGCCTGTAGTGTTAGGTATGGGGTTGATGTAGATGTATGGGTGGGTACGCTTCGGCGGGTCAGTGTGGACTTGTTGGGCCGAAGGGCCTGTTTCCACACTGTAAGTAATCTAATCTAAAAAAAAACAGACAGATTGCATCAGTTCAATAAGGCACCTTCTCAGGGAAAATTAGGGAAGGGCAGTAAAGCTGGCCTCGATGGCACGACAAGAAATATGCCTCTGGGAAAGGCAGGTCTGAGTGCTAAATATTCCTGATGACAAGGTGTTCAGAAAAGAATGGGATGGAGGAGGCCTGACTGTATTGGTGACCCAAGAGCATTCCAAATCTGGAGGAAGTGGATTTGCCACAAGGTCCAAGGGCGGAATGCATTTGTCTTCAGCTAAGGAACGATAACAGTGCAATAAGATTACTAGGTGTCGTCTCTCTCAACCACCAATCCTTCTAAATGACCTCTGAAAGGATACGATCGCCAACGTGCCTCATTAGCTGAGACCAGGAAAAGGCCTTTGACAGGATATCGTACATCTACATGTGGGACGTGCTTTCCAAAATAGAGTCTGGGGAGGGAATCTGCAATTGGATCCAACTGCTCTTCACCAATATCATTCGTGCAGTCTCAACCAATGGGTGGGAATTAGAAAGCTTCCCGATCAGATCCGGAGTCAGGCACGACTGCCCCCTCTCTCCTGCCTTGTTTGTGTGTTGGATAGAGCTCTTTGTTGAGCCCATCAGGAAGAGTGTGAGCCTGAGAGTTGAAAAGTGTGGCATTGTGCTTTTCCAGCACCACACTTTTGACTCTGACTCTCCATCATCTCCTGTCCTCACTGTCTCCCTGTGAGCCTGAGAGGGGTGAATGTTCCGGGCAGTGCAGGTCAAAGCCTCCCTGGACATGGATTGTGTCACCTTTTTCTGTTCGAATCTGCTGTCATTGCACAGACTCATGGGAATCTGTGACTGGTTCAAACTGGCCTCGACAGCCAAGGGAAATCGAGGCATGTTCTTAAAGAGTACAGGGAACATACAGACTGTGTGGATATATTTACATCTGTGTGAGAGGGTGAAAATGAGAAGAGCGAGTCAGAGGGAGAGGGTGAGAATGTAGTGTGATCTCACTGGATAACAATCTGGCTTGCACTGTGATACTATTGTAGATGCCAAAGACTGGGATAAATTCAGAATCCGGCCAGGTAGAATTTTTTTTCTTGCAGAAATATTTGTATCATCTATAAGTACAGGTGAGGTGCCAGGTAACTGGAGAATGGCTAATTGTTTAAAGAAGGGGTGTAAGGACAACTTCTGACCAGTGAGTCTGACTTCAGTGGTGGAATTCCTGGGAGAGTGTGGATTTTGATCTTCCCTCCTCAATGATACAAGGAGCTCAATACAGCATATTATGGAAGTACAGCTTTGTAACCATTCAGTGTATAGATCTCCCCCTCAGGATGTCATGTTCTGGGTGCAGAGTGAAAAATGGAAACACAAAGAAATCCGAGCTCCAGGCTGGGAAACAGGTGAAGAGATGGAGGATAGGCCTGAAGCAGGGAGTAAATCATGGATAGAGAGACAGAAGAGATGTAATGTCCTTTTTCATTTTTACCATTTGACATTTATATAGATTATTTGGATATCAAATTTGGACATTATTTATTGACACTTTGGTTGTGAAACAATCTGTTGTCAACTGGAGTTTCTGACCCCAATCCCTGACCTCTGACCCTAATCCCAGGGTCAGATCATCGTAAGGTCAGGAAGGCCCCGCTCCTTTCAAATTTTCAGATCCAAACCAGAACAGATTCTCAGAAATTTGTTTAAATCCCAAGTCCCAAAAAAAGGATAAAATTTCTCAGTGAATGTATTCCCAGAGAAGGTGTGGAGATGGGACTTGGTGTCCGCGTTGTAAAATGAAACTGTCCCAGATTCATAACTAAGATAAATTCCCACCTTCCTGGGCATCTGACTGACAGGGAGAGGGGATCGAGGGAAGTTTACATATAACTGATCCCAGTCCCACTCGATGATCCAGAATCCATTCTCTGGGATCAGACTGATCAGTCCCTTCCTCTCTATAGACTCCGAGGCTACTCCCAATCGCCAGTGCTGATTCCCCACCACCTCCACCTCCCAGTAATGTCTCCCCGACGTGAGTCCCTCTGATCCCAGTACACAGAGACAGTCTGTAAATCTCTTCCCAGTGACGGGGAGACTCCTTCGGATCCTGGTACATCTCAAACTCTTCAAATCCTTAGACACCTCGAGCCAGGGATTTGCTGTTTCCACATCCAGGGTCACAGATACTGGGAGAAAACACAGAATTAGAGACAGTGCCTTGGGGGGAGAGGAGGGCATATCTGTGTGTGTGTGAGAGAGAGAGAGAAAATGTGTGCGTGGGAGGGGTGATGTGTGTTGGGGGTGTGTGTGTATGTATATGCTGGGGGCAGGGACATGTGTGTGTATGTGAAGGAAGGTGTGGGTGGGGGATGTGTGAATAGAAGGGGACGGTGTGCTTAGATCATAAGAATATGGGTCAGCATTATATTGTGAAATGTAGTTTGAGGTGGCAAATAAATGTGGATCTTGACAGCTGCAAATACAAAGAAATTTCAAACTCCACTGCTTTTATATTATTCCAGCCTATTTCAAGCTTTTCCTCTGAGTTGACACTCAATGGGATATTGCTCCAGCTGCCTCACTGAGAACAAGCTCCTGTTTGTTCAAGGCAAAAGTGAGGACTGCAGATGCTGGAGATCAGAGTCAAGATTAGATTGGTGCTGCAAGAGAACGGAAGGTCAGGCAGCTTCCAAGGAGCAGGAAAATCAAAGTTTCAGGCAGGAGCTGATTCCTGATGAAGGGTTCCTGCCCGAAACGTCAATTTTCCTGCTCCTCGGATGCTGCCTGACCTGCTGTGCTTTCCCAGCACCACTCTAATCTTGATTCCTGTTTGTCTGAGTCCCACTGTCATTCATTATTTTCCGATATCATGGTGGAGTGAAGTGGGTTTGCATAACGTTGAAAGTGAAAATGCTGAATCTGATCTCAAAAAAACAATGAAAGCACCTGAAGTCCAATGACGTAGAAAGAAATTCAGCTGGTACTGGTTAGACTGAAATAGGGGACATTAGGAAAGTGCTTTATTGAAACAGTGGAGACAGGTCAGAGAATGCTCACTCGGTTGGTTCCTGGGATGAAGCAGTTCCCTTGTGATGAAAGGTTTCAGGCTGTGACTGTACTCATTGGAGTTTAGAGGAATGAGAGGTTCTTATTAATATGTATAAGATGATGATGGTGTTGACAGAGCAGACATTGAGAGGCTGTTTCCCATCGTGGGGGAACATGGAACCAGGGACAGAGTTTCAAAGTAAGGGCCCTGCCAATTAACATGGAGATGAAAAGGGATTTTGTGTCTCGGGATCATTAATCTTTGGAATTCTCTCCCCCTCGAGAGCAGTGGAGGCCAGATCATTGAATAGACTCGAAGCTGAGTTAAACAGACTTTTGGTCAATGTGGGAGTCGAAGATTGTGGGAGTCAGGTAGGAAAATGGAGTTATGGTCACAATTAGATCAGCCACCATCTTTATGAATGACAGAGAAAGCTCTAGGGGTCACTCTTGCTCCTGTTTCTGATGAGAGAGAGAGAAGAGAGAAGACAGAGACAGAGACAGAGACGAGGAGGAGGAGTTTGGTATGTGTGGAGGGATGTGTGTGAGTGGGAGATGGGTATTTGCGAGGCTATACATGTGTCAGTGTGTTCGTTGGGGAATGTGTTTGTCTGGGCGCTTCCAGTTACCTGCCACTTCAACACCTCCATCCCCCGTGTTGCCATGGCAACATTTCTGTCTCAGGCCTGCTGCAGTGCTCCAGTGAAGCTCATCACAAGCTGGTGGGACAACACCTCATCTTCCCCCACAGTACCTTATAGCCCTCAGCAATGAATTTAACAATTTCAGAGTGTGAATACTTTCTTCCAAATTCATTTCCCATTTCCTCACCCCAGGTCCTTTTCTGTGTTGGTTGCTATGATGACACTATGGCTTTAAAAAGTGGATCTTATCCTGGCTTATTTCTATGTAGAAATATTAAGACAGCATTTCTAAGCAGGCATTCAGAAGCCACTGAAATAAACAGTTTGTGAAGCCTTTTTTTTTCAAGTTAGTACAATAGAAGCAGCCTGAATGGGTGGGGTTAAGCTGCCACAGAACTAAGATTTTCAGTTTTAGCTTTTCGCAGTTGCTGGGATCTTGAAGCAGGATGCGGAAGCTCTTATTCTTCTCTCTCTCTGTTACAGCTAAAAGCTGGGGTTCTCTTCTGCTGTTAGATGATCTATTTTACTGAATTTCCCTTTGCTAAGGGTGTGATTATGGGATGTTACTCTATTGGAATAGTGACTTACTAGCAGTTAATCTATACATGATTTGTTCAGCATTTTAATAGAGTTACAGTGAAACCAATACCTTTAATTTTGGTTTGTCTGTGTTTTAACTATAATGTATGAATAAAGTGTGATTTTAACATGTCGAATTGCATCTGGAACACAATGCCTTACACAGCTTTAAAATAAGAAAATGTTAGGATCTAGACTATCTTCTTAATATAATTGGAGGGGGTTTGATCTGCTCCAAAACAGTTGTCCCCAGCAAAGCCAATCCATTTTCAACTATTCACACTGCCCATTCGCTCCCATTCAGCATTTATCTCCCTTCTGGCTTTGCTTCAGGAATCCTTTAATCTGTTTATTCTCTTTTTCTCTCTTTGGGCATCATTTCCATCAATTTGACTCAATCCTTCCCCTTCCATGAGCCACAGCCTATCATCAGAAGAAGTACCACCATTTCCCAGCTGGTGCCGGGTTGGAGGAAGAGACACTGGACTGAGACAGGAACGCTGCCAAGATCTTCCAGCACATTGTTTCTGATTCATTCATGAATGACACTGGCGAAATTATAATTCAGAATCAGGAAATGGAAGAGGAGTTGAATAAATACTTCACAGTTGAAGACACTAATAATATTCCAAAAGTTATTGAATACTCAAGGGACAAAAACAGGAGTGGAAATTAATTTAAAGACTATTCTGAGACAAGAAGTACAGGAGAAGCTCATGGGCTGCAGACCAATAGGTCTCCTGGACCTGAGGGGATGCATCCAAGTTATTAATTGAAATACCTACACAGACAGTTCATGCACTAGCAGTAATCCAGGAGGTGAAGGATGGGGTCCTATTCAAGCAAGCTGTTTTGTCCTGGATTGTAGTTTTGGAGCTGAACTCATCTAGACGAGTTGACAGTCTTCTGGTTTGCAAATGGGGGAATATGCACTGGGGAGGAATCAGGGGGTAAATTACTGGCTGCAGACCTTTCAGCCTCTTGTAGCTATAAAGTGCCTATTTCTGGATTAGAGTGGTGCTGGAAAAGCGCAGCAGTTCAGGCAGCATCCAAGGAGCAGGAAAATCGACATTTCGAGCAAAAGCCCTTTTACCTATAAAGTGCCTCTGGCTGGTGAGTTCAGTTTCTGGTCAATAGTAACCTCCAGGATGATGATAATTGCTGCAAGTGGACACAGCATGTTTCAGTATCTGACCAGTTGCAAAAGGCATTGAATATTGTGCAATCATCAGTAAATATCCCCCATCAACCTTACCCCGACCTCATTCTGGAGAGAGATTCATTCATGAAGCAGCTGAAGATGGTTGGGCTGAACACACAAATCTGACAAACTCCTACAGAAATGACCTGGAGCTGAGATGATCTATCTTGAACAATCACCACCATTTTCCTTTGTGTTCAGTTTGACGCTAACCAGCTTTCCACCAATTCCTATTGACTCCAGTTTAGCGAGGGCTCCTTTATGCTACACCAAGTCAAATGCTGTGTCAATGTCAAGGACAGTCAGAGCCACTGTGAACCAGCTTTCTTCATAGGTAAGTGCTTCATTCTACCATCTTTGATATTTGCACACACACCAATTCAAATTATAAAATATAAATCAGAAAAAAGGAACTTATCTGAACGTTACCAGGTTTAGTGGTATTCCAAACAGCAAACGGGAAAAGATTGTCAAATTTTTCAGTGGACAGGATACCGTCTGTAATTGACAGGACTCTTGCATCATCACGAATCCTGTAAATATTAAATACACATTGATTGTAAATTCACCATAAATATCATAAATCAAGTAACTTCACCAACTTGCACTGAGTTTCAGTAAAGTGCATGTCCTACCTCCTCTTCCGATATGCTTCCTCCTGAAATAAACCAAACATCAATCTGAGTTGACAGAGACTGACTGTCTATATCCAAAAAGCAGCAATTACACTCACATTGTTACAAACTGCTGAGAATTTCAGGTATTAAAAAAATTGAACAATTGCAAAAGATTGAAGGAAACATGAAGATAATTTGCTGGCTTGGATGCTTAAATTTAAGAAAGGGGTCAAACTGATGGATTCAATGAAGATGTTACCACTTCAAGCCATGGGGTCATCCAGCATGGACACAGACCCTTCGGTCCAATCAGTCCATGCTGAACTAACCTAGTCCCACCTTCCTGCCACTGGCCCATATCCCTCAAAGCCTTTATTATTCAGGTACCTAAACAAATGTCTTTTAAATGTTGTAATTGTACACACATGCAATGTTTCCTTTAAAAAAGTATCAAAAAAGTCTCTCGACTTTTTTTAAATTGCTCTGCTCTCACCTTAAAAATTGGCACACCCCGATCTTCAAATCCCCCATCCTCAGGGAAATTTTATCCATACCTCTCATTACTTTATAAACTTCGATGTGGTCACCTCTCAACCTCCTATGCTCCTGTGAAAAATGTCCCAGCCTTTCCAAACTTTCTTCATTACTCAAACCTTCCTTACCTAGCAACATCCTTGTAAATCTATTCTAAACCCTTTCCAACTTAATAATATCCTTCCTATAATTTACTAACCAAAACAGTAACTCACCAGGGACACCTCACCAACGTCCTTCTAATGATTTTGGAAATATGAGTCTGTGAACATTATCCAGTTACACATAAATAAAATGGGGAATTGAGGAGAAAGGTAATTATCAACAGTGATGAGAATGTGCAATCCACTGTCACACAGTGTGACTGAGGTAAATATACTGAACAGGAAAGTAGGGAAACCCATGAGGGAGAAAGGAGCAGAGGGAGATAGTAACAGGGGGAATGAAGGAGGATGGGTGTCTACATCATATTGGGACAGTTCATATTCACACTTTCACTGAACTAAACTGAAATTTCATCTCTCACCTTCAGAAATATCACTCCATCCTTTTGTTCCAACTGTTTTTCCAGCTTTGAGAGTTTCTGCTGAAGAGAATTTAAGTTCTCTTGAATTTCACAAAGTTTTTGCTCCATTGTTTTGAGAATGTTTTCCTCTTGTTCCCGGATATCTCGGAGTAAACTCTGCTCTTTCTCAGTCAGCATCTGGTGCATTTTAACAAACTCGGATTTGATGTCGGTCTGCACACGGCTGGATTCTTCCTATCAGGAGAAATATTAACACAATATGTTTCTGCAAAAAGACAATAAATGACCCAATCAAATGCTGAAGCTGAGCTCAGGGAGATTTTACCCGAATTTGGGAAATCTTCTGTTTCTGCTGCTGCTCCATTTCTAGAGCAGCCCATTTCTTCCCTGTCAGAGAATCTAAGGAAGATTTCACCTGATCCTGGGATTGGGAGAGAAAGTCAAAAAATAAGTGTGAGACCATGAAAATGTGATGAAATAATCAGGGGTGAAATCTCTTTCCTTTTACCTTGTAGAGTCCAACAGCGTCTTTAATCGGCAGGAAGTTGTGAGATTTGTGTTCCGGGGAATCTCTACAAATCAGACAGATCAATTTCTTGTCAGTTTCACAAAACAGCTTCAGTTCTTCCTGATGTTTCTCACAGTGATGTTTACTTTCCTTCTCTTCTGGATTCAGACTTAATTTTTGAGCTTTCTCGGCCAGATTCGCTAAGGCCCGGTTTCCTCTGAGGTTTCTGTCCGGAATTTCCTGTCTACATTCCGGGCAGGAGTTTCTCTCTTTATTTTCCCAACTCCGGGTGATACAGGAGCGGCAGAAGTTGTGTTCACACTCCAGTATAACCGGGTCGGTGAAGAAATCCAGACAAATGGGACAGGTTACATCCTCGGCCCAGTTCTCTCCCTGCTGCCTGGAATCCATGTTCACACACAGCACTTCCCGAATCAGACCGCTCTCAGCTCCAATCTTCCTGCGCTGCTGAACTCTTTCAGCTCATTCCCTCCCTCAGGGCGGTCACTGCAAATTTTCAAGGGGAATTTTGTTTTTGTCCTGCCCACTCTGAGAGGCGGAGACAACCCCCAGAGCAGAATGAAGTGGGGAGGGGGGTGAAGAGCGTGAGAGCAGCGACAGGGAATCCCTGAAGCCAGGAGGTGGGAGGGAAGGTTCTCTTGGGAATAGGGCTGGGGAAGGGGGAAGGTGGGTGTGAAGAGAGATGGGAGGAGGCTGAGAGAGACGGGAGGGGGTGGACATTTAGACCTGGGTGACTGGCTGCCTGCCGCTCTCCTGTGCAGATTTGAATTTGTAGATACATTCTGTTTTGTTCAAAAAGCACAAAATCTGTAGATAGTCAGTCAAAGTAGCCTTTTATAAATGCCTACTTTGGAAATGAAGCCAGGATGAGACACAAACAGACTGGAAACATGGCCTCACACCTAACATGCATAGTCTAACCGAAGGTATTAGCTTTATTCTGATAAAACCCGAAATATTAATCAATCTAAACCTGCATCTCCCTTCAAATCCCCACAATGACAGCATCGCGGCAACAGCCTCAGTACTCAACACCAACAACTACCAATCTCCAAACCCCATCCTACAACTCACCCCCTTTATCCTCGATCACAACGCCTTCACCTTTGATAACCAGTTCTTCATCCAGACACACGGAACAGCCATGGGGACCAAATGTGCACCCCCAAAATGCCAACATTTTTATGCACAGGTTTGAACAAGACTTCTTCTCTATGCAGGATCTCCAACCAACATTATACACCAGGTACATTGATGACATTTTCTTCCTTTGGACCCATGGCGAGGAGTCACTGATAAAACTACACAGTGACATCAACAAGTTTCATCCCACCATCAAACTCACTATGGACTACTCTCGATTATCTGTCTCATTCTTGGACACATGCATCCCCATCAAGTATGGACACCTCAGCACCACACTCTACCGCAAACCCACAGACAACCTCACAATGCTACACTTCTCCAGCTTCCACCCAAAACATCCCCTATGGACAAGCCCTACACATGTACCGGATCTGCTCAGATGAGGAGGACTGTGACGGACACCTGGAAGTACTCAGGGATACCCTCACAAGAACCGGGTACGATGCCCAACTCATCGACTGCCAGTTCTGAAGTGCTTTAGCAAGAAACCGTAATGACCTCCTCAGACACGCGCTGCAGCCGACAGGGTACCCTTCGTTGTTCAGTATTTCCCAGGAGTTGAAAAACTACACCATGTTCTTCCCAGCCTGCAACACATTATCAATGAGGATGAGCACCTCGCCAAGACCTTCCCCACACCTTCACTACTTGCCTTTAAACAACCACCAAACATCAAACAGATTATTGTTCGTAGCAAACTGCCCGGCTCTCAGGACAACTCCATACAACCCTGTCATGGTAGGCGCTGCAAGACATGTCAGAATGTGGACATAGATACCACCATTACACGTGGGGACACCTCTCACCTTGTACATGGCAGGTACTCATGTGACTCAGCCAGCGTTGTCTCTCTTATACGTTGCAGGCAAGAATGCCCGGAGGCATTGTACATTGGGGAAACCGAGCAAAGGCTATGACAACGGATGAATGGGCACCGCACAACAATCAACAGACAGGAGGGTTCCCTCCCAGTTGGAGAACACTTCAGTGGCCCAGGACATTTGACCTCGGACCTTCGGGTGACCATCCTCCAAGGTGGACTTCGGGACAGGCAGCAGCAAAAGGTGGTCGAGCAGAGGCTGATATCTAAGTTTGGTACTCATAGGGAGGGGCTCAACCGGGACTTTGGGTTCATGTCACATTACAGGTGACCACCATTTCACTATACACACACACACAGATACTCCTACACACACACATACACACACAGTCTCACACAACACAGGCACTCCTATACACACATACACATGGACACACAAAAACACAGTCGCGTACACAGACACCCACACACACCCTTACAGACACACACACTCCCACACTCACACATGCACCCCCTCACAGACTTAAGACACTCTAAACTCACTACACACACACATACACTTTCTCACACTCACAACCACTAACCCAGACAGACACACACACACAGACAGACAAAAACCCACATGCACACATATATTTTGTGGGGTGAATTTGTACTTGCAGGGTTATATTGTACTTTGCTCAAAGACTGCATGTATCCATGTAGAACTCTGAGCTCAAAAACTGCATGAATTCATGTAAAACTCTGTTATCTCACTTTTTAGATTGGAATCAATCTAAACTGCATGGCATAGACAGAGAACACGGGGACTAACACCTTCGACATATTGTCTAGCTAGCACCATTGTTAACAGCTAACCTGAGAATGCAACTTTTTAAAAAAAGGTTTTATGATTTACACATGAAAGAAGTGAAACTATCATGTTATTCAAACAGATGAAAGACTTAACAAACAATCAATTTTTCAATGTATAATTTCAGTTACATCACACTGTAAATTTTTGCTATAAATTCTGTGTATTAGGATTGAGCCCTCCACTACCACCTGATAAAGGAGCGATGCTCCGAAAGCTAGTGTGCTTCCAATTAAACATGTTGGACTATAACCTGGTGTTGTGTGATTTTTTTTTTTAACTTTGTACACCCCAGTCCAACACCGGCATCTCCAAATCATGATTAAAGACTGAATAGCCATCTAGGTTTTTTCAATGCATTCGCATGAGTTGTATGACCCTTTGATCTTTTACTATAAAGTCTGTGTCTCTCTCACACATGAACTGTCTGAGGAAGGAACAGGAGCTCTGAAAGCTTTTGGTTCAAATTAACCTGTTGGACTCTAATTTGGTGTCACTTGACTTTTCACTTTGTCCTCCTTCATATCCTTCAGTTCCAAAGCAGCCCCAGGCATGGATGGCCAAATTGTGTTTGACTTTGTGGGAAACACAAACTGAAACATATTGTCCAGCACCTCCTCACCTCTCCATTCCAATCCACTAGGATCCTCTCAATCCTCACCTTGGGAGTCACTGCACAGAACTGAAGAGCCTCATCCCTGGTCCCATTCTGGGAAATCTCCCCTTGTACCATCCCTTCGGCCTTAACATCCTTCCAAAACGGCGAGCCCAGAATTAGCTGCAGCTTGGACAGGAGACCAGTGGTTCCCACTAAATACAGAGAACAGTGAATGTGCTGGGTATAGTTAATAAGTTTGGAAAAACCATGTGGTGGCACTACCAGAGACATGCGTCAGGAAAGGGCAGGCCTTAGTACTAAACATTCCTGATGACAAGGTTTTCAGCAAAGAATGGGGAGGAGGATGGTTGGCTGTATTGTTGACTGAGAATATTCCATGTCTGCATGAAATGGACTTCTCACAAGGTGTAAGGATGGAAGTATTTGGCTATTCCAAAGGAATAAGAATGGTGCAATGACATTACAATGTGTCCGTCTCTCAACCGCCAATCATTTAGAAAGAACAAATCTTCAGGCAAATTGCAGAGAGATGCCAACATTGTAGAGTAGTTTTAATTGGGAACTTTATTAACCAAATACAGACTGGGACACTTGTAGGGTGTAACGTGAACAGTAAGCATTCCAAGTCTGTCCAGATGCAGGTTTGCTTGCTGAGCTTGAAGGTTCGTTGTGTTGTACCCATATTTGGTAACATCATCATTGAGCCTCAGGATGAAGCATGGCCCACTTTTTATTTATGTGTTTAGGTTCCTTGGGCTGGTGATGTCACTTTCGGTGGTGATGTCATTTCCCATTCTTATTCTCAGGGGGTGGTAAATGGGATCCTAGTCAATGTTTTTGTTGATAGAGTTCTGGTTGGAATGCCATGCTTCTAGGAATTCTCCTGCGTGTCTCTGTTTGGCTTGTCCTAGGATGGATGTGTTGTCCCAGTCAAAGTGGTGTCCTTCTTCATCAGTATGAAAGGATACTAGTGATGTTCCTCTACTCTTCGTAATTCCTCTGTGCTGCAGTATGTGGTGGCTCATTGAAATAATGTTCTCATGCATTAGAAGCTGCATTAGTGACTGCTTTGCTGAACACCTCTGCTCTGTCAGTAAAAATGACCCTGCGCTTCCAGATATCTGCCACTTCAACACCCCCCATGTTGCCATGTCAACATTTCTGTCTCAGGCCTGCTGCAGTGCTCCAGGGAAGCTCATCACAAGTTGGTGGAACAACACCTCATCTTCCCCTTTGGTATCTTACAGCCCTCAGGGCTCAACAATAAGTTTAACAATTTCAGAGCGCGAACACCTTCCTCCATGTTTGTTTCACACCCTGACATTAGGTCCTGTTCTGTACTGGTTGTTATGAATATGTTATTACTTTAAGAGGTGTATTTTGTACTGGATTATTTCTATGAATACAGATTAAAATATAGGTTCAGAGCAGCCTGCTCAAACCAATGAAGTGCCTGTAAACAGTTTGTGAGGACTTGGGATTTTTTCAGGTTAGAACAATAGAAGCAGCCTGAATGGGTGGGGTTAAGCTGCCAAAGAACCAAGATTTTCAGTTTTATCTTTCACCAGTTGCTGGGGTCTTGAAGCTAGATGTGAAACTCTTATTCCTCTCGCCATTACAGCAAAAAGCTGGGGTTCTCTTCCTGCTGCTAGAATTACATGTGAGACAATCTGTCTTACTGAATTTGCATTTGCTAAGGGTGTGTTTATGGGATGTTGCTGTACTGGAATAGTTCATTAGTAAAAGTTGTTAATATATATATAATTTTGTTCGGCATTTTAATAGAGTTACATTTAAACCAATTCCTTTATTTTTATACTGTCTACCTTTTAATCATAGTGTCAGAATAAAGTGTAATTTGTTTTAAACCCTGGTATTTTAACCAATCAAATCAAATCTGGAACACAATGACTTAAACTTACCTTTAAAATAAAAAAAATGTTAGGGTCTAGACTTTCTTCTTAATATATTTGGAGGGGGTTTGTTCTGGTCCAAAACAGTTGTTCCCAACAAAGCCAATCCATTTTCAATCACCCTCCACCCCCACCCCCACCCCCATCCATCGTCAGAGAAAATACCAATATTTTGCAGTTGCTGTCAGTTCTAAAGAAGGCACACTAGACTCAAGACAAGAACTCTGCTCAGTTTCTCCAGCACTTTCTATGTTGATTCCTTAGAGAAGGGGGCTAGGGAAATTATAATTTGGAATCAGGAAATGGAAGAGGAGTTGAACAAATACTTTGCATCAGCCTTCACAGTCGAAGACTCAAATAGAATTCTAAAAATTACAAAATATTCAAGAGTCAAAATAAAGAAAGGAGACAAACTCAATGACTATTCTGAGACGGGAAGTGTAGGGAAATTAATGGGGATGAAGATCAATGGGTCCCCTGGACCTGGTAGGATGCATCTTCAATATTAATGGAAATAGCTACAAAGATGGTTGATGCACTGACAGTAATCTTCGAAGAAGCCTTAGATCCTGGAATATCCCAGAACATTGGAAAACTGTCAATGTTACACCAGCTTCATTTGAAAAGTGAAGGAGGTAAAAACACAGACAAATCTCAGCCAGTTAGGTCAATGTAAGTTATTGGGAAAATGTTCAATCTATTACAAAGGATTCAATAGAGTCATAGAGATGTACAGCACAAAAACAAACCCTTCAGTCCAACTCATCCATGCTGACAAGATATCCCAATTCAATTTAATCCCACCTGCTCGCACCCAGTCCATATCCCTCCAAACCCTTTCTATTCATATACCCATCCAAATGCCTTTTAAATGTTGCAATTGTACCAGCCTCCACCACTTCCTCTGCCAGCTCATTCCATGCACATACCACTCTCGGCGTGAAAAAGCTGCCCGTTGGGTCTCTTCTATATCTTTCCCCTCTTACCCTAAACCAATGCCCTCTAGTTCTGGACTCCCCAATCCCAGGGAAACGACTTTGTCTATTCATCCTATCCATGCCTCTCATAAATTTGTAAACCTCTATAAGGTCACCCCTCAGCATCCAACACTCTAGAGAAAACAGCCCCAGCCTGTTCAGCCTCTCTCTGTAGCTCAACCCTGGCAACATCCTTGTAAATCTTTTCTGAACCACTTCAAGTTTCATGACATCTTTCCGACAGGAAGGAGACCAGAATTGCACACAATATTCCAACAGTGGCCTAACCAATATCCTGTATAGCTGCAACATGACCTCCCAACTCCCATACTCAATGCTCTGACCAATAAAGGAAAGCATACCAAATGCCTTCTTCACTATCCTATCTACCTATGACTCCACTTTCAAGGAGCTATGAACCTGCACTCCAAAGTCTCTTTGTTCAGCAACACTCCCTAGGACCTTAATATTAAGTGTATAAGTCCTGCTAAGATTTGCTTTCCCAAAATGCAGCAGCTCACATTTATCTGAATTAAACTCCATCTGCCAATTCTCAGCCCATTGGCCCATCTGGTCAAGATCCTGTTGTCATCTGAGGTTACCCTCTTTGTTGTCCACTACACCTCCAATTTTGGTGTCATCTGCAAACTTACTAACCTCTTAAGCTCACATCCAAATCATTAATATAAATGATAAAAAGCAGTGGACCCAGCACCGATTCTTGTGGCACTCCACTGATCACAGGCCTCCAGTCTGAAAAACAACCCTCCACCACCACCCTCTGTCTTCTACCTCTGAGCCAGTTCTGTATCCAAATGGCCAGTTCCCCCTATATTTCTTGTGAGATCTAACCTTGCTAACCAGTCTCACATGGGAACCTTGTCGAACACCTTATAGATCACGTCTATCACTCTGCCCTCATCAATCCTCTTTGTTACTTCTTCAAAAAACTCAATCAACTTTGTGAGACATGATTTCCCACGCACAAAGCCATGTTGACTATCCCTAATTAGTCCTTGCCTTTCCAAAGACACGTACACAGCAGAGCATTTAATATTATGAGGCAGAGTAAGATTAGATTACCTAATGTGGAAACAGGCCCTTCAACCCAACAAGTCCACACCGACCCGCAACCCACCCAGACCCATTCCCCTACATGTACCCCTTTCACCTAACACTACGGGCAATTTAGCATGGCCAATTCACCTAACCTGCACATTTTTGGATTGTGGGAGGAAACCGGAGCACCCGGAGGTAACCCACACAGACACGGGGAGAATGTGCAAACTCCACACAGAGAGTCGCCTGAGGCGGGATTTGAACCCGGGTCTCTGGCGCTGTGAGGTAGCAGTGCTAACCACTGTACCACCGTGCCGCTCACTGTAAGAAAGGAGAAATCATGTCTGACAAATTTATTTAAAATCTTTGAAAAGGTAATAAGCAGAATAGATGAAGAGAACAATGTGGATGTAATATATATGGATTTGCAGAAGGCATTTGGTTAGGTGCCACTCATTAAGCTACTGAATAAGGTAAGAGCCCATAGGATTGGAGGTAGTTTATTACAATGGTAAGATGCTTAACTAATAAAAGACTGAGAATTGTGATGAATGGCACATTTTCAGGATAGCTAGTAACTACTAGTGAGCCAAAAGGATCAATGGTGGGCCACAATTATTCACAAAATATCTGAATGACTTAGTTTAGAAAAGTAAATGCCAAGGTTGCAGAAAATCGGTGGGAAGATGAGGATGACAAAGAATCTGCAGAGGGATACGGTCAGGTTAAATCAATGGGCAAAGTCTTGGCAGTTGAAAGATAATATAGGATTTGAGGTGATGGAATTTGGCAGGAAGAATTGAGGATCTGGATTTAAATGGAGAAAAACTGCAGGAAGTTATGGAACTCAGGGATTTGGGAGTCTTCATCCATGAATCACAAGAAAATAGCATCTAGGTTCAGAGGGTTACCGGGAAGGCCAATGGAATGTTGGCCTGTATTTCAAAGGGAATGGAATGTAGAAGTAGGAAGCTTTTGCTCAAACTGTACAAGGCACTGGTCAGCCCACAGGTGGAATACAGGTGGAATACTGTGAACAGTTCTGGAGCTTTATCAAGAAAAAGTTACAGTGGCATTGGAGACAGTCCAGAGAAGGTTCACTAGGGTTATTTCAGGGTTGGACAGACTATGTTATGAGGGGTAGTTGCATAAATTGGGCCGATGAAATATCGAAGAATGTGACACGACATTATTGAACCATGAAGGATTTTTAAAGGACTTGACAGGTCGGATGTCGACAGATTGTTTCCCATTGTGAGAGAGTCAAAGACCACAGGGCATAGTCTCAGAATAAGGTGTCGCTCATTTAAGGCAGAGATGAGGAAGAATTTCTTCTATCAGAGGATAGTGAATCTGTAGAATTCTGTACTGCAGAGTACTGTCGAGAATGGGCTGTTAATAATTCAAAAATCAGATGGATTTCTAAATCAGTTAGGGAATCAAGAGTTAGAGGGAAAAGACAGAGACGTGGAGTTAAGAATGATCAGCTCAGCCATGATCTCAATGTGGAACAGAGCAGACGTGATGGGCTGAGTGAGCCAAAGAGTGTGGCGCTGGAAAAGCACAGCGGGTCAGGCAGCATCCGAGGAGCAGGAGAATCGACGTTTCGAGCATAAGCTCTTCATCAGGAATGAGGGGATGGCTCAAGAGGACCGAGAGATAAATGGGAGGGGGTGGAGCTAGGGGGAAGGTAGCTGAGAATGTGATAGGTGGATAAAGGTGGGGGGGCGAAGGTAATAGGTCGGAGAGGAGGGTGGAGCGAATAGGTGGGGAGATGATGTACAGGTAGGGCAGATCAACAAGGTGGTGCCGAGTTAGAGAGCTGGATCTGGGAGAAGGTGGGGTGAGGGGAAATGAGAAAACTGGTGAAATCTACATTGATCCCATGTGGTTGGAGGGTCCCAAGGCAGAAGATGCTCCCAGGTGGACCAATTCCACCACAGAACACACCAGATGGCCTCCTTCTTCAAAGACCGCTATTTCCCCTCCCATGTAGTCGATGATGCCGTCAGCGCATCTCATCCACTTCCCACACCTCCACCCTTCAAACCCACCCCTCACAATGCAATGAGGACTGAACACCCCTAGTCCTCACCTTCAACCCCACCAACCTCTGGATTCATCACATTATCATCTACCACTTCTGCCACCTACAAACGAACCCCACCACCAGAGATATATTTCCCTCCCCACCCCTATCCACTTTCCGTGAAGACCATTCCCTCCACGACACCCTTGTCATGTCCACGTGCCCCACCAACCCAAACTCCCCTCCAGGCACCTTCCCCTGCAAGAATTGCAAAAATGCCTATCTTGATGGGCTGAATGGCCTACTTTAGAGAATCTGTTTTAAGGTCATAACACTTATCCCATCCGTCTGAATGACAAAATACGCTGTTTATTCTCTCCACAGATCACTCTTGATCTATCGAATATTTCCTGATTTGTTTTTGGTTTTGTTTCAGATTTTTGAAAAATAGTGACTTCATTGTAACTAAAAGGTCAACTCATTTCTTTTTCAATTTCGACTAGAAAATACTGTCCTGGAGCTGAGATGATTGATCTTGAACAATCACCACCATCTCCCTTTGTTATCAGTATGATTCCAGCCAGTGGAGAGTTTCCCCCTGATTCATACTGCCCCAGTTTTACGAGGGCTCCTTTGTACTACACCAAGTCAAATGCTGTGTCAAAGTCAAGGACAGTAAGAGCCACTGTTAACCAGCTTTCTTTATAGGTAAATGCTTAATTGTACCATCTCTGATATTTGCACACATACCAATTCAAATTATAAAATATAAATCAGGACAAAGGAACTTATCTGCACTTTACCAGGTTCAGTGGTGTCGATCATGTCTTCCCACACAGCAAATGGGAAAAGGTTGTCTTTTTTTTCAATGGACAGGATGCCATCTGCAGTTGGCAGGGCTTTCCTGTGATCGCTAATCCTGTAAACATTAAACATTAACTGATTATAAATTCAACATAAACCAAGTAACTTCACCAACTGGCACTGAGTTTCAGTAAAGTACACCCCCTACCTCCTTTTCCTGAGTTGCTTCCTCCTGAAATAAACAAAAACCCCAATCTGAGTTGACAGATTTGGAGATGCCGGTGTTGGACTGGGGTGTACAAAGATGAAGGAGCGGCGCTCCAAAAGCTAGTGCTTCCAATTAAACTTGTTGGACTCTAACCTGGTGTTGTGTGATTTGCAACTGAGTTGACAGCGACTGACTGTCACTATCCAGAAAGCAGCAACTACTGCACGCTCACATTGTTACAAAGCTGCAGAGAATTGTTACACGTGGCCATTCCAGCCGCCATGCTACTGGACACAATGATGTCACTCGCGCAGGTGACGCTGATCACGCAGCCAGTGACGTCACTACCAATCACATGTCATCCCCCAAACACACACACGCACCTCCCCCTCCCCAAGGAAAAATCTTCAAACCCAGCCCCAACTCCAATTCCAAGTCCACATAGGCCCCTGATCCTAAGCCCACTGGGTGTTTGCCATCTCCCCACCTGCCCCTTACTGAGCACCAATGGTCAGTTCTCAGCAAAGGACTCTCCTTCATCCCACTACACCCACACATCAACAAACTTCGAACATGTCTAGATGTTGAATACCTCTGTGCCTACGCGTTCGAATGTGAATCCCACCCACCCTCCAAAGACTCGTCCTCCTGCCTCCAACAAACTCTGTTTCTCTGGGCTCGCTGCTGGTTCCCACTAAGTACCCAACTCAATGGGGCAGTGAATGTGCTGAGTATAGTTCATAAGGTGGGGAAAACCATGTCGTGACACTACCAGAGACATGCCTCAGGGAAGGACGAGCCTGAGTGCTAAATATTCCCGATGACAAGGTGTTCAGCAAAGAATAGGATGGAGAAGGACTGGCTGTGTTGGTGACTGAGACCATTCCATGTCTACAGGAAGTGGATTTCCCACAAAGGTCAAGGTCAGAATCAAATGGCTAAGGAACAGAAACGGTGCAATAGAACATAGAACATAGAAAAATACAGCGCAGTACAGGCCCTTTGGCCCTCGATGTTGCGCCGATCCAAGCCCACCTAACCTACACTAGCCCACTATCCTCCATATGCCTATCCAATGCCCGTTTAAATGCCCATAAAGAGGGAGTGTCCACCACTGCTACTGGCAGGGCATTCCATGAACTCACGACTCGTATGCCAACATGACAAGGTGTCATCTCTCAACCACCAACCACTTAGAACGATGGAGAGGAACAACTCTGCAGGCAAATTACGGAGCGATGCCAACATTGTAGAGTAGTTTTAATGGGGAACTTTATTAACTCAAATACAGACTGGGCACTGATAGGGTATAATGTGATGGGCAAGCATTCCTAGACTGTGAGAAGGAGAATTTTCAACATCAGGATATGTCCTGTCCAACAGGAAAAGATCCCATCTTCATCTGGGCCCTTGGGAATGTGATGGGCCAATCAGATCAAGTGTGAGTGGGGGGGATCATTTAGGAGACAGTGGTGAATCTGCAGAATTCTTTGCCACGGATTGCTGCTGAGTCTGGGTCTGTCAAATGAGAGGGAGATTCTTCAATCAGAAAGGAAACAGGATTATGAGGAAAAGGCAGGAAAGTGGATTTGGAGATTATCAGATCAGCCATGATCTCATGGATCTCATACCATTACCCTCTTCTACAAGTGGAACAGGGAGAGGAAGGGAATTAGAAACTGGGGACCAATTTCAGTGCTGAAAGCAGATTATAAAACCCTGTCTAAGGTCATCACCAACCAGGTCAGATCTGCTTTGAGATTAGTGTTTCACCCTGACCAAACCTGTGCTGTACCAGTCAGGACGCTCTCTGAGAGTCTCGTGCACCTGAGGGATATGATCGCCTAATTACAGGACGGGGGGAAGGTGTGGACGCCTGCCTCATCAGCCTGGACCAGGGGAAGGCCTTTGACAGGATATCGCTCACCTACATGTGGGACATGCTCCCCAAAACGGACACTGGGGAGGGAGTATGCAATTGGAGTCGAGAGTGTGCTCGATGTTTCAGCCTTATTTCTGATGAAGAGCTTATGCTCGAAATGTCGATTCTCCTGCTCCTCAGATACTGCCTGACCTGCTGTGTTTTTCCAGCACCACACTCTCTTCTCTGATCTCCAACATCTGCAGTCCTCGCTTTCTCCCAAACTGCAATTGGATCCAATCCTTTACACCAACATCATTAGCATAGTCTCAATCAATGGATGGGAATCAGAAAGCCTCCCGATCAGATTCGGAGTCAGGCAGGGCTGCTCCCTCTCTCTTGCCTTGTTTGTGTGTTGGATAGAGCCCTTTGCTGAGTCCATCAGGAAGGATGCGACCCTGGGGGGGGGCCTATACCAGGCAGCGGGTGCCTCCAGATCAGAGCCTCCCTGCACATGGATGAGGTCACCATTTTCTGCTGGAATCCACAGACTCATGAGCCTCTGTGACCCATCAAACTGACCTCAAGAGCCAAAGGAAATCAAGGCAAGAGTGAGGCCGTGTTCTTTGGGAACTGGGCCGACTGATCCTTTATCCCCTTCTCCGTCAGGACAGATTATGTGAATGTGCTGGGAATATGGTTCGGGGGCCAGGGTGTAAATCTTCAGAGAATCATATTGCCAAGGTGAGGCAGAAACTGGTCTTTTGGGAGCACCACTCCCTTTGCATTTTGGGTAAAACTCTGGTCATCAGGTATGAGGCACACACTCTGTTGTTGTATGTGGCACAGATCTGCCCAATTCCTAGAACCTGAGCTGTTGCAGTCACCCATGCCATCTTCCACTTCACCTGGAGGTCTAAGATGGAATGTGGATCAGGGGACTGCGAACATACCTAACACTACCCTCACCCTGATGGCCGCTTTTGTGTGCAGTTGTATCAAGCTGTGTGTCACCCCTCGGTACCAGGTACTGAGGTTCTACCTGTTCCCGGTGTTGGGAAGGATGGGCATGGCCTCGCTACCACGGAACGTTCCAAGCAGTTGGATGCACGCACACACACAGACACACACACACACACACACAGATACACACACACACACACACACACACACACTATAGCAGTTAAAGGAAATTTGAATTAAATTTAAGACTTTTTAAAAATCTGTTCAAAGGATGAGGGCATTGCTGGCTGGGACAGTATTAATCCCCCAGCCCAGAGGGCAATTAAGAGTCAACCACATTTCTGTGGGTCTCAAGTCACACATAGGGCAGACCAGGTTCAGGATGGCAGTTCTAAAACAATGACAGATTCTAAAAAGAGACAGTGCAAGATAGCAGACGATGACATATCCCTCCCAGATCGTCTCAACGCCTTCTATGCTCGCTTTGAGCAGAATTGTCAGCGGAGAGGGAACACCTATTGTGACAAGTCCCTGATGAACCTATCTTAACAATCACTGCATCAGAGGTCAGATCAGTTTTCCTTCCTGTGAATCCAAGGAAAGCGATGGGACCAGACGGAGTACCAGGCTGTGCACTCAGACCATGTGCAGATCAAATGGCAGAGGTCTTCTTGGACATCTTCAACCTCTCCCTGCAGCAGGCCACTGTCCCTGCCTGTTTCAAGATGGCCGACATCAGCCCTGTGCCTAAAAAGGCTCATGCAGCATGTCTCAATGACTAACCGCCATAACGTCGGTGGTCAGGAAGTGCTTTGAAAGGCTGCTCATGGCAATAGTCAACTCCAGCCTCCCCACTACTCTTGACCCACTCCAATAGCCTATTGGACCAACAGATCCACGTCAGATGCCATATCATGTGCTCTTTACTCCTCCTTCGAACATCTTGACACCAAGAACAGCTATGTGAGAATCCTAGCCATTGACTCCAGTTCAGTTTTCAACACTATTGTCCTCTCGAGACTGATTACTAAATTTAGTGATCTCGGACTAAGCCCCACTCTCTACAACTGGATCCTTAGTTTCCTGACCCACAGGCCACAATCAGTGAAGATTGGGGACAATATTTCATCTTCATTAACTCTCAGTAATGGAGACCCCCCCCAGGGGTGCATACTCAGTCCCCTACTATACTCACTGTATACCCATGACTGCGTCGCCAAACAGACTAATGCCATTTACAAGTTCGCTGATGACACCACCATAGTCAGTCGAATCTCAGATGGCAACAAAACAGACTACAGATGGGAGGTGGAAGACCTAGAAAAATGGTGCACTGAGAACAACCGAGCTCTCAATGCTGGCAAAACCAAGGAACTCATTATTAACTTTTGGCGGGATGTTACTCATGCCCCCCCCTACACATTAACAACACAGAGATGGAACGAGTGGAGAGTGTCAAGCTCCCGTGAGTAGCCATCCACAACAAGCTTTCTTGGACTCTTCATGTGGACGCACTGGTTACAAAGGCCCAACAACGTCTCTTCTTCCTCAGGCAGCTGAGAAAATTTGGCATGACGGCAAATACCCTTGCCAACTTTTATAGGTGCGCCATCGAGAGCATTCTGTCTGGTATGGTAACTGTACCATTCAAGATCTGAGATGGTTGCAGAGTGGTGAACTTGGCCGGGACAATCACAAAGGCCAACCTCCCATCTATGGAATCCATCTACCAAGCCCGCTGTCAAGGAAAGGCCGCCAGCATTCTCAAAGATCCATTCCCCCCTGGCAATGTTTTTCTACAACCTCTACCATCGGGGAGAAGGTACAGAAGCCTGAACACATGCACCAGCCGGTTTTACAACAGTTTCTACCTTACTGTTGTTAGAATACAGAATGGACTCACAAACTCTTAATGTTCACCTGTACCTGTGTTTTTGTTTTTGCTGCTGTTTACCTATTATTTACTGTCTATGTGACTTATCTCTGTGATCTGCCTGTATTGCTGGCAAGTCAAAGCTTTTCACTGTGCGTTGGTATGTGTGACAATAAATTCAATTCAACTGAGTTTCCTTCCCCAAAGGGTATTAATGAAGCAGATGCTTTTTTTCCCCCAACAATTGATGTTGGAAATGGATTCGTGGTCATCCTTAGACTCTTGATTCCAGATTTATTAAATTCCAATTCCACCATCTGCCATGACAGGATGCAAACTCAGGTCCCCGGAGCATTCCCTGGGTGTCTGCATTAAGAGCCCAGGGATAATACCACCTCCCCAGCACCACCCAGTACCCCTCCCCTTCCCCCACCACCACCACAGGTACCTCCCCACCACCACCACCACCACCACAGGTACCACCTCCCCTGCTAAATGTCAAATGACATGTTAATCTTGTTAACAAAATTACTATTGATTTTCATAAGCCTCTGTTCTCCTCATCCAGCCTGGCCTATATGTGACCAATCCACTCAACAGTCCTCTGAAATGGCCAATCAAACCCGATGAGTTGGAGGAACCTGTGAGAGGGAAGAAGAGCTCGGTGGCTCACAGACAGCAGTGGGTCAAGGATCAGTAATGATTCACCAGGACTATTAGAGATGGCTAGTGACCCCTGGACCTGTCATTGGTCCTCACTCGACCCCGAGATTGAATTGGTAAGAAATAAAAGATGCAAATCTGAAACAATTGGGAAGAGGACCAGGTGAGGTGATCACCTGTACTCAGCAAGATCCCACAAGCAGCAGCGTGGGGACAACCAGATCCCTTTTGACATTTCCTTTTTAATAATGTCGGTTGGGAGATCAAATGTTGAAGTTTGCTGGAGTGAGGAGAACAAACAGAAATCTCATGATTTCCACATGGCAGCCCTTTCCACTGAGCCATGGCCCGTAACTCACTGGTCAGGGCTGAGTGAGTGCAAAAAGGCGTGGACCAGCATAGGCTGGGACGGAATAATGTGGGACTGAAGGCCCAGGATTTCAGGAACACAGTTTCCTGTGAGAGGACTGCCCTCTGGTGGTAATGATGAGGATTAGTACCTGTGGTGGTGGTAATGTTGGGGTTTTGGACCTGTGGTGGTGGTGGACGGGTGGTGGTACATGTGGTGATTGGAGAGGGGAGATGGTACTTGCAGTGGTGATAGTAGTGGGGAGGTGGTATCTATGGTGGTGGTGGAGGGGAGGTGGTACCTGTGGTGATGGGGAAGGGGTAGTGGTACCAGTGCTGGTGGTGGATGGGAGGTGGTGGTGGAGAGTTTGTGGTACCTGTGTTGGTGATGGTGGTGGGGAGGTGGTATCTGTGGTGGTGGTGGTGGTGGTGGTGGAAGAGAGGTGGTACCTGTAGTGGTGGTGGTGGTGATAGGGAGGTGGTCCTTGTGCTGGTGGTGGAGGGGAGGTGGTAACTGTGGTGGTGATGGTGGTGGTGGGGAGGTGATATCTGTGGTGGTAGTGGTGGAGGGGAGGTGGTACCTGTGTAGGTAGTGGAGGGGAGGTGGTACCTGCCGTGGTGGTGGTGGGGAGGTGGTACCTGTGGTGGTAGTGGAGGGGAGGTGGTACCTGTCGTGGTGGTGGTGAGTAGGTGGTACCTGTGGTGGTGGTGGTGGTGGTGGGGAAGTGGTACCTGTGGTGGTGATGGTGGTGGAGGGGAGGTGGTATCTGTGGTGGTGGTGAGTAGGTGGTACCTGTGGTGGTGGTGGTGGGGAGGTGGTACCTGTGGTGGTGGTGGTGGTGGAAGAGAGGTGGTACCTGTGGTGGTGGTGGTGGTGATAGGGAGGTGGTCCTTGTGCTGGTGGTGGAGGGGAGGTGGTAACTGTGGTGGTGATGGTGGTGGTGGGGAGGTGATATCTGTGGTGGTAGTGGTGGAGGGGAGGTGGTACCTGTGTAGGTAGTGGAGGGGAGGTGGTACCTGCCGTGGTGGTGGTGGGGAGGTGGTACCTGTGGTGGTAGTGGAGGGGAGGTGGTACCTGTCGTGGTGGTGGTGAGTAGGTGGTACCTGTGGTGGTGGTGGTGGTGGTGGGGAAGTGGTACCTGTGGTGGTGATGGTGGTGGAGGGGAGGTGGTATCTGTGGTGGTGGTGAGTAGGTGGTACCTGTGGTGGTGGTGGTGGGGAGGTGGTACCTGTGGTGGTGGTGGTGGTGGAAGAGAGGTGGTACCTGTGGTGGTGGTGGTGGTGATAGGGAGGTGGTCCTTGTGCTGGTGGTGGAGGGGAGGTGGTAACTGTGGTGGTGATGGTGGTGGTGGGGAGGTGATATCTGTGGTGGTAGTGGTGGAGGGGAGGTGGTACCTGTGTAGGTAGTGGAGGGGAGGTGGTACCTGCCGTGGTGGTGGTGGGGAGGTGGTACCTGTGGTGGTAGTGGAGGGGAGGTGGTACCTGTCGTGGTGGTGGTGAGTAGGTGGTACCTGTGGTGGTGGTGGTGGTGGTGGGGAAGTGGTACCTGTGGTGGTGATGGTGGTGGAGGGGAGGTGGTATCTGTGGTGGTGGTGAGTAGGTGGTACCTGTGGTGGTGGTGGTGGGGAAGTGGTACCTGTGGTGGTGATGGTGGTGGTGGGGAAGTGGTACCTGTGGTGGTGAGAGTGATGGTGGGGAGGTGGTATCTGTGGTGGTGGTACCTGTGGTGGTGGTGGAGGGGAGGTGGTACCTGTGATGGTGATGGTGGTGGAGGGGAGGTGGTATCTGTGGTGGTGGTGAGTAGGTGGTACCTGTGGTGGTGGTAGTGGTGGGGAGGTGGTACCTGTAGTGATGGTGGTGGTACCTGTGGTGGTGGTGGGGAGGTGGTACCTGTAGTGATGGTGGTAAGTGTGGTGGTGGTGGAGGGGTGGTGGTACCTGTGATGGTGATGTAGGGGAGGTGGTACCTGTGGTGGTGATGGTGGTGTGGCAGAGGTGGTACCTGTGGTGGTGGTGTTGGGGAAGTGGTTCCTGTGGTGGTGTTGTTGGTGGTGGCGAGGTGGTACCTGTGGTGTGGTGGTGGTGGTGGTGGGGAGGTGGTAACTGTGGTGGTGATGGTGGGGAGGTGGTATCTGTGGTGGTGACGGTGGTGGTGGGGTGGTGGTATCTGTGGTGGTGGTGGGGAGCTGGTACCTATTGTGGTGGTGTTGGGGAGGTGGTATCTGTGGTGGTGGTGGGGAGGTGGTATCTGTGGTGGTGGTGGGGAGGTGGTACCTGTGGTGGTGATGGTGGTGGAGAGGAGGTGGTATCTGTGGTGGTGGTTTTGGGGAGGGGGTACCTGTGGTAGTGATGGTAGTGTTGGGGAGGTGGTACCTGTGGTGGTGATGGTAGTGTTGGGGAGGTGGTACCTGTGGTGGTGATGGTGGTGTTGGGGAGGTGGTACCTGTGGTGGTGATGGTGGTGATGGTGGTGTTGGGGAGGTGGTACCTGTGGTGGTGATGGTGGTGATGGTGGTGTTGGGGAGGTGGTATCTGTGGTAGTGATGGTGGTGGTGGGGAGGTGGTACCTGGGTGGTGGTGGTGGGGATGTGGTATCTGTGATGGTGGTGGGGAGGTGGTATCTGTGGTGGTGGTGGTGGGGAGGTGGTATCTGTGGTGATAATGGTGGTAGTGGGGAGGTGGTACCTGTGGTGGTGGTGATGGGGAGGTGGTATCTGTGGTCGTGGTGATGGGGAGGTGGTATCTGTGGTGGTGATGGTGGTGGTGGGGAGCTGGTAACTGTAGTGGTGGTGATGGGGAGGTGGTATCTGTGGTGGTGATGGTGGTGGTGGGGAGCTGGTAACTGTGGTGGTGGTGGTGGGGAGGTGGTATCTGTGGTGGTGATGGTGGTGGTGGTATCTGTGGTGGTGATGGGGAGGTGGTATCTGTGGTGGTGATGGTGGTGGTGGGGAGCTGGTAACTGTGGTGGTGGTGATGGGGAGGTGGTATCTGTGGTGGTGATGGTGGTGGTGGGGAGCTGGTATCTGTGGTGGTGGTGGTGGGGAGGTGGTATCTGTGGTGGTGGTGGTGGTGGTGTGGAGGTGGTATCTGTGGTGGTGGTGGGGAGGTATTACTTGTGGTGGTTGTAGAGGTGGTGGTGGTGGGGAGGGTGGTATCTGTGGTGTGGATGGGGGGGTGCCTCTGGGGGGGTGGGGGGTGTGCCTGTGGTGTGGGTGGAGGGGGCTGGTACCTGTGGTGTGGATAGGGGGTGTACCTGTGTTGTGGGTGGGAAGCTGTGCCTGTCATGGGGGAGATGGTGTACCTGTGGTGGGGGTGTAGGGAGTTGGTACCTGTGGTGGTGGGAGTGGTGGTGATGGGTGTCGGAGGGTGTTGAGGGAGGTGGTACCTGAAGGACAGGCTGCCTTGATGTGAGCGTGATTTCCATCAATAAACAGGCAGCAGAGTGAAAGCAGCTAGTTATAGCACGGAGCACACACCACTTTGATACACCAGGCTCTTTGTCCCTCGGAGGCTGCCCCTTGAATGAAGCAGAGGCTTGGGGCTGAATCCTTCTCTCTCACACACACACACCCACCACCCCCTCTGCAGCCTCACCAAAGGAACACCCACACACACCCCACCGCCCTTTCAACGCTCTCTGGGGTCTCGTGCAAATGGACATCTGACCCACTGTCCCCACCCAGTCCCCCGGGGAGACAGTGTCTGACCTACTGTCCCCACCCAGTCCCACAGGGAGTCAGTGTCTGACCCACTGTCCCCACCCAGTCCCCCGGGGAGACAGTGTCTGACCCACTGTCCCCACCCAGTCCCACAGGGAGACAGTATCTGACCCACTGTCCCCACCCAGTCCCACAGGGAGTCAGTATCTGACCCACTGTCCCCACCCAGTCCCCCGGGGAGACAGTGTCTGACCCACTGTCCCCACCCAGTCCCACAGGGAGACAGTGTCTGACCCACTGTCCCAGCCAGTCCCACAGGGAGACAGTGTCTGACCCACTGTCCCCACCCAGTCCCACAGGGAGACAGTGTCTGACACACTGTCCCCACCCAGTCCCACAGGGAGACAGTGTCTGACCCACTATCCCCACCCAGTCCCACAGGGAGACAGTGTCTGACCCACTGTCCCCACTTAGTCCCACAGGGAGACAGTGTCTGACCCACTGTCCCCACCCAGTCCCACAGGGAGACAGTGTCTGACCCACTGTCCCCACCCAGTCCCACAGGGAGGGAGTGTCTGACCCACTGTCCCCACTTAGTCCCACAGGGAGACAGTGTCTGACCCACTGTCCCCACCCAGTCCCACAGGGAGACAGTGTCTGACCCACTGACCCACCCAGTCCCACAGGGAGACAGTGTCTGACCCACTGTCCCCACCCAGTCCCACAGGGAGGGAGTGTCTGACCCACTGTCCCCACCCAGTCCCACAGGGCGACAGTGTCTGACCCACTGACCCCACCCAGTCCCACAGGGAGACAGTGTCTGACCCCCTGTCCCCAGCCAGTCCCGGAGGTAGGGCGGTGGAAAGGACAGTGACCCGCTGCCCCAGTTGTAATTGTATAGAAACCCTTCCTGGTTTTGATGAAGCTGGTTGCTGAGAGCTGGGTTTTCCGAATTTCCTCCCACTCCGAGAAAGTGTTATTTGGAAAGCCTGTCAGACGTTGTGTTTTTCCCACCAGCTCTGTTTACTCAGAGCAAGGTCATCCGGTCACATTGCAGGCAGAGATAAAGCAGGGGTACTGCAGACCTGTCGGTATGGTGCCCCCTGGGAGCGTTCCCGTTCTGGTGCCTGTCCTCAGCCTGTTCCTGCTGGCTCTCCTGTCTGCCTTACCCGTAGCTCATCGTGCTGGTGAGTACAGTGTGGTCAAACACCGTATCTCTGTTGAAGGTGAAAAATGTGAAGCCTCCCACAGTCAAACAGTTAACCTCGTCGGCGGTTGTTCCTGAGACTCTGTGCGGAACAGCCGAGAGAACGAAAGCTTCGACCGAATTACCGTCTGCGAGGGGCTATATAAATGCAGTTGTTGTGAGTGGCTGCAGTGAGCTACCTGCCTTCGAGTCAAAAAGGTTGTCGGTACAAATGTCACTTCAGGCTCTCGAGGACATAATCTGTCACAGAATCCTTACAGGCCATTTGGCCCCTCAACCCTCGAAGGTTACCCCATCCATACCCACTCCTTTACTTTATCCTGATAACCCCTCACTTCCCATGGCTAATCCACCTAACCTGCACGGAGCGTCATTTTACAGCAGGAAACAGACACTTCGCCCCAACCAGTCCACGCCAAACATTCGTCCCACCTGCCTGCTCCTGGCCCACATCCCTTCAAACCTTTCCTTATCCGTGTATTTACCCAAATGTCTTCTAAATGTAATTGTACCCACATCCACCGGTTCCTCGGGAAGTTCATTTCACACACCAACCACCCTCCGGTGGAAAACATGTAAGAAGCCTCTCATGCCTTTTTAAAAAAATCTCTCTTCTCAAAAACATGCCCCTGTTTTGAAATTCACAATCCGAGGCAGGAAACCAGAGCACCCAGAAAAAAAAAACCCACACAGACACAGGGAGGATGGGCAAATTTCACACAGACGCGGGGAGAATGGGTAAATTTCACAAAGACAGCTGCCTAATGTGGAATTGAACCTAGGTCCCTCGGTGCTGTGAGGCAGCAGTGATTCCTGATGAAGGGCTTTTGCCCGAAACGTCGATTTTCCTGCTCCTCGGATGCTGCCTGACCTGCTGTGCTCTTCCAGCACCACTATAATCGAGACTGCATTCCAGCATCTGCAGTCCTCACTTTTGCCCTGTGAGGTAGCAGTTCTCACCACTGAACCAGCATCTAAACTGGCACTATAGAAGGGGTAAAAACAATGACTGCAGATGCTGGAAACCAGATTCTGGATTAGTGGTGCTGGAAGAGCACAGCAGTTCAGGCAGCATCCAAGGAGCTTCGAAATCGACGTTTTGGGCAAAAGCCCTTCATCAGGAATAAAGGCAGTGAGCCTGAAGCGTGAAGAGATAAGCTAGAGGAGGGTGGGGGTGGGGAGAAAGTAGCATAGAGTACAATGGGTGAGTGGGGGAGGGGATGAAGGTGATAGGTCAAAGAGGAGAGGGTGGAGTGGATAGGTGGAAAAGGAGATAGGCAGGTAGGACAAGTCCAGACAAGTCATGGGGACAGTTACTGAGCTGGAAGTTAGGAACTAGGGTGAGGTGGGGGAAGGGGAAAATGAGGAAACTGTTGAAGTCCACATTGATGCCATGGGGTTGAAGTGTTCCGAGGCAGAAGATGAGGCGTTCTTCCTCCTGGCGTCTGGTGGTGAGGGAGCGGCGGTGAAGGAGGCCCAGGACCTCCATGTCCTTGGCAGAGTGGGAGGGGGAGTTGAAATGTTGGGCCATGGGGCGGTGTGGTTGATTGGTGCTGGTGTCCCGGAGATGTTCCCTAAAGCGCTCTGCTAGGAGGCGCCCAGTCTCCCCAATGTAGAGGAGACCGCATCGGGAGCAACGGATATAAGAAATTATATTAGTGGATGTGCAAGTAAAACTTTGATGGATGTGGATGGCTCCTTTAAGGCCTTGGATAGAGGTGAGGGAGGAGGTGTTGGCACAGGTTTTACAGTTCCTGCGGTGGCAGAGGAAAGTGCCAGGATTGGAGGGTGCGTTGTTTGGGGACGTGGATCTGACCAGGTAGTCGCGGAGGGAATGGTCTTTGCGGAAGGCGGAAAGGGGTGGGGAGGGAAATATATCCCTGGTAGTGGGGTCTGTTTGGAGGTGGCGGAAATGTCAGCGGATGATTTGGTTTATGCAAAGGTTGGTAGGGTGTAAGGTGAGCACCAGGGGCGTTCTGTTCTTGTTACGGTTGGAGGGGTGGGGTCTGAGGGCGGAGGTGCGGGATGTAGACAAGATGCGTTGGAGGGCATCTTTAACTACGTGGGAAGGGAAATTGCGTTCTCTAAAGAAGGAGGCCATCTGGTGTGTTCTGTGGTGGAACTGGTCCTCCTGGGAGCAGATCCGGCGGAGGCGGAGGAATTGGGAATACGGGATGGCATTTTTGCAAGAGGTAGGGTGGGAAGAGGTGTAATCCAGGTAGCTGTGGGAATCGGTGGGTTTGTAAAAAAATGTTGGTGTCAAGTCGGTCGTCATTAATGGAGATGGAGAGGTCCAGGAAGGGGAGGGAGGTGTCAGAGATGTCCAGGTAAATTTAAGGTCAGGGTGGAATGTGTTGGTGAAGTTGATGAATTGCTCAACCTCCTCACGGGAGCATGAGGTGGCGCCAATGCAGTCATCAATGTAGCGGAGGTAGAGGTGGGGAGTGGTGCCGGTGTAATTACGGAAGATCGACTGCTCTACGTAGCCAACAAAGAGACAAGCATAGCTGGGGACCAAACGTGTGCCCATGGCTACCCCTTTGGTCTGGAGGAAGTGGGAGGATTCGAAGGAGAAATTATTAAGGGTGAGGACCAGTTCGGCCAAACGAATGAGAGTGTCAGTGGAAGGGTACTGTTGGGGACGTCTGGAGAGGAAAAAACGGAGGGCTTGGAGGCCCTGGTCATGGCGGATGGAGGTGTAGAGGGATTGGATATCCATGGTGAAGAATAAGGCGTTGGGGGCCAGGGAAACGGAAGTCTTGGAGGAGGTGGAGGGCGTGGGTGGTGTCTCGAACATATGTGGGGAGTTCCTGGACTAGGGGGGATAGGACAGTGTCGAGGTAGGTAGAGATGAGTTCAGTGGGGCAGGAGCAGGCTGAGACAATGGGTCGGCCAGGGTGGTCAGGCTTGTGGATCTTGGGAAGGAGGTAGAACCGGGCAGTGTGGGATTCCCGGACTATGAGGTTGGAAGCTGTGGGTGGGAGATCTCCTGAGGTGATGAGGTTCTGTATGGTCTGGAAGATGATGGTTTGGTGATGGGGGGTGCGGTCATGGTCGAGGGGGCAGTCGGAAGAGATGTCCTCGAGTTGACATTTGGCTTCAGCGGTGTAGAGGTCAGTGCGCCAGACTACCACTGCGCCCCCTTTATCCGCTGGCTTGATGGTGAGGTTGGGATTGGAGCAGAGGGATTGGAGGGCTGCGCGTTGTGAGGGTGAGAGGTTGGAGTGGGGGAGGGAGGTAGACAGGTTGAGGCGGTTAATGTCCCGGCGGCAGTTGGAAATGAAGAGGTCGAGGGCAGGTAATAGGCCAGCGCAGGGTGTCCAGAAGGGGTGCTGCACTGTCAGGCACTGAACTGCAACCCTGCCTGCCCTCTCATTGAGTTATATTTTCCAGTCAGTTTGGTGCTGGAAAAACACAGCAGGCCAGGCAGCATCGGAGGAGCAGGAGAATCTGCCTGACCGGCTGTGCTTTTCCACACTCAAGACTCTGGTCTCCAGTATCTGCAGTCCTGACTGACTCCTGGTATTTCTCAGTGAATTGTGGAGATTCTCTCAGGTCCCTGACCGATGTTTGACCCTCGATTACCTGCAGCAGAGAATCCAGTCAGGCTGGAAGTGTGTACATTGACCGCTCCGTGAGTTAATCCCGATCTGTGTCACCCTGGAGTGATAGCAGCACACATTAAGGGCCACTAGGCATTCCTTACAGCTGTGGAGTTTTCTTGTTCTCCTTTTACAGAAGCTGCCAATGAACTTGCCTTCGCCAGAGAGAGTGGCACCAGCCTCATCAATCCAGAATCTTCACAGAGCACCAGGAACTCTCACACCACAGTGAGAATGACGACAGACATGCACAGTGGACACGACAGAGCACATCTCAAGACTTCATACTTACTGAACGATGTGGTCTCACTGAGTAGGTAGCAAGCATCCTTCATGGATTGTCCAAAACCGAGAACGAGGGGTCACTAATTGAAAGGAAGGGTTGTCTATTTCAGGCAGAGATTAAATCATTTGCTCACAGAGAGTGCACGAGCCTTTGGCATTCTCCCCCTTGATAGAAGTGGCACCAGAATATCTTTCAGGCCCGATGTAGATAGATTCTGAAGAAGCGAGAGGCTGAAAGGTTATTGGGGATTGGGTGGGAATGTTCAGGTATTCCTCAGCCTTTCCTCAGCAGGCTTTTGGGACTGAATGACCCACTCCTGAAATGAACAACAGAACTAGCTGGTGAAACTCAGCAGATCCGGCAGCATCCATTCTGAGTCGATAAAGTATGGAGTTGGAAATAGCACAACAGGTCAAGCAGCATCAGAGGAGCAAGAGAGTTGATATTTCAGATCAGCACCCTCCATTTGAGCCCTGATGAGGTGCACTGACCCAAAACGTCGACTCTCCTGCTCCTCCGATGCTGCTTGACCTGCTGTGCTTTTTTCCAGCTCCATACTTTATCGATTCTGTCTTTCCAACATCTGTAGTTCTCACTATCTGCAAGCATCAGTTCTGAAGAAGGGTTACTGGACTCACAGAGGCATACAGTCATACAGCACAGAAACAGACCACTTGGTCCAACCAGTCCATGCCAACCATAATCCCAAACTCTACTAGTCCCACCTGCCTGCTGCTGGCCCATATCCCTCCAAACCTTTCCTATTCATGTCCTTATCCAAATGTCTTTTAAACATTGTAACCGCGCCTGCATCCACCACTTCCTCAGAAAGTTTATGCCACATGCAAACCACTCTCTGTGTAAACGATTTGTCCCTTATGCCTTTTTTAAATCTCTCTGCTCTCACCTTAAAAACTTGCCCCGTAATCCTGAAATCCTCCCTCCTTGGGAGAAGGCAACTACCATTAACTCTATCCATACCCCTCATTATTTTATAAACTTCAATAAGGTCGCCTGTCAACCTCCTAGGCTCCAGTGAATAAAGTCTCATCAGAGTTAGGAAGTCATATTGTGGCTGTACAGGACATTGGTGAGGCCACTTTTGGAATATTGCGTGCAATTCTGGTCTCCTTCCTATCAGAAGGATGTTGTGAAACTTGACAGGGTTCAGAAAAGATTTACAAAGATGTTGCCAGGGTTGGAGGGTTTAAGTTACAGGGAGGGGCTGAATAGGTTGAGGCTGATTTCCCTGGAACATCGGAGGCTGAGGGGTGACCTGATAGAGGTTTATAAAATCATGGGGGGCATGGATAAGACAAGTAGACAATGTCTTTACCCTGGGGTGGGGGAGTCCAGAACTAGAGGGGCATAGGTTTAAGGTGAGAGGGGAAAGTTATAAAAGAGACTTGAGGGGCAACCTTTTCCCGCAGAAGGTAGTGAAAGTTTTGAGCGAGCTGCCAGAGGAAATGGTGGCGGCTCGTACAATTACGACATTTAAAAGGCATCTGGATGGGAATATGAATAAGGAGGATTTAGAGGGATATGGGTTAAAAGCTGACAAATGGGACTAGATTAGGTTAGGATATCTGGTCGGCATGGACGAATGGACCAAAGGGTCTGTTACTATGCCGTACATCTCTATTACTCTGTCCAGCCTTTCTTTGTAACTCAAATCTTCAATTTCTGGCAACATCCTGGTAGCTCTCTTCTGAAACCCTCTCCAGCTTAGTAATATCCTTCCTCTAACTGGACGACCAGAACTGAACACAGTATTCCAGAAAAGGCCTTACCAATGTCCTGTGTAGCCTCACCATGATGTACCAACTCCAAAACTCAAAGGACTGAGTAATGAAGGCAAGCATGCAAAATGCCTTTTTAACCACCATGTTGACATGTGATGCAAATGTCAAAGAATTATGCGCCTGCACCCCAAGGTCCTGAAACATTACCTCAGTTTTCCCTGCACAGTTGCTACCCAGATATGCTGCTGAGCTTCTCCAGCAATTTCTGTTCTCCAACAGCCTCAGTTTTTTGTTCTGTTTTAGTGGATAACTTCTCATTCTGGTTCGAATGTTTTTAACGACATTCTATTGAAACGTTCCCTCTTGTGCCCATCAGGATGGATGCCAAATCCCATAGGGAACAACAACATATTCTACAATGTAATATGATCATGTGAGTTAACAATGTGGCTCACTACATTGACTACTAGCTATATTCACATGGTTAAAAATCACACAATACCAGGTTATAGTCCAACAGGTTTATATGGAAACACTAGCTTCCAGAGTGCCACTCCTTCATCAGGTATTCACATAGGTCAGAGAACATTACAGCACAGTACAGGCCCTTTGACCCTCGATGTTGTGCTGACCTGTGGAACCAATCTGAAGCCCATCACTATTCCATCTTCATCCATATGTTTATCCAATGACCATTTAAATGCCCTTAAAGTTGGCGAGTCTTCTTCTCTCTAATGAAATAAGCCACAAGTCCCTCAGCCTTTCTTCATAAGACCTTCCCTCCATACCAGGCAACATCCTAGTAAAGCCCCACTGAACCCTTTCCAAAGCTTCCACATCCTTCCTATAATGTGGTGTCCAGAACTGTTTGCAATACTCCAAGTGCAGCCGCACCAGCATTTTGTAGACTGCAGCATGACCTCGTGGCTCTGAAATACAATCCCTCTACCAATAAAAGCTAACACACCGTAAGTGTTCTTAAAAACCTACCAACCTGTTGGCACCTTTCGGGAATCTATGCACACCAAGATCTCTGTGCTCATCTATGCTGGCAAGAATCTTACCATTAACCCAGTTCTCTTTATTCCTGTTGCTCCATCCAAAGTGAGTCACGTTCAAATCCATTTGCCACCTCTCAACCTCCGCAGCTTATCTATGTCCCTCTGCAACATGCTTCGGCACTGTCCACAACTCCACCAACCTTAGTGTCATCAGCAAATTTATTAATCCATCTTTCTACACCCTCATCCATGTCATTTATAAAAATGACAAACAGCAAAACATATCTTTGCGGTACACCACTAGAAAATAAACTCCAGGATGAACATTTCCCATAATGCCACCTTCTGTCTTCTTTCAGCTAGCCAAATTCTGATCCAAACCACTAAATCACCTTCAATCCCACGCTTCCATTTTTTTTTGCAATAACCTACCGTGGGGAACCTTATCGAATTCCTAACTGAAATCCATTTGGAGTCAAAGAGTCATAAAGATGTACAGCATGGAAACAGACCTTTCGGTCCAACCCATCCATCCTGACCAGATATCCCAACTCAATCTAGTCCCACCTGCCAGCACCCGGCCCATATCCCTCCAAACCTTTTCCTATTCATAATACCCATCCAAATGCCTCTTAAATGTTGCAATTGTACCAGCCTCCACCACATCCTCTGGCAGCTCATTCTATACACGTACCACCCTCTGCATTAAAAAGATGCCCCTTAGGTCTCTTTTATATCTTTCCCCTCTCACCCTAAACCTATCCCTCTAGTTCTGGACTCCCCGACCCCAGAGAAAAGACTTTGTCCATTTATCCTATACATGCCCCTCATAATATTGTAAAGCTCTATAAGGTCACCCCTCAGCCTCTGACGCTCCAGGGAAAACAGCCCCAGCCTGTTCAGCATCTCCCTGTAGCTCAAATCCTCCAACCCTGACAACATCCTTGTAAATCTTTTCTGAACCCTTTCAAGTTTCACAACATCTTTCCAATATGAAGGAGACCAGAATTGCACGCAATATTCCGACAGTGGCCTAACCAATGTCCTGTACAGCCACAACATGACCTCCCAACTCCTGTACTCAATACTCTGACCAATAAAGGAAAGCATACCAAATGCCTTCTTCACTATCCTATCTACCTGTGACTCCACTTTCAAGGATCTATGAACCTGCACTCCAAGGTCTCTCTGTTCAGCAACACTCCCTAGGACCTTACCATTAAGTGTATAAGTCCTGCTAAGATTTGCTTTCCCAAAATGCAGCACCTCGCATTTATCTGAATTAAATTCCATCTGCCAATTCTAAGCCCATTGGCCCATCTGGTCCAGATCCTGTTGTAATCTAAGGTATCCATCTTTGCTGTCCACTACACCTCTAATTTTGGTGTCATCTGCAAACTTACTAACTGTACCTCTTATGCTCGCATCATTAATGTAAATGACAAAAAGTAGAGGACCCAGCACCGATCCTTGTGGCACTCCACTGGTCACAGGCCTCCAGTCTGAAAAACAACCCTTCACCACCACCCTCTGTCTTCTACCTTTGAGACAGTTCTGTATCTAAATGGCTAGTTCTCCCTGTATTCCATGAGATGTAACCTTGCTAACCAGTCTCCTATGGGGAACCTTGTCGAACACCTTACTGAAGTCCATATACATCACATATACTGCTCTGCCCTCATCAATCTTCTTTGTTACTTCTTCAAAAAACTCAATCAAGTTTGTGAGACATGATTTCCCACACACAAAGCCATGTTGACTAACCCGAATCAGTCCTTGCCTTTCCAAATACATGTTCATCCTGTCCCTCAGGATTCTCTCCAACAACTTGCAACTGAGGTCAGGCTCACCGGTCTATAGTTTCCTGGCTTGTCCTTACCACCCTTCTTAAATAGTGGCATCACGTTAGCCAACCTCCAGTCTTCCGGCACCTCACCTGTGACTATCAATGATACAAATATCTCAGCAAGAGTCCCAGCAATCACTTCTCTAGCTTCCCACAGAGTTCTCGGGTACACCTGATCAGGTCCTGAGGATTTATCCACCTTTAACCATTTCAAGACATCCAGCCATTCCTCCTGTGTAATCTGATCATTTTGCAAGATGTCACCATCTATTTCCCTACAGTCTATATCTTCCATATCCTTTTCTACAGTAATATACTGATGCAAAATACTCATTTAGTATCTCCCCCATTTTCTGTGGCTCCACACAAAGGCTGCCTTGCTGATCTTTGAGTGACTCTATTCTCTCCCTAGTTACCCTTTTTGTCCTTAATATATTTGTAAAAATCCTTTGGATTCTCCTTAATTCTATTTGCCAAAGCTATCTCATGTCCCAGTTTTGTCCTCCTGATTTCTCTCTTAAGTATACTCCTACTGTCTTTATACTCTTCTAAGGATTCACTCCATCTATCCTGTCATACCTAACATATGCTTCCTTCTTTTTCTTAACCAAACCTTCAATTTCTTTAGTCATCCAGCATTCCCTATACCTACCAGCCTTCCCTTTAATCCTGACAGGAATATACTTTCTCTGGATTCTCATTATCCCATTTCTGAAGACTTCCCATTTTCCAGCCATTCCTTTACCTGCGAACATCTGCCTCCAATCAGCTTTCGAAAATTCTTGCCTAATACTGTAAAAATTGGCCTTTCTCCAATTTAGAACTTCAACTTTTAGATCTAGTCTATCCTTTTCCATCACTATTTTAAAACGACTAGAATTATGGTCCCTGGCCCCAAAGTGCTCTCCCACTGACACCTCAGTCACCTGCCCTGCCTTAATTCCCAAGAGTAGGTCAAGTTTTGCACCTTCTCTAGTAGGTACATCCACATAGTGAATCATAAAATTGTCTCTTACACACTTAACAAATTCCTCTCCATCGAAACCTTTAACACTATGGCAGTCCCAATCGATGTTTGAAAAGTTAAAATCCCCGACCATAACTACCTGATTGTTCTTATAGGTAGCTGAGATCTCCTTACAAGTTTGCTTCTCAATTTCCCTCTGACTATTAGGGGGTCTATAATACAATCCCAATAAGGTGATCATCCCTTTCTTATTTCTCAGTTCCACCCAAGTAACTTCCCTGGATGTATTTCCGGGATTATCCTCCCTCAGCACAGCTGTAATGCTATCCCTTATCAAAAATGCCACTCCCCCTCCTCTCTTGCCTCCCTTTCTATCCTTCCTGTAGCATTTGTATCTTGGAACATTAAGCTGCCAATCCTGCCCATCCCTGAGCCATGTTTGTGTAATTGCTATGATATCCCAGTCCCATGTTCCTAACCATGCCCTGAGTTCATCTGCCTTCCCTGTTAGGTCCCTTGCAATGAAATAAGTGCAGTTTAATTTATTAGTCCTACCTTGTCCCCGCCTACCCTGACTGTTTGACTCACTTCGGTTCTCAACTATACCAGTCTCAGATTGATCTCTTTCTCTTTCCTCACTATCTCCCTGGGTCCCACCCCCCCCTCCCCCCCCCCCTTACTAGTTTAAATCCTCCTGAGCAGTTCTAGCAAATTTCCCTGCCAGTATATTAGCCCCATATACACCACATCAACCACTTTACCTTCATCCACCTGTTTTGTCACCTTCTCGAAGAACTCAATTAGGTTTGTAAGGCATAACCTATCCTTCACAAAACCACGTTGACTATCCACGTCAACTTATTCCTTTCTAGATGTTTATAAATCCTATTTCTTATAAACTTTTCCAACACTTTAACTGCAACCGAAATAAGATTCTCTGGTGTATAATTACCAGGGTTGTCTCTACTCCCCTTCTTGAAAAAGGGGACAACATTTGCTCTCCTCCAGATTTCTGGGACAATTCCTTTAGACAATGATGAAATAAAGATCAAAATCAAAGGCTCTGCAATCTCTTCCCTGGCTTCCCATAGAATCCTAGGATAAATCCCATCCAGCCCAGGGAACTTATCTATTTTTATAGTTTCCAGAATTGCCAACACCTCCTCCTTGTGAACCTCAATCCCATCTAGTCTAGTAACCTGTATCTCAGTATGCTCCTTGACAACATTATCTTTTTCCAGTGTGGATACTATGGAAAAATATTCATTTAGCACTTCCCCATCTCCTTGTACTCCACACACAACTTCCCACTACTATGCTTGATTGACCCTAATCTTACTCCAGACATTCTTTTATTCCTGAAATACCTTTGGAAAGCCTTAGGGTTTTCTTTGATCCTATTTACCAATGACTTCTCATGGCCCCTCCTGGCTTTCTTAGTTCTCTCTTTTTGTCTTTCCTGGCTAGCTTGTAACTCTCAAGCACCCTAACTAAGCCTTCATGTCTCATCCTAACATAAGCCTTCTTAGAGTCATAGAGATGTGCAGCCTGGAAACAGACCCTTCGGTCCAACCTGTCCATGCCGACCAGATATCCCAACCCAATCTAGTCCCACCTGCCAGCACCCGGTCCATATCCCTCCAAACCCTTCGTATTCATATACCCATCCAAATGCCTCTTAAATGTTGCAAAACAGCAAAGGCAGTAACAGTGCAGGTTTTCTCTCTTTCTCTCTCTGCCCTGCACTGTCCTCACCATGCGCTTCCTTTGTGAGTTTTTTTTAGATTAGATTACTTACAGTGTTAAAATAGGCCCTTCGGCCCAACAAGTCCACATCGACCCGCCAAAACGCAACCCACCCAGACCCATTCCTCTACATTTACCCCTTCACCTAACACTACGGGCAATTTGGCATGGCCAATTCACCTAACCTGCACATTTTTGGACTGTGGGAGGAAACCAGAGCACCTGGAGGAAACCCATGCAGACACGGGGAGAATGTGCAAACTCCACACAGATAGTCACCTCAGGCGGGAATTGAACCCAGGTCTCTGGCGCTGTGAGGCAGCAGTGCTAACCACTGTGCCGCCGTGCCTTTTCTCCCTTTTAAAACTGCTGTTGTTTTGACTTTTTTTTCCAAAGTTCCAAAACAATGTAACAGCATATAAAACAGTAATTGCTGCTCCTGGAATTCGAGGAAATCACATCCAGCACCTAAAATAACTCAAAAAAGGAGCAGCTGTTACAGCCAGAAATTTTTTTCCCATCCTCCATCTTGGATTACCCAGGATCAGTTCTTCTTCTTTGCAAGAGATTCAACTTCCTTTGTAAACCACGTCTCCCTCGCTCGACCACTTCCTCCCTGCCTGACAGGTGCATACCTATCAAGGACATGCAGTAGCTGTTCCTTGAATAAGCACCACATTTCTATTGTGCCCATCCCTTGCAGCTTCCTTTGAGATCTTATGCATCCTAAATCTTGCCTAATCGCATTATAGTTGCCTTTCACCCAGCTATAACTCTTGCCCTGCAGTATATACCTATCGCAAAAGTAAACATAACCAAATTGTGGCCACTCTCACCAAAGTGCTCATCTATCTCAAAATCTAACACCTAGCTATGTTCATTACCAGTACCAAATCCAATGTGGCATCGTCCCTTGTGGGCCTATCTACGTACTGTGTCAGGAAAGGACCTGTCCTTGACGGGTAAAACAGACATAGAAGATAGAAGAGTACAGCACAGGAACAGGCCTTTCGGCCCATGGTGTTCTACCAAATATTAAATAAATCTTTTCTGCCTGCCTTTGGTTCCTATCCCACCATTCCTTGCATGTCCATGTGCTTATCTAAAAGTCCCTTAAACACTCCTGTTGTATCTGCATCCACCACCATCCATGGCAGCATGTTCCAGACTCCTGCCACTATCTGTGTAAGAAAAACAGCTTCTTCCATCTCCTTTGAACTCCTCCCCCCCTGCCACCCCCTGCCCCACCTTAAATGCATGTTCCCTAGTTTTAGTCATTTCAACTCTGGGGAAAGAGATTCTGACCATCAAACCTATCTATGCATCTCATAATTTTATAAACTTCTATCAAGGAAGGGTTTGGAGGGATATCGGCCGGGTGATGGCAGGTGGGACTAGATTGGGTTGGGATATCTGGTCGGCATGGGCGAGTTGGACCGAAGAGTCTGTTTCCATGGTGTACATCTCTATGACTCTATGACTCTAAGTCTCCCCTCAGCTACTGTCGCACCAGAGAAAACAACCTGAGTTTTTCTAGCCTCTCCTTTTTTGCTCATACCCTCTAGTCCTGGTAAACCTCCTCTGCACCTTCTCCAAAGCCTCCACATCCTTCCAGAATTGAACGCAATGAGATGTCCAGACAGTCTGTCTTTTCTGAATTAAACATAAGCTCGGAGGGGCCACTGGCAGATCCATTCTCTATGGCAACGCATGTGAGTTGACCAATCAGGATATTTTTCTGCTGCAGCCTAAATTGGTGTTCCCTTTTAAAAAGTGACATTCTTGTCATAGAGTCGTAGAGATGTACAGCACGGAAACAGACCCTTCGGTCTAATCCAGTAAAAACAATGGCTGCAGATGCTGGAAGCCAGATTCTGGATTAGTGGTGCTGGAAGAGCACAGCAGTTCAGGCAGCATCCAAGTAGCTTCAAAATCGACGTTTCGGGCAAAAGCCCTTCATCAGGAATAAAGGCAGTAAGCCTGAAGCATGGAGAGATAAGCTAGAGGAGGGTGGGGGTGGGGAGAAAGTAGCATGGCGTACAATGGGTGAGTGGGGGAGGGGATGAAGGTGATAGGTCAAGGAGGAGAGGGTGGAGTGGATAGGTGGAAAAGAAGATAGGCAGGTAGGACAAGTCCGGACAAGTCATGGAGACAGTTACTGAGCTGTTAGTTTAGAACTAGGGTGAGGTGGGGGAAGGGGAAATGAGGAAACTGTTGAAGTCCACATTGATGCCTTGGGGTTGAAGTGTTCTGAGGTGGAAGATGAGGCGTTCTTCCTCCAGGCGTCTGGTGGTGAGGGAGCGGCGGTGAAGGAGGCCCAGGACCTCCATGTCAACCTTCGGTCCAACCCGTCCATGCCGACCAGATATCCCAACCCAATCTAGTCCCACCTGTCATCACCCGGCCTACATCCCTCCAAACCCTTCCTATCCATATACCCATCCAGATGCCTTTTAAATGTTGCAATCGTACCAGCCTCCACCACTTCCTCTGGCAGCTCATTCCACACGCGCACCACCCTCTGCGTGAAAAAGTTACCCCTTAGGTCTGTGTTCCAGTTTCTCTCCTATGTCCATGCTTTTTTTTTAAGATTCGCTTCAGTATGGAAAGAGACCCTTTGGCCCAACAAGTCTACACCGACGCTCCGAAGAGTAACGCACCCAGACCCATTCCCTAACCCTACATTTATCCCTGACTAATGCACCTAACACTATAGGCAATTTTGCATGGCCAATTCACCTAACCTGCACATCTTTAGATTGTGGGAGGAAAGCTGAGCACCCAGAGGTAACCCATGCAGACACCGAGAGAATGTGCAAACTCCACACAGACAGTCGCCCGAGACCGGAATCGAACTTGGGTCCCTGACACCGTGAGGCAGCAGTGCTAACCACTGAGCCATCATGCTGCTCCTCTCTTTCATATATTTCCCCTCTCATATTAAATCTCTAGTTCTAGTTCTGTACTCCCCCCCACCCCAGGGAAAAGACCTTGTCTATTTACCCTATCCATTCCCCTCATGATTTTATAAACCCCTATGAGGTCACCACTCAGCCTCCCTCCAGGGAAAAACAGTCCCAGTCTATTCAGCCTCTCCCTGTAGCTCAAATCCTAAACCCTGGTAACATCCTTGTAAATCTTTTCTGAACCCTTTCAAGTTTCACAACATCCTTCCTATAGGAGGGAGACCAGAATTGCACGCAATATTCCAAAAGTAGCCGAAACAATGTCCTGTACAGCCGCAACATGACCTCTCAACTCCTGTACTCAATACTCTGACCAATAAAGGAAAGCATACCAAACACCACCTTCACTATCCTATCTACCTGCGACTCCACTTTCAAGGAGCTATCAACCTGCACTCCAAGGTCTCTCTGTTCAGTAACACTCCCCATCACCTTACCATAAAGTGTATAAGTCCTGTTAAGATTTGCTTTCCCAAAGTGCAGCACCTCACATTTATCTGAATTAAACTCCATCTGCCACTTCTCAGCCCATTGGCCCATCTGGTTCAGATCCTGTTGTAATCTGAGGTAACCCTCTTCGCTGTCCACTACACCTCTAATTTTGGTGTCATCTGCAAACTTACTAACTGTACCTCTTATGCTCGCATCATTAATGTAAATGACAAAAAGTAGAGGACCCAGCACCGATCCTTGTGGCACTCCACTGGTCACAGGCCTCCAGTCTGAAAAACAACCCTCCACCACCAACCTCTGTCTTCTACCTTTGAGCTAGTTTTGTATCCAAATTGCTAGTTCTCCCTGTATTCCATGAGATCTAACCTTGCTAACCAGTCTCCCATGGGGAACCTTGTCAAATGCCTTACTGAAGTCCATATAGATCACATCTACTGCTCTGCCCTCGTCAATCCTCCTTGTTACTTTTTCAAAAGATTCAATCAAGTTTGTGAGACATGATTTCCTATGCACAAAGTCATGCTGACTATCTTGTGATATGGTCCTGATGACTGCAAGGAGAAAGGTTATGACTGTTGTGTTACCAGCAATTCTCCAACTTGGTACGAATTGGAAAGTGAGGAAGGGAGGCTGGGGAATAGGCAACGATGTGAACCCCACTTCTGTTTTTGAAAGTGCTGATGAAGAAACGAGGTATGGAAAACTCCGATAGCTTGCCAGTTTCATTGAAGGAGACCTCATTCATCGTTCGCTCTCCGCTGTCAGTGATCTGACTGGGCATGTGTCCGTTTCTTCAAGGGACCTCAGCTGCATGACCAAGCTGGAAAAGGAGAAAGTTAATGTACTAACATTTTCCTGCGCACCCTCCCCTCCCCTCTTCTCTCCTCTCTGTCTGCAGGCCTGATTATCATCTGTACTGTGAGTGGCCTCTTCGGACTGGGAGTCGCTGGTTTGTTCTGGTACAGGTAACTTCCATCACCACCTACAGTATCACTGAGCTCCCTACACTCCTCCAAGCCCAGCCTCACATGTGAATCAGAATTTTATCCTTCACTGGGAACCTCAGCAATTCCCTCTCAGTCTTCCTAAAAGACGAGTCATTAAAAAACAAACTTTTATCCCAGGACCTAATACTCCCTTGTGTGGCTCAAAGTTTGCTTGACAATAGCAATTACTGGAGAAACTCAGCATCTGTGGACAGACCCTCCTGCAGGGCAAAAGCCCTGTGTATATTTAAGCATTTTTTCACACATACATCCCATCAGGAATGGGGGTGTTAGGGGCAGGCATTTTCCTGAGCCGATTATTGGTCTGCTGAAACAAGACACATGCTCTCTTCACCTAGCCAATCCTGGAGTGGGATTTGAACCTGGAATTCTCACCCCAGAGGTACAGGCACTACCCGCTGCACCATGAGAGCTCAGAATTATGCAGCTGAGTGCAAGAGAGAAAGCTTTAATAACCTTTGACTTGACCTTTCCATCCCTGGCCAATTGTGATTCTCTGTCACATGATGGTTTTGGTCCCTGAACATTGGTCAAATGGACCGTTTAGCAGCCTCTCCCCCTCTCCACCACTCTCACATCGGATACCTCAAACAACTCGATTCTCAAACTTTTTGTCCTCAGTTACAAATCATGACATGGCCTTGGCTCCCGTCCTTTCTCGATAAACTCCTCCAGTCACAGCAACCCTCCAGATCTACTCCCTTGTAAGTTTGTCCTCTTCAGAATCCCCAGTTTTACTGGCTTCATTCACCTGCCTGACACCTAGAATCAGAGTCAGTGAGGTGCACAGCCTAGAAACAGACCCTTTGGTCCAACTCGTCCATGCCGACCAGATATCCTAACCTAATCTAACCTCATTTGCTGGCACTTGGTCCATATCCCTCTAAACCCTTCTTATTCATATACCCATCCAAATGCCTTTTAAATGTCATAATTGTACCAGCCTCCACCAGATCCTCTGGCAGCTCATTCCTGTGTGAAAAGGTTGCCCCTTAGATCTCTTGTATATCTTTCTGCTCTCACCTAAACCTATGCCCTCTAGTTCTGCACCACCCTCTGTATGAAAAAGTTGTCCCTTAGGTCTCTTTTATATCTTTCCCCTTTCATCTTAAACCTATACCTCTCTCGTTCTGGATTCACCCACGCCAGGAAAAAGACATTTTGGTATTTATCCTATCCACCCCCCTCATTGTTTTATAAACCTCTATAAGGTCAGTCCTCAGTGTCCAACACTCCAGGGAAAACAGCCCCAGCCTGTTCAGCCTGTCCCTATAGCTCAAATCTTCCAAACCTGGCAACATCCTTGTAAATCTTTTCAGAACCTTTTCAAGTTTCACAGCATCCTTCCGATAGGAGGGAGACCAGAATTGCACGCAATATTCCACAAGTGGCCTAACCAACGTCCTGTACAGCCGCAACATCATCTCCCAACTTAAACTTAAGAATTTCCTCATTAAATCTCTTTGCCTCTCTCTCTCTCTCTCTCTTTCTCTCTCTCTCTCTCTCTCTCTCGCTCTCTCTCTCTCACTTCTTCCTCTTAAAACTCTCCTTGAATGCAAAATCTTTGACCAAATTTATGGTCGTCTGACCTCATGGCTGATTTGCTCTGTATTGCTTGGAGCTGTCTCTTCTTGTTGAACAAATATAAGTTATGTTATAATGAGTGAAAATGCTCAAGGTGAATTAAAACCTCCCACTCCCCGTGCCCAAATCATTGATTTTTTTGGAAATTTCCCCAGTGTCTCTTTCTCGTTCCCTGGGGAATTACTTCAACTCACAGTCTCCAGGACATTTCCATCCTGCCGTTGAGTTTTACCAGTGCCTGCTGTCCGATGTTGGGGGGGGGGGGGAGTGGGGGGTGGTGTTATCCTGTGTGGGTTCTGACGGGAGCCTCTGTTTCACTTCAGGCTGCAAAAGGAGGTGAGGAGGACCCAGAATGCAGCCTACGACTGGAACAAGCAGCCACAACCCCAGGTAGGCAACTGGGCCCTGACCCTGTCGGACGGGGGATGCCGGGGAGGGAGCGGTGTGGTGGGGGGTGGGGATAAGATCTCGCTACCTGCTCCCAAAGTTTAGGAGCAGCTTCAGTCAGGAATGGTGGGTATCTGCCTTGCCTCTGAGGCAAATCACAGATTCAAATCCCACTTCAACGACCTGAGTGCAAAAGCTAGGCCAGCATTCTCGGAGCATTACCGTGGGAATGCCACACTGTTGCAGGTCAGAGTGTCATTACATTTGTCCAGGGAACACATGGCTTCCCATTTGTTTTTTGCAAAATGAACAGGCGATTTTTTTTCTGGTGTCCTACCCAGTAATTAACCCATAACCAACATAGCAACACTGAAGGAATGACAATATATTTCCAAGTCAGGATGGTGAGTGGCTTGGAGGGGGATTTACAGGGGGTGTTGGAGATAGTAAGGACCACAGATGCTGGAAGTCCGAGTCAATAAAATGTGCAACTGGAAAGGCACAGCAGGTCAGACAGCATCAGAGGATCAGGAAAGTCGGCATTTCAGATCAGGACCCTTCATTGTAGTCCCATCAATCCGCTGCCCTTGTCCTTCCAGATGGAAGCAGTTGTGGCTTTGGAAGGTGCTGTTGAAGGAGCCCTGGTGAATTTCTGCAGTATATCTTGTAGATAGTACACACTGCTGCTACTGAGTGTCAGTGGTGGAGGGAGGGAGGGGATGTTTGTGGATGTGGTGCTAATCAAGTGGGCTGCCTTGTCCCTGGATGGTGTCAAGCTTCTTGAGTGTTGTTGATGCTGCACCATTCAGGCAAGTGGGGAGTATTCCCTCACACTCTTGACTTGTGCCTCAAAAATGGTGACCAGAGCCTTGGAGATGGTGGACAGGCTTTGGGAAGTCAGGAGATGAATTACTCACCATAGTATTCATAGCTTCCAATCTGCTCTTGTAGCTGCTATGTTTATGTGATGAGTCCAGATGAGTTCTACTCAATGATAAATCCCCAAGATGTTGACAGTGGGGGATTCAGTGGCGGTAACACCATTGAATGTCAAGGGGCAGTGATTAGATTTTCTCTTATTGGTGATGGTCATTGCCTGACATTTGTGTGGCACAAATGTTACTTGTCAGCCCAAGCCTGGATCTTGTTGCATTTGTACATAAGTAACCTTCCTAAATATAAAAGTTTCTCATGATTAAGGCTCAATGGGGGCTTAATGCTCGAAGGTATTGGCCTAAAATAGTTCAGAGACTCAGGCTGTTTCTGTGGCAATGCAGGTTCAATTCGCCCTATAGTAGCAGGTGGAATAAAAGTTTAATTAATAAATAAGGAATATGAAACTACTCTCAGCGATGGTGACAACAATCAACAATTCTCATCAAAAAGCCATCTGGTTCGGCAATGTAGGGAGGCAACTGTCCTGTCCCTACCTGGTCTGGCCTGCATGTGACTCCTGATCCACTGTAGTGGGGCTAATGTTCCACTGCTCTTTGAGATGGTAGCAAGATTCTGGGATGGGGGTGGATCTCTGGAGTGGGAGCGAGTCTCTGGGATAGGAGTCAGTCTCCAGAATAGGGGTGAGATTCTAGGATAGGGGTGAGATTCTAGGATGGGAGTGAGTCTCTGGGGTGGTACTGAAATTCCAGGGTGGGGGCGAGTCTCTGGGATGGGAGCGAGTCTCCAGGATTGGATTAGATTACTTTAGATTAGATTACTTACAGTGTGGAAACAGGCCCTTCGGCCCAACAAGTCCACACCGACCCGCCGAAGCGCAACCCACCCATTCCCCAACATTTACCCCTTTACCTAACACTATGGGCAATTTAGCATGACCAATACACCTAACCTGCACATCTTTGGACTGTGGGAGGAAACCAGAGCACCCGGAGGAAACCCACACAGACACTGGGAGAACGTGCAAACTCCACACAGTCAGTCACCTGAGTCAGGAATTGAACTCAGGTCTCTGGCGCTGTGAGGCAGCAGTGCTAACCACTGTGCCACCACCCACGGAGTGAGTCTCCAGGATGGGAATGAGTCTCCTGGGTAGGGGTGAGATTCCGGGGTGGGGGTGAGATTCCGGGATGGGAGTGAGTCACTGGAATGCGAGTGAATTTCTGGGATAGAAATGAGTCTCCAGGATGGGGTGAGAGTCTCTGGGATGGGTGTGAATTTTCGGGATGGAATTGAGAGTCTTCGGGATGGGTGTGAATTGCTGGGAAATGGGTGAGTCCATCCATATCTGAACATGGGGCCATTGCTGAGTGAAATGGGGGAAACCACATTTCATTCACTTGAACACACTCACACCCCCAGTTACAGTAAAACAGAATGGACATTTTAGGCCCTCCCCACATTGCAAACAGGCTCCATTCCTGAATATGTTCACAAATCGAATTGTACACAAAATATCCATTTGTCATTATGAGCAAAAGTTTGCATGTCGCATCCTTAAAACGAGCAGGAATCAGAGATCTTGTTTGTCGGTGGAAGTGTTTGCAATTCGGGTAAAACTTGGAGCTCAGATCTCTCTCCTCTCTCCCTCAGCCTGTCGACTGGAAGATAGTTGCAAAGCTTCAGAAACACCAATATCTGCACCAGAAGAAAGCTCTGCAGGCCATGGAGGAGTAAGTACTTGCAGGCCATGGATGTGGTACGTGTATGGAATGAGCTGACAGAGGATGTGGTGGAGACTGGTACAATTGCAACATTTAAGAGGCATTTGGATGGGTATATGAATAGGAAGGGTTTGGAGGGATATGGGCTGGGTGCTGCCACTTGGGACTAGATTAGGGTGGGATATCTGGTCGGCATGGACGGGTTGGACCGAAGAGTCTGTTTCCATGCTGTACATCTCTATGACTCTATGACTGGGTGCCCCAATTGCATGGCTCTGTGACTCTCCAAATCCATTCCTTGCAATGTTGCCCACAAATAAGGATTATTTATTTACTCATTCGTGGGATGTGGGTGTCTCTGGATGGGCCCAGCATTTAACATTGGGCCCAATCTTAGTTGCCTGCCCTTGAGAAGGTGGGGGTGAGCTGCCTTCTTGAACCGCTGCAGTCCATGTGCTGTAGGTTGACCTACGGTGCCCAAAGGGAGGGAATATTTGGAATATTATGTTCAGTTCTGGTTGCCTTGTAATAAGAAAGATGTGGAAGCTTTAGAGAGGGTGCAGAGGAGATTTACCAGGATGCTGCCTGGACTGGAGGGCATGATTTATGAGGAAAGGTTGAGGGAGGCTTTTCTCATTGGAGTGAAGAAGGATGAGAGGTGACTTGATAGAGATGTACAAGATGTTGAGAGGCATAGATAGTGTGGATAGTCAGAGACTTTTTCCAGGCAGAAATGTCTATCATGAGGGGATATAATTTTAAGGTGATTGGAGGAAGGTTTAGGGGAGATGTCAGAAGTATGTTCTTTACACAGAGAGTGGTGGGTGCGTGGAATGCATTGCAGGGGTGGTAGTAGAGTTGGATACATTTAGGGACATTTAAGTGACTCTCGGATAGGCATATATAAGATAGTACAATGAGGTTATGTAGGTTGGTCTGATCTTAGAGTAGGATAAAAGGTCGGTACAACATCGAGGGCCGAAGGGCCTGTACAGTACTGTGCTGTACTATTCTATGTCCCTGTAACTCAGACAGAGCCAATCTTCACTCTTTGCCCAAGGAAATGTAGTGGGCTAGTTAACGCCTACATTCCTGATGAAGGGCTCCTGCCCGAAATGTCGATTTTCCTGCTCATCGGATGCTGCATGGCCGGCTGTGCTTTTCCAGCACCACTCTAATCTTAATGCTTACATCCCAGGCAGGTTTCCTGTCCTCAATTTCCAATCTCTTCCTGGCCTTGCCTCTCCCTCACTATCTCTGCCATCTCCTTCTGCTCGACAATCCTCCCTTTTAAGCAGTCTCCTAACTCTGGCCTTCCCTCTCTGCTCATGTCTGCCTACCTACCTCGATCTGTGAGGCAAAACTGACCCAGTCTTGACTCAGCTTAGCCAGGAAAGACCGAAAGAGAGAGCTAAGAAGAGCGAGGAGGGGACTTGAGAAGTCATTGGTGCATAGGATCAAGGAAAACACTAAGGTTTTCTTTAAGTATGTCAGGAATAAAAGAATGACTAGAGAAAGATTAGGGCCAATCAACGATTGTACTGGGAAGACATGTGTGGAGTCAGAGGACATAGGAGAAGCACTAAATGAATATTACTCCTCAGTATTCACACTGGAAAAAAGATAATGTTGTCAAGGAGAATACTGAGATACAGACTCCTAGACTAAATGGGATCGAGGTTCACGAGGAGGAGGTGTTAACAATTCTGGAAAGTGTGAAAATAGATAAGTCCCCTGTGCCAGATGGGATTTATCCCAGGGTTATGTGGGAAATCAGGGAGGAGATTGCAGAGCCTTTGGCTTTGATCTTTATTTCATCATTGTCGACAGGAATAGCGCTGGAAGACTGGAGAATAGCCAATGTTGTCCCTTTTTTCAAGAAAGGGAGTAGAGACAACCCTGGTAATTATCGACCAGTGAACCTTACTTTGGTTGTGATCTTGGTGTCCATGTATATAGATATCTGAAAGTTGCCACCCAGGGTTGTCAAGAAGGTATACAGCGTGTTAGCTTTTATTGGGAGAGGGATTGGGTTTCAGAGCCACGAGGTCATGCTGCAGCTGTACAAAACTCTGGTGCTGCCGCACTTGAATATTGTGTCAGTTCTGGTCACCGCATTATAAGAAGGATGTGGAAGCTTTGGAAAGGGTTCAGAGGAAATTTACTAGGATGGGGGGGGGGGGGGGGGGGCTCCTTTGTTTTGTAATGATCCCATAAAGCTTCCCTTTCACATTTCATTGTGTTAACCTTTAATGTTTTATTGTGTTAACAGTGCTTTACAACCAGAGTTGTTGCTATTAGTTGGACGGTGCTTTGGAATGTCATCAGAGGTGCTACATTAATGCAAAGTTAAAAATCACACAACACCAGGTTATAGTCCAACAGATTTAATTGGAAGCACTAGCTTTCGGTGCACTGCTCCTTCATCAGGTGATTGTGGAGTACACGATTGTAAGACACAGAATTTATAGCAAAAGTTTACAGTGTGATGTAACTGAAATTATACATTGAAAATTACCTGGATTGTTTGTTGAGTCTTTCATCTGTTCGAATACCATGATAGTTTCACTTCTTTCATGTGTAAATCACAAAAATGTTTTTTTAAAAGTTGCATTCTCAGGTTAGCTGTAACAATTGATGTTAGCTAGACAATATGCTGAAGGTGTTAGTCCCCTGGTTTCTTTGTCTGTGCCATGATGTTTAGATTGATTCTAATCTAAAAAGTGAGATACAGAGTTTTACATGAATTCATGCAGTTTTTTTGAGCAAAGTACAATGTAACTCTGCAAGTACAAATTCACCCCACAGATGTATATGTATACGTATGCGTGTGGGTCTTTGGGTGTGTGTGTCTGTGTCTGTGTCTGGGTTGGAGGGGGGTTGTGAGTGTGAGAGAGAGTGTATATGTGTGTGTGTAGTGAGTGTAGAGTGTCTTAAGTCTGTGAGGGGGTGCATGTGTGAGTGTGGGAGTGTGTGTGTATCTGGGGTGGGGGTTGTGAGTGTCTGTGAGAAAGAGTGTGTGAGTGTCTGTGAGAGAGAGTGTATATGTGTGTGCGTGAGTGTAGAGTGGTCTAAGTCTCTTGAGAGGCTGCATGTGTGAGTGTGGGAGTGTGTGTGTCTGTAAGGGTGTGTGTGTGAGTGTCTGTGTGTGTGTCTGTGTGTATGTGTGTCCGTGTGTATGTGTGTGTGTACAGGAGTGCCTGTATGTGTAGGAGTGTCTGTGTGTGTGTACAGTGCAATGGTGGTCACCTGTAGTATGACATGAACCCAAGGTTCAGTTGAGGCCCTCCCTCTGGTTGTTGTGTGATTTTTAACTTTGTACACCCCAGTCCAACACCGGCATCTCCAATTCATGTCAACATTAATGCAAATTCTTTGTTTCTGTCACTGTCTCTCGCACATGCCAAACAGTGTAAAGGAAAGAGAAATTGCATTTGTGTAGCCCCGTTCCCACTTTCAGGGTCTCCCAAAGCCAACGGGGCTTTACTTTAGATTCCTGAACTCCTTGGATGGGCATTGGCTAACTGTGCTCGATGGATTTCTGGTTTCACACCATCTAAGTTTAGGCGAAGCCAGTTCCACCTCAACCAAATCTCCTCTGAATTACCACCAGCCAATCCCCATCCACAGACATGGATACACCTGGTTCACTCAAGATGGGTTCTGGGGAAAATATAGGCACTACCGCAGTTGGGCGGTAGTGTGGGAAAGACAGAAAAGTATAAACTGGAAAGAAGAGAAAAAAAATAACCCGATTAGAGTTTCCTCAATTTAGGGACTGACTCTGAGCTGGCTGGCCATAGGTAGTGTACTGTATACAAGACAATAACGGGTGACTTAGAACATAGAACATAGAAATGTACAGCACAGAACAGGCCTTTCGGCCCACCAACGTTGTGTCAAGGATTAATCCTAATCTTAAAAAAACATACACCTCGCTCACTGACTGGGATCGTTCTCTTTTCCCCACTCCAGGGGCAGGTCTGAGGTCCGGAAGAAGCAGATATCCACAGACTCGGAGATGGCTAATGGAAACGGAGAGTACACCGTCTACGAATGCCCTGGTCTGGCCCCGGTAAGACTTTTCCACGTAGCGATCCGTATCCTCTATTTCATTCCGTACAAACTCCCCATGTCTCTGAGCGTGCAGCCCCAAAGGAGGTCTGACAGGGAAGTGTTCCGAGCTGATGTCAGCGTTTCCCTGGCTCACTCCCTCGGTATATCCTTCAGTTCCTTCTCTGCCTCCTGAACCTGTCTATCGCCACAACAAATTCCTCAATGCTCTTCACACCAACCACACCCTCACTGCTCACAGACTAAACATATTCCTTTGGAGTTCCTGACTGGATTTGTTAGTGACTATTTTATAATTCTGGCAATGGTTGTGTACTCGTCCAACACATTGAGGATTATTTAATATCCTCACTTGGAGATAGGTTGAAATCTTGCCATGTTCTGGTGTCACCTTGGATTACAGAATAAATCACTGATTAATTGTACAAATGGTAAAATACTGAATCAATACATGTTATTTAGGTATTACTGAATCTGAAAGGATCCATCTCCACCTTTCTCCAATTAACCAGACCTCCCTTGATTACTCTAAGATCTCTCTCAGGCCATCCCCTTAGCCTTCCGTCTACTGAAGAAAACCACTCAGAATTAATTATTGTTGCTGTCAAATATGAACATTCAACTCCAAGAACTTCCTGAAAGTGTTTTTTAGACCTTGTCCAATACTTTATATCAGTGTATGTATGTGTTTGTGAGTATATGCATGTATGCACATGTCTGACGTGTGTGTATGCTTGTATGTGTGCGTGCATGTGTGTGTATGTTTACAAGTGTACGTGTATGTGTGTGTATGTTTGCAAGTGTACGTGCATGCGTGTGCATGTTTACAGGTGTACGTGTATGTGTGTGTATGTTTACAAGTGTACGTGTATGTGTGTGTATGTTTGCATGTGTGAGTGCGTTTGTATGTAGAAATGTAGAATCACAGAAAAGAGGAGCAGGAGTTGGCCATTTCATCCTCTAGCCACACCGTCATTTGGTACTGTCATAGCTGATCATGGAGTTCAATTCCCTCTGTGTGTGTGTGTGTGTGTGTACCTGTGCATGTACCAGCGTGCGTGTGTGTCTGTGTGTATACACTTGTGTGCGCGTGTGTGTATCTGTGCATGTACCTGCATGTGTGTGTGTCTGTGTGTACACGTCCGTGTGTGTACCTGTGCATGTACCTGTGTGCGTATGTGTCTGTGTGTGTGTACCTGTGCATGTACCTGTGTTTGTGTGTCTGTGTACATGGGTGTGTGTGTGTATGCCTGTGCGTATATGTGTGTATCTGTGTACATATGTGTGTGTCTGCACCTGCGTGTGTCTGTCTGTGTGTGTGTGTTGTGCCTGTGTGCCTGTACCTGTGTGTGTGTGCCTGTGTCTGTATGTATGTGTGTGTGTGTGTACATGCGTGTGTGTCTGTACCTGCGCGTGTGTGTACCTGTGTACCTGCATGTGTGTGTGTGTACATGCGTGTGTGCCTGTGTGTACGTGCATGTATGTGTGTGTATGTGCGTGTGTGTGTGTCTGTACCTGCGTACGCGTGTGTGTGTATGTTTGTACCTGTGTGTCTGTACCTGCATGTGTGTATGTGTATGTGCGTGTGTGTGTTTGTGCCTGTGTGTCTGTACCTGCGTGTGTGTTTGTGCCTGTGTGTGTGTGTGTGTTTATGTCTGTGTGTCTGTACCTGCATGTGTGTTTGTGCCTGTGTGTCTGTACCTGCCTGTGTGTGTGTGTGTGTATTTGTGTGTACGTGTTTGTGCCTGTGTGTCTGTACCTGCTTGTGTATGTGTGCTTGTGTACGTGTTTGTGCCTGTGTGTCTGCGCCTGTGTGTCTGCACCTGCGTGTGTGTGTGTCTGTACCTGCCTCTGTGTGTGTGTGAGTGTGTGTGTGTGTACGTGCGTGTGTACATGTTTGTGCCTGTGTATCTGTACCTGCGTGTGTGTGCCTGTGTCTGTATGTGTGTGTACATGTGTGTGTGTCTGTACCTGCGCGTGTGTCTACCTGCGTGTGTGTGTGTACATGCGTGTGTGCCTGTGTGTGTGTACGTGCATGTATGTGTGTGTACCTGCGTGTGTGTGTGTCTGTACCTGCGTACGTGTGTGTGTATGTTTGTGCCTGTGTCTCTGTACTTGCATGTGTGCGCGTGTGTGTTTGTGCCTGTGTGTCTGTACCTGCGTGTGTGTGTCTGTACCTGCCTGTGTGTATGTGTACGTGCGTGTGTACGTGTTTGTGCCTGTGTGTCTGTACCTGCGCGCGCGCATGTGTGTGTGTGTGTATATACGTGCGTGTGTACGTGTTTGTGCCTGTGTGTCTGTACCTGCGTGTGTGTGTGTGTGTGTGTGTATATGTGCGTGTGTACACGTTTGTGCCTGTGTGTCTGTACCTGCGTGTGTGTGTGTCTGTGTATATATGTGTGTACGTGTGTGTTTGTGCCTGTGTGTGTGTGTACGTGCGTGTGTGTGTTTGTGTCTGTACCTGTGTGTGTGTGTGTACTTGCGTGTGTGTGCATGTTGGGTTTCACTAATAGCTCCTGTTCGAGTTTAGATCTACCACATCCACAATATTCTGTCCTTGTACTGTATGTGGTTTCCTTATCTCTCCTGCAGCCCCTTGCTCCAATCCAGATTAAAATTAGTTTGTTATTTTCACACCCGGTTCTGTTATTACTGACTTCCTGTCCTTCCAAGGACATTGCTCCTTGTGCCAGCTCCTCCTGACCCAGTTAAATACACCTGCTGACATAGCCGGGAGTGCTCAGATCCAGCTGGACCCGCAGTGCCTGCAGCATTTCCTGCATAGAAACAGGCCATTCGGCCCTCTGTTATTCTGTGGCAGCCTTCAGCCCAGGCACATCAAACCCAGAGTAACAGCAAAGGGGAGACAGTTCACCCTGGGGTTTACAAGCTGCTGACTGCGGTTAAATGGATTCCAAGTCAAAGCGAGACGTGGAAATCCAGGCACAACTCCTTCTTTCGATTTGTATGTTCATCCGCAGAGAGTAGCATTACAGTTATCAGTCTCGGATCTGACAAAACCCAGTGAGATAGCATTCCTCTTTACACACTTTCAATAAGCCAAATAAAATATTCCACAGAGGTGGGCTGCTGATGCTGTATGAGGCTCTGGTCAGACTGCATTTGGAATATGGTAAGCAGTTTTGGACCCTGTATCTAAGGAAGGATGTGCTGGAATTGAAGGGGGTTCAGAGGAGGTTTACAAGAATGACCCCAGGAATTAAGGGCTTGTCATGTGAGGAAAGGTTGAGGACTCTGGGTCTGCACTCAATAGAGTTTAGAAGGATGACGGAGATCTGATTGAAGCTCACAGAATACTGAGAGGCCTGGATGGAGTGGACATTGACAAGATGCTCCCACTAGTGAGAGGGACTCTGACCCGATGATACAGCCTCAGGGTGAAGGCATGACCCTTTCGATTTTAGATGGGGAGGAATTTCTTCAGCCGGAGCGTGGGGAATTTGTGGAACTACTTGCCACAGAGGGCTGTTGAGGCCAAGTCATTGAGTGTATTTAAGGCAAAGATAAATAGGTTCTTGATAAGTAAGGGGGTCAAGGGTTACAGGGAGAAGGCAGGAGAATGGGATTGAGAAACATCAGCCATGATTGAATGGGGGAGCAGACTTGATGGGCAGAATGGCCTAATTCTGCTCCTATATCTTATGGTCTTATGTTCTAACTAGTAAATTGAAGAAACACACCCTTTAAGTGATCATTTTAATTAAAACAAAAGTTTAAAGAAAACTATAAACTTGTTAAATTACCATATTTAGGAGGGGAAGATGTGCCCTTATATCACACAATCATGGTGTCAATAGGGCACAGAAAGAAGCCATTCTGCCCATCGTGTCTGCACCAGTTCTATTGCCCTCCATTTCTATCTGAGTGCCCGTCCAATGCCCCTCTGGAGTGCCTTGGTTGAAGCTGCCTCTCCCACAATTCCAGGCCGTACATTCCCACAAGTGTGTCAGGGGTGACATGTGACACTTCCCTTTGAATTCCAAATGGATCTCCTTGCTCAGAGCTGGAACCACTACCACTGCACCACCTGCAGTGCCTTGTTATCACAGAACCTCCAGGGTGGAGAATTCTAGAGAGTCACCAGCCTCAGACCGAAGATATTACACCTCATCTCGCTCAGAGCTGGTCCAATAGTCCAAATTAAGGATTGAGATTAAATTCTCCTGGGTCATTAGCTGGTTGAAAGGGAGACAGTTCTGATAGTGGGGGTTGACTGTGCTGTGCTCACTCAGGTTGTTAGTGTGAGTTATGGTGTGTGATTGCTGACCACTGCTAACCTCAGTCTCCCCGTCTCTATCCAATCCAGGCAGGCGAGATGGAAATCTACAACCCTCTGTTCAACGCCTCTGTCCTCCAAGCTGCTTCATCTGACCGGGAACACTAGCAACACCCTCCCCCCCGCCAAACCCAGACCGAGAGGCGTTTCTGCTTTCCCCTTTGCTGAGTGACCCAGCGCTGTTTCCTGACAGTGAATTCACTTCAGTCACCACCACCCCCCTCAGTGCCCCTGCAGCTCTATGGGGGAAACCCCATTTCTTATCTGTATTGTTGAGGGGATGAGGCCCAAAGGAAATTGACCCTCGCGATTCCTCAGAATTTTTCCAGAGTGGCACAGGGATCCTCGCCTGGTCCATTGGGGGGAATTGGTGCAAGTGTGCAGAGCTCAGATGGGAAAGGTCAATCCTCACTTGACTGGTGCAGACTCAGTAAACCCAGAGACCAGGCCCATCCGTATGTCCCATTATGATGATTCAACTTTCTTCCTTCAGGGAATGGGACATAGGAAGAAAATCCAAATCAACCACTCCGACTGTCAGCCGAGTTCACCCCAATTCTTGCTTCACCCTCCCGTGAGCAGATCCTCCAGCTCTGGACAGAAGGTTAATTTGAGTCACCCAAATGATCACAGTCATGCTCTGGTAATGTTCAATGTCAGTTCCATCATTTCCACTTCACTGTGGATATGGAATGCCTCTACACGTCCATCCCCCAACAGGGAGGGCCTGAAAGGCTCTCTCATACCTCCTGTACTGTCCCTCCAGTGCCTGACTGTATTTGTTCTCTATTCCTGATGAAGGGCTTTTGCCTGAAACATCGATTTTCCTGCTCCTCAGATGCTGTCTGACCTGCTCTGCTTTTCCAGCACCACTCTGATCTAAACTCTGGTTTCCAGCATCTGCAGTCCTCACTTTCGCCCTGTACTTGTTCTCACTTTGAATAACTTCCACTTTAACACCTCTCGCTATCTGCGTGCCATGGATACCCACACAGGCTCCAATTACAGAGGTCTCTTTGTGGGGTACATGGGACATTCCTTATTCCAGTCCTACTTGGTCCCCACTCATACCTCTTTCTCTGACACCAAATTCATCAGGACTGCTTCCAATTTCCATCCTCTCTCACCTTCACTTGGTCCATCTTTGACTCTTCCCTTCCTTCCTATGGGTGGCACGGTGGCTCAGTGGTTCGCACTGCAGCCTCACAGCACCAGGGTCCCAGGTTCGGTTCCTGCCTCGGATGACTGTCTGTGTGGAGTTTGCACATTCTTTCCTCCGGGTGCTCTGGTTTCCTCCCACACTCCAAAGATGTGCAGTTCAGGAGAATTGGCCATGTTAAATTGCCTGTAGTGTTAGATGCATTTGTCAGAGCGAAATGGGTCTGGGTGGGTTACTCTTCGGAGGGGCGGTGTGGAGTTGTTGGGCCGAAGGGCCTGCTTCCACACTGTAGGGAATCTAATCTTCACAGGATCCCTACAATGTGGAAAGAGACCGTTCAGCCCATTGACTCTACACCGACCCTCCAAACACCATCCTGCCCCTAACCCTGCAACCCTTAATTTAACGTGGCCAATCCCACCTAACCTGCACATCCCCTGGACACAACAGCATGGCCAGTGCACCCTTACCTGGGCATCATTGGGAGGAAACCGGAGCGCCCCGAGGAGACCCACGCAGACATAGGGAGAATGTGCAAACTCCCACACGGGCAGTTGCCCAAGGCTGGAATCGAACCTGGGTCCCTGGCACTGTGAGGCAGCAGTGCTAACCACTGAGCCAACGTGCTACCCTTGACTTTACAGTGTCTATTTCCAGGGATATCTATTACAAGCCGCCGCCTCCCACAATTCCCTGGAATACACCTCCTCACACCTTGCTTCCAGCAAGGATTCCACTCCATTCTCCCAGTTTCTCTGTCTCCGTTACATCTGTGGCCTTCCACTAGGCTGCCTCCAACATGACCTCCTCTTTCCTCGACAAGGATTCCCCCCGACCCCCACCATGGTCAACAAGATCATCAACCATGTCTTACCCATCTCCCACATCCTGCCGTCACTTCTTCCTATCCTTTCCAGAACAACAATCGGGATCCACTAGTCCTCACTTTCCACATTCAAAGGACCATCCTCCGCCATTTCTGCCCCGTCCAGCAGGATGTCCCCCACCAAATACACCTTGCCCTCCCCTCCACCGTCAGCATTCCATGGGGACCACTCCCTTCACCATCCCTGGGTCCACTCCTCCATCACTCAGAACACTTCCTCACTATTCCTGGCACCCAACCTTGTGATCGATTCCAGCCTTGCCCCCTTCCCGTCCTCGCTGTCCAAACACACCCTCCAAATGAAGCAACGATTCACTTGTCCTTATTTCAGTCTGGTTTACTATACTCGCTGCTCACAACGTGGTCTCCTCTACATTGGCGAGACCCAAGCACAGACCTACTGACCATTTTGCAGAACACCTCCGTTCTGTCTGCAAGGATGACCCTGAGCTCCCAGTTACTTGCCATTTCAACAATCCCTTTATTCCCCTGCGAACATTTCTGACCTGGGCTGGGCTGGCCCCAATGTTCCAACACAGCATTAAGTCGAAAATCAACGCCTCATTTTCTGTTTAGATCCTCTACAAGTTTTCAACTTTGAATTAAATAACTTCAGGAACTGACCACATTATGTCTGTTTTTTTCTTACATTCTCTCCACCCCCACTCCACCCTTGTCTCCTTTGTGTCTTGTTTACTTTGCTCTTTAGCAGAGAGGACCCATTCTCTGCCTTTCACACTTTAATTTACACCTATTTTACATCTCTTTTACTCTTCCACCACGATTAAAAAGACTCTGTCTTTTGCCTCGACCATCTGTCCCCTTGTGTCTCCTCCAACTCTGACAAAAAGTATGAAAGGCACATTTCCCAGCTTCCTTCAGTTCTGAAGAAGATTTTTTTAAAATCAGATTTGAAACACGAACTCCATTTCTGTCTCTGAGGTTGTTGATTCCTCCAGTATTTGAACAGAATTTTCTGAGTCCCTCTCTCCACTGCCACCTCTCCCCCAGTGTCTCTATCACAAATAAAGATGATGTTTCAAGTTTTGTTTTAGAAAAACCTGTTTTTCTCAAGGGCCCTGTGATGTTTCACCTACAGTGCATTGGTCTTGTAGATGCCACAATTATCCGTGGACCATTTGACAAATGGCAGAGTAGGAAGTCATTGACCTGACAATAAAGTTCAGATGACCTTTCTGATGTCACAATGGTTGCCTTCACTGTCTCGAGTTGCCTCCCTGGTCAAACCGGTCATCCAGGAGACCAGCTGTATTGACCCGCACCATACCACATGGAGTGGCACGGTGGCTCAGTGGTTAGCACTGCTGCCTCACAGCACCAGGGTCCCAGGTTCGATTCCAGTCTCGAGCGACTCTCTGTGTGGAGTTTGCACATTCTCCCTGTGTCTGCGTGGGTTTCCTCCGGGTGCTCCGGTTTCCTCCCTCAGTCCAAACATGTGCAGGTTAGGTGAATTGGCCATGGGAAATTGCCTGTGAAGCATTAGTCAGAGGGAAATGGGTCTGGGTGAGTTACTAGGTAAAAACAGTGACTGCAGATGCTGGAAACCAGATTCTAGATTAGTGGTGCTGGAAGAGTACAGCAATTCAGGCAGCATCCGAGGAGCAGTAAAATCGACATTTCGGGCAAAAGCCCTTCATCAGGTTACTCTGTGGAGGGTTGGTGTGGACTGATAGGTCCAAAGGACCTGTTTCCACACTGTAGGGAATCTAATCTAATCCTGATGTCAGGCTGAGTTGAGGTCCAGGACAGGCAGGTTCAGGAAAGCATGTGGGACAGATTATGTAGAGAAGGGGCATGGTTTGGGAGCTCGCTCCCTGCACATCAACAAAGATTTAGCACAAATTTAATGGAATTGTGAGGATCACAGGAGTTGGAGTAGGCCATTCAGCCCCTCGAGCCTGCTCTACCATTCCTCAGCTATACTGACCATCAACCTCCATGCTGTTCAACTACCTTATCCCCATATCCACTGAGGTCATTCATATTCTGGTCTCCTTCCTATCGCAAAGATGTTGTGAAACTTAAAAGGGTTCAGAAAAGATCTACAATATTGCCAGGGTTAAGACCATAAGACCATAAGACATAGGAGTGGAAGTAAGGCCATTCGGCCCATTGAATCCACTCCGCCATTCAATCATGGCTGATGGGCATTTCAACTCCACTTACCCGCATTCTCCCCGTAGCCCTTAATTCCTCGAGACAACAAGCATCTATCAATCTCTGCCTTGAAGACATTTAGCGTCCCGGCCTCCACTGCACTCTGCGGCAATGAATTCCACAGGCCCACCACTCTCTGGCTGAAGAAATGTCTCCGCATTTCTGTTCTGAATTGATCCCCTCTAATTTTAAGGCTGTGTCCATGGGTCCTAGTCTCCTCACCTAACGGAAACAATTTCCTAGCGTCCACCCTTTCCAAGCCATGTATTATCATTACGTCTCTATTAAGTCTCCCCTTAATCTTCTAAACTCCAATGAATACAATCCCAGGATCCTCAGCCGTTCCTCATATGTTAGACCAACCATTCCAGGGGAGGGAGGTGTCAGAGATGGTCCGGGTAAATTTAAGGTCAGGGTGGAATGTGTTGGTGAAGTTGATGAATTGCTCAACCTCCTCACGGGAGCACGAGGTGGCGCCAATGCAGTCATCAATGTAGCGGAGGAAGAGGTGGGGAGTGGTGCCGGTGTAATTACGGAAGATCAACTGCTCTACGTAGCCAACAAAGGGACAGGCATAGCTGGGGCCCATACGGGTGCCCAGCACTACCACTTTGGTCTGGAGGAAGTGGGAGGATTCAAAGTAGAAATTGTTAAGGGTGAGGACCAGTTCGGCCAAACGAATGAGAGTGTCGGTGGAAGGGTACTATCGGGGACGTCTGGAGATGAAAAAACGGAGGGCTTGGAGGCCCTGCTCATGGCGGATGGAGGTGTAGAGGGATTGGATATCCCACCTCTTCCTCCGCTACATTGATGACTGCATTGGCGCCACCTCGTGCTCCCACGAGGAGGTTGAGCAATTCATCAACTTCACCAACAGATTCCACCCTGGCCTTAAGTTTACCTGGACCATCTCTGACACCTCCCTCCCCTTCCTGGACCTCTCCATCTCCATTAATGATGACCAACTTGACACTGACATTTTTTACAAACCCACTGACTCCCACAGCTACCTGGATTACACCTCTTTCCATCCTACCTCTTGCAAAAAAATGCCATCCCATATTCTCAATTCCTCCGCCTCTGCCGGATCTACTCCCAGGAGGACCAGTTCCACCACAGAACACACCAGATGGCCTCCTTCTTTAGAGATCGCAATTTCCCTTCCCACGTGGTTAATGATACCCTCCAATGCATCTCATCTACATCCCGCACCTCCGCCCTCAGACCCCACCCCTCCAACCGTAACAAGGACAGAACGCCCCTGGTGCTCACCTTCCACCTTACCAACCTTCGCAAAAACCAAATCATCTGCCAACATTTCTGCCACCTCCAAACAGACCCCACTACCAGGGATATATTTCCCTCCCCACCCCTTTCCGCCTTCCGCAAAGACTGTTCCCTCCATGACTACCTGGTGAGGTCCACGCCCCCCTACAACCCACCCTCCCATCCTGGCACTTTCCCCTGCCACCGCAGGAACTGTAAAACCTGTGCCAACACCTCCTCCCTCACCTCTATCCAAGGCCTTAAAGGAGCCTTCCACATTCATCAAAGTGTTACTTGCACATCCACTAATATAATTTATTGTATCCGTTGCTCCCGATGTGGTCTCCTCTACATTGGGGAGACTGGGCGCCTCCTAGCAGAGCACTTTAGGGAACATCTCCAGGACACCTGCACCAATCAACCACACCGCCCTGTGGCCCAACATTTCAACTCCCCCTCCCACTCTGCTGAGGACATGGAGGTCCTGGGCCTCCTTCACCGCCGCTCCCTCACGACCAGACGCCTGGAGGAAGAACGCCTCATCTTCCGCCTCGGAACACTTCAACCCCAGGGCATCAATGTGGACTTCAACAGTTTCCTCATTTCCCCTTCCCCCACCTCACCCTAGTTCCTAACTTCCAGCTCAGTAACTGTCCCTATGACTTGTCCGGACTTGTCCTACCTGCATATCTCCTTTTCCACCTATTCACTCCACCCTCTCCTCCCTGACCTCTCACCTTCATCCCCTCCCCCACTCACCCATTGAACTCTATGCTACTCTCTCCCCACCCCCACCCTCCTCTAGCTTATCTCTCCATGCTTCAGGCTCTCTGCCTTTATTCCTGATGAAGGGCTTTTGCCCGAAACGTCGATTTCGAAGCTCCTTGGATGCTGCCTGAATTGCTGTGCTCTTCCAGCACCACTAATCCATAAATTGCCCATAGTGTCCAGGGATGTGTAGGTTAGGTGCATTAGTCAGGGGAAATGTAATGTACTAGGGTGGGGGAATTGGGTCCGGGTGGATTACTCTTCAGAGGGTCAGTGTGGACTTGTTGGGCTGAAGGGCCTGTTTCCACAGGGATTCTAAAATTCTATAAAAGACTCTAAATTCTATAAATTTCTATAAAAGCAGTTTAGACTCGTACTCTCTGGAGTTTAGAAGAATGAGAGGAGATTTAACTGAGATATGGAAAATGCTGAAGGGGATTGACAAAGTAGACATGGAGAGGAGGTTTCCCTTGTGGGACAATCGAGTACGTGAGGATAAGGGATGGCAGATAGATTGAAAACAGAGACGAGGAGAAATTAAAAACTGAAAGAACTGCAGATGTTGCAAATCAGCAACAAACACAGGAATTGTTGTAAAAACTCAGCAGCTCTGACAGCATCTGTGGAGAGAAACCAAACCCCGTTCTGAGGAAAGGTCACTGCTTCCGAAACGTTAACTCTGATTTCTCTTCATGAGGAAAAATTACTTCTCTCAAATATAGTGACTCTGTGTGGAATTCACTCCCCTAGTGTGTGGTGGATGCTGGGACACTGAGACAATTTAAGGAGAGTGAGAGATTTTCAATTAGTAATGGGGTTGAAGGGTTATGACTTGGATATGCTGGTGTTGGACTGGGGTGTACAAAGTTAAAAATCACACAACACCCGGTTATAGTCCAACAGATTTAATTGGAAGCACACTAGCTTTCAGAGTACTGCTCCTTCATCAGGTGGTTGTGGAGTAGTCCTGATGAAGGGCTATTTCCGAAACGTCGATTCTCCTGCTCCCCAGATGCTGCCTGACCTGCTGTGCTTTTCCAACACCACACTCTCGACTCTGATCTCCAGCATCTGCAGTCCTCACTTTCTCCCAGGTTATGGAGAGCAGGCAGGAAAGTGATGCAGCAAGCTTAAGGGGCTGAATGGCCTACTCCCGCTTCTGGTTCTCATGTTTTTACATTTCCACACACTGTCCAAAGGCAAAACACGGGAAAGTTTTTGCAAGAGATTGAATGAAGTGTCACACGAACATGACATCTCATTTCTGCCCATTAAGGCAAGATAAACCATTAGGCCCAGATTGAACCTGAATCATCCCTCACCCAACCCCTCCCCCAGCCTCAAAAACTGCACATTCCTCAGAGCAGACCTGAAACTGCCCTTGGCTAGAGCTGCCATTGTCATGCAGCCATCAAGTGAAGAGCCAAGGGGAAAGAGCTATTCATATTGAACATCAGATAAGATGGAAACATCTTCAAAGAGACAATTCGGCTCAGGCCCTGATTAAAGAGGTTGGATCTCAATCTTCCTGCTTGGAGAATTTCGTAATAATTGAAGAGGCACAGGTATTGTTGTCACTGATCTGCCTTTTGTTGGAATGTGGAATGCTACCAATCATTTCATTGTTACCCATCGGCCAACAGAATGAATTGAAGACACTGCAATGTCGTGGCAAGTCAGAATATTAAGGATGCCAGAGAATGACTTGAAGATTAATCGGGAGGAAGCTGGCTTGATATGTAAAAAATATAGCATTTGGATGTGAACATACAAAGTGTAGTTAGTAAATTTGCAGATGACACCAAAATTGGAGAAATAGTGGACGGTGAAGGAGCGCCAGGGACCCCGGTTCAATTCCAGCCTCGGGCGACTGTCTGTGTGGAGTTTGCACATTCTCACCGTGTCTGCGTGGGTTTCCTCCCACAGTCCAAAAAGATGTGTAGGTCAGGTGAATTGGCCATACTAAATTGTCCATAGTGTCAGGTGCATTAGTCAGTGGGAAATAGGTCTGGGTGTGTTACTCTTCGGAGGGTCGGTGTGGGCTTGTTGGGCTGAAGGGCCTGTTTCCACACTATAGGGAATCTAATCTCTCGGATCAATCGAATGACCCTCCTCTGAACTGCAATAATATCCCACCTCAAGTAAGCTGACTAAAACTTTACACAATACACCAAGTTCAGACTCATTAATGCTTTGCACATAGGTTTAAAAGGAGAGAGGAAAGATTCACAAGGGACCTGAGAGGCACAGAGGGAGGTGCATGTATGGAGTGAGCTTCCAGAGGGGGTGAGAGAGACTGGGACATTTACAACATTTAAAAGGCACCTGGATGGGATTAAGAATAGGAAAGGTTCAGAGGAATATTGGCCAAATGCTGGCAAATGGAACTTGATTAATTTAGGGTCTATCTGATTGGCATGTACGAGTTGGACTGAAGGGTCTGTTTCTGTGCTGTATATCTCTATGATTCTATGATTCTAAGCAATAAGACAGACAATATGGAAAGGGTCAGGAATCTAACATCAGGCACTGCAGGTAACTGGACAAGGAGACAGTCAAGGAGAAAGTGAGGACTGCAGATGCTGGAGATCAGAGCTGAAAATGTGTTGCTGGAAAAGCGCAACAGGTCAGGCAGCATCCAAGGAACAGGAGAATCGACGTTTCGGGCATGAGCCCTTCTTCGGGATTAAGGGTGTTGTACTTAAATGCACACAGTATACAAAAAAGGTAAATGAGTTTACCGAGTAGATTGAAATTAGCAGGTACAAAGTTGTTGGGTATCACAGAGACATGGCTGTAAGGGGATCAGGACTGGAAATTAAATATCCAAGGATACATATCCTATCGAAAGGACAGGCAAATGGGCATGTTAATAAGAAATGAAATATAATTGATAACAAAAACTGATATAGAGTAAGAAGGCATAAAACTTGTATGGGTGGTTGAGGAACTGCAAAGGAGAAAAGACCCCCATGGGAGTCATGTTCTAGCAGTAGTCAGGATGTGGGGCAGAAAATAAATCAGGACATTGAAAAGACATACAGGAAATGTACTACATCAGTAAACATGGGCGCTTCAATATGCAGGTGGACAGGGAAAGTCAGGTGGCAGATCTCACGGAAAGGAATTTGTGGAATGTCTACGCGATGGTTTCTTTGGAGCAGCTTGTGGTAGAGCCCAGTAGGGAACAGACAACACTGGATTTGGTGATGTGTAATGAGGCAGACTTGATTAGAAAGCTGAGGGTGCAGGTGTTGGACTGGGGTGGACAAATCAGAAACCACACAACATCAGGTCATAGTCCAGCAGGTTTCTTTGAAATCGTAAGCTTTTGGAGCACTGCTCCTTCATCAGGCGAAGGATTACAGGTTTTATAAAACTTCAAATTTCTGCAAAGATGCAAGAAAACAGAGAAGTTCCCAAAACCCCTCTCATAATATGACGGAATTCACCCCGTAGTTTGAGAGGGAGAAACAGGAATCTGATGTAACAGTTTTACAACTGAGTAAAACCAAAGTAACACCAAAGACATAGGGAGGAGTTGGAGAGAATTGATTGGAAGATGAATCTAGCAGGAAAGACTGTGGAGCAGCAATGACAGGGGTTCCTGGGGGGAGCTAGTATGGGGAGCACAGCAGAAATTCATTCCAAGAAAGAAGAAATCTACTTAGGCGAGGATGAGGTAACCATGGCTGATGGGGGAAATCAGTAGTAGCAGTGTGGATCTTATAGAGGTTTACAAAATTATGAGGGACATGGATAAGGTAAATAGGCAAAGTCTTTTCCCTGGGGTTGGCGAGTCCAGAACTAGAGGGCATAGGTTTAGGGTGAGAGGGGAAAGATATAAAAGAGACCTAAGGGGCAACATTTTCACACAGAGGGTGGTACGTGCATGGAATGAGCTGCCAGAGGAAGTGGTAGAGGCTGGTACAATTGCAACATTTAAGAGGCATTTGGATGGGTATATGAATAGGAAGGGTTTGGAGGGGTATGGGCCAGGTGCTGGCAGGTGGGACTAGATTGGGTTGGGAAATATGGTCGGCATGGAAGGGTTGGACCGAAGGGTCTGTTTACATGCTGTACATCTCTATGACTCAATCTGCAAGATGCTCTGCAGAAATTCACAAAGGCTCCTTCATAGCATCTTCCAAATCTTCAACCACTTCCATCTAGAAGGACAAGGGCAGCAGATAGATGGGAACACCACCCCCTTCAAGTTCCCCTCCGAGTCCCTCACCATCTTTGATTTGGAAATATATCAACGTTCCTGTATTGTCCCTTATTCAAAATCCAGAACAGACCTTTCCTGACAAAGGCCTGGGTATTCCTCAATCCCAGGGACTGCAGCAATTCAAGAAGGCACCTCCCCCAGATCAACAAGGGGCAGCCAATAAATGCAGCTCAAAGTGTTACTTTGATATTATTGATGGTGATCTGTTTCTTTTCCTGTGGCATGTCTATGAAAGATCTCCTGTTTTGAAAAGCATTCCCCCACATTTGTTTTATCCCAGCTTCATTTCTTAGCGCACAGGATTTCGGAATAATGTCAGCCACACAATGTCAGCTCCTGTCCATCTGCATGGTGAGTGCCCCTTTAAAGCAGAGAGTTTCATGTTCCCCAGTTTCACTGAAGCAGAAAGTCATTGTCCTGACTTTCAGTAAATGGTTTCCCTTGTCACTCTCTCCCATTGTAACACTGCAATCCAGTGATTGTTTTAACAATTTGCAGGAACCTGACCAGTGTAAATACTGCTCCCCTGTCCCCAAGGCCCCTCAGTCCTGTAGAATATGCTTGAGTTAATTGCTTATCCCTTTGAAGTGTACTGAGTTAGTAAGTGAGTGTATCTCCCTGGCGTAATGCTGACATTAAACTTGCATCCCACAGCACTGACCTATGCCATTCCCTTGTAGCATTGACCTGTGGCCCTGTCTGCATTACTGCGTGGGGCAGTGACTGCGCTGACTTTGTAACAGGCACCTCGACTGAAAACACCATCCCACAGACCAAGACCAGGCCTGAACATGGGCCAGAAGGTATCTGCTTCCGCGGGTTGTCACTCAGTCACTGAGTCACAAACAGCTCCCCCAGCACCGTCCAGTAAGAAAATGGCCGCTCGCTCTCTCCAACCAGTTTGATCGTGTGAAGCAGATATTAGCATCCAGTGCTATCTTGGTCAAAGAGGTAGAGACAGAGAAGTTAAGGTAGGCTACCGCAGGTCAACAATACTAAAAACCATCAGAAGATACAGTAAGTTAAAGGCCATTTGGCCCATTATGCGTGGTCTGGCTCTTTCCAGTGATTCACTTTGTTCCCCATGAAATATTTCCTCCTTTCGAAAGGACTGACGGACTTGGCTTCCAGTGTCGTTTCCCACAGCACATTCCAGATCAAAGCTACACTTAGGGAGGGAGTCTCAGGATTCCGACCCAGCAACACTGAAGGAACAATGATATCAGCCAAGTCAAGACGGTTAGGGGGAACCTACAAGGGGTGGTGTTCCCATGTATCTACTGCCGTTGTCCTTCTAGATGGTAGTGGGGAAGTTACTGGATTAGGAACCTCGGCATATTTCTACGGTGCAGCTTGCAAAGGTAAAAGATAAAGTTGCTATTGTCTTACCAGACCCTCATTGGAAGGAGGTGCTTGGTGATGGTTTAACCTATGGACCACCATGCCTCAGGCAAAGGGAGAGGGTGAGAAGGAGAGTTCTTCATAGTAACTTCTGCTACTGAGAGTCGGTAGTGGAGGGAACGAATGTTTATGGATGTGGTGCCAATCAAGTGGGTGTTTTGTTTTGGAAAGTGTCAAAAGCTTCTTGAGTGCTGTTGGAGTTACCCCCATCCAGGCAAGTGGGGAATATTCCATCACACTCCTATGAATTACACACCCCAAAATTCTCAGGTGCTTGTCTTGTAGCTATAGTATTTATATTACTAGTCCATTCGATGTCTGGTTAATGTTAGGGCTTAAGGTGATTCAGAAATGACAATGCCATTGAACGTCGAGAGGCAATGATAATGGAAATGGCTCGCTCTTGTTGGAGAAGTCATTTAGGAGAAAGTGAGGACTGCAGATGCTGGAGATCAGAGCTGAAAATGTGTTGCTGGAAAAGCGCAGCAGGTCAGGCAGCATCCAAGGAACAGGAGAATCGACATTTCGGGCATGAGCCCTTCTTCTGGAATGAGGAAAGTCTCATTCCTGAAGAAGGGCTCATGCCCGAAACGTCGATTCACCTGCTCCTTGGATGCTGCCTGACCTGCTGTACTTTTCCAGCAACACATTTTCGGCTTGGAGAAGTCATTGCCTGGCACTTGGTGTGGTACAAATGTCACTTGCCACTTTTCAGCCCAAGTCTTGGATATTGTCCAGGTCTTGCTGCATTTGGACATAGACTGCTTGGAGACATCTTCTGGAATACTGTGCCCATTTCTGGTCTCCTTGTTCTAGGAAGGATATTATTAAGCTGGAGAAGGTTCAGAAGTGATTTCCCAAGATCTTGCCGCGTCCTGGGGAGGGTTTGAGTTACAAGGAGAAGCTGGATAAGCTGGGACGTTTTTCCCTGGAGTGGAGGAGGTTGAAGGGTGGCCTTATCGAGTTTTATAAAGTAATGAGAGGTACTGATAAATTGACTGGCAGATGTCTTTTTCCTAGGGTGGGGATTTCAAGACTAGGGAAGATATTTTTAAGGTGAGAGGAGAAGGATTAAAAAGGACATAAGGGGCAAGCTTTTTTAACACAAGAGTTGTTCAGATGTAAAATTAACTTCCTGAGGAAGTGATGGATGTGGGTACAGTTACAACATTTAAAAGACATTTGGATAAGGACATGAATAGGAAAAGGTTTGGAGGGATATGGGCCAGGAGCAGGCAGGTGGGACTAGTTTGGTTTGGGATTATGGTTGGCATGGGCTATTATACTGAAGGGTCAGTTTCTGTGCTGCATGACACTATAACTTTGCTTCAGGATCTGAGGAGTGACAAACACCGTACAATTATCAGCAAATATCCTCACTTCTGACGTAATGATGGAAGGTCACTGATGAAGCAGCTGAAGATGGCTGACCCTGAGGACATTACCCTGAGCAACTCCTGCAGAGATGTCCTGGAGCTGAGATGATTGACCTCAAACAGCCCTTATTGCAAGATGGCATCAACATTGACAGGATCACAGTGCGATTATAAAGCTCACTGGAACAATGGCAGACCCCAACTGAAACTGCCATGGCTGAGATATTCAGCATGTCCAGCAGTATCAGTGCACTGACAAAAATCTAAAGTGAAAGATGGTAGTGGAGTGTTAAAATACTGTGTGTCCTTGAAGGTTTTTGCCAGGCGCTATGTTGTTGTAGGTTGTTGTTATCATTGCGGAGAATGCTGGTAAATCTCCCAATTGTTCCAGTTTTGATGAATAATTATTGGCCTGAAATGTTCTTAGTCGCTCCCTCGCCTGCTGCTTCCTGCATTTATTTCTGTTTTCGCAGTATTTTCAGTGTTGTGTTTTTGTGGTACACTTTGAAAATAGGTCCGAATGAAATAATCACCAATACAGATAGATGTCTGATAGATCCACTGCCCAGTGAGGAGCTGCTGAAACTATTAGAGGATAAGCAGTAACTGGCCCATTATTGAGCAGGTCCTAGTGGCCTGGGTAACTACAGCTTATTAACTGCAGTAAGTGAGCAGCAGACTGCACTGCAAACCTTTGAAGTCAGGGTAACTCAGCCATTGTCCAACGCCCCGTAACAGCTCAACAGGAGACTCAGGAATGTCCCATTCCAGAGCTGCGGCTCGAGATAGTGTCATAGAGTCATGCAGCATTGAAACAGACCCTTCAATCCAAACAGAATCCCAAACTAAACTAGTCCCACCTGCCTGCTCCTGGCCCATATCCCTCCAAACCTTTTCTATTCATGTACTTATCCAAATACCTTTTAAACATTGTAATTGTACCCACATCCACCACTTCCTCAGGAAGTTTGTTCCACAAGCGAACCACCCTCTGTGGAACAAATTCAACTCACTGTCATCTCAAGGTTCCAAATCCTGCTGCAGAAATCTCCATACAGAAGCCAGGCCAACACTTCAGTGTGGTGTGGAGCCAAGGAGAGGTGTGGGGAGGACAGAAAGGGAAAGGAGGAGATACAATGAGTGGGTGAACATTTAGCAGATGATATTCTCTGTGGTTTTATCACTATATTCCACATTCTGTTCTATTACCCTGATGTATTTATGTAAGGTATGATTTGTCTGGCTTGCAAGCAAAACAATACTTTTCACCATATCCCAATACATGTGATAATCCATCAAATCCAAAGTGGCAAAATCTCATCCCCATTGTACAGAGCATTGGTAAGACTGGACCTTGATCTTCCCAACACCATTCAGTCAGGAGTGAGGATGTTTGCTGACAATTGTACAATGTTCAGCACCATTTGTGACCCCTCAGATACTGAGGCAATCTGTGAACAAATGCAGCAAAACTCAAAGAATATCCAGGCTTGGGCTGTTAATTGGTAAGTACTATTCACACCATGCAGATACCAGGTAATAGCCAGCTCCAATAAGAGAGAATCTAATCATCGCCTCTTGACAGCCGATGGCATTATATTGCTGAACCTGGGGAGTTACCACTGAATTGGACTAGCCATCTAAATACAGCTGGGAAAACAGTCCCCCATCGACAAGGCACAGGTCAGGAGGCTGATGGAATACGCCCCACTTGCCTGGATGGGTGAAGCCCCAACAACATCACCTCTATCAGGGAAAGCTGTTACATCAGTGAGGTAGGCCAAGTGACAAAAGATGGCACCTGACGCTCGACAACTTTGTTATTGGTTGGCTCTGGTGCTAACAGTGGCAAAGTGGAGACATAATGGGTATCACAGTGACATCAGCAAGGAGAGCTCAGCGGTGAGAGATGTGACTCTGATGTTGGTGGGTCCGGTGTAGGTGGTGGAAGAGAGATGGTGGCATGGGCCTCGTTATCAATGAGCTGACTTAGGTTTGACTCTCTTTAAGCTCTTTCTTTTATTTATTTTCCTTTCTTTCTTATTAAACTATTCAAAACTGGTGGCAATGAAATCCTATCACTGTATTTTACTGTTTTTCTCACTTAAAATACACCTGACAATAATATCATCTTAATATCGAGGCACTCAATACCATCCAAGACAAAGCAGCAACCCCCCCCCCCACACACACACACACACACACACACCGATTGGCACCAAAAATATCACCAAAGATCCTCAGACAGCAACTTCCAAACCCACAATCACTTCCATTAAAAGGACAAGGGCAGCAGATACATTAGAACACCACTCACTGCAAGTTCCCCTCCAAGTCACTCACCATCCTGACTTGGAAATATATCGCCGTTTCTTCAATGTCGCTCGATCAAAATCCTGGAATTCCCTCCCTAAGGGCAGTGTAGGTCTACCTACAACACTTGGACTGCAGTTGTTCAAGAAGGGAGCTCAGCCCCACGTTCTCCAGGGCAACAAATGCTGACCCAGACAGAGAAGGCTTATAAAGTTGGCAAAAAAGTTGATAATCCTGAGATGTAAATTCAGCAAAGTAAGGCCAAGGAACTGAGAAAGAAAAGGAGAATCCAAACAAACAAGAAATATAAAATGGACTGGTAAAACAATAGCAGAGGGTGCATTTACCACCCAGACATTTACCACCCAGATCTGATTAAGATGTAGAAAATGTTGGCAGGCCAAGATAAAGTGGATGGTAAGGAATTATTTACCTCAGCAAGGAGGTCAGTGACCAGGGCCATGGATTTAAAGGTTAGATGGGACATGGGGATGTATCTTTTCTCTCAGAGAGTGGTTAGGGTCTGGAATTTACTGCCTGAAAGGGTAGTAGCAACAGAAACCCTCCACCTGCTTCAAAGATATACAGTACATAATTCAAGTCTCATAACTTGTTGGGCTATAGACTGAATGCTGGAAAATGGGATTAGGTAAAATGGACTCGATGGGCAGAGTGGCCTTTTTCTGTGCTGTAAACTACCTCTGATTCTATGAGTTAATGAGATTTGAACAGAAGTCCTCAGTGCATGGAGTTGGCTCTCTGGAAGACAAGTCCAGTGACAATTCCTGTCAGCACTGTCAACCCTTTGCATTTTGCTGTTTCAAGCCCGAGGTAGCTCAGTGTTGGAGTTACTGGCCATTCATTATGAAAATGTAAATCGATACAGTTCAGGAACAGGAGCAAGGCTGATCAGCGTAATGACATGGCCAAGCCTCATGGTCTGCACTGACAATAATCCCGTTCTGAAAACTTCCAGTCAGCATGTTACACTGGAAATTAAATCACCAGCATCTCTCTGAATAACTGGGCATTGTTTGTCGGTGATAACAATATTGATACAGGCAGTATGGAGGTATTTTACAGTCAAGATAAACTCATGCAATCACATTTAAAGTCAGATATGGAGAAGGTTGCTGCTTTGTTGACCCTTTTCAGACAGACCCTTCAAATGCAGAGTTTGAAATGCAGGAGTAGAACTAAGAAAGACATTGGGATCCATGCATTGCCAGACCACATCTTCCCTCTGTACCACAGAATGGAAGCACCTGCATTCCTATAGCTCCTTTCACGTCCTCAAGAAATCACAAACTTTCCTGACAACCAATTAAACACAGTCAATAGGAACAGGAGTAGGCCACTCTCTCCCTTAATCCTATTCTGGGTGTAGCATTTATTGCCCAGAGGGCAGTCCAGAGTCAAGTCACTGCACACACACACACACACACACACACACACACACACACGCACACACACACACACACACACACACACACACACACACACACACAAAGACGCTTTTAACAATTGACGGTGACGGCCAGCGTTTTAGTCCAGATTTTTATGGAATTCAAATTTTCCCCAGCTGTTGCAGTAGGATTTCAACTCATGTCCCCAGCACACCTGCTGGGATCTCCGGATTACTAGACCAGGGAGTGTACCACAACCACTGCCTCTCTTCAGGCTGATCTTTGATCTCAATGCCATTTGTTTGCACTATCCCCATATCCAGGGGGAGAGAGAGAGAGAGAGACACTCTCAATGACTGACCTTCCACAAGTTTCTGGGAGATAATTGCAAAGATTCACCATCTTCTGAGCAAAGAAATCCCTCCTTATAGTAGTTCTGTGCCAGTGGGGAAGACCCAATCCAGATCTACCCTCTCACGCTGGTAAGAGATTTATTAGTTAATTTTGAAAATCTGGAAAATACAGTCCCACTCTTGTAACTTCACTAAATGAGTATTTTGCATCAGTATTTACTGTGGGAAAGGACATGGAAGATATAGACTGGAGGGAAATAGATGGTGACATCTTGCAAAATATCCAGATTACAGAGGAGGAAGTGTTGGATGTCTTGAAATGGTTAAAGGTGGATAAATTCCCAGGACTTGATCAGATGTACCCGAGGACTCTGTGGGAAGCTAGAGAAGTGATTGCTGGGTCCCTTGCTGAGATATTTGTATCATCAATAGTCAAAGGTGAGGTGCCGGAAGACTGGAGGTTGGCAAATATGGTGCCACTGTTTAAGAAGGGTGGTAAAGACAAGCCAGGGAACTATAGACCAGTGAGCCTGACCTCAGTGGTGGGCAAGTTGTTGGAGGGAATCCTGAGGGACAGGATGTACATGTATTTGGAAAGGCAAGGACTGATTAGGGATAGTCAACATGGCTTTGTGCATGGGAAATCATGTCTCACAAACTTGATTGAGTTTTTTGAAGAAGTAACAAAGATGATTGATGTGGGCAGAGTGGTAGATGTGATCTATTTGGACTTCAGTAAGGTTTCGACAAGGTTCCCCATGGAAGACTGATTAGCAAGGTTAGATCTCATGGAATACAGGGAGAACTAGCCATTTGGATACAGAACTGGCTCAAAGGGAGAAGACAGAGGGTGGTGATGGAGGGTTGTTTTTCAGACTGGAGGCCTGTGACCAGTGGAGTGCTACAAAGATTGGTGCTGGATCCTCTACTTTTTGTCATTTACATAAATGATTTGGGTGCGAGCATAAGAGGTACAGTTAGTAAGTTTGCAGATGACACCAAAATTGGAGGTGTAGTGGACAGCGAAGAGGGTTACCTCAGATTACAACAGGATCTCGACCAGATGGACCAATGGGCTGAGAAGTGGCAGATGGGGTTTAATTTAGATAAATGCGAGGTGCTGCATTTTGGGAAAGCAAATCTTAGCAGGACTTATACACTTAATGGTAAAGTCCTAGGGAGTGTTGCTGAACAAAGAGACCTTGGAGTGCAGGTTCATAGCTCCTTGAAAGTGGAGTTGCAGGTAGATAGGATACTGAAGAAGGCGTTTGGTATGCTTTCCTTTATTGGTCAGAGTATTGAGTACAGGAGTTGGGAGGTCATGTTGCGGCTGTACAGGACATTGGTTAGGCCACTGTTGGAATATTGTGTGAAATTGTAGTCTCCTTCCTATCGGAAAGATCTTGTGAAACTTGAAAGGGTTCAGAAAAGATTTACAAGGATGTTGCCAGGGTTGGAGGATCTGAGCTACAGGGAGAGGCTGAACAGGCTGGGGCTGTTTTCGCTGGAGTGTCGGAGGCTGAGGGGTGACCTTATAGAGGTTTACAAAATTATGAGGGGCATGGATAGGATGAATAGACAAAATCGTTTCCCTGGGGTGGGGGAGTCTAGAACTAGAGGGCATTGGTTTAGGGTGAGAGGGGAAATACATAAAAGAGACCTAACGGGCAGCTTTTTCATGCAGAGAGTGGTATGTGTATGGAATGAGCTGCCAGAGGAAGTGGTAGAGGCTGGTACAATTGCAACATTTAAGAGGCATTTGGATGGGTATATGAATAGGAAGGGTTTGGCGGGATATGGACCATGTGCTGGCAGGTGGGACTAGATTGGGTTGGGAAATATGGTCGGCATGGACGGGTTGGACCGAAGGGTCTGTTTCTGTGCTGTACATCTCGATGACTCTATGACTCTTCTCCTCATTGGCTATCCAGAAATCAATCCTGTAAATCTTTGCTGCACTCCCTCTATGGCAAGTATGTCCTTCCTTAAATGAGGAGACTGAAACTGAACACAGCCCTCCAGGTGCATTCTCAATATGGCTCTATACAAATGCAGCAAGAATTTCCTACTCTCGTAGTCCTGGAAAAAGCACAGCAGGTCAGGCAGCATCGAATGAGCAGGAAAGTCGATGTTTCAGACATAAGCCCTTCATCATGAATGTCTCATACTCACATCACTTGTAATAAAGCCTGCTGTGCTCTGTACCCTCCAAGTTGCACCTGCATAAATCATACAGTTCAGATGGAGGCCATTCAGCCCATCAAATCTGTTTTGACCCTCCAAAAAGCATCCCACCCAGACCTACCCCTATAACCCTGCCATTCCCATGGCTCACCCACATAGCATGCACAACCCTAGGTACTATGGGCAACTTAGCATGGCCAATCCATCTAACCTGCACATCTCTGGACTATGGGAGGAAACCAGATCAACCCCACACAGACACAGGGAGAACATACAAACTCCACACAGACAGCTGCCCAAGGTTGGAATCGAACCCAGGTCCTTGGCGCTGTGAGGCAGCAGTGCCAACCACTATGTTAGCTACCAGTGACTTATGAAGGATCACCAAGATCCACTGGGGACATCAGCACTTCCCAGCTGGTCACCATTTCAGAAATATGCTGTATTTCTGTTTGATGAACAAACTGAAAAAGCTCACATTTTTCCACATGATATTCCATCTGCATGTTGTTGCTGGTCCAAATCCCATTGAAGCCTCTTTGCATCATCCTCAAAACTTACATTCCCACCCGGTTTTGTGTCATCGGCTGAATTGGGAAATATGCACATCATTGTAAGAAATGCCACATCCAATCAACTCAGAGCAAGCTTCCACGAGCTTCCACAAGAAATACCTGCAGAGATAATCTGCTCCTTTGGGGACACTGGCCAAGGGATAAATGTTAGCCAGGAAAAGCACAGCAGGTGAGGCGGCATCCAAGGAGCGGAAGAACGTTCCTTACAGACATCAGCCTGTCATCAGGAAGGGCTTATGCCTGAAACGTTGATTCTCCTGCTCCTTGGATGCCACCTGACCTGCTGTGCTTTTCCAGCGCTCTTGACTCAGAGCTCTAGCATCTGCAGTCCTCACTTTTTCCATGGAGGTTAGCCAGTACATCATAATATTAGATCTGCCATTGGCACCTGAGAGGGTTAATGGAGCCTCAGTTACCATCTGTACTGATAGACAGCACCTCCAGCACCCCTCAGTGCTGCATGGGCAGTGTCAGGCTCAGCTTTTAGCCTCAGGTCCCCGGATAAGGACTGGAATTCACAAGCTTCTAAGTCAAAGAGGCGGGAGTGAACACTGAGCAAAAGCTGTGAAATAAGGCAATAATTCAGAGATGGTTGGAGCTGAGTAATTTGGCAGGGAAGAGTGAATCAGAGGGAGGGGGCTGTGGGGGTGGGGAGTGAGGGTCAGGGAGGGACTGTGTGGGGGGAGAGTGAGGGTCAGGGAGGTGACTGTGTGGGGGGGGAGTGAGGGTCAGGGAGGGGGCTGTGTGGGGTGGGCGTGTGCGGGTCAGGGAGAGGACTGTGTGAGGGGGAGCGAGGGTCAGGTAGGGGGTTGTGTGGGGGGAGAGTGAAAGAGAGGGAGGGGGCTACATGGGGGAGTGAGGGCCAGGGAGGGGGCTGTGTGAGGGGGAGTGAATGTCATGGAGGGGGTTGTGCAGGGGGTGTGTGAGGATCAGGGAGGGGGCTGTGTGGGGGGAGAGTGAGGGTCAGGGAGGGGACTGTGTGGGGGAGGAGTGAGGATCAGGGAGGAGGTTGTGTGAGGGGGAGTGAGGGTCAGGGAGGGGGCTGTGTGAGGGGGAGTGAGGGTCAGGGAGGAGGTTGCGTGAGGGGGAGTGAGGGTCAGGGAGGGGGTTGTGAGGGGGGTGTGTGAGGGTCAGGGAGGGGGTTGTGAGGGGGGTGTGTGAGGGTCAGGGAGGGGACTGTGTGAGGGGGAGTGAGGGTCAGGGAGGGGGAGTGAGGGCCAGGGAGGGGATGTGTGGGGTGAGAGTGAGGGTCAGGGAGGGGGCTGTGTGAGGGGGAGTGAGGGTCAGGGAGGGGGCTGTGTGTGGGGGAGTGAGGGTCAGGGAGGGGGAGTGAGGGCCAGGGAGGGGGCTGTGTGGGATGGGGAGTGTGGGTCAGGGAGGGGGCTGTGTGAGGGGGGGGAGTGCAGGTCAGGGAGGGGGCTGTGTGGGGGGAGAGTGAGGGTCAGGGAGGGGACTGTGTGGGGGGAGAGTGAGGGTCAGGGAGGGGACTGTGTGGGGGAGGAGTGAGGATCAGGGAGGAGGCTGTGTGAGGGAGAGTGAGGGTCAGGGAGGAGGTTGTGTGAGGGGGAGTGAGTGTCAGGGAGGGGGTTGTGCGGGGGGTGTGTGAGGGTCAGGGAGGAGGTTGTGTGAGGGGGAGTGAGTGTCAGGGAGGAGGTTGTGTGAGGGGGAGTGAGTGTCAGGGAGGAGGTTGTGTGAGGGGGAGTGAGGGTCAGGGAGGGGGTTGTGTGAGGGGGAGTGAGGGTCAGGGAGAGGGTTGTGCGGGGGGTGTGTGAGTATCAGGGAGGAGGTTGTGTGAGGGGGAGTGAGTGTCAGGGAGGAGGTTGTGTGAGGGGGAGTGAGGGTCAGGGAGGGGGTTGTGCGGGGGGTGTGTGAGGGTCAGGGAGGGGACTGTGTGAGGGGGTGAGAGGGTCAGGGAGGGGGCTGTGTGGGGGGGGGAGAGGGTCAGGGAGAGGACTGTGTGGTGGGGGGGAGTGCAGGTCAGGGAGGGGACTGTGTGGGGGGGTGAGAGGGTCAGGGAGAGGACTGTGTGGGGGGGGGAGTGCAGGTCAGGGAGGGGACTGTGTGGGGGGAGAGTGAGGGTCAGGGAGGGGGCTGTGTGGGGGGAGAGTGAGGGTCAGGGAGGGGGCTGTGTGGGGAAATAGTGAGGGTCAGGGAGGGGATGGTGTGGGGGGGAGAGTGAGGGTCAGGGAGAGGACTGTGTAGGTGGGGAGTGAAGGTCAGGGAGGGGACTGTGTGGGGGGGGGAGGGTCAGGGAGGGGGCTGTGTGAAGGGGAGTGAAAGTCAGGGAGGGGTTGTGTGGGGGGAGAGTGAGGGTCAGGGAGTGGACTGTGTGGGGGGGGAAGTGAGGGTCAGGGAGGGGACTGTGTGTGGGGGAGTGAGGGTCAGGGAAGGGGCTGTGTGGGAGAGTGAGGGTCAGGGAGGGGGCTGTGTGGGGGGAGAGTGGGAGAGAGGGAGGGGGCTGTGTGAGGGGGAGTGAGGGCCAGGGAGGGGATGGTGTGGGGAGAGAGTGAGGGTAAGGGAGGGGATGGTGTGGGGGGAGAGTGAGGGTAAGGGAGGGGATGGTGTGGGGGGAGAGTGAGGGTCAGGGAAGGGGCTGTGTGAGGAGAGTGAGGGTCAGGGAGGGGGCTGTGTGGGGTGGGGGAGTGAGGGTCAGGGAGGGGACTGTGTGGGGGGAGTGAGGGCCAGGGAGGGGGCTGTGTGGGGGGAGTGAGGGCCAGGGAGGGGGCTGTGTGGGGGGAGTGAGGGCCAGGGAGGGGGCTGTGTGGGGTGGGGGAGTGAGGGCCAGGGAGGTGGCTGTGTGAGAGGGAGTGAGTGTCAGGGAGGGGGCTGTGTGTAGGGAGAGTGAGCTTCAGAGAGGGGGCTGTGTGAGGTGAGAGTGAGGGTCAGGGAGGGGGCTGTGTGGGGGGAGAGTGAGGGTCAGGGAGGGGACTGTGTGGGGGGAGAGGGAGGGTCAGGGAGGGGGCTGTGTGGGGGGAGAGTGAGGGTCAGGGAGGAGACTGTGTGTGGGGGGAGTGAAGGCCAGGGAGGGGGCTGTGTGGGGTGGGGGAGTGAGTGTCAGGGAGGGGGCTGTGTGTAGGGAGAGTGAGCTTCAGAGAGGGGGCTGTGTGAGGTGAGAGTGAGGGTCAGGGAGGGGGCTATGTGGGGGGAGAGGAAGGTTCAGGGAGGGGGCTGTGTGGGGAGAGTGAGGGTCAGGGAGGGGGCTGTGTGGGGGGAGAGTGGGAGAGAGGGAGGGGATTATGTGGGGGGAGTGAGGGCCAGGGAGGGGGCTGTGTGAGGTGAGAGTGAGGGTCAGGGAGGGGGCTGTGTGGGGGGAGAGTGAGGGTCAGGGAGGGGACTGTGTGGGGGGAGAGTGAGGGTCAGGGAGGGGACTGTGTGTGGGGGGAGTGAGGGCCAGGGAGGGGGCTGTGTGAGAGGGAGTGAGTGTCAGGGAGGGGGCTGTGTGTAGGGAGAGTGAGCTTCAGAGAGGGGGCTGTGTGAGGTGAGAGTGAGGGTCAGGGAGGGGGCTATGTGGGGGCAGAGGAAGGTTCATGGGAGGGGGCTGTGTGGGGGGAGAGTGAGGGCCAGGGAGGGGACTGTGTGTGGGGGGAGTGAGGGCCAGGGAGGGGGCTGTGTGGGGTGGGGGAGTGAGGGTCAGGGAGGGGGCTGTGTGAGAGGGAGTGAGTGTCAGGGAGGGGGCTGTGTGTAGGGAGAGTGAGCTTCAGAGAGGGGGCTGTGTGAGGTGAGAGTGAGGGTCAGAGAGGGGGCTGTGTGAGGTGAGAGTGAGGGCCAGGGAGGGGACTGTGTGTGGGGGGAGTGAGGGTCAGGGAGGGGGCTGTGTGGGGGGAGAGTGAGGGTCAGGGAGGGGGCTGTGTGGGGTGGGGGAGTGAGGGTCATGGAGGGGGCTGTGTGAGAGGGAGTGAGTGTCAGGGAGGGGGCTGTGTGTAGGGAGAGTGAGCTTCAGAGAGGGGGCTGTGTGGGGGGAGAGTGAGGGTCAGGGAGGGGACTGTGTGGGGGGAGAGGGAGGGTCAGGGAGGGGACTGTGGGGGGTGGGGTCAGAGTGGGGGCTGTGTGGAGACAGCTCCCTAATGATTTCCACGTCTTGACTTTGACTTTTTCAGCCAAGGCAACATTTGTTCAAGTTTGAGTCAAATTGAGGATCAGGTCACATTGAGACATTATCATCCCCTCCCCTTCTTTAGCATAGTGGGGGAGGTGAGGGGGAGTTGGAGGAGGGGGAGGGAGTGCCATCGGGAGGATGGAGAAAGCAATGAGGTCGAGGAGGAAGGTGTTGTGGGTGCAGAGGCTGTTGGGAGAGGGAGTTAGGCAGAGACACGAGGGTTAGGGAAAGTTGGGGAGGGGAAGGTCAAGGACAGGGGTGGGCAAGGATGGGGTGAGGAGAGGGAGTGGACTGGGGGAGGGGGAGGATTGGACAGGGGAGTGAGTTGGACGCAGAGGATTGTAGATAGGGTGAGATACCAGGGGAGGCCTGGATCGTTGACTGTGTCCGCTCACCCATCCCCAGAAGGTAGGGGATGGGCAGGGTCTCTGAGGGCTGAGAGACAGACAGAGAGAGAGAGAGAAGCAGTGGCCTCTGGATTTACATAAGAAACACCTTCCAGCCGGAGTGAGGCCGGCTTTTCCCAACAGGAAGGAGGGAGGGGGCTGCAGTTAAGGGAGGGTGTGTATATACACCTCCCCCCCCCCCCCCCCCCCACCCCCCGTCCTGTCCCTGGGGGGAGGGGGAACATTGAGACATTGAGTGCTCCCTGCTCACTCAGGATGGACAGGGCCGTTTGGGCTGATCCCAGCTCCCAGCCTGGGCACAGCAGCAGCAGCAGCGCGGCCACTCTGCCGGCCGGCCCTGCTTTCCCTCTGTCAGGGGATCACTACCTGAGGCCGTTCAGGGAGCCCAGCAGGATGGTGACCCCCTGGTACCCCGAGAGCTGGGCAGCCGGACTGCCCCCCAGCAGCAGCAGCAGCAGCGAGGGGTACCCCAGGGGGAGAGCCCCCCAGCAGGGTCCTGAGGTCAAATCCCCTTCCCCGGCGCTGCAGTCTGGCTGGAGGATACCCCCTCCGGGCCCTTCCTGCTGCTACCCTCTGCCTGGGCAACCTGCCCTGTGCCCACAGCCGGAGCCCCCAGCTCGGGATCCCTCGGGAGAACAGCCCCGGAGCCCGGAGAGGCGGCAGGAGGGGACCCTCCCGGACACTGAGGCCGAGGTGAGTGAGCATCGGCGTGGGATCGCTTCCGGAGGCGCTCCCCCCCCCCCCCGAAACCTCCCCCGCCCCCCCCGAAACCTCTCCCCCCCTTCCGAAACCTCTCCCCTTAGATCTTTCCGCTTCCCTTATCCCTCTCTCCACCCCCTTCCCCTCCGCCCCTTCCCTCCCCTTCCCCTCCACCCCTTCTCCCCTCCCTCACCACCCCTTCCCTCCTTCCCCCTCCTCCCCTCCCTCACCACCCCTTCCCTCCTTCCCCCTCCTTTATTACCCCTTCCCCCTCCCTCTCCACCCCTTCCCCCTCCCTCTCCCTTCCCTCCTTCCCCCTCTACCTCCACTTCTCTACCCCTTTCCCCCTTCAGCCTCCCCCTTCTTGCCCCCTTCTTCCCCCTCTCCTCCTCCCCCCCCCTCACTATTGTGCGTCTGCCTACAGCACATCGATTGCAGCAGCAGCAGTTCAAGAAGGCAATTAACCTTTTCAAGGGGGCAACTAGGGATGGGCAATAAATGAGGTAAAAACAATGACTGCAGATGCTGAAAACCAGATTCTGGATTAGTGGTGCTGGAAGAGCACAGCAGTTCAGGCAGCATCCAAGTAGCTTCGAAATCGACGTTTCGGGCAAAAGCCCTTCATAAATGCTGGGCCCAGGCACCCACGTTCCACAAGTGAATCAAAGCCTGTAGGTATGTGAGATCCAACCCAAAACGAAGGGGGGTGGGGGGAGGGTTTGTAGTATGTTGTGAGATCTGGGCTGACTGGTCACTGTAGAGAGAGAGAGAGAGAGAGAGAGAGTGTTACAGAGTCCCAGTGGAAGTCAAGAGTTTTTGAGATTTTTTCCCTCTAAGGGAGTAGATGATGTCATGTCTGAAATGCAATCACTCAGGAGCTGAACAATGTTTGTAATGTCGAGTCCAATATTTCAGCTCCCTTTCAGAAAGGGGGTGAATTTCAATTTTTTTTAAAATCTTTTCTGGAATCTTACCTGCGACTTAGCTGGCTGTCTTGGGTCAGGAGTGGGGGTAGGGAGGAGAGGAATTTAAAGACAATTGATTAACATTCCAACTATATTTCTAGTGTTTTTGTTTGGGACGGAGGGAGGGGCTTATGTGTCTGAGGGGGGTGTTAGTTGTGGGAAGGGGATTTGACGAGATTTTCTGTTCTGTCAGACTTGGCTCTTGCTTCGAAGTCAGACGCTTATGTGTTTGAGCCTTTCTCCGGAGATAGGATTTGGAGATGCCGATGTTGGGCTGGGGTGCCCAAAGTTTAAAATAAAATCACACACCACCAGGTTATAGTCCAACAGGTTTAATTGGAAGCATTAGCTTTCGGAGCGTCGCTCCTTCATCAAGTGGTTTCCAATTAAACCTGTTGGACTATAACCTGGTGGTGTGTGATTTTTTATCTCCGCAGATAGGGAGACAAGAGCCCAGGCTGATTCTCCCAAGTGCAGGGCAGAGGGAGTGCTACACTCTCAGAGGTGCTACACTGTCCGATCCGAAGCGAAATGAAATCCTTGGAGATTGCATCCGGAAAACTGTGCGCTGTTTTGGTCTCTATCTCAAGAACGATATTATTGTCATCGAGGGAGGGCAATGTAGGGTCGCCAGATTTGTTCTCGGGCTGGCAGGACTGGAATATGAAGAGAAACTGAATAAAATGGGTCTGTTTTCTCTGAAAGTTTCAAAGAATGAGAGGTAATCTCATTAAAACTTACAAAATACTTAAAGAGATAGGCAGGCAGGTGAGTTTCCCCAGTTAGGGAATAACTAATGGGCTACATTCGCTGTTAATTTTAAAATTAATTTTCTGTTTATTTGTTCACGGTTTGCTGATTGACTCCCCTTCGGGAAGATGAGGTGTGACCCCCTTGAACCACTGCAGTCCCCTGGGTGGAGGGGGAGCCACAATCAGGGAGGGAATTCCAGGATTGTGGCCCGGTTACACTGAGGGAACAGAGATATATTTCCATCTCAGGGTGGGGGACTTGCGGGGGGGGGGGGGGGGGGGGGGGTTAGAGTTCCCATATATCTGCTGCCTTTGTCTTTTTAGGTGGGCTGTGGGTTTGGAAGGTGCTGTCAGAGAAGGCCTCAGTGATGTCTGCAGTGCACCTTGGAGAGAGTCGACCTGCTGCAGGTTTGGAAGGTGCTGCGGAAACCTGGCTGCGGTTGTATGTGCTAGATACATGATACAAAGCTGTGGGAATGGTTCTAGCTGCACTCTCCTTGGCGTGGTAACGGCTCAGAATGAAGCTGGAGTTTATTTATCACCCAATGTTGTCTGGCTCGGTGTACAGGGATTCACTGTGGTCGGTGGGTTAACGTGATGCACCTTTGGAAGCTAGTGCTTCCAAACAAACCTGTTGGACCATAATCTAGTGTGGTGTGATTTTTAACTCCAGCACCACCCAACCACACCTTGGCGGGGGGGCGGGGGGGGGTCCCGCACTGGGATTGTCGGCCTGGGATCCGTGCTCAGCTCCACGTCCCTGACTCGGGAGCAGGTTGGGTCATGTCTGAAGCCGATATGAAATGGTTTGACAGTGAAGTTTGGTCCCTGTCTCTGGTCTTTACCCTCGCTCAATGTAACAACGCTGAGAAACCTCCTTGTGTAGACAAATACACGTGCAAAGACAGCCACGTGTAGCATTTGGATTGAGGGCCTCATACAGTTGTTCTGCTCAGTCCAGGTAAAACTAACCAACCCACAGCAGTGGTCTGAATTTTTAAAGACAGCATTAATTTCTGCTGACCTTGCTAATGTTGCCGAGCGCCCGCCCTGTGCAATGTATGTCTCTATCTAAGTCTTTCTGATCTCTACATCCTTGCTCACTCTGCTGTGCCTGTACTGCTGATAAACAAAGCTTTTCAGTGTACTTCAGTACAATGGACAATAAGTCAATCAACCGATAAAGCGAGGGCTGTATTACTAAAGGAAGCTTTGAAAATGCTGGAGGAACTCAGCGGGTCTGGCAGCGTCTGTGGAGAGGGAAACAGAGTGACTGTTTCCAGTTCCAGTGTGACTGGTCTTCCGTTTTAAAGTCGAAATGTTCGCTCTGTCATGGAGCTGCTGAGTTTCTCCAGCATTCTCGGAGTTTGGTTGAGATTTCCAGCATCAGCGGTATTTTGCTTTTATGCCAGTTATGGTGAGCCTGTACTGGAGCCCCAGTTCAGCTTCTGCTGGATTACATTGACCAGTTCCGGGTGCCACACTTTGGGAAGGAAAACATTGGGAAAAGGGTGCACAAAAATTTCACAGCGATAGTTAGTTGCATGGATGTTTTGGAAGAGGTGAGCTTCTCCATAGAGGAGAGTAGTCGGGAGGAAGTGTGATATTCAGCATCAGGGAGGTTCTGGAGAGAGTGGATAGCGGGAACATTCCCTGTGACTGGAATGCTGGAGAGCTTTGACAAAGGGTAAGTTAGACTCAAAACGTCAGCTCTTTTCTCTCCTTACAGATGCTGCCAAGACCTGCTGAGATTTTCCAGCATTTTCTCTCTTTGGGAGGTGAAATACATTTGAGGATTTTGACTTTTTGAGTGATTGCATTGCCAGAGGACAGTGGTTCAGTGGGATTGATGCCGAGGTAGATACATTTTGAATGCTTTGGGACTTTGAGAGTAAATCTTTCTGCTTTACACAAGTGTAGAAATTAATCAGGTTTGCCTGCAGCCTGGGCTTGAGCCATTTGCTCTGAAATAAATGGTGACTCTCTCTCTTATTTATATAAAACCCGACAAACATCGGGCAACAGATGACCTGATGGTCATCTCATTGTGGTTTTGTGAAGTCTTTTTGTGCAGAATTAGTTTCCTACATTATAATAGTTTTTGCATCTGGAGGTAGGAAGGAGCTTTAGCCTCTGAGAAATATTCAGAAGCTGTGAAAAGTGCAATTTAAGATCCCTATCATCCATTCGTGACAACTTACTGTAAGAAGGGGGCCACTTGGCTCACTGAGTGTCCAATGGTTTCTCCTTGCTCTGTAGGTTTGTTTAGGAAAGACTGAAGTCAGCCGATTGAGGGGGGGGGGGGGGGGGAATTATAGGGATGGATACTCCAAGTACAATTGATAACTTGTCCACTCCGTTGGGAAAGGTGGGCCGAGGTGAAACGTCCTGTGAGGGAGAAAGTGTGCAATGATTTAACAGCACGAACAGCTGGTAACTTTTCCTTCTCATTTTTTTTTCGCTGTTTGATGCTGTAGGAGACACCCACTTCCGAGGATTTGGAGCAGTTTGCTAAAGAACTGAAGAAGAATCGGATTATTCTGGGGTTCACACAGGCTGAGGTGGGCCTGGCTCTGGGAGCTCTGTACGGTGGGTCCGAGACGTGTTCGACGGAGCTGGATTTTAAAAAGGATTCAGTAGAATATATTTAAATAAAAAGCAGCTGGGGGGAGGTGGGAGGTGGTGACTGTTAAACTGGTTTCCTTTTGGTGAGAATCTTCTGCTTTAGTGTCAGTTGTGGGCTGACGGTGCCTCTCGAGAGAATCTAATTCCATTTTGCAGAAAATGGAAGTGAGTTAGAGACTTTAATCTTGTCGTAGACTTAACTTCTGAATGGAGTGAGTCCTGGCCCAAGTGATTTGATCACGGCCTATGATCCACTTGCTTCTGTTGCAATACTTTTAAAAGCCCTGCACTGTGTGCTCCTGGAAATGGGGTGAGTGGAAAACAGAGCCCGGGAAAAGGCCCATCCTGTCCAACTTTGGCCTTTCTGCTCCACTCAAGCCTCCCCCCATCTTTCCTTATCTACATCTAACATCATGAACCTGTCAAAGGTAGCCCTGGGCCTGGTAGCTCAGTGGTTAGCACTGCTGCCTCACAGCACCAAGGGACCCTAGCTCAGTTCCAGCCTCTGGGGACTGTCTGTGTGGTAATTGTATGTTCTCCCTGTGTGTCTGCACGAGTTTCCTCCCACAGTCCGGAGATAAGCAGGTTGGGTGGATTGGCTGTGCTAAATTGCCCGTAGTGTGCAGGCTAGGTGGGTTAGCTGTGAGAAATGCAGGGTTATGGTAGGGGAGCGGGTCTGGATGGGATGCCCTTCAGAGGGTTAGCATTGACTTGATGGGCCAAATGGCCTACTACCACACTGCAGGGATTCTATGTTTTTTTTAAAAGATTGCGGTTACATTTCTATATATTCACAACTTCAAGTGAATTGTGGGAATCAACGTTAATCCAGAGTTAGGTTCCTTTGCTTTGTCTGGAATGACTTGTAAAATAAATCACTGAATATAACAGACATGCAACAACATCAACAGATCCTTAAGCACAGGCCTTGATGGCTTCTGTCCTACCCATCAACAACCTGAAACCCAGCCCAGCCTGTCACACTCCATCTCTGACTCCAGGTTTAAAGTGATGATTAGCCCTGAGTCGTGCAGACTTACCCACCTTGTGTGTCTGTGTCTGTGTCTGTGTGTCTGTCTCTCTCCTCCTCACAAAATGATATTAACCTGGAAACTGTCATTATAACACAACGGCATTTGAACTGATCAGCGTAAGTTGGGCTGATGTCAAATACAGACAGGGTCTAGACTAGAGTGGTGCTGGAAAAGCACAGCAGGTCAGGCAGCATCCGAGGAGCAGGAGAATTGACGTTTTGGGCAAAAGCCCAGTCTGTCTGTCTTTCCTTCCCCATCCCATCCTTCAATAATCCGTGACCGATTTCCTTCATCCATTTGGTGCAGGAACAACTTCGATGTTCTCCTCGTGCTTTCAGAAATTCCAAAGCAGCCTCTTTACTCCAACTGATTTGTTGCTGACTGTTTTATATTGACAGCCTCTTCCTCTGTACCACTCTTATCAAAACCTTTCTGAATTTGAATAACCTTGATTAGATCCCTCCTCCAGCACCTTTACTTCTGGGAGAAAGGGCTCACAGTCTGACTTGTACATCACCCATTTCTGGTTGAATCCTCATTAGCTGAGCCTGCACCCAGCCTGGTGCCTCTGTCCTTTCTATAACACAGTGACCCGAACCACGCTCAGTCAGACCTCACTGAGAGCCAAGCCAGCTTTACAGAAACCTCCTCACATTTCATTCCTGTCCCTTGAGAAATCAGCTTGGAGAAAGTGAGGACTGCAGATGCTGGAGATCAGAGCTGAAACATGTGTTGCTGGAAAAGCGCAGCAGGTCAGGCAGCATCAAAGGAGCAAGGGCTTATGCCCGAAACGTCGATTCTCCTGCTCCTTTGATGCTGCCTGACCTGCAACACATTTTTTAACCTTGAGAAATCAGGCCTGGTCCTGTCCCAGCCAGCTACAGGCCAATGTCCTCACTATTCATCCATGAAGGGAACTGCAGTGAGTGCTTGCCTGCTGTGCACTGACCTTGTTGGGGTAGGATTCAGCCATGGGTTGGAGGGTGGTGGGGGGAACCTCCCAGGTGACCCTTTCTATCCTCTCCCCACCCCCTCCCTCATTGCTCCATGTGTGATGCTGCTGAGGCCAATTCATTGCCTGAGCTGGAGCTAACCCAGGGGTGGACTGAGGCTGTCCTATCTCACCCAGTGCCCTGTGGGAATGTGTGCTGCTGCAGTAAGGAGGAGGGGGAGGGGGATAGATGGGTGGTGGTGGGAGCAGAGGCTTTAAGTGGTGTGTGTGTGTGTGTGTGTGTGTGTATCCACTTGGTTTTACAGTGGGCAAAGTCTCCCACAGTCTGGATCAGGGGTCTCCAATGAGAAGGTGATGCAGCAAAATGACAGCCCAGACACTGCTCTCTCTCTCTCTCCGCGCCCCTCTCTGTTTTGCGCGCACTCTCTTTCTTTCTCTCTTTCTTTTTCTTTATCTCTCTCTCTCTCTTTCTCTTTCTCTCTATCTCTCTTTCTCACTTTCCCTCTTTTTCTCTTTCTCTTGTTCTCTTTCTCTCTCTCTTTTTCTCATTTTTCTCTTTTTCTCTCTTTCTCTTTTTCTATTTCTCTTTTTCTCTTTCTCTCTCTCTCTCTCTCTCTCTTTCTCTCCTTCTCTTTCTCTTTCTCTTTCTCTTTCTCTTTCTCTCTCTCTCTCTCTCTCTCTCTTTCCATCTCTCTCTCTCTCTCTCTCTCTCTCTCTCTTTCTGCATCCATCCCTCCACCCACAGCCCTGATGGTGTTGTCAGTGGAGCAGTGTCCTATCCTGAGCCACTGCTGAATCCCAGCCTCAGTACACCGTGTCCTTCTGTTTAATTTGAGGGGGGGGGGGGCGGTTTACTCATTGAGTTTACTCAGTGACGGCCATTGGTCAGTTTGGTGGCCACTGTCTGGACTCGGGAATCCATGATCCCTGCTCCGTGCTCCTGATCAAAGGAAACAGGTCAGTGGTTTTGAGTAGCAGGATCCCACAGCGAGTGTCCCAATGACCCAGATGTTGTTAGTGATCTTGGTTGAGGCGGAAACGCTGGATGTCCAGGCTTGGGTGGAGCTCTGGGCTCCAACATGGTGTTGGGGAGTGAGTGTGAGTCTCCCTCGGTGCTGCTGCTGGGGAGAGTCCCTCCTGAATCTGCCAGCAGAGGCTGGAGCCTCGAGACTGGGAGGGGAGAGTGCCACTCACTGGAGACACTCCAGAGGAAGGAGCCCAGCTGGTTCTCAAGCCCGTTCTTTCTGCTTTCCCTCCAGGCAAGATGTTCAGCCAGACCACCATCTGCAGGTTCGAAGCCCTGCAGCTGAGCTACAAGAACATGTGCAAGCTGAAACCCCTACTGCAGCGGTGGCTGGAGGAGGCTAATGACACCGAGAACTTTCAAGAGGTGAGTGGGAAGGGAGCTCACTTCCAGCTTTCCCTGGGCTCGATCACCAACGTCACCCAAACCCCCCTCTAATCGACTCTTCTCCACCTAAAGGCTTCCCGTCAGCACCTCCCAAACCTGCAGCCTCCTCGGCACACAGCAGGATGTCTCGGCGATGCACCTCACAGTCAGATAGCTGGCCGATACACACATTTTTTCTGAAGGACAAGGGGAGCAGGCAGATGGGATCAGCACCATCTGTATGTGTCCCTCCAGCTCCCTCTCACCTATATCCTCATGTCCCTCCACAGACAGAAATCTGCTGTTTTTAACCTGGTCTGGCCCATGTGGGACTTAGGACCCCGCGATAAATGTGGTTGACTGTAATTGCCTTCTGACCAGGGCAATTAGGACTGGGCTACAAATTTCCCTGGAGTGTTAGAGGCTGAGGAGTGACCTTATAGAGGTTTATAAAATCATGAGGGGCATGGATAGGATAAATAGACAAAGTCTCTTCCCTGGGGTGGGGGAGACCAAAACTAGAGGGTGTAGGTTTAGGGTGAGAGGGGAAAAATATAAAAGGGACCTAAGAGGCAACTTTTTCACGCAGAGGGTGGTACATGTATGGAATGAGCTGCCAAAGGAAGAGGTGGATGCTGGTACAATCATAACTTTTAACAGCATCTGGATGGGTATATGAATAGGAAGGGTTTGGAGAAATGTTGGCCAAATGCTGGCAAATGGGGACTGGATTAGGTAGGGATGTCTGGTCAGCATGGACCAGTGGGACCGATGCTGTACGTCTCTCTGACTCTATAACACCCACGGCCTGTGAAAGAATAAGCCATTCACTGTTCCTTCAGTGGGTCTGGCTCCCAATCCTGGAATTCCCTCCCTAAGGAACATTGTGGGTCTACCCACAACACATGGACTGCAGCGGTTCAAGGAGGCAGCTCACCCCCACCTTCTCAAGGGAGGGGCAACTAGGGACAGGGGCAGGAAATGCAGCTCACCCCCACCTTCTCAAGGGGGGGGGGCGACTAGGGACAGGGGCAGTAAATGCAGCTCACCCCCACCTTCTCAAGGGGGGTGGGCAACTAGGGACGAGGTAATACATTCTGACCTTTCCTGCAAAGGCCAGTGAATGAATGGAACAAGAAGAAGTTGAGTCCCAGACTGGGCTCAGGGCAGTGACCTGGGCGGGTTTTCAGACCTTTCCCCTTGTGGGTCAGTCAGTCGCTGTCTGCTGTCTGTTTGGGCAATGTATCTGTTTCCAAAGCTGAGCGCAGTGGAGGGGGTGCTGGGCAGACACTGAATTTGTTTAGTGCTCATTTGTAGATAGTAAGAACATTAAGAGAGTGGTCGATTACTCCTGCATTCAGCCCCTCAAGCTGCTCAATAGGTGGCTCATCATTGACTTCCAGTATCCCAGCCTGCTCCTGGTTACACTCTCATGCAGTCCTCGGACTCGGAGTGATCTCCCCAACCAGGTCCTGTTCCTGAAGGAGCTTGACCAGAACTTGGTACAGTATTCCCACTTCCACCTTAACATCAGCCGGATCATTTTTTTTTCCGAAAAAACTCCTGTGCTCTCCAAGGGAATCCTACTTTTCCAGCTGAACTGACGAGAGCAGCTACAGGATTGGATAGATGGCCGAAAGGGTTGTTATTTGCCCATCCCGTGTGTATATCGTCGTGTAATTCAGGATTGTTGTTGGGGGCAAGAGAGCGTCAAATCTGTCTGCCCACTTTGTCTCTCCCCACCCCACCCCACCCCCCACCCCCACCCAATTGCACGCATGCCTCACGTGAAGTTGGGGTTGTGATGCCCACCACAGTCGTTCAGCCGATCAGATGTTTCTACTCCAGGGTTCACCTGCGAACAATCAAACTGGGCAGGAGGGCTTCTCTTTTGCTCTTCAGGGTGGAGATTGCACGTACATCTCTCTGGTTTAAAAATGATTAAGCTACCCATTTTGACGCCCCTGCTTTCCTGTGTTGAGCAGCTGTGCAGCATCGAACAGAGGCTGGCCCCCAGCCGAAAGAGAAAGCAGCGCACCAGCATCGACAATAACCTGAGGGAGGCGCTGGAGTCCGCCTTCCTGAAGTGTCCGAAACCGTCCGCTCAGGAGCTTGGCCAAATCGCAGACAACCTCATCCTGGAGAAAGATGTAAGGAGGGTCACGTGATGGCAGGGGTGGGTGAAGTACTGAGAGCCAAGGGAGACTGGGAGAATTACAAGCAAAACAGGCAAATTCTGGCTTTTTCAACAACAATGTGCATTTGTGTAGCATCTTTTTAACGTAATACCACATTCCCAAGGCACTTCACAGGATGGTTAAGCAACATCCCAGACACCAAGCCTCAGAGGATGGTACCACGCTGTGAGGGGCTGTTTGGACTCTCCGACATGTATCCCTAGATGAACCCCTCTTCTCTTTTTCTGTCAGCTAGTCATAGAGTCCTACAGCAGGGAGACAGGCCCTTCGGCCCAAACTGGTCCATGCCGACCACAATGTCCATCCACGCTAACCCCATTTTCCTGCACTTGGCCCATGTCCTTCTAATCCTTTCCTAACCATGTATTTCTCCAAATGCCTTTTAAATATTGATAATGTACCTGCCTCAACCACTTCTGCTGGCAGCTCATTCCATATGTGTACCACCCTCTGTGTAACCTTCAACTGATGTCCTCTAGTCCTTGATTCCCCAACCCTGGGAAAAACAAAACTGAGTGCATTCATTATTTTGATTCTGCCCCTTTAAATGATTTTACAAATCTCTATTTTTTCCAAATTGCTGTTGAATCTGTTTCTCCTCCCCTCCCTCCCTATCCCACCAGGCTTCCCAATCCAGATCGCAAGTCGGAGATTCATTAATTTATAATTTTGTTTTGCCAATGACTTTAAAGCGGAGCTTTCTGATTACTAGCCTCACTCAGCGAAACCAGAGCTGGTCAGAGGAAACTATTGAAGCCTTTTGTGACTTTTACAAACCCCTTAAACTTAGCTGCCTGTCTCCTGTAGTCTCTCCACATCATTCAACACCCCAATCCCTGGTCAATTTCCTCTGCACCCTCTCCAACGCATTGGCTATGTTTTGAGGGTGGAGAGGGGCTCAAGGGAGGGAATTGGAGAGCCAAGCGCAGAGATATATCTCCATCTGATGATAGAGTGAACCAACCATTAGATGTGTGATTTTTTAAAAAAAAGTTTTGTTTCTTCCTGCCTTGGAAGGTATTTTCATCCATCACAATCAATTCAACCTCCCCCATGCCCCTTCTGACAATTACTCCTCCCTCTGTCTGCACCGTACCACCAGTTACAGTACCCAGGCTGTGAGCCATCTCCAGCTAAGCTTCAGAGACAGCTCACTGAGCTTCATGGAACACGTCCCGTTCCACAGTCACTCGGGAGACCAGACCAGGTGGGAAATTGACTTGGTAGTTACAGAAGGTCCAAATAAATCATAGGAGGGAAATGACTGTCCATTTACTCAAAGATCGAGCTGGGAATGTTTGAGTTTTGTTTGTAATAATGGTTTCTCTCAGTGGTAAGAGATCTTGAGGTCAATGGTCGAGTCCTTCTGTCTGATCTGGAAGGATCAAGTCCCACTGCAGGACTCGATGGACATTGAAGGGTGAGTTTGGGTTTGTAACGTTGCCGTAGATGTGTCAGATCCTTCCCGATAGACCTGGCAGCAGGTGGTGAGAGTAGCAGAGTCTGCAAACTTCAGACCTTTGCCCAGAAGCATGTGCCAATCCCTTGGAGGGTTTAGGTCATCAGCGTCCTCTGATGGCAACAGCCATGAGCTGTCCTGCAGCTGCCTGTATTCCCAGGTCCCACATCTGCTGAATTCCAGCAAATTCGGGAGGAACCTGTGGGAAGATTCTCTTTTCCCTTGACCCCACTACTCACTTCCTGCCAACCTCTGGTACTTTCAAATGCGCACTGTCTCACCTCCCTGCCCCTTGACAGGTCACGTGAGTCTAGTTTAACAACATGCGTGTGTCTCCCTCCTTCCCCCCTCAGGGCTGTGTGGGAGTAACTGTACAGTCGGTTAAAGCCCATGTGTGTGTCCGCCTCCCCCCACCTCTCTCAGGGCAGTGTGGGGGTAACTGTAGTCGGTTAAAGCCCATGTCTTTTTCTCTCTCTCTCTCTGTCTCTGTGTCTCTGTGTGTGTGTGTGTGTGTCTCCCACTCTCTCAGGGCTGTGTAGGGGTAACTGTACAGTCAGTTAAAGCCCATGTGTGTGTCTCCCTCTCCCTCTCTCTCTGGGCTGTAGGGGTAACAGTACAGTCATTTAAAGCCCATGTGTGTGTGTCCCTCTCCCTCTCTCTCAGGGCTGTATGGGGGTAACAGTACAGTTAGCTAAAGTGTGTGTGTGTATGTGTGTGTCTCCGCCTCTCCAGGGCTGTGTGGGGGTAACAGTACAGTCATTTAAAGCCCATGTGTGTGTGTCTTTCTCCCCCTCTCTCAGGGCTGTATGGGGGTAACAGTACAGTCAGTTAAAACCCATGTGTGTGTGTCTCTCCCCCTCTCTCAGGGCTGTGGGGTGGGGGGGGGGGGGGGGAGGTAAACAGTACAGTCAGTTAAATCCCATGTGTGTGTCTTTCTCCCACTCTCTCTTAGGGACTGTGGGGCAGGTAACAGTACAGTCAGTTAAAGCCCATGTGTGTGTCTCTCTCCCACTCTCTCTTAGGGACTGTGGGGCAGGTAACAGTACAGTCAGTTAAAGCCCATGTGTGTCTCTCTCTCTCTCTCCCCCTCTCTCGACAGGTGGTCCGAGTTTGGTTCTGTAACCGACGTCAGAAAGGGAAGCGGGCACTATTCCATGGTGGAGAGGATTCCGAGGGACTGCCCAGGTACGGGCTGTTCTCCATGCAGCCTACCCAGCCAGGGGTGCCCAGTCTGCTCATCCCCCAGGGGTATGATGGGGTAGCCGTTGCCAGCATGTACACAGCCCCCTTCCAGGAGGGCAGCGTGTATCCACAGTCTGATCCAGTGTCTACGACAATGCACTCGAGTTTGGAACTGACAGGAATCACTGAGCACAGGAGGCTGGGCCAGGGAGCACTGGAGTTGGCGCAGTCACCGCAATAGACAGTGTTTCATGTTGGTTTTCCTGAGGAAACCTTGCTCTCACAGCTGGAATGGGAGCATTTATGTGAGGCAATGGAGAACTCTGCAGTGACTGCAGTTTGGGATTGTCTTTCTATTTCCATTGCATTGTCTGTCTGTGTGCTGCTGGTGGAAGTGTTCAGTGATGGCATTGCCCAGTCACCCTCCCTGCACTCGATCCTTTAGCAACATCATCGGAATTTACTAAACGCACGATACGTTGGGAATGAGGTTATCGATGGAACCACTAGATGTGTCCTTTGTGTTTTGAAAGTGCAGTCTGTTCCAGTCGGATGCCCTCACTGCTGTCTTGTGAGACTGCCCCTCACCCAGGCTCGTTCTCTCTTTCCCCACTGCCACAGCCCCTCCTAAATTCTCTTCCTCTTCCAGCCCAGGATGTGAAGACAAAGTCAGCTTTCCTCCCCCCCTCCTTCCTTCCCTCTTGCCTCTCATCCACCATACCTGCAGAAATCCATTGCTCCAACCAAGTCTCATTGCCTCATTCATTTCTCATTGCTCCCAGTTCTCTGCCTGTCAGAGATGTTACAATTGCTCTGTTCTGTCCCCAGCTAGCTGGGTTGGGGGAGGTGGGGGGGGGGGTCAAATCCACTTAGTATTTTCCACAGAGTCATACAACATGGAATCAGACCCTTCAGGTACAACTAATCCACACCAGCCAGACATCCCAGTCTGACCGAGTCATATCCCCACCCAGGTGCCTTTTAAACATTGTAACTGTACTAACTTCCTCTGGCAGCTCATTACACACATGCACCACCCTCTGGGTGAAAGAGTTGCCCCTTGGGTCCCTTTTAAATCTTTTTTTCTCTGATCTTAAACTTGTGTCCTCTAGTTATTAACTCCCCTACCCTGGGGAAAAGACCGAGGCTATTCACCCCATCCATGACCTGCATAGTCATACATCACGGAAACAGACCCTTCAGCCCAACCAGTCCATGCTGAACACAATCCCAAACTAAACTAGTCCCACCTGCCTGCTCCTGGCCTGTATCCCTCCAAACCTGTCCCATCCATGTCCTTATCCAAATGTCTTTTAAAAATTGTGACTGTACCTACATCCACCACTTCCTCAGAAAGTTCATTCCACACACGATCCACTCTCTGTGTAAACGAAAAATTGCCCCTCAAGTCTTTTTTAAAATCACTTTCCTCTCACCTTAAAAATCTGTCCCCTAGTCTTGAACTTTCCCTCCTAGGGAAAGGACACCTGCCATTCATCTTATCTATAACCCCGGAATGATTTTATGAACTTCTATAACGTCATCCTCAGCCTCACATACTCCAGGGAGACCCACCCTCTTGCTATAAATGTCCCATCACCAACATCACCAAACTCACTTATTTATCTCACAGCTGCCTTCTGTATTTCCTACACTTTGGAAGGTTTTAATGTGTGCTCCAACACACATTTACACAGCGCCTTTAGCATGTGGTGGAAGGAGGGGCAAGCTAGCTGTTAGCAAGGCAAGGTTCGTACAATACCTCCACATGGAAACATTAACAAGGAATGTTTGGGTGCTGGGTTGGGGATGGGTGAGGGGGGGAGGATTGGATTAGTGGGCTGTTTGTACCATGGACAGGAGATGACAAGGAGCAGGAACAAACACAAGAAACCACTGGAGAATATGAGACTGAGGCTTACACATTTGGATGGGAACTATCACCCTGTGTTTGTGTGGAAATGCAATACTTTGAACTGCATTGGAAGGGTTATCTAACTCTTTGTTGTTGCAATTTAAGGTAGGTGCTGCTCAGTGTCTGTTGCATCAGGAATTCCCGAGGGAATGTATGGGGCACTTTGTGCATCGATTAATATGGAACCCCACATGAGCAACTCGAGACAGAGCCCCTTAGTCATATCCTTGGGATGGAAAGAAGCATTCAGCTTCCTCCAACACTTTCAATTGTATCCAGTCGGATCTGTTTCCTTAACTCCTGTAATCCTTTCAACCTTTCAAGTGACGACCTGCTTGAAGTGCCTTGGGATAATGTTGTGAATGAATAACTGGAACTGAGCTTTCACTTTAATAACAATTTGCTGCTACAGGCTTACCTCGCCACCTTGTGGCAAGGAGGAGTGGTGCGTGGGAAGCAAACTACCGAGGGCTCTCATATAAGTTTTAACAAACCTTCTATTCAACAATATTTTCCCATTTCTTTCTACTGGCTTTTCGTACATTTTATTTTCCAAACAGCCATTTGGGTATTTTAACCTGTTGCTGCAGTATATTCGACTTCCAACATTGCACAGTGAGAGATCGGGAGTAGCTCAGCACAAAATCTTAAGTCTTTTATTTTTTCGAGTTTGATGGTTTTGGTTTCCAGCACAGAAATAGCATTATGCGTGGGGTTTTTTTGGAAAAATGTAATTTTAAATAATAAAAACCTTGTGATTTTTATCTTGCACACTTTACTACTTATTCTTATTCAGTGGATAAAGTTCAAGGCCCTAGTTATTGCCTGGGAGTTCAGATATAGCTAAGTCTCTCCCCTCCACCAATACCTTGCTCCTGGCTCTGGAGCCACGAGTATACAATGGCCACTCAGTGCAGTGGGGAGCGGGTGCTGCCGTCAGAAACATAGTATTAAAGGTGAGACCTATAAGATGCTGGGGGCCTCAGTTTGTCCCATGGAGCAGGAGGAGATGTGGAACTACTGGAGAATGCAGAACGAGTTTACATTTGGATGAGAAATATTGCCTTGTGTTTGTGTAGAAATGCAACATTTACCAGGATTTGAATTGGCATTGCAAGAATTCTCTGTGTCCTGTTTCTTTGTAGTTATGTAGAATCCCTACGCTGTGGGGACAGACCCTTGAGCCCAACAAGTCCACACTGACCCTCTGAACAGTAACCGACCCAGACCCATTTCCCCTACCCTGTTGCTCTACATTTACCCCTGACTAATGCACCTGACCTACACATCGCTGAACACTACGAGCAATTTAGCATGGCCAATTCACCTAACCTACGCATCTTTGGATCACGGGAAGAAACCAGAGCACCCGGGGGAAACCCATGCAGGCACGGGGAGAATGTGGAAACTCCACATAGACAGCTGCCTGAGGTTGGAATTGAACCTAGGTCCCTGGTGCTGTGAGGCAGCAGTGCTAACCACTGAGTCACCACACTGACTACATTAAAATCAGAGAATCCCTGCAGTGTGGAAACAGGCCCTTCAGCCCAACAAGTCCACACCGACCCTCTGAAGAGTAAACCACCTAGACCCATTCCCCTACCCTATATTCTGACATTTACTCCTAACCAAACATTTCTGATCACTGTGGGCAATTTAGCACCGCCAATTCACCTAACCTGCTGGAATCAAACCGAGGTCCTGGCGCTGTGAGGCAGCAGTGCTAACCACTGAGCTACTGGGCTGCCCCATTTAAAAACAAAACTAGTCCCACCTGCCTGTGTGTGGTCCATATCCCTCCAAACATTTACAATTCATGTATTTATCCAAATGTCTTTTAAATGTTGCAATTGTACCCACATCCATCAATTCCTTTGGACATTCATGTAAGGTTACGTTGTAAGGTGAAGGAGAATGCAGGAATGCAGCGGTTCCAGTTTGGATTAGAATTTCCCAAGGGAATGTACAGAGTGTTCACACACTGCAAATATAGTGTGGCACCTACATTTAGGGAATCGCAGCCTTGATAATACAGATAAGGAAAGTTTGCATCCAACAAATAACAGTCAATCACATTAAAGCCATGCTGACGAAACATGTATTAGAGCAGAATGACCTGTATGCAGAATGAACGTCCAGAGGAAGTGAAGGAAGTGGGTACAGTTGCAACATGTAAAAGACATTTGGGTAAGTACATGGATAGGAACTGTCTGGAGGGATATGGACCAAGCGCAGGCAGGTAGGGCTCGTTTAGCTTGGGAACACAGCATGGACGGTTGGGCCGAAGGATGTGTTTCTGTACTGTATGATTCATGTCTTTAGCTCTCCAGCCTCCACCTGAAGAATTCTCTCTCTTAAGCTTTCCCAAAGAGACCTTAGAGTTCTGGTTCATAGCTCCTTGAAAGTAGAATTGCAGGTCGATAGAATAGTGAACAAGGTGTTTGGTACATTTTCCATTATTTGTCAGAGCATTGAATACAGGAGTTGGGAGGTCATGTTGCTGCTGTATAGGACATTGGTTAGGTCACGTTTTGAATATTGTGTGCAATTCTGGTCTCCCTCCTATCAGAGGGATGTTGTGAAACTTGAAAGGGTTCAGAAAAGATTTACTAAGATGTTGCCAGGGCTGGAGGATTTGAGCTACCAGGAACAGGCTGAATAGGTTGGTGCTGTTTTCCTTGGAGCGCCGAAGGCTGAGGGGTGACCTTATAGAGGCTTATAAAATCATGAGGGGATGGACTTTTCCCTGAGTTGGGGGAGTCCAGAACTAGAGGGCATAGGTGTAGGGAAAAAAGTTAAAAGGGACCTAATGGTTCAACTTTTTCACTTAGATGGTGGTGCGTGTATGGAATGAGCTGCCAGAGGAAGTGATGGAGGCTGGTACAATTACAGCATTTGGAAGGTATCTGGGTGGGTGTATGAATATGAAGGGTTTAGAGGGATATGGTCCAAATGCTGGCAAATGGGACTAGATTAATTTGCAATAGCTGGTCAGCATGGACTAGTTAGATTGAAGGGTCTGTTTCCGCTGTACATCTCCATGACTGTAAGCTCTCTGACTCTTCAAAGGCAGCTGCTGGATGTTCTTGAAGGTGTCCACTCACTCAATTCCAACAGTGCATCGTTGCTGGGATACTGTACTACAGGCACTGACTGCACCTTCAAACAGAGTGGAAATATGGACACAGTGCAAGAGAGAAAGAGCGTGGGCAGTATTGTTTATTGAAAATGGGCAGTGACACAGCAAGAATATTACCATGTTTCTGAGAAGGAAGCAGTTACAGTGATCACAGCAAAATTCATTAACAGTTGAGTTCACAACCAGATTGATTCTGATAAAGTAGAATCCAAGGCCATTTATAAATTTAATGTTTAACAATCACACCCTCAGATAACTAGCATACGCTGCCCACAGCTTGACCAATATACGTAGTTGTGTTTTGTTTGGTTACAGCCATGTGATCTTGTGCATTTGGAAAATTGGATAAAGTAATAAATCAGAAACAAGGCACTCACACTCCAAAGGATTTTCCTTTCGCCTCTAAGGTTCACAAATTATTTGATTTGAAGAAAAAAACCCAGTAAAAACATAATTCCCAAAAAGCACGGGTCAGACTCTACAGAGGACCCACCCCACTTGGAATTACTGAAATCAAAAAGATGCCTGGCAATTAACTGTCAATCAAGATTAACTGGTGCATTCTCCATGGTATCAGGATCCACTCGGCGACCAATCAGCACTCTCAGGCAGTAGAAATGCTGGCTTTCCTCTCGAATTGATATTCTTACAAACTGCCCTGATCAGTGAAAGACAGAATGCTTCCAGAAAATGTTCTTTCTCCACCCCTCCCCCAATATTCGATTCTGTACCAAACAACTACCCACTCAATCATCCATTCCCAAAGCCTGGATCACAGCTTTTAATCATTAAAATGCCTGGGAATGAAGATTCTACTTATCGGACCCACTGGGTCCTGTTGCCAGGTTCCATTCTGTAGTGATCTGACCACAACCCTTCCCTCACTCAAAACCACTCCGCTGTGCAGTTACGGGAAAAGGAAAAGACAAGATTCAGCACCTTTCCGGACACACCTGTAGTGTGTATAGTGAACCGTCACTCACCCAGACTTACAGCCATTTGGCTTTACTCACAGAGATATTTCTTCTCCCCACTGTCTCTGCCTGGGATCACACTTCACCCCTTTAAAAGGGGAGGCAATGGCTTTCTGGTACTATCGCTGGACTGTTAACCCAGATAGAGCCAGGTAACAACGTTCTGGGAACACTGACTCGAATCCCGACGTGGCAGATGATGGAATTGGAATTCAATAAAAGTGTGGAATTCAGAGTCTAAATGACAATCAATTGTTGGAAAACTCCATCTGGTTCACCAACGCCCTTTCGGGAAGAAAATCTGCCACTATCACTTGGCCCGGCCTACACATGGTTGCCCTCTGGGCAATAAATGCCAGCCTAGCTAACAACGCCCTCATCCTGTGAATGAATATAAAACCAATACCCAGGTTGAGATGAGCAGAGAGAATGAGTGCCAGTGTTCCAATCGGACCATTTCCAAAACTCCACAGGTCTGGCAGCAGAAGTAAAGAGGAAGCAAGTATTAACTGGCAGAAGATTAGACTCTGATCCTCCCTCTCTGCAGGTGCTGACAGGCCAGCTGAGTTTCTCTAGTCCTTTTTAAATTGCTGCCTGAGAATAACCTTTGCTCAGTTAAACAGCTCACACCAATCGCCCAGATGTCAATCAGCAGGCCGCATTTCACTACACAGTCATTTCCTACCCTCATTACAATCATTGTTTTAAAAATTAACACATTGCTTTATATTGCTTGATGGAGGCAAAGCAGTCAGCTCAATGCTTGGTAGGTCCCTGTGCAAATCACATAATAAGCTTTACCAGTCGGAAAGGGTGGCGCTGGAAAAGCACAGCAGGTCAGACAGCATCCAAAGAGCAGGAGAGCTGACGTTTCATTCATAAGCTCTTCATCAAAACGTCAACTCTCCTGATTGTCACATGCTGCCTGACCTATTGTGCTTTTCCAGCACCACACTTTTCGACTCTGACTGTCCAGCATCTGCAGTCCTCACTTTCTCCTAATAAGCTTTATTAGCCATTTTAAAATCAGCAAGAACTCGGTTTCGAAGATCAGAAACATATTCGACTCCGCCCTGATTATGGAAATGCCATTTTTAAAAAAGTTGCTAATTCAACATTTACCTCAAAAGCAATTTAAATTGCTGCACTTTACTAGTGAGACACAGTGGGACACGGGCTCCACCTTGTGGAGGAGAGCAGTGAGGCACAGTGGGACACGGGCTCCACCTTGTGGAGGAGAGCAGTGAGACACAGTGGGACACGGGCTCCACCTCGTGGAGGAGAGCAGTGAGGCACAGTGGGACACGGGCTCCAATATTGCAACATAACAACCCCCCCCCTCCCCAATAAACACTGCTCACTGAAAACTCGAATTGTCCTCAAAACTGATCAGTGTAGAAAATGGTCAAATAAAAAACAGAGGGAAGAAACAACATACCCTTTTTAAAAATAAATAATTCAGCAAGATCCACAAATAAATTCTTGGCATGTACAAAATGAATATAAAATAAGGTAATATATCTGAACTTTGCTAATTTAAGGAAAATTATATTAGGAGAGAACTAAGTAAACATTGGCAGGAAGAGACTATTTAGCCCATGGTGCCTGTGCTAGCCCTTTGAAAGAGCAATTCAGCTAGCCTTTCCATTCCCCATTACCCTGTAATTTCCCACCCTCATTACCCTGTAATTTCTCCACTCATTAAAAATCAAGTACTTAACCAACTCCCCCTTTGAAACTGTTAAGCTGTTAAATCTTCTCCAACTTCCCCCCTTCAGCAATCACCTTAATTCAGTCTCCTCTGCTGGCCTGCCTTACAAAGCCTTTGACAGCTGGAGGGCTCTCTAACACGGTCAGAGGCCTCGAAGTGCATTATTGAATAAATTTAATATTTTATTCCCCCCAATAGTCTGAAGAAAGTTTGTCCCATCTATCCCATTAAAACACCCTCATAATTTCCAAAATCTTTGATAATGGCTTCTCTGGAGAATATTTCTTGCTTTTTTCACACAATCCTGACTAGGTTCATTAGGAAACCTCCTCGGAACGTTGACGTTGCTCTGAGAGTGGATGGAATTCCCTTTCTTAGCTGCAACTGTGCTTCATTTCCCTCTTTAGCCCAAGATAAAGTAAGTCTGCCAGCAACTTCTGTTTTTGTTATTGATAAAGTAACTCAGCACTGCCTGGGCATTGACCGCTGGACTATGATGAGCCCCTTTGATTATTGTGGGAAACAGGCCAGGGAGGTGATCAAAAGCTTCCACCTTTTGGATCTCTCCTCCCTCCACTTAGCAGAAAGTTCCAGCTACTCCCCCACCCACTGAACTGCTGCAGCCCTACGCAAGGGCAATGAGAGAAAGATGACAGCCAGTAATGGTCAAAAGAAGCCACAGTATAACCAGTTTAGAATAACTCCTTCCTACTCTTTTACATCCACTTATAAAAGCCAAGGACGCTTTTAAAACTTTCTCATCCAGTGTGGAATGATCACTTCATGTTCTCTGTTCCAAATGGCCACTGTCACTCAGGTAGCTCACTACAGACACGATCTTGAAACGAACACCCAGCTTTGAGAGGCTGATTGTTAACCATAAATACTTTCCATCATCACTCCAACTTTCCTGGATTTCAAAACAAACCTGCCAGCCTCCTCCCCACCCACATTAGAGCTTCAGACACAAGGAGTTTGAACAATAAGGGGATAGTTAAAGTCAGGTGACCCCCCCCTTCCCTCCGATTGGGCAGAGTTTGTTGAGAAAGGAGCCAGCATTGATGTTTCAGGGCTATGACCCTTCACCAAGACTCCACACCAGGCCCGACCTGCAGGCCACTTTGGAACTTTGGGTTTGCGTTTCGGATGTGCACCATAAAAACCGAAGAAAGGAGCACGAGATGCTGGAAGGGAACACATGACAATCGAAACGAAGACGCTGGACTCTGTTCTATTTCAAACCCATCCTGTGGTCAGGCTCACTCACCCCCCAGCAGTCATATTGTCTTAAAATCGAAAAGAAAAATGTTCATGGTCGTGTTAGGGGAGGAATTCACCTCGTATGACAACATTATGGGTGCTTAGGGCTCCGGTCAAAGACCTTACCTCAACTCTCTGTTCGAAGGCAAACAGCAACATGATCAAATATGATTTAAATGATTGCACTGGGGTCCTGTTGAAGCTCCTGGGCAGCACCAGGGACACACGAATGATATACCATTGGAAACCATCTGTGCAAGGCAGCAGTATCACCAGGAAGTGAGTTAAGGCACCATTTATCGTTGAACGAGCAGTTGTTTGCTATCGGATTTTGGGTAACAACTATAATTGCTGTTTCCAGCATTCTCCCCTGTGGGGGATACAGATTCCCAAGGAACCAGAAGTGAAGAACCTTGCCACGTGCCAACCACAGGGGCTGTCTACAATCGGACGGGGCAGAGGCTGTTCCAGTGTACAATGTGTAGAACAGTAAACAGAGCAAATTGGAGAAGTAGGTCATTTGGCCCTTTGAGCCTGTTCCACCATTCAATATAATCACTGCTGGTCATCCAATTCAGAAGCCCTGTCCCTGCTTTCTCCGAACATGCTTGGATTCCTTGAGTTCTAGTCTAACGTCTTCTTGAAAACGCTCGATGTTTTGGCCCCTATTGCTTTCTCTGGCGGAGAATTCCATCGGCTCGCCTGTCTGATTGTGACCTCATGATGTTAGAAGACTCCAGTCGACAGGAAAGCCCTTCCTGTGTTTACCCTGTCAGAGCTTTCCGAGATCCCTCCTCATTCTTCTAAATCCCAGTGAATACAGTCCTAACCGATCCAGTCGCTCCTCATACAATCAGCCCTGCCACCTCGTGAACCAGTCTGGAGCACAGCCAAAGTCTCCCGTAAACAAAACTGTCCCGGCTCACAACAAATACAGAGTGATTACCTTTCAAAAGTAATTCATTGGCTGTGAGGCAAAATATTCTTGGAACAGTTTGAAAAGGACGCTGTGGGAGTACAACAATTCTTCCTGATTTGGGAGCCAAGTCCAAGAAAAAGCCATTGGAGTCTACTGAATTGACACAAAGATTTGGAGGGCTGGCCAATCATTCTCAGCATTTAAAATGCCAGTTAATGCCCAGCTCCCTGACATCCTGAGCCAATCACCTGGCTGAACGTGGTCAAGGAGCACATTCTTAGCTGGTAGGGGGCCCATTCTAGGCCAATCCTGAAAGACCCTCCAAGGTATCATTTGTCATCTGCATTGGGCCCAGGCAACAGCTGGGTTCAGAGGTGGGGAACGTTAGCAGCAGGTAATGGAAGGGGTGCAAGCACAATGGACCAGTGAGCATCCTACACCACAATCCTAACATCCCACTTAGCCACAAAGAATAAGCCCAGATGAGCTGGAGCCCTCAAAGACACACAGAGCACAGTCCAACACAAGGTCACTGGACAGGATTCTTGATGGATATTCTCCCTTGCCGGTAAACTATGTTGAATTAAATATACTGTGTCGTCATTGTTACAGATCTTGCAAATAGCAACGTTGTCAGATTGCATCCCTGGGATTTGATATCGCAATGATTCAGTTCCTTGTGACATGTTCACCAATGAAGACATCAAGAATTGGCTTTGCTCTTGGGACCCTGATCCCAACCGCGCAGCAAGATTTCCTTTAAAATACATCCGCTAAATATTCCAAACATTTATGACAAACTTATGTGCTTTGATACTGAAATAGCTTATTACAACAAGAAGAGTGCACTGATCCAGCACTACTCCTCCTCCTCTCTCCACACCCCCCAAACCTGTGCCAAGGAAGAAATCAGACCTTCAGGCACTTGACCAAGTCTGACCATCCACGCTACTGTCTATAGCTATCAATATGGGACTTGCACCAGACGTGACCCATTGCAGAACCTCAGAATTAACAGCACCCCCTTCTAGCGAAAATAACATAATATAGGCAATACTTTAACTACCAATAAAACTCCCAGAGAACGGAAGCCGTTGAAAATCCTGGCCCGAAACACCCTGACTTTCAAGCAGACTTCCCAGACGCAAAAAGGCCAGTGGGCACAAGAGAGATTTGGAGACATTTTCACTGACGGTCACGGAGCATTAGAGGAGAACCCCAGGAGGACTGGGAACAGAGTCACTGACCGACATGTCCTTAGACTCTGCCCTCACTGAGTGTTATGTGCAGCCGCAGTGAAATTCAGCCGAAGCCTCTTTCATGGCCGTGTAGTTACAGCCGACACAAGCCACATGGTACCAGGCATCGCAGTCATCACACTGCACCCACTCCACCGTGTCCTCCTGTGGTAGCTGGCACCGTCCAGCGGCACACTGCTCTGCTGTGTACAGCGTGTGAGTGAAGACCTTGCACATGACCTTCGAAGCCAGCGGGATACTGCCCAGAGGATGCTTCCGTGGCCGGCCCCTCTTCTTTCTGGAAGTTGAGAGAAACAGACGCGGTGGTTAGTCGATGGGCTGCCCCATGTCCCCCGTTCCCAAATCTCGGCAGGACACTGCCAGAACCGGTGACAATCTTTCCCGGGTGGGCTTCCCACCTCCTGCAGACAGGACGCCGTAATATGTCCTTCAGGGGAAAGTGAGGACTGCAGATGCTGGAGATCAGACTCCAGAGAGTGTTGCTGGAAAAGCTCAGCAGGTCAGGCAGCATCCGAGGAGCAGGAGAATCGACGTTTCGGGCGATGACTCCTTCCCGATGAAGGGCTTGTGCCCGAAACGTCCATTCTCCTGCTCCTCGGATGCTACCTGACCTGCTGAGCTTTTCCAGCAACACACTCGGAGTCTGTTTGTCTGCAATAACGTGTGTTTCATTGATGCAAATTCGCTGTAATATGATGGATGAATTGGGGACAGTGTTTCTAAAGGGCAATATTTTAAAACATGTGTCGGTTATAACGAGATTCTGGTCTCCATTCGTTTAAATAGTGCTGCTGTTATGTGATTTTTCTTATAACACGGGATTGCAGGAGAACAGAACTACCACGCTAAAGCACTAGAGGGGAGGGGAAGGGTTAGGGTCAGGGTCCCAGTGATCCCGGGGAGGGGAAGGGTTAGGGTCAGGGTCCCAATGATCCCGGGGAGGGGAAGGGTCAGGGTCAGGGTCCCAGTGATCCCGGGGAGGGGAAGGGTCAGGGTCCCAGTGATCCCGGGGAGGGGAAGGGTCAGGGTCAGGGTCCCAGTGATCCTGGGGAGGGGAAGGGTCAGGGTCCCAGTGATCCCGGGGAGGGGAAGGGTTAGGGTCAGGGTCCCAGTGATCCCGGGGAGGGGAAGTGTTAGGGTCAGGGTCCCAGTGATCCCGGGGAGGGGAAGGGTCAGGGTCCCAGTGATCCCGGGGAGGGGAAGGGTCAGGGTCCCAGTGATCCCGGGGAGGGGAAGGGTCAGGGTCAGGGTCCCAGTGATCCCGGGGAGGGGAAGGGTCAGGGTCAGGGTCCCAGTGATCCCGGGGAGGGGAAGGGTCAGGGTCCCAGTGATCCCGGGGAGGGTCAGGGTCAGGGTCCCAGTGATCCCGGGGAGGGTTAGAGTCAGGGTCAGGGTCCCAGTGATCCCGGGGAGGGGAAGGGTTAGGTTCAGGGTCCCAGTGATCCCGGGGAGGGTCAGGGTCAGGGTCCCAGTGATCCCGGGGAGAGGAAGGGTCAGGGTCAGGGTCCCAGTGATCCCGGGGAGGGGAAGGGTTAGGGTCAGGGTCCCAGTGATCCCGGGGAGGGTTAGAGTCAGGGTCAGGGTCCCAGTGATCCCGGGGAGGGGAAGGGTCAGGGTCCCAGTGATCCCGGGGAGGGGAAGGGTTAGGGTCAGGGTCCCAGTGATCCCGGGGAGGGTTAGAGTCAGGGTCAGGGTCCCAGTGATCCCGGGGAGGGGAAGGGTCAGGGTCAGGGTCCCAGTGATCCCGGGGAGGGGAAGGGTCAGGGTCAGGGTCCCAGTGATCCCGGGGAGGGGAAGGGTCAGGGTCCCAGTGATCCCGGGGAGGGGAAGGGTTAGGGTCCCAGTGATCCCGGGGAGGGGAAGGGTCAGGGTCCCAGTGATCCCGGGGAGGGGAAGGGTCAGGGTCCCAGTGATCCCGGGGAGGGGAAGGGTTAGGGTCAGGGTCCCAGTGATCCCGGGGAGGGGAAGGGTCAGGGTCCCAGTGATCCCGGGGAGGGGAAGGGTCAGGGTCCCAGTGATCCCGGGGAGGGGAAGGGTTAGGGTCAGGGTCCCAGTGATCCCGGGGAGGGGAAGGGTTAGGGTCAGGGTCCCAGTGATCCCGGGGAGGGGAAGGGTTAGGGTCCCAGTGATCCCGGGGAGGGGAAGGGTTAGGGTCCCAGTGATCCCGGGGAGTGCTCAAACAGCAGACGTGTTAAGCCAAACAAGTGCAAATCATACGGTGCAAAGACTGAACTGAAGAAAAAGGCACGACAGAATCAAAAATGTCAAAAGGTGCAGTTATTAAAAACCGAAACCAACAACCAGGATCAAAGTGCTAAACTACAAAAGGGAGTGTCTACAAATCAGTCTTCCATTCCCTGGACTTTAGAAGGTGAACTGAGGGATCCAATCAAAGCTTTCCAGATAATGGGGTCAGGAGAAACCTTCCACCCAACTATTTCCACCAAACTCTCAGGCAAAAGAATTCAACAGGGAGTGTTTCAGTGAAATTAGGTGACATACTTTGACATAGAAAGTATTTGTGGTTCTCTCACAAACAGCAATTTGAAACAAGATGATTAGATTTGATTACATTCCCTGCAGTGTGAAAACAGGCCATTTGGTCCAACAAGTCCACAATGACCCTCTGAACAGTAAACCACCCAGTAAACCACCCAGAACCATTCCCTTACCTTATTGCTCTACATTTACCCCTGACTAATACACCTGACCTACACATCCCTGAACACTATGGGTAATTTAGCATGGCCAATTCACCTAACCTGCACATCTTTGGATTGTGGGAGGAAACTGGAGCACCCGGAGAAAACCCATACAGACAATGTGCAAACTCCATAAAGAGAGTCACCCGAGGTTGGAATTGAACCTGAATCCCTGGTGCTGTGAGGCAGCAGTGCTAACCACTGAGCCATAGTGCCGTAACTGGTGACAGAGTCTTCCTAGCAAGTTTTGAGAAGGCTTGTAGCTCGGGTTGAGGTTCCAGATGTAGGTTCGCTGGCTACCTCCAGCTCAGCGAGCAAGCCGATAGAGTCTTCCTTACTGAGTCAGGCACGGGTCGCAGGCTCACGGGATCTCAGGTTCAAGTCCAACGCGGGATGATAAGTCCAAAACCAGCAGGGCTCCCACCTCAGTGCGGTGCTGGGGAAGTCCAGTTCAGTGAAGCCCTCACTGACGGTTGGAGAAAACCCTGCAGCTATTTCAAAGACAAACACAGAGGTTGCTCTTGGTGTGTGGCCAATCGTTATCTCTCAATCGGCAATTTTAAAAAAAATTCTGGATCAGTGGTGCTGGAAGAGCACAGCAGTTCAGGCAGCATCCAAGTAGCTTCAAAATCGACGTTTCGGGCAAAAGCCCTTCATCAGGAATAAAGGCAGTGAGCCTGAAGCGTGGAGAGATAAGCTAGAGGACGGTGGGGGTGGGGAGAAAGTAGCATAGAGTACAATGGGTGAGTGGGGGAGGGGATGAAGGTGATAGGTCTGGGAGGAGAGGGTGGAGTGGATAGGTGGAAAAGAAGATAGGCAGGTAGGACAAGTCCGGACAAGTCATGGGGACAGTTACTGAGCTGGAAGTTAGGAACTAGGGTGAGGTGGGGGAAGGGGAAATGAGGAAACTGTTGAAGTCCACATTGATGCCCTGGAGTTGAAGTGTTCTGAGGCGGAAGATGAGGCATTCTTCCTCCAGGCGTCTGGTGGTGAGGGAGCGGCAGTGAAGGAGGCCCAGGACCTCCAAGTCCTCGGCAGAATGGGAGGGGGAGTTGAAATGTTGGGCCACGGGGCGGTGTGGTTGATTGGTGCAGGTGTCCCGGAGATGTTCCCTAAAGCGCTCTGCTAGGAGGCGCCCAGTCTCCCCAATGTAGAGGAGACTGCATCGGCATCAACCGATACAATAAATGATATTAGTGGATGTGCAAGTAAAACTTTGATGGATGTGGAAGGCTCCTTTAGGGCCTTGGATAGAGGTGAGGGAGGACGTGTTGGCGCAGGTTTTACAGTTCCTGCGGTGGCAGGGGAAAGTGCCAGGATTGGAGGGTGGGTTGTTGGGGGCGTGGACCTCACCAGGTAGTCGCGGAGGGAACGGTCTTTGCGGAAGGCGGAAAGGGGTGGGGAGGGAAATATATCCCTGGTGGTGGGGTCTTTTTGGAGGTGGTGGAAATGTCAGCGGATGATTTGGTTTATGCGAAGGTTGGTAGGGTGGAAGGTGAGCACCAGGGGCGTTCTGTCCTTGTTACGGTTGGAGGGGTGGGGTTTGAGGGCAGAGGTGCGGGATGTAGACGAGATGCGTTGGAGGGCATCTTTAACCACGTGGGAAGGGAAATTGCGGTCTCTAAAGAAGGAGGCCATCTGGTGTGTTCTGTGGTGGAATTGGTCCTCCTGGGAGCAGATCCGGCGGAGGTGGAGGAATTGGGAATACGGGATGGCATTTTTGCAGGAGGTAGGGTGGGAAGAGGTGTAATCCAGGTAGCTGTGGGAGTCGGTGGGTTTATTAAAAATGTCAGTGTCAAGTCAGTCATCATTAATGGAGATGGAGAGGTCCAGGAAGGGGAGGGAGGTGTCAGAGATGGGTCCAGGTAAATTTAAGGTCAGGGTGGAATGTGTTGGTGAAGTTGATGAGTTTTTTTAAAAAGTCCATTGTCAATACGATGTTTCTGTTGGAGACGCTTGCAGTGTGCAGTTACCTACCGAGTTTTCACTGGAACACTCATTCCATTTCAAAAGTACCTCACTGGCTGCAAAATACTCAGAAGTTCTGCCAAACTTGCATCTAACGTCGCTCAGACCGCACTACCCATTGTCCCAGTCAGCACATTGTCAACAGTGATAGAGGCACTGGAGAGAGTGCACAGGACATTTAGAAAGATGATTTAGTTTCCTCTATCCATTCAGGGGTAGCGAGCTCTGTCCCCTCGTTTATTCCCTCATCCCCAGTTGCCCCAGAGAACATGCTGGTGAACAAGGTTCATGAGCAGCTGCAGTCCATTCAATGTCGGTACAATGCTGTCGCCGGCGGGGCGGGGGGGGGGGTGGGTGGGGGAGGTGGTGGAGTCCCAGGATAATCACCAAGTCATACTTAAGGAACAGCAGTATATTTCGACCACTAGAGAGATGTGCTGCTTGGATGGGGATTTGTAGATTAGAGCCATGACCCAGTAAATGGACATTGAAATGCAGCAACAACTACAGTCTGCTATCCCCATGAACGGGTGGTTAGGATCTGGAACAGTGTCCGAAAGATGTGGGAAAGGCAGCTTCAAGCTGGAATACTGTGTCCAGTTCTGGTTTCCCAGTTATAGGAAGGATGTTATGAAGCTGGAGAGGGTTCAGAAGTGATTTACCAGGATGTTACCAGGTATGGAAGGTTTTGAGTTATAAAGAAAAGCTGGGTAGGCTGGGACTTTTTTTTATTTGAAAGCACTAGCTTTGGGAGCGCTGCTCCTTCATCAGGTGGTCGTGGAGTACAAGATCGTAGGAGACAGATCTTATATCAAAAAGTTTAGTGTGATGTAACTGAAATTAAATATTTGAAAAAAAAAACTGGATTGTTTGTTAAGTCTCTCATCTTTCAGAATGGGCACCCATGGGGATGGCATTAAACCGGGGACCTTGGGTTCCTTTCACACTACAGGTGATCCCACTGCACTACACAGACAGAGAGACGCACACACAGATCCTGTCTCATACACTCCCACACTCACCCTCTCAAATTTATACCCCTTTACACTTACATACACTCTCTCACAGACACTCATACTGCACCACACACACACACACACACACACACACACACGTAAAAGCTTGTGGGGTGAATTTGTTCTTGCAGAATTAAATTTTATTTTGCTCAAAACTGCATGAATCCATGTAATATTCTGTAAAGCCCTTTTTAGAAACAGAATCAGTCTGAAGATTGGGGCACAGACAGTCTCACACAGGGCACCTCACAACTTCAATGCATTTTGATACGAAAGTCGGAGGAGTTGTAGACAGTGAGGAAGGATGTGGCAGGTTACAGCGGGATATAGAGAAGCTGCAGAGCTGGGCAGAAAGGTGGCAAATGGAGTTCAATGTAGCTAAGTGTGAGGTGATTCACTTTGGTAAGAGTAACAAAAAGATGGGGTACTGGGCTAATGGTCAGATACTTGGTAGTGTGGAAGAGCAGAGGGATCTTGGTGTCCATGTACACAGATCTCTGAAAGTTGCCACCCAGGTAAATAGTGCAGTGAAGAAGGCGTATGGCGTACTGGCTTTTATTGGTAGAGGAATTGAGTTCCGGAGTCCTGAGGTCATGCTGCAGTTGTATAAGACTCTGGTGCGGCCGCATCTGGAATATTGTGTGCAGTTTTGGTCGCCATACTATAGGAAGGATGTGGAGGCACTGGAACGGGTGCAGAGGAAGTTTACCAGGATGTTGCCTGGTATGGTAGGAAGATCGTATGAGGGAAGGCTGAGGCACTTGGGATTGTTTTCATTGGAGAAAAGAAGGTTTAGGGGTGACTTGATAGAGGTGTACAAGATGATTAGGGGGTTAGATAGGGTTGACAGTGAGAACCTTTTTCCACGTATGGAGTCAGCTATTACAAGGGGGCATAGCTTTAAATTAAGGGGTGGTAGGTATAGGACAGATGTTAGGGGTAGGTTCTTCACTCAGCGAGTCGTAAGTTCATGGAATGCCCTGCCAGTAGCAGTGGTGGACTCTCCCTCTTTATGGGTATTTAAAAGGGCATTGGATAGGTATATGGAGGATAGTGGGTTAGTGTAGGTTAGGTGGGCTTTGATCGGCGCAACATCGAGGGCCGAAGGGCCTGTACTGCGCTGTATTCTTCTATTATTTGGGCCGACATGACACCAATTGTTAAAGTTCACTTGAGAATGTAACTTTAAGAAAGCTCTGGGATTTTCATAAGAAAGAACTGAAACCAACATGGTCATTCTAAAAGATGAGAGACTTAACAAACAATCCAGGTTTTTTTTTCAAAAATTTAACTTCAGTTACATCATATTGTAAACTTTTGCTATAAATTCTGTGTCCTACGATCTTATACTCAACATCCATCTGATGAAGGAGCAGCGCTCCCAAAGCTAGTGCTTCCAAATAAACCTGTTGGACTATAACCTGGTGTGGTGTGCTTTTTAACTTAATAAAATAAAGAAAGGTACAGATAGAGTTAAACATAATTCCCCTCCGAAGGAAAATGTAACTTCAAGACTAGGGGGCACAGTTAAGGTGAGAGGAGAGAGATTTAAAAAAGACTTGAGGAGCAACTTTTTTTTAAACACACAGGGTGGTTCACGTGTGGAATGAACTTCCTGAGAAAGTGATGGCTGTGGGTAAAATTACAACGTTTAAGACATTTGAATAAGTACATGAACAGGAAAGTTTTGGAAGGATATGGGCCAGGAGCAGGCAGGTGGGACTAGTTTAGTTTAGGGATTATGTTTGGCATGGAATAGTTGGACCAAAGGGTCTGCTTCTGTGCTCTATGACTCGATGGGTGTGACTTTCAGATGTGTAAGTGCATAAGCAGCTGAAGGGGGAACAATATTCCAGTGTTACAGGGTCAGGGCAGGGAGCTGCACGAGCTAAGTTTCTCTTGCGGAGAGCTGGCGAAGGTTCAATGGGCCAAATGGCCTCCTTTAGTGTGGTAACCATTCTACAGTCCAAAGTCCATTTGAACTCTGGTTTAATTTTACCTCAGTTATGCAGCACAGCCCCTTACCCGTCACAGACCACTGTGGGGACTCTTTGTTTAAGTAATTCTAAGCTAATCGCACTACCCTGCTCCTTCCCTAGGGAACAGTGTCAGCTGCTCCTTCCCTAGGGAACAGTGTCTACTGACTGCTGGAGCATTAGCGGTAATGCTCTCTTATTTCAGTTCCTTTCCTGTGGATAGTATTCCCTGATGCAATACTCTCAGTAAAGACAATTCTCCGCACTTTTGTTGACTAATCTTCTTAAAACTAAAACTTTTGCTAAAATCATTGTTTCTGACTTGGACAAGATACATGAATAGGAAGGGTTTGGAGCGATATGGACCAATCGCAGGCAAGTGGGACGAGTTTAATTTGGGAATCCTGGTTAGCATGGACAGGTTGGACTGAAAGGTCTGTTTCTGTGCTGTAAGACTCTCAGACTCTGCCTTAATTACCGTTTCTCATCTCTGGTCTCTCCTGAAGCTTTGAGGTTTTCCACAACAAAGTGGCCAAACCCACACAAACTCTAACCACAGCCAGATCACTGTGCAGTACAAACCCTTAGCGTGAGCATTCAGTGTGGCTGTTAATTAAATCTAAATAGCTGGTGGCACGTTGCAATAACCTGAAACTGAGGTACCTGGACATTCCTGCACACGATTAATAAATTATTTTTCCAACCCCATTAGACGATATGGCACTGGAAAAGGACATTCGGCCCAATCTGGAACATACAACATAGAACAATACAGCGCAGAGCAGGCTCTTTGGCCCTTGATGTTGCGCCGACCTGTGAACTAATCTAAGCCCATCACCTTACACTATCCCACCATCATCCATATGCTTATCCAAATACTGTTTAAATGCCCCTAGTGTGGTTGAGTTAACTACATTGGCAGGCAGGGTATTCCATGCCCTTACAACCGTCTGAGTAAACAAACTGCCTCTGACATCTATCACTCCTCAATTTGCAGCTATGATCCCTTGTACAAGCAGATGTCACCATCCTAGGAAAAAGACTCTCACTGTCCATCCTATCTAATCCTCTGATCATCTTGTAGGTCTCTATCACTTGAGGGGCAGCACGGTGGTTAGCACTGCTGCCTCACAGCACCACACTCCCAGGTTCAATGCCAGCCTCAGGCAACTGTCTGTGTGGAGTTTGCACATTCTCCTCGTGTCTGCATGGGTTTCCTCCCACAGTCCAAAGATGTGTAGATTAGTTGAATTGGCCATGCTAAATTGCACGTAGTGCTCGGTGCACTAGTCAGAGGGAAATGGGTCAGGGTGGGTTACTCTTCGGAAGGACGGTGTGGGCTGGTTGGGCCGAAGGGCCTGTTTCTGCACTGATGGGAATCTAATCTATCTAAATCCCCTCTTAGCCTTCTTCTCTCCAATGAGAACAGACCCAAGTCCCTCAGCCTTTCCTCATAAGACCTTCGCTTCAGACCAGACAATATCCTGTGAAATCTCCTCTGCACCTTTTCCAATGCTTCCACATCCTTCTTGTAAGGGGGCGACCAGAACTGTACACAATATTCCAAGTGTGGCCGCACCAGCGTTTTGTATAGTTGCAGCATGACATCATGGCTTTGGAACGCAATCCCTCTACCAATAAAACCTAATACACTGCATGCCTTCTTAACAGCACTATCAACTTGGGTGGCAACTTTCAGAGATCTAGGTACATAGACACCAAGATCCCTCTGCACATCCACACTACCAAGAATCTTTCCATTGACCCAGATTCTGCCTTCCTATTATTCTTCCCAAAGTGAATCACCTCACAATTAGCTGCATTGGACTCCATTTGCTCCTTCTCAGCCCAATGTTGCAGTTTATCCAAGTCCCCCTGCAACCTGTAACATTCTTCCACACTGTCCACTACTCCACCAACTTTAGTATCATCTGCAAACTTACTAACCTATCCACTTATGCCTGTGTCCAAGTCGTTCATAAAAATGACAAACAGCAATGGCCCCAAAACAGATCCTTGTGGAACACCACTAGTAACCTGACCCCAGGCTGAATATTTTCCATCAACCACCACTCGTTGCCTTCTTCCAGAAAGCCAGTTTCTAATCCAAGCTGCTAAATCACCCTCAATTCCATGCCTCTGCATTTTCTCCAGTAGCCTACCATGTGGAACCTTATCAAAGGCTTTGCTGAAGTCCATGTCCACCACGTCAACTGCCCTACTCTCATTCACACGCTTGATCACCTTCTCAAAAAAACTCAATGAGGTTTGTGAGACACAACCTGCCCTTGACGAAACCATGTTGACTATTTCCAATTAAACTGTTGCTTGCTCGATGATTATTAATCCTATCTCTTATCCTTCCCAAAACTTTTCCTACAACAAATGTAAGGCTCACTGGTCGATAATTACCTGGGTCATCTCTCCTGCCATTTTTGAACAAGGGCACAACATTTGCAACCCTCCAGTTCTCTAGTACTAAACCTGTAGACAATGACGACTCAACGATCAAGGCCAAAGGCTCGGCCATCTCCTTCCTGGCATCCCAGAGAATTCTCAGATAAATCCCATCCGACCCAGGGGACTTATCTAGTTTCACATCTTCTAGAATTGATAATACCTCCTCCTTACTAACCTCAAACCTTTCAAGTCTACTAGTCTGTATCTCAGTCTCCTCTACAATATTCTTCTTTCCCCGAGTGGAAATATTCATTTAGCACCTCTCTGATCTCCACAGGGTCCACACACAACTTCCCACCTCTGTCTTAGACTGGCCCTATTCCTACCGTGATCATCCTTTTATTCCTCACATACCTATAGAAAGCTATAGGTTCTCCTTTATTCTACCTGCTAAAGACTGCTCATGTCCCGTTCTTGCTCTTCTTAACTCTCTCTTTAAATCCTTCCAAGCTAATCTGTAACTCTCCATCTGCATCATCTGAACCATCTCGCTTCAATGTCACATAAGCCTCCCACTTCCACTTGACAAGAGATACGATTTCTTTAGTAAACCACGGTTCCCTTACATTATCACTTCCTCCTTGCCTGACAGGGACATACCTAATTGATACTGGTCTGGTATAATATCAGATTTTCTAATGTCCCACCCACACCCCTGCTCATCTTCCATCTGAGAGTCATGCAAATTAGCAGGAGGAGGCCATTCAGCCAGACTGGACTGAATAGCAGAACAGGATAGACTTCACCTTCCTGCTTGCCCCCACCCCCCAACGGGACCCCCTTGGACATCAAACAGTCATCAATAAAACCGCAAGGACTGTGGATGCTGGAAATCAGAAACTAAAACAGAAATATCCAGAAAACCTGAGCAGCTCTGGCAGCAGCTGTGGAGAGAAACTAGAATTAATGTTTCAGAACAGTTCTGAGGAAGGGCTATGGGACCCTTAAACTGTTAAACTCTGATTTCTCTACACAGATGCCGCCAGACCTGATGAGCTTTTCCAGCTATTTCTGTTTTCCAGCATCCAGCATTCCAAAAATGCCCGAATCTCAGGCTTGAGCATGTCCCAGACTCAGAGCAGTGGAAGTGATGTTCTGGGGCGGACAGACGAAGTTTCCCTCATCTTCACCTTAAAGGGAGAAGATGCAGAATGAGGGAGCTTTGAAGGCTGAGAGGTTGAATGATGAGTGGGAAAAGTGTGGTGTTGGAAAGGCAGCAGCTGAGGAGCTGGAGTTGACCTTTCCAGCATAAGCCCTTTCTTTATCAGTCACATTCCTTGATGAGCTGCTCCTTGGATGCTGCCTGAACTGCTGTGCTTTTCCAGCAGCAGTCTAATCTAGACTCTGGTTGATGAGAAGGGCAATGCTTGTCACTGGCCACTTGGGTGTTTCTGTTCTCCCTGGTGGTGGGAATTGAATAAAGATCCATGCACCTTGTGTCTTTCACTGTGTCTAACACCTGCACACACACAACATGGGTGCTGGGGAATAAATAAGCACTACTGCAGTTAGGTGGTAGTGTGGGGGGGGGGGGGTAAAATAAAAATCAGCCACATTCCTGATGAAGAGCTTATGCTGGAGACAAGACTCTCCTGCTCCTGGGATGCTGCCTGACCTGCTGCAGGTTTTCCAGCACCACATGTTTTGACTCTGATCTCCAGCATCTGCAGCCCTCAGTTATAGAGTCATAAAGATGGAAACAGACCCTTCAGTCCAACCTGTCCATGCTGACCAGATGTCCGCAACCCAATCTAGTCCCACCTGCCAGCACCTGGCCCATACCCCTCCAAACTCTTCCTATTTATATACCCATCCAAATGGCTCTTAAATGTTGCAATTGTATCAGCCTCCACCACTTCCTCTGGCAGCTCATTCCATACACGTACCACACTCTGCGTGAAAAAGTTGCCCCGTAAGTCTCTTTTATAGCTTTCCCCTCTCACCCTAAACCTATGCCCTCTAGTTCTGGACTCCCCGACCCCAGGAAAAAGACTTTCTCTATTTATCCTATCCATGCCCCTCATAATTTTGTAAACCTCTATAAGATCACCCCTCAGCCTCCGACACTCCAGGGAAAACAGCCCCAGTCTGTTCAGCCTTTCCCTATAGCTCAAATCCTCCAACCCTGGCAACATCCTTGTGGATCTTTTCTGAACCCTTTCAAATTTCACAACATCTTTCCGACAGGAAGGAGACCAGAGTTGCACGCAATATTCCAACAGTGGCCTCACCAATGTCCTGTACAGCCCAACATGACCAATAAAGGAAAGCATACCAAATGCCTTCTTCACATTACTATCGGCCTGATGAGGGAAGACCTAAAGGTCATTCAGAGGCCAGGTTCTGGGTACTCCCATCGTCTTGAAACGTTGGAACAACTCTCTCTCACACACACACAGGGGTGAAGGACACACACACACACAGGGGAGAAGGACACACACACACACACACAAACACAGGGGTGAAGGACACACACACACACACACACACACACAGGGGTGAAGGACACACACACACACAGGGGTGAAGGACACACACACACACAGGGGTGAAGATCACACACACACACACACACAGGGGTGAAGGACATACACACACAGGGGTGAAGATCACACACACACACACACACAGGGGTGAAGGACACACACACACACACACACAGGGGTGAAGGACACACACACACACAGGGGTGAAGGACACACACACAGGGGTGAAGGACACACAAACACAGGGGTGAAGGACACACACACACACAGGGGTGAAGGACACACACACACACACAGGGGTGAAGGACACACACACACACACACACACACACACACAGGTGAAGGACACACACACACACAGGGGTGAAGGACACACACACACAAACACAGGGGTGAAGGACACACACACACACACACACACAGGGGTGAAGGACACACACACACACAGGGGTGAAGGACACACACACACACACACACAGGGGTGAAGGACACACACACACACACACACAGGGGTGAAGGACACACACACAGGGGTGAAGGACACACACACAGGGGTGAAGGACACACACACACACACACAGGGGTGAAGGACACACACACACACACACAGGGGTGAAGGGGACACACACACACAGGGGTGAAGGGGACACACACACACAGGGGTGAAGGACACACGCGGTACTTACCCAGACGGGGTGATGTGCGCGCTCTCTGTTGAACCTCGGGACACCAGCCCACCCTGCTCCAGTTTCCCGGGGGGAGGCTTGCGTTCCGGTGACAGCGCCCGCACCCCGAGAGTCAGCTGCCGGTACAGGTCGGGGTCCACGTCCGACTCGGACTTGCAGTGGCGCCGGCCCGGGGCGCTGTGCTGGACCTCGACGGCGAACCGCTGGATCTCCTCCTCCAGGTCCGGGAGCACGGTGTGCACGGTCTTCCGCCGGTGCTTGGCGGGCGCCTTCTGCGGGGGCGGAGGGTGCCCGTGCCCGGGGCCGGGGCCGGGGCCGCGGGGCCGGGAGTCCGGGGCGAGGTGGCGGCGGAGGGCGCGCAGCAGCCGCTTGGTGTCGCTGCCTTGGCCGTGCCCGTGCCCGTGCCCGTGGCCGTGCCCGTGGCCGTGCCCGGTCGTGCCCGGCGGCTGCAGTTGCAGGAGCAGCTGCGACCTCAGTTTGCTGATGCTGCCGATCGAGTCGAGGATCAGCGTCGCCCGGGGCGCGGGTGCAGACGGCGGCGGCGGCGGCCGTGGCGTTCCCCGCGCGAAGCTCCGGATCCGGGCCCGGGGGGCGCGCTGCGGAGACAGGCGCCGGCCCGAGCAACACACCGGCCGGAAGGCGCCGCCGCTGCCGCCGCTGCCCGCCGCCGCCGGGCTGGTGATGGCGTCGAAGTCCGCCGGGCGCACCGTCACCCTCTGGAAGAGGAAATAAAACTCGGAGTCCTGCTGGGCGGCCAGCGAGCCCTCCGGGATGTTCACCGCGTCAGGGTGGCCGAAGGTGACCGTGTCTCCGTCTGAGAGCTCCGTCCTCTCACCTCTGCGGATCCGAATGTCATTCACAAACGTACCTGCAAAGACACAGCCGCCAGCGTGAATCATTCCGCCTGCCTTTTCTGGTTAACAGTTAAAAAACAAAAATCACCCCAACACCGGGGTTATATTCGCAAGTCCGAGCTTTCAGACTTCACCCGATGAAGGGGCGGCGCTCCGAAAGCTTGCACAGTGCTTCCAAATGAACCTGTTGGACTATAACCTGGTGTTGTGTGATTTTTGCTGAAAATGTGTTGCTGGAAAAGCGCAGCAGGAAGAAGGGCTTATGCCCGAAACGTCGATTCTCCTGCTCCTTGGATGCTGCCTGACCTGCTGCGCTTTTCCAGCAACACATTTTCAGCTCTGATCTCCAGCATCTGCAGTCCTCACTTTCTCCTAGTTGTGTGATTTTTGCCTATTGATTTTAACCACACTGTGCTCACTTTTGCCTAGTTTGATTTGAACTTTACTGCGAATCCTCTTGCAAGGATGTCTACTTTGAAGAAGTTCTCCTCCACAAGAATCTCAGTGTCTCTCTCTCTCACTGCACCGCCCCCCGCCCGCCCGCCCCCAGGTCATCTCCTCGGCCCTGAAGCTCTTCAACCATGTACTGAAACAGCAGGTCAGGCAGCATCCAAGGAGCAGGAAAATCGACGTTTCGGGCAAAAAGCCCTTCATCAGGAACAGAGGCAGGGAGCCTGCAGAGTGGTGAGACTCACTGAGATTCTTGTCAAGAGAGGAGGAGAACTTCTTCAAGGCAGGCATCCTTGCAAGAGGATTCGCAGTAAGGTTAAAATCAACAAGGTAAAAACGAGGACCGCAGAAGCTGGAAACCCCTGCCTCTATTCCTGATGAAGGGCTTTTGCCCGAAACGTCGATTTTCCTGCTCCTCGGATGCTGCCTGACCTGCTGTGCTTTTCCAGCATCCCTCTGGTCTAAACTCTGGTTTCCAGCATCTGCAGTCCTCGTTTTTACCATGTGCTGAAACAGACTACTCTTTGCTACCTTCCCCCACCCTCCCCTCTGACCCATCAACTCCATCCCCACCCTCATTCACCTATTGTACTCTTTGCTACCTTCTCCCCACCCTCCTCTCTGACCTATCAACTCCATCCCCATTCACCTATTGTACTCTTTGCTACGTTCTCCCCAGCACTGCACCCCCCCCCCCCCCATTCATCTCTCCACCCTGGAGACTTCCTGCCTCTATTCCTGATGAAGGGCATTTGCCCGAAACGTCAATTTTCCTGCTCCTCGGATGCTGCCTGACCTGCTGTGCTTTTCCAGCACCACTCTGACCTAAACTCTGGTTTCCAGCATCTGCAGTCCTCACTTTTACCTAGTTGATTTTTAACTTGGTCCACTCCAGTCCAACTCCACATCATTGTCTTTTTAGAGTCACGCAGACCCTTCGGTGCAACCCCAGCCCACGCCGACCACGTTCCCACCTGCCTGCTCCTGGCCCAAATTCAATCCAAACCTTTCCTGTTCATCTACTTAGAGTCATAGAGATGTACAGCACAGAAGCAGACCTTTGGGTCCAACTTGTCCGTGCAGGCCAGATATCCCAACCCAACCTCGTCCCACCTGCCAGCACCCGGCCATATCCCTCCAAACCCTTCCTATCCATAGGCAAAAGTGAAGACTGCAGATGCTGGAAACCGGAGTCTAGATTAGAGTGGTGCTGGAAAAGCACAGCAGGTCAGGCAGCATCGAAGGAGCAGGAAAATCCCTTCAGATGCCATAGACCCATTCAGATGCCTTTTAAGTGTTGCCATTGTACCAGCCTCCACCACTCCCTCTGGCAGCTCATTCCATACACGTAACACACTCTGCGTGAAAAAGTTGCCTGTAAGGTCTCTTTGCTCCAAATGTCTTTCAAATCGTTGGAACTATACCCGCCTCCACCACTTTCTCTGGCAGTTCATTCCACGCACGAACCACTCTTAAAAAAAAGTTGTCCCTCGTGTCCTTTTTGAAGGAGTGAGAAGTAACATTCGAAAATAAAGGTTCGTTTCTCCGCCCCAACCTTGTCGGCATCCACTAATACCAAACCAGGAAAGGGCGAACAGGCGGGTCACAGATGTAACCTCCCTCAGGAGCCTCGCTCCCTCTAGTTTTCCCTCCCATGTGGCCAGAGAGCATCTGCCTTCGTTCAGAACTGCACCGAGGTCACAATACTGTGGTGGTTAAAAGGAGAAAATTGCAGGTCTGATCTCACATTAAGCAGCATCGTGTCTCCTTCTAATGAGCCATCTGTCACAGGTATATATGACGGCACCAGGACCGAATTAGCTCGCTTTACCATTTTTGAAACCAACGCCACCCAATATAGACGCCAATCCCGTACCAAGTAATCCGATTGACTAGGGTACCATCTACCACAGCAGCAGCAATGTGTAGCATCTGCTAGACGCACCGCAGTAACCCACCAAGGTTCCTCCGACAGCGCTTCCAAACCCTGGAGAAGGGCAGGGCATGCATAGAAACTGCCCTCCAAGCCAGATTTGTAATATAACTGCTATTTTTGCACAGCTGCTGAGTCAAAATCCTGCAACTTATCTCGTTACAGTACTCCAAGACTGCTGCGGTTCAAGGCGGTTGCTCACCAATACCATCTCCAGGGTAACTAGCCTAACCAGTCACACCATATTCCCTGAATAATTAAAAACAGGAAGATACTCATGTTCCCCTCCCGCCAACAGAAACGTGGCTACAGCTGTTTATCAATGTCAGAGAGCTTGAACAGTTGTCAGGCGACTGTAATGCTGGAGAACAGTATGTTACATTAAAACAGCCTCAGATTTCTGATGTCATGCACTAACACCTCCAGCCGCCCTCGAAACCACCCTTTGACCTCGTACTGCCCCGCAACCCCAAGACAAGAACAAAATACTACAAACGCTGAAAATCTGAAATAAAAGACAGAAAGCACCACAAACTTTCAAACAGGTCAGACAACGTGGGCGCAGAAAGAAACAGATTTCTAGTTTTAGCTTCACATCTATCATCAGAATCAATTAAGGCTATCCCATTCCCCTGTTCCCTCCCATTCCCCCCTGCATCCTACTCCCTTAGCCACCCATTCCCCTATCTTTAGCCCCTGTATTCCCCCATCTCCCTGTATCCTATCTCCCTTATCGCACCCGTATTCCCCTAAACTCCACAGACTCCTATAACCCCCATCAGTTTGTATAATCCCCCCGATATTCCTCTATCCCCCTGTATCATCCCCCATATTTTCCCACTATTTCCCCCCAGCTCTCACCGTTCGTGCTCCTGTCGACGATGTGCACTGTCCAGTCGCCCCCGGCCGCCCCCCTCTCGGCCTGCAGCTCGGCGTGCACCCGGGAGATGAGCTCTTCGGCCCGCCCTGAGCTCAGGCACAGATCGGTCAGGTCGGCTCGGCGGCCGAGGCGGAAGGTGCACCGCTGGCCGACCGGCAGGAAGGTGTAGAGGTCGCGGGCGGGTGCCGGCGCCGGAACCTCTCCGGGCCTCGGGCTGGGCTGCGGGGCGGTGCCGATGCGGAGCAGCTGCAGACAGGGCTGCACCTCTGACAGCATCCTCTCGGGGGGCGAGGGACGGTGTTGGGGTTGGGGGAGGAGGGGGCTAGGTCATCAAAACCTGCGCTCCTGGGGGCGAGGGACGGATTGTTTGGTCATCAAATCCTGGGTTCCCGGGATACGTTCAAATCGTTAGGTCAGCAAATCCTGGGCTCCCGGGGGCAGAGTCCGACTGTTAAGTCACCAAATCATGGGTTCCTCGGGTACGTTCCGATTGTTAGGTCATCAAATCCTGGGCTCCCGGGATACGTTGCAATCGTTAGGACACAAAATCCTGGGCTCCCGGGGGCAGAGTTCGATTGTTGAATCACCAATTACTGGGTTCCAGGTTTTAGATCCGATTGTTAGGTCATCAAAGCAGGGGCCCGAATCTCTACCTCCGACCATTAGGGTGGACAGGGTCTCGCGTTGCCTCTCTCCGCCAGACGCCAATGCAATTGTTGTTGTTGTCGTTGATCCAGTGTTCCCCGGTGTGACCGATCGGTTCAACTACAGCCGCAGCAGACCAGCTGTCTGTTGTCTATTCTCTCTCTCTCCCCTTCTGTTTACAGGAAGCGCCTTTGAAAATTGGCGCGCTGGAGCAGGACGCCGAATGTCGCGAGATCTTCCTCTCCTTCGCCGATAGCTCCGGTAATTAGGCCTGCGCACTGGGAAGTGATGCCAATTGATTGGCCGTGCCGCCATCTTTGATGCTGGCTTCCGCCCACCCGTGGGCACATGGTGCCAGGCAGAGCTGTCAGATCGTACTCGAAGGAGGAATACTGGAGAGTCATAGAGATGTACAACACAGATACAGACCCTTCGGTCCAACTCGTCCATGCCGACCAGATATCCCAACCCAATCTAGTTCCACCGGCCAACACCCGGCCCCTATCCCCTCCAAACCCTTCCTATTCATATACCCACCCAGATGCCTTTTAAATGTTGCAATTGTACCAGCCTCCACTACTTCCTCTGACAGCCCATTCCACACACGCACCACCCTCTGCGTGAAAAAAAAATGCCCTTTAGGTCTCTTTCATATCCTTCCCCTCTCACCCTAAACCTATGCCCTCTAGTTCTGGACTCCCCGACCCCAGGGAAAAGACTTTGTCTATTTATCCTATCCATGTCCCTCATGATTTTATAAACCTCTATAAGGTCACCCCTCAGCCTCCAATGCTCCAGGGAAAACAGCCCCAGCCTATTCAAACTCTCCCTATAGCTCAAATCCTCCAACCCAGACAATATCCTTGTAAATCTCTTCTGAACCCTTTCAAGTTTCACAACATCCTTCCAATAGGAAGGAGTCCAGAATTGCATGCAAGGTCCGTATGGGAATCACTGTGGGGGATATTACTGTGGGAGATATTACTGTGAAGGATATTACTGTGATTTTACTGTTGGTAATCATACTGTGCAATCTGACTGAGTTTACCTTACTGTGGGCAATATTCTGATGTAAGGTAGTTCTCTAACTTGAAACATTAACTGCTTTCCTTTCTCTTTCTCTCTGCATTGATGCTACCTGACCTGCTCCCCCTTTTTATTTGAGGGTTTGCAAAAATTTGCTTCTGAAATCTCTTTGTGTGAGGTTGGGTTGAAGCGATGACCCAGGAAGTGCAGACTGTCACAAACGAAGGCCAACAATCATTCTGGGTCTGCAAGATCATAAGACGTTAGAGTGCCCAACCATTCCACTCCATTATTTGCTGAGATCATGTTTGATCTGATAAACCCCATCAATTTCCTGTCTTTTCCCCATAACCCTTGAATTCTCCAATGATTATAAATCTATCTTAGCCTGGAATGAAATTAATGAGCCTTACAGCCCTCTGTGAAAAATAATTCCACAGATTCACTCCCTTTGGAGATAAGAAATTCCACTTCATGGCTTTCCCAACTGATGAGTGGCCCCTTAATCTGAGATTATGCCCTCAGGTCGGGGACTTTCTAATAAGGAGAAACAATCTTTGCACATCTACCGTGTCAAGTCCACAAACAATCTTACCTGTTTGAATAAGATCATTTTTCATTCTTCTAAACTCCAGTGTACCCAATTTACTAAACATGAATATGATGAAAACATTTATTCAAGTGTCTATGAACCCAATGTGCTCGAGGCATCCACACTGTGTATTGTGGGTGTCTGAATTCAAAGGTTGAGGAAATGAAGAATGAGAAACTGAACTCTTCTGCCCACCTACCACTGTACTCCATCCCCTACCAGTTCTCTAACCTATCCTGACAACCATTTTGAAACAGAGAGATAAATCTTGCCCCTGTCAGCTGGGTATTTGCTACTCAATGACAGTGTTTTCACCATCTACAGCCGTAGTAGATTTTGAATGCTGGACCCATCTATACCTCCCCCCTCCCCCAACCATAAAAGCACGACACTGCAGATGCTGAAAGGTCTGAAATGAAAGCAATGTGCTGGAGAAACTCAGTGGTCATGTGTCACTGCATGAGTAATTCAGAGACACATGCTATTGTTCTAGGCAATATGTGTTCATCTAATGGAGAGTCACATCATTGTTATGTAATGCAATTTCAATTCAATTAACTGCAGTTAAAAATGTGGTTCATGGAAATCATTTAAGAATTGTCAATTGTTCTAAATACCCATGTACTTTACTAATGCTCTTTAGGCAAGGAAATCCATTATTGTTACCTGACCTAGCCTATATGTAACTCCAGACCCACTGCGATGTGGTTGACATTTAAATGTTTTTTGAAATTGCCCAATCAGTTCAAGGGCAACTAGGGATGAGCAACAGTTGCCAGCCTTGCCAGGGATGCCCACATTCCATGCAATATTAAAGGATAAACAAATTAACCACTTTCTCAACTTGCTCTGACTCTGAATTCTTAGTCCCTATGTTATATCTGACTCCTCTTAACATGAAAACATTTCCACTGTTTGCTGCTGATACCCTCCCCTTCCTCATCCTTGTTGGTCAGCTGTGGCTTTTGGTCCTGCCATCCACAAGTAGTCTGTGGGGCACTCTACAGAGTAGAGCGGGGTCACACTCAGTAGTCCTGTGGAAAAATACAGAGGCTTTGGAGAGGGTGCAAAGAAGGTTTACCAAGATGCTGCATGGACTGGAGGGCTTGCCTTATGAAGAAAGGTTGAAAAAGCTCGGACTTTTCTCTCTGGAGAGAAGGAGGAAGGGAGGAGACCTGATCGAGGTATACAAGGTAATGAGAGGAATAGAAAGAGTCAATAGCCAGAGACTTTTCCCCAGGGCAGGATTGACAGGTACGAGGGGGTCATAGTTTTAAGATATATGGGAAAAGGTATAAAGGAGACGTCAACGGTAGGTTCTTTATGCAGAGAGTTGTGAATGCATGGAATGTGTTGCCAGTGGTGGTGTGGAAGCAGAATCATTAGGGACATTTAAGTGACTGCTGGACAGGCACATGGAGAGCAGTGAGTTGAGGGGTGTGTAGGTTAAGTTATTATATTTTACATTAGGATTAAACCTCAGCACAACATCGTGGGCCAAAGGGCCTGTTCTGTGCTGTACTTTTCTATGTTCTAATACGGTTAAGTCAGTTCATAATCTCCCAGGCTAACCATAAGTTCTGCAGCCTCAAAGAGTCCATCTTCCACAATATAGAATGAATGAGGTCGCAACACTGTTTCCATTTTTTTTGAGGGGTCAGCTCCTCAAGTTTTGTTTGTACCTCTGCCCCATTCTTCTTGGTGAGGCAGGATAGTCATATCAGAGATCCTTCTCGTGAGCTTGACCATGGTGGTTGTAAGCTGTCTCAGACAGCAGACAGCTGAGGAAATTGTTCTGTCAGTTAACTAATAGTTTCCCCTCCATGGTTATCTTCACCCGTATGTCACTGGAGAGAGAGCGCCGACCTGAGAGTATACTTGCCTCTGAACCACTAGGCTCTGGGTTTTAGTCCCACTCCAGAGGTTGAATACATACAAAAAATAAAAACAAGGCTGACATTTAACTGCAGTTTTCAGAGAGCTACCTTTCAGACAAGATTTTAAAACTGATGCTCCGTCTGACTGCTCCAGATGATTCAATAGCCCCCATGTTACTAAGAAAAGCAGAAGGTTTTTCCTTGATGCTTTGGGCACTATCGATTCTTTGATAAACAGTAACACAATGGCAAATGTCATGGATGCTGAAATAAAAAGTAACCCATACTGGAAAACTCAGCAGATTCAGAGGTAGGTATGAAGATGGAACAAGAGGTACAACATTTCAATTTGAATTCTGATGGAAGGTGATCACACTGAACTCTGTTTATCCACAGAAGTGACTTGATGCTGATTATGTCCAGCTTGGTCCTTTCTCCACCCCGGAGATATGTTCATTACCACATTGTAATTGGTGGGAGAGTACAAAAATCTGCTGTTGGGGATCTAATAATTCTCGACACTTTACAACTGAGGTTTCTTCTGAAAAACAAACACAAAGTATGTAATTAGCTGTGCAAAATAACTGCATAGAGACCAGTATCTCACCACCAAGTCACCTTTTATTTACACTTGCACAGTACACAGGCTGTAACCAGCCAACTTGCAGTCAGTCCCGGAAGAGAGGAGACTCTGAATCTCCTGTTTATATCTGTCAGCCTGGGCTCCCCGATTGACACAGTTAAACAACCTCAGTCAATGATCTCATAGTCATTAAGATCCACTTGGTTCCAATCACCACATTATGTATGAAACCCATATGGGTGAAATTTTGTTTTGTTGATGGCTGATTTTTGTCCCCCCCCCCCCCGCCAACCCGACGGCTGTTCCCGGGGCACCCGGAGTGGGTGAGATGGATTTATGAAGTTGGAGGTAGAGAGGAATCTGTTTCTGACGGACGACTGTCCCTGCGGCACCGCTGGGTGGCAGGCGGTGTCAGGAACCTGTTTCCGGCGGACGGCTGTTCCTGGGACACCGCAGTTTGACGGTTAGCGGCGCCATGTCGGCGAGGAGCCGGCGGCAGCTCGAGCCGGGACTGGAGCCACCGGCAGCTTTCAGCGGCAGACACCACGGTAACAGAAAATTAAAATATAAAAATAACAAAACAAAAACACTGTTCACGGATGCAAATGAGAATGACGTGGGACCCCTCACCTCCACATTGCACACGAGTAGATCCTTGGGGGAGAGATCTATAGATCCCTGGGATTGTAGATCCTTGCGATATGGACATTGCTGCATATTCCAGGAATATTGAGGTGTCGATAGATCCTGGGAAATGACAGAATTCAATGGATCTCCAAGATACAGAGAGAAATCCGTCGATCCCAAGGTGTGAGGATAAATCCTCACTGGGAAGTAGGGATAAGTCTATAGGTCCTTGTGGTTTGGAGTGATCTACAGATCCCTGGGATATGGAGATAAATCTATAGGTTCCCTGGGAAATGGGAATAAATGTATAGGTCCCTGGGAAATGGGGATAAATCTATAGGTCCCTGGGAAGTAGGCATAAGTCTATTGGTCCTTGTGGCTTGGAGTGATCTATAGATCCCTGCGAAATGGGGATGAATCTATAGATCCCTGGAATATGGAGATAAATCTATAGGTTCCCTGGGAAATGGGTATAAATGTATAGTTCCCTGTGGGTATTGGATCAAGCCATTGACGCTCCAAGATGTGAGAGCCATCCATAGATTCTGGAGATTTAGGGATACATCTATTGTTTAGATTGTAAGTTTGCTTGCTTAGCTGGTGGGTTTGTTCTCAAATGTTTCATCACCGTACTTGGTAACATTATCAGTGAGCCTCTAGTGAAGCATTGGAGTTCTATCCTGCTTGCTATTTATCTGTCTTGGTTTGTTGTGATGGGTGATAACATTTCCAGTTCTGTTTCTGAGAGGCTGGTAAATGGGGCCCAAATCCAAACCACATGGGGCCCAGAGAGGGACACCAGTTTGACTGGGACAATACATCCATCCTGGGACAGGCTAAACAAAGACACACACGGGAATTCCTGGAGGCCTGGCATTCAAACCGGAACTCCATTAACAAACATATCGATTTGGACCCCATTTACCAACCTCTCAGAAACAGAACTGGAAATGATATCACCGACCACCACAAACTGAGACAGATAACTAGCAAACAGGACAGAACCCCAATGGTTCACCAGAGGGTCACTGATGATGCTACCTAGCATCATGCAGAAACATCTGAGAACAAGTCTAACAGCTCATCTAGCAAATTTACAACCTGATCCACAACTTGAGCTACAAAGTCTCATAAATGTATTGTTCTCTGGGAAACAAGTGGGTGAAAATCAGTTCAGCCTGAGTGACTGCCTAGGAAGAAAATGGAGGGTTTAAATGTAAACATACAGAGTTGACATTTAGATATCTACTGTGTTGGTATGTTGGTAGAAGTATTCATACTTGAAGCACTTCTATATGAGACAGTCTTATTGCTGTCACTGATATAGATAAATGATGCAGATATGTAGATACCTAAGTTACAGATAATGGGACAGTCCATTCAATATCTGAGGTATAAATATGTTCAACAGATATATGGATCCCTAGATATAGATGTGTGAGTTTCTTTTATTGAAATTCAAACAAGGAGCAAGCGTAGGCCATTTGGCCCTTCAAGCCTGTTCTGCTTTTCAATAAGATTCTGGAAATCTGATTTTAAATCTCAACTCGATAGAGCTGAGCTCTAGATATGTCAGGTGGTCCTATAGAACTTTGAAATATGTATATCGTAGATGTGTGTATATGGCTGAGAAATGCATACATTGTACAGACACATTTCTGAATGTGGATGTATAGATACCCTGTACTCATACAGGACAGAGAACATTGCTCATAGATGACTACATAATAGAAAATTGGCGACAGAAAATAGTTATGACCATGTGGTTCGTAAGAACACAGTTATAACTCTGTGAGTAAGTTTCGAACTTTTCAACAGAGATTGTAGCAATAGAGGTGCTGGATTCCTAGGTGGTTGACCAGGCTGTGCCGGTATGGAGAGAGGCTTGAAACACTGGGCCTGCATTTTTATCTCAGAGATTAAGGTACCTGTCAAACAAAGTGTTAACACCATCAAACTTCCATGAGAAAGTTTCACAACAGCCCTACAAATCTGAAAGAATAAAGTATATTTATGTACAGTTACTTGCATGTTTCAGTCAATAAATTACTTCTCTTGAGGTTAATTAAGCTGGAACGGAGTGCAGGATTTAGAAACGTCCATCAGTCCGTTGCTGGGAATATTAATGGAGCTGTTTCTTTATTCACAGAAGCAGAGGGTCTGATCCCCCCATCACACTTTGAGGTTCGGTGCCCTGGCCCACCAGCAGTGAACACAGACCCCTGGGCTGCTCTGTCCAAGGCTACTAAGGACATCCTGGAACTGCGGCGAGAAAATGAACGCCTGCGAGAGCTACAGAGTGCATCCAACAGAGACATGCCCAGAGGGCGCGCAGGGGGTGAAATGGATAAAGTCTGCAGCAGAGCTAGGTAAAGTGTTTGTCTGGAGAATGGGTGTCCAGCTCTTTCTTCACTGGCTGGTGTTCTCTCTGATATAGCCACATCTTTCAACGTTTATAAAATGTCCTGTATATCCCAATCTGGGAGATCCATTGATCTTGCCCACATATCCATAAGAGATCTACAGGATTCCCCTTTCTGTCCATGTCTCAGAGATCTGTAGGACTGCCAGCCCCAAGTGTCTGTACTTAAGAGATCAGTAAGTTTGCTCTGTTTATTCATGCTTCAGAAATCTGTAGGCATTTTCCATAAAGCAGACAGCAGTAGGGATCCTCAGATGTTACTGTCTCATATATCTGTAGGCCTGCCCAGTGTGATCTCTTTGTCAGAAATCAGCCTTTTCGAGCAGGTGGACTGGGTGGATATATGACAGCTTGTGAATGAGCCACATATGATTACACAAAAGTACAAGAACAACTAATTTCCCCCATCTCACCCACACACACCAAGCACATGAAGCAAGATTGCCTGCTAGCTCCATCCCTACATGCCAGAAGACCGTAAGACATAGGAGCAGAATTTAGGCCATTCAACCCATCAAGTCTGCTGTGTCATTCAGTCATGGATGAAAAGTTTCTCAACCCCATTCTCCCTTTAGTCCTTGATCCCCTTGATATTCAAGAACCTATATATCTCAGTCTTGAATATACTCAATAACCTAGCCTTCACAGCCATCTGTGGCAATGAATTCCATAGATTCCCCACTCTCTGGCTGAAGAAGTTTCTCCTTATCACCATTCTTAAAGGTCTTCCCTTTACTCTAAGACTTTACTCCTAGTCTGTCCTACCAATAGAAACATCTTCCCAACATCTATTTTGCCCAAACCATTCAGTATTCTATATGTTTCAATTAGATACCCCCATTTTCCTGAACTCCATCGATTATAGACCCAGAGTCGTCATATGTTAAGCTTTTTATTCCTGGGACCATTCCCATGAACCTCCTCTGAACACGCTCAAGACCCAGTACATCCTTCCTAGGATGTGGGGCCCAAAACTGCACATAACATGTGGCCATGTAAAAGGAAATCAAATCTAAATCGCTGTTGGCTGTCTTGTCTATGCTCTACTTCTTTTTGGTTGTTGATCTTTATTCTCCGTTTCCACAGCTATCCTCTGTTCTTTACTGCTCTGAGTCTCAAACTGAGATTATGCCTCAACAGCATTCTACACAGTACTAGGATGAGATGTGAAGGCTCTTTAGGGTGCTTGAGAGTTTTAGGTTAGACAGGAAAGACCTAGAGAGAGAACCTAAGAAGAGCCAGGAGGGGACATGAGAAGTCATTTGGAGATAGGATCAAGGAAGACCCAAAAGCTTTGTATAGGTATATCAGAAATAAAAGAATGACAAAAGAAAGATGAGGGCCAATCAAGGATAGTGCTGGGAAGTTGTGTGTGGAGTCAGGGGAAGTGCTAAATGAATATTTTTTGTCAGTATTTACACTAGAAAAAGACAATGTTGTTGAGGAGAATACTAAGATACAAGCTACGAGACTAGATGGGATTGAGGGTCACAAGGATGAGATGTTAGCAATTCTGGAAATTGTGAAAATAGATAAGTCTCCTGGGCTGACTGGGATTTATCCTAGGATTCTCTGGGAAGCCAGGGAGAAGATTGCAGAGCATTTGGCTTTGACCATTGTGTCATCATTATCTACATGCCAGAAGACTGGAGAATAGCAAATGTTGTTCCCTTGTTCAAGAAGGGGAGTAGAGACAACCCTGGTAATTATAGACCAGTGAGCCTTATGTCGTTTGTGGGTAAAGTGTTGGAAAAGGTTATAAGAGATAGGATCTATAATCATCTAGAAAGGAATAAATTAATTAGGGATAGTCAACACGCTTTCGTGAAGGATAGGTCGTGCCTCACAAACCTTATTGAGTTCTTTGAGATGGTGACCAAACAGGTGGATGAGGGTAAAGCATGTGTGTGTTAGTGGATTTCAGTTCAGCATTTGATAAGGTTCCCCACGGTGGGCTATTGCACAAAATATGGAGTCATGGATTGAGTGTGATTTAGTGGTTTGGATCAAATAGTGGCTAGCTGGAAGAAGACAGAGGGTGCTGGTTGATAGGAAATGTTCATCCTGGAGTTCAGCTACTACTGGTGTCCAGCAAGAATCTGTTTTGGGGCCACTGCTGTTTGTCATTTTTCTAAATGACCTAGATGAAGGTGTAGAAGGTTGGGTTAGTAAATGTGCAGATGATTCTAAGGTCAGTGGAGTTGTGGATACTGCTGAAGGAAGTTGCAGGTTACAGAGGGACATAGATGAGCTGCAGAGCTGGGCTGAGAAGTGGCAAATGAAGTTTAATGTGGAAAAGTTTGAGGTGGTTCATTTTGGGAGTAACAGGAATAAAAAGTACTGGGTTAATGGCAAGATTCTTGGTACTGCAGATGAGCAGAGATGTTGGTGTCCATGTACATAGATCCCTGAAAGTTGCCATCCAGGTTGATAGGGCTGTTAAGAAGGCATACGGTGTATTAGCTTTTATTAATAGAAGGACTGAGTTTTGGAACCACGAGGTCATGCTGTAGCTGTACAAAACTCTGGTGCTGCCGCACTTGGAGTATTGCATACAGTTCTGGTCACCGCCTTATAGGAAGGATGTGGAAGCTTTGGAAAGGGTGTCGAGGGGATTAACTGGGATGTTGCCTGGTATGGAGGGAAGGTCTTATGAGGAACGGCTGAGGAACTTGAGGCTGTTTTCATTGGAGAGAAGAAGGTTGAGAGGTGACTTAATTGAGACATATCAGGTAATTAGAGGGTTTGATAGGGTGGACAGTGAGAGCCTTTTTCCTCGGATGGTGATGGCTAGCACAAGGGGACATAGCTTTAAATTGAGGGGTGATAGATATAGGACAGATGTCAGAGGTAGTCTCTTTACTAAGAGAGTAGTAGGGGCGTGGAACGCACTAAATGCAACAGTTGTAGACTTGCCAACTTAAGGACATTTAAATGGTCATTGGATGGGCATATGGATGAAAATGGAATAGTGTAGATTAGCCGGGCTTTAGACTGGTTCCACAGGTCAGCACAACATGGGGGGCCAAAGTCCTGTTCTGTGCTGCAATGTTCTATATTCTAACATAACAGTTTTACTGTAGTTACCAGTTGGGCTGAACGGCCTGTTTCTGTGCTGTAAAGGTCATGGGCTGCAGAGTACTATATCCTTTAATTTCTTTTTACTGTGCACTGTCTGTTTGTTGCTTTGTGTGGTCACTTTAAAATTGCAATGCAGAGGCACATGGCCATGTCAGAAAGGGACCACTTACTGTGCACAGCCTGTCTGCTGCTGCAGCAGCTTTGAGGGAATGTTGCTGCAGGATGCTGGTCGTGTTTGCAAATGGGCAAAGCCTGCCTTTACTGACATGGTGGTAGTGGCAATACTGAGCAGTTTCAATCCACAATATGTGCAGTAGAATCCCTGCATCTACAGATTTGGTTTTCATGGATTCAGTTATCCGCGGTTTATGGCGGGCTGGAAAATATTACACGGAGCATTCCAGAAATAATTCCAGGGAACTGCCGGGAAGGTAAATTTCCTGTTTAAATGATAGAACTCCGTACAATCCATGGTTTCAGGCATCCGTGGTAGGTCTGAGAACGATACATTGGAGGTGTAGTGAACAGCGAAGAAGGTTACCACACGTTACAATGTCATCTTGATCAGATGGGCCAATGGGCTGAGAAGTAGCAGATGGAGTATAATTTATACAAATGCAAGGTGCTGCAATTTAGGAAAGCAAATCTTAGCAGGACTTATACACTTAATGGGAAGGTGCTAGGGAGTATTGCTGAACAAAGAGACCTTGGAGTGCAGGTTCATAGCTCCTTGAAAGTGGAGTCGCAGGTAGATAGGATACTGAAGAAGGCGTTTGGTATGCTTTCCTTTATTAGTCAGAGTATTGAGTACAGGAGTTGGGAGGTCGTGTTGTGGCTGTACAGGGCATTGGCTAGGCCACTGTTGGAATATTGCATGAAATTGTGGTCTCCTTCCTATCGGAAAGATGTTGTGAAACTTGAAAGGGTTCAGAAAAGATTTACAAGGATGTTGCCAGGGTTGGAGGATCTGAGCTACAGCGAGAGGCTGAGCAGGCTGGGGCTGTTTTCCCTGGAGCGTCGGAGGCTGAGGGGTGACCTTATAAAGGTTTATAAAATCATGAGGGGCATGGATAGGGTAAATAGACAAGGTCTTTTCACTTTGGTGGGGGAGTCCAGAACTAGAGGGCGTAGGTTTAGTGTGAGAGGGGAAAGATATAAAAGAGACGTAAGGGGCAACTTTTTCATGCAGAAATGAGCTATCAGAGGAAGTGGTGGAGGCAATTGCAATATTTAAAAGGCCTTTGGATGGATATATGAATAGAAGGGGTTTGGAGGGATATGGGCCAGGTGCTGGCAGTTGGGACTAGATTGGATTGGGATATCAGGTTGGCATGGATGAGTTAGACTGAAGGGTCTGTTTCCGTGCTGTACATCTCTGTGACTCTATACGGTGTGGGAGGGGCTCACTCATATCCTCTCCTCGAACAAATAGAAAACACAAGAAGTAAATAGCAGGACAGGGAGCATCAACAAAGAGCTAGCTGGCACTTGAATAACACTTTGTTCTGCCTGACCTGTTGAGCATACCTCGCCTTTTTACTTTTGGTTCAAATTCTCAGCATCTGTAGCCTTTTGAGTTAGTGTGAGTTTTCTTGTTCCAAATCTGCACAGGTCCTTGGATCAGGAAAGGGCCCACAAATGGCCCAGGGAAGCAACTGAGCGGGCGGAGATCATTACTGAGCAGATCCGGGAAATCCACCGCTTGACCGGGGAGGCACGGCTGCTGAGGAGCACGGTGGAGCAGCAGGCTACAGTGATCAGAGAGAAGGAGAGCCTGGTGACACAGCTAACCGAGCAGCTGGGGGAGATGCGGGCAGAGCTGCGGGAGCAGAGGCGGGAGGCTAGCCAGTTCCAGTTGCAGTGCCAGGCCGAGACGGACGGGGTACAGAGCCAGCACCAGCTGGAAATCCAGCGCCTGGAAACCCAACTGGTGCTGGCACAGGCAGCTTCGAGCGAGGAGGCAAAGCAGCTGAGGAGTGAGTTGAAAGAGCTGAGGGAGCGCTATCGTCACGAGGTGTCTGCTCTGGAAGAGGAGTTGGCCAAGCAAGCTGCAGCAAAGTCTGAGGACAACCAGTTACAGATCGCCAGGCTGCAGGATGCTCAGTATCAACGCATGGCAGAGGTATTGTCTGACTGGGTGGAATAGAACAAAGAACAAAGAAAATTTACAGCCCAGGAACATGCCCTTCCGCCCTCCAAGCCTGAGCTGATCCAAATGTACTGTCTAAACCTGTCAGTCAATTCCTAAGCATCTGTATCCCTCTGCTCCCCACCTCATGTATCTGTCCAGACACATCTTAAATGAATCTACTGTACCTGCCTCTACCACCTCTGCTGGCAACGCATTCCAAACGCCCACCACCTTCTGTGTAAAGTGCTTGCCATGTGTATCCCCCTTAAACTTTCCGCCTCTCACCTTGAAAGCATGACCTCTCGTTATTGAATCCTTCACCCTGGGAAAATGCTTGTCTCTATCCACCCTTCATGATTTTGTTAACCTCAATCAGGTCCCCCTTCAACGTCCTTTTTTCTAATGAAAATAAACCTAACCTACTCAACCTTTCTTCATAGCTAGCACCTTCCATACCAGGCAACATCCTCGTAAACCTTCTCTGCACCCTCTCCAAAGCATCCACATCCTTTTGGTAATGTGGCAACCAGAACTGTACACAGTATTCCAAATGTGGCCGAACCAATGTCTTGTACAATGTTAACATGACCTGCCAGCTCTTATACTCAATACACCGTCCAATGAAGGCAAGCATACTATATGTCTTCTTGACCACTCTATCCACCTGTGCAGCAACCTTCAGGGTACAATGGACCTGCACACCCAGATCTCTCTGCCCATCAATGTTTCCCAAGGCTCTTCCGTTCATTGTATAATTCGCTCTAGAATTAGTCTTGCCTAAATGCATCACCTCACAATTGTCTGGATTGAAAACCATCTGCCACTTTTCCGCCTAACTCTCCAGTCTATCTATATCCTCCTGTATTCTCTGACATTCCCTTATACTTTCTGCTACTCCACCAATCTTCGTGTCATCTGCAAACTTGCTGATCATACCAACAGTGCCCTTTTCCAGTTCATTTATGTATATTACAAACAACAGTGACCTCAACAGTGACCCCTGTGGAACACCACTGGTCACCTTTCTCCATTTTGAGAAACTCCCTTCAACTACTGCTGTCTGTTTCCTGTTGCTCAATCAGTTCTTTATTCACCTAGCTAGAACACCCTGCACACCATTCTGTGCTTTAATTCCTTTCACTGCAGAGTAGTGGGGACTTCAAGGTGCCACTCTCTTGTTTCCTCTCTCTGTATTGAAGCTGTTTGTTAATGAGAATGGCTGAGGGCAAATTTGCAGGATGGCAATAATATGTTCGTCCTGACTCAAGTGGAATGTCCTTAGTTCTCAAGTCAAGAGGCCTGAGCGTGTAACAACGCGCAGCCCTCCACTCCCTCCGCTCCAACCCAACCTCACCATCAAACCGGCAGACAAGGGAGGCACAGTGATAGTTTGGCGCACCGATCTTTACACCGCTGAAGCTAGACACCAACTCGCAGACACCTCCTCCTACTGCCCCCTTGACCATGACCCCACCTCCCACCACCAAACCATCATCTCCCAGACCATCCATAACCTCATCACCTCAGGGGATCTCCCATCCACCGTTTCCAACCTCATAGTCCCACAACCCCGCACCACCCGTTTCTACCTCCTGCCCAAAATCCACAAACCTGACTGCCCCAGCCGACCCATTGTCTCAGCCTGCTCCTGCCCCACCGAACTCATCTCTGCATACCTCGACAATGTCCTGTCCCTGTTAGTCCAAGAACTCCCCACCTACATTCGGGACACCACTCACGCCCTCCAACTCCTCCATGATTTTCTCTTCCCCCGCCCCCCAACACCTTATCTTCACCATGGACATCCAGTCCCTATACACTTCCATCCGCCATCACGAAGGCCTCCAAGCCCTCCGCTCTTCCTCTCCCGCCGACCCAACCAGTACCCCTCCACTGACACCCTCCTTTGACTGACTGAACTAGTCCTCACTCTTAACAACTTCACCTTCCAATCCTCCCACTTCCTCCAAACCAAAGGAGTAGCCATGGGCACCCCCATGGGCCCCAGCTATGCCTGCCTCTTTGTCAGATATGTGGAACAATCCATCTTCCGCAGCTACACTGGCACCACCACATCGATGATTGTATTGGCGCTACCTCATGCTCCCACGAGTAGGTTGAACAGTTCATCCATTTTACTAACACCTTCCATTCCAACCTCAAATTTACCTGGACCGTCTCAGACTCCTCCCTCCCCTTCCTAGACCTCTCCATTTCTATCTCGGGCGACCGACTCAACACAGACATTTACTACAAACCGACCTCCTCCCACCCTGCCCCCAGTAAAAACGCCATCCCATATTTCCAATTCCTTCGCCTCCTTACCGAACAGCGTAAATGGCGTCCTTCTTCAAAGACCGCAATTTCCCCTCCGACGTGGTTGACGATGCTCTCCACTGCATCTCCTCCACTTCCCGCACCTCCGCCCTTGAGCCCCGCCCCTCCAATCGCCACCAGGACAGAACCCCACTGGTCCTCACCTTCCACCCCACCAACCTCTGGATACATCGTATCATCCTCCGTCATTTCTGCCACCTCCAAACAGACCCCACCACCCCATATTTCCCTCCCACCCCTATCAGCGTTCTGGAGAGACCACTCCCTCCGTGACTCCCTCGTCAGGTCCACACACCCCACCAACCTAACCTCCACTCTCGGCACCTTCCCCTGCAACTGCAAAAAGTGCAAAACTTGCGCCCACATCTCCCCCCTCACCTCCCTCCAAGGCCTCAATGGATCCTTCCATATCCTTCGCAAATTCACCTGCACCTCCACACACATCATATACTGTATCCGCTGCACTCGATGTGGTCCCCTCTACATTGGAGAGACAGGCCGCCTACTTGCGGAACGTTTCAGGGAACACCTCTGGGACACCCGGACCAACCAACCCAACCGCCCCATGGCTGAACACTTTAACTTCCCCCTCCCACTCCGCCAAGGACATGCAGGTCCTTGGCCTCCTCCATTGCCAGACCATGGCAACACGACACCTGAAGGAAGAGCGCCTCATCTTCCGCCTAGGAACCCTCCAACCACAAGGGATGAATGTAGATTTCTCCAGCTTCCTCATTTCCCCTCCTTATCTCAGTCCCAACCCCCGGATTCAGCACCACCCCCTTGACCTGCAATCTTCTTCCTGACCTCTTCACCCTCACCCCCTCTCTGGCCTATCACCCTCACCTCCTTCCACCTATTGTATTCCTAGCGCCCCTCCCCCACCTTTTATCTCAGCCCGCTTGGCACACCAGCCTCATTCCTGAAGAAGGGCTTATGCCCGAAACATTGATTCTCCTGCTCCTCGGGTGCTGCCTGGCCTGCTGTGCTTTTCCAGCACCACACTTTTCAGCCTGAGCATGTAATCCAAGCTGACTCTCCCAATGCGATACTGGAGGAGTCCTTGACACATTTAGATGCTTAGATGAAGCACTCGTCTCCACCATGCATGCTTTCCATTCTACATTACTCGATTAACAAAGCTGCAGTTTATAGCAAAATCCTGGATTTTCTGTATCTTGGGAGCCTTATCTTGATGTGGGCAGACATATGGGCAACTTCATTAAACACAAAGAAAAATTTGTCACCTCCAATCTGCTAGCACAGCATTTGGCCAAGTGGTAGAGAGAGACTGAGGACCAAGAGCTCAACTTTGAAACTACCATAACGGTTTCCAAGTAGCAGTAATCTCAGCACACCATTTATTTCAATAACGTCTTCTGAGTTTTAAAAGAATCTGCTGCTTTCACTAGAGGTCACGTATTCAAACAGTTTTACTGAGCTGTTCACATTTTCTCAAAGTGATAGAACCTGGATTAAAGGAGACAATTCCTAAGTGAATGAGGCTTCTTGTTTTTAACATTACAATTCCAACTCTTAAAAGGTGGAGAAATCCCATTTACACCAACACTCCCATTATAAACAATGGGGACTGTATCAAAGATGGTAAAGTAAGAAGGGAGTGATAAAACTGCTATGGTAACTTAGAGTTAATTGGATAATAAGATCAAGGGCACTCAGGCTCAAACCAGTCAAACGTGAGGATGGACTGATATCTGGGAGCCCTTTGAATACAAAGAAAAATCCTGAGATAGAGTAGATACTTGTGGTTTCCACTGCTCAGGAACTCTGAAACATGGAGGACATAGTCTCAGGATTCGGTACCAATTGTTCAGGACTCAGATGAGGAGCAATGACTTCACTCACAAGTGTGAACATGTTGGAGATGGTTCAGAGGAGGTTGACTAGATTGATACATGGAATGAGTGGATTGTCTTTTGAGGGGAGGCTGACCAGGTTAGACTTGTTTCCACTGGGGTTTGGAGGAGTGAGGGGGTGACCTGATTGAAGTTTATAATATTCTGAATGTTCTTGACAAGGTGGATATGGAAAAGATGTTTCCTCTTGTGGGTGAGTCCCGAACCAGGGAATAGTGTTTTAAAATTAGGGAACGTCCTTTTTACATGGGTTGAACTGAAGGGTTTCCATGCTGTACATCTCTATGAAGGAAGCCATTCAGCCCAACCTACCCATGCCAGCTAAGAAACTCTGACGCAGCAAATCCTGTTTTCTAGCTTTTAGTTCATAGTCATAGTCATAGAGTCATAGACATATACAGCATGGAAACAGACCCTTCGGTCCAACCCGTCCATGCCGACCAGATATCCCAACCCATTCTAGTCCCACCTGCCAGCACCTCTCCCATATCCCTCCAAACCCTTCCTATTCATATACCTATTCAAATGCCTCTTAAATGTTGCAATTGTACCAGCCTCCACCACTTCCTCTGGCAGCTCATTCCATACCCTTCCCACCCTCTGTGTGAAAAAGTTGCCCCTTAGGTCTCTTTTATATCTTTCCCCTCTCACCCTAAACCTATGCCCTCTAGTTCTGGACTCCCCGATCTCAGGGAAAAGATTTTGCCTATTTACCCTATCCATGCCCCTCATAATTTTGTAAATCTCTATAAGGTCACCCCTCAGCCTCCGATGCTCCAGGGAAAACAGCCCCAGCCTGTTCAGCCTCTCCCTGTAGCTCAAATCCTCAAACCCTGGCAACACCCTTGTAGATCTTTTCTGAACCCTTTCAAGTTTCACAACATCCTGGAAATATATTGCAATGTACGTAAAAGTTCAATTATTACTTGAGTCTTAACAAGATTTTCTGACTCAATCGCCCTGTCAAGCAATGGCTTCCAGGATCCCACCACCCTCTGAGTGAAATAAAGTTCTCTACAACTCTCCTCTCAACCTTCTATCTCTTATCTTAAATCTATGGTCCCAGTTATTGACCCCTCTACTAATGAACAAGTGCTTTCTTTCCCAGCCTGGCTATGTCCCACTTCATCTTATGCACCTCCATTAGGTCCCCTCCCATTAGAGGAAAATAATAATCCCAGCCTATCCAATCTTTCCTAATACTTCACACCCCTCCAGCCTAGGCAGCATCCCAGTATGTCTCCTCAGCACCCTTTCCACTGCACTCACGTCTTCCCTATAATGGGAACTGCACACCGTACCCCAGTTTTGGACTAACCAGTGTTTTATACATCTCTATCATAACCTTTTTGCTCTTGTATTCTGTGCCTCAGCTAATAAAGGCAAGTATTCTCCTGAGCCAACTGTTCTTCCCCCACCACCTTTAGGGATCTGTGGAGATATTCACCAAGGTCCTTTTGATCCTCATTATTTTCCAAGGTCTGACTATTTAGAGTAATCTCTTGTTCACCTTCTCCAAGAGTGGCACCTCACACTTTTTCAGGTGGAATTCTTTTTGCCACTGCTTGGCACAGCTGACCAATCCTCTCATGTCCTTTGGCAGTGTATGGCTGTCATCCTCCTTATTTTCCACCCTAACAATTTTTATGTCATCTACAAACTTCTTCAAGATACTCCTGTATTTAAGTCCAAGTCATTAACATAGAAAACAAAGAGCAAGGGCCCAGGACTGAGCCATACAGTACCCCACTGGAAACAGATTTCCACTCACAGAACATACCTTTACCTTCACCCTCTGCTTCCTTCCTAATAACCAGTTTTGGATCCCGAATATCACTTTGCCCTTGATCAATCTACTAGGAGAGACCTTATCACAAGCCTTGCTATAAATCACATCGAATGCATTACCTCTTCATCAATATTCCTAGTCACTTCCTCAAAAAATTGATCAAATTTGTCAAACAAGGCCTTTCCTTAACAAATCTTTGATGAAACTGTGTCTCTCCAAGTGCAGATATATTTTGTCCCTCACAATTCTTCCAAATAATGACACAAGTATAGGCAGCAGGGTGGAGCACTGCGAAATATGAGAAATTAACAAAGAGCAGGTACTAGAGGGTTTACCAGCTTTAAGCATAGATAAATATGCAGGCCCAGATGAAATGTATCCCAGGCTGTTGAGATAAGGCTGGAGAGATCAGGGCCTTGGCAGCAATTTTCAAATCCTCTCTGGCTACAGGTGAGGTGCCAGAGGACTGATGGACTGCGAGTGTCCCGTTACTAAACAAAGAAAGAAAGGATGGAAGAGGAAATTACAGACTAGTCAGTCTAACCTCGGTAGTGGGAAAGTTATTTCAGATAATTCTGAGAGATAGAATATATCTGCGCTTGGTGAGACACAGATTAATCAGGAATAGTAGAGGTGGATAGATTTTTGCTATGCAGCGGATTCAGAAGTTACGCAGGGATGGATGGAGTGTGGAACTTTAAACACAAACAGGTCAGCTTTAGATTTGTCGAATGGCAGAGCAGATTTGAGGGGCTGAATGGCCTACTTCTGGCCCTATTTTGTGCATTTGCTTGTCTGCACTCAGCAGGTTGTAACTCTTTGGAATTCACTTTCACAGAGGATACTCGATGTTCCATCCCTGAATATGTTTAAGGCTGGGATGAACTCATTTTTGGTGGCTCAGGGAGTCGAGGGGTATGGGGAGTGCTCACGAAATTGGCATTGAAGCTCAGACTCAGCTATGATCATATTGAATGGTGGAGCAGGCTGATCTGATCCTTTTCCTATTTTTTGCGTTCATGTGAAATGGACTCTTGGATCGAATGGAACAATTGAAAACCAGGAATTGTTTAAGAAAATTTCAGAAGCTGCAAGGAGGAAGTTTTACGGTCTTTCTGATGGGCAGGTTAATGCAGGCCTTTCTCAACAGTAAACTACATCGGTTTGCATCTTGTCCCAGCAGATCCTGCAGTTGGCCGAATCTCGCGACAAAAATTGCGCAGCTCTGAAGGATAGGGTGTCAGAACTGGAGGAGGAGCTGAGGCAGAGCCGAGAGAAGGGACAGAGGGAGGCGGCACACTTCAGAGAGAAGCTGGAGGCAGTCACTCAGGAGCGGGACACCTTGCAGGAAGATTTACGGTAAGCTGTATTGGTCTGCCTAAGCTCAGTCTGGCTGAGCTCACTCTGTCTCCCCTCAGGCCCATAAGGACACAGCTTTCAGTTCCAGGCCAGACTTTCAGCAAGCCAATCTGAGACTTGAGCAGGTAACCCAGACTGGCGAAACCAGATTAGTTCTAAGGGTGTGCTGTGCTTTGACAGTATCACTTTTCTGATCAGATCTAACCCTACTACACTTGTTTTGGTGGATTGAAAGGATCTTTGAGAATGGTTGAAGAACACCTGGGTAGTTCTCCATGTCCTGGCCAACATTCCTCCCTCAGCCAACACTACATAAACAGATCCACTGGTCACTTACCTTATTACCTAAAGGCCTCACTGCGCTGAATTGGCCTTGATAAGAACAGGGTGCATCATTATGACAACAAGTGAATAAATGGTTTGTTGCTGAGAGCGCGGAAACAGACTTAAACAATCAGGAGTTTGTTAAGGCTGTGAAAGGTGCTGTTAAATAGCAGTCCCTTTTCCTCTCACCATTTCAGGAAAACAAAGCTTGAATCGGAATCCCAAAATTCCGTGATCACTCAGCTTCGCACCTACATTGGACAACTGGTGCCAGACGAGAAGCAGCTCGAGGAGTCCCGGCAGGAGAAGGAGCAGCTAAATAACAAGGTCCAGGTTAGTGAGGCTGGTGCTGGGTTAGAACTCAGGCAAGGCTTCAGTCACCTTAAACAAAGACATTGATTGGGTCAGAAATGAGCCTTTGAAGGTCGTGCAGCATTGACCACTGCTTGTACAGACCTTCTAGCTCCATGAATCCATCGCAACCAAATCGTGAGCAGATGGTTCCAAGCTGCCAACTTTCCATTCTTTTGGGAATGTGTGCATTGTTGGTATTTGTTGGCCACCTGTGATGGTGGAGAGCAGCCTTGGTGAGTTTTTCATTGTCGCTGTGACAGGATGTGGGCATCACTAGAAAGGCCAGCATGTGTTGGCTATCTCTGATAGCTCTCGAGAGGGTGGTGCTGTGCTGCCACATTAAACTGCTGTAATGCCTGTGGTGTAAGGACACCCGCAGTCCTGTTAGGGAGGGAGTCTGCTGTGGTTAGTGTGGTGCAGGATTTTAACCCTGTATCCGTTTGGTTCAGCAGCATCTGGAAAAGGAACGAGAGGCACTGAAAGTGACAGCAGAACTCATGAACATACGGCTGAGATCCCTGAATGATATTCTCACCATCCAGGAGAGTGAGAGCAGCAGAAAGGTACCAGGAAGGGCTCTTCACTGGAAGCTGGGTGGCTTCAGACTCCACTGGGGTCTAGCATACAATCAGTTTTCTTTTAACCGTGGGGATCAGAGGTTCAATTGGACAATGATTTTTTTTAAAAATATTATATCAGCAGCACTCAGCTGAGCTACAGAGGTCATGCAGGTTCAATCTCTGGTCTTTGCCCTTTTACTGTGCAATATTGGAGTTGGATGACTGGTGCTCATGATGCAAAAACAGTTAATAGACAAAGAAATGTAGAAACTAGATGCAGAGGTAGGCCATTTGGCCCTTCAAGCCTGCACCACCATTCAACATGATCATGGCTGATCATACAATCTCAGTATCACACGCTCACTTTCTCTCCATATCCCATAATCCCTTTCACCGCAAAGGCCACATCAGGCTTCCTCTTGAAAAAATTCTTCCTTATCTCAGTCCTGAATGGCTTCCCCTTTAATATAAGACTGTGACCCCTAGTTCTGGACTTCCCCAACTTGGGGGAATTTAGCTTGTCCAGTCCCCTCAGGATTTTATATATTTCTATGAGCTTCCCCCCTCAATCTTCTACATTCCAGTGAGTACAAGCCCAGTTGATCCAGTGATTTTTCCGATGTCAGTCTTGCAGCAAGTCATTCCCACTCATATACTCAAATCCTCTCCCTATCAAGGCCTGTATGCCATTAGCTTTCCTCACCTGCAGCCAACCCTCAGCGACTGTCCTGCCACGACATCCAGGTCTCGTTGCACCTCACCTTTTCCTAAACTGCCATCATTCAGATAATAATCTGCCTTCCCAATATTCCCACTCTTGATCACAATCGCACATGGTGAGGGTAGGTAGGTGTCGCAAGACAACAATATCGAGCACATTTCATCAGTCACTGTCCAGGTTTGCCTGTATTTGTTTATCATTTGCTGAGCTCACCCATCCCTGCTTGCCAGAATAATGCCAAGGTTCAAAGGGTCACACTTTGAGGGAACGCTACATTGACCAGGCTTGAATGTAGAAGTCCAAGCGGTCATTTGTTTTTTCCTTCCTTCTTTCGTGGGATGTCGTCATCACTGGCATATGTTGCCCATCCCTATGTTAAGCTGAATGGCTTTCCCACCCATTTTAAAGGGCAGTTACATTGCTGTAGGTTTGGAGGCACAGCCAGGTCAGACCTAGTTCAATTCCACCCTCAGGCAACTGTGCAAACTCCACACACACATTCTCCCCGTGTCTGTGTGGGTTTCCTCGAGATTCTTTGGTTTCCTTCCATGGTCCAGTGATGTGCAGCATCCAATGAACAGGGGAATCGACGTTTCGGGCATGAGCCCTTCTTATGCCCGAAATGTCGATTCTCCTGCTCCTTGGATGCTGCCTGACCTGCTGCGCTTTTCCAGCAATACATTTTCAGCTCTGATCTCCAGCATCTGCAGTCCTCACTTTCTCCACGGTCCAGATATGTGCAGGTTAGGTGGATTGGCCATGCTAAATTGTCCATAATGTCCTGGGAATGCACAGGCTTGGTGGGTTAGCCATGGGAAATGCAGGGTTACAGGGATACGGGTGGGTCCGGTTGAGATGCGTTTTGGAGAGTCAATGAGCCAAGTGACCTGTTTCCACACTGTAGGGATTCTCTGATTAAAGGAGTTGATAGACCAGATAGGGAGAAATGAATCCTTCTCGAATGTTGTTGAATGGGGTTTGGGGAGGAGAAGGTGTATATAAGTTCTGTCTGGGAACTCAAGCCCATGGCAATGTGCTCCCACTGAGCTGCAGCTAGTTACTGGGTGAACGAGAATCGGGAATCTTTGCACTCAGGATAGCAACTTTCAGAAATGTTAGAAGCCAAGGGGAACATTTTCTGTCTTGCGTTGCCAGCCTAAGCAAGGTGTCCTGGAAGGGGAGAATGTGAAGAGGCTGCCGCTGGTCACTCGGTGGAGAGAGAAGGTGTTCACTCTCATGGTGCAGCTGAAATCACAGGAAATCAGTCACGCCAACGATATCAACCAGCTCCATGTCAAGGTATGTACTGAATTCGTTCAACTCCCGGCTATCCCAGACCTCCTGCTGCCTGAATCCCAGAGCCACGCTTTGCGATGGGATGTGCTCAGAATCTTCCAGTGGCTTTCCTGCAGCCTGTGTCCTGATGCATGTTCAGTGATGTGAGCACAAACTACGCTCAAATCTCTCAACTGAGAGGTCAACAGAGCTGAATGCACATAGAAGTACAGCACAGAAACAGACCCTTCGACTCAACTAGTCCATGCATGCAGACACTCCCAGTTCAGTACTGAGGAAGTGCTGCACTGCCAGCAGTGCCTGCTTTCAGATGAGACATTATAAACACAGTCCCAGTTGCTATCTTAAGTGAATGTAAAAGACCTGTTTTTAAAAAAAGTGCAGGGGATTTCTGTCCAACGTCCTGGCCAATATTTATCCCTCAGCCAACAACACAGCAATAAATATTAGACTATCCAGCAGCCAAAAGCAGAAATCCAGTGGATGTTAGAGATCTAAACGGAAGACAGAAGCACTAGAGAAACCCAGCTGCTCTGACCACTGTGGATCTGCAGTCACATGTGGGTAAGACCAAATAGGGCTGGCTGAGTTCCCATCCCAATGGGTATTATTACCCAAATAATTTCATTTGGTTTCTGAACAGCGAGATTCAACCCATTTCCTTGGTGATACCTTGGGGCAAAGTGTTCCACCCACCTTCTTCCCTCTTCATTCCTAAATTTAATATCCCATTTTCCAGCTATTACCACCATGAACAAATTTCCCACAACTGTTACCAATTACCCGTAAAATTTCGAAAATGCCAAGTGAGTCACCACAAAGCCACATTTTTTCCAAATATTCAGCGATCCATACAGAGATGGAAAAGATTTGTAACATGGCTGGGTTTCTGCTGTGTCGTCCTGTCGAGAGATGTATCTTGTTAAGTAAATCTGCACATCTCAAACTTATCTACTGGTACAGCTCGCTAACCTGGAAGAAGGGTTGAGGGTGAAGGAACAGGAACAAGCATTGCTGCTACACAGCTTTGAAGACAGGACTGCAGAGATGAACATGGAACGTGTACAAAACCAGGTGAGGAAACATCTGAGACTCTGTTTTGATGGGCATGAGGGGGAGTGGGGTATTCAAGGATCGCCCGAGACTGTGATGTGTAAGAGGTTTGTTCATAGGTTTATTTCATCTGTGAAACCTTGCTTTGGAACTATCCTTTACACGGGCCTCAGGGAAAATCCAAACTGAAAATCCTTGGTTCAAATCACCAGAGACTTTGAGCAAAAAGTCTGGTCTGGCACCATCAGGAAATGCCATCTTTCAGGTGAGACAACAAATCGATGCCTAGTCCGCCCCCTCCGATGGATGTAAAAGACCTGATGTTAGTGTTTTGAAGGACAAGGGTATTCTGGTCAGCCATCCAGCATTTATCCCTCAGCTGAGACGACCTGAAGACGGATTATCTGATCAACATCACATCCCTGTTTGTGAAAGTTGACCATTGTGTTTCCTACTTTAACAATAGTGCCATCTTAGCTAGCACTTACTTGACTGTACAACATTGCCAGATGCCCTGAAGATATATCTATAAAGATACCTTGTTTCTCAGGATGGGCACCTTAATTTAGTTTCCAGTGACTGTCCATTAACAGTGTGAACTAGTGATATAGTTACTATTTATATCCTCTGGCCTTCTCACTCGTTTTTTTAAATTCTCTCTCTTTCTTCCTCCTTCTCTCTCACATTTATAATCTTATTGTGTTTTACAGACTCTCCGAGAGGAATTAGCCAGCGCTCAGAGTGACACTGTGCGGTTTCAGGGGAACGCAGAGCGAGCTGAGAATACTCTATGTCACTTCAAGGAGGTGGTCAGCAGGTAGAACGAGAGTAGCTAGGGGCTGAATCTCTCTTCACCAATGGGCTGGCTTGGAAGCAAGATGTTATACCTTCCTTACTGTACCTGTGGCTGACATTGTACCTCAGTGGAATATTGATTGGCTCGATAAACACCTCAGCGCATCCTGTGCCATCACAAATCCCCCACTTCCATTCTGTAACACCACCCTGACTGCACCCCTGTCTCAGCTCATCTGTTGCTGAAACCCTCTGCCAGTCCTTTCCTTCCTCTCGGTCTGACTATTCCAACACACTGGAAGCTGGCCACCCACCATTCTGCCCCCTGGAAACACAAGGCCATTTAAATCTCTGCCGGCCATGTCATTACTCACACCACGTTCCCTACTGTGCCTCTGTGAGCCATGTCTTACAAGTGGCTCCGGGTTAAGCGACACAATTTTAAAATCCTCATGGTCGTACAAAGTGTCGCTGGGCGTGAAACTCTGTTTTCTCTCCATAGATGCTGAGCTTCTCCAGCAATTTCTGTTTTTGATTAAAATTCTCTTCCTTGTTTTCAACTTCCAATGACCTTGCCCTCCCTATCTCTCATCTACTCCAGCTCCACAGCCCTCTGAGATATTGATATCATCTAATCCTTACCTCTTTTGCTACTTCGGTTTTAACTATTCTGCTGTGAGCAGCTGTGGTTTCAGACGCCTAGTTCAGGAACTCAGTCTCTCTGCTTTGCCCGTTTCAGGATGCTCATTACACTCTACTTACGATTGGGCTCAGTGTCTAATTTTGCCTTAGATCACTCCTGTGAAGAAGCACTTTGCAATGTTTTGTTATCTTAGCAGTGCTATATAAAGCAGAAATTGTTGTTGGCTTCCTGAGTCATCTGGTACTGATTCCCCATGGTATCTGCCTGTGTTCATGTTACTGACCTTCTTACCTCAGTGCGCTTACTCCCTGAGTTTAGGATTGATCATTATCCAGATTGAGATAGATTAACTAAAGACCAGGGGGAACGGGGGATCTACAGGACCCTTTGCACTGTTAGTTGATTTAAAACACACACCCTTTTTATTACCCCTCAGCTTTTACCAAAGGTTCTTGGAGCAGGAGACAGAGCAAAGGAAGGCCTTGTGTCGGTTGGGGAACCTTGGTCAGAGGGTGACCTTTGCCAACAAGAGGATCGATACCATCCACGGTAAGCAATTTCTTATCAATTGAATTCGATCCAGGTCAGAGTTTCTGTCTTTCGGCACTAAAGATCCTCACTAAACTGAGTGTAGCTTTATCAGCAACTATACTCCGGAATGTTCTAACCGAGATGACTGGATAGCGATGAGGGGCAGGTTTCCCCTTCCCATTCCTACAGGAGGATCCCTGCTGTCCACACGTCCAGCTTAATCGAGGCCTGCCACTTTGTGCTCAGAGTTATTCAGCCTGCTCACCGAGCCCAAAAGCTCCTGCTGAAAAATGCCATGACCTCTGTCTGACACCTGGGCTTGTTAGGGTGCCCCGGCTTGATAGACCTGCCCGAAACCGAACAACTGGTTAATCAGGATGAGCTGGGAGTGTACCCCTCAATGGTGGGGAGCTGGCATGGCGTGCGGGTGTAGACTGATGGTTTCTGTCTCACGTTGCCAAGGTTTACTCGCTCGGAAGGATGCAATCTTACGGCTGCAGCTGCAGGAAAAGAGAGGAGGTGCAGGGTCGGACACTGGCAGGTCAGTACCTGGGACAAAGGCGCACTCTCTTTGGGTGAGTGTCGAGTCCCTTCTTCCCCCAGCCGTGATTCCTGTCTGTCCCCTATCGCTACCTGGCCTGAACTTGCTACTAATGAACCTCTTGGCCTTATTGATGTCTGTTCCCACAGACGCTCCCATGAGGATCTGGAGAAGGAGCTGGAGTTGTTGAACAGGGAACGGGACCAGTTAGCAGCTGAACTGAAGAAGACCTCGCAGCTCATTGAGAAGAAGGTTACTGAGGCGAGGCTGAAGTGTAGGTACATCCTAAAGGAAACATCAGCTTAAAGAACTGGGAAACAAAAACGGAAATTGTTGGAGAAACTCAGCCGTTCTGGCAGCATCTGCGCAGAGAAAGCTAAGTCAATGTTTCAGGTTCGGAATGGTTCTGACGAAGGGTCACTGGACTTGAAATGTTAACCGTGCTTTCTCTGCATGGATGCTGCCAGACCTGCTGAGTTTCGCCAGCAAATTCAGTTTTTGTACGTAATGTCCTTGTCACTTTGCATCAGGCAGTCCCTTACTTTGGACCGATAGTGCTGATGTTTGCTGGTACTACATGTGCTGGTTATAAACCCCTGATAAGGTGATGCTTGTATCCTGCACATATGCAAGATTAGGGGCTGGCCTAATATCGAATTGGAGTGTTTCAGATAATTATACGTGTTGTGAGGGTTGGTAAAATGAAACTTCTTCTCCGATGAGAGATCAGAACAAGGAGGGGCTACGACCTTAAATTAATGGCCTTGACCTTCAGGGATGACACCAGGAAGCACTTCCTCACACGATGAAGTGCGAAAATCTGAAACACACATGTGCACATTTTGCTGAGGTCCATTGTTCCATCCTGCCTAGCTGCACTCCAAGGTGGTGGGAGGGATAGAAAGTAGAGATCCAAAATGATCGGGTTGATTTGTGAGCAGGATCAAAGAGCTAAATGGTTTCATTCTCTTTCTACAGCCCTGGGCGGTTCAAGCAGCCACTAGCTGTGTTAGCACCTGGCTGAAATGGAATCTGTTATCATTCAGTCATGTTCATATCAAAATGACGAAAACTCAAACTGGGTTCATGTCATTTTCTCTCTACACAAATCTCACCAGAAGCAATGTCTCCCACAGGGTGACTGTCCACAAGGGCAACAGCTCACAGGGGCAACTATCCACAAAGGCGACTGTCCACATTGGCGACTGTCCACAGGGACGACATCTCACAGGAGCGACTGTACGCAGGGGCGTCTATACATAGGGCCGACTGTTCACAGGGGCAACTATCCACAGGCGTGACTGTCCACAGAGGCGACTATACACAGGGGCACTGTACACAGGGGCGACAGCTCACAGGGGCGATTGTCCACAGGGGCGATTGTCCACAGGGGCGACAGCTCACAGTGGCGACTGTCCACAAGAGCAACTGTCCACAGGGGTGACAGCTCACAGTGGCAACTGTACACAGGGGCGACAGCTCACGGGCGATTGTCCACAAGGGTGACAGCTCACAGGGGCGACTGTCCACAGGGGCGACTGTCCACAGGAGCGATTGCCCTGTGTCCAAAGCTATCAGTGTTTTAGGTGAGAGGGGGAAACTGTTGGTACTTGTGGAAAGACAGCCTTCCCCAAGCCACGCGGGGTGTCTGCTCTCCGTCATATCCATCATGCTCGGTTTTCATTGTTCCACCCTTGTCTGCTCAAACTAAACCTTTGCCTTTCTGTCTGTCCTCCTTAAAGATGGTTCTGCAAATCTGCCTCTTAGACCAAGCTGGTTATTGCCTGTCTGAGCATATTCCTCAGGGATTCTCACTGTCAGATACCAGCACCATGATACCAGGGCTGTGCGATCTTTCACGATGTACAGGTTTGTTTGTTGTTGAGAATCACAGTGTTCTCTGGGATTTGTATTTTCCGGTCTGCTTCAGGTGACAGTGAACTAAAGGACCACCTGGTAGTGAGGGGCCAGCTGGAGGAAGCCTTGGAGGAGAGGACTCAGTGCCAGCAGAGACTGACCGAGGAACTGAGAGAGTGTCAGAAGGAGCTTGCGGACAGTCAGGGAGCCACAGAGAGCCTGCGGATCGAGCTGACCCAGCAGCAGCAGAAATATGAACAAGGCAAGTTTCTCCTGAACAACCGATTTCCCCCTATCCAGCCAGGGTGGGGGGGGGATCCCTGTGCTGATATCCCTGGTTGGGGAAAGGGCCACAGCTCTGGAACTGCCATCTCGCCCGCTCTGTAAAAACGAAAACACAGCTCAGTCCTGAACCCTGGCACTCGGCTCTGAACTCACACCAACACTCCGTTCACTCAACCCCTCCCCTCACTCAGCAACTAACTCCTGATCCAGCAAGACCCCTGGTTTTAAACTGCCATCCTCATGTTGATGTCCCTCCATGCCTCCACCTTTCCCTATTTCAGGAATGTTCCTCTGCCCTAAGGCCTGCGATAATCTCTGCATTTCACCCCTTTGCTGTGCACCCCTCCATTACCAGCTCAGTCTTCAGCTCCTAAGATTTGAAAGTTAAACATCACACAACACCAGGTTATAGTCCAACAGGTTTATTTGGAAGCATTAGCTTTCGGAGCACTGCTCCTTCTTCAGGTGGTTGTGGAGTATAAGATTGTAATATATAGAATTTATAGCAACCGTTTACAGTGTGTGACTGAAATTACATATTGAAAAAGACCTGAATTGTTTGTTGAGTCTGTCAGCTTTGAAAATGAACATTCTGGTTTCATATGTAAATGGCAGAACTTTTTAAAAGTTACATTCTCAAGTGACTTCTCAAATTCTGTGTCTTAAGATCTTATTCTCCACAACCATCTGGTGAAGGAGCAGTGCTCCGAAAGCTAATGCTTCCAAATAAACCTGTTGGACTATAACCTGGCGTTGTGTGATTTTTAACTTTGTCCACCCCAGTCCAACACTGGCATCTCCAAATTAAGATTTGAAAGTACTTTTTGTAACCTCTTCGTCAAGATGCTCCCTTTTTGACCAGACCTTGGTCACCTGACCTCCTGAATATAAATATACCTTCAAATGTAGCTTGCAATCAAATGTTGGTGATAATAAGAGTCTCAGTGTCATATAGTATGGAAACAGACCCTTCAGTCCAACTCATCCGCATTGACCAGACGTCCCAACCTGACCTCGTCCCACCTGTCAGCACTTGGCCCATATTCCTTGAAACCCTTCCTATTCATATACCCACCAGATGCCTTTTAAATGTTGTATTTGTACCAGCCTCCCCCACTTCCTTTGGCTGCTCGTTCTATATATGCACCACCCTCTGCATAAAAAAGTTTGCACTCAGATCCTTTTTAAATCTTTGCCTCTCACCTTAAACATATGTTCTCTCGGATGCCCACACCCTGGGGAAAAAAACCTTGTCTATTTACCCTATCGATGCCTCTCATGACTTTACAAACCTCTATAAGCTCACCCATCAGTCTCCTACGCTCCACGGAAAATAGCCCCAGCCTACTCAGCCTCTCCCTGTAACTCAAACCCTCCAACCCTGGCAATATCCTTGTAACTCTTTTCTGCACTCTCTCAACATCCTTCCCATTGAAGGGTGACCAGGATTGTACATAGTATTCCAAAAGTGGCCTCACCGACCTCCTGTACAGCTGCAACATGACACCCCAACTCCTGTACTCAGTGTTCTGACCAATGAAGGTAAAAGTGCCAAATGCCTTCTTCACTGCCATGTTCGACCTGCAACCCTACTTTCAAGGAACAATGATCCTGCTCTCCAAGGTCTCTTTGTTCATCAACACTTCCCAGGGCCCTACCATTCAGTGTATAAGTCCTGCCCGGATTTGCCTTTCCCAAATGCAGCACCTCACATTTATCTAAATTAGACTCCATCTGCCATTCCTTGGCAAATTACCCATCTGATCAAGATCTCATTGTAATCTGAGGTAACCTTCTTTGCTGTCCAACACACCTCCAATTCTGCTATCATCTGCTGACCTACTAACTCTACCTCCTGTGTTCAGATTCAAATCATTTATATAAATGAGGAAAAGCAGTGGACCCAGCACCGATCATGGAGGCACACCACCAGTCACAGGCCTTGAGTCTGAAAAGCAACCCTCCACCACCACCCTCTGTTTCCTACCTTCGAGCCAATTTTGTATCCAATTGGCTCGCTCCTACTCGATCTCGTGTGCCCTAACCTTACTAACTGGTAACTGGTCTACCATGCAGAACCATGTTGAACATTTTACTCAAGTCCATATAGACACTTCCGACCACTCTGCCAATAATGATGTAAAAAATCACACAACACCAGGTTATCGTCCAACAGGTTTATTTGGAAGTACTAGACTTTGGAGTGCTACTCCTTCATCAGGTTGCTAGTGGGAGGTCTTTTGATTGGACTATAACCTGGTGTTGTGTGATTTTTAACTTTTTCCACCCCAGTCCAACACTGGCACCCCCTCATCATAGATAATGTTATTGGTTGAGGGATGAATACTGGCCAGAGCATCAGGGGAGCTCCTGTGCTGTTTTCTGAACAGTGCTACAGGATCTGTTACCATCAGCCAAGCAGCTAGATGGGAGCTCAGTTTAATATCTCATTCACAATGCACGACAAATGGTGTAGTGACGGCCATAATGTGGAAGGTGATTTTGTTAGTGCTCTGAAAGCCCAACTCTCCAAGTGTGGTTAATCTTTGTGTTCTTACAGTGAAGAGCATCCAATGTGCTGCATCCCGATAGGGATTCCCTGTCTGCCCTTCCCCACCACCGAAACCCCCTCCCCCAGGAGTTTTCTGTCTGAGGTGGCAGAGATGAGTTGGCGCTTGTTGCTCGTATATACAGAGCCCTGATTCGCACTGCCCACATCCCTGTCACATGCTCTGTGCTGGTTTTGCAGCTCTTGCTGGGAAAGTGGAGGAAGCAGAGCAACGGCTGGCCGAGCAACTGTCCGAGATGGAGAAACAGCTCAACGAGGCTCGGAGAGGGCACACCAAGGCTGGTAGGTGGGGGCAAGGGGGGGAGGGGGCACACCAAGGCTGGTTGGTGGGGGCAAGGGGGGAGGGGGCACACCAAGGCTGGGAGGTGGGGGCAAGGGGGGAGGGGGCACACCAAGGCTGGGGGGAGGGGGCACACCAAGGCTGGTAGGTGGGGACAAGGGGGGAGGGGCACACCAAGGCTGGTTGGTGGGGGCAAGGGGGGAGGGAGCACACCAAGGCTGGTAGGTGGGGGCAAGGGGGAGGGGGCACACCAAGGCTGGTAGGTGGGGGGAGGGGGCACACCAAGGCTGGGAGGTGGGGGCAAGGGGGGAGGGGGCACACCAAGGCTGGTAGGTGGGGGCAAGGGGGGAGGGGCACACCAAGGCTGGGAGGTGGGGGCAAGGGGGGAGGGAGCACACCAAGGCTGGTAGGTGGGGGCAAGGGGGAGGGGCACACCAAGGCTGGTAGGTGGGGGCAAGGGGGAGGGGGCACACCAAGGCTGGTAGCTGGGGGCAAGGGGGGAGGGGGCACACTAAGGCTGGTAGCAGGGGGCAAGGAGGGAGGGGGCACACTAAGGCTGGTAGCTGGGGGCAAGAGGTGAGGGGGCACACCAAGGCTGGTAGGTGGGGGCAATGGGGGAGGGGGCACACCAAGGCTGGTAGGTGGGGGCAAGGGGGGAGGGGGCACACCAAGGCTGGTAGGTGGGGGCAAGAGGTGAGGGGGCACACCAAGGCTGGTAGGTGGGGGCAGGAGGGTGGGGGCACACCAAGGCTGGTAGGTGGGGGCAAGGGGGGAGGGGGCACACCAAGGCTGGTAGGTGGGGGCAAGAGGTGAGGGCGCACACCAAGGCTGGTAGGTGGGGGCAGGAGGGTGGCACACCAAGGCTGAAAGGTGGGGCATGTGGGGAGGCGGCACGCCAAGGTTGGTAGGTGGGGACAAGGGGAGGTGGCACACCAAAGCTGTTAGGTGGGGGGGAGGGGGCACACCAAGGCTGGTAGGTGGGGCAATGGGGGAGGGGGCACACCAAGGCTGGTAGGTGGGGGCAAGGGGGGAGGGCGCACACCAAGGCTGGTAGGTGGGGGAAGGGGGAAGGGAGCACACCAACGCTGGCAAGGTGGGGGCACACCAAGCCTGGTAGGTGGGGGCAGGAGGGGGCACACCAAGGCTGGTTAGTGGGGGCAAGGGGGGAGGGCGCACACCAAGGCTGGTAGGTGGGGGCAAGGGGGGAGGGGACACACCAAGGCTGGTAGGTGGGGGCAGGACGGGGCACACCAAGGCTGGTAGGTGGGGGCAAGGAGGGAAGAGGCACACCAAGGCTGGTAGATAGGTGGAAGGGGGCACACCAAGGCTGGTAGTTGGAGGCAAGTGGAGAGGGGGCACACCAACTTGGTAAGTGGGGGCAAGGGGGTGTGCACCAAGGCTGGTAGGTGGGGGCAGGAGAGGGCACACCAAGGATGGTATGTGGGTGGGAAAGGGGTGGGGGGGAGCACACCAAGGCTGGTAGGTGGGCTGCAAAGGTGGGGGGGGCACACCAAGGCTGGTAGGTGAGGCAAGGGGGGAGGATGCACAGGGGGAGGGCGCACATCAAGGCTGGTAGGTAGGGGGGAGGGGGCATGCCAATGGTGATAGGTGGGGGGGCACACACCAAGGGTGGTCGGTGGGGGCAAGAGGGTGGCGGCGCACACCAAGGCTGGTCGGTGGCGGCAAGGGGGGGAGGTGCACCAAAGCTGGTACTTAGCGGCAATGGGGGAGGGGGCACACCAAGGGTGGTCGGTGGGGGCAAGAGGGTGGTGGCGCACGCCAAGGGTGGTATGTGGAGGTAAGGGAGGGGGGAGCACCAAGGCTGGTAGGTGTGGGCATGGGGGGGGTCACACAATGCTGGTAGGTGGGGGCAAGGGGGGAGGGGGCACACCAAAGGTGGTAGGTGGGAGGTGGCGCACCAAGGCTTGTAGGTGGAGCAAGGAGGGAGCGGTCACACCAAGGCTCGTACGTGGAGCAAAGGGGGGATGGGGCACACTAAGGGTGATAGGTGGGGGCAAGGGGGCACACTAAGGGTGGTAGGTGGGGGGGGCGCACACCAAGGCTGGCAGGTGAGGGCAAGGGGGGAAGGAGCATACTAAGGTTGGTAGGTGGGGGCAAGGGAGGAGGGGGCACACAAGGGTGGTAGGTGGGGGTGGCGCACCAAGGCTTGTAGGTGGGGGCAAGGAGGGAGCGGGCACACCGAGGCTGGTACATGGGGGCAAGGTGGAGGGGGCACACCAAGGCTGGTAGGTGGGTGGGGGGGAATCTGCATCAAGGTGCGGGCAAGGGGGTGGGCGCCTGCCAAGGCTGGTAGGTGGGGGGGAGACGGCACACCAAGGCTGGTAGGTGGGGACAAGGGGAGGTGGCACACCAAAGCTGTTAGGTGGGGGCGAGGGGGGAGGGGGCACACCAAGAGTGGTAGGTGGGGGCAAGGGGGGAGGTGGCTCACCAAGGCTGGTAGGTCGGGCAAGGGGGGAGGGGGAATACCAAGGTTGGTAGGTGGGGGAAAGGGGGGAGGAGGCACACCAAGGCTGGTAGGAGGGGGCAAGGGGGAAGGGGACACACCAAGGCTGGTAGGTGGGGGCAAGGGGGGAGGGGGCACACCAAGGCTGGTAGGTGGGGCAATGGGGGAGGGGGCACACCAAGGCTGGTAGGTGGGGGCAAGGGGGGAGGGCGCACACCAAGGCTGGTAGGTGGGGGAAGGGAGCACACCAACGCTGGCAAGTGGGGGCAAGGTGGGGGCACACCAAGCCTGGTAGGTGGGGGCAGGAGGGGGCACACCAAGGCTGGTAGGTGGGGGTAAAGTGGGAGGGGGCACACCAAGGCTGGTTAGTGGGGGCAGGACGGGACACACCAAGGCTGGTAGGTGGGGGCAAGGAGGGAAGAGGCGCACCAAGGCTGGTAGATAGGTGGAAGGGGGCACACCAAGGCTGGTAGTTGGGGGCAAGGGGGGAGGGGACACACCAAGGCTGGTAGGTGGGGGCAGGATGGGGCACACCAAGGCTGGTAGGTGGGGGCAAGGGGGAAGGGGACACACCAAGGCTGGTAGGTGGGGGCAAGGGGGGAGGGGGCACACCAAGGCTGGTAGGTGGGGCAATGGGGGAGGGGGCACACCAAGGCTGGTAGGTGGGGGCAAGAGGGGAGGGCGCACACCAAGGCTGGTCGGTGGGGGAAGGGGGAAGGGAGCACACCAACGCTGGCAAGTGGGGGCAAGGAGGGGGCACACCAAGGCTGGTAGGTGGGGGCAGGAGGGGGCACACCAAGGCTGGTAGGTGGGGGTAAAGTGGGAGGGGGCACACCAAGGCTGGTTAGTGGGGGCAGGACGGGGCACACCAAGGCTGGTAGGTGGGGGCAAGGAGGGAAGAGGCACACCAAGGCTGGTAGATAGGTGGAAGGGGGCACACCAAGGCTGGTAGTTGGAGGCAAGTGGAGAGGGGGCACACCAACTTGGTAAGTGGGGGCAAGGGGGTGTGCACCAAGGCTGGTAGGTGGGGGCAGGAGAGGGCACACCAAGGATGGTATGTGGGTGGGAAAGGGGTGGGGGGGAGCACACCAAGGCTGGTAGGTGGGCTGCAAAGGTGGGGGGGGCACACCAAGGCTGGTAGGTGAGGCAAGGGGGGAGGATGCACAGGGGGAGGGCACACATCAAGGCTGGTAGGTAGGGGGGAGGGGGCATGCCAATGGTGATAGGTGGGGGGGCACACACCAAGGGTGGTCGGTGGGGGCAAGAGGGTGGCGGCGCACACCAAGGCTGGTAGGTGGCGGCAAGGGGGGGAGGTGCACCAAAGCTGGTACTTAGCGGCAATGGGGGAGGGGGCACACCAAGGGTGGTCGGTGGGGGCAAGAGGGTGGTGGTGCACGCCAAGGGTGGTATGTGGAGGTAAGGGAGGGGGGAGCACCAAGGCTGGTAGGTGTGGGCATGGGGGGGGTCACACAATGCTGGTAGGTGGGGGCAAGGGGGGAGGGGGCACACCAAAGGTGGTAGGTGGGAGGTGGCGCACCAAGGCTTGTAGGTGGAGCAAGGAGGGAGCGGTCACACCAAGGCTCGTACGTGGAGCAAAGGGGGGATGGGGCACACTAAGGGTGATAGGTGGGGGCAAGGGGGCACACTAAGGGTGGTAGGTGGGGGGCGGGTGCACACCAAGGCTGGCAGGTGAGGGCAAGGGGGGAAGGAGCATACTAAGGTTGGTAGGTGGGGGCAAGGGAGGAGGGGGCACACAAGGGAGGTAGGTGGGGGTGGCGCACCAAGGCTTGTAGGTGGGGGCAAGGAGGGAGCGGGCACACCGAGGCTGGTACATGGGGGCAAGGTGGAGGGGGCACACCAAGGCTGGTAGGTGGGTGGGGGGGAATCTGCATCCAGGTGCGGGCAAGGGGGTGGGCGCATGCCAAGGCTGGTAGGTGGGGGGGAGACGGCACACCAAGGCTGGTAGGTGAGGACAAGGGGGGAGGAGGCACACCAAGGCTGATAGGTGGGGACTAGGGGGGAAGTGGGAACACCAAGGCTGCTAGGTGGGTGCAAGGGGGGAGGAGGCACACAAAGGCTGCTAGGTGCGGGCAAGGGGGAAGGGGGCACACCAAGTCTGGCAGGTGGGGGCAAGGGTGGAGGGGGCACACCAACACTGGTAAGTGGTGGCAAGATGGGGGTCGCACCAAGGCTGGTCGGTGGAAGCAGGTGGGGGCACACCAAGGGTGGTAGGTGGGGGCAAGGGGGGAGGGGGCACACCAAGGCTGGTAGGTGGGGGCAAGGGGGGAGGGGGCACACCAAGGCTGGTAGGTGGGGGCAAGAGGTGAGGGGGCACACCAAGGCTGGTAGGTGGGGGCAGGAGGGTGGGGGCACACCAAGGCTGGTAGGTGGGGGCAAGAGGTGAGGGGGCACACCAAGGCTGGTAGGTGGGGGCAGGAGGGTGGGGGCACACCAAGGCTGGTAGGTGGGGGCAAGGGGGGAGGGGGCACACCAAGGCTGGTAGGTGGGGGCAAGAGGTGAGGGCGCACACCAAGGCTGGTAGGTGGGGGCAGGAGGGTGGCACACCAAGGCTGAAAGGTGGGGCATGTGGGGAGGCGGCACGCCAAGGTTGGTAGGTGGGGACAAGGGGAGGTGGCACACCAAAGCTGTTAGGTGGGGGCGAGGGGGGAGGGGGCACACCAAGGCTGGTAGGTGGGGCAATGGGGGAGGGGGCACACCAAGGCTGGTAGGTGGGGGCAAGGGGGGAGGGCGCACACCAAGGCTGGTAGGTGGGGGAAGGGGGAAGGGAGCACACCAACGCTGGCAAGTGGGGGCAAGGTGGGGGCACACCAAGCCTGGTAGGTGGGGGCAGGAGGGGGCACACCAAGGCTGGTTAGTGGGGGCAAGGGGGGAGGGCGCACACCAAGGCTGGTAGGTGGGGGCAAGGGGGGAGGGGACACACCAAGGCTGGTAGGTGGGGGCAAGGAGGGAAGAGGCACACCAAGGCTGGTAGATAGGTGGAAGGGGGCACACCAAGGCTGGTAGTTGGAGGCAAGTGGAGAGGGGGCACACCAACTTGGTAAGTGGGGGCAAGGGGGTGTGCACCAAGGCTGGTAGGTGGGGGCAGGAGAGGGCACACCAAGGATGGTATGTGGGTGGGAAAGGGGTGGGGGGGAGCACACCAAGGCTGGTAGGTGGGGGCAAAGGGCGAGGGGGCACACCAAGGCTGGTAGGTGTGGGCAAGGGGGGAGGGTGCACACCAAGGCTGGTGGGTGGGGGCAATGGGGGAGGGGGCACAAATGGGTGGTAGGTGGAGGGTGGCGCACCAAGGCTTGTAGGTGGGGGCAAGGAGGGAGCGGGCGCACCAAGGCTGGTAGGTGGGTGGGGGGGATCTGTATCAAGGCTGGTAAGTGCAGGCAAAGGGGTGGGAGCACGCCAAGGTTGGTAGGTGGGGGCAAGGGGGGAGGGGGCACTCCAAGGCTGGTAGGTGGGGGAATGGGGAGAGGGGGCACACCAAGGCTGGTAGGTGGGGGCAAGGGTGGATGGCGCACACTAAGGCTGGTAGGTGGGGGCAGGATGGAGCACACCAAGGCTGGTAGGTGGGTGCAAGTGGGGAGAGGGCACACCAAGGCTGGTAGGTGAGGACAAGGGGGTAGGGGATACACCAAGGCTGGTAAGTGGGGGCAGGAGGGGGCACACAAAAGCTGGTTAGTGGGGGCAAGCGTGGAGGGGGCGCACCAAGGCTGGTAGGTGTGGGCAAGGGGGTGGGCGCATGCCAAGGTTGGTAGGTGGGGGCAGGAGAGGGCACACCAAGGCTGGTAAGGGGGGAGGGGGAACACCAAGGCTGGTAGGTGGGGGCAAGGGGGGGAGGGGGCACACCAAGGCTGGTAGGTGGGGGCAGGAGAGGGCACACCAAGGCTGGCTAGTAGGGTGGAGGGGGCACACCAAGGCTGCTAGGTGGGCGCAAGGGGGGAGGAGGCACACCAAGGCTGGTAGGTGAGGGCAAGGGGGTAGGAGTGGCACACCAAGGCTGGTTAGTGGGGGCAAGGAGGGAGGGGGAACACCAAGGCTGCTAGGTGAGGGCAAGGGGTGAGGAGGCACACCAAGGCTGGTAAGTGAGGGCAAGGGATAACGGGGCACACCAAGGCTGATAGGTGGGGGCAGGAGGGGGCACACCAAGGGTGGTCGGTGGGGGCAGGTGGTGGGGGGTGCATACCAAGGCTGGTAGGTGGGGCAAAGGGCGAGGGAGCACACCAAGGCTGGTCAGTGGGGGCAAGGGGGGAGGGGGCACACCAAGGGTGGTCGGTGGGGGCAAGGGAGAAGGGGGAACACCAAGGCTGGTAGGTGGGGGCAAGGGAGAAGGGGGAACACCAAGGCTGGTAGCTGGGGACAAGGGAGAAGGGGGAACACCAAGGCTGGTAGGTGGGGGCAAGGGGGAAGGGGACACACCAAGGCTGGTAGGTGGGGGCAAGGAGAGAGGGGGCACACCAATGCGGGTAAGTGGGGGCAAAGGGGGAGGCGCACCAAGGCTGGTAGGTGAGGCCAAAAGGGGAGGGGGCACACCAAGGCTGGTAGGTGGGGGGGAGGGGGCATGCCAATGGTGGTAGGTGGGGGGGCACACACCAAGGCTGGCCGGTGGGGGCAAGATGGTGGCGGCGCACACCAAGGCTGGTAGGTGGCGGCGGGGGGGGGGCACCAAAGCTGGTAGGTGGTGGCAATGGGGGAGGGGGCACACCAAGGCTGGTAGGTGGGAGTAAGGGGTGGAAGAGCACCAAGGTTGGTAGGTGGGGGCAAGGGGGGAGGGGGCACACCAAGGCTGGTAGATGGGGGCAAGGGGGGAGGGGGCACACCAGGGCTGGTAGGTGGGGGCAAGAGAGGAGAGAGCACACCATGCTGGTAGGTGGGGGCAAGGGGGAAGGGGGCACACTAAGGTTGGTAGGTGGGGGCAACGGGGAGGGGGCACACAAGGGTGGTAGGTGAGGGGTGGCGCACCAAGACTTGTTGATGGGGGCAAGGAGGGAGTGGGCACATCAAGGCTGGTACGTGGGGGCAAGGGGGGGGGGGCTGCACCAGGCTGGTAGGGGCGGGCAAGGTGGTGGGCGCACACCAAGGCTGGTAGGTGGGGGCAAGGGGGGGAGGGGGCACTCCAAGGTTGGTAGGTGGTGGAATGGGGAGAGGGGGCACACCAAGGCTGATAGGTGGGGGCAAGAGTATAGGAGGCACACCAAGGTTGGTAGGGGAGGGAAAGGGGGGAGGAGGCACACAAAGGGTGGTAGGTGGGGGCAAGCGGGGAGGGCACACACCAAGGCTGGTAGGTGGGTGCAAGTGGGGAGGGAGCACACCAAGGCTGGTAGGTGGGAGCAAGGGGGGAGAGGGCACACCAAGGCTGGTAGGTGAGGACAAGGGGGTAGGGGCCACACCAAGGCTGGTAAGTGGGGACAAGGGGGCAGGAGGGGGCACACCAAGGCTGGTAGGTGGGGGCACACCATGGCTGGTAGATGGGGGCAAGGGGGCACACCAAGGCTGGTAGGTGGGGGCAAGGGGGTAGGGGGCACACCAACGCTGGTAGGTGGGGGCTGGTGGGGAGTACGCACACCAAGGCTGGTAGGTGGAGAGGTGGCACAAAAAAGGCTGGTAGGTGGGGGGGTGGGTGCACACCAAGGGTAGTAGGTGTGGGCAAGGGGGGAGGGGGCACACCAAGACTGGTAGGTGGGGGCAAGGTGGGGACAGCACACGCCAAGTCTGGTAGATGGGGGCAGGTGGGGGCACACCAAGGCTGGTAGGTGGGGGCAAGTGGACAGGTGGCACACCAAGGCTGGTAGGTGGGTGCAAGGGGGAAGTGGGAACACCAAGGCTGCTAGGTGGGAGCAAGGGAGTGGGCGCACGCCAAGGCTGCTAGGTGGGGGCAAGGGGGGAGGGGGCACTCCAGGGTTGGTAGATGGGGGCAAGGGGGGGCACACCAAGGCTGGTAGGTGGGGGCAAGGAGGGAGGAGGCACACCAAGGCTGGTAGATGGGGGCAAGGCGGGATGGGTCACTCCAAGGCTGGTAGGTGTGATGGGGGGCCGCACCAAGGTTGGTAGATGGAGGCAAGAGGGGAGAGGGCACACCAAGGTTGGTAGGAGGGGGCAATTGCAGAGGAAGCACCCTAAGCGTGGTAGATGGGGGCAAGGGGGGAGCGGGCACACCAATGCTGGTAGGTGGGGGCAAGCGGGGAGGGGGGTACACCAGGGCTGGTAGGTGGGGGCAAGGGTGGAGGGCACACACCAAGGGTGGTAGGTGGTAGGTGGGGGCAAGGTGGGTGGAGCACATCAACGCTGGGGGGGGGTGGGGGCACACTAAAGGTGGTAGGTGGGGGCAAGGGGGGAGGAGGCACACCAAGGCTGGTAGGTGGGGGCATGATGGTGGTGCGGTGCACCAAGGCTGGTAGGTGGGGGCACACCATGGCTAGTAGATGGGGGTAAGGGGGCACACCAAGGCTGGTAGGTGGGGGCAAGGGGGGAGGGGGCACATCAAGGCTGGTAGTTGGGGGCAGGAGAGGGCACACAAAGGCTGGTAGGTGGGGGCAAGGGGGAAGGAGGCACACCAAGGCAGGTAAGTGGGGACAAGTGGGGGGAGGGCAATCACCAAGGCTGGTGGGGGGAGGGGGGGGGGGGCGAGGGCGAGGGCGAGGGGGGAGGGGGCACACCAAGGCTGGTAGGTAGGGAGGTGGGCGCACCAACGGTGGTAGGTGGGGGCAGGAAGGCCAGATCAAGGGGCCGGTGAGTGGGTTAGGAGCGAATGCACGGAGGGGCCGGTGAGTGGGATAGGAGGGGGCACACCGAGGGGCCAGTGAGTGGGATAGGAGGGGGCACACCGAGGGGCCGGTGAGTGGGATAGGAGGGGGCACACCGAGGGGCCAGTGAGTGGGATAGGAGGGGGCACACCGAGGGGCCGGTGAGTGGGATAGGAGGGGACACACCGAGGAGCCAGTGAGTGGGATAGGAGGGGGCACACCGAGGGGCCGGTGAGTGGGATAGGAGCGAGCACACCGAGGGGCCGGTGAGTGGGATAGGAGCGAGCACACCGAGGGGCCGGTGAGTGGGATAGGAGGGGGCACACCGAGGGGCCGGTGAGTGGGATAGGAGGGGGCACACCGAGGGGCCGGTGAGTGGGATAGGAGGGGGCACACCGATGGGCCGGTGAGTGGGATAGGAAGGGGCACAACGAGGGGCCGGTGAGTGGGATAGGAGGGGGCACACCGAGGGGCCGGTGAGTGGGATAGGAGGGGGCACAGCGAGGGGCCGGTGAGTGGGATAGGAGGGGGCACACCGAGGGGCCGGTGAGTGGGATAGGAGGGGGCACACCGAGGGGCCGGTGAGTGGGATAGGAGGGGGCACACCGAGGGGCCGGTGAGTGGGATAGGAGGGGGCACACCGAGGGGCCGGTGAGTGGGATAGGAGGGGGCACAGCGAGGGGCCGGTGAGTGGGATAGGAGGGGGCACACCGAGGGGCCGGTGAGTGGGATAGGAGGGGGCACACCGAGGGGCCGGTGAGTGGGATAGGAGGGGGCACACCAAGGGGCCAGTGAGTGGGATAGGAGGGGGCACACCGAGGGGCCGGTGAGTGGGATAGGAGGGGGCGCACCGAGGAGCCGGTGAGTGGGATAGGAGGGGGCACACCGAGGGGCCGGTGAGTGGGATAGGAGGGAGCACACCGAGGGGCCGGTGAGTGGGATAGGAGGGGGCACACCGAGGGGCCGGTGAGTGGGATAGGAGGGGGCACACCGAGGGGCCAGTGAGTGGGATAGGAGGGGGCACACCGAGGGGCCGGTGAGTGGGATAGGAGGGGACACACCGAGGGGCCGGTGAGTGGGATAGGAGGGGACACACTGTGGGGCCGGTGAGTGAGAAATCAGACTGAATATTCCCTGATGTGACTGAATGGTAATTTGTATCTGATAAAGCTCTGTGGAGTACTTACATGAAATACACTAAAACTGCAAGTCTCCCATGTTAGTAAAGTCAGTGCAGCAATAAATAATGAATTACGTGATCAGCCGTGCAGTTACAGGATGTCTGCACTCTCAGCTTGTTCTCAACTGGCTGTAGTTGTGGTTGTCTTCAGTGACAACCACAAAATAAATCCTTCAGATACGGCCCTTATATTGTTAATGATAGCATCTTCCTAGTATCAAGACTGTCCACAACTGGTAACCTTCAATAGCAGTCAGAATAAACACCAAGTGTCTAATTGTGGAGCTAACTCTCTGAACTCAACCCAATTTCAAAAGAACCTTTCCTCCCTCAGCCTTCTCTGCAGTTCAGAGCAAGTTCACCAGGATGATCCCTGTATGGGAGGGATTGTCTTATGGACAAAGGCTTAACAGGTCTGGAGTTTAGAAACATGAGAGATGACCTCCCTGAAACATGGAAGATCCTGAAGGAGCTTGACAGGGTAAGTGCTGAAAGAATATCTCTCTTCATGAGAGTCTTGGACCAGAGGACATTGTCTCAGTATAAAGAGGCACCAATCTCAGACGGAGATGAGGAGGAATTTCTTCTCTGAGGGTTGTGAGTCTTTAGAACTGCTTGCCACAGAGAGCTGTGGGAGAACAGAGTTCATGTCTATATCTCAGGCTGTGGTAGATTGTTGATCAGTCGGGAATCAAGGAATGTGGAGAGAAGTCAGGAAAGTGTGCATGAGAAATGTTGATTCAGCCATGATCTGATTGAATGGCAGAGCAGGCTCGAGGGGCCAAATGGCCTACTCCTGTTTTTGTGTCATATGGCCCATCCTTCTTCCAGTCTGTATGTGCCCTGGTTCTCTGGAGGTTTAGTGACAGCATTCTCCTACCTGTGCCGACTGAACTCTGACAGTCTACCCTCCCATTCAGCCCTCAGCTCTACTGTCTGATTCCTACCTGCCCTCTTCCCTGCTCTACCCTCCTGCACTTAAATACGAATGGACATCAGCAACCCTGTGCCTCCCATAGACCATGCAGCAGCTTAAAGGTGGCAGCAGATGAGCTGAACAAAGGGGTTTTTCCAGTGTACCACACTTGGGTAAAAAGCGGTGATGCCGTAGGAGAACAATTTTTACAAATTATGAACTATGCCGTTGAAGCGTTTTACTCAGGCCCCTTGCTGAGCGTGACAGTTGCTTTTCTGCCATCCTGATTTTATAGTGGTCGCCCTCCGTCAAACTGACAGACAGGCAGCCCGGGACAAGGAGCGAATGCAGGCCTGCGAAAAGTTACACGAGGAACAGCATCAGAGGGAAATCCAGCGACTCAGTACCAAGCTGCGTGAACTGGAGAGGGACAGGAACCTCCTGGTGGTGAGTAGCACCCTATATTTACAGGGCACGGATATGGCTGACTCTTTGGGTCCCAAGACCACACAATCAAACAGATCAAAACAAACGGCTTTGCCCAGAGGATTGTGGAAGTCACTACCAGATGAAACAGTTAACGGGTTAGTGTAAATGGATTAAAAAAAAACTTAGTGTATGTGAAGAGGAAGGGGATCGAGGGATATGTTGACTGGTGAGATGATGTAAGGTCAGAGGTACATTGCTATGGGTCAAACAGCCTGTTTCTGAGAAGTGGAAGATGCTGAAAGTGGAAGAGACTCCTTTGCATTGCCGAGACTTGTGTCAATTCCCTGGGAGGAGATAGTGCTGCAGGGACCTATCAGCCTGGTTCACGCTGTGTTCTCTGCTGTTCCTGGGAAATCAAGATCAGTTAGGAGAAAGTGAGGACTGCAGATGCTGGGGATCAGAGCTTAAAAATGTGTTGCTGGAAAAGCGCAGCAGGTCAGGCAGCGTCCAAGGAGAAGGAGAATCGATGTTTCGGGCATAACCTGAAGAAGGGCTTATGCCCGAAACGTCGATTCTCCTTCTCCTTTGATGCTGCCTGACCTGCTGTGATTTTCCAGCAACACATTTTTAAAATCAAGATCAGTGCCAAAAACACCAGTAAAAGCACCCCTAGACAAAGAAGAACGCCTCATCTTCCACCTCGGAACCCTTCAACCTTAGGGCATCAATGTGGACTTCACCAGTTTCCTCATTTTCCCCTCCCCCCACGTTACCCTAGTTCCAACCTTCCAACCCAGCACCATCCTCATGACCTGTACCACTTGTCAATCCTCCTTCCCACCTATCCGCTCCACCCTGCTCTCTGACCTTTGCCCCTTCCTCCATCTACCTATTGCACTCTCAACGATCTTCTCCCCAGCCCCACCCCCTGCTATTTATCTCTCTACCTCCGAGGCTCCCAGACGAAGGGCTCCTGCCCAAAACATCGATTTTCCTGCTCCTCGGATGTTGCCTGACCTGCTGTGCTTTTCCAGCACCACTCTAATCTCCAGCATCTGCAGTCCTCATGTTCGTCAAAGGCTTTTGTCCATCACTATCTTCAAGAGGAAAGATGGGTGGAGATTCTTCACAAGAAGATCAGAAGCTCTAGTCCTGATGTTTATGATGAACTTGCAATGTAATTACTGTCTCAACCAGTTTCTTATCTCAGACCAGCACGAGTCCTTTCTAAACAGTGCTAAGCACTGAGTGTGTTGCAATGTAACTTGGCCTTTGTTACTTAACCAACAGGATTGTTATGATTATTGCTGAAAAACAGACATCATCTTACACTCCTCAGGACAGAATCACAAGAATGCTAAATATCAAAGAGAACAACCAAGTATTTTATAAGAGAAAACCATGCTGACTGGTTGGCAGATCACCTCAGATTGGTCAAGGCGTTGCCATGGGAGAGTGCATCGAGAGTATTATCTCCTATGCTTTTATTTCAATCAAAAAAGCCGCAATGCCTGGACATCTTTCTTTTGCCTGTTGAAGAGAACACAATCTGCCAATTGCAGTTTATCAGCCAGGTTCACTGGGTGGCTCACTCACTCACAGGCACTGGTCCTCTGCAGGCAACACACACATATCCAGGCGTTGCACCTTTTTTAAAAAAGCATTAAACAAAACCATGGGACATTTTCAATTACAGTCACTGAAACCACTCAGGAGGTCAGGAAATCAGATTTGAGCTGGTGCAGATTTGGTTTAACCATGTATCAGATTTTACTCTGTTCAGTCCGTGAGGAGGAGCCATCAAATCCCACTCACTCCAGAAAGGTTGCTGTCTGAGGTTATTGTTAACAGCTAACTGACACACGAGCGAGACATAAGGAATAAACTCAGCCTTCCACACTTGTGTGCCCTAGGGGGAAAAGAATGATTTCTGGAGAAGCTGACCTGGGAGGTTTGGTTTTGTTTCTGTTTGACAGGCCACACTGAGGCAGGAAGGTTTACTCAGCCGGTTCAGGAAAAGCCGAGCTGGAGCTATCCAGTCCACAGCTGCCCTGTCTGACAAAGAGGAGCTGGCCAGGCCCTTAGCAGATTCACAGGCCTCAAAAACCAGCAGCCAGGTGCAGACAAAAGGTAAGGTGTTTCTTCATTCTTTCGTTAGCCGTGGGCATCATCGGTAAGGCATCCGTTTGTTTTCCTTGAAAGGAATGATTTGACCAGAAGACAAACTAAAATAGGGAAGAATTAAATCTCCGCAAACCACTTGATAGGTCACTTGTCCCTCAGCCAGTATCACTAAAGCAGGTGGACTGATCTCATTTCTGTTCTTGCTGTGTGTGTACATTGGCTGCCTCACTTGCAGATTGTTCTGGACAGAATAGGTCAGGGAGAAACTGTTCCCAATTCTGAAAGGATGATGAAAATGAGAGACAAAGATTCAAAGTGACCTCAAATAATTTTAGATGGTTATTTTTATTTCATGCAGTGAGTAATAAGAATCTGGAGTGATTGAGAGTGTGGGGGGAGGTAGGTCCGCTTGAGTAGTTAGGGTCTGGAGTGTACTGTTTGAGTGTGTTGGGGGGAGGGGGAGGTTCACTCGAGGGTTAGGGTCTGGAGTGTGCTGTCTGAGAGTGTGGGGGGAGGGGGAGGTTCACTCAAGGGGTTAGGATCTGGACCGTGCTGAGATTTGGGGGGGGGGTTCACTTGAGGGATTAGGGTCTGGAGTGTGCTATCTGCAAGTGCCGGGTGGGGAGAGGTAGGTTCACTTCAAGGCATTCAAAAGAGAATTACTTTTATTTGAAAAGGACGAATAGGTGGGGTTAAGGGGAAGAGGCAGGATAACGACTAAGCAAAACGCTCTTTCAGAGAACCAGTACAGATGCAATGAGCCAAATGGTCACCTCTAGCAACTTTCCATTCATGCTGCAATTTCTACAGTGTAACAGTGACTATATTGTGAATAGCACCCTGTTTGCAAGAAAGGACTATATGAACAGAAGTTCTTTCTTTCTCATCCAGCCTCCCTTACTGAGGTTCTCAATGAGCTGGAGCTCTTGACTGCAGCTGTGATTGGGGATCAAGAGGGTGAAGACACAAACGAGGAAGAGGAGACCAAATAGGAAAAGAAAAGTGGAATCCAGTCTTCAAGTGGAAAGAACAGCATGCAGTTTATCTCCAATAATTATATTTAATTACAAGAATTGTATTTAATTACAGGAAAAGGAATCGAAGTTAGCCTCGGCAGGGCAATCAGCTGTTCTGGGGTTAGGAGTCAGGGATTGCTGCTCCAGCTCACTCTACTGCACAGGATATTTTCAGCCAAGATTTCTACCCCCAGCATCTCTTTCAACTGACCTCCTCAAATGGTATCTGCATTATTACCAACTGAACTGCCAGAAGACTGTGGCTTATGTGTAGTTGGGAACGGGTTTGGTGTTGACCTACACAAGAAAGTGAAAATGAACACCCAGCATTGAGTGGCAAAGAGCAGTGAATTTTCCTTTTGGTCAGTAATTTTCAAGAGTTAACTCTCTAAGAAACTTCATTTGCAGACACTTCTCAAATTTCTCAATTGTATCCTTGTAAACTATACATAGTTCGTATTTATTTTTTCAGCTGAAAAACGTTTTCTATAAAGAAAGAAAGAAATGACTTAAGAATCAATTTTCTGCTTCACATCTCAGGCAAGGTGCAGCATTCAAGGCAATGTATCTCTGCAGAGAAATCCCAACTTAGTGTTGCAGGTCTGGTTTGAGTATTTTTAAGACAGGACATTAACTTGCGACTCCCCTGAGGGCCTAATAGCATTGCTGCTAAACTAGTAATCCAGAGCCCCAGGGAATGTTCTGGTGACCTGAGTTTGAATCCCACCAGAGCGGGTAAGGTAGTATTAGACAATCTAATGATGGCCATGAAAGTATTTCAGTTGTTGTAGAAAATAGCTGAACTAGCCACTTGGTTGTATCGACTACTAGAAACTGCACAGATCACCTAGCATCAACTAAAACACTATAATCGACTCTGACAATTATGGCTCTGTCAACCCTGCTACTTCCTACCTAATACCTGGCAGGTCAGCTCTCGCTCAGACTATTCTGACAGTCATACTCATGGAACCATACCTTACAGATAGTACCATCCCTAAGTATGTCCTGTCCCATTGGCAGGGTGGTGACAGTGATATAGAGTCAGGAGGGAGTTGTCCTGGGAGTGCTTAGGATTGACTCCAGACCCTATGAGGTCTCATGAGATCTCAGGTCGGGCATGAGCGAGGACACTTACTGATAGGTACTTTTAAATAAACTTGTTCAGCAATGTTATTTACACACTTTGGGGCAGGTGGGACCCCAGGCCTCCCATCTTAGAGGTAGGGACATTATTATTACACCACAAGAACCCCGTCCTCCTGCAGATAGCCACACACTGCTCAACCCCTGCCAACTGAAATCAGAAATCCTGATGTAGCTCCAAAAAAGACAAGGTAGGGGGGACCATACACTTTAAGTCCACCTCCTACTGTGGATCAGTTAGTGGCAGGAAGCTGGAGAATAGCCTGTCTCAATGGAATGGCTTATAATACTGGCCTCCTGTATAAACATTCCCCTACAGGAATCCAATGCCATCTGGACCCAGAGTGCTGCTTTGTACACTCGAGCTAAAGTGGTTGTTCACACAGGACACAAGATGGAGTTCCTTTTTTAAAAAGGCTTTGACTTAGCAAATTAATATGTTTATACGCAAGACTCTAAGTAGTCATCTCTTTTTTTTTGTGAACTCCTTTTTTTTTCTTTTTCTTTTATTTAACCCCCACACTACCACCTAACTGCGGTAGTGCTTATTTTTTCCCCAGCACCCATGGTGTGTGTGTGTGCAGGTGTGGGACACAAAGTGCACGAATCTTTATTCAATTTCCGCCACCAGGAAGATAGGAAAACACCCAAGTGGCCAGTGACAAGCACTGCCCTTCACATTAAAGGGCAATGCTGTGTGATCAAACAGTGAGGGGGAAGGCAGGGATTAAATCAAAATAGAGTTGGAGGGGGAAATAATGCACTCCACTCCCTGCGGCGCCCACCTCTCCCTGAACAACTCCAGGGTGTTGGTGGACACCGCGTGCTCCTTCTCCAGGGACACCCGGGCTCTAACATAACTGTATAGGGGCAGGCAGTCGGCCCTAACGACCCCCTCCACGGCCCGCTGCCTGGACCTCTTGATGGCCAGTTTGGCCAGGCCCAGGAGCAGACCCAAAAGGAGGTCTTCAGACCTGCACTCCCTCCTCCGTACCGTGTGCCTGAAGATCAGGAGCGTGGGACTGAAGTGCAACCAAAAAGCAGAGGAGGAGGAGGTTTTTTCAGAAAATCAAAAAGGGAGTGTAAGCGCCCACACCCGATATACACATGGTTCACGGACTCCACAGCACCACAGAACAAGCAGTTGGGCTGGGAGTCCGTGAACAACCGCAATCTGCGGTTGCAGGGGACTGCTGCATGCAGCACCCTCCACCCCAGATCCCCGAGAGAAAGGGGGAGGACTCCCGCGTAGAGAGCCCTCCACTGGGGATCTCCACCGCCCGGTGGCAAACGGGCACACCAAGGCGTGTCCGGATGGTGGATGAGGGAGAAGAGGTGGACGGTGTGCAGCAACAGCAGTCTATACAGGGCCCGCCTATTTACCCCCTGAAAGGGAACAAAATTAAAATTCCGGAGGCAGCTCAGGCTCCCGCGGGAAGTACAGGACCTTGGGGCCAATGTGAAATTCCGTCCGGGCTGGGGTGAGCGCGGACGGGATCCCACCGCACACCTGAGCGTCCTACGTTGGGTCCGAGCACCGCTGTTTTAAGGCGTCGGATGGCGGTGGCCACGTACCGGACGTCTACCGCTGCCCTGCTCGCTATGTCCTGCAGCAGCGTCGAGCCCTGGCCCCCAGCACGTCCCTGACCCTGGTCACCCTCACCGCCACGGCCCTCCCCTCCGACAGCCACTCGAACCCGGGAGTACGGAGGCGCGGATTCCTGAGCAACAGCTCCCTGATGACAGCCGCTACTCCTGCCGGAGGGTAGATGCGGCACGATTCGACCATGTTCCAGACAGTAATCAGGTCCTGGTTAAAAACAGGCAGTGTCTTGAGGGCGACCTCCAAAACGTCACGGTCGACGAACAGGAGCTGCGTGTCATACTTGAGGTTACGCACTTGGCGGAAAAAATTCATCGCCAGGGCGCATGACCTAGGAGGAGGCTCGACATAAAGATATCGTTGCAAGATCTGAAGGCAAAACGTTGCGACCTAATAAACATCTCTTGAATTAATTAAGTGGACTGACTTCACCTGGAAATGGCCAAAGCTAATTGAAAATAGTATGTGCGGTCTTTAAATGGATCCAGAACTACCAAATCAAACAAATGCCACCACCTCAGAGTTTGAACTCAGGTTGGTGCAGTTACACCAATTGAAGTTGTATTGGAACAGCAGACCCTGGCAGAGAGGGGGCTCCACCTGAATCATTCAGATAGCTCACTACAGTTAGCAATTAACACAGACTTATGCCTGGAATGAAGGTGCCCTGCTCTGCTATGACATTGAGTCACTGGTGAGATTACAGAGACACATGGAGGCAACTTTGCATTAAGGAGAAACTACTTTTCCAGAGTGGACCAGTCACAAACAGCAAGTAGCAGGAGAGAAGAGAACTTGTGATCCCAGTCTCTCCAGTAGTTTGTGTGTGCTGTCCCTGTATGTGACCAGCCAAACAGCACAAGCAGCATTCTCCACTGGATACCAATCAGCTGCTGATATAATAGGGAAGAGCAGGGAGCATTCATTCATTCTTCTTTAAATCATGACTGCACAGAATGTGGGAACATTCACTGAATAAGGCTTGACCACACAACCTTCAGGGTCTACAAACAATTGAGATTTTTGTGGATATTCTTAAATAATTTAAGCTCCATATAACCTACTCTTGTATCACCCCCCCCACCACCTGTAATGGGCATTCCCTCCCTCCCTAGTGGACACAAGATATACAGGAGGCAATTCGAAAATCATGGACACACACACAATTACAAAGTATACAAAGCCTTTAATGTATTGAGCTTTTGTTACACTTAAAATATGGGACACACTGATCAGCAAGATGGCAGTAGCAGGTTTTGTTAAAGAAACAATTCTGTGGCATGGAGAGATATATACCTAGTATTCACAGTGACAGCTCCCTCTTCATGTCTCTCTAGGACTGAACATTTACAGGGCTACAACCCTGGTGTACGGCAACACCCGTCACTGTCATTATTGGTAAATACCTTACCATTCAACTGAACTTACTTCCTCACAAGACACTCAAAAGACCTCTGCAAAAGCTACAAAAATTCCTGAGGTGTCTACATTTAGTGTTTAAAAACAACTCCTCGACCAACTACTGGGAATTTAATCAGTACATTAGGTTTTCTTTTAAATATACAATTACATTACAGATTTACAACTCCAATAAAATTCCTACACCTGGTTTATAAAATAAAGAGTCAACGCTTCTTTTTCCTGTTGTCAGTGGCCTGTGCTGCAGCCAAACTCCTCTTTCTGGCCTTCCCCTCTGGTTGATCGGTGACGTCCTGGTCTAGTCGGTAACTCACCAAGTCCACCACCTGCTGCAGAGTCCCGGTCAGAATGAATTCTGCATTGACAATGGGGACCTTGGCATCCCAGGCAGGTTTGCATTTGGGCAGGTCATCTGGGCACGAAATCACCAGGGTTTTCGCCTGTGGCATTGAAGCAAAAAAACCCCACACAAATGGTTTCGAATCACAAACTGTCAAGAAGTTAACCGCAGCCCACAAATGCCCACAGTGTAGGATACCGCCCAGATCAGTAAAAAGGACCTGCGTTTATTTAATACTTTGGGCATTTTCCAGCCAGTTAGTGACAATGGATCAGTTAAATCTCTCAAGTTGCTGATGAAGGAGACACAGTTTGACCAGAATTCCAGGTAAGCATTTCCTGTTTTTGTATGAACAGTTCCACAGAAATTTTTTGTTTCATTTGGTAAATTCGTTCATAGGATGTGGACATTGCTGGCTGTGCCCAGCATTTATTGCCCCCCCTTGAGAAGGTGGGGGTGAGCTGCATTTACTGCCCCTGTCCCTAGTTGCCCCCCCCTTGAGAAGGTGGGGGTGAGCTGCCTTCTTGAACCGCTGCAGTCCATGTGCTGTGGGTAGACCCACAATGTCCCTTAGGGAGGTAATTCCAGGATTGTGACCCAGCCACACTGAAGGAACAGCCGATATATTTCCCCAAGTCGGGATGGTGAGTGGCTCTGAAGGGAATGTGCAGGGGGTGATATTGATGCATGTCAGACCAAAAGGTGGGAAATCAGACAGCTCAGTCGCCCTGTCATGTAAATGAGACCCACTATGATGCATGATTGGGGCAGATGGGCTTTAAAATTGGAAGTTCTGGCCTGCTTCTAATCTGTTTGTTCGAGAGCCCCATTTCCAAGAGGAGCAGGGCAGGTCTATGACCAACATCACAGGGACCAGGGAGCTGGTTACAACTGTTTGTTAGATCTCACTGTGTACAGACTGGCCGCTATATTTCCAACACTGTAACAAGTGACGACACTGAGGGAATGGTTTCGTTAGTTGGAACTTTCTGAAAACTGCTGTCTTGTGATACAGGTCACTCATCCTTCTGTATCTGTTCTAGCACTTTAAAATTCCTTCATGGGATGGGGCACAGCTGGCATTGCCCACCCTTCACTGCCCTCAGACTGAGTGATTTGCTCAGCCATTTCAGATACCATGGGTGTGGAGTCACACAGGCCAAAACAGGGAAGGATGACAGATATTCTTCCCGACAGGGCAAGTGACGATAGCCTGATGATCGCCATTTCAGATTGATCCTGGGGTGGGATTTGATCCCATGCCCTCAGAGTCTCTCTAACTGTTACACACCCCCCAACCCTGAAAATTACTACAGGCTGACAACTACTTGGATTCAATTATACATAATCATTGCTTTCTCTCAGCTACATTATCCCAGTGCCTATGGTCATGCGCATTAACCAGTTTGAGAGCAGCAGGGTGAGTCTTACCTTGTACACACGTGGCATCTTGGGCAGCACAGTCGCTCCGCTGCACTGGATAATGCTCTCCATTTGGCTTGGCTCAGGGAGAACACCTGACGTCACGTGGACTCTATAATCCTGCCGGGATTCAGACAAACACAAACAGACCCATCACCGCTTGGCCCCTCAAAGCAAATTCTTGGACATACAGTTACATTGTCTGGGCATTTACACATTAAACCACACCACTCCCCAGGTTGGCTCCCAAACCCCATCCCAAGCTCTCAGCTCGGGCTCAGTGACCTCGTGACCAATGATCTATCCATCCCTCACTTTAATAAACAGGACCACTTATTAAAAGGTACTGAAACAAGAGAGAGCAGTGAGCGCTAATTCACCAAGTCACCCATTATCCAAGCTGACCTCTGGTGTTGTGTGAATGGTACCCAGGAGTGTACACCCACCGAGTGGGCCTGTCCTTTGCTCCCTCGTGCCCCTGACGTGTCCCCTAACACGCGCCCTGGATCAGAGAGAACTGCCACTAACCTGAAGAAGAGGCTGTTCCTTGGCTTTCTGCAGGGACTCAGCCAGCTTGAAGTTAAACTTCTTCTCCTGGTCTCGGTCATCAACCAGAAAGCCGCTGGTGGGCAGGAAGCAGTTACTCTTCCCAGACTTGCCCCAGAATCGGTGAAGTAGAAGGTGGTGTGCGAGAGAGTGACAGATGGGGGGGGGGGGGGGGGGGGGTGGAGAGAGAAAGAGAGAGAGAAGGGTATGAAAGAAAGAAACAAGATTTAACAAAACGCACAGAGCTATGCATAAAAGGAGAGAAAATAGAAACAGTTCTGTGGGTACGCTGCAGTGCACGGGGGTGCGCCACAGTGCTTGGGGGGGTGGATCTTTACTGATTCTATTATTTGTTCTGATGTTTCAGGGATAACTGTTCTTCTCCGAAAGAATAATGGAATATTTGACACCCATCTAACTGACATCATCTTTTAACATTTCAACCCCACTGCTCGGCAGCATTTGCTTAGATTCTTTTTGTCGAGTCTGGAGTAAGTTTTCCATGTCACGAGCTTTGGACTCTGAGGTGACAGTGTCACGTACTGAACCACCGCAACATCTACAGAGGGCCCGGGAAGGAATGAGCTCCAGTCGGAGATTGAACCAGGGAGGGGGGAGGAACATCCATTCTCCAACTTGTGCTGATCTAGTGTGAAAGTGGTATCAGTTCAGACAGGACTGGAATTTGTTTCATCAACAGAAAGCTCAGCACAGGCTAGAACTGGGCGTTTTGACATTGGTTAGGTCCAGTGTAGACAGTGAGGCAGTGGAGGAGATGTGGCAGCTCAGGATTGTCAGCTTCCCTTTAAGCTACATCTTCCTTGATTTTTTTCTTATTCTTAAAAGGATTTAAAATGGCACCAGCTTTTCACTATATTTTCCTGTTTTTCTCACCGTATAATATACATGACAATAAAATCATTCATCTCACCTTTACCAGCCACTCTGGGGTCACCACAGGGATCCCTCTGGCAACGGCACACAGGAACTTGACTGTACGGCGAATCCGGTCTGTGACTAAGTGTGTGCTGTCATGCACGGACTCCACCACCTCACCACCAAGCTGTTTAATCACCTTCACCCCATTCTCATCGACTAGCCCTGTGAACATGACCTGAGAAAGTGGGGAGGATATTGTCAGCAGGAGCTAGACAGAATACCTTCACTAAACATGGCTAAACACAGGAAGGTAACTGGTGGATACAACAAGCTGCTCTAAAAGCAAGGTAGGTTGGGGGAGGAAAGGATATGATTGCCTTTGACGGACACTTGTGTGCAAAGGTTTCATCACTGCTGTGTGGTGAAATGCAGCAAAGAATATTGTGGGGAACGAATTTAGAGACTGATACATCTGTGGTTAATGGAAGGCAAGAAGATGTCAGTACACCACAGGATACACTAACAGGATAGTGAGGAGGATGCTAAGAGGCTGCAGGGTGACGGGGAGAGACTGGCTAAGAGGGCAAATACTTGGAAATGCAATATAATGTGTATAAATGTGAGGTTATCCACTCTGGTTGCAAAAACAGGCAGACAGATTATTATCTAAATGGTGGCAGTTTAGAAGGTGAGGCACAACAAGACCTGGGTGTCGTGGTGAAACAGTTGCTGAAGGTTGGCATGCAGGTGCAGCAAGCAGTGAGGAAAGCTAACGGCATGTTAGCCATTACAGTGAGAGGGCCTAAGTATCAGCATAAGGACGTTTTGCTGCAGTTATATACGGCCATGGTGAGGCCACACCTTCAGTATTGTGTGCAGTTTTGATCTCTTACTCTGAAGGAGGACATTCTTGCTATTGAGGGAGTCCAGCAAAGGCTCACCAGACTGGCAGAACTGACATACGAAGACTAGATCGACTGGGCTTGTACTTAGAAGAATGAGGAGTGATCTAATAAAAACGTATAAAATCCTGATGGGACTGGACAGGCGAGATGTGGGAAGAACACTCCTGATGTTGGCAAAGTTCAGAACCTAAGAAAAGGGTCACAGCCTAAGAAAAAAGGAGTGGGCCATTCAGGACTGAAAAGAGGAAGAATTACTTCACTCGGAGAGTTGTGAACCTGTGGAATACTCTACCACAGGAAGCTATTGGGGCCACTTAATTAGATACATTCAACAGGGAGCTAGACGTGGCCCTTACAGTTAAAGGGCTTTGGAGAGAAACTAGGATTAGGATACCAAGTCTGAATGATCAACCATGATCCTATGGAATGGTGCTGCAGGCTTGAAGGGCTGAATGGCCTACTCCTGCATCTATTTTCTATGTTCCCATGATACACTGGAGCCTCACACTATAGTCACACATTAAAAGGACATTAATAAATCACATACACAGGGATTTAAGAAGGAGATGAGCAGAAATGCCTTCACTTAGAGACTGGCGAGTCTATGGAATTTTCTACCAGAGAAAGTGGTTACAGCCAAAATATTGAATGTTCAAAGGGGTAAAGGGATCAAAGAGCATGGGCAAAAAAGTTGGAACAGGAGGACCGCCATGATCAGGCAGAATGTTGGGCCACGTAGCCTCCTTCTATTCCTATTTGCCTACATCCTATAGGCAGTAACCTAACAGAATACCCTGCAACCTTGAGTTGTACTCTAACATTAATGCATGCAAGTGCAGTGGACTGGACCCTAACAGAATACCCTGCAGCCTGCAAGTTATACTCTGTCACTGATTGTCTGAAAGCCCTGCATGCAATGTTAACTTGCAGCAGCCCGGATACCTGTACCTCACAATTCTACTTTGGTTCCTTGTGACTCTATGCTGGTTAATAAGAATGTGGCCCTACCCTCGGTCCTCACAGCCAGGCATTAACTACCCCACACCACCTCGACCACACCACAAATGGCACGCGGGATCCCTCAACATGATCCGATGTGAGAGGAAGGTGACAGCACCGACACATTGACTTTCACACGTATCAGCAGAAAGAGCCCTGTGAATGTAATGCCAAGCTGCAACTTACCTTCGGACAAGGGACAGTATCCAGCAGGGAGCCTGAGGACAGACGGCCTGCTGTACGTCGGGTTTTAACCTGAGGAGGGGTGCTGCTTTCCTTCTCACTCTCTGATGGACTAGCCCCCTGCACGCGGCGTTTACGTCCAGACGATAATCCCGTCTCCTGTAACGAAGGTTGTGCACATTCCTACAGAGAGTGGGGGGGGGGGGGGGGGGGGGGGGAAGCAAGTGCAAATTTGTAAGGGAGAGGAGCTTATTTTGAAAGGTAAGGGTGATGATTCTGATGATTTCTGTGCCAGCCCCACCTCCTGCTGGGGCTTTGTTTTCCACAGCAAGGTGTCCATTAAAACAAAAGACAACAAATTACTTTTAAAAAACCCAAAAGAACTGTGGATGCTGTAAATCAGAAACAAAGGCAGAAATGTTGGAAAAGCTCAGCAGGTCTGGCAGCACCTGTGGAGTGAAATCAGAGTTAACATTTTGGGTTGAGTAACTCTTCCTCAGAACAATTAAAGACTTTCCTTCTGAACCTTTGGCATCATTTTTCACACTGGTTTTCCTGAAGGTGTTACCCCAGAGGAACTGATGGCAACAAACACAGCCCACCTGAAAAGGAGGGATGTGCAAGGTAATGGGAAGAGGCCTAAGATTGGCACTGAGAGAGCAGGGCCAAGCAGTCCTCCTCTATGATGGGATCAGAGGACAGTGGATGGGCAACAGCCATGGCTCAGTTGGTACCACCACCAAGTCGGAGTTAGGGCCATCATTTCAAACTCTGGGATGGGATGATCTTTGGAGGGTCAGTGTGGACTCGACGGGCTGAATGACCTGCTTCCACACTATAGGGATTCTATCTTAAAAAAAGATTCTGCTCCCAGTGCCTTTTCAGGAAGAGACTCAGGACCTTCAGTTAGAAGTGTTTCTCGTCATCTCTGTGGTAAACTGAGTAACTGCTTATAGGCAGCAAGTTCCAGGTTCCACCACCTTCTGGGTGAAAGACATTTTCCTCAACTCCTTTTAATTTAAAAACCTTCTCTTAAAATCAATGCCCTCCAAGTCATTGGTCCTCCAAACAAAATGGTTTCTTCCTGTCTACAACTGAAGCAAATCTCTCCATTGGTTTATTCAATTCCTGTCAGAATAGACTTCAACATTATAACTGCAGAACTGTCTTTTTGTGATTTATGCACCCAGATTGCTCTGAACCTCAGTCCTGCAGGTTGAGACCTGTTCCACTTTGCCACTAGTCACCAAAATGTACAGTCCTTAACCCGCTTCACTGGTTAGCATCAGCTACCAGACCAGAGATTAAACCAATAATCCAGTCGCATGTTTCTACACCAGGCAGCATGTCTCCACCCACTCAAAGTGACGGATTCTTTTGTTTAAAAGCAGTTGCACAAAACTTAAACAGAAACGTGGGGTGACCACACAGACATGACTGTGCATAATTCCAGAGTTTGTATGAATATGGAAAACTTCAAGACAATTTACAACGAGATGGTAGATGGAAACAATCTCTCCAGAAAAAGGGAAGACTGAGCAACAACCACATTCAATTACTTTCCAAAATTATGAAAAGATGTGACAGGGTAGATGAAAAGGAGAACTATTCACTGGCAGCAAAAGTCTTAGACATTCACTGATAAATACAGTAAGAAATGCAGGAGAAATATCTTTACACACAGAGTGATGAGATTGAACGACTGAAATTGATGATGTAGTGAATGGTGAGCAAGGTTACCTCAGAGTACATGAGGACCTTAATCAGATGAGCTGAAGAGTGGTAGATGGAGTTTAATTGATGTAAATGTGAGGTGCTATATTTTGGAAAGGTAAATCAGGACAGGCCTGATACACTTAACAGTAAAGTCCTGAGGAATGTTGCTGAACAAAGATCTTGGGGTGCAAGTACATCAAAATGGAGTCACAGGTAGACAGGATGGTGAAAAAGATATTTATTATGCTTGTCTTTATTGGTCAGAATATTGAGCATCAGAGTTAGAAGGCCTTGTTGCAGCTTTACAGGACATTGGTGAGACCAGTTTTGGAATACTGCATTCAATTCTGGATTCCCTTCTGGTTGTTAAACTTGAGAGGGTGCAGAAAAGATTTACAAGGATGTTGCCAGGATTGGAGGGTCAATCAAATTCATCAACCTGGACCCAATATACCGACCACTGCAGTGAACAGCTGGAACTGACAACCGGAAGCGGCAGATTCAAACCACGACAAATGGTGGAGGAAAGATCACAGAAGCGCTTCACAGGAGGCTCCCAAGCACTGAGGATGTCACCTAGACAGGGGACGAAACGTCTGCAACACAAATTCCCAGCTCGGCGAACAGAACCACAACAACGAGCACCCGAGCTACAAATCTTCTCACAAACTTTGAAGAACACCTATACAATGTATTCGCCAAAAACAGACATCCCCGCAATTTCATCAACAGATGCCTAAGGGAAAGACAATGGAATGAGGACATGACACAACCCAAAGGACTAGCCACACTACCATACATCAAAAACATTTCTGAATTGACAGCCAGACTACTGCGACCACCAGGGCTCATAACAGCACACAAACCAACAGGCACTCTCAGACAACAACTCACCAGGACAAAGGACCCGATACCCAGCATGAGCAAAACCAATGTAGTGTACAAAATCCCATACAACGACTGCACAAAACAATACATAGGACAAACAGGAAGACAGCTAACAATCCGCATCCATGAACACCAACTAGCCACGAAACGATATGACCAGCTATCCTTAGTAGCCACACACTCAGATGACAAGCAACATGAGTTTGACTGGGACAACAGTACTATTATCGGACAAGCCAAACAGAGAACTGCCAGGGAATTCCTAGAGGCATGGCACTCATCCACAGATTCAATGAATAAGTACATTGACCTGGACCCAATATACCGACCACTGCAGTGGACAGCTGGAACACAAATCACTACAAATGGTGGAGGAAAGATCACAGAAGCGCTTCACAGGAGGCTCCCAAGCACTGAGGAGGTTACCTAGACAGGGGACGAAACGTCTGCAACACAAATTCCCAGCTCAGTGAACAGAACCACAACAAGGAGGGGGAATAGATTTAAAAAGTACCTGAGGGGCAACTTTTTCACAGAGGATGGTGCACATATGGAATGAGCTGTTGGTGCAAGTGGTGGAGCATACGATTCCAACATTTAGAACATAGAACATTATAGCGCAGTACAGGGCCTTCGGCCCTCGATGTTGCGCCGACCTGTCATACCAATCTGAAGCCCATCTAACCTACACTATTCCATGTACGTCCACGGCATCTGGATGGGCGTATGAATAGGATGGGTTTAGACAGATGTTGGGTAAATGGGACAAGATCAGATTGGGATGCCTGGTTGGCACGGATGAGTTGGAAGGGCATGTTTCTTTGCTGCATGACTTCATAATTCACTACCACAAGAAATGGTCAAGGTGAACCTTATAGATGTATTTAAAGGAGAAACTAGATTAAGTATCTGAAGGAGGATTGGAAGGTTACGTTGATCAAGTTCGAAGATGTATGGTGAGGGGGCGGTGGGGCAGGCAGCAGATCCACCATTGAACCAAGCAGTCTGTGGTCTGCTGCATACACAACATTGGAATTACTGACCTGTTTCCTCCTGCCTCTCCTAGTCAGTCCCTGTTGCGATGATCCATTGTTTTGGGAAACGTCCCCCACGTTGACAGCCTGAATTGTCGCCTCTCCCCTAGTTTGCTTCCTGCCTCTGCCTGCTGGCCGCTCCTGTGATGATCCATCAGTTTGGGATGTGTCCAACGCACTCTCACCCTGAATTGGTGCTGCCACAGATCGCCTCCTGCCTCTAGCTGGGCGTTGTTGTGATGCCCCATCGGTATGGGTAGTCTCCTCCACACTGTCAGCTAGCTTTGCTGGTGAGGTGCCAGCTCTCCTCCTACCTCTGCCCGCTGGCCGTGGCGGCGATACCCCATCGGTTTGGGATGTGTCCAACACATTCTCACTCTGAATCGGTGCTGCCACAGATCGCCTCCTGCCTCTGCCCAGGGACTGCTGCTGCGATACCCCTTCAGTTTGGGCAGACTCCTCCACACTCTCACTGTGTCCCAGTGCAGACCCAGCTCTCCTCCTGCCTCTGACCGGGGTCGGCTGCTGCAAAACCCCATCGGTTTGGGCAGTCTCCTCCACACTCTCAGCCAGCTTTGTTTGTGAGGTGCCAGCTCTCCTCCTACCTCTGCCCACTGGCTGTTGCTGGGATGCCCCATCGGTTTGGGCAGTCTCCTCCATATTCCCAGCCTGTCCCAGTGCAGACCCAGCTCTCCTCCTACCTCTGCCCACCGGCTGTTGCTGGGATGCCCCATCGGTTTGGGCAGTCTCCTCCATATTCCCAGCCTGTCCCAGTGCAGACCCAGCTCTCCTCCTACCTCTGCCCACCGGCTGTTGCTGGGATGCCCCATCGGTTTGGGCAGTCTCCTCCATATTCCCAGCCTGTCCCAGTGCAGACCCAGCTCTCCTCCTGCCTCTGCCCACAGGCTGTTGCTGGGATGCACCATCAGTTAGGGGAGCTTCTTCCACATTCCTAGCCTGTTGGTCCAGTGCTGCCAGTGAGCTCTGCTTGGCTCTGCGGCCTCTAACTACAGGATCCCGAGAGTGTTCCTCCCCCTCCTCTGGAGGGCCTTGGCGCTTGTCTGTGATGGATGCAGAGATGGACCTGGGCCTGCCCCTGCCCCTTCTTGGCCCGGCCTGTGCCCTATCCAAAGGCAGGGCAACTTCCTGTGATCCAAGCTCTGGGTCCTTCCTGCGCTGATGTTGCTGACAGTCCCTGGGCTTTATAGATCCCTGGTTCTGCTGTTGGTCTCTGGGAACAGCAGAGTTCTCTGCCTCAGCTTCAGTCTCTCTCTGGCTGTTTGGCAGAGTCAGAGCTGGATTGGGGGTTGAGTTTAAGCTGCTGTTGCTGCACTCCTCAGTGTCAGGATTGGCTGCCTGCTCCCTGGCTGAGGTCTCTCGTTTCCCCATGTCCTCACTGGCCTCAGCCAGTTGCTGTTCTCCTAAAGCCATGGAGCTCCTCTCTTCATTCGTTTGCTGCCTGTTGCCTCCCTTCCCAGCTTCAGGGCTCTGCAGCTGCTCTGGTGTTGCCTGAGGGCCCATACAGCTCCTGACTTCCGACAGACTCTGCCTTTTGGTCCCTGAAGGACTGGTAGCCAGGTCGTGGACAGTCGGATCTGGGGAATCCGCAGCAGGTATGATGGGCACAGTGCCTTCTGCTACTTCAGCTTCTCCACTGTGGTCCAGCTCGGTGACCTGGTTCTGAAAGAAGGGCTGGGTTTCCCCCTCAGCCCACTGATCATCCTCAGGTATTCCCTCACTGCGCTCCGAGTGTGGTGAAGATATTACAGGACGCTGGATAGCAGCATCCGCCGTGAATGGCTGTGTGGCCTCTTCCTCTGTATCGCTCAGTACCACAGCTGTCCCTGTGGAAGAACACAGGAAATATGTCAGGTTCCCCCAAAAACACATGTTAAAGTCAATGACACAACTGTACCAGTAACGGCCTGATTACAGGCTCCTTGCCCACTCTAAGGTCCGTACAGCAGTCAGCTAGGACCACTGAATAACATTCTCCCCGCAGTATCAGAAGGTCATATGTACAACTCCTATTCCAGCATTCCCAAATGGCTTGCTCAGCCACTTACAAAGAGCAAGTGAGAGTCAACCACGTTGCTGAGAGTCTGGAGTCACATATAGGCCAAACCGGGCAAGGATGGCAGATTTGCCTGCCTAAAGGAAATTAATGACCTTCTGACTGATTTATTTATGACATTCAATGATAGTTTCATGGTTACCATTGCTTAGAATAGCTTCTTATTCTAATTTGTTTAACTGACTTAAATAAAACTCGTCAGCCGCCTATATTGAATTTGAACTTATGTCGGCCAATCCCCTCCAACAAAAACTGCACACTATCCAGGAGAAAGCAGCTCACTCGATTGGAACTACATCCACCACTGTCATACAGTCACAGCAGCCACTCAGGAAATTCACTCTGGGCTCCTCTAACAGTACCTTCCAACCTTTACCACCACGAAGGACAGGGACAGCAGATACGTGGGAAAACCACCCTCTGTTTAAGTTCCCCTCCAAATCACTCGCCATCCTGACTTGGATATATACACTGTTCCTTCAGTATCACTGGGTCAAATCCCTGGAATTCTCTCCCGAATGGCACTGTGGATGGCCCTATACCTCAAGGAGTGCAGCGGTTCCACAAGGCAGCTCACAGAATCGCTATTGATAAAATGCAGGAAGCCATTCACCCCACCGCGCTCTGAGCAATTGACATTATTGTCAATCCCTTGACTTTTCTCTGGAACCTTACACATTGGCGCTATTTAAATAATGAGCAATGCCTGTAGGAATGTATTGATTAAATTGCTTCCACCATGTCTCCAGGCAGCATATTCCAGCCGAACTACCCACAGTGAGCAGAATTTCTTTTCTCACCTCACATTTCCTTCTTTCGCTAAATACTTTAAAACTCTGGTTCTCACCTCTGCTCCTCAGCACCTTCCCGAGGGAAATTAGGGATAGACAGCAAATATTTTCCCAGCAAATGATGCTAACATCCAGTAAACAGATGAAAAACAAACCTCCTCAATACATTAATGGATCCGGTTTGAACAATCAGTTCACTACCTCACCCATTCTAACGCACGGTGCACATAATCAGATTGGTATTCCCACTGCATTACAGAAGAAATACTAAACCAAGACCCCCTCAGATGGATATAAACATTTGTGTCACTATTTCAAAGAAAAGAAACAGAGTGTTCCTAGTATCACTTCAAAATCAGCTGATTTCATTGCTGTTTGTGGGAGCTTCCAGAGTGTAAAAGGGCTGCTGCATCTGCCGCCTTTGGAGAAAGATGACTGCACTTCAAAAGGACTTTGATGAATGTGAAGCACTTTGAGGCATTTTGTAAGGAAAATACTACACAGCCATCTAGGAGGGCACGAAGCAATAGCTGACAGACAAATTGCACCATCACACTCCAGAGAGAAAAGACTCCCTAATCTCGATTCAGCACTGGGGTGTGGACATACCAAATTTCTTAAACCTTACTGCACAGGTTTTGCAATGTGATCATTTATAATCACTACCTGGTCAGGAACAGAGGCTCGCTGCACACTTGATCACACTCGATGATGGAAAGCCATAGCCTGCTCTTTCCCTAAAACATGACTGTTCCGCTTAAGGTGAAAGATCGATTCAATCCTCCAGCTTCGCCTCCACGTTTCCAAGCTGATTCCCGCGATTAAAACCAGTGGTAAATGGCTCCGGAAAATTAAGCTGCAAGTCTTTGAAAATAGTGCAGAAGTGGATAAACCTTGATCGCTGTTCCCCAAGCAGAAAGAATCTCAATGCCTGAACCCTATCGAGCTGCACTCACTCAGACATACAAAGCAATGTGAAACAGGTCAACATCTTACTTTTGAATCTTCGTAAGTGCCCCCTGACCAATATTGATACCTCAATCAGTACGATGTAAAGAAAGATTATCCTAACATTGTCACGTTAATGTTGGATGGGTGCTTGCTACATGAAAACTGAGGAATGGAAATCCGGGCCAGTCAATCCATCAAACTGTTTTGCCATTTGCCTAGAACCTCTGCCTCAATGCCATCTTCCCTCACACTGTCGCCACATCCCTTGATGTCGTCAGTCTTAAAAATGTATCGACTTCTGTGTTGAACAAGGTCAATAAGTGAGCCTTCACATCCCTCTGGAATGCAGAATTCCAAAGGGCTGATGCTTCCATTGGTAGGTAAAAAAAGAATTTGGGGACAGCCTCAAAATAAGCAGATTTAGGACCGAGTTGAGGAAGACCTTATTCACCCAATGGGTTCGAATCTGTGGAATCCCCTATCCAGTGAAGCAGCTGAGGCTACCATAGAGGCATAGAGATGTACAGCACAGAAACAGACCCTTCGGTCCAACCCATCCATGCTGACCAGATATCCCAACCCAATCTAGTCCCACCTGCCAGCACTTGGCCCATATCCCTCCAAACCCTTCATATTCATATACCCATCCAGAAGCCTTTTCAATGCTGCAATTGTACCAGCTTCCCCCACCTTCTCTGGAATGAACTGCCTGTGTGCGCCCCTTAGGTGCCTTCTATATCTTTCCCCTCTCACCTTAAACCTATTCCCTCTAGTTCTGGATCCCCCACCCCAGGGAAAAGACCCTCTCTATTTATCCTATCCATGCCCCTCATGATTTTATAAACCTCTACAAGGTCACCCCTCAGCCTGCGACGCTCCAGGGAAAACAGCCCCAGCCTGTTCAGCCTCTGTCTATTGCTTAAATCCTCCAACCCTGGCAATATCCTTGTAAATCTTTTCTGAACCCTTTCAAGTTTCATAACATCTTTCCGATAGGAAGGAGACCAGAACTGCACGCAATATTCCAAAGGTTGCCTAACCAATGTCCTGTACAGCTACAACATGACCTCCCAACTCCTACACTCAGTACTCTGACCAGTAAAGAAAAGCATACCAAACGCCTTCTTCACTATCCTATCTACCTGCAACTCTACTTTCAAGGAACTATGAATCTGCACTCCAAGGTCTCTTTGTTCAGCAACACTCCCCAGGTCCTTACCATTAAGTGTACACGTTCTGTTCTGATTTCCTTTTCCAAAATGCAGCACCTTGCATATATCTAAACTAAACTCCATCTGCCATTCCTCAGCCCATTAACCCATCTGGTCAAGTTCCCATTGTATTCCAAGGTAACCTTTGTTCCAGGAAGACGCAGAGAGCCCTGAGACCATCCTAGTGGGGTTGGGATGTGTAAAGGGCTTGCACATTCATGGTGAAGAGCAGGCTGCTGGACCTTGCAAACTGGAAATTCTAAAACTGGCATAAAGTATCTGAGGAATCACTGATGTAAGTGGGCAGCGACAGGACCAGGGGAGGAAAGGCTGAGTCAAGACAGTAAACGATGAGTTCTGTGGGGCAGAAGCAGGCAGAAACAATGGGTCCGCCTGGGAATTTTGGGAAGGAGGTAGAAGGGAGTCTTTCGGGATTGGAGGACTATCAGTTTGGAGGATGTAGGGGGACAACATCATATCAAATGAGTTTAGTGATTGTGGTTGAAACAATGGCCTGATGTTTCATCATGGCATCAGGATCCAGGAAATGATAGGAGGAGGTATCTGTGAGCTGGCGCTCAGCCTGTGCAATGCAGAGGTCAGTCCGTCAGACCACAACACCACCACCCAGACCAGCAGGCTCAACAACAAAGCCAGGGTTGGATCGGAGTGCACACAGTGCAGTCAGTTCTTGATTGGAATGGGTATTGCAGGCAGACAAATTGAGGTGACCAATGTCACGGTTGCGAAAGTTCTCAAGAACAGATTGAGTGCAGGTAAAAGGCTAGGGGAAGGGGTCCAAATGGAGGGAGAATGTTGGAGCAGGGCTAAGGGGTCTGTGGGATGTGTAGAGGATGCTTGTTCAAAGAAACTGCCTGCATTCCATACTCTCAGATCCAACCTGACTCTGCCATTAAGCCCGCTGATCAGAGCAGTGCCGCTGCCCTCCGACAGACTGACCTCCACACTACAGGGGCTGAGCACCAGCTGCAGACACCACCTCCTGCCTCATTATTCCCGTGTCAACAGAACCCTTCACTGCTCTGACACACAGAGCAACGACTTCAGACACTTGTCCAAATGAACCCACAGAAAGTACAATGTTTCAGTCTCCTGGATTTAATAACTAGCAATGTGAAGATGTAAACTGGGGCAAGTTGAATTTTTTATACAGTAAAGGAATTAAGGATTATGGTGAGCAGGAGGGGAAGTGGAGTGGAGTCCACGAAAAGATCAGCCATGACCTTAGTGAATGGTGGCACAGGCTCGATGGGACAGATATCCTACTCCTGCTTCTTATATTTCCCCTGTTTGCAGAGTCACCAGCCAAGGGAAACATCCTATATACATCTTCACAAAGAATTTGGTTTGGCTCCCTAAACTGCAACGGTAACTACAGTGACAAACAGTTTGAGATGTCTCATACTTCCTGTATTCTTAAGTGCAAGTCTTGCTCATTTTTGTTTTTAATTTCCAGAGTGCATTTTGTTTTCATGGTCGGCACAGACACGGTTAGCTAAAGGGACTGTTCCTGCGCTGCATTGCTCTATGTTCTATATCACTTGCTTTTCACTCCCAAGTAAATACTCACTTAAGCAAAACAGTGCAGTTTCTGTCCCTCCTGCCACCTGGTGGTGCTATTGAGCACAAAGTCCCATTGAGCTTTACAATAAAAACATGTGCAGTAACAACACAAAAGAAGTCACCAGCCATATTGGGTGAAATAAACAGGGGCTTGTTACATAGAAAAGGAAGAGAATTTGAAATTAACCAGAAGCAAAATGTGCAAGATTCTAGAACATAGAACAGTACAGCACAGAACAGGCCCTTCAGCCCACGATATTGTGCCGACCATTGATCCTCATGTAAGGTAAACCTAATGTACGAACCCTCAAATTTCTGTGACCATATGCATGTCCAGCAGTCTCTGAAATATCCCCAATGACCTCACTTCCACAACTGCTGCTGGCAACACATTCCATGCTCTCTCATCCCTCTGCATAAAGAACCCGCCTCTGACATCCCCTCTATATTTTCCGCCAAACAGCTTAAAACCATGACCCCTTGTGTTAACAATTTCTGCCCTGGGAAAAAGTTTCTGGCTATCAACTCTATCTATGCCTCTCATTATCTTGTACACCTCAATTAGGTCCCCTCTTTTCCTTTTTTTCCAATGAAAAAAAGTCCAAACTCAGTCTGTCAATCTCTCTTCGTAAAATAAGCCCTCCATTCCAGCCAGCATCCTGGTAAACCTCCTCTGAACCCTCTCCAAAGCATCCACATCTTTCTTATAATTGGGTAACCAGAACTGGACACAGTATTCCAAGTACAGTCGAACCAAAGTTTTATAGAGCTGCAACAAGATCTCACGACTCTTAAATTCAATCCCCCTGTTAATGAAAGCCAAAACACCATATGCTTTCTTAATAACCCTTAATTCTCTAAAATTATTTAAACTTTGAACCAGACCACTTTAATGCAATGATAAATTGTAAATTACTAAAGTAAGGCCATGAAAGATGATACATATTTTGAAGGTACATATTATTCAAACACAGTCTTGCACTGTCTTCCATGAAATTGGTGGTGATGGATGCAGAGGCCTTTGCCTTGGATGAGGAGGGGAGGGATCCAGGGGTTGGAGAATCGGCAGCTGTCCTCCACAGTGCAGAGAAGGTCAACAGGAAACCAGGCTAAATGCTCAAATTCATGAGAAGTCTCAATTAGACTCAACGGTGTCCTGTGACAGAACGGCCAGTACCAGAGGAGGTAGATTTAACAAGATTGGCTAAAGGACCACAGCAGGAAGGTGATGAAATGGCTCATGACCATCTTCTCAAGGAAGGGTCAATAAATGCTGACCTAACCAGCCACACACAGATCCTACCAGAAGCCCAGGGGAGACACCTTCTAAATAAAAACACACAGAGTTGCAGTGATCTGGAATGCAAAACCTCCAAGAACAGAAAGCTAATTCAGGAGATAATTAAATAAATATTCAAAGAGGATAAATTTGTCAGGCGACTAGAAAACAGAAAACTGGGGAGAGTAGTCAAGGGGATTGAAGTAGAACTAATTGGACTGGTACTTTTGAAAAACCAACACTGCAAATGATAGGCCAAATGGACTCTTTCTGCACTGTATCATTTTATAATTGAGCCTTCTGAAAAAAAGGTTGTTTTCTTTTCTTTACAGAGGTTCCTGCAGTGATTCATCAAACAATCTGATTGTGTTGTCACATCTGTGGGGGGGGGGGGCGGGGTGGAGAATCATGTTGTCAGATCTGTAAGGCAGCGGGGGGGGGGGTTGGGGGAGAAGTTAGGGTCCAGCTACCAGGCAACAGAAAGAACATTGAAGAGGGATCTGAACTTCCAGTCAGTCAGTCACAGCTCTTGCTACATGCAAAGCAGCATTCGATAGAGGGTCAGGCAGATTTTAAATAACACATACAATATCCTTTTTTTTAAAATTGGAGATTTCCAAATGATTCAATTTATAAAAACAGGTTGTTACAGAAATTAACCAGGGCAGTAGTCATCGGGTCAGGGTGGACTGAGGTACACGTAGGGAAAAATAAAGTCAGCAAGGGGCTCCTGTTCTCAATTTACTGGCAGCAAGCTGTGCCCAAAATATACAAACACAGAAAATAGGAACAGGAAATGGGTATCAATATGATCACAGCTGATTACCCAATTCAGAACCCTGTTCCCATTACTCACCCAAACCCAAAATCTCCTTAGAACTATATCTAACTAATTCTTGGAAACATTCAATGTTTTGGCCTCAACCACTTAGTGGAGACTAAATCCATCCTCTAGCTGCAGTTTCACCAAAGCTCTACACGATTGGAGCATGACTTTGATGCTCCTTTAGTCAAATCCTCTTGAAATAATGGTCAACCTACCACTTTCCATAAATACCCCAAACTGAACTGACTAACTTCATTCTTTCAAGATTCTGTACAACAGGAATATCGGTGGAGATTTAGTCATTGATCATGTTCACAAGAGACTTTGAGATATTAAAGGCATCAAGGTGTTCAGGGACAGTGTGGGAAAAAGACATTGAGGCACAGCTCAGCCATGATCATATTGAAAGGCAGAACAGACTGGAGGGGCCAAATGACCTACTGGAAGGCTTCATCCATTAACAGTGCCCTTGGCACTAACACCTTCTCTGCTTGGTTTTGAACGACAGATTCTACACAACCCAGTAGAAACTAGATCTCCATCCAGTCATTTAATCTCAGCCCTGCACACATCAGAGCCCAGAGTAAAATCCCACAGTGTCTTCCATGAGTATTGTGTAGGGCTTCAAGCCAGCCACAGGTCTGACACAAAAATGATTGGAGCCCATTGTAACACACTTCACCCTGACTGCATGCATTGGGATCTCACCTTTTGAAACGTCTTTACTGAACGTCGGAGAGTGAAAGGTGAATGGCTGTGTGGCCTCTTCTTCTGTATTACCCACTGTCACGCTGCTATCTGTGGAAGAACAGGAAGAGTGCATAATCAGATTTGGCTCATATGACAAGTCATTTCCAGAATGAATTTTCAATCAGCGCAACATTATCGGTTTCATGTCCAACCCTGAATGAAGCTAACTGATTCAATCCTTACAAGAACACAGGGGTCTCAAGCTGGAGTCAAACAGTCCCGAGTCCAAATTTCACCCATGACTCATGAACCACACAGTCATAGAGTCACAGAGATGTACAGCACAAAAACAGACCCCTTCGGTCCAACCCGTCCTTGCCGACCAGATATCCCAACTTAATCTAGTCCTACCTGCCAGCACCTGGCCCATATCCCTCCAAACCCTTCCTATTCATATACCTATCCAGATGCCTTTTAAATGCTATAATTGTACTAGCCTCCACCACTTCTTCTGGCAGCTCATTTCCATACACACACCACCCTCTGCACAAGTTGCCCCTTAGGTCTCTTTTATATCTTTCCCCTCTCACCCTAAACCTATGCCGTCTAGTTCTGGACTCCCTCACCCCAGAGAAAAGACATTGTCTATTTATCCTATCCATGCCCCTCATGATTTTATAAACCTCTATACTGTCACCCCTCAGTCTGCGACGCTCCAGGGAAAACATTCCCAGCCTATTCAACCTGTCCCCATAGCTCAAATCTTCCAACCCTGGCAACATTCTTGTAAATCGTTTTTGAACCCTTTCAAGTTTCACAACATCCTTGTTGAAGGTAAAGATAAAAATAAAAGCAAGAAAGTGGAGACAGATAAGATGTTGGGTTTGAGCAGAGACAACATTGACAGTCAATAAAAATGCTGCACACAATTGGGTTAGATCATGAATAACTACAGATACCCAACAGAAGCTTATAACTCAACACTTGCAGCAGAACCTAGGAAGACAGCGCCAGTGTGTACCATCACTAAATTAATAACCGAGCGGCCCAGTTAAAACACAGGAGTCATGGTATGAAATCCAACCATGGCAGCTGGTGCAACTTAAATTGAAATCTAGTCTCAGTGACAATGACCATGGCAACTATCACAGATTGCAGTTAAAGCTATCTGGTTCACTAGTGACCTTTAAAGGTAGAAAATCTGTCACCTTCAGGTGTCTGACCTAAATGTGACTTCAGACCCACAGCAAACATGACTCATTCTTAACTGCCCTCAGTTCAAGGGCAATTACAGATGGACAACAAATACTGGCCCTGTCAGCGACACGCAAATAAAGGAAATTTTATAACAAATGTTGGTTGGATCATGTTGAAATACTGTGGACAATTCATATCATTAAAAACTGTTCATAGCTCCTTGAAAGTGGAGTCGCAGGTAGATAGGATTGTTAAGGAGGCGTTTGGTATGCTTTCCTTTATTGGTCAGAGTATGGAGTACAGGAGTTGGGAGGTCATGTTGCGGCTGTACAGGACATTGGTTAGGCCACTTTTGGAATATTGCGTGCAATTCTGGTCTCCTTCCTATTGGAAAGATGTTTTGAAACTTGAAAACGTTCAGACAAGATTTACAAGGATGTTGCCAGGGTCGGAGGATTTGAGCTACAGGGAGAGGCTGAACAGGCTGAGGTTGTTTTCCCTGGAGCATCGGAGGCGGAGGGGTGACCTTATAGAGGTTTACAAAATTATGAAGGGCATGGATAGGGTAAATAGGCAAAGTCTTTTCCCTAGGGTGGGGGAGTCCAGAACTAGAGGGCATAGGTTTAGGGCGAGAGGGGAAAGACATAAAAGAGACCTAAGGAGCAACTTTTTCACAGAGGGTTGGTACGTGTGTGGAATGACCTGCCAGAGGAAGTGGTGGAGGCTAGTACAAATGCAACATTTAAAGGGAATCTGGATGGGTATATGAATAGGAAGGGTTTGGAGGAATATGGGCTGGATTCTGGCAAGTGAGACTAGATTGGGTTGAGATATCTGGTCGGCATGGACAAGTTGGACTGAAGGGTCTGTTTCCATGCTGTACATCTCTATGACTCTATGGAACAGTACAAAGATGGGGAGGTTACAACCATATCTGTTTTACCTCCTGCAGTACAAGTTCCAGTTTCTCACAGCTTTCTTCCTGAAATTCCTGTTGAATTTTATTTATGACTACCCCCATTCACCCATTGTACTCTTTGCTACCTTTCCCCACCTTCCTCTCTGACCTATCACCTCCATCCCCACCCCCATTCACCCATTATACTCTATGCTACTTTCTCCCCACCCCCACCCTCCTCTTATTTATCTCTCCACCCTGAAGGCACTCTGCCTCTATTCCTGATGAGGGCTTTTGCCCGAAACGTCAATTTTCCTGCTCCTCGGATGCTGCCTGAACTGCTGTGCTTTTCCAGCACCACTCTAATCTAGAACCATGTCTGATAGAGGCAAATACCTCTGTTCAAAGTCACTGTTTTTAAATATGCCCTCCCACACGATGTAGCCAGCCCATCCCTACAGTGTTTGATCCTTACTTTTAGAAGCGTCCTCGCTGGGTGCCAGAGATGGAAAGGTGAAAAGCTGCGTGGCCTCTTCCTCAGTTTTGCTCGCTGCTGCGGTGTTACCTGTGGAGGAACAAGACATGTTTGTGATTCTTCTCTAAAACATGCACCATCTTCAGGTTTCATTTACTGATTGATTGCGAAAAGCAAGAATGCCAGTTTCCAGCTCCCTGGCCAGTCTAAGCGAGTGGTTTATCTTTCCCCGCAGTATACTTAATTGGCAATGCATCAGTCAGACAGCACGCTGATCTTCAAATCATTCAGCTGTGGGATCAGATCCCAGTCCTTAGACTCTAGTTCATAATGCTGGCTGACACTGGAGTGCAGTTCTGAGGGAATGTTGTACTGTCAGACATGCTATCTCTTTGAAGGTAAGCCTAATCATTGAAATACTGTGATGCAATCACTACTGTGATCCAAGTAGTGCAGGAGATTCTCCTCAGAATCATTGTCAAATTTCATCCCCTAAATAACAAAGAACAGATTATCTGGTCACTATCTTGTGTGGAACCTTACTGTGTGAACTGTCTGCCATGTTTCCTACAATGCAACAGGGATTATATTTCAAAAGTACTTTATCGAGAGCTGAAGTATTTTGACATGCCCTGAAAGATGGCGTCTAAACAAAGTTCATTTTCCCTTCGCAATGGAAATCTACAAACAGCCGAGGTGGAAAACACTGCAGAAAGAATCAGGGTAACAGATTGATTTCAGGCATGAAACCATTACACAGTTGATGAAACCCATGTGTGCTGCAAGTTAAGTAAAGCATACTGAGTAAAACCAGTTTCTGTGCTGTAAATCTATTTTCATTTACACTGCACTGGTCCCATCATTTGCTGAAGACTGCCAGTCTGGTATTCAGTGGTAAACTTCATGTTCTGCAGGCCGTGCTCAGGGAGGCACTACAATTTTGCACCATAATAATTTTATTGCTTCACTGCAGTCTTCACATTCTATGGAAACAGTCCATGGTCTCTCCAGGACCACAGAGAAAGACTTCTATTCAAATCAGGTCTGACATTTAAAGCATCTTTCAGCTCCAAGCCTTACTTTTGCATGCGTCTCTACTGAATGTCGGAGACCGAAAGGTGAATGGCTGTGTGAGATCTTCCTCAGTGTTGCTTGTTGCTGCAGTGTTATCTGTAGGGAAAAAGAGAACAGATGTAAAATTGACCTCGGCCTGCCTTAGCTGTCAAAGACCAGAGTTAGCATGTTCCATTCCAACAACATATCGGTCTCACATTCCGACAATATTAAGTTGATTGAATATCCCCAGCAGTTACCTCAAAAAGACAGCACATGGTAGGTTCCACCCTTGCCTGTGAACCAGATTGCTATAATTTTGGGTCCTAACTGGGAGCTTGAGAGCATCATCTGGTCTAACACGCCTGTCTAAAAACCTGTTTTGACACAGATTCAGTGTTCTCTCTGGAATTCTGGTTAATATTTTGCCCTCATTTAACCTTATTAAAATAGATTGAACAGTCATTACCACTCAAGGCTGCAAGTAGGAACTTGGCAGTGAACAGATTGATGGCCTAGCTTTTTAGGTTTCAATAATTACTGTACTTCAGACATTGTTGATGGGCTATTAAAAAATGTTGAGATGTTCAGAGATTGAGGTTGCTGCATAAATGTAAATTCATTGCCCTTTCTGTAATAAGGCAAGTTAACAGAAATAGAAAAACACTGGGTCTATGATAACATACAGGATGTTCAGCTTGAATAGGGCAAAGGATGCTGACACAGTTGATGAAAGCAGTGCACTCTCTGGGTTAGATACCGAACAAAACTCTCTGCAGACAGCTCACAAGAAGGTAAACACTCTTGAGCACCTGTGGTATTGCACGGTTCTCTCTATTAACACTGCACTCAGCTGTCAAAGACAGAGGAATGCCTATCTGGTGTGGAATTTCAGAATCTACAGAGTAAAGGCGGCACACAGCAGAAAACTAGATTTTGCCCATTTCATCCCATCACTGTCACAGCAGAAGTGTTACACAAAGCAGTCAGCCTGTCTGTGTTTGGCTCTCGCTAATGTAAAGATGACAAAATTATGAGCCACCAATTGTTGATTATATTGAAATTAGTTCATGAAACGCTACCTCACCTGGAAGGTGCATTTGGAGCCTTCGACAGAGAAGCTGAATAAACAAATGCCACATCTTCTGTGATTGCACAGGAAGGTGACATGGGGGTGTAAAAAAAGTGTTAGGAGTGACAGAGGAGCAGACCTGGATGTTGTGAGCAAATGGCACTTGCAGAACACTGACAGCGTAGGGGAGAGGAAGATGTGTTTGGTGGTACCCTGCTGTAGACAGCAGAATTGGTGAGTAAATTTGCAGATGACACTAAGATAGGCAAAGTTGTGGATAGTGCCGAAGGATGTTGTGGATTACAGAGGGACATAGGCAAGATGCAGAGCTGACGTTAAGGGCATTTAAATGGATATTGGAAATACATATATATAATAATGAAATGGTGTAGGTTGCATGTACATCAGATTATTTTCACAGGGCGATGCAACAGAGGGCCGAAGGGTCTGTAACGCGCTATAACATTCTGGGTGTAATGGACAACTCCACATTGAGTGCCACAGCTTCAGAGAATGACCTCTATCCTCCATTTTTCTTACATCAACATCCCCTAAGCCTCTTCAAGACCAAGATGGTGATGGAGGAGGGTTGCTGAGATGGAGCTCGCCCATTCCTTTTCTCACCATTTTTCATTTTGATTTAAGTTCTTCTTTTCTCTGTTAACCTATGGAGGGAGCTCAGTCATGGAGGCAGCAATGGCAAAAGCAGCAGCTGGGCTCTTTCACAGTTGGCCACAAGGCAGCTGGTGAGCCCAGACAGAACTCAAACCAGTAGCATTGCAGCTTCTCAGAAATCCAGAAATGGCTGGGGCCCTGGAGCTGTATCTGAGAGGGACTCTAGCTGGGGGTGCGGGAGCAGGCAGCCCAAAGGGAACTTGGTCCAGCGGGGGTGGGGGAGGTCGAACTCTTGTGAGAAGCGTACGTCCAGCATGGCCAGGCATTTAGATAGTGTGGAGTTGTGTTTGTTTTCCCACTTTTTTTGTGAGGACTGTATTGTTTAACTTATTACACTTTTTTCCATAATTTTTTTGCATTGTACCCAAGAGTCTGTATCTAACTACCTTTGTACTTAAGATGGCGCTGTAACTTGTAAACTTTTCACTGTATTCATGCGAACATGTGACAATAAAGCTAATTCAATTCAATTTCCTTTCTGTCAACAGCATAAAGAACACCATTTTACAGTCTCTGTCAGTTCTCAGAAACACTAATATTGACCTTGAAACATTAACTATGTTTCCCTCTTCACAAATACTGCCAACCTTCCTGTTATTAATGATACAGAGCTTCCTTTGAAACGGAAGTCTCACACTGTGCCCTCAGACTCTGAAATCAGTGATATTCCTTTCTGAAACTATTATCTTAAGTAATGAAATGGACAAAGTGCTCTGACAAAACCTGTTGAGTACTTGTGAACAGAGTAAATGTGGTTAAACCTTGCTTACCCTTGAAAGGCTCCTTGTTGAAGGTGGGAGATTGACAGGTGAGCAACTGTGTGGGTTTCTCCTCAATGTTAGCACCTGCTGTATTGCCAGCTGTGGTAGAAAGGAGACAGAATGAAATGAGCATCAGCCCGATGACAAGAGGTGGCTTCTCAGAGAGGGTATCATGGCCAAACTCATCCAACATCAATCTCACTCTTACAGTGTAGCATCTCACAGCCAGGATCAGAAAGAAATTCAGATGGACCTCAAGAGGAGCTGTTTAGATTCTAATTAGGATGCCGTATTGATTGTGATTTTTAAATTATTATTCCTTCCAGTGGGAACTGTGAACAGGATATTAGATTACAGGACACAGGTTAGCAACCTCAACTGACACCCAGGAGAAAGCATTCATTTGGCATACTGGATTAGTGGTGCTGGAAGAGCACAGCAGTTCAGGCAGCATCCAACGAGCAGCGAAATCGACGTTTCGGGCAAAAGCCCTTCATCAGGAATAAAGGCAGTGAGCCTGAAGCGTGGAGAGATAAGCTAGAGGAGGGTGGGGGTGGGGAGAGAGTAGCATAGAGTACAATGGGTGAGTGGGGGAGGAGATGAAGGTGATAGGTCAAGGAGGAGAGGGTGGAGTGGATAGGTGGAAAAGAAGATAGGCAGGTCGGACAAGTCAAGGAGACAGTTACTGAGCTGGAAGTTTGAAACTAGGATGAGGTGGGGGAAGGGGAAATGAGGAAGCTGTTGAAGTCGGAAATGACCTGGGAGTTGCAGTGGGAGAGGGACTCCCTGAGATTCTTGTAGAGAGAGGAGGAAAACGTCTTCAAGGCAGGCATCCTTGCAAGAGGATTCGCAGTAGGGTTAAAATCAACAAGGTAAAAACAATGACTGCAGATGCTGAAAACCAAATACTGGATTAGTGGTGCTGGAAGAGCACAGCAGTTCAGGCAGCATCCAACGAGCAACGAAATCGACATTTCGGGCAAAAGCCCTTCATCAGGAATAAAGGCAGTGAGCCCCGACCTGCCTATCTTCTTTTCCACCTATCCACTCCACCCTCTCCTCCTTGACCTATCACCTTCATCTCCTCCCCCACTCACCCATTGTACTCTATGCTACTCTCTCCCCACCCCCCACCCTCCTCTAGCTTATCTCTCCACACTTCAGGCTCACTGCCTTTATTCCTGATGAAGGACTTTTGCCCGAAACGTCGATGTCGCTGCTCGTTGGATGCTGCCTGAACTGCTATGCTCTTCCAGCACCACTAATCCAGTATTTGGTTTTCAGCATCTGCAGTCATTCATTTGGCATAGTTGGGGGATTGAAGCCAGAGCTTTCTTGATTTAAATGGCAATTTAAACACTGGTTCTACCAACAGAACCTTGGAAGGAGGAGTGGAAACAACAACAAAGATCCCTTGATGGCATGCATTGACATTCAAAGGCATTATCACTGTAACTAGCCCACTATCAATCCCCTGGGGATTACCATTGAGCAGAAACTGAATCAGATCAGCTGTAAACATGCAGCATCTATAACAGCAGGTTAGAGATTGGGAGCTCTGTGGCAAGTAACTCATCTACTGTCTCCCCAAAGCCTATCCACCATCTACAAGGCACAAGTCAGGTGTCTCTCCTCAGTTCACCAACTGGGTGCAGTTCCAACAACACCCAAGAAGCCTGACATCATCTAGTACAAAGTTGCCCGCTTGATTGGTATCATATTCACCACCTTAAAGATCCATCCCCTCCACCACCAACATGAATAATGACTTTGAAAACATTCCAGAGATGGGACGGGGCAATCACTGGCTATTGCCAATCCCCAATTGTCCAGAGGGCAGTTAGGAGTCAACCACATTGCTGTAGCTCTGGAGTCACATGTAGACTAGACTAGGTAAGGACGGCAGATTGCTTCCATTTCAGGACATTAATGAACAAATGGATTTTTCTAACAATTTGACTGTGGTTACATGGTCATTATTAACATCATTTTATTCCAGATTTTTTCTTACTGAATTCATACTTCATTTTTCGTGGAGGGATTCAAGCTCACATCCTCAGAATATTAATATGGACTTCTAAATTATCATCTAGTGATATTACCACAACTGTCATTTCCACACTTGAAATGACTTGGAAATGTATCACTGTTCCTTCAATATCACTGAGTTAAACTCTTAAAACCCCCTCCCTGACTGTACTGTGGGTGCCCCCCTGCCACAAGGACTGCGCAATAAATGCTGGCCTAGCCAGTATCATCCAAAACCTGCGAAAGGATAAAATGCATTACGTAAAAGGACAGACAACTGGGAGCAAGAGCGAAATCGCATGATTGGTAGCTTACTCAAATATCACAGCGCTGAAAATGCGTTGCTGGAAAAGCGCAGCAGGTCAGGCAGCATCCAAGGAGCAGGAGAATCGACATTTCGGGCATGAGCCCATCTTCAGGAAGAAGGGCTCATGCCCGAAACGTCGATTCTCCTGCTTCTTGGATGCTGCCTGACCTGCTGCGCTTTTCCAGCAACGCATTCTCAGCTCTGATCTCCAGCATCTGCAGTCCTCACTTTCTCCTCAAATATCATAGTGTCCAATAAAAACCAGCTACATGAAAGAGTAATTATTTTTCTACTCTGCTAATATAAGAGCCTTTGGAAGTATCTGAAGAGGAGCAGGAAACTCCCTCCGTGTCCTGTCTAATTTATAACCATCAGTAAAGAGCAATTGAAAGGAAAACAGTTGAACTGTTTGGTCTTTGTGAAACCTAAGCTGCATGCAAACTTTAGTTGCTGTGTCCACTCACAACACAAATTATACAGGAAAATAGCTCATTGGCTGTGAAGTGCTCAGGAATGTCCAGCAGTTGTGATGAGATGCTCTAAAATACAAATTCTTTCTGTTCTCCCCCAAGACCTTTCCATTCTACCTCAATGCAGCACACTTCTGCCAAATCTGAAAAAGGTCACAGCCTCTTTCCCCAAATGCTGCTTGACCTGCTGAGTACTTCCAGTATTTTCAGTTTTATTTCCATTCCCATGGCAAGAATTCACACAGAACTAACTAGTCAACCAATGAGAACTATTCTCTTGTAGCAAATAGTGATCATTTGAAATTTGGCATTCCACCAATATTCCACTAGATTCAGCACCTGTCTCTCTTCTCAGTGATATTTTCTGCCAATTTCCAGCATCTGCAGTATCTTGAGTTACTTCTCACTATTACTAATTTTAAAAATGTGACTACTGTACTCATTTAAATGATACTGCTGCAGTAGTATTAGCCAGGGCACAGTGAGCACAGCGCTGATCATCCTCATGAAACCTATTATCACTATCTACGGAGGCAAAGGTTTACCAACTCAGTCAAAAAGGTGCAGCACGCTTGAGTATTCTTTCTCCAACAAGGCAGTACTCCGTCTGGTCATGGTTTACAGAGCTGTGGAGGTGCCTGCCCTCCTGTAAGGCTCTGAGACACAGACTGCCTACAGCAGACACCTTGGAGCAGTCCTAACAACGCTGCCACCCCCACCCCCCCACTATGACCCAAACAGGTGCTCTACTCTCAGCTCCACAACTGCAGGCGAGCCCCAGCTGGACACAGTATGTGCTTCAGTGATACTGTCAAGGCCTCACTGACAAAGTGCAGCATTCCCACAGACACCTGGCCCAAGGAGGAGTCATCAGGGTCCTGCAAAACATTGACTCTCCTGCTCCTCAGATGGTGCCTGACTTGCTTTTTCCAGCACCACACTGTCTATAATCACTGGCCCTAGGTCATCCTAAGTAGAGCAGCAGCATCCAGGAAGGTGTTGAGTCCCTCAAAACTAGCCATCAGGAGAAAGTAGAAGCCAACAAAAGCAGCGAAAAGAGCACGCTGCCACCACACCACCCCTTCCCGTGACCATTTCCTACCCCAAGTGCAACAGAGCCTGCAGAAGCCATAACAGTCTGTACAACCACCTACAAACTTGCCCTGACAGAGGATGAGACCTCGTCTGTGGAGGACTGACAATGAATGAATGAATGACTTCATCTGTACAATCTTGAATTCTCAGCTCCAGGGACAAGGAATACACAACTGAAAATAACAAAAAAAACTTGAGAAAAGCACTCACCATCTGGCATGTGATTGTTTTCCCTTGCTGCCTCATCCTGGGTGTCCGAAACATTCAGCGTGAAGCACTGAGTTGCTTCCAGAGCATATGACTCAATATCTGTGTTTAGATAGAAGCGTCTCTCTCATTAAGGCAATCATAAAAATCTGCCACTGGCAGATGAATGACTCACAAAGAATTTACAAATGTAATCAGACTGTTCAGAGTCCACCCAAGCCTCTTCCCACATTACCATCTCACCCCATCAGCATAAACTCGATTCCTTCTTCCTTTGTGTTGGCTTTGCCTCAGATACATCGATCTGATCTGCTTCAAAGATTCCAATTTCCACATTCCCATTCTCTTTGCTAACAAGGTTTCTCCTGAACTCCTTATTGAATTTATTCATGATACGCTTCATGACACACACCTGATTAAAATGGCTTGGACATGATTCGTTAACGCGACAGCTCGGAATAGCAAGTCACTTGGTTATAAGGGCATGGCACATTTGAGAAAGGAAATGAAATGCGAGTTTCCAATGGTCATCTCTCTCTACAGCCAATTACAGGAGGCTCACAAGCACTTACTCATATTGCAGGCACGAATCACTATTCAGATTAGCCAATATCTCTCTCCTCCCCTCACATGGAACCAATAAGATTGTTTCAGTTTGTGCCTTCCTCCCATCCACAAAGTTACGTGCATCTTTTAGGACATACCACAGGCAGTTAATAACAAAAGACTGATGCCAGTTTGGCATCTGCTGCCACTGGTCAGTCCTGAATTAAATTTCCTGCTTCTCATTTCAATTGCCAGCTGACCCTCCAACTTGCTGGATTGATTGGACTGTACTTTGGGGCTAAAATAGTGGCCAATTTTGGAAAAGAACTAGTGTCAATCTAGACCAAACAATTCATACCCGAGACTTTTGCAACTCACCTGGCTAAGGGCTTGATTTGAAGATTTGTTTTTAAAAACCCACAGATATGACTAGAAACTTTAATAAACTTACCATCATCAATGTCAGTGTCACTGTTCTCCTCCAGTGGCTCCTGCTCATTAACACCACTTGCTGTTTCTTTAGCGTGCCCTGTTGAGTTTGTGTCGTGGTCTGCAGAGAGGTCCACGCGACTGCTTTCTTCCCTAGTACCTGGATGGATCAAGCCCCTGTCACAGGTAGAAGCCTCTGCCACTTGAAGGCCAACACCTTCGGTAAGATTGGAATCTGTTTTGGTGTCCGGTGGCAAGGCATTGCTGGTTAACAGTGAGTCCTCCTCTTCATCATCACTGTCCCGGCTGAAATGAGGCAGATGATTAGCAGTTGGTGGGGCACCTGCCTCCCAGGTGGACGTCCTTCCTGTATCACGGTCAAGCGCCTCCTCCGGAACGTCCATTTCTTGGACAGTCTTCAAACAGTCGGAGACAGCAATGTTAGTCAGTGGAGGCGTGTCATCAGCTTGCTGCTCTTCTATGCCTGCCATTTCAGAATTCACATGGCTACTGTCGACTAGGCGCTCAGCGCAATGTTCTGTCCATTTTTCACCAGGTTCCTGATCTTCCTCCAGATCAGTCTCACTGTCGTAATGCAGCTGCTTTGACTGAAGATTGGAATGAGACGACTCACCCTCTTCTTCATCGCTGGAGAACGGGACCGATTAAAAATATTGTTAACCTCCCGAGATCATAGAATCTTCCGACACAGGATACAATTGACCCCTAACAATTTGTGCTGACTCTTCAAACAAGCCTCTATCCGACTGCACTACTCTATTGATTGTCCCCTACAACCTTGCCATCTTTCCTCCTTTCAGAGATATCAAACATCTTTTGAAAGTGATAGACCCTTTCAGGCAGGACATTGTGCTGTACAAAAATAAAAAAACTCGCCTCCTCCCTCGCCCTGTTTCTTCTCAAATCGATGCTTTCTGGTTACTGGCTCTCTTACCATTGGAAAGCGTAACACCAAATTTAACGTATTACAGTCCTGAATTTGAATATTGTTATTAATGTGTTCTACAGTCGGGAGAAATAAACAAATCTGTTCTCTCCTTCAACATCTTAAGAAACCTTCATGTCTAGTAAATCTCAACAACTGCAAGGCCTTAGCATCCTCTCTAAGGGTGGTACAGAATTTTCACAGTGAAACTTGGCTTCCCCTAAAACAATTCCAACTAGCACAAGTACAGCAGCTAAAGGCTGTTGCACGGTGTAAGGTGGAGTTATTGGCACAGTGTGCATTCCAGCCCTGTTCTTATGACACCAGTGTCCATCTGGTTGCAGGAATGGTTTCGAGTTGAGTGACGGGGAGGCAACAGTAAGTGATAGTTTTTTTTGGAAAGGGCAGGATAGAAGACGGAAGCTTGCGATTTTGTGGGTGGGGTGGAGGCAAGTAGGTAGTGGTGAGTGTTCAAGTTAGTCTGGATGAGCAGGAATGTCTTCAGGCACAGGGTCATGAACCTGTGGTATTGCCGCAGAACGCTAGAGGCCAAGTCATTGAGTGTCTCGGAGACAGAATTAGAAAGGGTCTTAATTAGTAAGGAGATCAAAGGATATAGAAGACGGCAGGAGAATGCAACTGAAAAACATTTCAGCCATGATCGAATGGTGGAACAGACTTGATGGGCCAAGTGGGATAATTTTGCTCCTATGTATTAAGGCCTTACTCTGTCAAAAGTCCAAACATTTATTTAGTACTTTCCTCGGTTAAAAATCCACCAATTGCAATATCTCAGTTATTCAACCAGAGTATGCTATTTGATTCTTCAGAATTACACCAATATTTGAATTCCTTCTTCAGGTTTTACATGTTTTTTCCAGTCCACTGTCCATAATATTTCATTTCAAAACTTTGGGAACACCCCCCCCCCCCCCCCAGTACTGCAGTCAGAAACATCAGGAGGATCATTTCCATCACAATGATTGATATGTTATATTGCATCATTTCCTCTACACTAACAACATAATGACTAAAGGTACAAAAATAATTTTTAAAAAACTTTTTTTTAAGAAATCACACTTATTCCAAACATTATTAAGAAAAGCCCACGGTTAAGATCACATTCAAGAAACATCTAGTACATAACCCCATGGTTAAGAGCCTCGTAGCACACTTCCACTCAAAACAATCCTGCATGGACCAGGCTACAGAATAATTACACATAATTATATAAAATTTAGAGCAGAAAAGCAGGCCTTTCAGGTGTATACACTCTGCACTAGCTGTGGCTCACTCCCTCCATACCAAGACACCCTTCTCTACCTTTCTCTTGTCTGTCTTCCAGGTAAATTGATCTTCCCCAGCAAGTGATCCCATTGTTCGGTTCAAAGAACATGGGGAGCTCTCCCTGTACTCTGGTCAAATATTCTCTCCTAATCGTTACAAAGTTCTCTGGTCATTTCTCCCATTGCTATCTGAGGAAGCTCACTGACAGCAGACTGGCTACCAACAATACAGCAGTGAGACTATAAAATAGTTTGGAATGGCTTGGGTCATGAAGGCACTATACAAATACAGGTCCTTCTGTCTCAACTTATTCAATACATTACTAAATGCCTCCCCCTCCAAGGGTCCTCATTTCAATTCCCACCCCACTTCCACACGGAAGACTCAGATTTAGGAATCATACCTCTCGGGAACAACATGCGCTGATGGAGTTTGACGTGCCATGGCACTCGGAAGCTGGCCATCTTGGGCAGTGAATGGTGCTGGAAATACAAACATAAGACAGCCTCTCATTATCACGTCTCATCATAACTACCCAAGGGCCAAAGTTTCATGGTACTTGGGGCAGTAAAGGTTTTGCATTCCTTTATTAGTTCACATGATGTTGTGATGCTAGCAAGACTATCATTTGTTACCTAACCCTGTTTGCCCTTTATGTGGCTTCCCAGGCTTTTTCCGAGGGTAACAAAGAGTCAACTGCTCTGTTATGGGCCTGAAGTCACATACAACTTGAAGGAGGTAAGGACAGCAGATTTCTTTGCCTAAAAGATTTGAGGGAGCCAGATGTGTTTTCATGGTCATTAGGCAGATTTAATTCCAGACTTTATGAAATGAATGCAGAGTTCACCATCTGCTGTGATGGGACTCAAATCCATATGCCCCAAGCACCAGCCTGGACCTCTGGTTACTAGTCCAGTAACATCATCATCTCTCCCTAACGTCTACACTGCTTTCCTGATTGCGTTCAAGAAATAGAAAACTAAAGAAAAAGTCCCTCACGGTACTAAGAAAGACAAGTAAGCATATTATGAGCAATGAACCAAACTACCTGTTTCTAAGCAATGTTGAACAAGGGATAAAGATGGGCCAGGACAAAGCAGAGAGCTACCTTTTCTTTTAAAATAAGAGGTTGCAGAGGGATCTCTGAAATCTACTCATGGACTGAAGCCACCTCAGCTGTAGGTATGACAGGTGGCACTTTCAAACATGCAGTGCTCCCCTAGGACTGCACTAGATGTAGCAGCCTGGAGTGTACACAAGTTAAAGGAGTGGGAATTTGCTGCACCATCTTCTGGCTCAGAGGCAAGAGAGAGAGTTCTACTCACTGAGCCACTCCTGATGAGATGTTGTGGCTCTCTGACATTCAGATAGAGATCATGTCGAAAAACAGCCAGCACAGAATCGTAGAATCCCTACAGTGCGGACATAGGCCAATCTGTCCAATGAGTCCACAGGTAACCATCTGGACAGTATCCCACCCAGACACAGCCCCCTATCCAATCTCTGTAACCCTGCATTACTCATGGCTAATCCACATAACCTATACTTCCATGGGCACTATGAGTAACTTAGCGTGGTCAGTCCACCTGATCTGCACATCTGGATTGCAGGAAAAAACTGGAGCATCCAGATGAAATCCAGGCAGACACGGGGAGAATGTGCAAACACCACACAGTTTTCTACCTGAGGAGGAATCAAACTCGGGTCCCTGGCATTGTGAGGCAGCTGTGCTAACCACTGAGCCACACATGCCGCCCACAGGCAAGTGGCTGGGTAAATCAGTCCTGTACTACCTGGAATTTAGAGAAACGAAGGGTGAACACAAGAGGAGCACACAAGAATTTGAAGGGATTCGAAGCAACCATTTCTCTCAGCTGGAGAGTTTAGTACACAAAGTCAGCGGCTCAAGTGAAGGGTCAGGCATCCCGGAGAAATATTTCCATTAGAGAGTTGTAAATCTTTGGAACTCTCTACACAGACTTCATGAGACCATTACAAAAAATCCTGTCAGTTCCCCTGCCAATCAAAGCTCTGTCCATTCAGCTTTGAGTTGTGAATGCTGCTTCAGGGAGTGGATTCAAGACCGGAGTAGGTGGATACTTGATCTCTCAGGGAATTTAGAGATGTTGGAACAGGGTGAGAAAGTACAGTTCAGCCAGAAGGTCAGCCATGGGTACAATGAACAGTGTTTATTTGGTCATTTATGTCATGCATCAAATTAATGGTCACGTTTCCTACACTTTAGCAGTGGCACCTTTCTGTTTAAGGAAAACGCCTTTCCTTGGAGTCCCTAGGTAGTGAAAGGCACAATGTAAATGCAGTCTGCCTTTCTTTACCATGAGAAAAGCAAAAAAAGTAGTCCACAAAAATCTTTTAAAAATGGAGTAAAATTAAGTGCTGTCAGATGAGGAAAAAGTGCACAAGTAAATAATAAAGTTATTGTAAATATGTCACAAAGGGAATGTAGTAAACAAAGAGTGGATGGCCACGTTTGCTTACCACTGCACTTCCATGGTGTGTCATCATCCTCAGACTCCTTCACGTAGGTATCAGACCGAAGGGCATTCACCACCGATTTGGTGTGGTAGGGTTGGGTGGGTGAGAGCACGAGTGAATCCTCTGCCGATTCCAAATAGTCACCGGCTGCATCATTGTCATCCAGCTGCTGGTCCCCCGAGCCTGGCTTTGCGTGGGGAAACAGGGACTCAGAGTCAGTTTCAGAACCAGAGTCACCAGCCGGTGCTGCTGCTGGTGATAGCAGCACGTACTGGCAGGCAACATCAGCAAAAAGGAAGAGGTCGCCGTCATTGATGGCGTAGCGGATGTCAGGCTTGAGGACAACGTTCTTGCGCCGGGTCTTGTTCAGGCTGTTGCAGTCATAAATCAGGTGGGAGTCGCCATCGATCTCAATCACCGCATGCCTCTTGGACACAGACGAGACAGGGATGTGGACGTGACAGCTCTCGTGTCTACCGATAATGTTTTCACCTTGGTACAACAGAAAACCTGCAATGGGCACAGAAACAAACTGAAACATGTTTGTTTAAAATTTACAATCTGCAAAAATGAGCCAACACCCTCCCAGAGCCCTTTTTATTTCACTGCCCATGGTTCCACAAATAACAGCAGCCTTCCAGTTAGTCCCATACACAGCAAATGTTATAGTTCAATGGGTAGGATTCTTAATCAGCACCATATGATCAGACCAGAAACTTCAGCACAAAATACAGCCCAACACACAGAGACAGTGCATTGCCCAGACCCCATCTGTTTCCTTAGATAGGTACAAAATTAAACTTAACGCTAAAGTGGGATCTTGTCTGGAATTTGCAAATTAAACAGGTTACGGTGCTTCAAAATACTTGATTGGTTGTAAAATGTTTTGTAACATTGTGAGGTCATGAAAGATGCTCTCTTTCTTTGTAAAGATACCTCCTCACTCCTAAACAAAAGTTTAAAAATGTTGGCATGGATTTTGTGGATCATGGCCCTGTTCTCCAACCATATCCAAATCTTTCATCTACAATCAGTGAATAGGAATGGGAGGTACAAACTCTAACCAGTTTTCCCCATTTTGGTGTATGACAGAGATGAAAGCCAAATCCCAACTAAAAAGGATAAGAAATAGCTTCACAGTCACTTGAAACCTGAATTTCAAACATAAGTCAATTGTTCAAAGGATACTACTTGCCCAGTGATAAACACCACTTCAGCTAGCACGACATTAATGTTGTCAGGCATTCCCTCTTTGGTGACAATTTCAGTGCCCCATAAACAAAATAATTTTTTCACCCTCTCACTTGTCGTTATTTGTAGATCGTTCCCTGTTGAAATGCTTTATGGTTTCCAACCCATCTCCAGCTCAATCTGGTGTCACGAGGAGTTTCTGTCTTTACTGAGTCCCAAAAAATGCAATGCAATGTGTTTAAGGGCTTAAATGGGGTGCACAAGTTGTCATGACCTTTACCCACTTTGGTACAGGAAGGGGGAAACATGTCTAAAATCCAAAGTGCTGGGTTAAAGATTTCACTTCAGAGACCTAAGCAAACCAATGCTAGGGCAAGCAAGTTCCACACTAAAGCAGAAGCTGTTTCTCAAACAAGATATTAAAATAGTCAACTCCAATTCTGTCTCCATAGATGCTGTCAGACCTGCTAAGTGTTTTGAATTTTTTTTTGTTCTGATTTCAAAAACTCATTACCATTGCTGAAGACATGTGCAGTTCAAGCTCCTTCCTCTTGGAATCATCAGGACAAAATTGCATGAATACCAAGTCTCAAAGCTAGCAATAAGACCATAAGACCATAAGACATAGGAGTGGAAGTAAGGCCATTCGGCCCATCGAGTCCACTCCGCCATTCAATCATGGCTGATGCGCATTTCAGCTCCACTTGCCAGCGTTCTCCCCGTAGCCCTTAATTCCTCTAGACAACAAGAACCTATCAATCTCGGCCTTGAAGACATTTAGCGTCCCGGCTTCCACTGCACTCCGTGGCAATGAATTCCACAGGCCCACCACTCTCTGGCTGAAGAAATGTCTCCGCATTTCCGTTCTGAAATGACCCCCTCTAATTCTAAGGCTGTGTCCACGGGTCCTAGTCTCCTCGCCTAACAGAAACAATTTTCTAGCATCCACCTTTTCAAAGCCATGTATTATTTTGTACGTCTCTATTAGATCTCCCCTTAATCTTCTAAACTCCAACGAATACAATCCCAGTATCCTCAGCCGTTCCTCATATGCTAGACCTGTCATTCCAGGGATCATCCGTGTGAATCTCCGCTGGACACGTTCCAGTGCCAGTATGTCCTTCCTGAGGTGTGGGGACCAAAACTGGACACAGTACTCCAAATGGGGCCTAACCAGAGCTTTATAAAGTCTTAGTAGTACATCTCTGCTTTTATATTCCAACCCTCTTGAGATAAGAGACAACATTGCATTCGCTTTCTTAATCACAGACTCAACCTGCATGTTTACCTTTAGAGAATCCTCGACTAGCACTCCCAGATCCCTTTGTGCTTTGGCTTTATTAAGTTTCTCACCATTTAGAAAGTAGTCCATTCCTATATTCTTTTTGCCAAAGTGCAAGACCTCGCACTTGCTCACGTTAAATTCCATCAGCCATTTCCTGGACCACTCTCCCAACCTGTCTAGATCCTTCTGTAGCCTCCCCACTTCCTCAGTACTACCTGCCTGTCTACCTAACTTTGTATCATCGGCAAACTTCGCTAGAATGCCCCCGGTTCCCTCATCCAAATCATTAATATATAATGCGAACAGCTGTGGCCCCAGCACCAAACCCTGCGGGACACCACTCGTCACCGGCTGCCATTCTGAAAAAGAACCTTTTATCCCAACTCTCTGCCTTCTGTTAGATAGCCAATCCTCAATCCATCCCAGCAGCTCACCTCGAACACCATGGGCCCTCACCTTGCTCAGCAGTCTCCCGTGTGGCATCTTATCAAAGGCCTTTTGAAAGTCCAGATAGACCACATCCACTGGGTTCCCCTGGTCTAACCTACTTGTTACCTCTTCAAAAAATTCCAACAGGTTTGTCAGGCATGACCTCCCTTTACTAAATCCATGTTGACTTGTTCTAATCAGACTCTGCTCTTCCAAGAATTTAGAAACCTCATCCTTAATGATGGATTCTAGAATTTTACCAACAACCGAGGTTAAGCTGATTGGCCTATAATTTTCCATCTTTTGCCTTGATCCTTTCTTGAACAAGGGGGTTACTACAGCCATCTTCCAATCATCCGGGACCTTTCCTGACTCCAGTGACTCTTGAAAGATCTCAACCAATGCCTCTGCTATTTCCTCAGCAACCTCTCTCAGAACTCTAGGGTGTATCCCATCGGGGCCAGGAGATTTATCAATTTTAAGACTTTTTAACTTTTCTAGCACTATCTCTTTCGTAATGGCAACCATACTCAACTCAGCCCCGTGACACCCTTTAATTTTTGGGATATTACTCCTGTCTTCCACTGTGAAAACTGACGCAAAGTACTTGTTAAGTTCTCCTGCTATTTCCTTATCTCCCATCACTAGGCTCCCTGCATCAGTTTGAAGTGGCCCAATGTCTACTTTTGCCTGTCGTTTGTTTCTTATGTACTGAAAGAAACTTTTACTATTATTTCTAATATTACTGGCTAGCCTACCTTCATATTTGATCCTCTCATTTCTTATTACACTCTTTGTTATCCTCTGTTTGTTTTTGTATCCTTCCCAATCTTCTGATTTCCCACTGTTCTTAGCCACTTTATAGGATCTCTCTTTTTCTTTAATACATTTCCTGACTTCCTTTGTCAGCCAAGGTTGTCTAATCCCTCCCCGGTTAATCTTTCTTTTCTTGGGAATGAACCTCTGTACAGTGTCCTCAATTATACCTACAAACTCCTGCCATTTTTGCTCTAGTGTCTTCCCGGTTAGCCTCTGCTTCCAGTCTATTTTAGTCAGTTCCTCTCTCATGCCCTCATAATTACCTTTATTCAACTGTAACACCATTACATCAGATTTCGCCTTCTCCCTTTCAAACTCCAGACTGAACTCTACCATATTATGGTCGCTACTTCCTAAGGGTTCCCTTACTTTAAGATCTTTTAAAGAGTCTGGTTCATTGCAAAGCACTAGGTCCAGAATAGCCTGCTCTCTTGTGGGCTCCATGACTAGCTGTTCCAAAAAGCCATCCTGTAAGCATTCCATGAATTCCCTTTCTTTAGATCCACTAGCAACATTATTTACCCAGTCCACCTGCATATTGAAGTCACCCATGATCAATGTAACCTTGCCTTTTTGACATGCCTTCTCTATTTCCCGGTACATGTTGCGTCCCTGGTCCTGACCACTGTTAGGAGGTCTGTACACAACTCCAATTATGGTTTTTTTGCCTTTGTGGTTCCTCAATTCCACCCACACAGACTCCACATCATCCGACGCTATGTCATTCAATACCATAGATTTAATTTTGTTCTTAACTAACAAGGCAACCCTACCCCCTCTGCCCACCTCTCTGTCTTTTCGATAAGTCGAAAAACCATGGAGGTTTAACTGCCAGTCCTGACCCCCCTGTAACCAAGTCTCTGTGATGCCTACTACATCATAATCATTCACTATTATCTGTGCCATTAATTCATCGGCTTTGTTATGAATGCTACGAGCATTCAGGTAAAGTGCCTTAATGCTAACTTCCTTATTAGAGATGTTGTAAGTCATATGTCCTAAGTTATCCTTGCTTTTTTCTGCATTCTCAGTCTGCCTCAATTTTAAATCCGCCTGGAAACATGCTATCCAATAACTGATACTGCACATACTAAGAACTACTGTACACAAAAAAAACATTTTAAGATTGGAGAGTCAGGCCTGCAACATGGTTCATTTACACAAGTTGGGAGTTACACATATTCAGACACAGCTTTGTCCTTTACAAACAAGGAGATTAAGTACAGGCGTGGTGCCTTTTTCAACAAAAGCTTAGGGAACTGCCATTCTCAGGTACAATCCCCACAGCAATGCCTTGAACAATCAAATTTGACTTTCCTTGTTTAAATTTAAAGAAAAGATTGGCACTTAACTGTTATTTAGTGCATTCTCCATGGCAAAATATCTATCAAAGAGAGTCCACTTGTTATCCAATCATCACCCTCTTCATATTCTGTCTAAACTGAGATTTGGTTTTCCTGAATTCTGTTCAGAGGGTGAGAACAGGATCTTCCCTTGCACAGCAATACTCACATTCTGTCCTAATGCACAACTATTTATATAGTGCCATTAAAGTAACAAAATATCCAGGAACAAAAACAGAAACCGCTGGAGAAACTCAGCAGGACTGGCAGGATCTGGAGGGAGAAGAACAGTCTACATTTCCAGGCTAGTGTTCTAACCCACTAGTTTCAGATTTCAAGTATCTGCAGTTCTTTACCCGCATGATACCCACAACATTAAAAAACAAGGTACAACACTGCATTTAAGGACAGAAAACCCAACCCAGAACATGGGGCCAGCAACCGAATTCTTGCCCCAAGAGGTGAAGCAATGGTAATTCAGAATGTACAAGGGACCAAAATCAAAAGACTGCATGTGTATTGGAGGTGTGAGGTTGAAACCGATTAGTGTGTTAGGAAAAGGCGAGGTATGGGGTACTGGGCTAATGGTAGGCTACTTGGTAGTGTGGAAGAGCAGAGGGATCTTGGTGTCCATGTACACAGATCTCTGAAAGTTGCCACCCAGGTAAATAGTGCAGTGAAGAAGGCATATGGCGTACTGGCTTTTATTGGTAGAGGAATTGAGTTCCGGAGTCCTGAGGTCATGCTGCAGTTGTATAAGACTCTGGTGCGGCCGCATCTGGAATATTGTGTGCAGTTTTGGTCGCCATACAATAGGAAGGATGTGGAGGCACTGGAACGGGTGCAGAGGAAGTTTACCAGGATGTTGCCTGGTATGGTCGGAAGATCCTATGAGGAAAGGCTGAGGCACTTGGGGTTGTTTTCATTGGAGAAAAGAAGGTTTAGGGGTGACTTGATAGAGGTGTACAAGATGATTAGGGGGTTAGATAGGGTTGACAGTGAGAACCTTATTCCACGTATGGAGTCAGCTATTACAAGGGGGCATAGCTTTAAATTAAGGGGGGGTAGATATAGGACTGATGTTAGGGGTAGGTTCTTCACTCAGCGAGTCGTAAGTTCATGGAATGCCCTGCCAGTAGCAGTGGTGAACTCTCCCTCTTTATGGGTATTTAAGCGGGCATTGGATAGGTATATAGAGGATAGTGGGTTAGTGTAGGTTAGGTGGGCTTTGATCGGCGCAACATCAAGGGCCAAAGGGCCTGTACTGCGCTGTATTCTTCTATGTTCTATGTATGTCAGTGCTGCAAACTGAGACACGGGCAGCAGGATTTTGGATGCATTAAGCTATTTGAGTCTAGAGATAACAATGGTGTAAATGGGAGGTCAGCAGGACAGAGGCTGAGACACAAGCCAAGGTCGGCAAATTACTGGTGACAAGGCTAGCATTTTTTGGCAACCCAATTTGTCCGAGAACTGATGGGCTTGCTTGGCTTTTTCAGAGGGTAGTTAAGAGTCAAACATGCTGCTGAGGGTCTGGAGTCCAACTTAGGCCTTACCACTTAAGAATGGTAAATTCTTTTCCCTAAAGTGCAGTAGTCAACCAAGTAGATTGCCAAAGCAATCAACAGTGCTTACATGGTCACCACCAGTCTAGTTCTTCGTTCCAGATACACAGATGGAAATAGGCAGACTTAGTGAATAAAGTCAGAAGCTCATCTTGGGGTCAAATGTGACACAATGAGTGTAAACAAATTGGCTTAATTAGATGGTTGCTACGGAGAGGGATGGAGTCAGCAGCTAGGAAATGGGCGCATGGAGTGGAAGCTCAAAACAATAGCTTCAATCTTGCCAATACCTCTTTGGAAGTAATCATAGAATCCCTCCAGTGTGGAAGCAGGCCACCCAGCCCACTGAGTGCACATCGACCCTCCGAACAGCATCCCACCCAGACCCACCCCAAGCTCTATCCGTGTAACGCCACATTTCACATGGCTAATCCACCCGGCCTGCAAATCGCTGGACCCCATGGACAATTTCCCACAGCCAATCAATCTAACCTGCACATCTTTAGATTGTGGGAGGAAACCGGAGCACCCAAGGAAACCCATGCAGACACAGGGAGAATGCGCAAACTCCACACAGATAGTCGATAATGCTGGAATCAAATCCATGGCCCTGGCACTGAGGGGCACTCGGCCACCATGATGCCGCTGCTTATCCAGGATGAAGTGTTAGATAATTTAGCAATAGCGGTGAAATCAATTGAGATGGTGGCAAGTCAGATCTGCATCAATACAGATGGGAAAACTAATGAACTATGGCACCAAGGAGGATCAGTGGTGGTGAAGAGATAATATTCCAGTTGTGACTAAACCAGCATGTTATAATATGGGCCAAGCATTCTAACATAATCAAACCTTTGTTGACAAGCATGGACGCAATGTGCTGAATAGCCTCATTTTATGCTGTAAACATCAAGATTGGGGTACAGGCTCAAATCCCACCACAGCAGCTGGTGCATTTTAAATTATTAAAATCTCGCATTGGGGGAGAGGTAACTGAGGTGGGGGAGGAAAGACGTGGCATGCAGGCTACAATTCCAGATTTCCAGTGTAGATATTCCAGTATTGGTGCTTTGGCATGAGTGAATAAACTCCCGGGCAGACTGTACCCCTTCCACTCCAGAATACACTGCCCCACCCCCACCCCTACCCCTGGAGAGGCTACATTCCCTCCCTCTCCAGGAGAACGTGAGGAGTGCAGATGCTGAAAATCAGAATCAAAACTCTAGCGCTGGAAAAGAACAGCGGGTCAGGTAGCATCCGAGGAGCAGGAGAGTTGACTTTTCGAGCATCCAGCCTGCACCCCCTCACCCAAATTGCATGCCTTCTCCCCAGCCCCCACCAACCTGTGGACCATCTCACCCACCCTGTGCACCCACCCCATCCACGGTCTGTACCTCCCCCTCCCTGTGCAACCCCACTCCCCAATCTGTGCACTCCCACTTCCCTGCCTCTCCCCTCCCAATGCCCTATACTGGATTAGTGGCGCTGGAAGAGCACAGCAGTTCAGGCAGCATCCAGCAAGCAGCGAAATCAACGTTTCGGGCAAAAGCCCTTCATCAGGAATAAAGGCAGTGAGCCAGAAGCATGGAGAGATAACCTAGAGGAGGGTGGGGGTGGGGAGAGAGTAGCATAGAGTACAATGGGTGAGTGGGGGAGGGGATGAAGGTGATAGGTCAAGGAGGAGAGGGTGGAGTGGATAGGTGGAAAAGAAGATAGGCAGGTCGGAAATATCTCTCCATGCTTCAGGCTCACTGCCTTTATTCCTGATGAAGGGCTTTTGCCCGAAACGTTGATTTCGCTGCTCGTTGGATGCTGCCTGAACTGCTGTGCTCTTCCAGCACCACTAATCCAGTATTTGATTTTCAGCATCTGCAGTCATTGTTTTTACCTCCCAATGCCCTGTCCTTCACCTCCCAATGGACCCTCCCCGGCCTGTGCCCCCTCCTCCTCCCCCTCCCCCTCCCCAGCCTGTGCCCCCTCCCCCTCCCCCCCTCCCCCACCCCAGCCTGTGCACCCTCCCCCACCCCAGCCTGTGCACCCTCCCCCTCCCCAGCCTGTGCACCCTCCCCCGCACCAGCCTGTGCACCCTCCCCCTCCCCCGCACCAGCCTGTGCACCCTCCCCCTCCCCCTCCCCAGCCTGTGCACCCTCCCCCTCCCCAGCCTGTGCACCCTCCCCCTCCCCCTCCCCAGCCTGTGCACCCTCCCCCTCCCCAGCCTGTGCACCCTCCCCCGCACCAGCCTGTGCACCCTCCCCCGCACCAGCCTGTGCACCCTCCCCCGCACCAGCCTGTGCACCCTCCCCCGCACCAGCCTGTGCACCCTCCCCCGCACCAGCCTGTGCCCCCTCCCCCTCCCCCGCACCAGCCTGTGCCCCCTCCCCCGCACCAGCCTGTGCCCCCTCCCCCGCACCAGCCTGTGCCCCCTCCCCCGCCCCAGCCTGTGCCCCCTCCCCCTCCCCAGCCTGTGTACCCTCCCCCTCCCCCTCCCCAGCCTGTGCCCCCTCCCCCTCCCCAGCCTGTGCCCCCTCCCCCTCCCCAGCCTGTGCCCCCTCCCCCTCCCCAGCCTGTGCCCCCTCCCCCTCCCCAGCCTGTGCCCCCTCCCCCTCCCCAGCCTGTGCCCCCTCCCCCTCACCAGCCTGTGCCCCCTCCCCCTCACCAGCCTCACCAGCCTGTGACCCCTCCCCCTCACCAGCCTGTGACCCCTCCCCCTCCCCCTCACCAGCCTGTGACCCCTCCCCCTCCCCCGCACCAGCCTGTGCACCCTCCCCCGCACCAGCCTGTGCACCCTCCCCCGCACCAGCCTGTGCACCCTCCCCCTCCCCCGCCTGTGCACCCTCCCCCTCCCCCGCCTGTGCACCCTCCCCCGCCTGTGCACCCTCCCCCTCCCCCGCCTGTGCACCCTCCCCCGCCTGTGCACCCTCCCCCTCCCCCGCCTGTGCACCCTCCCCCTCCCCCTCACCAGCCTGTGCACCCTCCCCCTCCCCCGCCTGTGCACCCTCCCCCTCCCCCGCCTGTGCACCCTCCCCCTCCCCCGCCTGTGCACCCTCCCCCTCCCCCGCCTGTGCACCCTCCCCCTCCCCCTCCCCCGCCTGTGCACCCTCCCCCTCACCAGCCTGTGCACCCTCCCCCTCACCAGCCTGTGCACCCTCCCCCTCACCAGCCTGTGCACCCTCCCCCTCCCCCTCACCAGCCTGTGCACCCTCCCCCTCCCCCTCACCAGCCTGTGCACCCTCCCCCTCCCCCTCACCAGCCTGTGCACCCTCCCCCTCCCCCTCACCAGCCTGTGCACCCTCCCCCTCACCAGCCTGTGCACCCTCCCCCTCACCAGCCTGTGCACCCTCCCCCTCCCCCTCACCAGCCTGTGCACCCTCCCCCTCCCCCTCACCAGCCTGTGCACCCTCCCCCTCACCAGCCTGTGCACCCTCCCCCTCCCCCTCACCAGCCTGTGCACCCTCCCCCTCCCCCTCACCAGCCTGTGCACCCTCCCCCTCCCCCTCACCAGCCTGTGCACCCTCCCCCTCACCAGCCTGTGCACCCTCCCCCTCCCCCTCCCCAGCCTGTGCACCCTCCCCCTCACCAGCCTGTGCACCCTCCCCCTCCCCCTCCCCAGCCTGTGCACCCTCCCCCTCCCCAGCCTGTGCACCCTCCCCCTCCCCCTCACCAGCCTGTGCATCCTCCCCCTCCCCCTCACCAGCCTGTGCACCCTCCCCCTCCCCCTCACCAGCCTGTGCACCCTCCCCCTCCCCAGCCTGTGCACCCTCCCCCTCCCCAGCCTGTGCACCCTCCCCCTCCCCCTCCCCAGCCTGTGCACCCTCCCCCTCCCCAGCCTGTGCACCCTCCCCCTCCCCCTCACCAGCCTGTGCACCCTCCCTGTGCACCCTGCCCCTCTCCCCCTCCCCCTCACCCTCCCACCCTCCCCTCCCCCTCCCACCCTCCCCTCCCCCTCCCCCTCCCACCCTCCCCTCACCCTCCCCCTCACCCTCCCCCTCACCCTCACCCTCACCCTCACCCTCACCCTCACCCGTCTCGGGTCTCTCGCTCCCTGCGAACACCCTGAGGCGGCCCCTGGGCTCGCGGTCACAGTCTCTCGACTCCTCCTGCTCCTCCGCCTCCCAGCACAGCGGCTGCGTCTGGTCCATCACCGTGCTGCCTTTCCAGGCCAGAACATTTAATTGTAAACTCTCTGCTCACTTTGAAGACAGACAGAGAAGACGGCCACAGACACTTCTTCAAAACTTCAGCTTCCCTTCGCTCCCCCTCAACTCCATCCGCGCCTGCGCTAACCGCCACCGTTCACCATCACTGCGCTTGCGCCAACTGCCGCAAACGGCCCTTCACCAGCACTGGGCCTGCGCTAACTGCCGCAATCCGACCGTCTTCACTATCACTGCGCCTGCGTCAGGTATCTGGTTGTCAATGGATCTGTCTTTCACCGCCCACTCCTTCTCGCCGATTGGTTTCCGGGTAGGTCCTACGCAGGCGCACCAACCACCGCCTCCGGGGAACGGCCTTGGGACAAACGTGGGTATGGGTTGGCAAACTGCGCCGTCCGTCAAAAGCGGCCACCAATCGCACGAGGGGCCTTCCTTCGCGTGGCTGGAGGTCGACTGAAACAGGTCAGCGGATTGGTCCATTCAAACGGGCATAACCCCTGACTCTCCCCCCCCGTTCCTAACACTCTCCATCATCTCCTTCCACAGCCGCCGAGACTTACCTGCGTTTTTTAAATCTTTTTATTTCCAAGTCATCGCCACTAGCGTCTCTGTCCTCCATCTTTTGCTCCGACCTCGACAGGGGGGAGGGGGAAGGAGGTTACTTCACAGGCGCGCGGAACAACGGTTGAACAGCCGGCGCATGTGCGGGGCTGTAGCCAACGGAACGTTCCATGACATAAGGCGATGACCAAACAGGAAGGTCCTGGGTAGCAATTCCAACAGAGTCCAAGGAAGAGGGAGGGCTGTCATCTGCAAGTGCTGTTGACAATCCTGACGTGTTAATCCTTAAAGTCTGTGTCCTCTTTAATTGCAACTTTTGCAATCACCTCTAAAAGTGTTTTTTTTTCCACGTCAATTTTCTTTTCCACCCCTGGGGCCCCTATACGGCTCTGGCTTCACAACACCGCCTCTGCACAGCTTACGGGAGCAGTCAACCAGTTCAGATAAACTCTGCCATCCAAGGAGAAGAAAGCGAGAACTGCAGATACCGGAGATCAGAGTCGAGAGTGTGGTCAGGCAACATCCGAGGAGCAGGAGAATCGACGTTTCGAGCATAAGCCCTTCTCATTCATTCAATGAAAACTTAGCTGATTCAATCATTGGCAATTCCTCTCTCCCACCATTTCCCAATAACCTTCTATTCCCTTATTTGTCTTCTCCAGCTTTGAATAAACGTAATGATCTAACCTCTGCAGCCCTCTGTTTAAAAAAAAAATCAGAACTAGAGGATATAGGTTCAGGATGAGAGGGGAAAGACTTAAAAGGGACCTCAGGGACAACTCTTTCACACGGAGGGTCGTTACCTGCATGGAATGAGCTGGCAGAGGAAGTGGTGGAAGCTGGTACAATTACACCATTTAAAAGACATCTGGATGATTGGCTGTTGGAGAAAATGCAGAGACATGGATTGGAGGGTGAGTTAGCAGTTTGGATTAGAAACTGGCTTTCTGAAAGGCAGCAGTGAATGGTGGTTGATGGAAAATATTCAGCCTGGAGTCTGGTTACTAGTGGTGTACCACCAAGGATCTGTTTTGGGGCCACTGCTGTGTCATTTTTATAAATGACTTAGATGCAGGCATAGGTGGATGGATTACTAAATTTGCAGACGACACTAAAGTTGGTGGAGTAGTGGACAGTTTGGAAGAATGTTACAGGTTGCAGGGGGACTTGGATAACCTGTAGAAATGGAGTTCAATGCAGCTAAATGTGAAGTGATTCACTTTGGAAGAATAACAGGAACGCAGAGTACTGAGTCAATGGAAAGATTCTTGGTAGTGTGGATGTGCAGAGGGATCTTGGTGTCTATGTACATAGATCCCTGAAAGTTGCCACCCAGGTTGATAGTGCTGTTAAGGCAGCATACGATGTGTTAAGTTTCATTCGTAGAGGGATTGAGTTCTGGAGCTGCAATATCATGCTGCAACTGTACAAAACGCTGGTACAGCCACACTTGAAATAATGTATACAGTTCTGGTCCCCATATTTCAGGAAGGATGTGGAAGCATTGGAAAAGGTGCAGAGGAGATTTATTAAAATGTTGCCTGGTCTGGAGGGAAGGTCTTTGAGGAAAGGCTGAGACAGTTCGGTCTGTTCTCATTGCAAAGGCGGCTGCTAAGAGGAGATTTGATAGAGACATACAAGATGATCAGAGGATTAGATTAGATAGGGTAGACAGTGAAAGTCATTTTCCTAGGATGATGATGTCAGCTTGTACGAAGGGGCACAACTACAAATTAAGGGGTGATAGATTTAAGACAGATGTCAGAGGCAAGTTCTTTACGCAGAGTATGGTTTGGGCATGGAATGTCCTACCTGCTAATGTAGTCAACTCAGCCACATTAGGGAGATTTAAACAATCCTTAGATAAGCACTTAAATGATTTTGGGATAGTGTAGGGAGGCAAGCTGAGAATAGTTCACAGGTCGACGCAACATCAAGGGCCGAATAGCCTGTTCTGCGGGAATATGAATAGGAAGGGTTTAGACGGATATGGGCCAAGGGCTGGCAAATGGGACTAGATTAGGTTAGGATATCTGGTCAGCGTGGAAAGTTGGACCAAAGGGTCTCTTTCCGCGCTGTACATCTCTATGACTATTATATAGGTGTACCCTTACTGAGATTATTCCCTCCGGTCCCAGAGCCTCACAGAAGGGGAAACAACCACTCCACATCTACCTTTAGGAATCTTGTACGTTTCAATAAGGTTTCCTCTCATGGAATATAGGAATACGGGTAGTTCATGCAGTGAGATTACGGTTAATCTTTGACTTAATTCCACATACTTGCAACAAAGTCAGAAATTGAGAAAGCCAGCAGGTCTGGCACCATCCCTGGGGAGGAACAAGGGTTAATGTTTGGGTAGTTATTAGTAACTGAAGAGTCACTGACTGCGTTTCTCCAGCAATTTCACTTCTTTTCCCCAGCATCCACTATCAGCATCACGCAACACACTCTCTTCAGTCCAACCAATCCACGCTGACCAAATCCCAAACTAAACTAGTCCCACCTGCCCATATCCCTCCAAAAATCTCTTATTCATTTAAAATACTTTATTTTTTTTAAACATTGTAATTGTACTCATCCACTACTTTCTCTCGAAGTTCATTCCACACACAAACCACTCTAAAAAACAAAATTGCCTCGTGTCTTTTTAAAAATCTTTCTCCTCTCATCCTAAAAAGTTATGCCCTCCAGTCTTGGATTCCACACCCACCCCTGCCAACCTTGGGAAAACACACTTGCCATTCACTTTATCTATACCCCTCATTATTTTATAAACTTCTTTCATGTTACGTCTTAACTTCCTACAAGGATGGGCAAACATTTTAAACCAGGGAATGTTACTGAATTCTTCTAGAACAGGATTCTCGCTGTTTATTTCAAAAAGTCAAAAACTCTGAACTATGTCAAAGACCAAGCACCATTCTTCTACATTCTTTCTTTTAAAAAAGCTAACAGCAACTGTAAGGATACCCAACTGTAAGCAGAAACAGGCTATTTGGCACTTCATGTCTCTTCCCATGTTTTTATCTAACCTTTGAACAAATATTGCCTTCCCAAGATTAGAAAATCACATGGCAAAACAGAAGCACAAACCTCAATCCATCGTTACCATCAAGAGGAGTATGGACCAAACGAACAGTCTTTTATAGGCTGACCAGTCCCCAGGATTAGATGGCTTGCATAAAGGGGATTTAAACTTAATTGCTTTAGGGATAGTAGCTGCATTGTTTGTGAATGTCAAGACTTTTCCAGATTTCCAAATTCATTGATACAAATAGAACTATTCAGTAACCACAAAGTAACTTTTATTCAACAACTTTGTCATTTTGAATACAATACGTTTTTGGTGTGTCTCAAGAGGACCAGTTAACATTTTAAAGACAAAAGAAAAATTGACGAAAGTTTATTTGTTTTAGGAAATACATGCTTGTAATATACTTAGGTCTACTGGCTGATATTTTAAACAAACCAGGCCAGCATTTCTCTTTCATTCGGAGTGACCATTGAAAAATGTGATGGTGCATTGCTTTCTTTAAACTGAAATCCGTCTGTATAGGTCCATCACAATACTGCTGTTAGCAAGGATGATGCTCGATTTTGACTCAGCAATTTTGCACTAACCCACTACATACAAAATATAACTACGCCTGCCTGGCCATCTGCCACTGTGCTGGTTTTCAATCCGCCATTAACTTACCCACTCATGGTCTCAATTTGTGGGGTCTTCCGTGAGCAAATAACTACCTTCAATCAGTGCGCTTCAAAAGTAGTTCACCTCATCTAAAAGGTCTTTTGGCTGCTTGCAAGAGGCAGTAAGGTGATAAGTCACTAGATGTTTAAAAAAAATTAAACTGAGGTACTGATATGCTCTTTAAATGAAAGCTTGTTGAAACTTCCATGTGTCACAAAAATTCAAGAAAAAATGTATACTGTTAGATATTGCTGTATCCAAAATTAAACACTTAACATTATTCACAATAAGTTAGTTTCTCCGCCTCCCTCCATTCCTCCCCCCGCCCCCCCAAACAAATAAAACACCCAAGAACCACGTGCATCCTACTCCAGGACCTGAGCACATCTTGATATCCTGATGTACTGTTGGGGAATGCTGTGTGGTTAGAGGTTTGGTCTTTCAAAAAAGGTGCTCAACCAAGACCCCACCTCATGTTTCAGGTGGATACAAGATATCCCAGACACTATTTGAAGAACAGGTCAGTATTCCCAGCATTCTGGTCAAGATTTATCTTTGAACAGTCATTTATCGAATTGCTATGTGTGGGAGCTCACTAAATGTGTAAATTAGCCAGTACTTCTCCTTGTACCATGGCAATGATTGGCTTCAAAGCTACATCAGTCAAGATCTGTGCAACTTCCTTAACATTATATGTTCCACAAATTAACATTGTTTTAAAAAAAACACGAATAAATTTAATCAGGATTTTGTTTATTGTGACTAACATGATTACCTGAGTTATAGAGTATCCAGGAATCCTTGTAATTCTAGCAATTAAAAAAAATTGCAGTTCAACAAAAGATATTGCAGCGCCTCTCAAGCTATGAACGAGGGCTTTAAGGAGGGTCCAGATTCTTTTGTGTCACAGAAAATAAAATGGAACTCTTCCCATTTCATGTGTGTACTCTTCCAAAATTTATGTGACTTTATTCTCCCCATGGAAACGTTTGCCAACCATCTGGCCCAGAAATAAAGACTTTATTCTCTGAAGCCGAGACTTGGTTCCAGCCGCCTGAGAGGTGTTACTACAGCAGCGATGGGAATGCTACAATTAGTCAATGCCCCTACGGTGGGGAAGAAAACAAATTTAAAGCAATTCAATTTCCTGCACTTGGACAACACACAGCTGCCCACCCTCCCCCTCCCCACTGAAACCTACTTGAGCAGAAGCTAGGTGAGGGCTGGATAGAACTCTCTGCGACCCCCCCCCCCCCCCCCCAGTCAGAAAACCTGTCTGCGGTCATAAAAGCATGCACCAAAACAAATACTTGGGAACGTTATCCAATTGTTGTAGTAAATATTTCAACATCCAGTTACTTAGCATATCACCAGTGGGTGCGCATTCAATATATTATGGCATGCAAAATTTGGGAATGTTGTTTGATTCATACAGGAACAGTTTGGGGAAGGGGGGGGCGGAATAAATGTGAAACAGGTCAGTGGCAAATACATCTATTAATGTGATACTGAGCCACACAGAGATCAGAAAAGGCTTGAGTTTAATTGCTTTGAGACTGGCGAGGGAGGTGCCGCATGACCTGCAGTGAATGGTACTGAGGGGGTGGGGGGGGGAAAGAGTGATTTTGCCGTAATTATTTACATCAATTGTTCTTTGCACACGAGTGATGGAGGACACAATCAGCTGGCCTGTGATGCATCGCAGTCATACTGCTCACAGACATTCCAGTCCTTGCCATCACCAATTGACAGTGAAGTGTTTTAAATAAAATGCAAAAAGAGTCTCTTTGGCATCAATACACAAACAAGGGAGGGATGAGGTTTTGGAACAAGTATAGGCCACGAGTATAATTGAGTTCAAAGTAATACAAAAATGGTGCAAGTTATTTCTTCTTTAACCATTTGATAAATCAGATGATAACATTTTCCCGTCTGCATAACCTTTCCATTTATGTTGCATATCCGAGAGTAAATGCTGGTAAAACAGGACTGCAGCCTCATTGGAGAGTTTGCAGGACCTAGTGTGAATGCATAAGAGGAAAACAAAATACTGTGGGCTGGCATTAAGATAGCATTTGGCACTTTTCTGTAATTAAACCTCTGTTTCTGCACAAGCCTAACAGAAAACATTGCTTGCACCAGATACAGTGCAAATCAGACGCAGCAACCGACAGCAAAAGGGAAAAGGGTGTACAAAAGAGGACATTAACAACTCCAATAGCTATCTCCAGAGCTATATTAGAAAACAAATTTGCAACCAGTAGGCAGATTCGGGCAAATTTGTCTCATCATTTGTTACGTGTATTTGCTGAATTATAAGCATGTTGCTTCTAACATTTCAGTACTGATGTCCCTCGAATACTGTCTTTTATTGATGAGGTGGGGGATCCTAAGATTGCAAAAATATATTTCCAATGCGTTATCAGGACAGTTAACTGCATTCGAGTTGTCTGCTGAGCTATACTGCATGTGAAAAACTAATTGTCTGTCAGTGATAACACAAAAATCTCAGATTTTTCTCATTGATTCATCCCAGCAATCAAAATTACACTCCAACAGGTCAATTTTGTCATTTTAAACCAGACAAATGCCACATGCTAAACTGTGGCTAAAACAAAACCTGAAAATGCAGCAAAGTGCCACAAAAAAAAATCTAAATTGCTCCAGGATTGGTCAAATGCCATTTTTGGGTGGGGTGGGCAGGGTGGAGTGGGGTTAGGGGGCAAAAATAAAGGCTCCCAGATTTGAGAGTTCCACACAGTACAGAGATTTGTGGCTTGAACCCACTCAATCTTTGACCCAAGATGAAATATCAGACAAAAATCAGCTGAAGCACCTGAGCAATTAGCAAAATCTGAAACTCCCAATTTCTAGTGTTGGAAAAATTCAAACAGACAAGATGGAGGCTTAGCTCTGATCAGTTGGGCCTTCGAACATAGTCGTCATCTCTACTCTCACAGATGGCCACTTTGAGCTTACAATGGAGGGGTGATGGGGAAGAGAATATTGTTGGGATAAACAAGGATTAGATTTGCAGGTACTAATCCACACTAAATAAGTCACTAAGATTCAAAGAAAGTTATTTCCCCATTAAGTATTTCTCTAAATTCATCCCTATATCTGGGACAGCAAGTCTCCATATTTGAAGAGCATTAAAAAGCAAGACAAAAATCACCCCTTATACTGACATGGAACTCTTTAGTGCTTCCCACCTTAAACCTTGGTTAATGAACATTATCATGTCACTGAGCAAAGTCACCATATCTGCCAGACCACAAACCCCTTTAAAATCCATGAGGCTACTGGACAAATTGCTACATTCAAGCAAACTACATGGTCATTGAGTTGATTCTTCAGATGAAACCACTCAGAAAGAAAGAAAGAGAGGAGAAAAAAAAAATCATTTGTACCTTTTCCATTCATTTGGTGTAACTTTCTTAACCAGTATACCCGCCTTGCTCAATGATCTGTTCCCTAGCCATTTACATCTCACATTAAAAAGTGCTGTAGTGTGGCGATTAACTGCTCTGACTTTTCTGTGGTGGCAGTCTGGCTCTTGCTAATTATGTCGTGGAGAATAAGTGGGATGGGCCTTCCAAATTCAATGTAGAACTTATCTGGGTCTTTATTTTTTCTGTAGATCTCCCCACCGCAGTGCAACGCAACCAAGGATCCCTCAGAGTTAAATATTGGCGACCCTGCAGCACCGTAGTGGAATTCTGTTTTGTTTGTGATTACATTGGAGAATTTCAGTCTATTGAAAGCTTGACTTGCAATCAAGACTGTCTCGTGTGTGTAATCCTCAGCTTCTTCTCTAGCGATCCCAGATCTCAAGTTTTCTAGTTCTGGTGCTGTATACCCAGATGCCTTCGGGTACCCGGTCATGACCACACAAGGGCAGATTTTCTTTTTGTCTCCTTCGGGGTGCCCAGTGATGTACAAGGTGCCAGTTTGCAGTGTGTTAGCACAGAGCTCCAGCAGACCCAGGGTTCCAGGGGTGCTCTCCAGCTCCAGAACGGCGTAGTCCAGCGCCTGGTCATAAATCTCCAGCCAGGCTGCCAGTTTCAGTGGCTGACCCTTCTGGCCATCCTCCTCATAGCCAAAGAAGACTTCGGCGCAGTCGTGGACAAGGGCAGGCCAGCTGTCTGGCACGGCGCCCTCAGTCATCATTTCCACCACATGGTAACAGGTGAGAAGGTAGCGCTCGCTCAGAATGAAGCAGGTACCGCTGGCCAGAGCAGCTGAGCTCTTCCAGGTGACACAGCCAACGCTGGACAGGCGGTTCGAGATGCAGCGGAAAGCCCTGGCTGGCACCGGTGCCAGGGCATCTTGCTGGTGACGGTTTAGGTACTGCCGCTCCGAGACATTTGCCAGCTCGGCGTTCCTGGACACTGATTGCTTGAACCGGGAGAGGGAAGCTCGGCGGGCTTCCAAGTGCCACCTGGGCAGCAGGCAACGGCCCCCTTCATGCCCTCGGCCATCCAGCTCCTTCCTGGTCAGCTGCGCCACCGACTCCGCTGACTTGCCAGCTCTCTGTTTCGGGCTCTTGCCACCGTCATCGCCGCCAGCCTTCCTTCTGGGGCCGCTCATCTCGACCTGAAAGCTACGGCCGTGCAGCGCGTCCACCGTGTTGTTGAACTGGATCTTCCTCGGAGGGTCCACCTTCTCCAGCAGCTTGTGGGCATCATCCTCAATCTTGGCATCGAAGCGGCCGTCGTTGACCAGTGCTTCCCGGATGGTCTCACCCTCGAAGCCCAGGATGCATAGCTTGGTCTGCCCCTGGGCAATTCGGTCGGACAGTACAATCCTCTGGGCATTGTTGCCCACGGTCCTGCCACTTGGCTCCACATAGAAGAGGACGTGGTTCTTGTTGCGCGGGTACTCTGGGGGCACCGGGCGCTCAGACCCAGCACCATCCCGGTTCTGGGCCCGCAGGAAGAGCAGCCGGAAATGGGAATGCTGTGGCAGGTAGCGGCACAGAATGTCCAGGTTCACCAACCCTCTCAGCGGGCCCTCTCCATAGGCCAGGATCATATTGTCACTTTTCACCTTCTCTTCAAAGTCACATGATGTGTTCAATGCAAAGAGCAAGGTGTCACTAGGATCCGCAGTAAATGCATACTGGATATTGTCTGGGTCTCCACACACACTGAAAGTGAACTCTTTCTTCTGCAAGTTCTGAACTGCACATTTCTTGTTTCCATACTTGTTCTTCGGACTTCTCCCAGTTCTTAGGCTGAACTCCTCAACGTAGTTGCCTGGTTGCAGTTTACTTTCTCCCCATGGGTTACAGTCATCCAACCTTTTGCTTCGGGCATGTTTCATCTGTAGAGACAGGAATTTTTATCAATTCTGATGCATTTTACACAATTTTTCCTCTCTTGAACACAGGTTATGGTTCATCTGGCATTTACCATTTCCCAAGTGACGTACAAGCCTCACCCCCTAGTGTGTCATAAGGCAGAAAGAATCAACACCATTCCCTCCACCCAACGTGCATGTGCTGTCTATTCAAATGTTATTGTATCACCATAGTCTTACCAGACCATAAGGGCTGCTCTCTCATTAGATTTAATCTGAGGGCCATCAGACCTCAGGCGAGGGAAGAGCTTGAGAAGGAGAGTCCTTCATGGTAATCTCAAACCGTGATGGGAACTGAACGCACGCTGTTGGTATCACACTGCTCTGTAAACCAACAATCCAGCCAACTGAGCTAAACCAACTTCCCATCTATTCAATCGTAATGAACATTACATATGTAGAGATACTTAAGATATATATTGAATAACAGTAGGGGATTTTAGTTTTCCAAACTTTGACTGGGTCTACAACAGTGTTAAAGATTTGAATGGTGAGGAACATGTTAAATGTGTTCAAAAAATTTTTCTTTATCAATATGCAAATGATCCTGCTTGTGAAGGAGCAAAACTTGACCTTCTCTTGGGAAATAAGGCAGAGAACGCTTTGGGACTAGTGATCATAATTCTATTAGTTTAAAATAGTTACGGAAATGGATAAGCCTTCCATAAAAACTAAAGTTCTTAACTGAAGTAAGGCAAATTCTAATGGTATGAGATGGGAACTTTCAAAAGTTGATTGGAGTAGACTATTCATAGGTAAAGGGATGACTGACAAGTGGGTGGCTTTCAAAAGCATGATAACAAGAGTTCAGAGGCTTTATGTTCCTGTTAGAGTGAAAGGTAAGTCTGGTAAGATTAGGGAACAATGGATATTGAGGTTCTAGTCAAGAATAAAAGAGAATCATATATTAGATATAGACAAATGGGATCAAATGAATCTCTTGAAGAGTATAAAGAGTGTGGAGGTGTTCTTAAAAGAGAAAGCAGGAAAGCAAAGAGAGAGGATGAGATAGCCATTAGCAGATAATGTTAAGAATAATCCAGAGATTCTACAAGTACATTAGAACAAAAGAGCAACTGGATAGAGTAAAGACCAACAAGGTTGTCTTTGTGTTGAACCTCAGGAGATGGGATTGATATTAAGTGAATATTTTGCAGTATGAATACTGTGGAGAAAGAAATGCAGGCTAGAGAACTTAAGGAAATAAATATTGATATTTTAAAAACAGTTCACATTACAGAAGACTGTGTTGGAGGTCATAGAAAACAGGTGTATCTACCTGTTTTCTACAACACCTGGGCGGCATGGTGGCACAGTGGTTAGCACTGCTGCCTCACAGCACTGGAGACCCGGGTTCAATTCCCGCCTCAGGCGACTGACTGTTTGCACGTTCTCCCCGTGTCTGCGTGGGTTTCCTCCGGGTGCTCTGGTTTCCTCCCACAGTCCAAAGATGTGCAGGTCAGGTGAATTGGCCATGCTAAATTGCCCGTAGTGTTAGGTAAGGGGTCAATGTAGATGTAGGGGTATGGGTGGGTACGCTTCGGCGGGGCGGTGTGGACTTGTTGGGCCGAAGGGCCTGTTTCCACACTGTAAGTAATCTAATCTAAACCTCCGGGACCTGATCAAGTGTATCCAAGGACTTTGTGGAAATTTAGGCAGGAAATTGCAGGGCCCCTCGCAGAAATATATTTGTATCATCTTTAACCATAAGTGAGGTACTGGAGGACTGGAGAGTGGTTAATGTTATGCCTTTATTTAAGAAAGCCTGCAAGATGCCTGGGGAACTATATACCTGAGAGTCTGACATTGGTGGTGGTTGAGTTATTTGAGGCGATTCTGAAAAGATAGGATTTACACGCATTTGAAGAGGTAAGGACTGATTAGGGGATAGCCAGGATGGCTTTCTGCAAAGGAAATTGTGTCTCAAGAACTAGATTAAGGTGTTTGAGGAAGTAACCAAAAGATTGATGACAGCACGCAATACAAACTGTTTACTTGGACGTTAGTAAAGCCTTTGACAAGTTTCCACATAGAAGACAATTTGGGAAAGTTAGATCACATAGGATTCAAGGTGAGTCTGCCAATTGGATACAAAATTAGCTCTATGGTCGGAACCAGAGGGTGGTGCAGGAGGGTTGTTTTTCAAACTGGAGGCCTGTGACCAGCAGTATTCCACAGGAATCAGTACTGGGCCCACTTCTGTTTGTCACTGATATAAATGATTGATGAGAATATAGAAGGCATTGTTAGTAATTTTGCAGATGACACCAAAATTGATGGCAAGGTGGACAGTGAAGAAGGCTATCAAAGATTACAAAGAGATTTTGATCAATTGGGTCATGGAGTCAGAGGTATGCAACACGGAAATGGACCCTTCGGTCCTACTCGTCCATGCCGACCTATATCCTGAACTAATCTAGTTCCATTTACCAGCACTTGGCCCATATCCCTCTAAACCATTCTTATTCACATACCCATCCAGATGTCTTTTAAATGTTTTAATGGTTGCAGCCTCCACCACTTTCACTGGTAGCTCATTCTGTACATACACCACCCTTTGCGTGAAATAGTTGACCCTTGGGTCCCTTTTAAATCTTTTCCTCTCACCCTAAACCTATACCCTCTAGTTCTGCACTCTCCCACCTCAAAAAAACCTTGTCTATTCACCCGATCCATGTCCCTCATGACTTTATAAACCTCTATAAGATCACCCCTTAGCCTCTGACGCTCCAGGAAAAACAGCCCCAGCCTATTCAGCCTTTCCCTATAGCTCAAACACTCCAACTCTGGCAAAATCCTTTTAAACTTTTCTGAACCCTTTCAACTTTCAATGGACTAAAGATTGGCAGATGGAATTTAATTTGGATAAATGCAAGATATTGCATTTTGGTAAAACAAACAATATTGGTAGGGCCTTGGGTAATGTTGTAAAAGCAACGACTGCAGATGCTGGAAACCAGATTCTGGATTAGTGGTGCTGGAAGAGTACAGCAGTTCAGGCAGCATCCGAGGAGCAGTAAAATCAACATTTCGGGCAAAAGCATCGGGCATTAGGAATAAAGGCAGAGAGCCTGAAGCGTGGAGAGATAAGCTAGAGGGGTGTGGGGGTGGGGAGAAAGTAGCATATAGTACAATAGTTGAGTGGGGGAGGGGATGAAGGTGATAGGTCAGGGAGGAGAGGGTGGAGTGGATAGGTGGAAAAGGAGATAGGCAGGTAGGACAAGTCCAGACAAGTCAAGGGGACAGTTACTGAGCTGGAAGTTTGGAACTAGGATGAGGTGGGGGAAGGGGAAATGAGGAAACTGTCGAAGTCCACATTGATGCCCTGGGGTTGAAGTGTTCCGAGGCGGAAGATGAGGCGTTCTTCCTCCAGGTGTGGGAGGGAGCGGCGGTGAAGGAGGCCCAGGACCTCCATGTCCTCGGCAGAGTGGGAGGGGGAGTTGAAATGTTGGGCCAAGGGGCGGTGTGGTTGATTGGTGCGGGTGTCCCGGAGATGTTCCCTAAAGCGCTCTGCTAGGAGGTGCCCAGTCTCCCCAATGTAGAGGAGACCGCATCGGGAGCAACGGATACAATAAATGATATTAGTGGATGTGCAGGTAAAACTTTGATGGATGTGGAAGGCTCCTTTAGGGCCTTGGATAGAGGTGAGGGAGGAGGTGTGGGCGCAGGTTTTACAGTTCCTGCGGTGGCAGGGAAAGTGCCAGGATGGGAAGGTGGGTTGTAGAGGGGCATGGACCTGACCAGGTAGTCACGGAGGGAACGGTATTTGCGGAAGGCGGAAAGGGGTGGGGAGGGAAATATATCCCTGGTGGTGGGGTCTTTTCAGAAGTGGTGGATATGTCGGTGGATGATTTGGTTTATGCAAAGGTTTGTAGGGTGGAAGGTGAGCACCAGGGGCGTTCTGTCCTTGTTACGATTGAGGGGTGGGGTCTAAGGGCAGAGGTGAGGGATGTGGACGAGATGCGTTGGAGGGCATCTTTAACCACGTGGGAAGGGAAATTGCGGTCTCTAAAGGAGGAGGCCATCTGGTGTGTTCTGTGGTGGAACTGGTCCTCCTGGGAGCAGATACGGTGGAGGCGGAGGAATTGGGAATATGGAATTGCATTTTTGCAAGAAGTAGGGTGGGAAGAGGTGTAATCCAGGTAGCTGTGGGAGTTGGTGGGTTTGTAATAAATGTCAGTGTCAAGTCGGTCGTTGTTAATGGAGTTGGAGAGGTCCAGGAAGGGGAGGGAGGTGTCAGAGATGGTCCAGGTGAATTTAAGGTCAGGGTGGAATGTATCGGCAAAGTTGATGAATTGCTCAACCTCCTTGCAGGAGCACGAGGTGGCGCCCATGCAGTCATCAATGTAGCGGAGGAATAGGTGGGGAGTGGTGCTGGTGTAATTACGGAAGATCAACTGTTCTATATAGCCAACAAAGAGACAGGGTAATGTTGTAGAACAGAGACACCTTGGAGTTCAAATACATAATTCTTTGAAATTTGCATCACAGGAAGACAAGGTGGTTAAGAAAACATTTACGCTGAAAATGTGTTGCTGGAAAAGCACAGGTCAGGCAGCATCCAAGGAACAGGAGAATCGACGTTTCGAGCATAAGCCCTTCTTCAGGATTCCTGAAGAAGGGCTTATGCCCGAAATGTCGATTCTCCTGTTCCTTGGATGCTGCCTGACCTGCTGCGTTTTTCCAGCAACACATTTTCAGCTCTGATCTCCAGCATCTGCAGTCCTCACTTTCTCCTCTAAGAAAACATTTAGTATGCTTGCCTTTGTTGCACAGACCTTTAAATATAGACCATCATGGCGAGGGTGTACAGGACGATGGTAAGGCCTCTTCTGGAGTACTATGTACAGTTCTGGTCACCCTGTTATAGGAAGGATATTATTACACTGCAGAGGGTTCAGAAAAGATTTACCAGGATGTTGCTGGAAATGGGGTGTTTGAGTTATAAAAATAGGCTGGGACTGGAGCGCAAGAGATTGAGCATTCACCTTAAGAGAAGTTTATAAAATCATGAGGGGCACAGATAACGTAAACAGTAAAAAGGTCTTTTCCCAAAAGTGGGGGAATTCAAAACTAGAGAGGACATATTTTTAAGGTGGAGGAGAAAGATTTTAAAATCTATGAAGGGCAATTTTTTTTGTATACAGAGTAGTTTGTGTGTAGAATGAACTTCCAGAGGAAGGGATGGATGCAGATACAATTAGAACATTTAAGAGATATTTGGATAAGTATATGAATAGAAAATGTTTGAAGCGATATGGGACTAGTTTAGTTGGGAATATAGTCAGCGTGGACTGGTTAGACTGACGTGTCTGTTTCTGTGCTGTATGACTAAGACTTGTAGCTGATTCATCCCTCTCTCGGCAGGGACATAAATCATTTGTGACATCTGTACTGTCAAGGTTAGCTAACTCAGTTTCAACTCAAGAACCAAAACCATGACCTGTTCTGTTGCAGTGTATGCCACTTCATAATGGCAAAACTACCAACTAACAACTGACAGGGGAGACACCCTTATCCGGAATCTTTTCCTCTCCCATTTTCTCTCACTCACCCCACCCCCACTCCTGAAGAAGAGTTATACCCAAAACTTCAGATTTCTCCATCTCCAAATGCTGCCTGGTTTCCTGTGTTCTTCCAGCCTCCTGTTTGTCTACTTTGGATTCCAATATGTGCACTCTTTTTGTCTCTAACCCATCATGATTTGTAGCAACAGACAGACGTTTGCAAGCCCCATACGGCACAGCTGCTTAAAAGCCTAGTGTGCCACAACCTTCACTCCCAAATCTTCCCCTGAACTCTAGGTACTGTGGCTTCTGTTCCAGTCCAAATAGGTCCCCTAAATGTCTACACCCACAGTATTTCTCCCCACTACCTCTAAGCTTATGCTCAGAACATCGACTCTCCCACTCCTCGGATGCTGCCTGACCGACTGTGCTTTTCCAGCACCACACCTTTTGACTCTGATCTCCAGCATTTGCTGTCCTCACTTTCTCCCAACCCAATATGGGAGCATCAGTTGTAGAAATCTGCAGCATCCTCAAGCTAACACAATGCAGAGGACTTGCAGTTTGGTTCTGCCAAGCACACAATCTCCAGGGCCAGTTGGAGCCAGAACAAAGTCACATCCATAAATTGGGATTTATAATATTCTACACCCATTCTTTCTAGAGTTGTACCTGACATTCGTGGTAATTGTTTTCAGCACCAGACAATGCAATCCGAACCAGGCAATCAGACTCTGGAAGAAATGAAATATGAAGTATTTGAAACAAAGTGGAGGAAAACTACATTTACTCAATGCAGAAAAGACTGGACATACACATTTATTCGAGAAATAATTAACTTCAGCATCTCCCCACATCTGATGGCACTAACCATTCACGAAACTGATCCCAGAAATTAGCATTCAACTGTCAAAAAAATACCATCTGTACCCTCTCCAAAACACTGGAGAGGTCATCAGATCCAACGGTCTTAAAAATGGGTATTGATGGATTAATCAGCAGTCCAATCTAATCTTGTTCCTGTTCTGGGTCACTGGTAACTGCTTAAGGCTGCAAATCCTGAACAGTTGCTCCATCTTTAATCTATGAGCAATGAAGCCTGAAATCCCAACTGCAAGTTCCAACAGGGGCATGACAACAGAAAACAATTACAGAACAGTACAGTACAGAACCTAGCATTGCTGAAAATGACAACAACTATCAGTCACCCAACTCTGAACAGAGTTACCCAGCCAAGCAAGCCTCACCCTTTTTTCACACAGTATAAACTGCTGCTCTCTTTTCCAATTTCTGCTGCTGTATGTATCCTGGTTGTGTGAGGCAAAAAGTGTTTTTCATAAATGTGTCTCTTATGCAATCTGGAGACGTGGCCTGTAACGTATACAATCAGCTGTTTTGCAGGTGGTAACAAGTTTACGGGTCAGATCATTTCCACTTCACTTTATCAACCCTTAATCTAGGCAACTAACAGGTGCCACCTCTTTACTGATACTAATTTCTTTCAGTTCCTCATTTTCACAAGTTCATCAGTTGTCTCAAACTTCTGAGAGATAGTTTTGCATCTTCTATTAAGACAGGTGCAAAACAACTGTTTAATTTCTCCTCCATTTCCCTGCTCCCCACTATAAATGGTCCTGTCCCCACCTGTAATGGTCCCATACTTGTCAGTGCTGATCTTTTACTATACAAATACTAAAAGAACATTTGTACCACACATTTGTGCTCATCAGTAGTTTGCATTCAAAGTGCCATACATAATAGAAACCGAACCTTGGGTCCAACCAGTCTATGCCGACCATAACCCCAAACTGAACTAGTCCCATCTGCCCGCTCCTGGCTCATAGCCTCCAAGCCTTTCCTTTTAGCGTCTTTTAAATGTTATAATTATGCCCACATCCACCACTTCCTCATTCGACACGTGAACCGCCCTGTGTAAAAACTCTACCCCTCGTCTTTTTTAAGTGTCTCTCCTCTCCCCCTAAAAGTATGCCCCTAATCTTGAAATCCCCTATCCTAGGGAAAAGATAACTACCATTGACTCTATCCATACCTCTCATTACTTTATGAACTTCTATAAGGTCGCCTCTCAACCTACTATACTCCAGTGAGAAAAGTTTCCATTATAATTCAAACCTTCCATACCCAGCAACATGCTGGTATGTCTCTTCTGAAACCCCACCAGCTTAATAACATTCTTCCTAGAACCAGGCAAAGAGAACTAATTCTTTTTTCCCCAGCGTATTCAGTTTCTTTGTTCTCCATTGTAGGGTTCTAAATTTGAGTCCTCTAGCTCACTATTTTTTCTGGCATCCTTGTAAGCCACTTCCTCTGACAGAATGCATTCTTTAACTGCTTTTATCATTGATTTACCTTTTCTTTAGCTGGCTGTCCTTAATGGAATCGATATTGGTTGTAGATCATGTAATATAATCTTCTGTGAAGGCTAGAGAAAGTGAAGACTGCAGATGCTGGAGATCAGAGTCGAGAGTGTGGTGCTGGAAAAGCACAGCAGGTCAGGCAGCATCCAAGGAGCAGGAGAATAAACGTATCGAGCATAAGCTCTTCATCAGGAATCATCTGTGAAGACTAGTCAATGCCTGTCTAATATCAAATCTTTGTGCACTTTCCCCATCCACCATAACCAACTTGCCTCCCATACCTCTAATTTCCTTTCTGCAGATTTAAGGCCTTAGTTTCACAATGAACTATGCCATTCAAATTTAATAGGAAAGTCTATTATATTTTGATCACTAAAGGTTCTTGTACAGCAAGTTATCAATTAACCTTCTCTTGACAGCACAAACTAATTAGATCTCCAGGTGTACCACAAGAACAGGAAGGCAGATTACTACCTAAATGGAGTCATGTTCGGTAAAGGGGCAGTACAACGAGATCTAGGTGTTCTTGTACATCAGTCAATGAAAGCAAGCATGCAGGTACAGTAGGCAGTGAAGCAAGCAAATAGCATGCTGGCCTTCATAACAAGAGGAATTGAGTATAGAAGCAAAGAGGTTCTTCTGCAGCTGTACAGGGCCCTGGTGAGACCACATCTGGAATATCGTGGTGTAGTTTTGGTCTCCAAATTGGAGGAAAGACATTCTGGCTACTGAGGGAGTGCAGCGTTGGTTCCCGAGGTCAATTCCCGGAATGGCGGGACTATCTTACGCTGAAAGATTGGAGCGACTGGGCTTGTATACGCTTGAGTTTAGAAGGCAGAGGGAGGATCTGATTGAGGCATTTAAGACTATTAAAGGATTGGACACTCTGGAGGCAGGAAGCATGTTTCCACTGATGGGTGAGTCCCAAACCAGAGGACACAGTTTAAAAAATAAGGGGTAGGCCACTTAGAGTTGAGGAGTAACTTCTTCACCCAGAGAGTGGTGGGAATGGAACACTTCGCCCAGAGTATGGAATGCTCTGCCCCAGAAGGCTGTGGAGGCCAAGTCTCTGGATACTTTCAAGAAAGAGTTGGATAGATCTCTTTCGGATAGTGGAATCAAGGGTTATGGGGATAAGGCAGGAACAGGATACTGATTGAGGATGATCAGCCATGATCATAATGAATGGTGGTGCTGGCTCGAAGGGCAGAATGGCCTACTCCTGCACCTATTGTCTATATCTTGTACTCACCGCCTTCTTTGTTACCCCATTTCCTTTTGCTTTTTACCAATCCCTCCGACAAGATGACCATTCTTCCCACTGTATGTTGCCATGACCTTGGCTCGATTAGATAAGGGCAGCACGGTGGTAAGCACTGCTGCCTCACAGCACCAGGGACCCAGGGTCGATTCCAGCTTCAGGCAACTGTCTGTGTGGAGATTGCACACGTCTATACGGCTTTCCTCCGGGTGCTCCGGCTTCTTCCCACAGGCCAGCAATGTGCAGGTTTGGTGGACTAGCCACGCTAAATTACCCACAGTGTCGAGGCATGTGCAGGCTTGGTGGATTAGCCTTGGGAAATGTAGAGTTACAAGGCTGGGTAGGATTCATCTACAGAGCGTCAGTTTGGATGTGATGGGCCAAATAGCCTCTTCCGTATTGCAGGGATTCTACGATGCAGATATGAAACTTTCAGGTAGTCCTACACTCGCAGCTTGGTTCTCTTGGATTGCCTGGCAGTCAGCCCTACCCTTTCTGCCTCTCTGAATGTGCTATTCACATAGCTCTCAACCATGTAGGGAATAGAGTCACTGCTGGAACTCACCTTTCCATGGGTGGTATCACTCTTCCCATCTGATTCAGCACACTCACTCCCTGTGACCAAGCTGCCCTGCCATTTCTTATAGTTCATTTAAGCAAAGTCAAGATATTTTAACTATTGATAAACCTTGCTGTTACTGATAAATTCAATTAATTAATCCAATTAAATATTTAATTCGATGCAATAAAACTGAAAGTAACTCTTTCTCTTGTGCACCGAATTCACACATGAATCTACTTCTGCACCCACTTGGTCTATATCTCCCACCATACACTAGTTTCTAAACTGGTGAGACTACCTCCCTAGAAACAATATCAGCCATCGAAACGTTGTACTGACTCCTGTACCTCAGTTATGATTCACTCCTGCCCACTCCTTTCCCTCCCCCATTCCACTCCAACAAGCCACCATCTCCTACCTTGCTTTGTGCTCCTTTGGAGGCAATTCCCATCCTTCCTGAGGCCAGGTGCATCTTGAGGCTGTGTAAGACAATGATTCAGAGTGTGTTACTCAAGCAGGGAATCACTCCAACTCAAAATTAAAACCCATTCAAACAACTTTGTCCATAGACCTGAGCATCCAGGTCATAAATATCAGGCCCTAGGGCTTTTATTCATTGATCTAGTCAGTCTGTGAGGCGCTTCTATCATTGGCAAACACTCACTAACGAGTGACTATGAGCCAGCAGCCCTTCAGTGACTCACCCAAGGAGGAACAGAATCTGGCCAGCAAGAACTGACAGTTCATTTTATATGAAGCAACTTCCAGAGCAGTGCATTCGAAAACAAACTGCAATGTTTACTTAAATTGTTCATTGCAAACACCATGCCTGAGCTCTGTGACTAAAATTAGTGAAATGTCAACTGCAACAATGTAAAAACATTTTGAAAAGAACCCCAGTTGTGAGAAGTGCCTGCAGCCAGTCATGTTAGTTTCCAGGCTGGTTTGCACATGAGACCAGTATAAATTCCAAAAACACACATGTGCCAACAAGCCTATCAGAAGGATGCTGTGAAGTTGAAAGGGTTCAGAAAAGATTTACAAGGATGCTGCCAGGGTTGGAGAGGCTGGGGCTGCTTTCCCTAGAGCGTCTGAGGCTGAGAAGTGACCTTATAGAAGTTTATAAAATCGGGGTAGAATAAGCAGACAAGGTCTTTTCCCTGGGGTGGACGAGTCCAAAACTAGAGGACTCTCGGTGCAGAGGGGGGGGGGGAAGATGCAAAAGGGACCTAAGGGGCATCCTTTCAAGCACAGGATGGTGAGTGTATGGAATGAATGGTACAATTACAGCATTTAAAAGGAATCTGGATGGGTCTATGAATAGGAAGCGTTTAGAGGGACATGGGCTAAGTACTGGCAAATGAGAATAGATTAGATCAAGATATCTGGTCAGCATGGACAAGTTGGTGCTGTATACATCTAAGAATCTAAGTCCTGCACTAAGCTACAGAAAGGCAGGTTTCAGGTTGTTAGTGCCCACTGGCTACAGTTCACAGCCTGATTACAATAGATCAGAATACCAGTGGAAGAAAAGGGCTTCAGCAGTACATGACTATTCACATATTAAATAGCCAATCCTGCAGACAAGTTATAGTTCAGCAATAAAAAGACAGGTCAGCTAGAAGACTGTGGTACCCTCCTCAGATAAGTTTAATCAACTGGACAAGAAATTGGAGAGTCAACATTACATTTCTTCAGACACTGACACTGGCCAGCACTTTGATTTGTCTCGGTTCATTCAGGGAACATGGGTGTCACTGGCTGGATCAACATTCACTGTCATCGAGGTGGTGAACTCCTTCTTGAAATACTGCAATCTGTTTGATTTAGGTAAACATACATTGCCATTAGTTAGGGAGCTCCTTGACCCTGAAGAACAGCAATATAGTTCCCAGTCAAAATGGTGAGTGGCTTAGAGGGGGACTTGGAGGTGATAATGTACTGTATCTGCAGTGCATTTTTAAAATGGTATACACTGCTGCCACTGAGTGTTGGTAAAGGAAGTGGATGTTTGTGGATGTGGTATCAAACTTCTTGAGTGCTGTTGGAGCTGCATCTATCCAGGCAAGTGGGGAATATTCCATCACATTCTTACACCTTGGAGATGGTGGGCAGGCTTTTGGAAGTCAGGACCTGAATTACCTATGGCAAAATTCCTAGCCTCTGACCTGGTCTTGCAGTCACAGTATTCATAAAGCTAATCCAGTTCAGTTTCTGGTCAACGGAATCACCTAGTATATTAAGGGCCAGGGAATTCAGCCAAAATGATCCCATTGAAATGTCCTAGGGTGATGGCTAGATTCTCGTGACGGAGATTGTCGTAGCTTGCCACTTCTGCACTGCCAACGACTCTTTTACACCACTTTATTAATGATCAAGAGTTGGCTGGCAGGGTGGTAGGATTTGTCCTGCTGTGTACATACAGGACATACTTCTACAATGCCCTGTAGCAACTCAGAACTTTCCTAAGAATTTTCACAAAGACACCTGTACAAAAGAATCACCAACTTGGTGGAAAATCTAGTTCAGCAATGATACCAAGAACTCTACCCACCCCCAGCTTAACAAGTTTTGCTTTGCATATGGCAGTGCTGTTACATTTTTAAGTATTAATGCAATGCAGAAAGGAGATCCATTCAGTAATCCAATGTCCCTGCCAATATCACGCTAGCAAATCCAATACTTGTCTCACCACCTCTACTTGTCTGCAATGCCCTCTTTTCAAAGGCTCAGCTCACCTGCTCACAGGAAAGCTGCAGCTCTGCTTTCCCTGTCTCAAGTTCACAAAAAGAGGCCATTTCTGGCATTCAATTTAAATTTGTAGATTATCTACATTCTTAACACATTCTGATTATTTTGAGTCTAGAATCCTTAATAATCTGCCCTCACAAAAATAACCCATTGCTTGCCATTGACTTGCCAGCCTTTAACAGCTTGCTTCTTGATCTCCACTGTTCTCTAGGTTCCTCTGGATCTCACCCACATCCATGGCCCCCAGCAAACAATGCAACCATAACAGTTGCTGCCTGACCTGCTGTGCTTTTCCAGCACCACTCTGATTTAAATTCTGGTTTCCAGCACCTGCAGTCCTCACTATTGCCTGCAACCATAGCTTTGTCTAGCCACCTAAATTCATCCAGAGGGAGTAAGATATTAAAACTATTAAGAGTAAAGAGAATGTGGAATATTCCTTTAACATCAATCAACATAGAAATACCAGGATAGAAATTAACTTTCGTGGGACCAAAGTTCTTTTCAAACAAAGTACAAATAGAAAAGGTTGTCAGATACTACATCAAAAACAGTGGTGGGGAGAGAGTAGCTTTCAGGGTTAACACCAATGGACCCCTCTCCTGTCCATCCCTCCCAATCTTCATGGATTATGATAACTCCACTGTGTCCACTAAAGTGAAGTTGACCATTTTACAGTCAAGCTGCCTGCAGCATTCATCACAAGGACCGGACAATTTTCAGGAGGAAAAGAACCTCCACACAACTAATCCATGAGAGGCAGAGAAGCGCCCCAAAAAGGACACGAAGCGATGATATAGGACTCAGTGGGGAGCCATTTGAAGCCAGGAACCACCACCACCGGGATGGGGCTCTGACCTGCCTGCAGGAGGCTCAACAAACCAAATGAGAGCGAAGTACCGTGGGTGTCCTGCTGCCTTCATCGCTGGAGGAACTCATCCTACGGTCCTGGCTGTACCACGGTACTGAAAGATAAATGGGAAACTATGAAAGAGAGTCATGTCAAACGACCAGGAAGCCTCGCAGAAAGAGCGAGAGTCAATGCCTTGTGCGCACAAGGAGAGAAAAATTGCAATTGTGTTACAGACCAACATTGTCGAAGCAGGGGGTTTGGGAATGGTAGGCACATGGTGAAGGTGGTGGGGGGTGGGGGGTACAAAAGGAGTAGGTGAAGGGGGAATGGGGAGGAATTAGTGGGTGGATGGAAATGAAGGGGGGGGGGGCTAGGAGCCGGAAACAGGGGAAAGACTATCCCAGAAACACGCTCTCTTACTCCCTCCAAAAGGTGTGAGGTCTCCGACTCACCGTTTACCCCGTTCACCCCCCACCCCAGGTGAGAGGACTTCGGCCCGGACTCTGGGTGAAGCCTGAAGCTGAAGGCCCCGACAGGTGACGTCAACAGCAATCGCTCCCGCTGTTGATTGGTCGCTGCTGTCACGTGACCGAGAGCAAAGGGGAGGAGACCGGCGATGGCGCCACGTCACGCAATGAACAGGTGGGAAGTCAGCGCGATCTGCTCTATAAAGGGGGTCAATCCCAGCTGCCGCTGCTCGGCGGGAAGTGCTGGGGGAATGGTTAGCGTCACTGGGTTCAGACTCCCCCAGGTATGGGGTTTCAAATCCCGCCCTGGCCGCTCCCTACTACTTCAAAGTAATCTGCTTGGTGGTGTTTGTGACCCTAGTTGGTTATTGTTAACCTTCCATTTAAACCTGTTGGACTATAACCTGGTGTTGTGTGATTTTTAACTTTGTACACCCCAGTCCAACACCGGCACCTCCGAATCAGTAGAGCCCTGATGGCTGCTTTTGCAGCTCCCGTACAGATGGTGTGTGACTCCCATTGCTGCTAAGAGGCTGATCATTCCCCGTTCTCCAGACTGCAGTTGGACAGATCCCCTAATGGTGAGCATACTAAATAGGTGACTGACTGTGGCCGAACCCATGGACTGTATATGGACTGTGCCTCTGTTGACAGTCCCCTTGACAACAGCGGGTCCCCCTTGTGGGGCTAAGAATTAGCCCCGACCCACTTCCAAGTTTGGCCGTTTGATTGAAAATACACGTGCAGTCTGTCTGTCGTGCGGTCTGCTGGCACTTGCTGTAGGTGTCAGATAATTACTTTGATAATAAATGCTTTATTCATGAAAAAAGGTTCTTGTTCTGTTTTTACAATCTTCTCAACGAGGTGATTTTTCTTTCACAAATCTAAACTGAATGATTTGGAGATGCCAGTTTCGGATTGAGGTGTACAAAGTTAAAAATCACACAACACCAGGTTATAGTCCAATAGGTTTAATTCGAAGCACACTAGCTTTCGGAGCGCCGCTCCTTCATCACCTGTCTATAAACCTGGTGTTGTGTGTTTTAAATTGAATGAATTTATTGTCATGTGTACCGAGGCACAGTGAGCAGCTTTGACTTGCTAGCAATACAGGCAGATTGCAGAGTTAAACAGTGGCAATGCTAAGAGTTTGTGAGTCCATTCTAACTTGTTTGACTGGTGCGTGTGTTCAGGCTTCTGTACATTCTCCCCGATGGTAGAGGTTGTAGAAAAACATTGCCAAGGTGGGATGGATCTTTGAGAATGTTGGTGGCCGTTCCTTGACAGTGGGCCTGGTAGATGGATGCTACAGATGGGAGGTTGGCCTTTGTGATTGTCTGGGCCGAGTTCACCACTCTCTGTAACTGTCTCCAATCTTGAACGGTGTAGTTACCATACTAGTTAGTGATACATCTAGACAGAATTCTCTCGTTGGCACATCTCTCAACGCTTCAGGCTCTCTGCCTTTATTCCTGATGAAGGACTTTTGCCCAAAACGTCGATTTTGCTGCTCCTCGGATGCTGACTGAACTGCTGTGCGCTTCCAGCACCACTAATCCAAAATCTGGTTTCCAGCATCTGCAGTCATTGTTTTTACCACCAATAAAAGTTGGCAAGCATATTCACAATCATGCCAAATTTTTTCAACTGCCTGAGGAAGAAGAGACATTGTTGGGCCTTTGTAACCAGTGCATCCCCATGAAGAGTCCAAGAAAGCTTGTTGTTGACGACCACTCCCAAGAGCTTGACACTCTCCACTCATTCCACCTCTGTGCTGTTCATGTGTAGGGGGGCATGAGTAACATCCCGTCAAAAGTTAATAATGAGTTCCTTGGTTTTGCCGGCTTTGAGAGCTAGGTTGTTCTCAATGCACCATTTTTCCAGGTCTTGCACCCCCCGTCGGTAGTCTATTTTGTTGCCATCTGAGATTCGACTGACTATGGTGATGTCATCGGCGAACTTGTAAATGGCATTAGTCTGGTATTTGGTGACGCAGTCATGGGTATACAATGAGCACAATAGGGGACTGAGTACACACTTCTGGGGGGGCTCCAGTGTTGAGTGTTAGTGAGGATGAAATATTGTTAAATACTTATATAAATGTTAAAGGTTTCTGCCTCTGCCATTCTACAGTGTGGTGGAGCAGGGCCGAATGGCCTATTCCTTCTGCTGGTGCCTTTGCTAAATTATTGTTATTGTGGTGTAGTAGTTGTGCCCCTTTCTCTGGGCCAAAGGATTGAGGTTCAAATCCCATCTGTTCCATATAAAATAAGGTTAACCAAAAGAAACGTGTCTCTGAGGCTCTAGTCCAACAGTTGGAAGATGGACCTGGGGTGATGGATGTTTGAAGACTGGTATGGTCACAGTGGGCAGAAAGCTTAATAACCAGAGGATATTAATTTATGAAATACTTCAAAGCACAAGTGGTGACAAGAGGATAAAAGAAATTATATAAAGTTGTTGTGATTGGGAATGCACTGCCCGATTTGTTAACAACCTGTCTGGGGAGGTAGTAGAATTATAGAGATTTTAACTGGACTAGTAACCTCTAGGCGGAGTGTAATATTTTGGGAACCTGGGTTCAAATTTTTTTAATTTATTCATTTAGTGGGATGTGGGCATCACTGGCTGGGACAGCATTTATTGCTCATCCCAAGTTGCCCTTGACAAGGTGATGGTGAGCTGCCTTCTTGAACCACTGCAGTTCACCTGCTGCAGGTTGATCCACAATGCCCATTAGGGAGAGGGTTCCAGGACCCAATGACAGTGAAGGAATGGACAGCCAAGTCAGGATGGTGAGTGGCTTGGAGGGGAACCTGCAGGTGACAGAGAAAGTGGATGCTTGTATTGTTGTGGCTCATTCCTGATGAAGGGCTTTTGCTTAAAACATTGATTCTCCTGCTCCTTGGATGCTGCCTGACCTGCTGTGTTTTTCCAAACCCACACTCTCAACTCTAATCTCCAGCAACTGCGGTCCTTACTTTTGCTTGTCGTGGTGGTGCCAATCAAGCAGGCTGCTTTGCCCTGATATGTTTCAAGTTTCCTGAGTGTTGGGGCTGCACTCATCCAGGGCATGTAGGGAGTATTTCATCACACTCCTGACTTGTGCTTTGTAGATAGTGGAAAGTCTTTAACGTGTCAGGAGGTGAGCCACAGTATTCCTAGCCTCTGGAAAAGTGCAGCAGGTCAGGCAGCATCCAAGGAGCAGGAGAATCGACGTTTCGGGCATGAGCCCTTCTTCAGGAATGAGGAAAGTGTGCCAAGCAGGCTAAGATAAAAGGTAGGGAGGAGGGACTTGGGGGAGGGGCGTTGGAAATGCGATAGGTGGAAGGAGGTTAAGGTGAGGGTGATAGGCCAGAGTGGGAGTGGGGGTGGGGGCGGAGAGGTCAGGAAGAAGATTGCAGGTAAGGAAGGTGATGCTGAGTTCGAGGGTTGGGACTGAGACAAGGTGGGGGGAAGGGAAATGAGAAAACTGGAGAAATCTGAGTTCATCCCTTGTGGTTGGAGGGTTCCCAGGCGGAAGATGAGGCGCTCTTCCTCCAGCCGTCGTGTTGCTACGGTCTGGCGATGGAGGAGTCCAAGGACCAGCATGTCATTGGTGGAGTGGAAGGGGGAGTTGAAGTGTTGAGCCACGGGGTGGTTGGGTTGGTTGGTCCGGGTGTCCCAGAGGTGTTCTCTGAAACGTTCCACAAGTAGGCAGCCTGTCTCCCCAATATAGAGGAGGCCACATCGGGTGCAGCGGATGCAATAAATGATGTGTATGGAGGTGCAGGTGAATTTGTGGTGGATATGGAAGGAGCCCTTGGGGCCTTGGAGGGAAGTAAGGGGGGAGGTGTGGGCGCAAGTTTTGCATTTCTTGCGGTTGCAGGGGAAGGTGCCGGGAGTGGAAGTTGGGTTGGTGAGGGGTGTGGACCTGACGAGGGAGTCACGGAGGGAATGATGTTTTCAGAACGCTGATAGGGGAGGGGAGGGAAATATATCCCTGGTGGTGGGGTCCGTTTAGAGGTGGCGGAAATGACGGCGGATGATACGCTGTATATGGAGATTGGTGGGGTGGTAGGTGAGGACCAGTGGGGTTCTGTCCTGGTGGCAGTTGGAGGGGCGGGGCTCAAGGGCGGAGGAGCGGGAAGTGGAGGAGATGCGATGGAGAGCATCGTCGATCACGTCAGGGGGGAAATTGCGGTCTGGGTGGAAATATATCCCTGGCGGTGGGGTCCGTTTGGTGGTGGCGGAAATGACGACAGAATCCTCCAACCACAAGGGATGAACTCAGATTTCTCTAGTTTCCTCATTTCCCCTCCGCCCACCTTGTCTCAGTCCCAACCCTCAAACTCAGCATCACCTTCCTTACCTGCAATCTTCTTCCTGACCTCTCCGCCCCCACCCCCACTCCGGCCTATCACCCTCACCTTAACCTCCTTCCAACTATCACATTTCCAACGCCCCTCCCCCAAGTCCCTTTTATCTTAGCCTGCTTGGCACACTTTCCTCATTCCTGAAGAAGGGCTCATGCCCGAAACATCGATTCTCCTGCTCCTTGGATGCTGCCTGACCTGCTGCTCTTTTCCAGCAACACATTTTCAGCTCTGATCTCCAGCATCTGCAGTCCTCACTTTCTCCTATTCCTAGCCTCTGACCTGCTCTTGTCGCCACTGTGTTTAAATGGTGAATCCAGTTGAGTGTTGATAGTGCATTTGTAGCAATCAATCGCAATGAAGCAAACATCCCAATATCCACAAACGAAGCTGCGTTAGAACATTATTTCCACCACACATTGCAGCACAGAGGAACTATGAAAAGCAGAAGAAAATCACCTATACAGCATATTCAAAAAGAACAGGTACCCAATGATCATAATCCACTGATTTCTCAGTAACAAACCCAAACAAGCAGACAAAACACGTCCAGAAACACAGCCACTCTCCCCTGTATCAAAGACATCTCAGAAATAACTGCCAGACTGCTCAGACCTCTTGGCATCATGGTAGTCCACAAACTCACCAACATACTAAAACAGCAGCTAAAGAATTTGAAAGACCCGATACAGACAACAAGCAAAACTAATGTCATTTACAAAATACCTTGCAAGAACTGTATCAACCACTACATTGGACAAACAGGCAGAAAGCAAGCCGCCAGGATACATGAAGATCAACTAGCCACAAGAAGACATGACCCTCCCTCACTAGTATCCTTACATACAGATGAGGAAGGACACCACTTCAACTGGGACAACACATCCATCCTAGGACAAGCCAAATAATGACATGCATGAGAATTCCTAGAAGCATAGCATTCCAACTGGAACTCTATCAATAAACGTATTGACTTGGATCTCCCTTTACCACCCCCTGAGAAAAAGAACAGGAAATTACGTCACCACAGGAAATGAAATCACTAACTTAAGGAAACCTAAACACATAAATGGAAAGTCGGCCATACCACCAGTGCTTCATCCAGAGGCTCACTGATGATGTTACCTAGTATGGTGATGAAACGTCTGAAAACAAACCTTTCGGCTCAGCGAGCAAACCTACATCCAGAACCTCAACCTGAGCTACAAATCTTCTCAAAACTCACTAACAGTACTCTAATGTTGTGAGTACAATATGACTCTTCCTTGGAACAGTCCCAATCTATCACCATCTAAATAATATTCTGCCATTCCTTCTTAATCATATTATGTATGCCCTAACATCTTCGCTTTTAACTGTCTACTTTGAGTGTAGGGGCAGCAGTGATAGTGGTTTGCCATTGCACTGTAGCATATTTATAAAGGCTAGTTCTCATTGGAACAAAAAATAGAGCCAGAATGTGCAAGTTTAAAGGGAACACTGATTTAGCTCAGCAATCACCGGCACTCCATCAAGACTTTCGATGAAGAGATGGCTGTTGTACAAAACAATGTCTGACACATCATGCATTAACTGAAAGCAGGAGTACAAGCTAACATTTCAATGCCGAGAGGTTGCTATGGAAACCCTGCAGAGACATTCTTTGCAGCCAGCTGGATGGAACAGATCGAAATAAAGAGGGGTTTTAAACAACCCTTTGTCCATCATCCACCATAAAGCTAGTTCCACAAAGAGGAATGGGATCGACGTTGTTTTCATGTGGGAGTGCGACAGCTGGCATGTTAGCCTGGGAGTAATGAGAAAAACCACACAGAGAAAGCAAGTGAATGCTAAGAGACACGGAGGAATGTGGCACAGGTTGGAAGGGTTCCAGCTGCCTTCCAGTAACTTCCTGCACCAGACCCAGCCAAGAGAGAGTACCCTCAGGCAACAGAGAGACATCAATTTGAGGCATCCAGACAATGGACTGGCCAGTTTAGTGGAGGTGCATGCGCATTGACTCTAGCTTCTGAAGATACATAGACTGTACCAGCACTACCAGAAACAGGCCCAGCTGGTCCTTACACTCCACACAAGTCTCCTCCTGACTCTCTGCATCTCTCTCAGTCAACATATTCCTTAACCTGTTTCTTCCTTGTTCAAGTCATTAACTAATATCGCCTTGAACTTGACACAGAACGAGACCATTTGGCCTTATGACTCCATGCGCGCTCACTCCAAACCAGTCCAATCAACCCTATCATTAATCTCAGAGGCTCCTTGTAGTGGTGAGTTCGGGGTCTGGTAGACCTCTGTCTTATGAACACCTCTCACTGCGGAACAACAGATTATCGGAGACTAGGCAAAAGTGAGGACTGCAGATGCTGGAAACCAGAGTTTAGATCAGAGTGGTGCTGGAAAAGCAGAGCAGGTCAGGCAGCATCGAGTAGCAGGAAAATCGACGTTTTGGGCAAAAGCCCTTCATCAGAATTTTTGGACACTGTCTATTCAGTTGATCACCATGTGGTAGCATTGAAGACCGATAACCTTTCACCTCATGTTAGCCAAAGGTCCTGGGCCTACTTCACCGCCGCTCCCTCACCACCAGACACCTGGAGGAAGAACGCCTCATCTTCCGCCTCGGAACACTTCAACCCCAGGGCATCAATGTGGACTTCAACAGCTTCCTCATTTCCCCTTCCCCCACCTCATCCTAGTTTCAAACTTCCAGCTCACTAACTGTCTCCTTGACTTGTCTGGACTTGTCCGACCTGCCTATCTTCTTTTCCATCTATCCACTCCACCCTCTCCTCCTTGACCTATCACCTTCATCTCCTCCCCCACTCACCCATTGTATACTATGCTACTCTCTCCCCACCCCCACCTTCCTCTAGCTTATCTCTCCACGCTTCAGGCTCACTGCCTTTATTCCTGATGAAGGGCTTTTGCCCGAAACGTCGATTTCACTGCTCGTTGGATGCTGCCTGAACTGCTGTGCTCTTCCAGCACCACTAATCCAGTATTAGCCAAAGGTCTATCAACCTTCATCTCAATCACTGTCTGGGGAGAAGAGTACTGTACATTCACACTCCAAAGAGAAACGAAATCTCCTCATCTTGAGTAGAAGACCACATATTTTTAGTGTTGCCCCAATCTCACCTGCAAATGGGAAACACCCTTTTTGGCAGCCACTTGGCCCTCAGCACTTCATATGCTTCAATAGGATTGCTTCTCCTTTTTCTAAACTCTTGAGATACTCTGGGTCTGGATTCAATGGAGGAGGGAGAATCTAATTGAAACTTACAGAATACTGAGAGGCCTGGGTAGAGTGGACCTGGAGAAGATGTTTCTATTGAGAGGCCTGGACCAGAGCGTACAGCCTCAGAGTGAAGGAATGGCCCTTTAGAACTGAGATGAAGAGGAATTTCTTCAGCCAGAGGGTGGGGAATCTGTGGAAATCATTGCCGTAGTGGGCTGTGGAGGCCAGGTCATTGAGTGAATTTATGACAGATAGGTTCTTGGCAAGTGAGGGTGGAGGGGGTCCAAGGGTTATGTGGAGAAGGCAGGAGAGTGGGGTTGAAAAATGTATCAGCCCTGAATGAATGGTGGAGTGGACTTGATGGGTCGAATAGCCTAAGTCTGCTCCTATATCTTATCTTCTCATAGATTGCTGCCACTATCCTCTTTTAGGGCAGGATCCCCAGGGCCCATTGGCCTGGAATGCTTGAAGAAAATCACTTGCTGGTCCAATGGGAAGAGGAGGTTTAGTTGAGTTGTATGTCAGCGAGCTGTTGACAAGGCTCCCTGTGCTCTGAGATATTGGGATCGAGCCTGTGAGGATGTCAGGGGCCACTCCCTCCCAGATCCCGATCCACTCTCCTGTCGAGTCCACCTGACATTATCACCATAGGTGCTGCTTATTGTACACCTCGGTATTATCCCTTTCAGACCCTCACACAGTACTCTCCAGGCAAGAAAACAACTTGGATTTATTAATCACTTCTGCTTGTCACCCTGAGGTTTTGGTACTGCCTGAAAGTCGAAATATTCTACAAAAATAAAAGACAGGAGCGGGAATAGACTACTTGGCCTTTGGAGCCTGCTCTGCCATTTTATAAGATAATGGCTAATCTGTATGTTAGCAGCCAGCCCCATTTCCTATCCTCCCACGATAATCTTTGACCTCTTGTTAGCCAAAGATCTATCGACCTCTGTCTTAATCACTCTCTGGAGAAAAGAGTACTTCACATTCACACTCCAAAGAGAAATAAAAAGTCTCCTCATCTTGAGTGGAAGACCTCTTATTTTTAGTGTCACCCCAGCCTTGCCTGCAAATGGTAAACACCCTTTTTGGCAGCCATCTTGGCCCTCAGCACCTTATGTTTCAATAAGATCGCTTCTCTATTTTCTAAACTCTTGAAATACCATGCAGAATTTGGAGCTTCATGTTTGACCAGTCTCAACTAAGAGGCCTAAACTCTTAACTTCCTGTCATGCTTTTGGAAGCATATCACACTACTAATGTAACCTTACCCCAAGAGTGGTTAATGATCAACCATACTGCTGGGGGCCTGGAGTCACATGTAAGCACAGCACTTAGTGACCCAGAAAGGTTTTTTTCCCAAGACTACGGCTTGTTAGACTCCTAATTCCAGATTATAATTGAATTTATATTCCACCATCTACCATGGCAGGATTCAAAGCCACGTCTACCGAACATGACCTGGGTCACTGGATTAATACTCCAGTGACTGGTGTAATAGACTAATAGTCTAATTAACACCCTTTGGCCATTACCTTCCCCCAACAATGACAAACTTGCAGGATTGATGGAGAGGCCAGATTCCACCTACAAAAGTCAGAGTTTTGGTTGAGTCAGGAGAGTGAGCCAGTTTTCCAGAGATGGGATTAATTTTCAACCTTGGGTTGGGGGAATCTGCACCATGCTGGAAAATCAAACTTTGTCATTCAGCAGAATTGCTTCCAGCTCTGGGTCACACACCCAGGGTTTTCCCAGTGAGGATGAGGAAGCTCGATAATGTGGGACAGCTTGAAAAGGCTGGGATTAGAGAAGGTTAGGATTTATTAAATACACAAAATGATTCCCATCTTTTTTTTTAAGATTAGATTACCTACAGTGTGGAAACAGGCCCTTCGGCCCAACAAGTCCACACCGCCCCGCCGAAGCGTAACCCACCCATACATCTACATCTACCCCTTACCTACACTACGGGCAATTTACCCTGGCCAATTCACCTGACCTGCACATCTTTGGACTGTGGGAGGAAACCGGAGCACCCGGAGGAAACCCACGCAGACACGGGGAGAACGTGCAAACTCCACACAGTCAGTCGCCTGAGGCGGGAATTGAACCCGGGTCTCTGGCGCTGTGAGGCAGCAGTGCTAACCACTGTGCCACCGTGCCGCCCTTAGATCTGTTGAAGGATCAAGAAGCAGAAGACACTCATTTGCAAAAGGACAGAAGGTGACATGTAGTATTATTGTTTAAGCCTATAGTGGAACACACTGCTCGGAGATTTTCATCATGCAATTGGAATTAGCCATAGGGAGATGGTGGTCAGCTGGGATTGGCTAAATGGTTTTTGCAGAGAGCTGCCTTGATGGGCTGAATGGCCTGCTATGCTATATGGATTCTCAACAATGCTAACCTTAGCTGGTTTCACCCAGTATAGGGAATGGCAGCCGAAAGCAGACCCAGCTCATTGAAGCAGTTTTGCTGAACTGAACAGCCAATTCAACAACAGATCTTCAGATCAATTTAAGCTGCTGGGCACAGACACCACTGGCAAATTCTGCCTTTATTTGTACCGTAGCTTATTTGGCAGTGGGAAAGAGGAAGGAGCGGTGGTGGACAAGCAGCATCACACTTAGTGAGGATACTTCCTTGGTCTGGATCCAAGTGAAGTTATAATCCAAACTCTACTAAGTTCTGAGATACAAACCAGTTATTGGGGGGTAGATTAAAACAATTTTCCAACCATCTATCTCCTAAAGTGATCTAATCATCTCAGCCATGAAAATGCTCATCAGAAATACAAGATGCTACTTTAACAGATCTTTTTGCTGATTGTGTTAGAAGTATCAAAACATATGACCTTGCAAAATTTATTACAATTTGCCATTTTCTGCAGATTCACCAATTCTTTAGTAGTTGGGCTCTCCCCAAAAGCCAGCCTGCTCTCTTTATAACTCTGTGGTTTCCACGACAGAGGCAAACATTCAGAAATAAAACATATAAACTGTCAAACAAGGTGCAATGTGACTCTCAGATCAACAGTCTGTTGTGCCCTTGTTCAAGAAGAGCAGTAGAGATGACCCAGGTAATTATAGACCAGTGACCCTTACTTCTGTTATAGCAAAGGTTTTGGAAAGGATTATAAGAGGTGAGATTTATAATCATCTAGCAAGCAACAATTTGATTTCAGATAATCGACATGGTTTTGTCAAGGGCAGGTCGTGTCTCACAAACCTCATTGAGTTTTTTTGAAAAGGTGACCAAGCATGTAGATGAGGGTAGAGTAGTTGACAAGGTATACATGGACTTCAGTAAAGGTTCCACATGGTAGTCTGTTGGAGAAAAATGCAGAGGTATAGGATTGAGGGTAACTTAGCAGTTTGGATTAGAAACTGGCTTTCTGAAAGGAAGCAGCAAATGGTGGTTGATGGAAAATATTTAGCCTGGAGTCTGAGTACTAGTGGTGTGCCACAAAGATCTGTTTTTGGACCAATGCAGTTTGTCATTTTTATAAATGACTTAGACACAGGCATAGGTGGATGAATTAGTAAATTTGCAGATGCCACTGACGTCAGTGGAGTAGTGGACAGTTTGGAAGATTGCAGAAGACTTAGATAAACTGCAGGATTGGGCTGAGAGGTAGCAAATGCAGTTCAATGCAGCTAAATATGAGTGATTCACTTTGGGAAGAATAACAGGAAAGCAGACTACTGAATCAATTGAAAGGTGCTTGGTAGTGTGGATATGCAGAGGGATCTTGTCCATGTACATAGATCCCTGAAAGTTACCACCCAGGTGGCAAGTGTGTTAGGTTCCATTTGTAGAGGGATTGAGTTCTGGAGCCACAATATCATGCTGCAACTATACAAAAACACTAGTGCAGCCACACTTGGAATATAGTGTGCAGTTCTGGTTGCCTTATTTCAGGAAGGATGTGGAAGCATTGGAAAAGGTGCAGACGAGATTTATTAAGATGCTGCCTGGTCTGGAGGGAGGATCTTATGAGGAAAGGCTGAGAGACTCTGATCTGTTCTCATTGGAAAGAAAGTGGCTAAGAGAGGATTTGATACAGACATACAAGATGATCAGAGGGTTAGATAGGGTAGACCGTGAAAGTCTTTCCTAGGGTGATAATGTCAGCTTGTGGCATAACTACAAATTGAGGGGTGACAGATTTAAGACAAATGTCAGAGGCAGATTCTTTACGCAGAGTGTGGTAAGGGCATGGAATGTTCTACCTGCTAATGTAGTCAACTCAGCCACATTAGGGAGATTTAAACAATCCTTAGATAAGCACTTAAATGATTTTGGGATAGCATTGGGGGAAGAGCTGAGAATAGTTCACAGACCAGCACAACATAGAGGGCTGAAGGGCCTGTTCTGTGCTGTATTGTTCTATGCTCTAAACTAACAAACCAGCTCTCCCTGCAGGCAGAATTACCTCAGCATCACATGTAACAGCAGCTGCCTTGTGCAGGCAGAGGGCACATGGGGTAAGAGATGGCTTAGGGATCACCCAGGCAATGGTGGAGATATCAGCATATTTACAATATCCAGGGAAAGATCAATCCAATGAAATCTGCATTCACTGGAGTTTAGGCAGAAGAGAGGGGGATTGAAATGTCTAAAATCTTAAGGCGGCTGAGTAAACAAAGTGTAGGGAGGATATTTCCACTAGAACCAAGTCAGGGACAGGCTGAAGATAGACTGTAGGGCATGTAGCATTGAGATGGGGGACAGACCACTAAAGTAACCATACGTGTGATTTTAAGGTGTATTTTGTCCTGGATTTTACAGCAGATATTCTGAGCAATCTACCAGTCACTGCACTAAGCAGCGTGAGGCCAGTGTTTTTGATGAAATTTGAAATCACTCCCACCTGCTACACACTCAAAACTTAGTATTCGATGTTTTTTCCCCTTCTTGGATTGCACGTGAGATAATTTATGTTCTGAGTTTTCCTTTTGCTAAGGATGTTACTATATTGAAACAGTTAATGTGTAATAAGGACTGTATCTATTATTCGGTTACATTTTTCCAGTAGAGTTGTTATTCCAACCCTGGTTTTTGTTGTATTTTAATTATATTGGACAAAAAAAAAAGTGTTTTGCTTTCAACTCAGTAGTTTGACCAATTAAATTGTGTTTGGAGTGCAGTAACTTACATTTATCTTTAAGATAAAAGTTGGGTCTGGAATATTTTAAGGGTGTCAATAGAGATGGGGGTGCAGGATATTTCTTCAGAGGGTTGACAGCTTGTGGAATTCATTGGAACACAAGGCTGGGTCACTGAACAGATAAACGCAAGATTCATTAAAAAGTTTTAGATTTAAGGCATCAAGGGGTCGGAGGGAAAAAAAAACAGGAAAATGTGACATTCAGATGAGAGCCAAATGCTCTAGTATGTTCATGATGGTGGCTTTTATGGGGAAAAAAGAACATGAAAACATGAAGACCACTGGCAATATGTGGTCTGTGGATGGGATAACCATAGTGGAACATTCTTACACCAATTAGCATAGTAAAGTTAAGGCTGAAAGGTCACTAGCAAGATAACACAAGTAATAAAGCAAGTTTTTCTGTTAAGTGTTATTATGACAGGATTAGGACCATAAATATTTGGGGCATTGACATGAAGATATCTAATTAGTAATTAGTAGAGTCAGCTTGAGACAGGAATAGATGGAATAGCTAAATATCTATCATGACAGGTTAGTCTGGAATGGACGATCACTGTAGCAGAGCTGATAATATCTAATCATGACATAAGGAAAACATTAAGTAGGGTCTGGAATGAAAGACCATTAGCACAAAGTATCTAACCGTGACATTAGAATAACATTAAGTAGAATGTACAACTAAAGAGATATTGGGAACTAACATCACTGGTTTATTGTGTAGCTAGAGTGAGGTACTTTAATATGGTTGGACATGCTGATAAGCTAACAGAATAATGATAAAAAAATGTTTATCATGAGGTTCAGGGGCATTTGAGAATCTGCTTTCTCAGTCACGGTGTTTTGTGTGCAAATAAAAGACCTACTTCTTGAGGAAGTCTGCATCTCCTGGTGATTCTCTATTTTCTCCACAACACATTCTGGTCAGGAATAGGATTTACAGAGTTTTATAATCTATCCTCAAAACATTCAAAAAGTGGTGGTGAATCTTGAACCACTGGGAGCTGGAAGAGCCAATTGACCAATCTGTTGGGGTCATGCCCCAGAGGGTAGTTTAGAGGCAATGCCAATGCAGAGAGGGAATCATGACATTGAGGGAGCAGGGAAAGTTTTCCCCTTTCAAATGCAGGGAAGGTTTTTTGAAAAAAAATCACCCCACAATCCACAAAAGTTCTCATGACTACACAGTTTCCCAGCCTTCAGATCCGTGATGAAGGCCATCGCCCCACAGAAATGTAGACGACTAAAAAAAAAAAACAAAGACAGCAATATATCGCAAAGAAAACTGGTTTTATTTGTCAGTTAAGAAACAGGCCGGCTTTATACTTTTCAATATGAAAAAAAAACAAAAAAAAGAGAAAGGTACGATTCATTTAAAAAAAAACAGTAAAAAGGACACTGACAGCAGCAAATGCAAACAAAAAAAAAACCTTAAAAACCAGAAAGACAGAGCGAATACTCGGTAAGCAGCAGCATGGAAAAACAATCAAGAACATCTATGTCACAATCCTTCAAAAGGTTTATTCAAGGCTCAACAGGAAAAGGGACAGTTGCACGCCACCCCCTCAGCCATCAGGGAACAGAAATACCCTTCCCAATAACAACTCGTGACAAGTCGAGCAAAAAGTGGAACTTTATAGTGGATTGTTCTCACCCTCTCAAGAGTTCCTCAGCTAGGAGGGCTGGATTGGCTGTGTGGAATTAACTCATCCCTGCTCCTCACTGCTGGCTCAGCTATTCTGATTATTTAAAACCAAAAATTAAAAAAAATTTGTGGGAAAATCCCCAAACAGGGCACATGGAAAGGTAGTGAAGGAGGATTATACTTGGACAACACAAACTCAACCGGACAGTTTGAAGGAGCAGTTGAAAGATAAGAAACACCAAAAACATACGGTTTTACTGCATCATGGATTTAGCGATCTCACAGACAAGTTGGTAACGGAGAGGGAAAAGTAGCTTTTCTATACAGCTAGGATAAGTCCTTTTAGGGAGTGAAGGGTTTTCGGGCATATTGAAATTGAATATATCATTTTTGAGACTGTGGCACTGAATTATCGTGTATATCCTTGTTTTCCAGCTCAGCATCACTGGGCATCCATGCAGAGGGCACAATTTCCATAGTACATCACCCAGCTGGGTGGTACATAGAGAACCACACACACAGAAACCTGGTTTCAGACCACAAAGCTACTCCTAAAAATAAAGATGTGGAAAAGTCATTTTCTAAAATCCCACTTACTTGGGAAAAGGTTATGCCTCTGATAAATTTCACCTATTTTCAATGCTTCAACCAGCACAGTCCAACTTGACTTTTTATAAATTGGCTGAGGGTAGAGGCACTACCACTGCAGAGACCCTCCTCCCCCACCACCAGATTTCAACATGCTGCTACTAATTTGCATCATCTGACCCCCTCAAGCAACATGCAATTAGCTCCATTCATCCAGGCTGGCAGGCCCACCACTGAGACAATTGATACCAGTGTCTCCAATCCTTAGTTTCCATCCATTCCAAATGTTCCTCATCTCCCTGCTGGTCAACTTCTCTCACCTACCCCCTCCTCCCCAACTTCAATCAAGTGCGCCTACCAATGCTTTGAACACAAAATGAAAAACAAAATTCACATTACCACACTCCAAGACAACTGCAGCCTGTTTCGATTTCAAAACATGCAAATGGGATTCAGGGAAAAGATCTGTTCAGATGTGATGACACTGTGCTTTAGTTTGGGGACTGATATGTCGGACGCTGTGATTACAATGGCATTTGCCAGCACGGGGGTGGAAGTGGGGGTGGGGGTGGGGTGGTAAGGGGCAAAATGAAAGTTTCCTTTGAACTTGAGTCCTGTGGAACTGGAGGGCCCACGGACCTCGCCTGTTTGAAAACGCAAATTTTTTTTCCTCGCTATTGTGTTTTTAAAAAGGATGTTTTATGTACACAAAGGGCGGGTCGAGTCAAGGGCACTCAGGCCTCGTCTTGCTCGATCTCCTCCTCGAACTCTCCCTCCTCCTCAGCGGTGGCATCCTGGTACTGTTGGTACTCAGAGACCAGGTCGTTCATGTTGCTCTCTGCCTCAGTGAACTCCATCTCGTCCATACCCTCGCCTGTGTACCAGTGCAGGAAGGCCTTGCGCCGGAACATGGCAGTGAACTGCTCAGAGATGCGCTTGAAGAGCTCCTGTATGGCTGTGCTGTTGCCGATGAAGGTGACGGCCATCTTGAGGCCACGGGGTGGAATATCACAGACAGCTGTCTTGACATTGTTGGGGATCCACTCCACAAAGTAGCTGCTGTTCTTGTTCTGCACGTTCAGCATCTGCTCGTCCACCTCCTTCATGGACATGCGGCCCCGGAAGACTGCTGCCACCGTCAGATAGCGCCCATGGCGTGGGTCGCAGGCTGCCATCATATTCTTGGCATCGAAGACCTGCTGGGTGAGCTCGGGCACTGTTAGGGCCCGGTACTGCTGGCTCCCACGGCTGGTGAGGGGGGCAAAGCCAGGCATGAAGAAGTGGAGGCGGGGGAAGGGCACCATGTTGACTGCCAGCTTACGCAGGTCAGCGTTGAGCTGGCCTGGGAAGCGGAGGCAGGTGGTGACACCGCTCATGGTAGCTGAGACCAGGTGGTTCAGGTCGCCATAGGTGGGGGTGGTCAGCTTCAGTGTGCGGAAACAGATATCATACAGCGCCTCGTTATCAATGCAATAGGTCTCGTCCGTGTTCTCTACCAGCTGGTGCACCGACAGGGTGGCATTGTAGGGTTCCACCACCGTGTCTGACACCTTGGGCGAGGGCACCACACTGAAGGTGTTCATGATTCGGTCTGGGTACTCCTCACGGATCTTGCTGATGAGCAGGGTGCCCATACCCGAGCCTGTGCCCCCACCCAGTGAGTGGGTCAGCTGGAAACCCTGGAGGCAATCGCAACTCTCTGCCTCCTTCCTCACTACGTCCAGCACGGAGTCCACCAGCTCTGCCCCTTCTGTGTAATGCCCCTTGGCCCAGTTGTTACCTGCGCCACTCTGGCCTAGAAAACACAAAAAAGTAATGGGGTGAATGAGACAAGCAATTACACACCACCCTGCCCGCCCGCCCATCAGATGGCACAGCCCTGCACCCAGAGGGCAATCTAGAATCCAGACCGTGGCCAAACATTTAATACAAAGAAGGGAAACCAGGCTCCACACTCCAGTGAAATGAATGATGGGATCAGATTGATGCTCCATTTACCATATGCCCAAGATCCAGGCAATGCTGACCCAAAATTTAACAATTAGCTCCCCACTTTTCAATGCGTGAATTACCAGATAACTCCCTGATGGTGAGCAAAGGCAAGGCTAGACTGCACCTGACTCAATGCCCTGCTCCCTGGTTTCACTTGAAGGACACCCCATTGCTGCATAGTCCCTGTGGTGGATCACAAGCCAATGCTCTGGGGATGCTCCAGCCTCAGTAACATTGAGAGAACAGTATCGCACAAAAGCGGAGATTCCCAAAATAGGAATGAGGGAATTTTTGCTACCACCCCCTTCCAAAACATACATCTCATTCAGGAAAACTGCAAGCAGCTTGTACTTACCAAACACAAAGTTATCCGGTCGGAAGATCTGCCCAAATGGTCCGGAGCGAACAGAGTCCATGGTGCCAGGCTCCAGGTCCACCAGGATGGCACGGGGAACATATTTACCCCCTGCAAAGGAAGAGGGGACAGACTTGTTGGGAAAAAACCTTCAACTGCAAATTGCACCCTTTCCCATTTGGTGGATGAACAGAAGTATAATGGAGATGGGGGCCCACACCAAAAGGGGTCCCCATTACCACAACAGAACTGACAGCAATCTCAATTCAGTGATGGATGTGTTAAACATGATGTTCCTGTATCACTAGCAGCAGCTTTTCACAATGAGTACACCATGGGAGAGACGGAATCTACTCCCCAGTAGGAGACCCTGCTTCACCCTCCTCCCATGCTGACAGGAATGCACCAGTGCCAGGCAGGGCAACAGCTTCTGGTCAATTGCAGAAGAGCTCCCGGTTTCCTTCTCTGCCCCCTCCACACCAAAACAAGTATTCCCCAGGGAGACAGTAAGATACGGAGGGCAAGGAGAGAATGGAGGGGAAGTACCAGTCTGCTAGGTGATGCCCCTCCCTGCTCCACACAAGGTGCCAGGCCAGTACCTGATGCCTCGTTGTAGTAGACATTAATACGATCCAGCTGCAGGTCACTGTCACCATGGTAGGTACCAGTTGGGTCAATGCCATGCTCATCACTGATGACTTCCCAGAACTGTGGAGGAGAGCAGAAACAGCAGTTACAGTACAGCCTGCCTTCTTCATTTGCATCTTCCTTTGTGCACAGGAAAGAAAGTGCATATCCGTTTCTCAGAAATCAGAGTCAACTGGCCCAGCTTCAGTTTAAACAAGGCCCTGCAGTTAACTGGTGCATTCTCCAGCACAGCAACTCGACTAACCAGAGTCCACTTGCCACCCATTCTAATCAAGATATAACTCCATGTTACCCTGGGGCCCTTGCAAACATTCTGACAATTGCAAAATGAGTAGGCTTCAATAAAGTGCCTTATTTAATTAAAGGTCACCCTGGGCCCCAGCAATGAACAGGGTCAAAAATGGCACAATTTCTCAGGCTCACCACATGAGAATCACTGCTAAAATTGCAGAAACAAAGGAACAGCACAATGGGCTACAACAAGGAGCATTCATACTCGTTGCCACATCCTGGCGTTTTAAAATAAAAAAATCAGGATTTGAAATTGGAGAGACAGCAGATAATTCCCCAGTCACAAGAGAGTAACGGGCATCACTCCAAACACAGGCACCAGTCAGACACTGCACTGTGCCAGCACTGAACACTGGCATTCAGTGGACCAGGGGAAAAACATCAAGCCTGAGAAACAGACAAAGGAATTGCAGTGCATTGAAATACCCAATGAGTGCCAGACTGATATAGAGGCTGATGCAGGTTTATTAATAGACCATTACATTATTTTCAAACACGACAATACAATGGACGCAATCTCAGGCACACAAAGCAACACCTCCTTTCTCCTTCACCCACAGTCAGTCTCCCAGCAATTTGTGCACCCATTCGCGAACAATCACAGTTCCTGTCTTTCTTGCTGAAAATTCCCTCGATAACATTTTGTAGAAAAGGAAAATCAGAACCCCCAGATCCCCCCACCAACCCCATTTAAGGCACAGAAGGGAGGGGGGGGGGGGGGGAAAGAAGCAAAATATCCTTGGTAACAGGGCGTTGCCAAGGAACATATTCCCACACAGAACACTGAACAGAGCTCCTAGAATGGAAATCAGAAGCTGGGAGCAGATAGAAGATTCCAGAAGGAGAGCTTAATCTCAGACAAAGATCACACAACCGAGGTGCGGAAATGCAGTGAACGTGCAGATTTGATGGGAGGAAATAATTGGATTTTTACTTCGTGTGGAGAGAATCCATTCAAGCGACTAGCATGGGAAAAGCTATGTGCAGAATGTGGGGAAAATAAAATCTGAAGTATGCCAGTGAGCCAAACGAAATATCCAGAACACCTCCTCCCCCCCCCCCCGACTATTTTTCTGTATGAAAACACATTGCTCATAGAATGAAGGATGAGCTCACTTGCCCACCGCACCAATCCCACTGTCTAGACAGCCAGCGTTATGGGAGCATGGCTGCCCGACTCTTGTGGTCTGCTGCAGCAGTTTAACTCAAAACAGCCACATTGGCAAAGGTTTGGGGAAGATAGCTTGAAAATTCAGCAGCTGATTTGAGGTAGCATTAGCATGTAGAGTGTAGTAGCAGGGACACACACACACACACACGGGAACATTTGCAGCAAGCTCCAGACAAGTTGCCCCACCCCAACCAGTCCCTTGCTTCCCCGTCAGACTGAGTGACAAAAGAACAGACAAAAGAGAAAAATCGCATCCATTCAGCTGGTTACTGCATTCCTGCACAAGGAATCAGCAGGGCAAAATCCCAACAAAAGTGATAGGAGAAATAAAATGAACCGCGTTCAAGACATATATTGTTTCTTTGTAACCCCTCAGAGATGAGTACCCTAATTAAACTGCTGAGGGGATGGTTTCAAAGCTATGACTCAATCACATTAGCTCAGAAATAAGACCCAGACAACATGACTGGCTGAGGCTGTGTGAAATTGCTGCATTTGAACAAAGGCGGAGAGCACATGAGACAATCCGGCTTTGTTCCTGTCTGCTTCCCTTCCCAGTCCTTGTCTCCTCGGTGGCCCAGGTTCCCTCAGGCTAGCTACTTTGCAAATCTCGCACACTTTAGAGCTGACCTCAAGCCAGGAACCTTGGGATGCACACAGAAAAGGATGCTAGAGATATTCAGCAGGTTTGGAGACAGACACTGCCTTAAACCTGAATTCCCTTTCCTCTACCCCAGCCTTCCTGACACACTATTTTGCTGTAGACATTTAAGGGGTTTTTAAACATGGCAAGCCTCCCTTCCTGAGGTAACACGTCCAAGTTACAGGATGTACCAAAGTACATCCATATGCCATTTTTCAGGACATACCAGCCTCCCACATTTTATCTTCTACACAAGATCAGCTCTCTGATCTCTTAAGAGTTCATGCTTGACCCTTCACCTCCCCAAAGTGTGGCCCCTGGTCACCAAAAGGAGGAATCTGATTTTCTTCTTGCTCATCACATCCCTCTCCAGCCACCCAACAAATCTCTGAACTGCCGAGGCAGATATAAAGCATAAACCTAAATCTCTCATGTAGTCAGACTCACTGGGATTAGAATGGACGGAAGTGTGATGGCCTGCATGGACATGCAGGGTCTCTGGCCCTGCTGTTAAAAAACTAACTGGGTAGCAACTAGCTCCATGAGCTGCAGATGGTCTGTCACCCGTGCCAGCTCATGAGCATTGAGTCCTGCCATCCCAGGGTTGAGATCTGCCAACTTGGCAGAGAACAGGCACAGGCCTAGTCCTCTGTTGGATAGGATTGTCTTCTTGATACTAGAAAACGTGACGACTGTGCAAAAGCCTTCTGCTTCACCAAACAAAGACACAGTCATCACAGTGAAGGGACAGAGAGGGAGGGAAGAAGAGGCAGAAGTGTACAGATTAAGGAGAGATACTCTTTAATCAATGGTCTGCCCTTTAAAAGGATTGAAAATGGTTCAAACACCACAACGCAACAATCTGGTAGCTTTACTGAAAAGACAAGGAATTACCGTGTAAGCAGTTTTAATTGAAGACAAATCTTTATGGTATTAATTATAGCAAAATCATTTCTGCATCTGTAAGAATTCAGGAGTGTGAGTATGAGAAAGAGGGGGAGACAGCCACACACTGATCTCAGTCTTCTCAAATTAAAAAGTCATAATTTCCATAAAAAGGACAGCCTTTCAATGAGTGTGCCAACTACGGATACTGTTTCCAGGATTACCACTGTCTCTTATCAGAAAGAGATTTCACACAGGGGCGGTCTGGCTCACTCACTTCAAGCACCATCTGTTTGAACCAAAGGGGTCACATTCAGTCCAAGATAATGAAAGGTCTGCACTGTGAGGGGCTACTGACCAATTCAGTCACCACCATTACCATATTCCTAAAAGGAATATGCCCAAAACGTCAATTCTCCTGCTCCTTTAATGCTGCGCTTTTCCAGCAACACATTTTTCAGCTCTAATCTCCAGCATCTGCAGTCCGCACTTTCTCCATATCCCCCCAAACCCAAGCAGCCAATGTCACAGGACCCATGTTGGAATGATTGTTTCAGATATTTTATCCAAACCAGGTCTCTCTCCCCACCTTTCTTCCCCCCCCCAAAGTGGTCAACATCCAAATGGTGCCCATTGACTCACCAACCATGCAGCCCGTAGAATCAGAATTTCACAGCACAAGAGGCTGCTTGGCCCATCATGTCCAACAGTTTGTTTTCATTGCCCTGTCTACAAAATTAGTACCAAATCAATAGACATGAGACCAGGGTGACTTGCCAGACTTGACAGTTATTCCTACTATACACTGCTGAAAGAGAAGGCATTGTGTTGTAGAGAATCATCTTTCAACCACCAGGACCAAGAATACAAAATCTCAGGGATAAAATAACAGTAAAGGAAAACAGAGTAAAGCATAATTGAAAGAATGTGAAATTGCAAAGCTTTCACTCAAAGTTGATAATTACCCAATAGTGAAAGGCATATATAATAGCAGAACCCTCAAACCAACCCACAACTATTGGATTGGAATCAAAACCATAAAAAGAAATGTGTGAGACATAGTTTTTCTTAAAAAAAAGCAAAGAATTCTGTGTAGTGCAAAGATTAGATTAGACATAAATGGAAAAGATGTCACACATTTGATCATGAAACCAGACAACGGTCAAGTGAGTTGGAACAATTTGGAAAAGTTAAAGGGAAATTGGAATAGTGCAAGGCAATGGGATACATGCGGAATACAAAGTGTAAGATTACCCACAATGGGAGTTTGCATATTGTTAATTACACTGTTAACCTCTTCACAAAAGGTGCTACTACATAAGTTATTTGCATGTCTTAGTCCAGGATGTGGTTACTGATCCAGTCTATTGATGTAACTGAATGGTGTGCCAATGGCCTATTGATGAGCAGTGAATGGTGATTAATTGCCCCATTTATCTGTGGCGCATAGACCATTTTATCCTGTTATATACTGTATCGCTTCAGTACTTTATTATTTCCACCTTGCTGCTGACCTACAGAAAACAAATCATAACGAGACCACCGCCCCCCCTCCCATTCCCTGTCAATGCGATTTCTCTTGCATGCCGTCGGGGGTGTGGAGAGAACGCCCTCTCTAATAGTATTAGACTCCACCGTACCTTTGGCATGTGGACACAAGCCTGTAAAACACAGCCGAGCTACATTTGAATAATGCCCTCAGCAGAGGTCACAGGATTACAAATTAGACAGAAGCCTCAAACAGTCTTTTTAATAAAAACTCGTACTGAAACGGTGCTGGGGGACGAACAAAAAAGATCATCGCAGTCAGTGGATTCTGAAAGAGGATCAATCCACTCTGTTCTGCATGTACCAAGTCCTCGTAGCAGCCTCACATTAAGAGAAGAAATGGGTGGGCAGGTCACCTCAGAAGTGGGAAAACCATGTGGTCCCTCACATCTCAAGAGTGTTTACAACAGCAGCAGCACAGGGCAGACAGCACCTTATAAACCCTTCCCCCAGCCATGAACACAACCCAGGCTACCCTCATGTGAACAGGTGAGGAAAAGGATCAGATGCGGAATTTCCGCTGTACAATGTTGCAAACAGCACTTTTCAAGTAAATCCTGCTGATATTTTGAAGCGACCGGGGAGACATCAAACTAAACATTAACTTTTAAAAGCGTGTTCAATAGAAGATGGATTAGTGTGTAATTTAGCTACTGCACCTTGCACTGAAATAGGCGAGAGGGTGAATTTTTATTTTAAAAAAAATCACTTGGCAAGCATTCCTGGAGGGATACTCACGCATTCCTCACAAACACGGAATGGGGACTAGATACTGGACAAACAGTGAGCAAAATTATGTCTACACGTGGGGAATGGTGACTAAACGGACTTTCCTCTCAGTATTCCTCAACCGCCAGTATTGAGGCGACGGGCCGAACAGCCTCCGATAAACTGCACGCATGCCCCTCCGGTGAAGCGGGGAAGATTATGAGGTTGAAATTAAAAACAATCCACTGGGGAGATTAGAATGACGCAGAGCTGGCGATGAAATGAGGTCACTGTTACAGTGTAGCAGGAGATGGAAACCTGGAGCAGAATCTGTCCCAGAAGAGTCCAGCAACCCCCCAGCGCAAATTTCCACAAGTAGCTGAAGGCAAGATATCCCTATGATATACAGATATTTTCTATCTAGATTGAATAGACACTTAGGATCCCAGCTTCTGGGATTGCAGGAGACAGGTCCCAGAATTGAACCTAGCCCGAGAAATCCTGTGTTTCCTTTTGTTACCATTGAACCGTACGATTACAGATGTAACTTTCTGAATTCAGGATTGTATCTCAGTGACTCCCAATTCCCCACACAAAGCTCAATAAACCTTACTGGATGAAGAGGCCAGGGCTGCTCTCTAACCACGAGACACTAGAAAGGGGTGGGGAAGTCAAAGGGCGGGGGAATGAACATTTTCAAAAGAATTTTGAATTCAAAAAAGTGCGAAAGGGCCGTTTGGCGCCTCTCCTCCCGCAGCCCATTGGCTAGCGCTGGTTTTGGCGCCTCTACAATTTCCCTCCAACCGCTCCGCCCAATAGGAGCTCGGTTCACGGCAGTTAGACTAAAAGCTCAGATCCCTTCAGGAATCCAGTCTACAGAGACCAACTGTGATGGATTCCGACAACTGACCCCATTCCCACCCCCCAACCCCCCCGAGACCCTCCTTATTCCCAACCTTCTAGACCCTCAAACAAAAAGTTTCTTCCCTGATCAATCTTCCCCACCCCATCTGAATTCCAGGATCGATTAAACATTAAAACTTTTCACTTTTGGGGTAAAAAAATCAGAGTAGATATTTAAGATTTCCCTTTGTAACAATCCTGAACAGCAACTTGCTCAACCCGTTACTTCTAGATAACGGAGTGCAACATTGTACAATCACATTACAGCGCCTTACCCACTCAGCAGGTTCAATGCAGTGTTAAAACCGGTCGCCGACTAACAACTTAATTCTAAAATAAGCCTTCCTCCCTTGCAGCTCACCATTAATCTCACAAATATCTTTTACACAGCCCGTTCCCCCCTTCCTTTTACTGGATTTAGGCCCTAATAAAATGCAACGTGGAAGATTTAAGAGAACAAAATGTCGAGTGTGGGTCAAAAATGAACATCTCTTCTAACATGCGAATTTAAAAATGATACGGCAAATTGCATTTCCAAAGGACCCCCTGCCTAATCCCTCTAAGAGCATGTGGACACGTCGGTGATAGCATTGACCTGCACGGACTTCCAAATTCCTGCAGCATTTCCACCTCACCAACGCACACGGAGCTCAATCGAAAACAATATTCGGGTTAAGACATTTGCTGAAAAGAAAAATAATCATTGATCGATCTGGAGCCTCTTGCTGAAATGATCGAGATTACATTACCCCCACCCCACCCCACCCCCTCCAGACCAAAGCACGAGTCCGTTTATCGGAACCCAACAAGTCCCGTTGGAAATTGAACATAAATTACAAGAATAAAACCTCCAGATTTTGACTTGGCTTTTTACCTTGGCCCCGATTTGATTGCCACACTGCCCAGCTTGTACGTGCACAATCTCCCTCATTGTCAGACTTTTTTTTTAAAAATCACACAAGAAGAAACCCGAATAAAGACCAGCACACACTTCTCCACAGTGTAACTGCACTGGCAATGTAACTCCAGGCGTCTCGCAACAAAGCTTATAAAGGGGGTGGTGCCGCCACCGCCAGCTCCCCCGTCCTATTGGACGGTGAGCACACGTGGCCCTGGGACTGGCCTGCCATTGGACACGAAATGTTGCAGTAATTAACCAGTGACGTCACGCAGGAGCCGCATGGAAAGATTCTGGGAGTTGGAGTTCCGTTCCACTGTAAGGCCAAAAGCAGCAAGTCATCTCTCTCTGCAAACAGAGATCTCTCAATTCATCAGGGCCTTAGAGTATCCCAGAGAGCACTGGAGGGAGGGTCATTGAATGCGGCTGAGGCCCACTCCAACAGATTTTCATTCTTTCCATTGTGGGAGGTCTGGGATCCCTGGGAAGGCACCTTGGAAAGGTTCATTTACCTACTCTCCCATGGACTCAGCTGTCTTGCCCAGCAGTATCATTGGGATGGTTAAGAGCTGACCATATTGCTGTGGGTCTGGAGGCCTGACCAGGCAAGGACAGCAGATTTCCATCCCTACACCGGATTAGGAATCCAAATGGGGTTTTACACTTGTATGAACAAATTGCTGCAGATGCTGGAATCTGTACTGAAAACAACAAATGCTGGTGATCAGGCAGCATCCATGGAGAGAGAGGAAGCTAATGTTTCGAGACCAGGTGACTCTTCATCAGAGCTGAGTTCATCAGAGTTTTTACAGTTTCTGCTTTGCCCAGTTTCTGTCTCACTTTCACACTCTGCTCCTCCCAGGACTTAGCAAATGCCCCAGCCCCTCCGAACCATCTTCCCAGCACCTTCAGGTAATCTGTCCTAAAAGTGAAGGGAGTAAAGGATCAGTTGGCCCAGTTCCCAAAGAACATGGCCTCACACTTGCCTCGATTTCTCTTGGCTCCTGAGGCTAGTTCAAAATGGTCACACATGCTCCTGAGTTTGTCCACTGACAGTGGATCTGAGCAGAAAACAGTGACCTTATCCATGTACAGGGAGGCTTTGAACTGCAGGTTCCTGCTGCCTGGAATAGTCACCCCTTTTAGGCTCACATCCTTCCTGATGGACTCACCAAAGGGCTCTATACAACACACAAACAAGGCAGGAGAGAGTGGGCAGCACTGCCTGACTCCGGATCTGATCAGGAAGCTTTCTGATTCCCAGCCTGCACTAGCAATGTTGGTGAAGAGCAGTCGGATCCAATTGCAGATCCCCTCCCCAGAGCCCATTTTGGACAGCACAACCCACACGTAGGTGTACAATACCCTGTCCTGCTCCAGGCTGATGAGGCAGGCATCCACCCCCCCTGTCCTGCACATTGGCGATTGTATCGCTGAGCAGCACGAGACTCTCAGAGATTGTCCTGCTCATTACAGCACAGATTTGAATCACTGATCCCAGAGCAGACCTGACCCAGTTGATGATGACCTTAGAGAGGATTTTTTAATCTGCATTCAGCAATGAGCCAATTTCTAATTCCCTCCATCTACCCGTTCTACTTGTAGATGAGGGTGTCTTTTCTCATGGATTCACTCACGGTACCTGCCAGAAGCATATTGCAGTCCCACAGAGCCAAATACAACTCGGACAGTAAGCCATCACTTCCTGGAATTTTATTCTTTTCAAAGGACTGGTGAGCCTTGGTCAGCTCATCCATAGATAACTGCTTGTCCAGCCTCTCCTGCGTACTGTCCTCTAAGACCTCCGTGATACAAGACAGAAATGACTGGGAGGCCGTGCTGTCAGTGGGCTTTGTGTCATACAGACTGGCATAGAAGGATTTGCTGATCCTCGGGATGTCAGACTGAGATGGTGTTACTGAGCCATCTTCTTCCTTCAGGCTGCTGAGCACAGAGCTCTCCTTGTGCACCTTCTGGAAGAAGAAACGCAAACACGCCTCATTCTGCCCTCCAGTGGGAACCCTGGACTGGAAGATTATCTTGGAGGCCTCCAAGGCAAAGAGCAAGGCTTGCTGGCCCTTCACCTCCTGGAGATCCTCTGTGATATCCACCCCCATTGTCTGCAGCAGGAACAGGTTCTACATGGTGTTCTGAAGTTTGGACAGTTTTGCTCACCTCCCTCTCACCTTCTGAACACCTTTGAGGATAAAGAACCTCTTGATGTTCCCTTTTTCTGTTTCCCACCTGTTCGATGGAGACTCAAAGAGGGGCTTCATGGTTCGCCAACCTGTGTAATCCCTTTTGAGCTCCTCAATGTATTCTGAGGTGAACAGTTTCACATTCAGCTTCCATGTCACCCTGTAGGTGACAGTTGGCCAGCAGGAAGCAATGGTCAGAAAAGAACATCCCTCCCTTCGCCACCAAAACCCCAGATCATCCATCCGCATCAATGATGCAGTTGAAGTCTCCAGCTAGAATGACCAGCCTGAGCATAGCCAGCAGCAGGGGAAGCTGCTGCAGGAGAACCAGCCATGTCAGGAGATACAGTACATGGTATTAATCTCAGGGAAGCACTTGAATCATAGAATCCCTACAGTGTGGAAACAAGCCCAACAAGTCCACACCAACCCTCCGAAGAGTAACCCACCCTTTACCCTACATTTACCCCTGACTAACTTACCAAACCTACACATCCCTGAACACGATTTAACATGGCCAACCCGCCTAACCTGCATATCTTTAGACTGTGGGAGGAAACCCACACAGACATGGGGAGAATGTGGAAACTCTACACAGTAACCAGAGGCTGGAATTGAACCCAGGTGCCTGGCACTGAGGCAGCAGTGCTAACCATTGAGCCTCTGTGCTGTTTCTGTACGTTCTGTTTATTCCAAATTTTAAACCAAAAGCAACCCACCCATCTCCCATGTTCATGGGATCCCAAGACCCCATTTCAAAAAGCAAGGAAGTTTCTTCTGGTGGCTTGCCCAATATTTACCCCTCAATCAACATCTCTCTCTCTCTCACTCTCACTCACACAAGAATCAGAATATCTAGCTTGAGCTCTCTACATTAACACTCTCATTGATTCCTGAAACATTTGAGTTTATAGTTTTTGTCAAATGCACTGTATAAATGTCAGTCTTTTTCTCAGCTTATCTGAAATTTTGACAGGACTGATCACACATCCTCCTCTAACACCTCCCTCCCTCTGTCATCATGATCCACCTGCTTGAGACTTTATTGGTTGGGTTCAGTTCTTGGATGTTGAATTCTAACCAGGGAGACAGAGGTCATTACATTCTTTGGCTCCTACAACAATATCTATGGTGTTTCCTTGGAGTTCCATGCTCACCTCTTGCACGACCATTTCCAATCCTTCCTAATTCTCATCCACGTACCCCACTCCTGGTGACACCTCCCAATGTCACTGTATGTGCTTTCCCAGCCAAGCCCCAGTTCTGCCTCCTCTCCCTCGACTCCTCAACCCTCAAAGTTGTCAGACATCCAGTCACAGAGTCATACAGCTTAGAAACAGACCCTTCTAGTCCAACCAGTCTATGCCGACCATAATCACAAACTGAACTAGTCCCATCTGCCTGCACTTGGCCCATATTCCTCCAAGCCTTTCTTATTCATTAATTTATTTCAGTGTCTTTTAAATGCTCTATCTGTACCTGCATCCTCCACTTCTGACAGTTCATTTCACACACGAACCACTTTCTGTGTAAAATAAAATTGCCCCACCTCTACGACTCCAAGTGCCATAATATTAATTAATTAAACTTGTCCACGGGCATCATTGGTAATGCCAGAATTTATTGCCCAGAGGGCATTTTAGAGTCAGCCACACTGCTGTGGGTCTGGAGTCATGTGTAAGCCAGCTAATTTCCCAATGAAGTTATTAGAAAGACAGATGGGTTTAGATGACAGTGGTTACATTGGGCTAGGTTTTAATTAATCAAAAACAGATTTCCACCATCTGCTGCGGTGGGATTTGAACCCATGACCCCAGAACATGAGTGTGGGCTTCTAGATTAAAGGGAAGGGAAATTCTGGAATGTGTTCTCCCCTAAAAATACAGATGGTGAGTCACTTGAGGTTTTCAGGACTGAGTTTGACTTCTGCTCAGGCAGGATTGTGGAAGTAAGGAAGGCGTGCGGAGTTAAGTGTAGATCAACCACAATCAAATTGAGCGTGAGAATGGACTTGAGAGATTGAGTGGACACTCCCTCATTATGTGTACCACATGAGCCAATGTCGTTATGAGACGGGATGATCGATTAATTTTGAATCAATGCAGGAGCTGGTTGTAAACTCGGAACATGTTGAAATCTAAGCAATTGTAGATTGGTCAGACTAAAATGTGTATCTTTAATATTTCCGAATGCTTGGTAAATGAAATAGGTGCATCGCATCCCAGCAAGCCTCTTGGAGTAGGAAGTAAGGTTTCAAAAAGAGAGCAGCTGTTTAAAAATAAATGACCTACATTTTTCTCCCTCTCGGGGAATTGTGAATCACCTCAAATTCTGAAGATTGAGCAGGCAGTGTGAACTGATTCTACTGCTTAAATGATTAATTCCCTTGTTTCATTCTGCAAGGCTGAAACTGCAGAGCATCTCACTGTCAGGACTGAGCACCAGGGACTGGCACTGAGTGGGCAGCATTGAAGTGAGAGGGACAAAGGCAATGTGAGAGGTCGGGCAAAGATTATACAAAATGTAGGACCAGTCGGAGCTGGAATTACTGAAGGGCTCCACTCACAGAAGCTAAAATTTGCAGATGGTCAAGAAACCAGACGAGGCCATTAAACCCCTCATGACATTTCTGGTCCTCTTTAAGAGCAATTCAGTGTCCTGCCCTCATCTTTTCCCCATTGCCCTGCAATGTTATTTTCAGATAATGATCTTATTTCCTTTTGAGTGTCATGATCTAATGTCCCCTTTGTACAACCCAATCGAGTCCAGGGCATTACACAGATTCTGTGGCCACTCCCAGTTCAGCTTCCTACTATCTCTGCACTGGTCAGGAATCAGTGAAGCTCCTTCTTACAGGCAGTTACAAGACCCCACGTCAATCAATTTCAGAGTTCACCGTTCAACGTCAAAATGACTCCTACTAGTTGCATGTCCCCAGTCTGCCCCAATTGTAAAGGCTGGAGGAATGAACTTCCTTAATGGTGCTGTTGTGATGCCATGGTAATATCCCTACCTCCGAGTCAGGAGGCCCAGACTCAAGTGCCATTGCTCCCGAAGTGTGTAATAACAGGTTGGTTAAAAATATCCAATCATGTCCTGTGTTATACAAGTGCCCAGTGCTCTTCTGGTTTGCTATATTGAGTTGTATGACCTGTCTGTCAGTCCTGGCACAGGGGGCTAGTGCCCTTAGCTCTGAGGGACTTGAGCCTAGCGTTCTAGAGTGATACATCTCTGGGGTAATTTTCAGTTGCATCCGCTTGCAGGTGGACCTAAAAGATTCTAGGCTGCTCTGAAGCAGAAAGAAAGTGTAGTTGTACCTGTTATCCTAATCCATATTCAGCTGAGATCACTAATTTAAGTAAAAAGACTACCTAGTCAGCATGCTGATGGTGGGACTTTGCTGTGTGTGAATCAATTGCTATATTCCCTACATTTATTACAGGGCTGTGTAATGTAAGGGGTCTGTTTCCAGAGATCCTGTTCACCCAGCTGCTCAAAACTGGGGTCTCATTAATCTCCAGGGATCATGGTGACTGCTACAGCGTCCTGAGAGCTTCCATGGTGAAGAATCTACCACAATCGCCATCAGTTCAAAGGTCAATCTGTGATGCTTTGCTGCTATAATGTGTTTGAGATTTTGGAGAAGGTTTGTAGCTCAGGTTGCGGATCAGGTTGTCTGCTTGCCCGCTGAGCTGGTGGGTTTGTTCTCAACCATTTCATAACCATGCTCGATAACATCATCAGTGAGCCTCCAGTGAGGCGTTGGGGCTCTGTCCTGCTTGTTATTTATGTGTCTCGATTTGTTGTGGTGGGTGATATCATTTCCGATTCTGGGTCTGAGAGGTTGGTAACTGGGGTCCAAATCGATATGTTTGTTAATGGAGTTCCAGTCTGAATGCCAGGCCTCTAGGAATTCCCGTGCATGTCTTTGTTTAGCGTGTCCCAATCAGACTGGTGTCCCTCTTTATCTGTGTGCATGTATACCAGTGATAGTTGATCATGTCTGTTGGTCGCTAGTTGGTGCTCACTGTCCTGCTGGCTACTCTCCTACCCATTTGTCCAATGTAATGTTTCTTGCAGTCCTTGCAGGGTATTTTGTATATGAATAGGTAAAAACAATGACTGCAGATGCTGGAAACCAGATTCTGGATAAGTGGTGCTGGAAGAGCACAGCAGTTCAGGCAGCATCCGAGGAGCAGTAAAATCGATGTTTCGGGCAAAAGCCCTTCATTAGGAATACAGGCAGAGTGCCTGAAGGGTGGAGAGATAAATGAGAGCAGGGTGGGAGTGGGGAGAAAGTGGCATAGAGTACAATAGGTGAATGGGGGTGGGGATGAAGGTGATAGGTCAGGGAGGAGGGTGGAGTGGATAGGTGGAAAGGAAGATAGGCAGGTAGGGCAGGTCATGGGGACAGTGCTGAGCTGGAAGTTTGGAACTAGGGTAAGATGGGGGAAGGGAAATGAGGAAACTGGTGAAGTCCACATTGATGCCCTGGGGTTGAAGTGTTCCAAGGCAGAAGATGAGGCGTTCTTCCTCCAGGCGTCGGGTGGTCAGGGAGCAGCGGTGAAGGAGGCCCAGGACCTCCATGTCCTCGGCAGAGTGGGAAGGGGAGTGGAAATGTTGGGCCACGGGGCGGTATGGTTGATTGGTGCGGGTGTCCCAGAGATGTTCCCTAAAGAGCTCTGTTAGGAGGCGTCCAGTCTCCCCAATGTAGAGGAGACCGCATCGGGAGCAACGGATACAATAAATGATATTAGTGGATGTGCAGGTAAAACTTTGATGGATGTGGAAGGCTCCTTTAGGGCCTTGGATGGAGGTGAGGGAGGAGGTGTTGGCGCAGGTTTTGCAATTCCTGCGGTGGCAGGGGAAGGTGCCAGGATGGGAGGGTGGGTTGTAGGGTGGGGGGGGCATGGACCTGACCAGGTAGTCACGGAGAGAACGGTCTTTGCGGAAGGCGGAAAGGGGTGGGGAGGGAAATATATACCTGGTGGTGGGGTCTGTTTGGAGGTGGCGGAAATATCGGCAGATGATTTGGTTTATGCGAAGGTTGTAGGGTGGAAGGTGAGCACCAGGGGGGTTCTGTCCTTGTTACAATTGGAGGGGTGGGGTCTGAGGGCGGAGGTGCAGGATGTGGATGAGATGCGTTGGAGGGCATCTTTAACCACGTGGGAAGGGAAATTGCGGGGTCTAAAGAAGGAGGCCTTCTGGTGTGTTCTGTGGTGGAACTGGTCCTCCTGGGAGCAGATACGGCGGAGGCAGAGGAATTGGGAATATGGGATGGCATTTTTGCAGGAGGTAGGGTGGGAAGAGGTGTAATCCAGGTAGCTGTGGGAGTCGGTGGGTTTGTAAAAAACATTGGTGTCAAGTTGGTCGTCATCTGGGTGCTCCGGTTTCCTCCCACAGTCCAAAGATGTGCAGGTCAGGTGAATTGGCCATGCTAAATTGCCCGTAGTGTTAGGTGAAGGGGTCAGTGTAGGGGTATGGCTGGGTTGCACTTCGGCGGGTCGGTGTGGACTTGTTGGGCGGAAGGGCCTGTTTCCACACTGTAAGTCATCTAATCTAATCTAATCTAATCTATTAATGAAGATGGATAGGTCCAGGAGGGAGGTGTCAGAGATGGTCCAGGTAAATTTAAGGAGGAGAAAGTGAGGACTGTAGATGCTGGAGATCAGAGCTGAAAAATGTGTTGCTGGAGAAGCACAGCAGATCAGGCAGCATCCAAGGAGCAGGAGAATCGACATTTTGGGCATAAGACCTTCTTCAGGAATGAGGAAGGTGTGCCAAGCAGGCTAAGATAAAAGGTAGGGAGGAGGGACTTGGGAGAGGGGCATTGGGAATGCGATAGGTGGAAGGAGGTTAAGGTGAGGGTGATAGGCCGGAAAGGGGGTTGGGGCGGAGAGGTCGGGAAGAAGATTGCAGGTCAAGAAGGCCTCCTCCATCGCCAGACCATGGCAACACGACACCTGGAGGAAGAGCGTCTCATCTTCCCCCTAGGAACCCTCCAACCACAACGGATGAATGCAGATTTCTCCAGCTTCCTCGTTTCCCCTCCCCCCACCTTATCTCAGTCCCAGCCCTCAGACTCAGCACTGCCTTCTTGACCTGCAATTGTCTTCCCGACCTCTCCGGCCTATCACCCTCACCTTAACCTCCTTCCACCTATTGCAGTCCCAAAGCCCCTCCCACAAGTCCCTCCTCCCTACCTTTTATCTTAGCCTCCTTGGCACACCTTCCTCATTCCTGAAAAAGGGCTTATGCCCGAAACGTCAATTCTCCTGCTCCTTGGATGCTGCCTGACCTGCTGCGCTTTTCCAGCAACACATTTTTCAGGTAAATTTGAGGTCAGGGTGGAATGTTTTGGTGAAGTTGATGAATTGCTCAACCTCCTTGTGGGAGCACAAGGTGGCACCAATGCAGTCATCAATGTAGCGGAGGAAGAGGTGGGGAGTGGTGCCGGTGTAACTACGGAAGATGGACTGTTCTACGTAGCCAACAAAGAGACAAGTATGACGTTCATTCTGCTGGTTGTTTGTACAGGGACCTTTAAATTCCTCAGGAGCTGTTTCAGTGTAGTGGTAGGTTTCTGGGCTACCATGATGCCTAGGGGCAGGAGTAGTCTGGTCATCATCTCCGAGATGTCTTTGTTGCATAGCAGGGCGGCTAGAGTCTCTTGAAGCGTTGTGTCTTCTTGTTTAGGTCTGTTTTTTAGGAATCGGTGGACTGTGCTTATTGGGTACCCGTTATCCCTAATGCATTGTATAAGTGTTCTTCCTCAGTTTCTCATAGTTCCTGGGGGCTGCAGTGTATTGTGGCTTGTTTAAATAAAGACCTATGCAGCCCCATTTGTGAGTGTTGGGATGATTGCTCCTGTAGTTGAGTATCTGGTCAGTGTGTGTGGCTTTCCTGTAGATGCTGGTCTGCAGCTCTCTATTGGCTTTTCGTTCTACTGTGATGTCCAGGAAGGGGAATCTGTTATTGTTCTCTTCCTCTTTGGTGAACTTTATACCAGTCAGGATGTTGTTTATGTGTTTGTGGGTATGCGTTATGACAGCTGCTAGCGAAAGGCATTATCTTTAGAAACACCGTTCCGAGTGGTTATGGAAATAATGGTGTGCAGTGAGACTGAATGAGCTGGCTGAAAGACTGTCAATAATTTCAATCACCTCAGAAACGTAAAACTTTTGAACATTTTCTATTTTTACTGAGTGTCGCTGACATGTTCTGACACTTTTTTTTTAGATTAGATTCCCTGCAGTGCGGAAACAGGCCCGTCGGCTCAACCAGTCCACACTGACCCTCCGAAGAGTACCCGCCTGGACCCATTTCCCTCTGACTAATGCACCTAACAAAATGGGCAATTTAGCACGGCCGATTCACCTAACCTGCACATCTTTGGACTGTGGGAGGAAACCGGAACACCCAGAGGAAACCCATGCAGACACAGGGAGAATGTGCAAACTCCACACAGACAGTTGCCCGAGACTGGGATTGAACCTGGGACGGTGGTGCTGTGAGGCAGTAGTGCTAACCACTGAGCAACCGTGCCATCCCACTGTTATTACAATAGCCCAGAATTATCTTCTAATTCGCAGTCACATAAAGAAGATACCAATAAATCAGAGACTTATTTGAGTATTTATACAAAACTGCTGACAAAATCAAACCCAACAGGTCTGGCAGTGTCTATGTAGACAGAAACTGAGTGAACATTTCCAGTCCAGAACGACTCTTCAGAAGATGAAGATGGAGTATTGGGAGAACTAGCCATTTGGATACAGAACTGGCTCAAAGGTAGAAGACAGAGGGTGGTAGTGGAAGGTTGCTTTTCAGACTGGAGGCCAGTGACCAGTGGTGTACCAAAAGGATTGCTGCTAGGTCCACTGCTTTTTGTCATTTATATAAATAATCTGGATGTGAACATAGGAGGTAGAGTGAGAAAATTTGCAGATGACACTAATAGTGGAGGTGTAGTGGACAGTGAAGAAGGTTACCTCAGATTACAACAGGATCTTGACCAGATGGGCCAATGGGCTGAGAAGTGGCAGATGGAATTTAATTTAGACAAATGTGAGGTGCTGCATTTTGGGAAAGCAAATCAGAGCAGAAAGTTTACACTTAATGGTAAGGTCCTAGGGAGTGTTGCTGAACAAAGAGACATTTGAATGCAGGTTCATAGTTCCTTGAAAGTGGAGTCACAGGTAGATGGGATAGTGAAGAAGGTATTTGGTATGCTTTCCTTTATTGGTCAGAGTATTGAGTACAGGAGTTAGGAGGTCATGTTGAGGCTGTACAGGACATTGATTAGGCCACTGTTGGAATATTGTGTGAAATTCTGGTGTCCTTCCTATCAAAAGGATGTTGTGAAACTTGTAAGGGTTCAGAAAAGATTAACAAGGATGTTGCCAGGGTTGGAGGGTTTGAGCTATAGGGAGAGGCTGAACAGGCTGGGGCTGTTTTCCCGGGAGCGTCAGAGGCTGAGGGGTGAATTTAAGGAGGTTTATAAAATCATGAGGGGCATAGATAGGATAAATAGACAAATGTATTTTCCCTGGGGTGGGGGAGTCCAGAACTAGAGGGCATAAGTTTAGGGAGAGGGAAAAAATATAAAAGAGACTTATGGGGTAAATTTTTCACACAGAGGGTGGTACATGTGTGGAATGAGCTGCCAGAGGAAGTGGTGGAAGCTGGTACAATTACAGATTTAAAAGGCATCTGGATAGGTATACGAATAGGAAGGGTTTGGAGGGATATGGGCCAGGTTCTGGCAAATGGGACTGGATTAGTTTAGATATCTGGTCGACATGGACTAGTTTGACCGAAGGGTCTGTTTCCGTGCTGTACATCTCTGTGACTCCATGACTCTGTGACTCTAAATGGCACTCGCAGTCCACAAGAACAAAGGGACTGGGTCCCACAGGGATAAGGACCTGGGTACCCCAGGGATAAGGGGACTGAGTCCCACAGGGATAAGGGGACTGAGTCCCACAGGGATAAGGACCTGGGTACCACAGGGATAAGGGGACTGAGTCCCACAGGGATAAGGGGACTGAGTCCCACAGGGATAAGGGACTGGGTCCCACAGGGATAAGGACCTGGGTACCACAGGGATAAGGGGACTGAGTCCCACAGGGATAAGGGGACTGAGTCCCACAGGGATAAGGGACTGTGTCACACAGGGGTAAGGAACTGGGTCCCACAGGGATAAGGGGACTGAGTCCCACAGGGATAAGGGGACTGAGTCCCACAGGGATAAGGGACTGTGTCACACAGGGATAAGGACCTGGGTACCACAGGGATAAGGGGACTGAGTCCCACAGGGATAAGGGGACTGAGTCCCACAGGGATAAGGGACTGGGTCCCACAGGGATAAGGACCTGGGTACCACAGGGATAAGGGGACTGAGTCCCACAGGGATAAGGGGACTGAGTCCCACAGGGATAAGGGACTGTGTCACACAGGGGTAAGGAACTGGGTCCCACAGGGATAAGGGATTGGGTCCCACAGGGATAAGGGGATTGGGTCCGACAGGGATAAGGGGACTGGGTTTGACTGGGATAAGGGGACAAGGTCCCACAGGTATAAAGGGAATGCATCCCATGAGATAAGGTGACTAGGTGCCACAGGGATAAGGACACTTGGTCTGACAGGGATAAGGGACTGAGTCCCACAGGGATAAAGGGACTGGGTCTGACAGAGATCAGAGGACTGCGTCCAGCAGGAATAAGGGACTGGGTCTGTCAGAGATCAGAGGACTGCATCCAGCAGGAATAAGGGACTGGGTCTGACAGAGATCAGAGGACTGCGTCCAGCAGGAATAAGGGGACTGGGTCTGACAGAGATCCGGGGACTGCGTCCAGCAGGAATAAGGGGACTGGGTCTGACAGAGATCAGAGGACTGGGTCCAACAGGAATAAGGGGAGTGGGTCTGACAGAGATCTGGGGACTGGGTCCGATAGGAATAAGAGGACTGGGTCTGATAGTGATCAGGGGACTGGGTCCAACAAGAATCAGGGGACTGGGTCCAACAGGAATCAGGGGACTGGGTCCAACAGGAATAAGGGGAGTGGGTCTGACAGAGATCAGGGGACTGGGTCCAACAGGAATAAGGGGAGTGGGTCTGACAGAGATCTGGGGACTGGGTCCGATAGGAATAAGAGGACTGGGTCTGATAGTGATCAGGGGACTGGGTCTGACAGAGATCAGGGGACTGGGTCTGACAGAGATCAGGGGACTGGGTCTGACAGGGATCAGGGGACTGGGTCAGACAGGGATCAGGGGACTGGGTCCAACAGGAATAAGGGGAGTGGGTCTGACAGAGATCAGGGGACTGGGTCCGATAGGAATAAGGGGACTGGGTCTGACAGAGATCTGGGGACTGGGTCCGATAGGAATAAGAGAACTGGGTCTGATAGTGATTAGGGGACTGGGTCCAACAAGAATCAGGGGACTGGGTCTGACAGAGATCAGGGGACTGGGTCTGACAGAGATCAGGGGACTGGGTCTGACAGATCAGGGGACTGGGTCTGACAGGGATCAGGGGACTGGGTCTGACAGAGATCAGGGGACTGGGTCCAACAGGAATAAGGGACTGGGTCTGACAGAGATCAGGGGACTGGGTCCAACAGGAATAAGGGACTGGGTCTGACAGAGATCAGGGGACTGGGTCCAACAGGAATAAGGGGACTGGGTCTGACAGGGATCAGGGGACTGGGTCTGACAGAGATCAGGGGACTGGGTCTGACAGATCAGGGGACTGGGTCTGACAGAGATCAGGGGACTGGGTCTGACAGAGATCAGGGGACTGGGTCTGACAGGGATCAGGGGAGTAGGTCTGACAGAGATCAGGGGACTGGGTCTGACGGAGATCAGGGGACTGGGTCTGACAAGAAAAGGGGACTGGGTCCAACAGGAATAAGGGACTGGGTCTGACAGGGATCAGGGGACTGAGTCTCACAGGAATAAGGGCACTGGGTCTGACAGGGATCAGGGGACTGAGTCCCACAGGGATAAGGACCTGGGTACCATCTGGATTAGGGATTGGGTCCCACAGGCGTAAGGGGACTGGGTCCCACAGGAATAGGGGGACTGAGTCCCACAGGGATAAGGACCTGGGTACCACAGGGATAGGGGATTGAGTCCCACGGGGATAAGGGGACTGGGTCCCACAGGAATAGAGGTCTGAGTCCCACAGGGATAAGGGCCTGGGTACCACAGGCTACGGATTGAACTTCAGCTGGATCTATGATTCCCTGCAGGATGGGTGTCGTGCTTCAAGTTCTGGGAAGAAATATCCTGGCAATCAATAACCCCAATCAATATCATTAAAGCACATCATCTCTCCAATGTCCACCGTTCTGTGTGTGATCTTTGTATGCTCAAATCCCTGCCATTATCCCACGCTGTAAACAGACCACACCTCAAAAGGTCATTCTCGATTATAGGGAGTTGTTTTTATTAATTCACAGGACGTAGGTATTGCTTGCTGGGCCCAGCACTTACTGCCCCTGTCCCTAGTTGCCCCCTTGAGAAGGTGGGGGTGAGCTGCCTTCTTGAACCGCTACAGTCCACTTGCTTTGGGTTGACCACAGTGCCTTAGGAAGGGAATTCCAAGATTGTGACCCAGCAACACTGATGGAACAGTTATATATTTCCAAGTCAGGATGGGGACTGGCTTGGAGGGGAACTTGCAGGGGGGGGGGTGGGGGGGGTGTTCCCATGTACCTGCTGCCCTTGTCCTTCTTGATCGTAATGGTTTCGAACATGTCTTAATGTGTTACTGCAGTGTATTTCGTAGAAGATGGTGGTTATTGATGCTATTGAGTGTTGGTGGCGGAGGGAGTGGATGTTTGTAGATGTGGTGCCAGTTAAGTGGGGGGCTGGTGTTGAGCTTCTTGAGTGTTGTTGGGGTTTCCCCCATCAGAGCAAGTGGAGAGTATTCCCTCACACTCCTGCTTTGTGCCTTGGAGAGGCAGGAGGGGAGTCAGGAGGGGAGTTACTCACCCCAGTATTCCCAGCCTCTGTCCTGAGGTCCTGTAGGGACAGTATTTATATAGCTGGGCATTGTTCAGTTTCTGGTCAATAGGTAACCCCAGGATTTAACAGTTGGGAATTCAATGATGATAATGCCATTGAATGTTGACGGTAATGGTTAGATTCTCTGTTGTTGAAAACGGACATTGCCTGGCACTTGTGTGGTGCGATTGTTAGTTGACATTTGTCAGCTCAAACCTGAATTGTTAAAAATGTCTTCACTCATGTGGTGAGGGTGTCCCTTTTATTACCCATCCCTAATTGCCCAGAGGGCAGATCAGAATCAACCCCATTGCTGTGAGTCTGGCGTCACGTGTAGGCTTGACCAAGTAAGGATGGCAGTTTCCTTCCCAAAAAGACATTAGTGAACCAGTTGGAATTTTTAATCATTAGACTCTTAACTCCAAATTTTTTACTGAATTCACATTCCACGATCTGCTATGGCAGGATTCAAATGTCGGTCCCAGAACATTACCTGGGTCTCTGGATTAACACTGGAAAAGCGCAGCAGGTCAGGCAGCATCCAAGGAGCAGGAGAATCGATGTTTTGGGCAGGGCTCATGCCCGAAACGTCGATTCTCCTGCTCCTTGAATGCTGCCTGACCTGCTGCGCTTTTCCAGCAACACGTTTTCAGCTCTGATCTCCAGCATCTGCAGTCCTCACTTTCCCCTCTCTGGATTAACAGTCCAGTGATAATACCACTAGGCCATCACCTCCCCAAAGGGCTAGGTCAAGGTACTGCTGCGTTTAGACAAGGATTGATACCAGAAGATGGAGTGGTAGAAGTAGACCATTCAGCCCATCATTGGCTGCTGTGCTATTCTATGAGATGACGGCTGATCCGCTAATCCTCAGCTACACTTAAATACCTTTCTCCCATAATCCTTGATCCCCTTCCTGATTAAAAATGTGTCTATCTCAGCCTTGAATATTTAATGACCCAGCCTGGACAGCGGTTAAAAAAAGTCTAGAGTCACCACCCTCTGTTGAGGGACAAAAATCTTCATCTCTGTCTTAAAATGAGCAAATCTTTACTCAGCAATGATGTCTCTCTCTGGTCCTAGACTATCCCACAGGGGAAACAACCTCTCCACATCTCCCCTGTCAAAGTCCCCTAAAGATCTTCAATGTTTCAATAAAGTGTCCTCTCATTCTTCTAATATTCAATGAGTATAGGTCCCAACCTACTCATCAGACAGTCCCTGCAGTCTCCAGGATTAACCCAGTAAGCTTCAGTATCTGATGAGAGAGGGATGGGATGGGTCCCTGCAGTTCAGGAACTCCTTCGGTATTGAAACAGCTCATTGCCTGGTAAAGTTGTCTGGGGTGGCATGGCGGCTCAGTGGTTAGCACTGCTGCCTCACCGTGACAGGGACCTGGGTTCAATTCCAGCCTCAGACAACTGGCTGTGTGGAGTTTGCACATTCTCCTTGTGTCTGCATGGGTTCCCTCTGGCAGCTCCAGTTTCCTCCCACAGTCCATAGATGTGCAGGTTAGGTGAATTGGCCATGCTAAATTGCCCACAGTGTTCAGGGATGTATAGGTTAAGTGCATTAGTCAGGGGTAAATGTAGAGTAATGGGGAATGGGTTTGGGTGGAATACTCTTCGAATATGGACTTTTAGGTTAGATTCCCTACAATGTGGAAACAGGCCCTTCGGCCCAACAAGTCCACACCGACCCTCCGAAGAGCAACCCACCCAGACCCATTTGCCTACACCTAACAATACGGGCAATTTAGCATGGTCAATTCACCTGACCTGCACATCCTTGGATCGTGGGAGGAAACTAGAGCACCCGAAGGAAACCCACGCAGACATGGGGAGAATGTGCAAACTCCACACAGACAGTTGCCTGAGGTGGGAATTGAACCCGGGTCTCTGGCGCTGTGAGGCAGCAGTGGCTAAACACTGAGCCACCGTTGTTGGGCAAAAGGGCATGTTTCCGTACTATAGGGATTCTATGAATCCCACTTACTACATTTCAGTCCTTTACCCCAGATCTTAGTTCTCAATGTGTCCCTGGGCTGTGGACCCTGAGGCCAGTGGGAATAGCTCCTCCATGTTCAAGCCCCTTTGTCATTTTAAACACCTCAAATTGAAGAAAGGAAGGAGAGCTCCAGTTAAAAATAAAGGAGGCAATGCAGCTCCCCTCCCCCACTCGCTTTGGTCTAACCTTTTCCCTTCGGAACCGAGTGATTCTGCTGTAAGAGTGAGAAGTGAATGTGGGGGCAGGGTGATGAGGAGAGCATGCAGGATTTGGGATTAATTTGAGGAATTTTGCAGGGAAAGAAAAACAGATGGATGAGGATAGAGTCAGAGCTGTAACCCACTGCGAATGTTTCACATCTTAGTACACGCTGTCTCGGAGGCTGTGCAGAAACTGTGTGTGTTTGACTGTGGGTGGTACAGGCTTTTAAAGGGGCAAGGTCTCCCTAAAATAAACCTCTTTGGCAAACTTCAGGCCCCTTCCCGTTGGCAGAGGGCAACATGAGGGTCATTTCAGTTAATACTGACCTCGCTCCCAAGTAACTCAGGCCTGACATTTCTACCCAGATATCTGCATTCAAATCTCAGCCTCCTGACAGTCATTGCTGCACAGCTGCCTGGCTCAATAAGGCATTGAAGCAAGGGTAGGCCATTCCAGCCATCGAAACTGCTCCACCATTCACTGACAGCACAGTTGTACTGATAATCCTCAACTCTACTCCCCGCCTATTCCCCGGAACCCTCGGCCAGTTCTCTGTGGAAAGAATTCCTCAGAGTCATGCCCCATATACGTAGAACATAGACAGTACAGCCCAGGAACAGGCCCTTCAGCCCACCCTGTCTGTGCTGACCATGATGTCATTCTAAATTCAGCCTGGAATCGGATTCCCGGCCTCAGCCTGGACTCGGATTCCCGGCCTCAGCCTGGACTCGGATTCCCGACCTCAGCGTGCATTTGGATTCCCGGCCTCAGTGTGGACTCGGATTCCCGGCCTCAGCCTGGACTCGGATTCCTGGCATCAGCCTGGCCTCGGATTCCCGGCCTTAGGATGGACTCGCATTCCCAGCCTCAGGGTGGACTCAGATTCCCAGCCTCAGCGTGGACTCAGATTCCCGGCCTCAGCCTGGACTCGGATTCCTGGCATCAGCCTGGACTCGGATTCCTGGCCTCAGCCTGGACTCGGATTCTGACTTCAGCGTGGATTTGGATTCCCAGCCTCAGGGTGGACTCGGATTCCCAGCCTCAGCATGGACTCAGATTCCCGGCCTCAGGGTGGACTCGGATTCCCAGCCTCAGCATGGACTCAGATTCCCGGCCTCAGGGTGGACTCGGATTCCCGGCCTCAGCCTGGACTCGGATTCCTGGCCGCAGCCTGGACTCGGATTCCGGCCTCAGCGTGGATTTGGATTCCCAGCCTCAGGGTGGACTCGGATTCCCGGCCTCAGGGTGGACTCGGATTCGTGGCCTCAGCCTGGACTCGGATTCCCGGCCTCAGCCTGGACTCGGATTCCCGGCCTCAGCCTGGACTCGGATTCGTGGCCTCAGCCTGGACTCGGATTCCGGCCTCAGCCTGGACTCGGATTCCCGGCCTCAGCCTGGATTCGGATTCCCAGCCTCAGTGTGGATTTGGATTCCCAGCCTCAGCCTGGACTCGGATTCCCGGCCTCAGGGTGGACTCAGATTCCCGGCCTCAGGGTGGACTCGGATTCCTGGCCTCAGCCTGGACTCGGATTCCGGCCTCAGCGTGGATTTGGATTCCCAGCCTCAGCCTGGACTCAGATTCCCGGCCTCAGTGTGGACCCGAACTCCCAGAACTCTTGGCCTCACTGTGAAACTCTTATTTGTCTACTTTTCTAATTTATTGCTGGACTTTGTATTTCTTCTTTTTCCTGAAGAATTTGTACTTAAGAATCTGTCGCTGGGTACCTTATAGCTGAGTTGGTGCTGTAAGTGTTGACGTGTAAAATTTTCACTGTACTCATGTGACAATAAAGTTAATTCTAACTCTAATCCCACCTGCCTGCATATGGTCCATATCCCTGTATTCCCTGCCTGTTGGACTAAATGCCTCTTCAACACTGTTATAGTATCTGCTTCTACCAGCTCCCCTGGCAGCATGTGTGCAACAAAGGTGCTGCACATATCTCCCTCAAACTTGCCTCCTCTCACCTTAAACCAATGCTCCTGATATTCATGAAGTTCTGGTCGCCACACTATCAGGAGGATGTGGAGGCTTTGGAGAGGGTGCAAAAGAGGTTTCCCAGGATGTTGCCTGGATTGGAACGTGTTAGCCGTATGCGGAAGTTAGACAAACTTGGATTGTTTTCACTAGAGCATCAGAGGCTGAGGGGCAACCTGATTGAAGTATGTAGGATTATAAGAGGCCTGGATAGGGGGTCTGGTGTCCCAGCTGGAAATACCAAACACTTGGGGGGGCAAAGTTTAAAGGAGATGTGCAAGGTGAAATTTTACACTGAGAGTGTTGGGTGCCTTGAAGGTGGCAAAAATAGATAGAGTAGTGACATTACAATGGATTTAGTGGTTATATTTCAAGTGAAAAGCATTGGTGGGAACAGCGAACTGAATCAGAGTGTATTTGGAGGCAGGCAAGTGCAGTTTGCAGATTTACTTTCGGTTTGGTGTGGTTCCTCTGTCCTGAGATCAGTGAATCAGTCACCAGGAGATCCACTTTCCTGGCAGTGGGTAGAACAGTTAGCCACAACCTCGGCCCAGCCTCTGTGCGTTTGCCGTTTATTGAAGTGATTGATGCTGATGTGTTTGTGTGTCGTTTCACAAAAGGCCACGGCCCACTCAAATCCTTTAAACCCTCCCCCCCCCCCTCACCAGCTGCCTCCATTGAGGTAGTTGTCTGATCCCACTGCTGCCTAATCAGATTAGCCTGTCTGACATTATCCCAGCATCCTCCCCCTCGGTTCCTGTTGAAATGCTGATCTCATCACTGACTCAGTCTGCACAACCTGCCTGACTGAAATGTGAGACCAAACACAGCAAAGAGCCCCGTTCAAACACTCAGCATGGCGATCGCTTCCAGGAACAATTAGGTGTTCGCCCACTTCAAAAAATAACGACAGCAGCCATTCCTGAGATTGTACTTTACCCTGTACTCCATCCAACAACAACCTCTACTTACCTAGCACCTTTAAAACACAATACTAAAACATGAGAGAGAGCTTCCACGTCAGATAAAATTTGACATAAGCAGCGATGGGGGCAGGTGACAAATACCTCCATCAGAGATGTGTCTCAACGGAGGACAATAAGATGGAGGAGCAGATCAAGGCCAGTCAGCCCATTCAGTCTGCACCACCATTTAATCATGTTCGATCTGTGAGAGTTCAGGCTGTCTGAGGGAGGGAGTGTGGGGGCTGGCGGAGGGAGGGAGTGTGGGGGCTGGCGGAGGGAGGGAGTGTGGGGGCTGGCGGAGGGAGGGAGTGTGGGGGCTGGCGGAATGAGGGAGTGTGGGGGCTGGCGGAATGAGGGAGTGTGGGGGCTGGCGGAATGAGGGAGTGTGGGGGCTGGCGGAATGAGGGAGTGTGGGGGCTGGCGGAATGAGGGAGTGTGGGGGCTGGCGGAATGAGGGAGTGTGGGGGCTGGAGGAGGGAGTGTGGGGGCTGACGGAGGGAGGGAGTGTGGAAGCTGGCGGAGGGAGGGAGTGTGGGGGCTGGAGGAGGGAGGGAGTGTGGAGGCTGGCGGAGGGAGGGAGTGTGGAGGCTGGCGGAGGGTGGGAGTGTGGAGGCTGGTGGAATGAGGGAGTGTGGAGGCTGGCGGAAGGAGAGAGTGTGGAGGCTGGCAGAGGGATGGAGTGTGGAAGCTGGCGGAGGGAGGGAGTGTTGGGGTTGGCCGAGGGAGGGAGTGTGGAGGCTGGCGGAGGGATGGAGTGTGGAAGCTTGCGGAGGGAGGGAGTGTGGGGGCTGGAGGAGGGAGGGAGTGTTGAGGCTGGCAGAGGGAGGGAGTTTGGAGGCTGGCGGAAGGAGGGAGTGTGGAAGCTGGCAGAGGGAGGGAGTGTGGGGGCTGGTAGAGGGAGGGAGTGTGGAGGCTGGCAGAGGGAGGGAGTGTGGAGGCTGACGGAGGGAGGGAGTGTGGAGGCTGACGGAGGGAGGGAGTGTGGAAGCTGGCGGAGGGAGGGAGTGTGGGGGCTGGAGGAGGGAGGGAGTGTGGAGGCTGGTGGAAGGTGGGAGTGTGGAGGCTGGCAGAGGGAGGGAGTGTGGAAGCTTGCGGAGGGAGGGAGTGTGGAGGCTGGCAGAGGGAGGGAGTGTGGAGGCTGACGGAGGGAGGGAGTGTGGAGGCTGGCGGAGAGAGGGAGTGTGGAGGCTGGCGGAGGGAGGGAGTGTGGGGGCTGGCGGAAGGAGGGAGTGTGGAAGCTGGCGGAGGGAGGGAGTGTGGGGGCTGGAGGAGGGAGGGAGTGTGGAGGCTGGTGGAGGGAGGGAGTGTGGAGGCTGGCGGAGGGATGGAGTGTGGAAGCTGGCGGAGGGATGGAGTGTTGAGGCTGGGGGAGGGAGGGAGTGTTGAGGCTGGGGGAGGGAGGGAGTGTTGAGGCTGGCGGAGGGAGGGAGTGTGGGGGCTGGCCGAGGGAGGGAGTGTGGGGGCTGGCCGAGGGAGGGAGTGTGGGGGCTGGCCGAGGGAGGGAGTGTGGAGGCTGGCCGAGGGAGGGAGTGTGGAAGCTGGCGGAGGGAGGGATTGTGGGGGCTGGAGGAGGGAGGGAGTGTGGAGGCTGGCGGAAGGAGGGAGTGTGGAGGCTGGTGGAGGGATGGACTGTGGAAGCTGGCGGAGGGATGGAGTGTTGGGGCTGGCCGAGGGAGGGAGTGTGGGGGCTGGCCGAGGGAGGGAGTGTGGAAGCTGGCAGAGGAGCGAGTGTGGAGGCTGTCGGAGGGAGGGATTGTGGAGGCTGGCAGAGGGAGGGAGTGTGGGCTGGTGGAGGGCAGGAGTGTGGGGACTGGCAGAGGGTGGGAATGTGGAAGCTGGCAGAGCGAGGGAGTTTGGGGTCTGGTGGAGGGAATGGGGTGAGGAAGCTGGCGGAGGGAAGGAGTGTGGAGGCTGGCAGAGGGAGGGAGTGTGGAGGCTGGTGGAGGGAGGGAGTGTGGAGGCTGAGGGAGGGAGGGAGTGTGGAGGCTGAGGGAGGGAGGGTATGTGGAAGCTGGCGGACGGAGGGAGTTTGGGGTCTGGCAGAGGGAGGTGTGCAGGCTGGGGGAGGGAGGGAGTGTGGGCTGGTGGAGGGAGGGAGTGTGGGGGTTGGCGGAAGAAGAGAGTGTGGAGGCTGGGGGAGGGAGGGAGTGTGGGCTGTTGGAGGGCAGGAGTGTGGGGGCTTGCGGAGGGAGGAAGTGTGGAAGCTGGCAGAGGGAGGGAGTTTGGGGTCTAGCGGAGGGAGGGGGTGAGGAAGCTGGCGGAGGGAGGGAGTGTGGAGGCTGGCGGAGTGAGGGAGTGTGGAAGCTGGTGGAGGGTGGGAGTGTGGAGTCTGGTGGAGGGAGGGAGTGTGGAGGCTGAGGGAGGGAGGGTGTGTGGAAGCTGGCGGACGGAGGGAGTTTGGGGTCTGGCAGAGGGAGGAGATGTGCAGGCAGGGGGAGGCAGGGAGTGTGGGCTGGTGGAGGGAGGGAGTGTGTAGGCTGGCGGAGGGTGGGAGTGTGTAGGCTGGCAGAGGGCGGGAGTGTGGAGGCTGGCAGAGGGAGGGAGTGTGGAGGCTGGCAGAGGGAGGGAGTGTGGAGGCTGGCAGAGGGAGGGAGTGTGGAGGCTGGGGGAGGGAGGGAGTGTGGAGGCTGGCAGTGGGAGGGAGTGTGGAGGCTGGCGGAGGGATGGAGTGTGGAGGCTGGGGGAGGGAGGGAGCGTGGAGGCTGGCGGATGGAGGGTGTGTGGAAGCTGGCGGACGGAGGGAGTTTGGAGGCTGGCAGAGGGAGGGATTGTGGAGGCTGGCGGAGGGAGGGTGTGTGGAAGCTGGCGGACGGAGGGAGTTTGGAGGCTGGCAGAGGGAGGGAGTGTGGAGGCTGGCGGAGGGAGGGTGTGTGGAAGCTGGTGGACGGAGGGAGTTTGGAGGCTGGCAGAGGGAGGGATTGTGGAGGCTGGCGGAGGGAGGGAGTGTGGAGGCTGGCGGAGGGAGGGTGTGTGGAAGCTGGCGGACGGAGGGAGTTTGGAGGCTGGCAGAGGGAGGGATTGTGGAGGCTGGCGGAGGGAGGGAGTGTGGAGGCTGGCGGAGGGAGGGAGTGTGGGGGCTTTCGGAGGGAGGGAGTGTGGAAGCTGGCAGAGGGAGGGAGTTTGGGGTCTGGCGGAGGGAGGGAGTGTGGAGGCTGGGTGAGGGAGGGAGTGTGGAAGCTAGTGGAGGGAGGGAGTGTGGAAGCTGGCGGAGGGAGGGAGTGTGGAGGCTGGCGGAGGAAGGGAGGGAGTGTGGAAGCTGGCAAAGGGAGGGAGTGTGGAGGCTGGTGGAGGGAGGGAGGTAGGGAGGGAGTGTGGAAGCTGGCAGAGGGAGGGAGTGTGGAGGCTGGCGGAGGGAGGGAGTGTGGAGGCTGGCGGAGGGAGGGAGTGTGGAGGCTGGCGGAGGAAGGGAGGGAGTGTGGAGGCTGGCGGAGGGAGGGAGGGAGTGTGGAAGCTGGCAGAGGGAGGGAGTGTGGAAGCTGGTGGAGGGAGGGAGTGTGGAGGCTGACGGAGGGAAGGAGTGTGGATGCTGGCGGAGGGAGGGAGTGTGGAAGCTGGTGGAGGATGGGAGTGTGGAGGCTGGTGGAGGGAGGGAGTGTGAAGGCTGGGGGAGGGAGGGAGTGTGGAGGATGGTGGAGGGAGGGAGTGTGGAAGCTAGTGGAGGGAGGGAGTTTGGGGTCTGGCGGAGGGAGGGGGTGTGGAAGCTGGCGGAGGGAGGGAGTGTGGAGGCTGGGGGAGGGAGGGAGTGTGGAAGCTAGTGGAGGGAGGGAGTGTGGAGGCTGGGGGAGGGAGGGAGTGTGTGGGCTGTTGGAGGGCGGGAGTGTGGAGGATGGTGGAGGGAGGGAGTGTGGAAGCTAGTGGAGGGAGGGAGTTTGGGGTCTGGCGGAGGGAGGGGGTGTGGAAGCTGGTGGAGGGAGGGAGTGTGGAGGCTGGGGGAGGGAGGGAGTGTGGAGGCTGGCGGAGGAAGGGAGGGAGTGTGGAAGCTGGCAGAGGGAGGGAGTGTGGAGGCTGGCGGAGGGAGGGAGGTAGGGAGGGAGTGTGGAAGCTGGCAGAGGGAGGGAGTGTGGAGGCTGGCGGAGGGAGGGAGTGTGGAGGCTGGCGGAGGGAGGGAGGTAGGGAGGGAGTGTGGAAGCTGGCAGAGGGAGGGAGTGTGGAGGCTGGCGGAGGGAGGGAGTGTGGAGGCTGGCGGAGGAAGGGAGGGAGTGTGGAGGCTGGCGGAGGGAGGGAGGTAGGGAGGGAGTGTGGAAGCTGGCAGAGGGATGGAGTGTGGAGGCTGGCGGAGGGAGGGATTGTGGAGGCTGGCGGAGGGAGGGAGTGTGGGGGCTGGCGGAGGGAGGGAGTGTGGGGTCTGGCGGAGGGAGTGGGTGAGGAAGCTGGCGGAGGGAGGGAGTGTGGAGGCTGGCGGAGGGAGGGAGTGTGGAAGCTGGTGGAGGGAGGGAGTGTGGAGGCTGAGGGAGGGAGGGTGTGTGGAAGCTGGCGGACGGAGTGAGTTTGGAGTCTGGCGGAGGGAGGAGGTGTGCAGGCTGGGGGAGGCAGGGAGTGTGGGCTGGTGGAGGGCGGGAGTGTGGGGGCTGGCGGATGGAGGGAGTGTGGGGGTTGGCGGAAGGAGAGAGTGTGGAGGCTGGGGGAGGGAGGGAGTGTGTGGGCTGGCGGAGGGCGGGAGTGTGTAGGCTGGCGGAGGGTGGGAGTGTGTAGGCTGGCGGAGGGCGGGAGTGTGTAGGCTGGCAGAGGGAGGGAGTGTGGAGGCTGGCAGAGGGAGGGAGTGTGGAGGCTGGCAGAGGGAGGGAGTTTGGTGTCTGGTGGAGGAGGAGGTGTGCAGGCTGGGGAGGGAGGGAGTGTGGGCTGGTGGAGGGCGGGAGTGTGGAAGTTGGTGGAGGGAGGGAGTGTGGGGTCTGGCAGAGGGAGAGACTGGGGGCTGGCAGAGGGAGGGAGTGTGGAGGCTGGTGGAAGGAGGGAGTGTAGAAGCTGGCGAAGGGAGGGAGTGTTGAGACTGGTGGAAGGAGGGAGTGTGGATGCTGACGGATGGAGGGTGAGTTGTGGGTGGTGTAGAATGGATGTGTGGAGACTGGCAGAGGGAGGCAGGGTTGAGGCTGGTGAATGGGGTGACTCAGACTCTCTGAAGCTCCCTATCTCTCTCCCCACACTGAAACGCTGAAATGAATCTCTACCCTCTCAAATGGATAATCAAACTGTACTTGCCTTCCTAACCGCCAACTGAACCTACACCTTAACCTGAAGAGAAGCCTGAACTAGGATTCCCCAGCCCCTTTGTGCTTCAGATTTCCAAAGCCTTTCCTTATTTAGAAAATAATCTACACCTCTACATTTCCTACTGAGTTGTGTAACCTTACACTTGTGCACACCGTATTCCATTTGCTGTTTCTTTTCCCACTTGCTGAACCTGTCCAAGTCCTTCTGCAGCCTCCCTGCTTTCTCAACACGATCTGTCTCTGACCATTCCCCTACCACTAGCTCCCCTGCTGTTGTTTGGAGCCCATGTTTCCCTCAATATAGCCACTGTGGATGATTAGCATGATAATAGGCGCTAGGTGAATGTAATTGTGCCTTGCAATACAAAGGAAACTGTGTGACTGAGTCAGTGTGTTTGTGGTGAACGGAGTAAGTGGTTTCACTGAGTAGTTCACAGCTCCTTTGGAAGGTCAGTGTGGCTGTGGTAAACAGAGTAAGTGGTTTCTCTGTGGATTTGTTTTCAATCCCAGGATTCCGAGTGAGCCCTTTCACCCACTCCTTCCATCCTGTTCCCAAGCAAAAGTGAGGACTGCAGATGCTGGAAACCAGAGTTTAGATCAGAGTGGTGCTGGAAAAGCACATCAGGTCAGGTCGCATCCGAGGAGCGGGAAAATCAATGGTCCTGTTCCCAGTCTTGCCCCATTCCCATTGGGGATATTAACCCTTCGAGTTTCTCCCTCCACTCGAAGTAAAACACTGCAGGGGCTGGAATTCTGAAACAAAAACCGGAGATATTCCAGCCTCCCCCCCACGCCGTCCCCCCAGCCCAGGGCCAAGAGAGGCCTACGAGGGAAAGGGGGCAGCTCTGCACTTAGCTACAGGGAATGAATAAGTTCCAGGGTGACACGGGTACCAGTGGGAGTGTGGCAGGAGGCTAGATCACAAACAACAGTGAGACAGATGACAGGAAAGGGGTAGAGTGCTCAGTGGCATAGTGTATAAACAATAATCTCTTCATCAACGTCAGCTTCTTCCTGGCTGTTGTTAGACTGCTGGATGGACTCTCTTGCCTTAAATAATGCTGATCTTGCTCATGTTACCTAGTGCACGGCCTGTGCAATGTAACCTGTATGCCTCAGTCTAAATCTTTAGATCTGTATATTCTTACTTCCTGTGATCTGCCTGTCCTGCTCATAAACAAAGCTTTTCACTTCAGTACGTGTGAGAATCAATCAGTCAATTGAAACGAAGGTGCTGGACATTGACTTCAGGAAGTGAAGTGAAGGACATGTCTGCATCAATGGTGCTGAGTGGGAGATGGTCAAGAGCATCAAGCCCCTGGGAGTGACTACCACCAACGATCTGACTGGTCCATCCACATCAACAAAGCACAACAACATCTCTACTTCCTCAGCAGGTGAAGGAAATTCCACAAGGACTTTTACCAATTTTTATAGATGCATCATAGAGAGCTTCCTATCTGGATGCGTCACAGTGTGGTTTGGCAGGAACGGCAGGTACTTTACTCTAGGGTCTGGGATTTCAAGACCAGGGAGCATATTTTAAAGGTGAGAGGAGAAAGATTTTTAAAAAGACACAAAGAAGATTGATGAGGGCAGAGCAGTAGGTGTGATCTATATGGACTTAAGTAAGCCGTTCGACAAGGTTCCTCATGGGAGACTGATTGGCAAGGTTAGATCTCACAGAATACAGGGAGAATTAACCATGTGGATGCAGAACTGGCTGATGGAATACAGGGAGAACTAGCCATTTGGATACAGAACTGGCTCAAAGGTAGAAGACAGAGGGTGGTGATGGAGGGTTGTTTTTCAGACTGGAGGCCTGTGACCAGTGGAGTGCCACAAGGATCGGTGCTGGATCCTCTACTTTTTGTCATTTACATAAATGATTTGGATGTGAGTATAAGAGGTACAGTTAGTAAGTTTGCAGATGACACCAAAATTGGAGGTGTAGTGGACAGCGAAGAAGGTTACCTCCGATTACAACAGGATCTGGACCAGATGGGCCAATGGGCTGAGCAGTGGCAGATGGAGTTTAATTCAGATAAACACGAGGCGCTGCATTTTGGGAAAGCAAATCTTAGCAGCACTTATACACTTAATGGTAAGGTCCTAGGGACTGTTGCTGAACAGAGAGATCTTGGAGTGCAGGATCATAGCTCCTTGAAAGTGGAGTCACAGGTAGATAGGATAGTGAAGAAGGCATTTGGTATGCTTTCCTTTATTGGTCAGAGTATTGAGTATAGGAGTTGGGAGGTCATGTTGCGGCTGTACAGGACATTGGTTAGGTCACTGTTCGAATATTGCATGCAATTCTGGTCTCCTTCCTATTGGAAACAGGTTGTGAAACTTGAAAGGGTTCAGAAAAGACTTACAAGGATATTGCCAAGGTTGGAGGATTTGAGCAATGGGGAGAGGCTGAACAGGCTGGGGCTATTTACCCTGGAGCACCAAAGGCTGAGGGGTGACCTTATAGAGGTTTACAAAATCATGAGGGGCATGGATAGGATAAATAGGCAAAGTCTTTTCCCTGGGGTCAGGGAGTCCAGAATTAGAGGGCATAGGTTTAGGATGAGAGGGGAAAGATATAAAAGGGACCTAAGGGGCAACCTTTTCATGCAGAGGGTGGTGCGTGTGTGGAATGAGCTGCCAGAGGAAGTGGTGGATCCAATTGCAACATTTAAGAGGCATTTGGATGGGTATATGAATAGGGAGGGTTTGGAGGGATATGGGATGGGTGGTGGCAGGTGGGACTAGATTGGGTTGGGATATCTGGTCAGCATGGACGGATTGGACCGAAGGGTCTGTTTCATGCTGTACATCTCTATGACTCTATAAAGTGTTAGCAGGATAAGGTGGTGGAAGTTATCGGGTAATGTGGGTGCTGGGGGAGGCTGTGTGATGGGAATTTCTTTGGATTAGTAATCTGAAGGCCTGGGCTACTGCTCTGGGTCACCTGAACACATCCGGAATGTGAAGCTGGTTTCAGTAGTGACCATGAAACCATCATCGATTGTTGGTAAAAACAGAAGGAAATCTGCCATTCCTACCTGGTCTGGGCCTACATGTGACTCCAGGCCCACAGTCACATGGTTAACTCTTCACTTCCCTCTGAAATGGCTGAGTAAGCTCCTCAGCTTCAAGGCCTTGAAGGATGACAGGTAGATACTGGCATGGCCACTGATACCCACACCCTGTGAAGAAACAGCCTCAGCAGCTCAGGGTAAGGTCCATTTGGATTTGTTGAGAAACAATATAGTCTCTACCTCAATAGCCTCACACTTATGAGTATTTGTGTGTGTGTGTGTGTGTGTGAGAGAGAGTGTGATGCATATCTGTGTGCCTGTATTTTAGTATGTTCATGCATGTCTGTGTGTGTGTATTTTAGTATGTTTATGCCTGTATGTGATGTGTGACTGTGTGTGTCTGTATTTCTGTATGTGTTTGTGCCTGCATGTGATGTGTGTCTCTGTGTGTGCATAGATGTCTGTTTTGAGTTGTTTTGAGTGGTAAACATTTATATTTCCACTTTGCAAACTGGGTTTCTTTGTATCTGAGTGGAATTAGTTTTGTTTGATAATAAACTATCTTGTATTCATTAAAGAATGTGGTTGATTTTTATTGTTAGATAAACAATAAGCCTGGCCACATCGGGACTCAGGTCGAGCAGTTCAACTGATGTTGTGGCCCAGGCTTGAGGGGGATTAGAGTAAGACAGTGTATTCCTCCCACCCTTGTCAACATCTACATTGAGGAACATATCCAGCTTCTATCCTGTCAGTGTTCCTGAGTCTGTGAAACCCTGTCGATTTGATTGGGGGAGGGGGGTGGGTGTGGCCTTTGCCTTTTAAAGCTCAGGTTTTCCTTTCATTCGCTCTATTTGATGAAAAAAAGCCCCTGGTTATCCCACATTTCTTTACCAGCTTCTTGGTGGTTTAGGGTCTGGCCTACACTTCCATTGGAACAGCCTCCAGTCCCCAGTCAGCTCAGGGGCCTGAATACAGAGACTGACAGAGATTGAGACAGTGATACCTCGAGACTGAAATTTATATTCACTACCACACCCCACCCCTACCCCGTGACAATGCTGCCATCTACTGACAATGAGCAGTATCACACACAACAGCGGCTAAGGTGAGAGGCAGAGAGAATGGTGTAATGTTAACAGCCATGAGCTGGCAGTTGTAGTTAATGCTGTGGTGACAGCGGTTCAAGTCCTACCATGGTATCTCCATGGAATTTGAATTCAATCAATCTCTAATTTAACAACTAATTGTCAGTGATGTTGACCACACAGCTATCATTGAAAACACCCCTCTGGTTTACTGAGGCCCTTCAAAAAAGTACATTTGCTGGCCTAAGTTTGGAGTTTTGAGTTGGCTAAACAAGTGACTCCACTTATTCAAGTGTCAGGCAATGATTATCTCCAACAAGAGAGAATCTGTCCATCACCCATTGCCATCACTGAATCTTCCACTGCCAACATCCTGAGGCTGATCAGGGATAAAGTGTTGCTGGAAAAGCGCAGCAGGTCAGGCAGCATCCAAGGAGCAGGAGAATCAACGTTTTGGGCATGAGCCCTTCTTCAGGAATGAGGAGAGTGTGCCAAGCAGGCTAAGATAAAAGGTAGGAGGAGGGACTTGGGAGAGGGGCATTGGAAATGCGATAGGTGGAAGGAGGTTAAGGTGAGGGGGATAGGTTGGAGTGGGGGTGGGGGCGGAGAGGTCAGGAAGAAGATTGCAGGTTAGGAAGGTGGTACTGAGTTTGAAGGTTGGGACTGAGACAAGATGGGGGGAGGGGAAATGAGGAAACTTGGAGAAATCCGAGTTCATCCCTTGTGGTTGGAGGGTTCCTAGGCGGAAGATGAGGCGCTCTTTCTCCAGCTGTCGTGTTGCTACGGTCTGGTGATGGAGGAGTCCAAGGACCTGCATGTCATTGGTGGAGTGGAAGGGGGAGTTGAAGTGTTGAGCTATGGGGTGGTTGGGTTGGTTGGTCCGAGTATCTCAGAGGTGTTCTCTGAAACGTCCCGCAAGTAGGCGGCCTGTCTCCCCAATATAGAGGAGGCCACATCGGGTGCAGCGGATGCAGTAAATGATGTATGTGGAGGTGCAGGTGAATTTGTGGTGGATATGGAAGGATCCCTTGGGGCCTTGGAGGGAAGTGAGGAGGGAGGTGTGGGTGCAAGTTTTGTATTTCTTGCGGTTGCAGGGGATGGTGCCGGGAGTGGAGGTTGGGTTGGTGGGGGGTGTGGACCTGACGAGGGAATCATGGAGGGAGTGGTCTTTTCGGAACGCTGATAGGGGAGGGAAGGGAAATATATCCCTGGTGGTGGGGTCTATTTGGAGGTGGCGGAAATGACAACGGATGATAGGATGTATATGGAGGTTGGTGGGGTGGTAGGTGAGGACCAGTGAGGTTATGTCCTGGTGGCGATTGGAGGGGCGGGGCTCAAGGGCGGAGGAGCAGGAAGTGGAGGAGATGCGGTGGAGAGCATCATCGATCACGTCTGGGGGGAAATTGCAGTCTTTGAAGAAGGAGGCCATCTGGGTTGTTCGGTATTTGAACTGGTCCTCCTGGGAGCAGATGCGGCGGAAACGAAGGAATTGGGATTATGAGATGGCGTTTTTACAGGAGGCAGGGTGGGAGAAGGTGTAATCTAGGTAGCTGTGGGAGTTGGTCAGTTTATAATAAATGTCCGTGTTGATTCGGTCGCCCGAGATAGAAATGGAAAGGTCTAGGAAGGGGAGGGAGGAGTCTGAGCAGTCCAGGTGAATTTGAGGTTGGGGTGGAAGGTGTTGTTAAAGTGGATGAACTGTTCAACTTCCTCGTGGGAGCACGAGGCAGTGCCGATACAATCATCGATGTAGCGGAGGAAAAGGTGGGGTGTTGTGCCAGTGTAGCTGCGGAAGATGGACTGTTCCACATATCCTACGAAGAGGCAGGCATAGCTGGGGCCCATGCAGGTGCCCATGGCTACTCCTTTGGTTTGGAGGAAGTGGGAGGATTGGAAAGAAAAGTTGTTCAGAGTGAGGACCAGTTCAGTCAGTCGAAGGACGGTGTCAGTGGAAGGATATTGGTTGGTATGGCGGGAAAGGAAGAATCGGAGGGCTTTGAGTCCTTCGTGATGGGGGATGGAGGTGTACAGGGACTGGATGTCCATGGTGAAGATAAGGCATTGGGGACCGGGGAAGCGAAAATCATGGAGGAGGTGGAGGGCGTGGGTGGTGTCCCAAACGTAGGTGGGGAGTTCTTGGACTAAGGAGGACAGGACCGTGTCGAGGTATGCAGAGATAAGTTCGGTGGGGCAGGAGCAGGCTGAGACAATGGGTCGGCTGGGGCAATCAGGTTTGTGGATTTTGGGCAGGAGGTAGAAACGGGCGGTGCGGGGTTGTGGGACTATGAGGTTGGAGGCGGTGGATGGGAGATCCCCTGAGGTGATGAAGTTATGGATGGTCTGGGAGATGATGGTTTGGTGGTGGGAGGTGGGGTCATGGTCAAGGGGGCAGTAGGAGGAGGTGTCCGCGAGCTGGCGTTCAGCGTCAGCGGAGTAAAGGTCAGTGCGCCAAACTACAACCGCGCCTCCCTTGTCTGCCGGTTTAATACTGAGGTTGGGGTTAGAACAGAGGGCTGCACGTTCTGATGGTAAGAGGTTGGAGTGGGTGAAAGGGGTGGAGACGTTGAGGCGGTTAATGTTGCGGCGGCAGTTGGCTATGAAGAGATTGAGGGCGGGTAAGAGGCCAGCACGGGGTGTCCAGGTGGAAGGAGTGTGTTGGAGGTGGGAGAAGGGATCGTCAGAAGGTGGGCGAGAGTCCTGGTTGAAGAAGTGGATGCGGAGGCGAAGGCGGCAGAAGAATTGTTCGATGTCTCGCGGCGAGACATCGCCTCCTCCTACTGCCCCCTTGACCATGACCCCACCTCCCACCACCAAACCATCATCTCCCAGACCATCCATAACCTCATCACCTCAGGGGATCTCCCATCCACCGTCTCCCACCTCATAGTCCCACAACCCCGCACCGCCCGTTTCTACCTCCTGCCCAAAATCCACAAACCTGACTGCCCCGGCCGACCCATTGTCTCAGCCTGCTCCTGCCCCACCGAACTCATCTCTGCATACCTCGACACGGTCCTGTCCCCCTTAGTCCAAGAACTCCCCACCAACGTTCGGGGCACCACCCATGCCCTCCACCTCCTCCATGATTTTCGCTTCCCCGGAACCCAATGCCTTATCTTCGCCATGGACATCCAGTCCCTGTACACCTCCATCCCCCATCACGAAAGACTCAAAGCCCTCCGATTCTTCCTTTCCCACCGTACCAACCAGTATCCTTCCACTGACACCCTCCTTCGACCAACTGAACTGGTCCTCACTCTGAACAACTTTTCTTTCCGATCCTCCCACTTCCTCCAAACCAAAGGAGTAGCCATGGGCACCTGCATGGGCCCCAGCTATGCCTGCCTCTTCGTAGGATATGTGGAACAGTCCATCTTCCGCAGCTACACTGGCACCACACCCCACCTTTTCCTCCGTTACATCGATGATTGTATCGGCGCTGCCTCGTGCTCCCACGAGGAGGTTGAACAGTTCATCCACTTTACCAACACCTTCCACCCCAACCTCAAAGTTACCTGGACTGCTCAGACTTCTCCCTCCCCTTCCTAGACCTCTCCATTTCTATCTCGGGCGATCGAATCAACACGGACATTTACTATAAACCAATCGACTCCCAGAGCTACCTAGACCTCACCTCCTCCCACCCTGCCCCATGTAAAAACGCCATCCCATATTCCCAATTCCTTCGTCTCCGCTGCATCTGCTCCCAGGAGGACCAGTTCCAATACCGTACAACCCAGATGGCCTCCTTCTTCAAGGACCGCAATATCCCCCCAGACGTGGTCAACGATGCCCTCCACCGCATCTCTTCCACTTCTCGCTCCTCCGCCCTTGAGGCTCGCCCCTCCAACCACCACCAAGAACAGAACCCCACTGGTCCTCACCTACCACCCAACCAACCTCCATATACAGCGTATCATCCGTCGTCATTTCCGCCACCTCCAAACGGACCCCACCACCAGGGATATATTTCCCTCTCCGCCCCTATCAGCGTTCTGAAAAGACCACTCCCTCCGTGACTCCCTTGTCAGGTCCACTCCACCCACCAACCCAACCTCCACTCCCGGTACCCTCCCCTGCAACCGCAAGAAATACAAAACTTGCACCCACACCTCCCCCCTTACTTCCCTCCAAGGCCCCAAGGGATCTTTCCATATCCACCACAAATTCACCTGCACCTCCACATACATCATTTATTGCATCCACTGCCCCCGATGTGGCCTTCTCTATATTGGGGAGACAGGCCGCCTACTTGTGGAATGTTTCAGAGAACACCTCTGGGACACCCGGACCAACCAACCCAACCACCCTGTGGCTCAACACTTCAATTCCCCTCCCACTCCCCCAAGGACATGCAGGTCTTGGACTCCTCCATCGCCAGACCATAGCACCACGACGGCTGGAGGAAGAGCGCCTCATCTTCCGCCTAGGAACCCTCCAACCACAAGGGATGAACTCAGATTTCTCCAGTTTCCTCATTCCCCCTCCCCCCACCTTGTCTCAGTCCCAACCCTCGAACTCAGCACCACCTTCCTAACCTGCAATCTTCTTCCTGATCTCTCCGCCCCTACCCCCACTCCGGCCTATCACCCTCACCTTAACCTCCTTCCACCTATCGCATTTCCAACATCCCTCCCCCCAAGTCCCTCTTCCCTACCTTTTATCTTAGCCTGCTTGGCACACTCTCCTCATTCCTGACGAAGGGCTCATGCCCGAAACATCGGTTCTCCTGCTCCTTGGATGCTGCCTGACCTGCTGCACTTTTCCAGCAACACATTTTCAGCTCTGATCTCCAGCATCTGCAGTCCTCACTTTCTCCTAGCTGATCAGGGTTAGTCAACATGGCTTTGTGCATGAGAAATGGTGTCTCACAAATTTGGCTGAGCTTTTTGAAGAAGTAACAAAGAGGGTTGATGAGGGCAGAGAGGGGGATGTGATCTATATGGACTTCAGTAAGGCATTCAACAAAGTTCCTCATAGGAGACTGGTTAGCAAGGTTAGATCTCACAGAATACAGGGAGAACTAACCATGTGGTGCAGAACTGGCTGAAGGTAGAAGACAGAGGGTGGTGGTAGAAGGTTGCCTTTCAGACTGTGACTGGTGGTGTGCCACTGGTGCTGGGTCCACTGCTTTTCCTCATTTATATAAATGATTTGGATGTGAACATTGGAGGTATAGTTAGTAAGTTTGCAGATGACACCAAAATTGGAGATGTAGCGGACAGCGAAGAACATTACCTCAGAAAACAATGGGATCTTGGTCAGATGGGCCAATGGGCTGAGGAGTGAAAGATGGAGTTTAATTTAAATAACTGTGAGATGTTGCACTTTGGAGAGGAAAATCAGGGCAGGATATACACACTTAATGGTAAGGTCCTGGGGAGTGTTGCTGAACAAAGAGACCTTGGGATGCAGGTTCATAGTTCATTGAAAGTCGAGTCATGGTTAGATAGGATAGTGAAGAAAACATTTGGTATGCTTTCCTTTATTGGTCAGAGTATTGAGTATAGGAGTTGGGAGGCCATGATGCAGCTGTACAGGACATTGGTTAGGGCACTTTTGAAACATGAAGTATAATTCTGATCTCCCTCCCATCAGAAGGATGTTGTGAAACTTGAAAGGGTTCAGAAAAGATTTACAAGGGTGTTGCCAGGGTTGGACGATTTGAGCTATGGGGTGAGGTTGAATAGGCTGGGGCCATTTTCCCTGGACCGTCAAAGACTAAGGGGTGACCTTATAGAGGTTAGATTACTTACAGTGTGGAAACAGGCCCTTCGGCCCAACAAGTCCACACCTCCCCACCGAAGCGCAACACACCCATACCCCTACATTTACCCCTTACCAAACACTACGGGCAATTTAGCATGGCCAATTCACCGGACCTGCACATCTTTGGACTGTGGGAGGAAACCGGAGCACCCGGAGGAAACCCACGCAGACACGGGGAGGACGTGCAAACTCCACACAGTCAGTCGCCTGAGGCGGGAATTGAACCCGGGTCTCTGGCGCTGTGAGGCAGCGGTGCTAACTACTGTGCCACCGTGCCGCCCATGAAATCATAAGGGGCATGGATCGGGTAAATAGACAAGGTATTTTCCCTGGGGTGGTGGAGTCCAGAACGAGAGGGGCATAGGTTTATGGTGTCATAGAGTCATAGAGATATACAGCACAGAAACAGACCCTTCGGTTGAATCTGTCCATGTCGACCAGATATCCCAACCCAATCTAGTCCCACCTGCCAGCATCCGGCCCATAGCCCTCCAAACCCTTCCTATTCATATACCCATCCAAATGCCTTTATCACAATCCCTTCCATGGCTAAAAATCTTTCTTTTAAGTGCAATGAGCTGAAGTAATCAGGAGCAGACATTTTCTAAGCATCTTGCTGAGAGATGTTATTACATACCTCTGAGAGGGGTAATATTTAAAAAGGACTTAAAGGGCAACTTTTTCATGCAGAGGGTGGTATGTGTATACTCCCCACTTGCCTGGATGACTTCAGCCCCAACAACTCCTGAGAAACTCAACATCGTCCAGGACAAAGCAGCCGGTTGATTGGCACCACATCCACAAACATCCCCTCCCTCCACCATCGATGCTCAGTAGCAACAGTGTGTACCATCTAGAAGTGGCACTGCAGAAGTTCACCAAAAATCCTCAGCCAGCACCCTCTGAACCCATGGCCATTTCCATCTTGGAGGACAAGGGCAGCAGATGCATGGGAACACTGTTCCCATTAAGCCAAGCACCATCCGGATTTGGAAATATATTGTCGTCCCTTCAGTGTAACTGGGTCAAAATTCTAGAACTCCCGAATGATATTGTGGGTTAACCCACGGCACATAGTCTGCAGCGGTTCAAGCAAGCAGTTCACCACCACCTTCTCTGCAGTCAAGTTCGATTCCCTACAGTGTTAAAACAGGCCCTTCAGCCCAACAAGTCCACACCAACGCTCCGCAGAGTAACCCACCCAGATCCATTTCCCTCTGACTAATGCACCTAACACTCGGGGCAATTTAGCATGGCCAATTCACCTGGCCTATACATCTTTGGACTGTGGGAGGAAACACATGCAGACACAGGGAGAATATACAAACTCCACCCAGCCAGTCACCCAAAGCTGGAATCAAACCTGGGAACCTAGTGCTGTGAGGTAGCAGTGCTAACCACTGTGCCAACGTGCCGACCAAGTTGTTGTGTGTCTTCACAGACCTGGGATGTGACATGTTAGATATGCACGCTTACATAGACAATCAAATACGCACATTCACACAGACAGACACGGAGACAGACCGTCAGATGCATGCACACACGGACAGTCAGATATACACATTCACACAGACAGACATTTAGATACGCACACACACACACACAGATATACACAAACACGCGGACAGGCATGCAGGGAGACAGTCAGGTACACACACATAGCGACAGACACTTGGACAGGCAGTTAGATACACACACTCACCTAGACAGACACAAATGCAGACAGACAAACAGATACCCATACACTCGTATGTACATAGACAGACACACAAACACAAGCAGGTACACACACAGACAGTACGCAACCGGAGGCACACACTGTCACAAGCAGATAGACTCATAAACACACACACACACACACACACACAAACTGTCACACATGGACACACAGACAGAAACATACTCAGACAGACACACACAGACAAACTTATACCCAAAGAGATGACACAAGTCTATATTAACTGACTCACATAAACATGCACACAAAAATGCATACAAAAATACATACACAGGCACACTCTCACAGAGACTCACACTGACAAACAAACACACACGCAAACCAAGTCCTTTCACCAATGGAAACTCCATAAAGTGGCAAGAAAAAGATCGGAGAAGGCGGAATTCCAGATTTCTATTCGTGTTTCCACTCACTAGCAGCTGTGATTGATGGGGGTTATTTGTGGTTAGCTTTTCCATCTCAGTGCCTCTGCTCCAGTTGAGATATCACTGAGTTGGCCAGTATTCCTGGAGGTAAATATTCCATCTTCTGAATACTCCATCGTGGGTCCTCTGAGGAAAAGGAATTCTTGGGCAAATGCAGCAGGAAGGCCTCATGGAGTGATGCCTCCCCTGGCTGTCTATCACTGATACTTTGATGCTGGGAAGGAGAATGGTACCGGGAAGGAGAATGGTGCCAGGAAGGAGAATGGTGGGAATTGGTCGGGTTCGGAAGACGAGGTAATAGATTTGGTTTGGGGAAAATTGGTCGGAAAATCACTGATCCAGAATGGTACTGGTGCAGGTTGAGGTGTGACATGCAGTGAAATTGGGATCCTAGTGGGAAATCTCCCATCACACTGCAGTTACAACAACAACCTACATTGAGATATCTTCTTTGAAAGCATAAGGTGTGGGAGCAGAAGTAGGCCATTCAGTGAGATCATGGCTGATCTGATATTCCTCAACTCCACCTTCCTGCCTTTTCCCCATACTCCTTCATTCCCTTCTTGGTTAAACATCTATCCATCACAGCCTTGAATATACTGAGTGCACCAGCCTCAACAGCCCCCTGCAGTAAGGAATTCCATAGATTCACACTCATTGGAGAGAGAAGAAAATCCTCCTCATTTAATGGGTAAGATCTCAATCTCAGATGATCCCCTCTGGTTCCAGACTCTCCCACAAGGGAAAACAATCTCTTTACATCTCCCCTGCCGAATCCTCTAAGAATGTTTTTATAAGTTCATCTCTCATCCTTCTAAGCATAGAATCCCTACAATGTGAAACAGGCCCAAGAAGTCCACGCCGATCCTCTGAAGAGTATCCCACTCAGACCCATTCCCCTACTACTCTGCATTTACCCCTGCACCTAACCTACACGTCTCTGAACACTGCAGGCAATTTAGCGTCGCCAATTCACCAAGCCTGCACATCTTTGGACTGTGGGAGGAAACCGGAGCACCCGGACGAAAACCACGCCGACACAGGGAGAATGTGCAAGCTCCACGCAGACAGTTGTCCAAGGTGGGAATTGAACCCAGATCCCTGTGCAGTAACAGTGCTAACCACGGAGCCACTGTGCTGCCCCTAACTTCTTAACTTCACCAAATACAGGCTCAATCTACTGAGTCTCTCCACATTCTATCGTCAAGATACACGACAGAAACTCATCAAATATCCTGAGACAGAACCTTCCAATTCCACACCACTTGCCTCTGATAGAATTGGATGTGAATATATGGTTAGTACACTTGCAGATGACACCAAAAACTGGTGGTGTAGTAGACAGTCTAGAAAGTTACCTCAGAGTGCAATGGGACCATGATCAGATGGGCTGAGGATTGGCAGATGGAGTTTCATTCAGATACCAGTAAATGTGAGGTTCTGCATTTTAGAAAGGCAAACCAGGGCAGGACTTATACACTTAATGGAATGGTCCTGGGGAGTGTGGCTGAACAAAGACACCTTGGAGTGCAGGTTCATAGCTCCCTGAAAGTGGAGTCACAGGTAGATAGGACAGATGGGTCAGAGCATCGAGCATAGGCATTGGGAGGTCATGTTGTGGCTGTACAGGACATTTTAGTTGTAGTGTGGAACGGCAAGGTGTGTAGGCCCAGCTTTGGAGGGCCGAAGGGCCCCGTTCCTGTACTGTACTGTTCCTTATTCTTTGTTCTGACATTGTTGAGGCCCTTAAGAGTATTATGTACAATTCTGGTCACCCTTCTGTAAGAAAATGAAAGGGTGCAGAAAAGATTTACAAGGATGTTGCCAGGGTTGGGCGGATTTGAGCTATGGAGAGAGGTTGAATAGGCTGGGGCTGTTTTCGGAGGCTGAGGGAAGACCTTATGGAGGTTTGTAAAATCAGGAGGGGCATGGATAGGGTTAATAGACAAGGTCCTAGGATCGGGAAGTCCAAAACTAAAGGGCATAGGTTTAAGGTGAGAGGGGAAAGATTTAAAAAGAGCCTAAGGGGCAACTTTTTCTTACAGAGGGTGGTTTTGCATGGAATGAGCTGCCAGAGGAAGTGGTGGAGGCTGGTACAATTGCAACATTTTAAAGGCATCTTGATAGGAAGGGTTTAGAGGGATATTGGTCAAATGCTGGCAACTGGGACTAGGTCAGATTAGGATGTCTAATCGGTGTGGGTGTGTTAAACTGAAGGATCTGTTTCCGAGATGTATGACTCTATGACAAGGACATCAGATAAGTAGGAATACCTCAAGTTCCCCTCCAAACCACTTACCTTCCTGACTTGGAAATATATTCTGGATTAGTGGTGCTGGAAGAGCACAGCAGTTCAGGCAGCATCCAAGTTCAACTAGCTTATCTCTCCACGCTTCAGGCTCACTGCCTTTATTCCTGATGAAGGGCTTTTGCCCGAAACGTCGATTTCGAAGCTACTTGGATGCTGCCTGAACTGCTGTGCTCTTCCAGCACCACTAATCCAGAATCTGGTTTCCAGCATCTGCAGTCATTGTTTTTACCTTGGAAATATATTGCCATACCTTCAGTGTCACTGGGTCACAATCCTGGAATTCCCTCTCTAAGGGCATTGTGGGTCAACCTATCGCACATGGACTGCAGCAGTTCAAGAAGGCAGCTCAGCTCCACCTTCTCAAGGGGTGCAGCTAGAGACGGGAAAGGAATGCTGGGCCCAGCCAGTGACACTACATCCCATGAGTGATTAAATAAAATTCCTCTGCACTGGGTATGAGGTGAGTGAACCTTCTCTGGACTGCCTCCAATGTCAGTCTCTCTTTCCTTCGATAAGTGAACCATAACTGCTCACAGTGTTCCAGCTGGGCTCTGACTAGTGTCTTGTTAAGTTTGAGCGAAACCTTCCTGTTTTTATATTCCACCCCCATTGTAATAAAGGCATTGCATTCCATTCGTTGTGCCTGTTATCCGCTGACTGTAATCACTCGTGTTTTCTGGTTTAAGGATGATGACTCCCGGATCCCTCTGTCCTGTAGCTTTCTGCAGTCTTTCTCCATTTAAATCATATTCAGCTCCTCGAATCTTCCTGCTAAACTGCATAACCTCATCTTTCCCCACATTCTATTCCATTGTCAGGTTTTTGCCCCCTTATCTAACCTGATTATATCTCTCTGCAGGCTCTCTGTTATCCTCACCATTTACCTTCCCAGCTAATTTTGTGTCATTCACAAACTGGGTTGTAGTAGATTCACTTGCATCACCCAAGGCATTATTATACATTATAAGTAATGGTAGCCCGAGCACTGATCCCTGTGGCACTCCACTAACTACAGACTGCCATCCTTAAAAAGCCCCTCTCATCGCACTTTTCTGTCTCATATTGGTTAGCCAATCCTCTCTCCATGGCTAACACATGACCTCCAACACCATGGACTCGAATCTTGTTAAGGAACCTCACATGTCGTACTTTATGAAACGCTTTATGAGAATCCAAATATATTCCATCCATGCTTCCCCTTTATCTATTGTGCCTGTTATCTTCTCAAAGAATTTAGTAAATTTGTCAGGGATGACAAAATTATTTGTCAGAGATGATTTCCCCTAATGCAGTCATGCTGACTGTCTTTGATCATGTGATATTTTATAGATTTTATTTATTATTGTCCCATGTACCTAGGGAAAAGTTTTTGTTTTGCATGCATTATGGGGAGATTATACCTTACAAAGTATACTCTGTAAGTACTACCTTACAGAGCAGACTGAGGAATCCAATGTTACAGCTGCAGAGAAGGTGCACAAAGAGCGAGATCAACATTAAGTTTAAAACTAAATCAGAAGTCTAATAACAGCAGGTGTTCTTGAATCTGTTGGTACATGTATTTAAGCCTTTGTATCTTCTGCCTGACAGAAGAATTTGGAAGAGATTATAACTGGGGTGGGAGGGATCTTTGATGATGTTGGCTGCCTTTCTGAGGTAGTGGGAATTGTTGAGGGAGTCAATGGATGGAAGGTTGGCTTGCGTGATGTCTGGGCTGTGTTCACAACCCTCTGTGGTTGCTTATGGCCCTGGGCAGAGCAGTCCCTGTCCCAAGCCAAGATGCAGCTAAATTGAATGCCTTCTATGATCATCGATAAAAATTGTTAAACTGTATTTCTAAATAGTCAAGATTAGAGTGGGGCTGGAAAAGCACAGCAGGTCAGGCAGGGCTTGCTGGTGAAGGGCGTTTGCTCGAAACATTGATTTTTTTTTGCTGCTTGGATGTTGCCTGACCTGCTCTGCTTTTCCAGCACCACTCTAATCTTGATTCTGACCTCCAGCATCGACAGTACTCACTCCCACCTATGCATTTCTAGATAATCTGCTGTTAGATCCTTTAGAATAATCTTGAATGTAAACGTGATAAAATCGCTGAAGACTTGAATCTCTGATGCAGTTTGAGCCACAGAAGGCACTGATCAATAACTTGGTCAGGGAGGTAGATTATCAAGGGGCATCCTCAATGAGGAGAGAGAGAGAGAGAGAGACACACACACATAGATGGAGCGCAAGAGGAATGGGGAAGATTAGATATCCTACAGTGTGGAAACAGGCTCTTCGGCCCAATAAGTCCACACCAACCCCCCGAAGAGTAACCCACCCAGTCCCATTTCCCTCTGACTAATGCACCTAACACTATGGGCAATTTAGCATGGCCAATTCACCTGATCTGCACATCTTTGGACTGTGGGAGGAAACCCATGCTGATACAGGGAGAATGTGAAAGCTCCACACAGACAGTCATCCAAGGCTGGAATCGAATCTGGGACCTTGGTGCTGTGAGGCAGTAGTGCTAACCACTAAGCCACTGAGAGAAGTCCTGAGCTCGTGACTTAGGCTGCTGAAGTCATGGTGTCCAACTTCGATGGGATTAAAAACAGGGAATACTCGAAAGGCCAGAATTGGAGGAGGCCAGGGATCTTAGAGGGAGGAGATTAGAGAGAGTGAGAGGTTAGATTTCCGAACACAAGAATTCCTAAATGGGATCACTGCCAGATTGTGAGGCAGTTTCGGTTTTGGCAATCGACCGTGTCTATCGTAACTTATATTGCCAGTGTCGCCTGGCACTCCTGGCGATGGGGTGAAACAGAGCTTGATGATGTGAGGGTTTCTGGCTGGCAGAGAGGGCACCGGCTGCTATCGGGTTAACCAGGTGATGCCTGAGCTCCAATCAGCACAGAGCACCATGTCGGAGCACAGGGAACTGCAGATAACCTTTTGACATTTCTCTGATGTGAATTCATTCCATAGATATAATTTAAAAAGGGGTAGAAACAGTCCTGTTCCCGAGTACGAGACAAGGTTGGTAATCTGATTGGCATGGACGTGTTGGACCAAAGGGTCTGTTTCCATGCTGTATGACTGTATGCTGTATTCCTGATGAAGTGCGTTTGCCCGAAATGTCGATTTTACTGCTCCTCGGATGCTGCCTGAATTGCTGTACTTTTCCGGCACCACTAATCCAGAATCTGGTTTCCAGAATCTGCAGTCTTTGTTTTTACCCTGTATGTGGTTAGAATCCCTACAGTGTGGAAGAAGGCCATTTGGCCCATTGAGTCCTCACCAATCTTCCGCAGAGCATCCCACCCAGCCCTATCCCTGTACTTCCCATGGCTGGCTCACCTAGCATGCATATCCTTGGACACAATGTAGCACATCCAATCCACCCTAACCTTCATATCTTTGGACTGTGGGAGGAAACTGGAGCTCCCATAGGAAACCCATGCAGACACAGGGCGAATATGCAAACTCCACACAGGCAGTCACCCAAGGCTGGAATTGAACCCAGGACCCTAGCGATGGGAGGTAGCAGTGAGCCATCCCTTCGTTCCTCATTACATCTGACTTGAAAGTGGGATTCGATTAATGAGACGGTTGTTTTTGACCAGCGCTCACTTGATGGGCTGAATCATCTTTTTCTGTGCTGTAGAACTCTCTGATTCCGCTCCTGGGATACTCTGGCTTCTCACTCAGCTAGCCCCTCACAAAGCCCGTCCTCAATGCAGGGGTTCCACATAGAGACTATCAAGGAGGAGTGAGGCTGGGGGTGTTGGGGGTCGGGATGTCTGACCAGGAGACAGATACCCTCCCCCACTCCAGAGAAGAACAAGCTTCAGGCCTTCGTTTCACAGGGGCTCTGCTTTCGAGCAAGTTATGAAAAGTCTGCAAAAGGATACTGATTGTCACATAGATTGTTATGGCCCAGAAGGAGGGCATTTGGCCCATAGTTCCTGCACTGGTTCTATCCCCTCATGCCAAATCTCCTGTCTTTTCCCCTATCCCTGCTCACCATAGCCATCCCATGCCCCTCTGGAATGCCTTCACTATATTTCTAGTCCCTCACTCCGAAAAAAAATGTTCTCTCACATCAGCTTTTGCTTCATATGCGCCTCCCTTTAAATCTCATGGTCGTTTTTTTCACAAAACCAGCAGAAACAGCTTCTGTTCAGTCCAGACCCCGCTCATGGTTTTGAAAATCTCAAACAAATCTCTGCTCAACACAACACTGCCACCTCTTCAACACAAGTAAATAAATTGGGGTAATATGTGGGAAGGGATGAAGTTGTCTACTTTGACAGGAAGGATAACAAGCTGCTCTACTATTTGAAGAGAGAAAAATGGCAGAATCCTGTGTTACAGTGGTATCTGGGTACCCTAGTGAACACAGTCATAGAGTCGTAAAGCATGGAAACAGACCTTTCAGTCCAACCAGTCCATGTCAACCATAGTCCCAAACTAAACTAATCCCACCTGCCTGCACTTGGCCCACATCCCTCTAAACACTTCTTGTTCATGCACTTACTTAAATGTCTTTTAAATGTTGTAACTGTACCCACATCTACCACTTCCTTAGGAAGTTCAATCCACACACAAACCACTCTCTGTGTAAAAAAAAATTCCCCTCATGTCTTTTTAAAATCTTTCTCCTCTCACCTTAAAAATATGCCCCTACTCTTGAAATCTGGCACCCAAGGGAAAAGACACCTGCCATTCATCTTATCTATATCCCTCATGATTTTATAAACATCTACAAGATCACCTCTGAACCTTCTACATGAATCACAAAAGGTTAGTGTCCAGGAACAAACTGGGAATCCCAATGGGATGTTGCTGCTTATTAAAGGGGGAATGGAAAAGGATGTTCCGGTTAAGGTGAAGATGAGGAGAATTGTGGTTTTCCTTCTGAGGGTCTGTGATCAGACAAGGGAACTCGAGGGGCCTAACTCCTGCTCTTAACCTGTCTGGAAAAGCAAAGCAAAAGCAACGTTCTCGTTCCATTCAGTCAAGATCCAAGGACTGACAGCAGAGTGTCACATCAATCCCTGTTCACGCTTTCCCCTTAATCTTCAACTCTAAGGGATTGCGAACCAGACAGATATCGACCTGAGATGCGGTTCAATAATTTACCATCTACAGTAGATGGATTGTGTGAATAACAGCAGTCAGTGGCTAGTTGGGACGTGGAGAGTTGGTAATAATGGGGCATCAATGTGAGATTATCCCCTAGTTGTTGGGAACATTTCTTCAAACAGCGCTGTGAAGACATTGAATTAACTTTCCACAAACAGTGTCATTTGCCCATTTCTCTTGCAAACGCTGGTCCCTGTCGGTCCTATTAACACGAAGCCGTCCAAATCTCTGCGGCTTGAGACCTTATTGGACCCAGCCCTGCTTCTCCATCACCATCACCCCCTCCCCCACTTTATTCTTTCATAGCAAGGCCAGCATATGTAGGCTGTCCCTAACTGCCCCTTGACTTGCTCAGCCATTACAGAGGGCAGGGAAGAGTCACCCCTGCATTGCTGTTGTCCTGGAGTCACGTGGAAGTTAGACTGGTTAAGGATGGCAAATTTACTTGCCTGCAGTGCATTTGAGAAGCAGATGGGTTCACTGGGAGGTCACGGTCACTGAGATTAGCTTTCAGTTCTTGATCTATAAATACCATTGAATTCAAATTCCACCAGTTGCTGCTAATCTGGGATTCGAACCCACGTGCTCAGGGTTAACCTGAGTTTCTGGACTAATAATCCAGTGACATTATCACTGCACTCTAAAAGTGAAATCTTTGAGCAGCATTTTGATCATCTGATTTAACACTACCCGTTATAGCCTGGTATCAAACTCTGCTGCACAATGCCCCTGTGAAGTACTTTGTGATGTTTGATTCCATAAAAGGCAGCTATATAAACACAGCTTGTTACTGCAGTTGCTGTGAAACTCTTGAGGAAAGCCCAGGAGAAACTACACACTCCGTCGTGACCAAAGAGGTAACCCTGCCATTAGGGGGTGCTACTGAGATCAGCCTGGACATAAATGAAAGTTACAAAGCCTTTGATGTTCCTCCAAAAGTGTCTAATCGGTCCGTACCAGGCTGAGTGGGAGATAAGGTGGAAGCTGTGCGCACAGAGAAAAATGTCATGTGTTGCTACATCTCAAAGCCCTTAAGGCCTGTGATTGACATGACAGTTTGTGTCAGTTGGCAGCGGAGTCTAATTCCTTGCATGGTTTCCCTGAAGGTGCTGAGTCTTCCCGCTAGTTAGTTTCTGTGGGCGCTCCCCACTCCCCAGGCTCCTTAAAGTTCATTTGGAGGGGGCGACCGTCTCTGCTGAAGTCAGTCTCGATTGTTCCCTGCCTTAGTTTCCCTCCATAGCTGGCACTACCCTTCGATATGCCAGAGGGGCAATGGAGTGCCAGCCACATCGCAGTAGAATCACATACCATTGAATCACAGGCCATTCAGCCTGCCATGCCCTTGCTAGCTTTTTGAAATATTTAAGAGTGATTCCGTGAGGAGCACTGCCCTGCCTTCTCCCCTTGAGCACTGCGCGTTAAGAATATAAGATCCAGGAGAAAGAATTAGGCCATTCAGCCCATCGAGTCTGCTCTACCATTCAATCATGGCAGATAAGTTTCTCAACCCCATTCTCCCGTTTTCTCCCTGTAACCCTAGACTCCCTTGATACTCAGGAACCTATCTATCCCAGTCATAAATATACCCAATGACCTGGCCCCCACAGCCTTCTGTGGCAGTGAATCCCATTGATGTCCCACTCTCTGGCTGAAGAAGTTTCTCCTTATCTCTGTTCTAAAAGGCCTTCCCTTTACTCTAAGGCTGTGTACTCGGGTCCTAGTCTCTCCTACAATGGAAACATCTTCCCAACATCCACTCTGTCCAGGCCATTCAGTATTCTGTATGTTTCAATTGAATCCTCCCCCCATCCTCCTAAACTCCATCGAGTATAGATCCAGACTCCTCAAACGCTCCTCATGTGTGAAGCTTCTTATTCCTGGGACCATTCTTGTGAACCTCCTCTGAGCCTGTTCCCGTGCCAGTACATCCCAAAATCATCCACAATACTTCAAATGTGGTCTGGCCTGACCCTTACAGAGCTTCAGAAATACATCCCTGCTTTTATATTTAAAGTCCTCTCAAAATTAATGTATCATTGCATTTTCCTTCCTAACTATTGACTCAACCTGCAAGTTTACCTCGAGAGAATCCTGGACAAGAACTCCCAAGTCTCTTTGCACTTCAGACTTCTGAATTTTCTCCCCATTTAGAAAATAATCCATGCCTCTATTCTTCCTACCAAAGTGCATGAGCTCACACTTTCCCACATTGTACTCCATCTGCCACCTCTTTGCCCACACTCCTAACCTGTCCAAATCCTTCTGCAGCCTCCCTGCCTCCTCAATACTGCCTGTGCCTCCACCCATCTTTGTATCGTCCGCAAACGTAACATTCTTCCTGTTTACATAATGCTCCCCTGACTGAACCAGCCTCCACCACACTCTCAGGCAGTGCGTTTCAGTTCATGGAATTCTCTTCTCCAGAGAAAAATGGAGGTGCTGAAGGTAACGTGAGGTAGATTTTGGATAGACAAGAGAGTTACTGGTTATGGGGTGCAGGCCACAGTCAGATCAGCCACGATCTTATTGAATAGCAGAGCATGTTTGAAGTGCCAAATGGCCTATTTCTGCTGTAAGTCCTATTATATTGTAATGCTCCCCTTTCCTCAAAGATGCCAACTGTCCCTTGGTTGACAGCAGTCTCGGTGACCTTCCATGGAAATGGTGGTTCTGAGCTGCAGTGGGAAACCTGGGGGGGTGGGGGTGGTTTGTGACTGCAAAGACACCAGCAGCATCAGCCTGGCTCAGGCCGTTTAGCCCAGGCAGAACAGAGCAGGCACGAGGACCCTTTAAGTCCAAGAAAAGAAACATTAATCAAGGGGTTGGACAAACAGTGGATGTGATTAGAATCTAGACACCCTGCAAGCTTTGATATGTTGGCTTTGGCAAAATCCTTCCATCCAGTGGTTAGCACTGCTACCTTTCAATGCCAGGGACCCACCATCAAGCGGGTGTCTGTGTGGAGTTTGCACATTCTCCCCATGTCTGGGTTTCCTCCAGGTGCTCCAGTTCCCTCCCACAGTCCACAGATGTGCAGGTTAGAGTGGATTGGCAATGCTAAATTACCCACAGTGTCCAAGGGTGTGCAGACGAGGTGGGTTAGCCAAGGGAAATGCAGGGTTACAGAGTTGGAGTGGGTCTGGATGGGATGGTCGATGAGAACTTGATGGGCTCATCCTCATTGAGGTCCTGCATGCTGTCAGACATAACCCCAAATTTATCTGCTGAGAGTGCTGGACCAAAATTTGTTGAATTTAAAAACAAACTATGTTTCCCCTCGTGTGTGTAAGATGGTGGATTTGAAGATTATAAGTTACTGAAGCAGCAGGAGGCCACTCAGCTAGTCTAGCCTACTCACTCATTCAACACCATCATGGCTGACCATCAGCCTGAACCTCACTTTTCCACCCTCTCCCCATTTCCTCACTCCTCGAGAGTCAGGAATCAGCCTATTTCCTGGCCTTAAATACTTTCACTAACAGGTTTTGTGGAGTTTGAACTTTGCAAGATAGAATGCTTTACACTTAATGGACAGAAGGCCAAATAGTCTGTGACCTGTTAATAAGCCTCTCTATAAATTCAAGTCTTAGTTTATTCTAATGCTCCATTATTTTAATGTCAGCTTTCTATATATCACTGGCTATATATCTGCCTGTCCATCACAATTCTTCAATGGTCTGACCCAGAGGCTGGAGTTGTTTGTGAGATGCACAAAGAGAGGGAAACAAGGAGAACATTAAAACATGACCCTTGTTGCCAAGACGACAAGGCCAAGCCAAGAACGTGAGCCATTCGTCTCGCCTTTCCAACTTGTGGTTAGGCATTAACATCTTGTTCCCGAATGTCAGTCAAACGTTCACCCATATCTCCCACTTCACAGCTAGCCAAACTGTTTCCAGACAAACAAACTGGATTCAGTCAGCTGTGAAGGCTGAAGGCGACTTGAGGAATCAGCGACACTTAGACTCAAATTTAACCCAGATTAACAGGCGAGGGATCATTCTGGTAATGGGCTGTCTCCCCATCCCAGTCCAGGAAGAAATATCTCCAGGTTTTCCTAATCAGTTCAGACAAACGATCACTGGACTCGAAAGGTTCACACTGTTTTAGATTAGATTCCCTACAGTGTGGAAGCAGGCCCTTCAGCCCAACAAGTCCAAAGAGTAACCCACCCAGACCCATTTCCCTCTGACTAATGTACCTAACCTGCCAACTCACCTAACCTGCACATATTTGGACTGTGGGAGGAAACTGGAGTACCCAGAGGAAACTCATGCAGACACAGGAAGAATGTGCAAACTCCACACAGACAGTTGCCCAAGGCTGGGATTGAACCTGGGACCCTGGTGCTGTGAGGCATCAGTGCTAGCCACTGAGCCACCATGCATCTCCATGGATGTTGCCAGACCTCACCAATCAGAGTATGCCAAGGTTGAAATTCTCTTCCTGAAATGTGCTCCCCACTGAAAATGATCGGGTTTATTGGGGCCCATTAACAGAAATGGTGGGAAGGTGGAGTTGATGGAGCACAGTAGCCATGATCCTATCCAATGGCAAAACAGGCTCGATGGGCTGAACGGCCTATTTCTTATTTTCACGGCATGAATTCCTGACAATTAGTCTGAGGGAAAAGCATAGCCCTTCTCCAGAGGGGTCAGAAGCTGATTGGAAAGTGAAAGTGTTCAAATCATAGATAATCACAAAGTAGATGATGGCGAAGCAAGTTATCTTCCTGACACAGACCATTCTTTCAGAAGGTGCCCACACTCCATCAAACACAATGTCTTATGTGATTCAAAACTTCTTGTCTCCATTATCCAGCCCTCACACCGACTGAATGTTGGAAACGTCCCTGAGATGAGTCTAGAACTAGTCTTTTGTTACTCTACCCAGCAGTAAAGGTTTAACAAGAGGTTTAACAATCATAGAATCCCTACAGCATGGAATCAAGCCCTTCAGCCCAACAAGATAAATGTGAGGCGCTGCATTTTGGGAAAGCAAATCTTAGCAGGACTTATACACTTAATGGTAAGGTCATGGGAGTTTTGCTGAACAAAGAGACCTTGGAGTACAGGTTCATAAGTCCTTGAAAGTGGAATCGCAGGTAGATAGGATAGTGAAGAAGGCGTTTGGTATGCTTTCTTTTATTGGTCAGCGTATTGAGTACAGATTTTGGGAAGTCATGTTGCAGCTGTACAGGACATTGGTTAGGCCACTGCTGGAATATTGCATGCAATTCTGGTATCATTCCTATCAGAAAGATGTTGTGAAACTTGAAAGGGTTCAGAAAAGATTGACAAGGATGTTGCCAGGGTTGGAGGGTTTGAGCTATAGGGAGAGGCTGAACAGGCTGGGTCTGTTTTCCCTGGAGCATCGGAGGCTGAGGGGTGATCTTATAAAGGTTTACAAATCATGAGGGGTATGGATAGGGTAAATAGACAAAGCCTTTTCCCTGGGTTGGAGGAGTCCACAACTAGAGGACTGCAAGGCAAAAGTGAGGACTGCAGATGCTGGAAACCAGAGTCTAGATTAGAGTGGTGCTGGAAAAACACAGCAGGTCAGGCAGCATCTGAGGAGCAGGAAAATCGACGTTTCAGGCAAAAGCCCTCCATTCCTGATGGCGGGTTGGACTGAAGTTCTGTTTCCATGCTGTACATCTCTATGACTCTATACGTCAACACCTCCGAAGAGCATCCCATACCCCCCTCATATTTACCCCTGATTAATGCACCTAACCTACACAGTACAGTCAATTTATCTTTCGATTGTAGGAGGAAACCCATGCAGACATGGGGTGAATGTTCAAACTCCGCGCAGACTGAGGCTGGAATCGAACCCAGGCCCCTGGCGCTGTGAGGCAGCAGTGCTAACCACTGTGCCACCTGTATTTTGATGGCTAACACCAGAACATCACTGTGAGCTTCAGTCTTAGCAATCTCTCTCTGCACAGTCTAACAAACACAGAAACACTGAAAATAGGAGCACTCAGCACTTTGAGCCTGCTATGCTATTCATTCTGATCATGGCTGATCAGCTAACCCAATAACCTGTTCCTGTTTCTCACCATTTCCTTTCATCCCTTCAGCCCCAAGTTCTATTTTCAACTCCTTCTTGAAATCCTACAATGTTTTGACTTTGCCTGCTTTGGTGGTGAATTCCACAGGCACCCACACTTAGGTGAAGAAATTGTTCCTCATCTCAATCCGAAATGGTTTACCCATTATCCTCAGACTGTGACCCCCTGTTTCTGGACTCCCTCAATGTCTGGAGCATCCTTTCACTAACTACCCTGCCTAGCTGTGTTAGACTTAGAAACAAGGCCTACTTGTAGTGACATTTAGAGTCATACGGAAATGGGTCCAACTCATCCATGCTGACCAGATATCCTAAATTAATCTAGCCCCATTTGCCAGCATTTGGCCCATATCCTTCCTATTCCTATACCCATCCAAATGTCTTTCAAATGTTGCAATTGTAGCAGCCCCCACCACTTCCTCTGGCAGCTCATTCCACACACGCACCACCCTCTGTGGTGAAATGTTACCCCTCAGGTCTCTTTTATATCTTTCCCCTCTCACCCTAAACCTATGCCTTCCAGTTTTGGACTCCACCACCTTGTCTGTTTACCCAATCCATGCCCCTCATGATTTTATAAACCTCTATAAGGTTACCCCTCAGCCTCCGACACTCCAGAGAAAACAGCCCCAGCCTCTCTGTGTAGCTCAAACTCTCCAACTCTGATAACACCTTTGTAAATCTTTTCAAGTTTCACAATATCCTTATGATAGGAGGGAGACCAGAATTGCATGGAATATTCCAAAGTTGATCTCGCCAATGTCCTGTTCAGTATAACATGATGTACCAATGTTCTCCAGTCTTTCTTGAATGAAGGAGGCTGATGTACTCTGATATTTGAAGTGGTTGTCTCGTATCTGACATACACACTAACAGCTAACGTTGAAGCTGAGAGCTGGTATTAATGAAACACTGACATTGACATTGTTTCAGCACTCACAGAGAAACAGCAAAAGCCATACCTTTATGCACCTACAATGAGGCTAATGCACTCCCCCTTTATTTAGATGCTTGCTTTCAACGACAACATAGTTGGGAAATCTCAACCCACTGTTAACTTCTGGTTTCCCTGTCAAACAAAATCCCTCCTCCTCTGTCCCATAAATGTGAAATGATCCCGTTCTGGAGCACAGAGTTTGAAACTCAAACCACCATCTGACAGAAAACAATTCTCCTCATCCCTGGGTGAGCCCTCAGTTTAAAACACTACCCCATGGTTTGGGATTGACTCACATGAGCAAACAGGGTGGCTGAGTGGTTCACACTACTGCCTCACAGCGCCCGGGATTCGGGTTCGATTCCACCCTCAGGTGACCATCTGTGTGGAGTTTTCACATTCTCCCTGTGTCTGCATGGACTACCTCCTGCAATCCAAAGGCATTCACACTAGGTGGATTGGCCATGGGAAATTGCTGTGTAGTGTGCAGGCTATGTGGATTAGCATGGTTACAGGAGTGGGTCTGGAGGGTCAGTGTAGACTCAATGGGCAGAACAGCCTCTTTCTGCCCTGTAGTTGTTCTATAATCTTCTCCTTGTTAAAATATTCAGGATCCTATGTACTTCAATCAATTTGCACCTCACTGTCTAAACTCCAGTGAAAACTGGTCCAATTTGCAAAGAAAGAAAATTTACAGCCCAGGAACAGGCCCTTCGGCCCTCCAAGCCTGAGCCAATCCAAAGGTACTGTCTAAACCTGTCAGTCAATTCCTAAGCATCTGTATCCCTCTGCTCCCCACCTCATGCATCTGTCCAGACACATCTTAAATGAATCTACCGTGCCTGCCTCTACCACCTCTGCTGGCAACACGTTCCAACCACCCACCACCTTCTGTGTGAAGTACTTGCCATGTGTAGCCCCCTTAAACTTGCCACCTCTCACCTTGAAAGCGTGACCTCTTGTTATTGAATCCTTCACCCTGGGAAAAAGGTTTGTCTCTATCCACCCTGTCTATTCCCTTCATGATTTTGTAGACCTCCTTTTTTCTAATGAAAATAAACCGAATCTACTCAACCTTTCTTCATAGCTAGCACCTTCCATAACAGGCAACATCCTCGTAAACCTTCTCTGCACCCTCTCCAAAGCGTCCACATCCTTTGGGTAATGTAGTGACCAGAACTGTACACAGTATTCTAAATGCAGCCGAACCAATGTCTTGTACAATGTTAACATGACTTGCCAGCTCTCATACTCAATACCCCATCCAATGAAGGCAAGCATACTATACCCACCTGTGCAGCAACCTTCAGGGTACAATGGACCAGATCTCTCTGCCCATCAACTTTTCCCAAGGCTCTTCAGTTCATTGTATAATTCGCCCTCGAATTAGTCTTGCCTAAATGTATCATCTCACATTTGTCTGGATTGAAAACCATCTGCCACTTTTCCACCCAACTCTCCAGTCTATCTATATCCTCCTGTATTCTCTGACAGTCCCTTATACTTTCTGCTACTCCACCAATTTGTCCAACCTTTCCCCAGAAGACAGGCCACCCCGCCCATTTAACCAACAAGAAACAGAAAGAACAATTTATTTCTCTTCCTTCCTTCATACTTTCAATTCACATCCTTGACTTCTTTCTCTTTCTATCCTTTCCCTTGATCATATCCATGAGCCTGTCTCTATTCTCCATGTGAACTTTGAACTATGACCCGATGACTACTATCTCCAGTAAATGTTACCTTAATTGATTGGCTTTAATGACGATGCTGACTCACTTTGCTTTACGGGTGGATTCTCTGATAAGTAGCATCCATTCAGTGACTTTTGTTTTCTGCCTGACTTTCCCTGTGGGCTGTAGAAGGAATGCGGACTATAGATGGTTTCGTCACATTGTCCCACCCACAGATTTATCAAGCAAATGACCTAGTCTCACCCTGAGTGCATCGCCCACATGATTTCCAATGGATGAGAGGCACTGGTGAATTAGCTGAGAGAGGGCAATGGGCAGAAATCAGTGGGCGGTTTCCTTGCCCATGTTTGACCAAATGCCAAGAGATTCCATAAGGTTAATGCAAGGGATTCACTCTCCTCTGTACGATCATCCCGACTGGGTCTGTCCTGTCCATTTTATTCCCTGCAGAACATAGAACAAAGAACATTACAGTGCAGTACAGCCCTTTGGCCTTCGATGTTGCGCTGACCTGTGAAATTAATCTGATGCCCATCTAACCTACACTGTTCCATTATTATCCATATGCATGTTAAATGCCCATTTAAATGCCCTTAACGTCGGCGAATCTGTTACTGTTGCAAGCAGGCCATTCCACAAGCCTATTAGTCTCTGATTAAAGAAACTACCCCTCATATCTGTCCTAAATCTGTGACCCCTCAGTTTAAAACTATGTCCCCTTGTGTTAGCCTTCACCATCCGAGGAAAAAGGCTTTGACTGTCCATCCTATCTAACCCTCCGATTAACTGATACATCTCGATTAAGTCACCTCTCAACCTTCTTCTCTGCAACAAAAATACCCTCAGTTCCCTCAGCCTTTCCCCATAAGACCTTCCTTCCATACCAGGCAACATCCTAGTAAATTTCCTCTGAACCTTTTCCATAGCTTCCACATCCTTCCTATAATGCGGTGACCAGAATTACACGCCACACTCCAGGTGTGTCTTGTACAGCTGAAGCATGACCTCGTGGTTCCCAAGCTCAATCCCCCTCCCAGTAAACACCAACACACCATATGCCATCTTAACAACCCTATCAACCTGGGTGGCAACTTGCAGGGATTTATGGACCTAGACACCAAGATGTCTCTGTTCGTCTACACTGCCAAGAAATTTACCATTAGCCCAGTACTCTGAATTCCTGTTACTTCTTCTGAAGTGAACTACCTCACACTTTGCTGCATTAAACTCCATTTACCACCTCTCAGCCCAGCTCTGCATCTTATCTATGTCGCTCTGTAACCCACAACATCCTTTGGCATTATCCGCAACTCTGCCTACCTTAGTGTTACCCGCAAATTTACTAACCCATCCTTCTACATCCAGATCATTTATTAAAATGACAAGCAGCAGTGGCCCCAAAACACTGGTAACTGAGCTCCAGGATGAACATTTCCCATCATCCATCACCCTCTGTCTTCTTTCAACTAGCCAATTTCTGATCCAAACTTTCTGTATCGATTTGGTACCACTTTAAATATTTGTAAGTCAGAGACAGATAGACTCATAAGGGTCATAGAGAGGTATAGCACGGAAACAGACCTTTGGTCCAACCCATCCATGCTGACCAGATATCCCAACCCAATCTAGTCCCACCTGCCAGCACCTGGCCCATATCCCTCCAAACCCTTCCTATTCATATACACATCCAAATGCCTCTTAAATGTTGCACTTGTACCAGCGTCCACCACTTCCTCTGGCAGCTCATTCCATACACGTACCACCCTCTGATTGAAAAAATTGCCTCTTAGGTATATTTTATATCTTTCCCCTCTCACCCTAAACCTATGACCTCTAGTTCTGGACTCCCTGACCCCAGGGAAAAGACTTTGTCTATTTTCCCATCAATGCCTCTCATGATTTTATAAACCTCTATAAGGTCACCCCTCAGCCTCCGACACTCCAGGGAAAACAGCCCCAGCCTGTTCAGCCTCTCCCTGTAGCTCAAATCCCCCAACCCTGGCAACATCCTTTTAAATCTTTTCTGAACCATTGGCCTGCACCAATCCAGATCCTCTATCTAAACCTGCCATCTATTTTCTAAGGATCTGTATCCCTTTGCTCCCTGCTCATTCATGTATCTGTCTAGATACATCAAAAATGATGCTATCATTCCTGCCCCTACCACCTCTGCTGGCAATACATTTCAGGCCCCCACCACCCTCTGCATAAAGAACTTTCCACACATATCTCCCCTAAACCTTTCCCCTCTCACTTTGAACTCGTGACCCCCAGTAATTGAGTTCCGTACTCTGGGTAAAAGCTTCTTGCTATCCACCCTGTCTATACCTGTCATGATTTTGTAGACCTCATTCCCATGCTCACCGTAACCCTTAATTCCTTCACTGTTCAAAAACCTATCTATCTCTGTCTTAAAGATATTCAGTGAGGTAACCTCAGCTACTTCACTGGGCACTTGAGTAGTTTCCTAATAGTTTGTATCTGAAGGGGACATGCTGGGCCATTTCAGAGGGCAAGTTAAATACTGACCACAAAGCTAGGGGTCTGGATTCACATGTGGATCTCACACGTAGCTAAAGGTGACAGATTTCCTTCCCTATAAGACATGAGGGAATCCCACAGCTAGAGAAATCCTGGGAGTTGTTGTTAAAGTGTTGTAATCAACGCAAAACTGAATTTTCGTGAGGAAGAGTCATATTGGACTGGAAATGTTAACTTGGTTTCTCTCTCCATAGATGCTGCCAGACCTGATGAGCTTCCCTACCATGTCTGTGTTTGTTTGGGATTTTCACCATCTGCAGTATTCTGCCTTAATTTCTGTCTTGGAACATTTCAGATCCATTGTTCCATGATGACCAGAAATGGCAGGACAATTGATATTGGGGATGGTCAAGAGGCAAGTGGAATTAGGCGAGTCGAGATAACTTGAGGATTGTTGGGCTGGAAGAGGAGATAGCTATGGAAAGGGGGAGAAAACATGGAGGGATTTTGGAAGCATTCAGCTCCCGACAGTAGGGGTGTTGTAATAGGCAAAATTCAGAACATTAACTATTCCTAGAAACAACGATAACGAGGGGCTTATCTCACCTACTTGGCAGGTTTCTATGTATTTTCATGAACAGTTTAAATGGACACATGAAAGACATTAATTAGTTGATGCTTTTATCTTTGTTTCCTCTCTCTGGATGGTTTGCTGCATTTCTTTATCTCCGCCGGTGCCAGCCGCAGATGTAACTGTCCTGAAACTGAGGAAACACGACTGCCAGTTCTCAATAATCTCCCTGCAGGTAGATCATTGCAAACGTCAAAGGCTGACGTCTATGAAATCTAATCACCTTCCTTTGTTTCCAAAGCCTGTCGAGCTTGTGCAATAGTTCCAGTGGCTGGGTTTGCCAGGCAGAGCGACACCCACAGCGTGGCTTCAATCCCTGTTTCAACTGAGGCCTCTGTTAATGATCCTGTCTTCTCAGCCTTGCCTGAGGTGTGGTGACCTCCAGTTAAACCACCACCAGTTACCTACCTCTCTCTCATGAGGTAGCAGCATTACGGGGAGTATTTGGGAGGAATGGGGTCATGGCTTGGTAGGAGTTGGCTGTAATGATTTTACAGCCAATTCTCCAGTCCCTCAGGAATTCAAATCAAATGTTTCTGTCAGATAGTTAATCAGATGAGTCTTGAGAAACTGTCTGACTTTAACTCAGAATTGGAGACCTTTGCAGAGTGGACATTGGAAAGTCAACTTCCCATGATTCCCATGAAGGTCAAGACTTACATGGGGCCTTGAAAGACACCCTGGCTCACACATTGGGCTGTGTGCCAGATCTCCACTGATCCTGAGGCTCAGAGATCACAGAGCTGACATTGCAATGCAAAACTGAGGGAGTGCTGCATGATCAGGGGAATTGTCATCACAGAAGGCCAATATTAAATCATGCAGCTACATATTAAGGATCCCACAGAAGAAGAGAATTGGTTTTCCCATTGCCCTGAGCAATATTCTTTCGTCAGTCAACAACAGATTAATGAAATGCACACTTCATCTCAGCTCGACTGCACATTTTGCTTTTAGATCTGTCATTGCTCTATTGAAAGAATGGAACTGCCTGATGTACTTTCAAAATCCTGGCGTTCATAAGGTTGCAATCAGTTTGCGATTATTTGTTTGACCAGCTCTGCTACACTTATTTGTTATTTAACTGTAAGCATTGGGCTGGAGCACACATGTATAAAATTAATCAGTCACTAATAAAGTTTTACAAAGTAATGAATATGTGAAAGCAACATTCAGCTTAGAGCAGCTATTGTTCTTTCAAGAGTCGAAAATTGACTGATATCAGAGTTTGGATGATTTGCAATGGGTTCCCAAAATGGGGAGGGATGGGGGTGGGGGGGGGGGGGACTAATTCCCTTAAAGCTATCCTTTCCAGAAAGAAAAGGCAACAAAAAATCAACTGGAGCCAATCTTTGCCTCGCTCTATACTTATTGACAGAGCTGTGCATTACAAGCGTAGATCTCCAAATTCAACAAGCACATTTTCAGACTTGGTTTATTGATAGGGACTCAGCTGAATCCCCAGTTAATGTCCTCTTGGATCCTCCAATACTCACCCTCCCCTCCCCATTCATCAATACATGCAAGGAATCCATCGATTTCACCGCATTGGAGACCATTCATTCAGCAGCCTCTGACACTGCCTGCTAGGTCACCCCTGCCCCATACCATATCCTCCCTAGATATTCTCCTGACTTCCTTCACACTCTTTCTAGGCTCGGTCCATCCATGAGACCCATCTCCTGCTCCCTCAACTCTATTTCCCACAGAACTGTTGTCCTTCCAGCTCTCCCCATACCAGCTGAAACGAAATCAGAAATTGCTGGAGAAACTCAACAGGTAGCATCTGTGGAGAGAGAGAAAGCAGAAGTTAATGTTTCGGGTTCCAGCAACCTTTCCTCAAAGAATTCACTACTTCCCTGCAAACTGCTTTCTCTGCAGATGCCCTATTGAAAGGAAAAAGGCAGGAAGAGACCATCTTCAGGGACACGGAAGAACAAATCCTCAAGAGTGAATGAAAGACTCCCCCAAGAATCAGTCTACCCACGACCTTACATCATTATCAGAAGGAGTTGAGAGAAAACTAAAAGAAAATACCTCATCGAAGTTTGTGATCCAGACTGGAGCCCGAACTATGCTTCTCTGTATGGATTTTCCCTTCCCACCCATTGTATTTAAGTCTTGTATCTTTCTGTTTGCATGTGAATGGGAAATTGAAAAAAAGGAATGGTGTATAAGTTATTGAGAGTGATGCGTTGGCCATTGAAGTATCATGTGTCATTGAGCGGCAGTACGCAGGTGATAGTTGCGTGTGTGTGCAATCTCAGAGGATATACTCCAGAGTATTGTCAGCAGATTTATGGAGACATAAGAGAACCTGGGTCTCACCCTGAGCATCCACAACATCCATCAGCAACCTGGCCCAAAACTGTGGAGTGAAGCCCTCAATCATCAACATCCTAGAGAACATTGGCCACTTCCAAAACCGCGGGAGTGTCCTGTCAGCCAAAGCAGTTATTGATGAAGAGATCCAGCACCTCCTTCAGTGTGTGAGCACAGCCTTCAGCTGCCTGACGACAACAACATCCGATCCGACACCAGGTTCATAGTTTACACAGAGCTGTGGTGGTTCCCACACTCCTGTATCTCTCTGAGACATCGACTGTCTACAACAGGGACCTCAAGGTGCTGGAGCAGTCCCACCAACGCTGCCTGCGCAAGATGCTGCAAATCCGCTGGGAAGACAGACACACCAACACCAGTGTCCTTGACAAGGCCAACATCCCCAGCATCGAGGCACTGACCCCCTGCTTGATCGGCTGCGATGGGCTGGGCACATTGTCCCCATGACCGATACGAGATTCCCCAAGCAATTGCTCTCCTCCCAGCTCTGAAACTGCAGGCAAGTCCCAGGTGGATTCTGGAAGGCCTCATTGGGGAAATGCGGCATTCCCACAGAAACCTGGGAATCACTGACCTGAGACAGTCCAGAGTAGAGGAGGAGCATCCGAGAAGGCGTCGGGAAACTGGAGATTTGCTGTTGGGAAAAAGTGGAATCCAGGGGAAAGGACCGCACTGCCACACCAACGCCGCACCCACCCCCTTCCTATGATCATCCCATGCCCCGAGTATAACAGAGCCCATCGATCTGTCCAGCCACCTACAGACTTACCCTGAGAGTGGGGGAGAGTCATCCTCATCTGTGAGGGATCACCAGTGATACATGTATCCCTCTTTCCTTTGTTTGTTTACAATAGAGTTATTCTCTGGCACAAACGTGGTATGTACTCTCCAACTATAGGGAGAGGTCACAAAAGCCATAGCACCAAGTCATCCCATGCCAGAGGGGCACCCAGAGGAGAAAGAACAGGGGAGGAGGGCTGGGGGAGGTGGGGGAGACCATCTCATGGTGGGGGAGGGGGTGGGAGTATTCAAGTGAAAGTGAGGGTCACTGAAGAATCAGATTTTCATGACCTTAATCCATGCCCCCTCATGATTTTTTCTGATAATTTCTCTGGTTCGGAATGGGATATGTGTGTTACTGAGGGCACCATGCCCTGGGGAAGCTGGTGATGAGATGCCAGGGAGCAGTCGATGGCAGTATTGAGATTATTGACAGGGTCTCAGCACATCTCTGCCCTGTGCCTGGTTCAGGAGCCATTGTAGATCTAGACTATGGAGAAGAGAATATAGTCTCCTTTGTCATGGAGTTTTTAAGTTCTTTTTCATTAATTCGGGGTGTCACTGGCTGGGCCAAGCATTTATTAGCCACTCCCTAGTTGCTGTTGAGAAGTTGGTAGTAAGCTGTCTTTTTGACAGTCCATGTGCTGCATGCCCTTAGGGTAGGAATTCTTGGATTGTGATCCAGCGACACTGAAGGAATGGCGACCTATTTCCAAGTTGTGTTGGTGAGTGGCTTGAAGGAGGACTTGCAGGATATGGTGTTTCTATATATCGACTGTCCTTGTCCTTCCAGATGGAAATGGTCATGTGTTTGGAAGGCACCATTTGAGGATCTTTGGTGAGTTTCTGCAGGGCATCTTGTGGATGGTACACACTGCTGCAACTGACCGTCGGGGGTGAAGGGAGGGGTTGTTTGTGGATATAGTGCCAATCAAGCAGGGGCTGCTTTGTCCTGGATGGTGTTGACCTTCTTGAGTGTTGTTGAAGCTGCCCACGTCCAGGGCAAGTGGGGAGTATTCCCTCACCCTCCTGACTTGTGCTTTGTAGATGGTGGGATAGGGTTTGGGGAGTCAGGAGGTGAGTTACTCGCTGCAGGATTCTTAGCCTCTGACCTCCCCTTTTAACCACTGTATTTATATGGCTAGTCCAATTGAGTTTCTGATCAATGGTAACCTCCAGGCTGTTGATAATAGGAGGGATTCAGTGATCATTGAATGTCAAGGGATGGTGGTTAGATTGCCTTTTAGTGGAGATGGTCATTGCCTGACATTTGTATGGCACGAATGTTACTTGCCAGTTGTTAGCCAATGCCTGGATAGTCCAATATGTCACGGCACTGTGCCAATGACAGCTGGCAGGGAAATAGAGAAAATAAAAGATCAGAGGGTAATTAAAACACGCAGACAGGCAACAGGAACCTGTGTAAATCCAGATAAAAAGAGGTACAGGAAGGAACTAAGGGCAGGGACAGCAAAACTGGGAGTTAAGAAACATTAAAAAGCAAAGTTGGAAACAATCCAAGAAAACAAGGCTGTAAGGTCAGGGGCAACAGTAGCTTTACCCTGCTACCTACTTGCCCAATATTGTACTATTAAATGGGGCTGGAAATTCTAACCGAGGGGATACACTGAGCACTATCCTTAATCCCATTCATTCCCCAACAACCATCTTACATCAAATTACATCCAGATAAAGGTACAGTCTCCACAGCCCATAAGCTGCTGTCTCATTACAGAGAGAGAGAGACAACTGGTGCTGAGTTTAACCTGAGGGTCACTATGCCTCAGGCGAGGGGACAGCTGGAGGGGGTAGGAACTTTCTCAGTGAGTGGGGGAATCGAACCCACTCTGCTGAGGTCTCTCTGCATCGTGAACCAGCTGTTCATAAGGCAGCTGGCTGATGTCAAGAGGGCAGACAGCAACAAACAGTGACGTGGAAAATGAGTGGTCATGGAGTCATGTTGCAGTGCACAAGGAGGCCATTCTGCCCACTGTATCTGGTACTAGCTCTTTGTCCAATCTGTCTCACATACCCGCTCTTTCTCCAAAGCCTGCCTGCAAATCTCCCTGCAGTGAATCTGCCGTGTGCCTGTTTGCATCTGCAATCCTCCCTTGTAGTTTGTACTACCCTCCTAAAAGGTCCCAGGAGAAAAACCCTGAGAATTGTCATTTTACCACCAATCTTGGCAATCTACTCCCTCCACTAATCTCATACCCAGCTGCTCCCTGTCCCTTTAATCCCACTGGGATTTCATTAACAAATTGGAAGAGGGAAGAAGAAAGAGGGGCACTCATTGACTGGAGCAGAAAATCCAACAGTGCAAAGCGGGCAGCTAGTTTCCCCAAGGGAAGGGGAAGTGAGAGAAAACGAGGGAGAAAGCAGCACATGGACACAGTAATCCAAGTTCTGTGTTTGTGTAAACATTGATGGGCTGTGGATGAATCATTAGTCATGAAATAATGGGAGTTTGAGCTCATATTTTCCACAAAGCTCAGCTAAGCCCTGGCTTCCTCGCTGAAAGGAGTGCTGAAGATAATAAATGACTCCTCTGCTGATTAAAACCTAGGCAATTGCATTAAACAAGAGTATAATTATGACTGAGGGTGTGCCAGACGAACACAAGTCTGGCAAAAGGTTGTTCCTCCTTCATTTTACAAAGTTTGATGAGAATGGAGAGGCTGTGTAGTTCAGTGCTGTAAATATGTCACAGAATGTTTAACACTGACAATACGATGACCAAAAAAAAACACAGAAAGGACAGCTCGCTGTTCCCCAAGGCTTGAGATTTTACAACATGGAAAGGGACCCTTCAGCCCATGGAATCTATGCGGGCACCAAACATCAATCTAATCTCATTGCATTTTCCAGCAACCACTGACCTTGTATTCTGTGGTGTTTCAAGTGATTGCTTCTGGATTGTTTTTGAGATTTCTTGCCTTTATCACCCTTTCAGGCAGTGAGTTCCAGACAGCAACCGCCCCTTCCCCCACCCTCTGGGTGAAAACCTTTCTCCTCAGACCCTTCGGAATCTCGTCCTCCTTCCCTTCCCTCAGTGGAGCACACCCGATGGGCTGCCTCTACCCCTGCACCTTCTGCTGTTAAAACCCCTCTATTCCAGGGGAAGGTTTCTCCCTACCTACCCTGGCTGTGCCCCTCAGGACCTTGTACATCTCAGTCTGATTCCCATTTCCTGCTCCAGGGGAAAAATCCCAGTCTCTCTCTATAGCTGAGTCATTGTGTCCCAGGCAACATCCTCTGCACCTTCTCTTGTGCAATCACGTCCTTCCCATAGTGTGGTGACCAGAACTGCACACAGTATTCCAGCTGTGGACTAACTAATGTTATATACTGCTCCATCATAACCTCCCTGCACTTGTATTTAATAAAGGAGAAAGTGAGGACTGCAGATGCTGGAGATCAGAGCTGAAAATGTGTTGCTGGAAAAGCACAGCAGGTCAGGCAGCATCCAAGGAACAGGAGAATCAACGTTTCGGGCATAAGTTCTGAAGAAGTCCATTTTCAGCTTGTATGTAATAAAGCCAGTATCCCAACCATACTATCCTCCAGACTAAAGCTGTCCTCCTTGCTGTTTCCCACTCCACCTAGTTTCCTGCATTCTGAAAACACACTGATCAAAGCTTCCACATTCATGTCTGCCCAGAGGCTCCCTGAAGATAATTCTGGACTTCCTTGAATTATGGGATCCTCACTGTTCTTCCCAGGATTCCCTTCTTTTTTGCCTCAGGCAGTCATAGAGGTGTACAACATGGAAACAAACCTTTTGGTCCAACTCATCCATGCCAGTATCCCAACCTAATCTAGTCCCACCTGCCAGCACCCGGCCCATATCCCTCCAAACCCTTCCTATTCATATACACATCCAGATGCCTTTTAAATGCTGTAATTGTACCAGCCTCCACCACTTCCTCTGGCAGCTCATTCTTTACATGCACCACCCTCTGCGTGAAAAAGTTGCCCCTTAGGTCCCTTTTAAGTTTTTCCCCTCTCATGCTAAACATAGGTTTTCTAGTTTTGGATTCCCACACTTCAGGGAAAAGACCTTGTCTATTTACCCTATCCATGTCCCTCATGATTTTATAAAAATCTATAAGGTCAACCCTCAGCCTCCGATGCTCCAGGGAAAACAGCCCCAGTCTATTCAGCCTCTCCCTGTTGCTCAAGCACTCCAACCTTGGCAACCCCTTGAGTTTTTTCAAATTCATTCGTGGGATAAGGGTAGTGACTGGCTAGGCCAGCATTTATTGCCCCTCCCTAACTAAAGAGTCACCCACATTTCTGTGGATCTGCAGTCATGTGTGGACCAGACCAGGTAAAGATGGCAGATCTCTTTCCCTAACGGCATTGGTGAACCCTAATGGGCTTTCCCTGATAATCAGCAATGGATTTATGGTCACCATTCGACTCTTAATTTCAGATTAAAAAAAATTAGATTCAAGTTTCATTGGCTGTGGTGGGATTTGAAACTGGGTCCCCAGAATGTTATTTGGGTCTCAAGAGTAATAGGAGAAAGTGAGGACTGCAGCTGCTAGAGATCAAAGCTGAAAATGTGTTGCTGGAAAAGCGCAGCAGGTCAGGCAGCATCCAAGGAGCAGGAGAATTGACGTTTCGGGCATGAGCCCTTCTTCAGGAAAGAAGAAGGGCTCTCAAGAGTAATAGTCCAGCAAGAATACCACTAGACCATCATGGATTGCAGTAGTTCAAGAAGGCAGTTCACTACCATCTTCTCAAGGGGCAACTAGGGACAGACAATATTACTAGTCCAGTCGGCAATGTCCACATTATATTAATGAATTTAAAAACTCTGTTCTCCAGCCCCAGAGCAATGTGATTGATTCTTGTCTGCCCCATGGTCTGGCAGGTTGCTTAGCTCAGGGGCAAATAGGGATGGGCAACATTTAATATCCTTTCTAGCAATGACCACAACCGGCAAAGATCAAGTGGTTCAGAAGGGAAATGGGAACATTGCTGGTTGTTGAAAGGGGACTAGTCTTACTCCAGCTGTCTCGGGTCTTGGTGAGACCACAACTGGAACATTGTGTCAAGGTTTGGTCTTTCTATTTAGGAAAGACTATAATTGCATTGGAAGGAGCTCAGAGACGGTGCACTCAACTGTTCCCATGGATGGGGAGGTTTAATAATGAAGAAAGATTGGGCAGGGTGGAGATTTGAAGAGTGTGAAGTGTGCTATTGAAATGTTTACTTCTGTGGGGTCGTGTTATGCTGAAAAGATACTTAGAACATAGAACATAGAACATAGAACATAGAACATAGAACATAGAACATAGAAGAATACAGCGCAGTACAGGCCCTTCGGCCCTCGATGTTGCGCCGATCAAAGCCCACCTAACCTACACTAACCCACTATCCTCCATATACCTATCCAATGCCCGCTTAAATACCCATAAAGAGGGAGAGTCCACTACTGCTACTGGCAGGGCATTCCATGAACTTACGACTCGCTGAGTGAAGAACCTACCCCTAACATCAGTCCTATATCTACCCCCCCTTAATTTAAAGCTATGCCCCCTCGTAATAGCTGACTCCATACGTGGAAAAAGGTTCTCACTGTCAACCCTATCTAACCCCCTAATCAAGGCAGATACGAGAAATAGGGGACACCGTTTAAAACATAAGGGATCTCCCATTTAAGGCAGATGTGGGGAGATCTATTCTTTTCAAAGTTAAAAATAACACCACACCAGGTTATAGTCCAACAGGTTTATTTCGAAGCACTAGCTTTCAGAGTGCTGCTCCTTCATCAGGTGGTTTAACTTTTCTTTTCACAGAGTTGTGAAACTGTGGAGTTCTCTTATCCAGAAAGCAGTGGAGGCAGGTCATTCAATATTTCCAAAGCTGCGACTGGAAGGTTTTTTTTTACTAACAAGGGAGTTCAAAGGTAACATGGAGTTCAGCAATCACAGAGTAACAGAGGCTAACAGCATGGAAACAGACCCTTTAGCTCAACCAGTCCATGCAGAGCATAATCCCACCTGTCTGCCTCCTGGCCTATATCCCTCCAAACCTTTCTTATTTAGGTACCTATCCAAATGTTTTTTAAACGTCGAATAGTACCAATGTCCATGACTTCCTCAGGAAGGTCATTCCACACATCAACCACTCTCATGTTAAAAAAATTGCCCTTGATGCCTTTTTAAAATCATTCTCTCATTTTCAAATGTGCCCCCTAGTCTTGAAATCTTCCATCCTGGGGAAAAGGCAACTACCTTAACCCTCTCTGTAGTCCTGATAATCTTAGAAACTTCCATCAGGTCATCTCTCAACCTCCTACACTCCAGTGAAAAATGTCCCAACCTACAACTCAACCTTCCATACCCAGCAACATCCTGGTTGATCTCTTCTGACCCCTCTCCACCTTAGTAACATTCTTCCTGCAACTGGGCCACCAGAACTGGACACAGCAGCCTCAAAAAGGGCCGAGCGGCCCATTTCTGCTCCAGATTTGTACATTTGTAAGTCCTGATGTTAGTTACCAGCCAATGGGGAGAAAAGCAGTGAGTTGTTGAGATCTGGAAGGGTGGCAGAACCAGGTTGAAAGATAATTTTCAACTACTTGAATTGGAAATGGTTGGACAGTTAAGGGGAACGTTTATGGGATGGGGCTAATCGATAGTTCTTTTGAAGATGCAAATAGCCTCTCACTGTGGTGTAAACCTGACTAATTGCATTGAGGAGTGAAACCGCAAAGTAATCTTTCTCTCAAAGGGTGGGAGACATCTGGAACACTTACAGCCAACTATCTGTCGGACCCGCAGCAATTAAATTTTCAGGAGGAGACATTTATTAGTTACAAGCATCGAGCGATAAGGATCAAAGGCAGTTCAATGGAATTGTGGTACATATCAGCCTTGGTCTCACCTCTTGTTCCCTACACCCCCAAACTCTATCGGTGGAGAATCCATTAGCTTTTTGAATCAGGCCTGGATTTGACACCATTCGCTGCCAGAAACATAATGCAAGAGACGTTGTTGCCAACTGCAAATGGTTTCTGCAGCTATCGCTTTGAGATAAGCAGCTAGAGAATAAATGCCCCCTCACACTTTAACGAGAAACTGTCAGCATTATTGGCAATACAAAAGTTGCTTAACCACTCATCAATCACTCCAGCTGTCTCAGAGTTAATTCCCTCCATTTCCTCCTTCCCATCCCGGGCTGCGAAAGCTGAAGGTGAGGCAGAAAAGGGAAAATCGCTTCCCAAAACGATATAATGTCAGTGAAATATTGAGAGTGTGCTGTCCCCTTGTCACAGCACAAAATCCAGCAGTGTGACCATTCTCATTTAATCTTCAGAAATGTCTCACCTTTTTAGTTGCAAAAGAAATTTAAGCTGGAGAGGGCCTGAGACCTCCATATGTTTTTCGCTTTTCCCTGGGAAATGGCCAGCAATTACTTTTCCCCGTCAAATCAGTGTCTTACTGTTCTACCTCAAATGGCAGTTTGGAGTCAACCCTGAGCTCTGAGAAAGATGTAGAGATATTTCAGTGTAATTTGGACAAGTAAAATGAGTGAGCAAATACATGGGAAAGGCAGTATATTGTGGATAATATGATTTTATCTACTTTAGAATTAGAATCCAAATCCCTATGGTGTGGTAACAGGCCCTTCGGCCCAACAAGTCCACACCAACCCTCCAAAGAGTATCCCACCCAGATCCATTCCCCTACACCGATTATTCCTCTTAAATGTTGCAATTGTACCAGCCTCCACCACATCCTCTGGCAGCTTATTCCATACACGTACCACCCACTGCGTGTAAAAGTTGCCCCTTAGGTCTCTGTTATATCTTTCCCCTCTCACCCTAAACCTATGCCCTCCAGTTCTGGACTTCCCAACCCCAGGGAAAAGACTTTGCCTATTTATCCTATCCATGCCCTTCATAATTTTGTAAACCTCTATAAGGTTACCCCTCAGCCTCTGACGCTCCAGGGAAAACAGCCCCAGCCTGTTCAGCCTCTCCCTGTAGCTCAGATCCTCCAACCCTGGCAACATCCTTGTAAATCCTTTCTGAGCCCTTTCAAGTTTCACAACATCTTTCCGATAGGAAGGAGACCAGAATTGCACGCAATATTCCAACAGTGGCATAACCAATGCCCTGTACAGCCGCAACATAACCTCCCAACTCCTGTCCTCAATACTCTGACCAATAAAGAAAAGCATACCAAATGTCTTCTTCAATATCCTATCTACCTGATACTCCACTTTCAAGGAGCTATGAACCTGCACTCCAAGGTCTCTTTGTTCAGCAACACTCCCTAGGACCTTACCATTAAGTGTATAAGTCCTGCTAAGATTTGCTTTCCCAAAGTGCAGCACCTCGCATTTATCTGAATTAAACTCCATCTGCCACTTCTCAGCCCATTGGCCCAACTGGTCAAGATCCTGTTGTAATCTGAGGTAACCCTCTTCGCTGTCCACTACACCTCCAATTTTGGTGTCATCGTCGTGCAGCCAAATAGCAAGAACAAGGCACTTTATCTGAATAGTGATAGTTTGGGAAGGGGGAGTTGAGTGCAACCAATCCTGGATCTCCTTGAACAACCAAAAGCAGAAATTCCTGGAAAAGCTCAGCAGGTTTGGCAGCATCTTTGCAGAGAAATCAGAATTAATGTCTTGGGTCCAATGTCCCTTCCTCAGAACAGGTTGGAGGATTTGAGCTATGAGGAGAGGCTGAATAGGCTGGGGCTGTTTTCTCTGTAGTACTGGAAGCTGAGGGGCAATATTCAATATGTTTTTAAAATAATGGGGTACGTGAATAGGGTGAATAGTCAAGGTCCTAGGGTTCGGGAGTGTAAAACTAGAGGACATAGGTTGAAGGTGAGAGGGGAAAGATTTAGAGGGGACCTAATGGTAATTTTTTCATGCAGAGGGTGGTGCGTGTATGGAATGAAATGCCAGAGGAAATGGTGGAGGCTGGTACAATTGCAACATTTAAAAGATATCTGGATGGGTATATGAGTAGGAAGGGTTTAGAGGGATATGGACCTAATCATGGCAAATGGGACTAGATTAATTTAGGATATCTGGTTGGCATGGATGAGTTGGACTGAAGGGTCTGCTTCCATGTTGTTAGAATTGCACAACATTTCAGAGTTTAGATTCAGTGTTTAGTTTTTTTGGGTTGGTCAGTTTCAGTGCAAGTTGAGGTGTTTCTGCTGGTTTTTCAAATTGAGTGAAAGCTGCTAATGTACACCAATACCACTGCCTACCCTCGGCAGTGAGCTTGCGGATACTCTGATATGCCTTTATTGGCCAATGCATTGAGTACAGGAGTTGGAAGGTCATGTTGCAGCTCAACAGGATATTGATGAGGCCATTTTTGAAATGCCCAGTTCTGGACCCCTGCTATAGGAAAGATGTTGGGAAAGATTTACAAGGATATTGCCAGATTTGGAGGGTTTGAGCTATGGGAAGAGGCTGAATAGGCTGGGGCTGTTTTCCCTGGAGCATTAGAAACTATGGGGTGACCATACAAAGGTTTATAAAATCATCAGGGGTGAGGAAAGAGTGAATAGCCAAGGTCTTTTCCCCAGGATAGGGGAGTCTAAAACTAGGGGACATAGTTTTAAAATGAGAGGGGAAAGATATAAGAGGGACTTAAGGGGCAACTTTTTCACACAGAGGGTGGTACATGTATGGAATGAGCTGCCAGAGGAAGTGCTGGAGGCAGGTACAATTACACCATTTAAAAGGCATCTGGATGGGTATATGAATAGGAAGGGTTTTGAGGGATATGGGCCAAATGAGAATACATTAATTTAAGATATCTGGTCAGCATGAACAAGTTGGACTGAAGGATCTGTTTCTGTGCTGTACACCTCTCTAACTATATGTCCTTGAAGGATGATCTGGTTATTGAGGGGGTGCAAGATAGATTTCCCTGGGATGGCAGGATTGACAAATGAAAAGAGACAGTTTGGTCAGGACTATATTCAGTTGAGTTTTGAAGAATCATAATCATAGGGTCATACAGTACAGAAACAGATCCTTTGGCCCAACTTGTCCATTCTGACAAGATTTCCCAAATTACACTAATCCCATTTTCCTGTGTTTGGTCTGTAGCCCTATAAATCTTTTCTCTTCAATGAATAGGGATCGCATAAATCCCTATAAAATTCTAACAGGACTCGGCTTTGTTAAATAAAGGAAGGATATTCCCGATGATGGGAGAGTTTGGAGTCAAAGGATACATTTAGGACTATGGGGAGGGGTAAATGTAGTGAGGAGCCTTGGAATTCTCTGCCACAGAATATTGTGGACAAGCAGGAGGCTGAAAGAACACAGCAAGCCAGGCAGCACTAGGATTTGGAGAAGTCGCCGTTTTGGTTTTAACTCTTCTTCAGGATTGGGGGTGGGTGTGGGGAGAGCTGCAGATAAAGGGGATGGGGAGGGCCAGGGGGGTGAAGTGGGATTGGTGAAGACAGCATGGTAGATCAATGGAAGGTGTGAATCCGGTTGGTGGCAGGGAGCAGTGAAAAGGGTGGGGAGGGGCTGGGAAGGGAGTCAGAGGAAGGGAAGGGAGCAGCTGATGCAGTAAACTAGGTTGGAGGAGAGGCAGGTGAACCTGTGTCTCACCTGGAAGGACTGTTTGGGGCCCTGGATGGAGGTGAAGGAGGTGGTGTACCAGCAGGTTTTGCATCTTTTCTGGTTGCAGGGTTTGGTACCTGGGTGTTTGGGGGGATTGGTGGGGAGTGTGGCACAAACCATGGATTGGTGAAAGGAACAGTCCTTGAAGAAGCCAGAGAGGGGTGGGGAGGGGAAGATGTTCTTGGTGGTGGGTTTGAGTTGGAGTTGGTGGAAATGTTTAAGGATGATGTGTTGGATGTGGATCAGGTGCTCCCCGATGTGGTCTTCTCCACATCGGGGAGACCAAATTTAACCTTAGGGATAGTTTTGCTGAGCATCACAGCCAGTTTCACAGGGGCCAACTGGTCCTCCCAGTCACCGCCCATTTTAATTCCCCTTCCCACTCCCTTTCTGACATGACCATTCTCGGACTCCTCCATTGCCACAATGAACCAAACTGCAAATTGGAGGAACACCACCTCATCATCCCCCTGGGCACCCTACAGCCCGGAGGAATCAACATTGAGTTCTCCAATTTCAAATAACCTCACTTCCCTTCCCCTGATTCCCTTCCCAGCCCCTCCCATCCCTTCCACTCCTCCCTGCAACCAACTGGATTCATCCCTCCCATTGACCAACCAGGTCGTACCCTTGACCTGTCTTCACCTATCCCACTTCATCACCCTACCTCCATCTGCAGCTCCCCCCACACCCACCCCCAGTCCTGAAGAAGGGGTACACCTGAAACATTGATTTCTCCATCTCCTGTTGCTGCCTGGCTTGCTGTGTTCTTCCAGCCTCCTGTTTGTCTACCTTGGATTCCAACATCGACAATTTTTTTGGCTCCAACAGAAAGTGGTGGAGGCCATAACACTGAGCATTTTCAAGATGGAGTTTGATATAATTCTTCGAGCTAAAGGCATCAAAAGGTATGGAGGGAAATCAGGAACAGGAAACTGAGTCATATGATCAGCCATGATCAGATTGAATGGTAGAGGAGGCTCAATGGGGCAAATAGCCTAAAAACAACAATGAATCGCTCAGTCTTTCTCCATAACATAACTTTCTTGATAGAATGAGGATGTGATTATGATCAACCTCTAGTTTATCTCAGCTACAATTCAATTGATTTCTTCAGCCTGCTGACTACATGTGGAAATAATGCTTTGTCTGTGGTCCTGTTATTAACAGTAGCACAGGAGCCATACTCCATGGTGTATATGGCAGGGGCAGCCTAATGTAGTGCCAATGGCAGGACTCACATAATGCTCTCATGCATTGTCTCTCTGTCTCTCTTTCGAGATGCTCATTTGTCATTGGTTGCTGATTAACCTTTGCAGAATGAAGCTTTCCATCTCTGCACATTCTCTTGGCTTTGGGCCATGTTCCAGGGTAGATTTCCAGCCTGGCAAAGATTTCCCACATAAAGAATAAAGAAAGATCTGCAATTGAAAACTGGACTCAGGAATGTTGACCATGCGATGGACATCGTCCTGTTTTATCATAAATTGTGATCAAAGTCCATCATGTTCACTAATCCCCTTCAGGGAAGGAAATCTGCCATCTTCACATGGTCTGGCTTACATGTGTGATAGGGTTGAACCCTAACTAGGCGAGAATGAGGACTGCAGATGCTGGGGAGATCAGAGTCTAGATTAGAGTGGTGCTGGAAAAGCACAGCAGGTCAGGCAGCATCCGAGGAGCAGGAAAATCGACGTTTTAGCCAGGAGCCCTTCATCAGGAAAACACCTGGTGTTTTTTCCAGCACCACTCTAATCTTGAACCCTAACTAGCCTCTGAAATGACAGAGCACCAAAATCAGTTCAGGGGCAGCTTAGGGATGGGCAACCTGCTGGCATTACCAGTGATGCCCACATGCTGTAAAGGAATCTTTAAAATAAAACACAATCCGGGCATTGGAGATTCAGTTGGCAATGGAACCTGACAGAAGTTTATCAAATCCTGAGGGGCACGGATAGACAAGGTCTTTTGGCAGGGTTGGGGAGGTCAAAACTAGAGGGCATAGGCTTAAGGTGAGAGGGGAAAGATTTAAAAGGGACCCAAGGGGCAACTTTTCCACGCAGAGGGTGGTGCGTGTATGGAATGAGCTGCCGGAGGAAGTGGTGAAAGCCCGTGCGGTTACAGCATTTAAAAGGCATCTGGATGGGTACATGGAAGGGTTTAGAACATAGAACAGTGCAGCACAGAACAGGCCCTTCAGCCCACGATGTTGTGCCGACCATTGATCCTCATGTGAGGTAAACCTAATGTACGAACCCTCAAATTTCTGTGACCATATGCATGTCCAGCAGTCTGAAATATCCCCAATGACCTCACTTCCACAACTGCTGCTGGCAACGCATTCCATGCTCTCACAACCCTCTGCATAAAGAACCTGCCTCTGACATCCCCTCTATACTTTCCGCCAAACAGCTTAAATCTATGACCCCTCGTGTTAAAAAGTCTCTGGCTATCAACTCTATCTATGCCTCTCATTATCTTGTACACCTCAATTAGGTCCCCTCTCTGCCTTCTTTTTTCCAATGAAAAAAGTCAGAGCTCAGTTAACCTCTCTTCGTAAGATAAGCCCTCCATTCCAGGCAGCATCCTGGTAAACCTCCTCTGAACCCTCTCCAAAACATCCACATCTTTCCTGTAATATGGCGACCAGAACTGGACACAGTATTCCAAGTGCAGTCTAACCAAAGTTTTATAGAGCTGCAACAAGATCTCACGACTTTTAAACTCAATCCCCCTGTTAATGAAAGCCAAAACACCATATATATGCTTTCTTAACAACCCTGTCCACTTGGGTGGCCATTTTAAGGGATCAATGTACCTGCACACCAAGATCCTGCTGTTCCTCCACACTGCCAAGAATCCTGTCTTTAACCCTGTACTCAACTTTCAAGTTTGACCTTCCAAAATGCATCACTTCGCATTTATCCAGGTTAAACTCCATCTGCCACCTCTCAGTCCATCTCTGCATCCTGTCAATGTCACGCTGCAGCCTACAACAGCCCTCTATACTGTCAACGACACCTCCAACCTTTGTGTCATCTGCAAACTTGCTAACCCATCCTTCAATCTCCTCATCCAAGTCATTAATAAAAATTACAAAGAGTAGAGGCCCTGTGGAACAACACTCACCACTGACTTCCAGGCAGAATATTTTCCTTCCACTACCACTCGCTGTCTTCTGTCGACCAGCCAATTCTGTATCCAGACAGCTAAATTTCCCTGTAACCCATTCCTCCTGACCTTCTGAACGAGCCTACCATGGGGAACCTTATCAAATGCCTTGCTGAAGATCGTTTAGATGGTTTAGGGCCAAGTGCTGGCAAATGGGACTAGATTAGGTAGGGATATCTGGTCAGCATGGACGAGTTGGACCGAAGGGTCTGATTCTGTGCTGTACATCTGTATGACTCGATGCCAGAGGCTACAAAAACATGAAATGCCATCAGAAAGCTTCTTGTGTGGCTCCAGTTTGCGAAGCTGGCAATTTCTAGTCTTTAATTAAAAATCAGGTTATTCATTTCACTGGGGGTGGAAAGTGTGATTTACTGCCATGTCAGCTGGCCTGTAAAATAAGGGGCTGACGTAAAGCTGGGGAGGGGAGAGTTTGATCCAGATCGCTGGTGTTTGTAGCTTTCAGAGGGCTGGGGGAGGCTGGAGGAACCAGTGCAGTGAGTGGCAACAGCTGCCCATTCATTTTGCAACCTCCTCCTTATCTCCCAACAGAAAGAAAAACTTATTCGGAAATGTCGAGTCACCTCCCTGTGCCCCTACACTGAGTGATGTGAAGCTTTGAACAGGGGGTGTGGGGCTGGGTTGGTGAGGAGGAGGAGGAGGAGGAGGAGGAGGGAGAAAATGAGATCTGCTGGGTGGCGTAAAAGGCTGTGAAGAAGAGAGAGAGAGAGAAAGAGACCAGAGCAGGCAGCCTATATACCAAACTCCAGAAATCTCTCAACTGTCTAACAGCAGCAGCCAGGTGCTGGACTCAGCTATTCATAGCGCATTTTCCATCATTGGATTGGCAACAAACAGAGAGAGGGAGTCACATCCCTGAATGAGGAGTGAGAGATTCAAGGACAGCCTGAAGCTGGCATAAAGACCAAGTCGCAGAGGCAGAAGAGGATTGTGCGCTTTCACAGGCAGCACCCCCCTCCATCCTCCTCAGGCGCTCAGCTTCCCAAGGTTACAGCCAGGCACTGGCGGACTCACCTCGGGAGGGGAGCGGAGCGGAACATGCCAGGGGGAGTTTCGGTGACCAGGAGGAGGCGCTCTGTCAAGGGACAGCTCTGAGTGTGAACGCTGTGGGAAAGGTTGCGGGACCCAGACCGAGACTGGCCCCGGCGTGAACTCTGACTGAGCAAAACAAACTTGACACAAATTAATTAAACATCGTGACTTTGTTTTGTTTAGTAGAAGACATAGAGTCTGGATACCAACTGACTGCGAGGTGGGAGGGGGGGGAATTGGTGGGAGACATTAAAACACACGCCCAGCCTCATTGAATTGGTTTTGGGTGAAAAAAACAGAAGATTTTGAAGGATCGCTGGAGCCGAAACGTTAACTCTTGATATCTCTCTGTCTCTCCCTTCCACACACGCGGCTGTGCTTTTCCAGCAATATTTGTTTTTGTTTCTGATTATCAGCATTTGATTCAATTATTGAAGATTTGTCCGTCTGTGTGCGCGCGTGTGTATGTGTTTTATCCGAAAGAAAAAGGGATTGTGTTGGGGTTGGTAAGTGGAGCATTTTAATATCAGAACTTTTGTTTTGTTTTCCTCTGAGGGGTCGGTGGTTAATTTTGCAAACCCAAGGGGGATTGAGAGCTGGGGAAGGGGAGTAAAGATGGGGCACGTCCTTCTGGAAATTGCGGCTCTCTTTCTCTCAGTGAATGGCTTGCTGTGTGTCATCCTGACCTGCGCCTTGCCCCTTTGGAAAGTGCCCGCTTTTCAAGGTGCCAACCTAGTGACTGCCCAGCAGACCTGGGAAGGGCTGTGGATGGACTGTGTCTGGCAGGATACCGGCGAGATGATCTGCAGCACCTTCGATTCCATGCTGGCCCTGGACCACGGGTTACAGGTAGCCCGGGCTCTGACCACCACGGCCGGGGTGCTCGGGGCACTGGGCATTCTGACTAGCATCGCTGGTGCCAGCTGGACCCGGCTGGTCGAGGGGGAGCCCTGCAAAGCCCGGCTCCTGTCAGCCGCCGCCTGCTCGCTGCTGCTCTCCGGGATCCTGCAGCTGATCCCGGTGGCTTGGACAGCCAACGAGATCGTCATGGAATTCCGCAGCCCGGCCGTCCCGGAGGGAGTCAAGAGGGAACTTGGGCAATCTCTGTACATTGGCATGGGCGCGACTGCCCTGTTCACCGCAGCCAGTGGGCTGCTGTGGTTCTCCTGTTCCAAAGCCAGGGCACAGGCAGCTCGTCCAACAGAGTACAGGCCTGGCCAAGCAAGCTACAGCGAGAGCCAGTATGTGTAAGGGAGCGGAGGTACAACATCTCGCCCCCAGCCCCGGACAGGAACGGCAGAAAATGCGGGAACCCCCTTGCAATATGATACTGTAGTCTCATCTCTCAGTCACATTTACTGTGTTTAAAGCAAGTCTTCCAAACTGGCACAGCATTCCGCATATCCAATCTATGTATACATATTGGAAACTCGATACAGCTCAAACAACTTATAAAAATAAATTGCACTTTATTTTAACTGTAATGATTCTGACTGTGATTGTAACTGATACCAGTTGTGGCTGTAATGATTCTGACTGTGATTGTAACTGATACCAGTTGTGACTGTAATGATTCTGACTGTGATTGTACTGATACTGGTTGTGACTGTAATGATTCTGACTGTGATTGTAACTGAGACTGGTTGTGACTGGAATGATTCTGACTGTGATTCATTGTGACTGTAATTGTTCAGTGCGGAGTGGAGGTGGGGAGGGGTGAACCAGCTGGGGCAGAAATGAGAATCTGGCAGGAGAAAAACAAAGCAGAGAATGACAGGTTTCTCTGCCATTCATTCACTGGGTGCTGGGGCTGGGGAGTTGGTGTCTCTCTCGTCTTGCGACCCGGAGTCAAAGTTTCCTTTCTGCACTGTGACCGGATTCGGCCTTACTCAAAGTTAAAGTGCGGACAGAAAGTTCTGCCATTTCATTCTCACAGCTGCCCAGGGAGCTGAACTGGTGCATGTCTGTCTGTGTGTGAATAAATGTGTGTACTTGTGTGTGTGTGTGTGTATATACCAATATACGTGTATGTGTGCAAATATGTATGTGTCTATGTGTGTGTCTGTGTATATCTATGTCTGACTGTTGGTGTATCTGTGTGTGTGCATGCCTGTGGGGTGTGCTTGGATATATCTTTGAACGTTTTAAAAATTCTGTTGTGGGATATGGGTGTCGCTGGCTGGGCCAGTATCTATTGCCTGTCCCTAGTTGCCCTTGAGAAGGTATTGGTGAGCTGCATTCTTGAACCACTGCAGTCTACCTGTGTGTGTATGTGTCTATGTCTTCATGTGTGTATAGCCAGGGAGCTCTCTGCTGGACAAAACACATGAGTAAGCTACAGGCAAACACATGAAGTTGAAGGTAGTGGGAGATGGTGGGGTTGTGGTATAGCACTGGACTGGTACTCCCAAAGATACCAGGCTTCATTCCCGAGGTACATGGGCTCCAATTCCACACCATTTGGTGGGAATTTAAATAAAGTTTATACATTTGCCAGTTTAGACTCATCTATATAACAGTAAATCAGCCTGGTTCACTGATGCCATTTAGGGAAGGAAAGTTCACTCCTGACCAAGTATTCTCTGTGTCTCACAAAAATGTACTTATGGAACAAATTAATTCATGCCAGCAAATAGTTCTCTTAGTTAGCTGATCTCTTCACCATCCACGCATTGCGATATTGAAAGTTGATATATTTAGAGCAAAAACCTTTTCCTGCTCTTTGTCAATCCTCTTCCCATGTCATCCTGGTCTCTCACTGTCACTATGGCAGACTCTGTTAGAATCTTCCTCTGTCTACTCTGCTTCATCATGGAATTTCAGGACAAGGGCCCAGTGATAAACATGTGATTGGGTGACTAGGAGGTGCACGTCTGATGTTCCACCTGTATCTGCTGCCCTTGTCCTTCTAGATGGAAGTGGTTGTGGGTTTGGAAGGTGCTGTCTGAGGATTGCTGGTGAACTTCTGCAAGTGCATCTTGTAAATGGTATATACTGCTGCTACTGAGCATCAGGGGGTGGAGGGAGGGGATGTTTGGTGAATTTCTGCAGGGCATCTTGTAGATGGTACACACTGTTGTTACTGAGCGTCGGGGGGTGGAGGGAGGGGATGTTTGGTGAGTTTCTGCAGGGCATCTTGTAGATGGTACACACTGTTGTTACTGAGCATCGGGGGGGTGGAGAGAGGGGATGTTTGGGGAGTTTCTGCAGGGTACCTTGTAGATGGTACACACTGCTGTTACTGAGTGTCAGGTGGTGGAGGGAGGGGATGTTTGTGGAAGTGGTGCCAATCAAGCGGGGGGCTGCTTTGTCCTGGATGGTGTCGAGCTTCTTGAGTGGTGTTGAGGTTGCACCCATCCATGGCAAGTATGAAGTGTTTCCTCACACTCCTGACTTGTGCCTTGTAGATGGTGGGACAGGTTTTAGGAAGTCAGGAGTTATTCGCTGCAGTATTGCCAGTCTCTGACTTGCTCTTGTAACCACTGTGCTTATGTGTTGAGTTCAATTCAGTTTCTGGTCAATAGAATTAATGTTTTATACCTTGTATTCAGAAACCTGGTGGGCACGGATTCAGTGTAAAGGACTACAGCTTGAATACTTTAAAGATGATTTTTAGTCTCATTCTGGACTATGTAAATTCTGTATTCCCAAGCTAGTCTTCTTTTCTTATCATTTCCATTTTGTAACAACAGTTAAAGTATCTATGCCTAGGTACCCTGAACCTAAAATGGACCCGAGAGATAACATTCCAAACTTGTCACTGCACAAGTGCACATGACAATAAAGACTATTTATTCTATTCTAGTGTCTGTAAGGACTCCTAATCTCCCAACCATTTAAGTTACTAGCCTGGAGCAGTAATCCATTCCCAATAATCCATATTGCCTTAATACCAGTCATGATCTCAATGTAATTTACTCCTAATGACCCTGAAATACATTAATAGCAGGAATAATCTTAGAGAGGATTATTCTCAATAACACTGAGATACATCAACTTCAGGAATAATGTTCAAGTGAATTACTCTCAATTACACTGAGGTACATTAATATCAGGCGTAATCCTTGAATAATGAAAATCCCAGTTAATTTGAGTCATGTTGCTATCTGGAACAGCATCACTCTGTGAAGTTACTATATCAGATTGCTGGTAGTGTCAGTGGAAGGGGTTTAATGGATTTGGTTTTTACTCAGTTTCACTACAGTGTAATAATACACACAAGGATTACTAACCAGAGGAGCTACATATAATCTTATTCTCCAACATTATGAGCAGGCATTCACAGAATTTCACTAGCTTATTCTTCTTTCATTTCCCAATAAACATTCCTGTTTATTCAAAACATAAAAGTGTGGAAAATCATTCCCTACCTCCTCCCTTGAGGCCCATTGTAGGTTAACACCGCTGGCCTTGTAGGTTTTAAGTTGTAATATTGTCTATTTGTAAAACAATTATCCTTCTGGAAGGTAAGATACACACTGATAGAGATCGAAATAACCCCCTTCATCATTCACACTGTTAGAGAGACAGTAATAGTTTCAAAACTGTGCAGGAGCAGGAATTCAGTTTGAGGACTGAAAGTACACATTTCTTAGTGCACAGGTTTCAGAACAGAAAGGGTTAACATCTGTGACTGCCATATGAAGGGCTTTTGCCCGAAATGTCGATTTTCGTGCTCCTTAGATGCTGCCTGACCTGCTGTGCTTTTCCAGCACCACTCTAATCTAGAGTTTGATTTCCAGCATCTGCAGTCCTCACTTTTGCCTAATTGATTTTAACACTTATAAACCACTCAAAAACTCCACAAACCTTAACACTCTACTTCAGAGGGTCTTATATTCCATTTTTTACATTTCAGTTCTTTCCTCTGCCTTTTTTTTCAAAAGTCCAGCTCTGTCACATTTCTCTGACCCAATCCAATCTGGCATCTCTCTCCGTCCACACTACTGTACTGTATCATAACCCACCCCCTCCAACAACACACAGGACCTTGAATAAGAGGAGAGAGATTTAAAAAAGACAAAAGGAGCAATTTTTTTACCCAGAGTGTGAAATTAACTTCTTAAGGGAGTGGGTATAGATTAGATTAGATTACCTACAAGGTGGAAACAGGCCCTTTGGCCCAACCAGTCCACACCAACTCTCCAAAGAGTAACCCACCCAGACCCAAAGGGTTAGAGTTCAGGTTAGGGTTAGTGTTAAGGATAGGGTTAGGATTACAGCTGGGAACGGAGGGATGAGATTTGCTTTGTTAGGGTTAAGGTTAGGGTTAGTGTTAGGGTTAGTATTAGGGTTTGAGTTAGGGTGACAGTTAGAGTTAGGGCTAGAGTTAGGGTCAGTGTTAGGGTTGGTATTAGGATTAGGGTTAGAGATCGGGGTAGGGTTAAGGTTATGGTTAGGGTTAGAGTTAGTATTAGGGTTAGTGTTAGGGCTAGAGTTAATGTTAGTACTAGAGTTAGAGTTAGGGTTAGGGTTAGGGTTAGAGTTCATGTTATGGTTTTGTTTATGCTTCGTGTTTGGGTTAGGGTTAGAGTGAGAGTTAGGGTTAGGATTACGATAGGGTTAGAGCTAGGATTCCGATTGAGAACAGAATGATGGATTTTGCTTTATTACATATTCCAACTAAATTACTGCTTGCACCATCATAACGATGCCTTTAAATACATCAAAGTTTTGTCCCTGTTTGTCTCATTTCCTCATAGGCTCATCTATGTAGAAGAACATGAGAGAAGAGGCCATTTAGACCTTCAAAACCATCCCACTTTTCAATGGCTAATATAGCACTATTCCCAGTAACCCCCATTGTCCCATGTGTCTTAACACATTTCTTTACTAAAGCTCCATCAACTTCAGATTTACAGTTTACCCCTATTAGTGGATGGGACTTGCAAATATTCAGGAAATAGAAATGTCGCCTCAGTTCACCTGGAAAGGTCTGACTCCAATTATCAGGCTGTGTTCTGAGTGCTGCGATCCTCAATCAGTACAAATTCTGTCAATTTTGATTAATTCACTTTTCAGTTTTTGAACTGCAGGAAATACCGCTCAGACATTGCCTTATCCTGCTAGAGAGCAATGTTTCCCGCTGTATTATCGAGGTAGTCCCTAGAACAGCAATTAGGTCAGACATTACCAAATCAACCTGTAATTTAATTTTTCATTGCCTCAAGGATTCTTCATTTGAAAAACACTGAGCTTTATTTTCCACTGCCTCAGCATAAAATATCCTCACACTCAACAAGGTAAGCCTGCATTCCTGACATCAGCAAAATCTCCAGAGAAACACGGAGCTGGATGGAATTTCAGTCAGTGCTGATGGCTGAAGGCAGGGGCACCACAACTGGGGAGGCAAGGGAACATGGAATAACCCTGAGTTCCAACGGTTTGCATTGACACCGAACTGATCCTCTATGTCCAACGCGTCAATGCAACGTCCAAAGGAATTTGAAGGATCTTGGTTCTGATTGTGCAGAGAGCTGGTCACATCTCATCTTCTGCCTCAGAACACTTCCACCCCAGGGCATCAATGTGGGCTTCACCAGTTTCCTCATTTCCCGTCCCCCCCACCTGACCCCAATTCCAACCTTCCAGCTCAGCACCATCCTCATGACCTGTCCTACCTGCCAATCTCCCTTCCCACCTATCCGCTCAACCCTCCTCTCTGACCTATCACCTTCATCCCCACCCCCATTCACCTATTGTACTCCTTGCTACCTTCTCCCCAGACCCACTCCCCTCCCATTTATCTCACCACCCCAAAGGCTCCCTGCCTTCATTCCTGATGAACGGCCTTTGCCTGAAACATTGATTTTCCTGCTCCTTGGATGCTGCCTGACTTGCTGTGCTTTTCCAGCACCATTCTAATCTAAACTCTGGTTTCCAGCATCTGCAGTCCTCATTTTGCCTTGAGAGATGGTCACGTTAACATGGAGTGGGGAGGGCTGGATCCATCCCCAGTACATGGATCCTTCAGCTCCCCCGTCAGCTTTAAGCAATGTTACAAATCCTGAGGTGACGTTATCTGCAGTAGGTCTCTGTGCCATTCAGTACATTGCCAACCAGGGCAGCTTCAGATCTACTCACCGTGGGAGTACACTGGGCATTTGCTCAACCAATCAGCAAGAGCCTGGTGAGGTTCCAGGTCTCTGTATAAAAAGGAAAGTGATGGTGAGATCTCCAGTGATATACAACAGCAACTCCCAACCCAACCCTATTGGCTGACTGGCAGAAATGGCAAGTTGCTATGGTTTGAGATGGGACTTCTGATTTTGCGGCCTGCTCACCATTCCCTCCAGGCCTGGAATCCAGACTTTCAGATGTTAGATTAGATTAGATTACTTATACTGTGGAAACAGGCCCTTCGGCCCAACAAGTCCACACCAACTCGGCGAAGCGCAACCCACCCAGACCCATTCCTCTACATTCACCCCTTCATCTAACACTACGGGCAATTTAGCATGGCCAATTCACCTAACTTGCACATCTTTGGACTGTGAGAGGAAACCAAAGCACCCGGAGGAAACCCACGCAGACACAGGGAGAATATGCAAACTCCACACAGTCAGTCGCCTGAGGCGGGAATTGAACCTGGGTCTCTGACGCTGTGAGGCAGCAGTGCTAACCACTTAACCATTTCACTGCCTGGGTGCCGAGGTCAGTCTGTGGTAGATGGTGCAGGCATGGATTGGAATGGCGAATGTAAGGATCAGGGCATGGATAGAACAGCCTTTATTATCACGTGCACTCAAACAGTTTGTAACATTGCCTTTTGGCGCCATCTTAGGTACAGAGAGCCAAGGTACAGAGACTTTTAAGTGCAGCTACAGAGTACAAATAAATATAGATTAGCACAAAATACAGAATGATAATAAGTGACCATCAGTATTAAAGTTCCAGTCCGTGCCCGTCGGCCCCAGGGTATGAGGCCACGCTGCCTCTACATGCCGGCCTCCATCCAGGACTCACTCTGCCGTGGGGCTCAGGCTGTTCATTCCGCTCCACCATGGGACTTATCCTGTTCGCTCCGCCGTGGGTCTCAGCTCATTTGCTCTGCTCCACTGTGGGACTCCGGCCATTTACTCCGCTCCACCATGGAGCTCAGCCCAATCACTCCACTGTGGGGCTCGGCCTGTTCACTCTGCTCCACCATGGGAGCACCCTTTCTCCCTGCTTTGCCGTGGGACTTGGCCCATTCGCTCCACCGTGAAACTCGGCTAGTTTGCTCCTCCGTGGGAATCAGCCTGTTCGCTCCGCTGTGGGGCTCGGCCTGTTCACTCTGCTCCGCTGTGGGGCTTGGCCCATTCACTCCGCTCCCATCGTGGGGCTCAGACTGTTCGCTCCAGTCTGCCGTGATGCTCAGCTTGTTCTCCCCGCTCTGCTGTGAGACTCAGCTAGTTCACTCCACCGTGGGACTCGGCCTGTTCATTCTGCTCCGCCATGGGACCCGGCCCATTCACTCCGCTGTGGGACTTGGCCTGTTTGCTCCACCGTGGGACTAGGTCTGTTCGCTCCGCGATGGGACTTGGCCCGTTTGATCTGCCGTGGGGCTTGGCCCATTCGCTCTGCGGTGGGGCTCGTTCCTTTTGCTCCACTGTGGGACTTGACCCATTTGCTCCGCTGAGGGACTCGGCACGTTCACTCCATCGTGGGACTCAGCCTGTTTGCTCCATTGTGGGGCTCGGTCCATTCACTCCGCCCTGCGCTCTACTGTGTGGCTGGCCTGTTTGCTCTGCCATGGGGACCCGGCCTGTTCAGGTCTTCAGCATCAGTCACATTTCCCTCTGAGCCACTCCTTATTCTGAGTTGGAGATATATATCACAGTTCCTTCAGGGTCACAAGGTCCAAATCCATGTAACTCCCTCCCTAAGGGCATTGCGGGTCTACCTGCAACTCATGGACTGCAGTGGTTCAGAAAAAAGCACTTTCTCAATGGGCAATAAATGCTGGGCCCCGCCAGCAACGCTCACATCCTGTGAACAAACTTAAAAAAAAATTGATTAGCCATTTTGCTAACTGTGGAGAATAGTTAAATTGATATTGTGAGCCGTGGTGTGGTGCACTCAGAACAGAACCCTGCATTTCTTCCGTCTCAGTGACAAGAACATCCACTAATTCAGGAACTGAAATAAGTCAAAAGTGAAAGTTATTCTTTCCATGCAGCAGCTGTCTTCATCCTTTTTCTTGATCCATAAATAACTTCATCATCATTCCCCGCAGTCTCACTTTCAGCCAGAAATTCCGTGGCTGGGGTTTGTTCTGATTCAACTACGGAACTGGCCAGTGCTAGAAAACAGTTTCAGTTTCCTATTTCTTTGAGTAAGGAGTGAGCAGAAATACTAAAAACATTGAAATATCTGCAGTGTTTGGGCAACTTCCCTGACCACATCCGAGAGGTAAACTGGCCCAGACAATAAGCAGAATCTTCAGACATTACTGTGCACAGGAGATTGCAATGTTACTGCACTCGAAGGTGCATAGGAGGAATCAAAAACTAGAGGTGATGTGGAAATGCTGGTGATGGACTGAGGTGGACAAAGGGCAGAAATCACATGACACCAGGTTATAGTCAAACAGGTTTATTTGAAATCACAAGCTTTTGGAGTCACCTGACGAAGGAGCAGTGCTTCAAAAGCTTGTGATTTCAAATAAACCTGTTTGACCATAACCTGGTGATATGTGACTTTGTGCAAAACCAGAGGGCATAGGTTTAAGGTGCACAGGGAAAGATTTAAAAAGGTTGAGTGGCAACTTTTCCAAGCAGGGGATGGTGCGTGTATGGAATAAGCTGCCAGAGGAAGTGGTGGAGGCTGGTCCAATTATTGCATTTAAAAGGATGGTTATATGAATAGGAAGAGTTTGGAGGGACCTTAGTCAAATGCTGGCAAATGGAACTAAATTAATGTAGGGTATCTGGTCGGCATGGACCAGTTGGACCGAAGGGTCTGTTTCAGGGTTTCAGCCTATTCTCCCTGCTCTGCTGTGGGACCCGGCCCATTCACTCCACCGTGGGACTTGGCCTGTTTGCTCCACCGTGGGGCTTGGTCCATTCGCTCCACTGTGGGGCTCAGCCCATTCGCTCCGCCGTGGGACTACATCTGTTCGCTCTGCGGTTGGACTCGGCCAGTTTGCTCCGCCCTGGGGCTTGACCCATTCGCCCCGCGGTGAGACTCGGCACGTTTGCTCCGCCACGAGACCCAGCTTGTTCGCTCCGCCGTCAAGACCCGGCCTGTTCAGGTCTTCATCCGCTGCATCAGTCACATTCCCCTCTGAGCCACACCTCATTCTGAGATGGAGATATATATCACAGTTCCCGACTCTAACGGTTTTAATTTGGAGTGTGCAGTCAAAGAATGTCTCGCAGTTTCCTGATGAGGTTTACAGCTTTGCTGGAGCAATTCTCAGTAAGAACTTGCTCCTTTCAGATTTTACATCAAGGGACAAAGCCTTCAACAAATGAGAAGGCACACCGTGTAAAATGGATGTATATCGTGTGCCCATCTTATGAAATTAAAACATAATTCCAGTTTTGGATTTGTCTGGCATGATGTGTATGAAGGGGTAATACCTGATTACGAACCCCTCAATGGCTGCTGTCAAACATTGGTTAGAGGCCAGGAATCCTGCAGCAAAATGTGAAGTCCATAAAATCGGGAATACGATCCAGCCTAATGTGCTCTGATGACGAGTCATCAGACTTGAAATGTTAGCTTTGATGCTGCCTGACCCGTTGTGATCTCCAGCATTTGTTGTTTTCAGTACAGACTCCAGCATCTGCTGTTCCAGCCTAAAGCCAACCACCGATATAGAAGAAGATGGTTCTGAGGCACGGGCTGGGACCCATCCTGCTGTGGCTGGCTGTGTCTAATAGCTGCAGGATTGTAGTGTGATAGGGTGGTTTCCCAACTCCACTCTACATCCTGGGGGAAGAGTTCTTTGTGCATGGAAACACTCAGAATTTCATCTTTCTTTGGGAAATGGGTTTTAAACTCCTGTTTCCCTTGGTACTCACAACCTCAGTTTGGTAGAATTGGAGGAAGGACTGGTGGTCTTTTTCTTTAGCTTTTTTTAACACTGTGAAGTGACAACTGGGTGGAAACAGCACACCCGTCAGGACTGGGGTCTGCTCAGAATTCTAGCCCCTTCCCCAGTTGACACTTCACTATCACTTACCCAGACCCAAGGATTTTCAGAAGAAAACAAAGAGCTGCAGATGCTGAATATCTGACACAAACACAGAAATAGCTGGAGAAATTCAGCAGGTCTGGCAGCATTTCGGGAGTTGACAGCTTGGGTCCAGTGACCCTTTCTGAGAACTGTCCCGGTGACTGTACTCCCAGACAGGAATTCTCTTTCCTCTCCACAGGTGAAGCCAGGTCCTTGCTGAGACTTAAACCACATTGGGTCAGGAGTCACGAGTTGGTGAGACCAAGTGAGGATGGGGGAATTTCCTTCCCTGAAGGACATTTGAGAACCAGATTGATTTTTCTGACAATCAATAGTGGTTTCATAGTCAGCTTTAGATCGAGTCATTACAGCACAGAAACAGACCCTTTGGTTCAACCAGTCCATGTCGACCATAATCCCAAATTAAACAAGTTCCACCTGCCTGCTCCTGGACCATATCCCTCCAAAACGTGTGTCCATCCAAATGAATTTTAAATGAGCCCACTTGATGTTCTTGTCCCCACATCAAGCACTTCTTAACAAAGCTCATTCCACACACAAACCACCCTCTGTGTAATTTTTAATTCCAGGTATTTACTAAATACAGAGTCCACCATCTGCTGTGGCAGGATTTGAACCAGAACACTAGCTGAGTTTCTTGACTAGTAGCCCAACAATAATACGACTAGGGCTAAGCCATTGCCTCCCCTGTGGCTTAGATCCGCAATGTTGCCTTATTGCCTCTTGGGGGAGAAAGCGAGACACATCAGCACTAGTTCATGAGGGTTCAGGAGAGCACAACATAACTGTATTGGTTCCTGGGTTCAGGATTACAACACTGTCTGTGAGATAGCATCCGAATTTCATATTCTCCTTTGTGTGTGTGTGTGTGTGTGGAGAAATTATCCTGAGAACAATTTTCACTCAGCATTTGGCCCGTCAATAAACTGCGCTCTCTTCTAATCACGTGTGGAAAGAAAAGGGGAATAAAAACACAAATTATGCTAACGCTTGTTAAATCATGTTGACACCTTGCTGATAGCTTTGTGGTAAAAAGGTCAAATAACAAGTGTGTGGTTTCTCCTACATGACTGTGTACATTGAGGCTCCTCTCAATTCCTGTTGTGCTCAAACATACAATATGCAAAAACCGACAGAATAAGTGAGACAAAGAGAACAAAAGAGCAAAAGAGAGGTACAGCACAGGAATAGGCCCTTCGTCTCTCCATGTCTGTGCCGAACATCATGCCCTGACTAAACTTACAGACAAATCTTCTGCCCTTATTTGGTCTGTATCCCTCTATTCCTTCCCTATTCATGTAACCATCCAGATGCCTCTTAAATGTTGCTAATGTACCTGCTGCCATCACCTCTTCTGGTTCCTACCGCTCTCTGTGTGAAAAACTTCCCTCACACATCTCCCTTAAACTTGCCCCCTCTCCCAGTGACCCTGTCCACCCTTGTAATTGAAACTTCAACCCTGGAAAAAAGCCTCTGGTTATCCAACCTATCTCTGCCTCTCATGTTGTAGACTTTATCAGGTCTCCTCTCAGTCGCCGTCTTTCCAGTGAAAACAATCCTAGTCTTTTTAACCTTTCCTCATAGGCAATGCCCGCGAGACCAGGTGACATCCTGGTGAACCTTCTCTGCACTCTCTCCAAAACTTCCATGTCCTTCTAATAATGTGGTGACCAATACTCCAAATGCAACCTAATAATATAGCTACAACATGGTTTGCCAACTTTTGTAATCCATGACCTGCTGAACGAAGGCAAGCATACCATATGCCTTCTGCATCACTTTGGGCACCTATGTTGCCACCTGTGTATTGTTATGGCCCAGGCCAGACCCCTCAAAACATTTTAACAAGGGAGCCCTTGTTTTAAGCTGACGTGAGGTGAATATTCCAGGAGCGGTGCAGCTGGTCAAACCACTTGGTTTTAAACACAACAGAATTTACTTTCACATGAACAAAAGAAAACCAAGCTTAGAATAATATAACTATGTGAAAATGAAGAGCTGTTTTGATTTCCTGCAATGTCCCATAAAACACCCCTTGGCAAAAAGGTAAATTCAAACACAGGCAATGACAGGAGAGAGGTTGCAGAGAGAGAGAAAATCAACATGGAACCACGTCTTTGGGTCCCCAGCTAAAACTTGACCAGCAACTTCAAACTAACTGCTTGCTAAAACCAAGCCAAAGCAAACCAGAAAAAAAAAACCCTGAGTTGGGCGAACTGGCCACTTCCCTTTCATTGTACAAGGTATTTTAGTTTCATAGAATCATAGAAGTGTACAGCACGGAAACAGACCATTTGGTCCAAATCGTCCATGCCGACCAGATATCCCAACCCAATCAATTCCCACTTGCCAGCACCTGGCCCATATCCCTCAAAACCCTTCCTTTCCATGTACCCACCCAGATGCCTTTTAAATGCTGTAATTGTGTCGGCCTCCACCACTTCCTCTGGCAGCTCATTCCATACACGTACCACCCTCTGCATGAAAAAGTTGATGCTTAGATCCCTTATTTATCTTTCCCCTCTCACCCTAAACCTATGCCCTCTAGTTCTGCACTCCCCTACCCCAGGGAAAAAAACTTTGTCTATTTCTCCTATCCATGCCCCTCATGATTTTATAAACTTCTGTAATGACACCCCTCAGCCTCAAACGCTCCAGGAAAAACAGCCCCAGCCTGTTCAGTCTCTCCCTATAGCTGAAACACTCCAATCCTGGCAACATCCTTGTAAAACTTTTCTGATCCTTTCAAGTTTCACAACATCCTTCTGCACGCCCAGTTCCATCTGTTTGTTAATGTTCTTAAGGATTCTCTGCCATTTATAGTGTAATGTACACCTCAATTTGATCCTTTAAATGAAAAGCCTTGCATTTGTCTGGTAGTTTCAGAGGCTGTTGCTGAATCTGGGGAGAGAGGCGACTTCACATTCCCATCATCAGGCGAGTCAGGGGAGAGGGGTTCTGACCTCACACCAGAATATAGCTTGGTTCCCATGGAAACAACCTATGCAGATAGACATGGAGGTGAATTTTCTGTTTCTGGGAGGCTTGTCAGGGTGGGGATTGGGTAGGTGAACTGACCAAACACAGACTGTCACTATTGCAGAGGTTGGCCAGTCAGAACATGTGTCTGGGTCAGGGCAGGAAGCAGAGGCCAATAGCAACATGGTGCTGGTTGAGCTCAGGACCTTTGCTGCAGCCAGAGAGATTGACTGAAAGGAAGATGCACAGGGTGAGGTTGACCCTGCTCCTGTCTGTTTCTGGGGGGGAAATGAAACACTGCGAATACCTGTAGATATTCACTGGAGGAAGCATTTTGAATTGTGATGATCGTACTGACAGAAATCAAATAATAAAACTGTTAGATGGAGCGGCAAATATAGGCCATTCAGCCCAATGAGTCTGCTCTGCCATTCAATGGAACATGGCTGACCTGATAATCCTCAGCTCCACTTTCGTGCCTTTTCTCCCACAACTCTTGCTTCCAAACCTCATTAAAAATCTCGCTCAGCCTTGGGTATACCGAATGACCCAACCTCGACATCCCTCTGCGGTAGCGTATTCCACAGATTCACTCCTCTCAGAGTGACAAAAGAAAGACCCCTTCTCATTTCAATGCAACCCGTTCTCCTGGGATGATGCCCCTCTCACCCGAGACTCTCTCACAAGGAGAAACCTCTCCACATCTCCCGTCTCAAATCCCCTAAGAATCTTGTATGTTCCAATCCATTCGTCCCTCCTCCTTCTATATTCCAAGAAGTACAGGCCCAACCTAGTCAACTTCTCCTCATAATATAGTCCCCCCAGACCTGGGATCGGCCTACGAACCTTGACTGGACTGCCTCCAATGTTGGTACACCTTTCTTTAGAAAACGCAACCCAAAACTTTTCACAGCATTCCAGCTGCTGTTGACTGGTGCCTCATAAATGTTTTAGCAAAAGCTCTTGGCTTTTACATTCCATTCCCTTTGAAAGAAAGTACAGTGTTTTGTTCGCCTTCCTGTTGGATTCTGGGTAATCCAGGTGGAGGACAGAAGAAAATTGTGCGTGTAAAGAATCGCCCCCACTTTGAGGATTTTTTTTTCTGTGTTGGAGCTGATTCCCTCAGATTCTTGGAGCGGTAATCACTGTTTTATAAGCTATGCATTGTTTTGGAACTTTGGGAAAAGAAGATTAAAACAAGGTACTTTGAAAGAATGGAGAGAACAGGGACTCGGAGGGAAGTGAGAATGAAAGGGAGCAGTCAACTTGCACATTGGACTGTCCGGACAGTGAACTTCCACAGTCACCTGTTATTTTCAAGAATCTCTACACTTGGGAGTTAGGTTGAAGAAGAATAAACAAGCAGTGGAATTCACAGTCGACTTTGGAGAAATTCACAACAGGCGAACAGCTAAGTGGTTTATCCAGTCTAATCATACTCTGTTTGACTGCAAATCTATTATAGTGAGGAGGGTGAATTATTTTTTGTTTTATTGAGATTTGTCGATAGATTAAACTTTTTTTAAAATGTAAAGCATGGATCTCAAGTTATCCCAGGGCTGAGGAGTGGCAGATGGAGTTTAATTTAGATGAATGCGAGGTGCTGCATTTTGGAAAAGCAAATCAGGGCAGGACCTACACACTTAATGGAAAGGTCCTGAGGAGTGTTGTTGAACAAAGAGACCTTACAAGGGTGTTCCCTGGGTTGGAGGATTTGAGCTACAGGGAGAGGTTGAATAGGCTGAGGCTGTTTTCCCTGGAACATCGGAGGCTTATAGAAGTTTGTAAAATCATGAGGGACATGGATGGGGTAAATGGGGTGGGGAAGTCCAGAACTAGAGGGCATAAGTTTAGGAGAGAGGGATCGAAGGGGCAACTTTTTCACACAGAGGATGGTGCATGTATGGAATGAGCTGCTAGATGTCTCTTAAGTGTTGTAATTGTTCCCACTTCCATCCAACATTTGGGCCATATCCCTCTCAACCTTTCCTATTCATATAACCATCCAGAAGCCTTTTAAATGGTGTAATTGTACTCGGTGGAAGCTGGATGAGTATATGAATAGGAAGGGTTTGGAGGGATATGGGCCAAGTGCTAGCAAATGGGACTAGATAAGGTTGGAATTTCTGATCGACATGGATGAGTTGGACCAAAGGGTCTGTTTCCGTACTGGACTATGACTCTCTATGACTCAGTGGTTTTAGAACAGTAAGACGGTGCTATTTTCTGTCGATTATTAAGGTGCAAAGATGGCCTTGAGTAGAGTGATGAGCTCTTCCTGTCAGATGTTTGTCTTTATTCATTTGTGGGACTCAGGCCAGCATTGATATTTGCCCTTGAGAAGGTGGTCGTGAGTTGCCTTCTTGAATCGCTGCAGTCTCCTTGCTGTGGGTTGACCCACAATGCAAGTAGGGTAGGAATTCCAGGACTTTGACCCAACAACTATGAAGGAACGGAGGCATATTTCCAAGTGAGGGGCTCGGAGGCAAACTTGCAGGTGTGGTGTTCCAAGTACCTGCTGCCCTTGTCCTACTAGATGGAAGTGGTCATGGGTTTGGAAGGTGCCATCTGAGGATATTTGGTGAGTTTCTGCAGGGTATCTTGTAGATAGTACAAGGTGTGTGAGATTAGGGGAATTTCCACATTACTGATGATTGTGTCTGCAGGAAGTGTGTTTGGTTGTGAATCCTATCAGGTCGTATGGATCGGTTGGAGTTTCAGTTAGAGGCAATGAGGAATTTACAGGAGCTGGGGTGTGTGATGGATGGCATTTATAGGAAGGGAGAAAAACCACTGATACAGTCAGGTAGATGGGTTATCGCCAGGAAAGTAGGAGAGGAAGGTAGGTAGTGCAGGAGTCTCCTGTGGCTATACCCCTCAAGCAAGTATGCTGCTTTGGAAAACATAGAGGGTGATGGATTCTCAGGGGAATGTAGCATGAACAGCCAGGTTTCTGGTCCCAAGATTGGCTCTAATGTAACGAGGGGTATGTCGGGTTCCAAACAATCGATTGTGATAGTCAGAGGCACAGAATGATGTTTCTGTGGCCAGCAGCAAGAAATCAGAATGGTGTGTTGCCTCCAGGGTGCCAGGATCAAGGATATTTTGGAGACAGTACAGAATATTCTCAAAGTGGAGCGGGACCAGCAGGAGGTCGTTGTACACATTTGAACTGATGACATAGGAAGGGAAAAGGACAAGATTCCATGAAAAGAATATAGGAAATTAGACAGGAGGTCAAAAAAGAGGTCCTTGAGGATAGTAATATCTGGATTACTCCCAGTGCTACAAGTTAGTGAGGGTAGGAATAGGAGGATAGAGTGGATGAATGCGTGGCTGAGGAGCTGGGGCAGGGGGAGAAGGGTTCACATTTTTGGATCATTGGAATCTCTTCTGGGTTAGAAGTGACCTGTACAAGAAGGATGGATTGCACTTGAATTGGAAGGGAACTAATATACTGGCGGGGAGATTTAAACCAGTGGAGGTTGGGAGCCAGGGAGATAGTGGGGAAGATCAGTCTGAGGCTAGTGCAGTTGGGAAAAGAAGCAAGTCAAATAGCCAGGGCAGGCAGGAACAAAGCAGAGAACAAGGAAGAACTGATAAATTAAACTGCATTTGTTTCAATGCAAGAGACCTGACAGGAAAGGCAGATGACCTGAAAGCGTGGGACTGGGATATCATAGCAGTTACAGAACATGATGGATAGGACTAGCAGCTTAATGTTCCAGGGTATAGATGGCATAGGAAAGTTAGAAAGGGTTGCAAAACAGGCATTTTTAATGAGGGATAACATTACAGCAGTATTAGGGAGGAAATTCCAAGGAGTACATTCAGGGAAGTTATTTGGATGAAACTGAGAAATAAGAAGGAGATGATCACTTTATTGGGATTGTATTATAGACATTCCCAATAGTCAATGGGAAATTGAGAAGCACATTTGTAAGGTGATCTGTAAGAATAATGGGTTGGTGATGCTAGGGGAGTTTAAATTTCCAAACATTGACTGGGCCTGCCCTAGTGTTAAGAGTTTGAATGGAGAGGAATTTGTTAGGTGTGTTCAAGAACACTTTCTGATTCAGTATGTGGATGTACCTACTAGAGCAGGTACAAACTTGACTTACTTTTGGGAAATAAGGCAGGGCAAGGTGTCAATGGGGGAGCACTTTGGGGCAAGTGATCATGATTCCATTAGTATTAAAATAGTGATGGAAAAGGATAGACTGGATCTAAAGGTCAGAGTTCTCAATTGAAGAAAGGACAATTTCGATCGGATTAGGCAGCAACTTACAAAAGTTGATTGGTGGCAGATATTCACAGGTTAAAGGACCACTAGAAAATGGGAAACCTTCAGAAATCAGATAACAAGAGGGGAAAGATTGAAAAGGGACCTATGGGGCAGCTTTTTCACGGAGGATGGTGTGTGCATGGAATGAGCTGCCAGAGGAAGTGGTGAAGGCTGGTACAATTACAGCATTTAAGAGGCATCTGGCTGGGTATATGAATAGGAAGGGTTCAGAGGGACCTAGGCCAAGTGCTGGCAAATGGGACCAGATTAGATTACTTACAGTGTGGAAACAGGCCCTTCGGCCCAACAAGTCCACACCGCCCTGCCGAAGCGCAACCCACCCATACCCCTAACCCAACACTATGGGCAATTCACCTAACCTGCACATCTTTGGAGTGTGGGAGGAAACCGGAGCACCCGGAGGAAACCCACGCAGACACGGGGAGAACGTGCAAACTCCACACAGAGAGTCGCCTGAGGCGGGAATTGAACCCGGGTCCCTGGCGCTGTGAGGCAGTAGTGCTAACCACTGTGCCACCATGCCGCCCATTAGGTTCGGATATCTGGTCGGCATGGACTAGTCGAAGGGTCTGTTTCCATGCTGTCCATCTCTATGTGTTTTTGGGATTCATGGATGAGAACTCCCTAACCACTCCACTCTGTAGCTTTCTGCAGTCTTTCTCCATTTAAATAGTGTTCAGCTCCTGGATTCTCCTGTCACATTTCCCCAAATAAACTGTTGCATTTTGGAGCAGGCCTTTGAACTCAGGGACATGTTTACTCGCTGAAAGTTGAATTTGAAAAACAGAAGAAAGGCCCAAACAGACACATCGTTATACAGTCAGAGAGATCAAGAGCATGGAAACAGACCCTTCGGCCCAACCTGTCCATGCCGCCCAGTTTTCCCAATTTAAACTAGTCCCATTTGTCTGTGTTTGGTCCGTATCCCTCCCTCTCTGTCCCATCCATGTACCTGTCTAAAAGTTTCTTAAATGATAAAGTTGCACTCGCCTCCACCACTAACTCTAGCAGCCTGTTCCAGACACTCACCACCCTCTGTGCCTTTCTGTATCTCTCCCCTCACCAGGCTGCCCCTCTGGACCTTTCTGTATCTCTCCCCTCTCACCTTAAACCTATGCCCTCTCGTTTTAGATTCCCCTATACTGGGGAAAAGCTGTGGCTTATCTATGCCCCTCATGAGTTTATAGATCTCTATAAGGCCACCCCTCAGCCTCCTACGCTCCAGGAGAAAACAAGTCCCAGTCTGTGCAACCTCTCCTTATAACTCAAACCTTCAGGTCCAAGTAGCATCCTAGTAGATCTTTAATGATCTCCTTTGGAGATTAGGGATACCAGTTGCAAAGGGGAAACTGCTGAGTCTGAGTGACCCACACCACCCCTTTTCCAACTTTGGAATTAGACATCAGAGACTTCCAAATGTTCCCAGAGGAAGCCGAGTTGAAAGGTTGGCATGTGAGGGAGATTGGTGATAGAGAAATGGGCTGGAACAGGAATAAAGCAAGCTCCTCAGTCAAGAAGGAAATTCCCAAAGGATGCAAGCTAGTTTCCATACTGGCCGATGTCATCCCTCTGGCCTTACAGACTGAACGGGGCAGGGGCGATTCCCAGAAAGGCAGTTAATAGCAGGTGTAGGTGCTGCCTCACCTGGTTGATGAGCTGCTGCCTGAGGACAGGAGATTCCTGAATGAAACGACACAATCCCTCCCTCAGGTGAGAGAGGGCCAGTCACTCCTCCTGCGATTGCAGGGGAAGGTACCGGGGATGGGGGCAGGGGTGGGAGATAGTGGGGAAGTGTTTGGAGTAATGGAGGAGTGAACGAGGGTGTGGTGGAGGGAGTGGTCCCCATGGGATGCTCACGTGCAGGGGAGGGCAGGATGTGTCTGGTGGGGGAGGGGCAGAATGGCGGAGGATGGTCCTTTGAAGGTGGAGACTGGGGGAGGGGGTTGGAGTGGATAATGAGGACTCAGGGAACCCGATCGTTGTTCCGGCAGGGACGAGAATGAGATGAGGTGAAATGAGGAGACCAGGAGTGAGCATGTAGGGGGAGAGCCAGGCTCTGGGAGTGAGTGTGGAGGGCAATGAGAAGGATCACTCAGGGTGGGCAGGAGTAAGGGGGGTCTGTGAGGGTGGGTAGTAAGAAGGGAGGAAGAAGGGTAGGTGTTAGTGAGGCATTGCAGGAGCAAGCAAGGGAGAATATGGGGGAGGATTGGGGAGAATATGGGGGAGGATTGGGGAGAATATGGGGGAGGATTAGGGAGAATATGGGGGAGGATTGGGGAGAATATGGGGGAGGATTGGGGAGAATATGGGGGAGGATTAGGGAGAATATGGGGGAGGATTAGGGAGAATATGGGGGAGGATTGGGGAGAATATGGGGGAGGATTGGGGAGAATATGGGGGAGGATTAGGGAGAATATGGGGGAGGATTAGGGAGAATATGGGAGAGGATTGGGGAGAATATGGGGGAGGATTGGGGAGAATATGGGGGAGGATTAGGGAGAATATGGGGGAGGATTGGGGAGAATATGGGGGAGGATTAGGGAGAATATGGGGGAGGATTAGGGAGAATATGGGGGAGGATTAGGGAGAATATGGGGGAGGATTAGGGAGAATATGGGGGAGGATTAGGGAGAATATGGGGGAGGATTGGGGAGAATATGGGGGAGGATTAGGGAGAATATGGGGGAGGATTAGGGAGAATATGGGGGAGGATTGGGGAGAATATGGGGGAGGATTGGGGAGAATATGGGGGAGGATTCGGGAGAATATGGGGAGGATTCGGGAGAATATGGGGGAGGATTCGGGAGAATATGGGGGAGGATTCGGGAGAATATGGGGGAGGATTAGGGAGAATATGGGGGAGGATTGGGGAGAATATGGGGGAGGATTGGGGAGAATATGGGGGAGGATTAGGGAGAATATGGGGGAGGATTCGGGAGAATATGGGGGAGGATTCGGGAGAATATGGGGGAGGATTAGGGAGAATATGGGGGAGGATTGGGAAGAGTGAGGGGGGTTGAGGAGAGTGGGGCGGATTGGAAAGAGTGAGGGGGTTGAGGAGAGTGAAGGGGCATTGGAGAGAATGAGGGGGGATTGGGGAGAGTGAGAGGGTAGGGGAGAGTGAGGGGGGTGTTGGGGAGAGTGACGGGGTGTTGGGGAGAGTGAGGGAGAGGATTGTGGAGAGTGAGGGGGTTGAGGAGAATGAGGGGGGTTGAGAGTGAGGGAGAGGATTGGGGAGAGTGAGGGGGTGCTGGGGAGAGTGAGGGGATGTTGGGGAGAGTGAGGGAGAGGATTGTGGAGAGTGAGGGGGGGGTTGGGGAGAGTAAGGGGGTGCTGGGGAGAGTGAGGGGGTGCTAGGGAGAGTCAGGGAGAGGATTGTGGAGAGTGAGAGGGGTTAAGGAGAGTGAGGGTGTTGGGGAGAGTGGGAGATGTTGGGGAGAGTGGGGGGTGTTGGGGAGAGTGAGGGGGGATTGGGGAAAGTGAGGGGGGTTGAGGAGAGTGAGGGAGAGGATTGTGGAGAGTGAGGGGGGTTGAAGAGCGTGAGGGGGGTTGAGGAGAGTGAGGGGGGTTGAGGAGAGTGAGGGGGTTTGGGGAGAGTGAGGGGGGATTGGGGAGAGTGAGGGGGGATTGGGGAGAGTGAGGGGGTGCTAGGGAGAGTCAGGGAGAGGATTGTGGAGAGTGAGAGGGGTTAAGGAGAGTGAGGGTGTTGGGGAGAGTGGGAGATGTTGGGGAGAGTGGGGGGTGTTGGGGAGAGTGAGGGGGGATTGGGGAGAGTGAGGGGGGTTGAGGAGAGTGAGGGAGAGGATTGTGGAGAGTGAGGGGGGTTGAAGAGCGTGAGGGGGGTTGAGGAGAGTGAGGGGGGTTGAGGAGAGTGAGGGGGTTTGGGGAGAGTGAGGGGGGATTGGGGAGAGTGAGGGGGGATTGGGGAGAGTGAGGGGGGATTGGGGAGAGTGAGGGGGGTTGGGGAGAGTGAGAGGGGTTGGGGAGAGTGAGGGAGAGGATTAGATAGAGTGAGGGGGGATTGGGGAGAGTGAGGGGGGTTGAGGAAAGTGAGGGCAGTGTTGGGGAGAGTGAGGGGGGATTGGGGAGAGTGAGGGGGGTTGAGGAGAGTGAGGGCAGTGTTGGGGAGAGTGAGGGTGGATTGGGGAGAGTGAGGGGGTGTTGGGGAGAGTGAGGGGGGTTGGGGAGAGTGAGGGGGGTTGGGGAGAGTGAGGGAGAGGATTGGGGAGAGTGAGGGAGAGGATTGGGGAGAGTGAGGGGGGCTTGGGGAGAATGAGGGGGTGTTGGGGAGAGTGAGAGAGAGGATTGTGGAGAGTGAGGGGGGTTGAGGAGAGTGACGGGGGTTGAAGAGAGTGAGGGGGGGTTGAAGAGAGTGAGGGGGGATTGGAGAGAGTGAGGGGGGATTGGGGAGAGTGAGGGGGGATTGGGGAGAGTGAGGGGGGTTGGGGAGAGGATTGGGGAGAGTGAGGGGGTATTGGGGAGAGTGAGGGATTTTTTGGGGAGAGTGGGGGTGAGTGCGGGGAGTGAGGGGTGAGTAGGGAGAGTGAGAGGTGAGTGGGGCGAGTAAGGGGAGAGTGCAGGGTGAGTGAGGGTTTTTTGGGGAGAGTGGGGGTGAGTGGGGGGAGTGAGGGGTGAGTGGGGGGAGTGAGGGGTGAGTGGGGGGAGTGAGGGGTGAGTGGGAGTGGGGAGAGTGAGGGGTGAGTGCGGGGAGTGAGGGGTGAGTGGGGTGAGTGAGGGGTGAGTGGAGGAGTGGGGAGAGTGAGGGGTGAGTGCGGGGAGTGAGGGGTGAGTGGGGGGAGTGAAGAATGAGTGGGTGCAGTGAGGGGTGAGTGCAGGGAGTGAGGGGTGAGTGGGGAGAGTGAGGGGTGAGTGGGGGGGTGAGTGGGGAGAGTGAGGGGTGAGTGGGGAGAGTGCGGGGAGAGTGCGGGGTGAGTGTGGGGAGTGTGGGGTGAGTGAGGGGTGAGCTGGAGGACTGAGGGGTAATGGTGTGAAGGAGAGGATGCGTGAGTGGAGGGGGGATGGAGTGAGCAAGGGGGGGAGTGAGGGGAGATGGAGTGAGTGAGGAGGGCTGTGAGGGGCTAGTAGGGGAAGGGGATGTAATGAGTGAAGAGGGCTGTGAGGGGTGAGTGGGGGTGGCGGGAGTGAGGGGTCTGTGAGGGGGGAGTGAGGGTGGAGAGAGTGAGAGGGACTGTGAGGGGGGAGTGAGGGTGTAGGGAGTGAGGGGGATTGTGAGGCGGGAGTGAGAGTGGCGAGAGTGAGGGGGACTGTGAGGGGAATGGGGGTGGAGGGAGTGAGGAGGGCTGTGAGAGGGGTGTGGGAGTGGAGGGAGTGAGGAGGGCTGTGAGAGGGGTGTGGGGGTGGAGAGAGTGAGGGGGACTGTGAGGGGAAGTAGGAGTGGAGAGAGTGAGGGGGTCTATGAGGGTGAGTGGGGGTGGAGAGAGTGAGGGGGACTGTGAGGGGGAGTGGGAGTGGGGAGAGTGAGGGGGACTGTGAGGGGGAGTGGGTGTGGAGGGGATGAGGGGGACTGTGAGGGTGAGTGGGGTGGAGAGAGTGAGGGTGAGTGGGGGTGGAGAGAGTGAGGGGGACAGTGGGTGGTGGGGATGAGGGACTGTGGGTGGTTTGGATGAGGGGGTGTGGGTGTGGAGGGGATGAGGGGGTCTGTGAGGGGGAGTGGGAGTGGAGGAAGTGAGGGGGACTGTGAGGGGAAGTGGGGTGTTGGGGATGAGGGGGACTGTTTGGAGGAGTGGGTGTCGAGGGGATGAGGGGGAGTGGGGGTGGAGGGTGAGGGGGACTGTGAGGGGGAGTGGGGCTGGCGGGGATGAGGGGGACTGTGAGGGGGAGTGGGGGTGTTGGGGATGAGGGGGAGTGGGGGTGTTGGGGATGAGGGGGACTGTGAGGGGGAGTGGGGCTGGCGGGGATGAGGGGGACTGTGAGGGGGAGTGGGTGTGAAGGGGATGAGGGGGACTGTGAGGGGGAGTGGGGGTGTTGGGGATGAGGGGGACTGTGAGGGGGAGTGGGTGTGAAGGGGATGAGGGGGACTGTGAGGGGGAGTGGGTGTGAAGGGGATGAGGGGGACTGTGAGGGGGAGTGGGTGTGAAGGGGATGAGGGGGACTGTGAGGGGGAGTGGGTGTGAAGGGGATGAGGGGGACTGTGAGGAGGAGTGGGGGTGGAGGGGATGAGGGGGACTGTGAGGAGGAGTGGGGGTGGAGGGGATGAGGGGGACTGTGAGGGGGAGTGGGTGTGAAGGGGATGAGGGGGACTGTGAGGGGGAGTGGGGGTGGAGGGGATGAGGGGGACTGTGAGGAGGAGTGGGGGTGGAGGAAGTGAGGGGGGACTGTAAAGCAGATCCTGGAGTCGGTATAAGATATGAGCCAGAACTGGACCACCCTGGGGGCAGGGAGAGGTTTCTGCTGAAAATCCCTCCAGCAATTCAGTCGCATTCCCCCTCCCCCATGGTGTCTAAAATACCCGCAGCTCATTGAGGATTCCATACAAGGTTATCCTTTGCCAATGCCACTCCGAGTTCCCGGTCACTTTGATCCCCCTCCCCTGAGGGAGATGACGTAGAATAACTTCTCAAACAATGCTCGAACTGCAAACGTACCAACCCCAGACCAGGGTGTTGCAGCATTTACTGGAAAGCCGTGAGCAGTTTCCAGGTAATGAAATCTGCTTTCAGTTTCGTTCTCCCTGCTCCGCTGTTTAAGAGCGGCAGAGTTCCTCGCCGGCTGTCAGATCATAATCTCTTTCGCTGCAGCAGGAAGGTAAAGTGCATGGTTTAATGAATGTGGGTCCTTGTTTGTTCTGTTTACACCTGTACCCCCCCAGGACTTGGTACACGTTAACATTTGAAAACAAGTTTCAGTCGCTGGGGAAGGTGCAGTCTGAGGTGACTGCAGAATGATGTGGAGATGCCGGTGTTGGACTGGGGTAGACTAAGTTAAAAATCACACAACTCCAGGTTCTAGTCCAGCAGGTTTATTAGGAAGCACTAGCTTTCGAATCGCTGCTCCTTCATCAGCTGTGGAGCAGGATCATAAACCACAGAATTTATAGCGAAAGATTTCGGTATCGTGCAACTGAAACGATGCCTAGATCGCTTTTAAATCTTCTATCTTTAACGATGGGTTGTCGGTTCATTAATATGTATATCCCAGAACTTTTTGGGACAGGGTGGTAGTGAGTTGTTGTTTGGACTGGAGGCCCGTGACCAGTGTGCAACAGGTTTCGGTGCTGAGCCCACTGTTATTCGTCATTTATGTAACTGATTTGCATGTGGGATTTGGAAATCTGGTTTGTAAGTTTGAGGAGGACAGTGAGATATAGTGGATGGTGTAGAAGTTTATCAGGGAATGCAGCTGGGCCAGTGGGTTGAGGAATGGAAAATAGAGTTTAATTTAGATAAATGCAAGGTGTTGAGTTTCTGATAAAACAGACCAGGGCAGGACTTACACAGTTAATGGTTAGACCCTGTGGTGTGCTATAGAATTCAGAGATCTGGGGATTGAGGTTCACAGCTCCTTGGAAATGGATTCACAGATAGACAGGGCAGTGAAAAAGACTTTCTGCATATTTACTTCCATTGCATTGAGTACAGGAGTTGTGATGTCTTGTTGCAGCTGTAAAAGACGTTGGTGAGGCCACATTTAGAGTACTGTGTGCAGTTCTGGTCACCTTGCTATAGAAAGGATATTATTAAACTAGAAAGAGTGCAGGAAAGATTTACTAGGATCCTCCCTGGACTGGAAGGTTTGAGTTATAAGGAGAGGTTGAATAGACTGGGTCATTTTTCCCAGAATGTAGGAGACTGAACAGTAACCATATAGAGGTCTATAAAATCATGAGAGGCATAGATAAGGCATGATTTGGTGATGCCGGTGTTGGACTGGGGTGTACAAAGTTTAAAAAATCACACAACACCAGGTTATAGTCCAACAGGTTTAATTGGAAGCACACTAACTTTCGGAGCATCGCTCCTTCATCAGGTGGTAGTGGAGGACACATTTGTAAGGCACAGATAAAATTCTGTGGACTCCACTACCACCTGATGAAGGAGTGTCACTACGAAAGCTAGTGTGCTTTTATTCCTGATGAAGGGCTTTTGCCCAAAACGTCGATTTCGAAGCTACTTGGATGCTGCCTGAACTGCTGTGCTCTTCCAGCACCACTAATCCAGAATCTGGTTTCCAGCATCTGCAGTCATTGTTTTTACCTTTATGCTTCCAATTAAACCTGTTGGACTATAACCTGGTATAGATAAGGTAGATAGGCAACAGCATTTCCCTCGGGGAGTCTAAAACTAAAGGGCATAGGTTTAAGGTGAGAGGGGAGAGTGAGAAAAGGGTCAAGAGGGGCAACATTTTTCACACAGAGGGTGGTAGGTGTCTGGAACAGGCTGCTAGAGGTAGTGGTGTGTGGCCATTTGGTATGTGAGCTCAATGGACCAGAGACCACAAATGAGATGAAATTATGCAAAGCGATATCGCGGAAGAGAAAATAACCCAAGCTGACACAGAACAGATTCTCTGCACAGATGGCCAACTGCACTTCCTGAACAGAAAGTGTAGGCATATATTTATAGGGGTACAACACAAACGTGATGATTGTGAAGCAGTTACAGTACAATGGTGAAAATTGTAAAGAGATTAAAACAAGAATAAACAGAATGGAAATTAATCAAGCATCCGGCAGCAGCAATTGAATTAATACTGGGCACAGGAGATTCCAGCCATCTCCATGAGTGGGTGAGAATGTCTTCTGGAGGACTTTTCATTGTATGTCCCATACGAGCAAATATGTGCAACTGTCCCTTATCCTGGTACCTGGGCGTGTCCAATGTATTCGTCCTGCGAGCAATGTCTTCCAGGCCTCAGTTTGCCTGTTTAGATTAAATTAGATTACTTACAGTGTGGAAACAGGCCCTTCAAGTCCACACTGCCCCGCCGAAGCGCAATCCACCCATACCCCTACATCTACCCCTTACCTAACACGACGGACAATTTAGCATGGCCAATTCACCTGACCTGCACATCTTTGGACTGTGGGAGGAAACCGGAGCACCCGGAGGAAACCCACGCAGTGGACAATGTGTAAACTCCATACAGTCAGTCGCCTGTTTATGTGATTTCAGTTTCAACAGGAAATGAGCCTTACCTTAGGATGCTGAGACTGCAACGCTAATCGGGCGGGGAGCTGATTGTGAAATGCTATTTTAGGGAGCCATGATTTGGAGATGCTGGTGTTGACTGTTAAAAATCACACAACACCAGGTTATAGTCCAACAGGTTTAATTGGAAGCACTAGCTTTTGGAGTGCTGCTCCTTCATTAGGTGGTTGTGGAGGACACAATTGTAAGACACAGAATTTATAGCAAAAGTTTACAGTGTGATGTAACTGAAATTATACATTGAAAATACCTCAATTGTTTGTTAAGTCTCTCATCTGTTAGAATGACCATATTAGTTTCAGTTCTTTCATATGTAAATCACAAAACCTTTTTTAAGAAGTTACATTCTCAAGTGAACTGTTACAATTGGCCTCATCTTCCACCTCCGAACACTTCAACCCCAGGGCATCAATGCGGACTTCACCAGTTTCCTCATTTCCCCTTCCCCCACCTCACTCCAGCTCCAAACTTCCAGCTCAGCACTGTCCCCATGACTTGTCCTACTTGCCTATCTTCCTTTCCACTGATTCACTCCACCCTCTTCTCTCACCTATCACCTTCATCCCCACCCCCATTCACCCATTGTACTCTTTGCTACCCTCTCCCACCCTCCTCCCTGACCTATCACCACCATCCCCACCCCCATTCACCAATTGTACTCTTGCTACTTTCTCCCCACCCCCACCCTTCTCTCATTTATCTCTCCACCCTTCAGGCACTCTGCCTCTATTCCTGATGAAGGGTTTTTGCCCGAAATGTCGATTTTCCTGCTCCTCGGATGCTGCCTGAATTGCTGTGCTTTCCCAGCACCACTCTAGTCTAGAATCTGTAGCAATTGGTGTCAGCCCAGATAATGTATTGAAGATATTCACACCCCTGTGTGTTGTCTGTGTCATAATGTTTAGACTGATTCTAATCTAAAGAATGAATTGACAGAGTCTTACATGGATTCATGCTGTATTCAAGCAAAGTACAATGTAACTCTGCAAGTACAAATCCACCCCTCACATGTATATGTGTGTGTGTGTGTGTGTGTGTGCATGTGGGCTTTTGTGTGGGGGGAGGGAGTTGTCACTATCTGTGAGAGAGAGTATATGTGTATCTGTGTGATTGTAAAGGTGTCTAAGTCTGTGAGAGGGTGCATGTGTGGGAGTGTGTGTGTCTGTGTGCATGTGTGTGTGTATATAGTGCAGTGTTTATAATGACGTGGGTTCATGTCACACTACAGGTGACCCCATTGCACTGTACACACACAGACACTCCTATACACACATACACATACACACACACACACACACACACACACAAATTTGTAGGGTGAATTTGTACTTGCAGAGTTACATGAATCCATGTAAGATTCTGTGAATTCATTCTTTAGATTAGAATCAGTCTAAACATTATGGCACAGACAACACACAGGGGTGTGAATACCTTCAATACATTATCTGGGCTGACGCCAATTGTTACAGTTCACTTGAGAATGTAACTTCTAAAAAAATGTTTTTCCATTTACATATGAAAGAATGAAACTATCATGGTCATTCGAACAGATGAGAGACTTAACAAACAATCAAGGTATTTTTGAATGTATAATTTCAGTTACATTACACTGTAAACTTTTGCTATAAATTCTGCATCTTACAATTGTGTACCTGATGAAGGAGCAGCTCTCTGAAAGCTAGTGCTTCCAAATAAACCTGTTGAGTTCTAACCTGGTGTTATTTTAGGGAGTTTATTCTCTGGTCTATGAAGGGGTTTGGCCATGTCTGGTTTTTATGTTAACCTGTTTGGTCAAGACTGGAGCACTCTGAGTAGTTTCTGTGTGTGGTGGCAGGCTTGATTTGTGTGTTTTACAGAGCAGCTTCTGTGTTTATTATGTGGCCATGTTGTGGGTGAGCAGGGTGGCATATCTTTTTCTCACCTGGTGGGCATGAGTATAATTTTATTATTTAAAAAACATTTTGACAGGTACATGGATGGGACAGGGATGGAGGGATATGGCCCAGACACAGGCGAATGGGACTGGTTTACATTGTGAAAACTGAGCGAGATGGGCCAAAGGACATGCTCTTTGACTCTGTGAGAGACAGAGAAAGAGGGGAGAGGAACAGAATGATGGAGATGGGGTGAAGAAAAAGAGGGAAGAGAAAAAAGGGGGAGAAAACCATGGACGGGGAAGAAATGAATAGAGAAAGAGATGTGCGATAGAGAGAGAAACAAAGAAGGAAAAGGATACAACAGTCTGCGTCCCTGATGAAAGGCTGTGCCCCCCGTGTATCAGCCTGTGCCCCCCCCCCGTGTATCAGCCTGTGCCCCCCCCCCCCCCGTGTATCAGCCTGTTCCCCCCGTGTATCAGGCTGTGCCCCCGGTGTGTCGGTCTGTGCCCCCGTGCGTCGGTCTGTCCCCCGTGCGTCAGTCTGTCCCCCCCACACCCCAGTGTGTTGGTCTGTTCCCCGTGTGTCAGTCTGCTCCCCCCGTGTGTCAGTCTGCTCCCCCCGTGTGTCGGTCTGCTCCCCCGTGTATCAGTCTGTTCCCCTCTGTGTGCCAGTCTGTTCCCCTCTGTGTGCCAGTCTGTTCCCCTCTGTGTGCCAGTCTGTTCCCCTCTGTGTGTCAGTCTGTTCCCCTCTGTGCCAGGATGTGCCCTTGACTGAAATCACCAGTCTCCTGTTGCCTGATTGTGTAAAAGTTTCCAAATAGAGAAATGACTATTCAGTGAGGGCAGAGTCACCGTCCTGACCCTGGGTCTCACTATCACACTGTCTTGGGCAGATCAGCTGCTCTTTTTCAAAATATTTTCATGTGTCTGTATGTTTAATGAAGAATGAGAGATAACTGCAGAGTTTTTCATATTGCAGGTTTGTCAGAATGGCGTCTGGTGGCTACATGCAGGCACCCATGTGTCTGATCGAAAACATCCAAGATGGCAAGCTTGTGCTCAATGGGGAAGCGTTCCAGCTTCTCTCCAGCATTAAGGAGAAGTTGGTGGTTGTGTCTATCGTGGGATTTTACAGGACCGGCAAGTCCTACCTGATGAACCGATTGGCAGGACAGAGTCACGGTAAACTTCAGGACTTGTCACTTGATGAAGAATTAAATATGCTTGATTCGGCTGACAGCCTGAGCAATGAATGTTGAGAGCGAGAGAGAGAAATGAGGAAGGGGTTGCTGGTTTGTGTGTTACTGTGGGCTGTGACCGTGAGGATGGGGAGGGGGTGATGGTTGGTGTGTTACTGTGGGATGTGGGCTGTGACCGTGAGGATGGGGAGGGGGTGATGGTTGGTGTGTTACTGTGGGATGTGACTGTGAGGATGGGGAGGGGGTGATGGTTGGTGTGTTACTGTGGGATGTGGGCTGTGAGGATGGGGCGGGGGTGATGGTTGGTGTGTTACTGTGGGATGTGGGCTGTGAGGATGGGGCGGGGGTGATGGTTGGTGTGTTACTGTGGGATGTGGGCTGTGACTGTGAGGATGGGGAGGGGGTGATGGTTGGTGTGTTACTGTGGGATGTGACTGTGAGGATGGGGAGGGGGTGATGGTTGGTGTGTTACTGTGGGCTGTGACTGTGAGGATGGGGAGGGGGTGATGGTTGGTGTGTTGCTGTGGGCTGTGACTGTGAGGATGGGGAGGGGGTGATGGTTGGTGTGTTACTGTGGGCTGTGGGCTGTGAGGATGGGGAGGGGGTGATGGTTGGTGTGTTACTGTGGGCTGTGACTGTGAGGATGGGGCGGGGGTGATGGTTGGTGTGTTACTGTGGGATGTGGGCTGTGAGGATGGGGAGGGGGTGATGGTTGGTGTGTTACTGTGGGATGTGGGCTGTGAGGATGGGGCGGGGGTGATGGTTGGTGTGTTACTGTGGGATGTGACCGTGAGGATGGGGAGGGGGTGATGGTTGGTGTGTTACTGTGGGATGTGGGCTGTGACTGTGAGGATGGGGCGGGGGTGATGGTTGGTGTGTTACTGTGGGATGTGGGCTGTGACTGTGAGGATGGGGCGGGGGTGATGGTTGGTGTGTTACTGTGGGATGTGGGCTGTGACTGTGAGGATGGGGCGGGGGTGATGGTTGGTGTGTTACTGTGGGCTGTGACTGTGAGGATGGGGAGGGGGTGATGGTTGGTGTGTTACTGTGGGATGTGACTGTGAGGATGGGGAGGGGGTGATGGTTGGTGTGTTACTGTGGGCTGTGACCATGAGGATGGGGCGGGGGTGATGGTTGGTGTGTTACTGTGGGCTGTGACTGTGAGGATGGGGAGGGGGTGATGGTTGGTGTGTTACTGTGGGCTGTGACTGTGAGGATGGGGAGGGGGTGATGGTTGGTGTGTTACTGTGGGATGTGGGCTGTGACTGTGAGGATGGGGCGGGGGTGATGGTTGGTGTGTTACTGTGGGCTGTGACCGTGAGGATGGGGCGGGGGTGATGGTTGGTGTGTTACTGTGGGCTGTGACTGTGAGGATGGGGAGGGGGTGATGGTTGGTGTGTTACTGTGGGCTGTGACTGTGAGGATGGGGCGGGGGTGATGGTTGGTGTGTTACTGTGGGCTGTGACTGTGAGGATGGGGCGGGGGTGATGGTTGGTGTGTTACTGTGGGCTGTGGGCTGTGACTGTGAGGATGGGGAGGGGGTGATGGTTGGTGTGTTACTGTGGGCTGTGGGCTGTGACTGTGAGGATGGGGAGGGGGTGATGGTTGGTGTGTTACTGTGGGCTGTGACTGTGAGGATGGGGAGGGGGTGATGGTTGGTGTGTTACTGTGGGCTGTGACTGTGAGGATGGGGAGGGGGTGATGGTTGGTGTGTTACTGTGGGCTGTGACTGTGAGGATGGGGAGGGGGTGATGGTTGGTGTGTTACTGTGGGATGTGGGCTGTGAGGATGGGGAGGGGGTGATGGTTGGTGTGTTACTGTGGGATGTGGGCTGTGAGGATGGGGCGGGGGTGATGGTTGGTGTGTTACTGTGGGCTGTGGGCTCTGACTGTGAGGATGGGGCGGGGGTGATGGTTGGTGTGTTACTGTGGGATGTGGGCTGTGAGGATGGGGAGGGGGTGATGGTTGGTGTGTTACTGTGGGATGTGGGCTGTGAGGATGGGGCGGGGGTGATGGTTGGTGTGTTACTGTGGGATGTGGGCTGTGAGGATGGGGCGGGGGTGATGGTTGGTGTGTTACTGTGGGATGTGGGCTGTGAGGATGGGGCGGGGGTGATGGTTGGTGTGTTACTGTGGGCTGTGGGCTCTGACTGTGAGGATGGGGAGGGGGTGATGGTTGGTGTGTTACTGTGGGTTGTGGGCTCTGACTGTGAGGATGGGGAGGGGGTGATGGTTGGTGTGTTACTGTGGGCTGTGGGCTGTGAGGATGGGGCGGGGGTGATGGTTGGTGTGTTACTGTGGGCTGTGGGCTGTGAGGATGGGGAGGGGGTGATGGTTGGTGTGTTACTGTGGGCTGTGACTGTGAGGATGGGGCGGGGGTGATGGTTGGTGTGTTACTGTGGGATGTGGGCTGTGACTGTGAGGATGGGGAGGGGGTGATGGTTGGTGTGTTACTGTGGGATGTGACTGTGAGGATGGGGCGGGGGTGATGGTTGGTGTGTTACTGTGGGCTGTGGGCTGTGACTGTGAGGCTGGGGAGGGGGTGATGGTTGGTGTGTTACTGTGGGCTGTGACTGTGAGGATGGGGAGGGGGTGATGGTTGGTGTGTTACTGTGGGCTGTGGGCTGTGACTGTGAGGATGGGGCGGGGGTGATGGTTGGTGTGTTACTGTGGGATGTGGGCTGTGAGGATGGGGCGGGGGTGATGATTGGTGTGTTACTGTGGGCTGTGACTGTGAGGATGGGGCGGGGGTGATGGTTGGTGTGTTACTGTGGGCTGTGACTGTGAGGATGGGGAGGGGGTGATGGTTGGTGTGTTACTGTGGGATGTGGGCTGTGACTGTGAGGATGGGGAGGGGGTGATGGTTGGTGTGTTACTGTGGGATGTGGGCTCTGACTGTGAGGATGGGGCGGGGGTGATGGTTGGTGTGTTACTGTGGGATGTGGGCTGTGAGGATGGGGAGGGGGTGATGGTTGGTGTGTTACTGTGGGCTGTGACCATGAGGATGGGGAGGGGGTGATGGTTGGTGTGTTACTGTGGGATGTGGGCTGTGACTGTGAGGATGGGGAGGGGGTGATGGTTGGTGTGTTACTGTGGGCTGTGACTGTGAGGATGGGGAGGGGGTGATGGTTGGTGTGTTACTGTGGGCTGTGACCATGAGGATGGGGAGGGGGTGATGGTTGGTGTGTTACTGTGGGCTGTGACCGTGAGGATGGGGAGGGGGTGATGGTTGGTGTGTTACTGTGGGATGTGGGCTGTGACTGTGAGGATGGGGAGGGGGTGATGGTTGGTGTGTTACTGTGGGATGTGGGCTGTGACTGTGAGGATGGGGAGGGGGTGATGGTTGGTGTGTTACTGTGGGCTGTGACTGTGAGGATGGGGAGGGGGTGATGGTTGGTGTGTTACTGTGGGCTGTGGGCTGTGAGGATGGGGCGGGGGTGATGGTTGGTGTGTTACTGTGGGATGTGGGCTGTGACTGTGAGGATGGGGAGGGGGTGATGGTTGGTGTGTTACTGTGGGCTGTGACTGTGAGGATGGGGCGGGGGTGATGGTTGGTGTGTTACTGTGGGATGTGGGCTGTGACTGTGAGGATGGGGAGGGGGTGATGGTTGGTGTGTTACTGTGGGCTGTGACTGTGAGGATGGGGCGGGGGTGATGGTTGGTGTGTTACTGTGGGCTGTGACTGTGAGGATGGGGAGGGGGTGATGGTTGGTGTGTTACTGTGGGATGTGGGCTCTGACTGTGAGGATGGGGAGGGGGTGATGGTTGGTGTGTTACTGTGGGATGTGGGCTGTGACTGTGAGGATGGGGCGGGGGTGATGGTTGGTGTGTTACTGTGGGATGTGGGCTGTGACTGTGAGGATGGGGAGGGGGTGATGGTTGGTGTGTTACTGTGGGATGTGGGCTGTGAGGATGGGGCGGGGGTGATGGTTGGTGTGTTACTGTGGGCTGTGACTGTGAGGATGGGGAGGGGGTGATGGTTGGTGTGTTACTGTGGGCTGTGGGCTGTGACTGTGAGGATGGGGCGGGGGTGATGGTTGGTGTGTTACTGTGGGATGTGGGATGTGACTGTGAGGATGGGGCGGGGGTGATGGTTGGTGTGTTACTGTGGGCTGTGGGCTGTGGGCTGTGACCATGGGGAGGGGGTGATGGTTGGTGTGTTACTGTGGGCTGTGGGCTGTGAGGATGGGGAGGGGGTGATGGTTGGTGTGTTACTGTGGGCTGTGGGCTGTGACTGTGAGGATGGGGCGGGGGTGATGGTTGGTGTGTTACTGTGGGATGTGGGATGTGACTGTGAGGATGGGGCGGGGGTGATGGTTGGTGTGTTACTGTGGGATGTGGGCTGTGAGGATGGGGCGGGGGTGATGGTTGGTGTGTTACTGTGGGATGTGACTGTGAGGATGGGGAGGGGGTGATGGTTGGTGTGTTACTGTGGGCTGTGGGCTGTGACTGTGAGGATGGGGAGGGGGTGATGGTTGGTGTGTTACTGTGGGCTGTGACTGTGAGGATGGGGAGGGGGTGATGGTTGGTGTGTTACTGTGGGATGTGGGCTGTGACTGTGAGGATGGGGCGGGGGTGATGGTTGGTGTGTTACTGTGGGATGTGACTGTGAGGCTGGGGAGGGGGTGATGGTTGGTGTGTTACTGTGGGCTGTGACTGTGAGGATGGGGAGGGGGTGATGGTTGGTGTGTTACTGTGGGATGTGGGCTGTGACTGTGAGGATGGGGAGGGGGTGATGGTTGGTGTGTTACTGTGGGATGTGGGCTGTGAGGATGGGGAGGGGGTGATGGTTGGTGTGTTACTGTGGGATGTGGGCTGTGACTGTGAGGATGGGGAGGGGGTGATGGTTGGTGTGTTACTGTGGGATGTGGGCTGTGAGGATGGGGAGGGGGTGATGGTTGGTGTGTTACTGTGGGCTGTGGGCTCTGACTGTGAGGATGGGGAGGGGGTGATGGTTGGTGTGTTACTGTGGGATGTGACTGTGAGGATGGGGCGGGGGTGATGGTTGGTGTGTTACTGTGGGCTGTGACTGTGAGGATGGGGAGGGGGTGATGGTTGGTGTGTTACTGTGGGCTGTGACTGTGACTGTGAGGATGGGGCGGGGGTGATGGTTGGTGTGTTACTGTGGGATGTGGGCTGTGAGGATGGGGAGGGGGTGATGGTTGGTGTGTTACTGTGGGATGTGGGCTGTGACTGTGAGGATGGGGAGGGGGTGATGGTTGGTGTGTTACTGTGGGCTGTGGGCTGTGACTGTGAGGATGGGGCGGGGGTGATGGTTGGTGTGTTACTGTGGGATGTGACTGTGAGGATGGGGCGGGGGTGATGGTTGGTGTGTTACTGTGGGCTGTGGGCTGTGACTGTGAGGATGGGGCGGGGGTGATGGTTGGTGTGTTACTGTGGGATGTGACTGTGAGGATGGGGCGGGGGTGATGGTTGGTGTGTTACTGTGGGATGTGGGCTGTGACTGTGAGGATGGGGCGGGGGTGATGGTTGGTGTGTTACTGTGGGATGTGGGCTGTGACTGTGAGGATGGGGCGGGGGTGATGGTTGGTGTGTTACTGTGGGCTGTGACTGTGAGGATGGGGAGGGGGTGATGGTTGGTGTGTTACTGTGGGATGTGGGCTCTGACTGTGAGGATGGGGAGGGGGTGATGGTTGGTGTGTTACTGTGGGCTGTGACTGTGAGGATGGGGCGGGGGTGCTGGTTGGTGTGTTACTGTGGGATGTGGGCTCTGACTGTGAGGATGGGGAGGGGGTGATGGTTGGTGTGTTACTGTGGGATGTGACTGTGAGGATGGGGCGGGGGTGATGGTTGGTGTGTTACTGTGGGCTGTGGGATGTGACTGTGAGGATGGGGAGGGGGTGATGGTTGGTGTGTTACTGTGGGCTGTGGGATGTGACTGTGAGGATGGGGAGGGGGTGATGGTTGGTGTGTTACTGTGGGCTGTGACTGTGAGGATGGGGCGGGGGTGATGGTTGGTGTGTTACTGTGGGCTGTGACTGTGAGGATGGGGAGGGGGTGATGGTTGGTGTGTTACTGTGGGCTGTGGGCTGTGAGGATGGGGAGGGGGTGATGGTTGGTGTGTTACTGTGGGCTGTGGGCTGTGAGGATGGGGAGGGGGTGATGGTTGGTGTGTTACTGTGGGATGTGGGCTGTGAGGATGGGGCGGGGGTGATGGTTGGTGTGTTACTGTGGGCTGTGACTGTGAGGATGGGGCGGGGGTGATGGTTGGTGTGTTACTGTGGGCTGTGACTGTGAGGATGGGGAGGGGGTGATGGTTGGTGTGTTACTGTGGGCTGTGGGCTGTGACCGTGAGGATGGGGAGGGGGTGATGGTTGGTGTGTTACTGTGGGATGTGGGCTGTGACTGTGAGGATGGGGAGGGGGTGATGGTTGGTGTGTTACTGTGGGCTGTGACTGTGAGGATGGGGCGGGGGTGATGGTTGGTGTGTTACTGTGGGATGTGGGCTGTGACTGTGAGGATGGGGAGGGGGTGATGGTTGGTGTGTTACTGTGGGCTGTGACTGTGAGGATGGGGAGGGGGTGATGGTTGGTGTGTTACTGTGGGATGTGGGCTGTGAGGATGGGGAGGGGGTGATGGTTGGTGTGTTACTGTGGGCTGTGGGATGTGACTGTGAGGATGGGGAGGGGGTGATGGTTGGTGTGTTACTGTGGGCTGTGACTGTGAGGATGGGGCGGGGGTGATGGTTGGTGTGTTACTGTGGGATGTGGGATGTGACTGTGAGGATGGGGAGGGGGTGATGGTTGGTGTGTTACTGTGGGCTGTGACTGTGAGGATGGGGAGGGGGTGATGGTTGGTGTGTTACTGTGGGATGTGGGATGTGACTGTGAGGATGGGGAGGGGGTGATGGTTGGTGTGTTACTGTGGGATGTGGGATGTGACTGTGAGGATGGGGAGGGGGTGATGGTTGGTGTGTTACTGTGGGCTGTGACTGTGAGGATGGGGCGGGGGTGATGGTTGGTGTGTTACTGTGGGATGTGGGATGTGACTGTGAGGATGGGGAGGGGGTGATGGTTGGTGTGTTACTGTGGGCTGTGACTGTGAGGATGGGGAGGGGGTGATGGTTGGTGTGTTACTGTGGGATGTGGGATGTGACTGTGAGGATGGGGAGGGGGTGATGGTTGGTGTGTTACTGTGGGATGTGGGATGTGACTGTGAGGATGGGGAGGGGGTGATGGTTGGTGTGTTACTGTGGGCTGTGACTGTGAGGATGGGGAGGGGGTGATGGTTGGTGTGTTACTGTGGGATGTGACTGTGAGGATGGGGAGGGGGTGATGGTTGGTGTGTTACTGTGGGATGTGGGCTGTGACCATGAGGATGGGGAGTGGTATAAATTTTGAAGTTGCACCGTAGTAGTCTGTTCTGACCAGTGATGATCAAAGGTGAGAAAGTAATGTTGGGGAGTCCGGTGTTGTAAACTCTCGAAATGTATTTGATCCCCTTGGGCAGCACCTCTGTGGGTCCCTGTTACACCGAATTTCTGGCTGGACCTGCCAAATTTTGTATTCGGCATAATAGAAGTGAACATGTTGGAATGATGCAACATCCTGTAATCTTGGTTTTCTCTGACCTTGACCCACATGTCCATGTCCCCTGTTTCTGCAACAGATCCACTGGATCACCATAATCACCTGAATAAGCACCACTGGATTCTCATGGTCAATCTGTCCATTTCCACAAGGCCCTCTGATTTCACTCCAGCTTATAGGTCCCTATACATTTTTGGATGACCCTTTGGCTTTGGGCAAAGTGGGAGAATGGCTTGATGACCTGTATTCAAATGATGGGCTGAAGGGCCTTTATCCGTGCTGCATGGTCTCAGTTGCTGTCAGATTATGCAAGAAGAGCCCTTTTGGTTCAGCCATGTCCACCAGAGACGGAAACTGGAAATCCCAGTCATGGTACCTGCTTATAAAGGAGACTATCCTGTTCCAACCAGCACTGCTGCACATTGTGATTGATTAAACAATACACGGGTGGGGGTCATGGCGTTTTCTCTTCGGGGTGGGGAGCCTCGAACTAAGGGTCACTGTTTCAAAATCTGAGGTCATCCATTTACAGCTGAAATGAGGCAAAACATTCCGAATGAGGGTCCACTCGCATGTTTGAAGCTCTCTTCCTCAGAAGCTGATGGAGGCTGAGGGAGATAGATTCTCAATAAGCTAATGGGGGTGAAAGGCTATTGGGGTTTCTTTTTCATTCATTCACAAGACACAGGGTATACTGGCTGGGCCACCATTCATTATCCATCACTAATTGCCCAGAGGTCAGTTAAGAGTCGACGACATTGCTGTGTGGCGTTGAGTTACACATACATCAGCCTAGAGAAGAATGGCACGTTTCCTTCTCTGAAGGACATTAGTGAACCTGAAGGGTTTTTCTACAATGGTTTCATGGTCACCATTAGATTCAAATCCATCCCCTGCTATAGTGGGATTTGAACCCAGATCCTCTAGACATTAGCTGTGTTTCTGGATTAATAGTCCAGCGATAATACCAGCAGGGCATCACCTCTGCCCAGCAGGGGGAGCTGGGCTGGAGTAAATGGTGATCAGATGGAGGATGATTTTCTTGAATGACAGGGCAGCTTGATGGGTTGAGTAGCCTCTACCAGCTGCTCATTCATCAGTTTGCATGTTCCCATGGGCTGTGTTTATAAATGTCCACTGTGCAGAGCTCTCAGTTTATGTACTGGAGTGATAAATAAATGCAGGATGAGTGAGGGGGTGGAATGTGGTGATACATCACGTTCAGTTTCAGGTGGAAATTAAGAAATGTTGCCAATAGATAAGTGGGGACTCTGGGAAGTTTCTCTTTGCAGGTCGCAATACAGTTAACGACGCTTTCAGGACTTCCATCTTACTGATAGTTGAGAATCTCACAATGAATCCTTGTGATTATAACTGTGTCACTTCCAGGTTTCTCTCTCGGATCAACTGTCCAATCCCACACCAAGGGTATCTGGATGTGGTGCGTGCCTCACCCTGAGAAACCGAATCACTGCCTGGTGCTGCTGGATACAGAAGGTCTGGGAGATGTGGAGAAAGTAAGGGGACGTTGTTGTTTCCATGCATAACGTTGTAACAAAACAATGTGATCAGATCCCTGTGTGTAGACACGATGATGTCAAGCTGCTGTGTGTTGGATTGAGGTGGACAAAATCAAAAGTCGCATGACACCAGAGAATTGTACAAAAGGTTTATTTGAAATCCAACCTTTCAGAGCGCTGCTCCTTCGTCAGGTGACTGCACTGTAAGGCAGTCAGTACTGGTGGAGTGCTGCATTGTCGGAGGGTCAGTACTGGTGGAGTGCTGCACTGTCGGAGGGTCAGTGCTGAGGGAGTGCTGCACTGTCGGAGGGTCAGTGCTGAGGGAGTGCTGCACTGTCGGAGGATCAGTGCTGAGGGAGTGCCGCACTGTCGGAGGGTCAGTACTGGGGGAGCGGGCACTGTCGGAGGGTTAGTGCTGAGGGAGCGGGCACTGTCGGAGGGTTAGTGCTGAGGGAGTGCCGCACTGTCAGTATCCAATCCTAACTTTATGCCTCAATTAACATCAATAAAACAGATTAGCTGGTCATTCTTCATTTTGCAGTTATTGGGATCTTGCTGTGTACAAGTGGCCTGCTGTTTTTCTTCGTTGTGATGTAACGACTTTCCTAATTGGCTGCAAAGTGCTCGGTGGTAGGTGAAGCTGGGGATGTGAAAGGTGCTACAGGAATGCAAGTCTTTCGCTCCTGTTTGTTCATGGTGATGCCAGTGAGCTCAGTGGTGTGTATTTCTCATTGTGTCCATGTTTTCACAGGGTGATCACACTAACGACTGCTGGATCTTCTCCCTGGCTGTGCTCCTGAGCAGCACGTTTGTGTACAACAGCGTGGGGACCATTGACCAGTACGCACTGGAAAAACTCCAGTATCCTTTTATCCTGTTCTAGCCTCTTCACTCAGAGAGTGGCGAGAAGGAGGAACTCACTTACAAACCTGCAGCAAGGTTAGAAATCACACAACACCAGGTTATAGTCCAACAGGTTTAATTGGAAGCATTAGCTTTTGGAGCGCTGCTTCTTCATCAGGTGGTTGTGGAGAATAAGATTGTAAGACACAGAATTTATAGCAAAAGTTTACAGTGTGATGTAATTGAAATTGTATATTGAGAAAGACCCGGATTGTTTGTTAATTCTCTCATCTTTTAGAATAACCATTTTGGTTTCAGTTCTCTCATATGTAAATTGCAAAACCTTTTTTAAAAGTTACTTTCTCAAGTGCACTTTAATTATTGGTGTCATGTTGGCCCAGATAAGGTATTGAAGGTGTTAATTCCCTTTTAACTTTGTACACTTCAGTCCAACACTGGCGTCTCCAAATCAAACCTGGAGCAGTCAAGAAACAATATAAATATCGCTGAAAATGTGTTGCTGGAAAAGCACAGCAGGTCAGGCAGCATCCAAGGAGCAGGAGAATCGACGTTTCGGGCATGAGCCCTTCTCCATGGAAGAAGTGCTTATGCCCGAAACGTCGATTCCCCTGCTCCTTGGATGCTGCCTGACCTGCTGCGTTTTTCCAGCAACACATTTTCAGCTCTGATCTCCAGCATCTGCAGTCCTCACTTTTTCCTCAAACAATATAAACAACCAAGGGAGAAAGGAAGAGTGGGAGGAGATCCTGACTTTCTGAAAAACGAAGTCCCTGTGGATCAATGTTGGAGTTAGAGAGAGAGAGAGACCCCTTATAAACATGCTCTACCTTGTGGCAGCTGCTATAATTACAGGATTAATAACATTTAATGGGGAATTTCTGGTCAGCATGTTTCCTGGAAAGTGTCGGACTTTGGCTCAATCTACTAACTTACTTTCTTCTATGTGTGAGCCAAGTCCTGTGTGTTCTTTAAATGAAGCAATAGGAGAAGATATTCGGTCTCACACTTTAAGTTTATTTTAGCAGTAAGTAGATAAAGTATACAGAGCTCTGGGTCTAGACCTTCCCGTCCCTGACAAACAGCAGAGTGTGGATTAGTGGTGCTGGAAGAGCACAGCAGTTCAGGCAGCATCCAACGAGCAGCAGAGTGTGTCAGTTCACGAAGTCTGACCCCTATCCTGCCCCTGACCCAGTCTTTTATACTGTACAAAACGTCATGTAATCACAGAACATTGTGCAAGCATTGAGGTGTGGTTGTCTTCTTGATTGACTGTTGACCTGACTCTGTTCTCCACCTTCTCGCGTTCCCGGATATCTGACCCCATGTGACCTCCTTTTGTAGGTGGTGGTGCGAAATAGTTCTTGTTTTTTTTAACCACAGCTTACAACATGTCCTGCATCTGCACTCACAGGGCGGCAACACCCCCGCTGTCTGCATTGCTCTCCCAGCCGCCACCAAGGCCGCCAGTACACACTGCTCTTTGTTAAAAATCATTCCTATTGTGTGTTTACATCAGCATATCTTTACAAGTCAGATGTACTCAGTATTTTTCCACTGTCTGTTCATACATAAAAGGGTTACACTACACACTGCTAGTTAATGGTTAAGTATAACATTGTACTATAAGTACTGAAACAAATATATCATTAAAGGCTTCTGAATGCCTCGAACTAAGCCATATATTTACAAAAGAAATCCTGGTTATCCAATATACTGGAGTCCTAGAGTGTAGGTTTGCTCGCCGAGCTATAGGTTTGATATCCAGACGTTTCATTACCTGGTTTTTTTTATTTCAAAAATATACTTTATTCATAAAATGATTTGACGGTCTGTACATTTGATCATGCTATACATATGTCCATATTTACAAACACAGATTCGAATTTATCAGTGTCATATACAGGTCTGTGTATTTCTCAATCTTATGCATATATTTGGCTGAGGCATCAGCAGAGCCCAAAAAACGTCCGCATGGGCCCCCTGTCATTCCCTGGCTCGGTAACATCATCAGTGATGATCTCCAAGTGAATTGAAGCTGTTGTCTCCTGCTTTCTATTTATATCTTTCTCCTGGATGGGGTTCCTGGGGTTTGTGATGTCATTTCCTGTTTGTTTTCTTGAGGGGTTGATAGATGATATCTAGATCTATGTGTTTGTTTATGGCGTTGTGGTTGGAGTGCCAGGCCTCTAGGAATTCTCTGGCATGCCTTTGCTTAGCCTGTCCCAGGATAGATGTGTTGTCTCAAGCCAGAAGTTTAACAGAACAAAACGGTCGCAGAATACTCCGAGAACTAATCAATGACGCCCACCACAGACTCTGAAAATACAACCGGGAAACTGCCCGCCAAAAACGGTTATTCAAAAAAGCAACAAATCAAGAATGGACAGACACGATAGAACAAGTCATAAACACCAAACAACGGCAAACACAGATAAAGAAAAATCGGGACTTGAAGAATAAACTGGACAAACTCTCAAAAAAAAGACAGAACCGATAACAGAGGGGCATGGATAAAGAACTTATCAGACTGGACCCTATCAGACACAGAAAAAGTGGTACGAGTCAAAGGATTAAATTTCAATTACCGAGACGCTGACAAGAAGGATTTCCTAATGGCATTAGAAACCACATTGAAGGACAACAATCTCATGGAAGAAACACAACAAACGATCAGACAGACAGTTGCACCTACTCTGAGCCGAAAGAGGGAAGGAAACAAACTGAACACACAAGAAAAGAAAGCCCTAGAAAACCTCAAAAAAGACAAAAACATCGTTATATTACCTGCAGACAAAGGTCGGCTCACAGTCATCCTGAACAGAAGGGACTATATAGAGAAAGCCAATGCACTACTCGCAGACACCAACACCTACCAACAGGTGGTGCTAGACCTGACCCCACAACTAGGAAACAAAATTACATATCTCCGAAGAAAATTACACAATTCCGGACAATTAAACAAGATAGAATTCCAGAAAATGAAACCCGACGGGACCAACGCCCCACGATTCTACGAACTACCAAAAATCCATAAACCAGGAGCCCCCCTCAGACCTATAGTCGCACTACCCGGAACACCAACTTACAGACTGGTCAAAGACCGACACGCAAGACTGAAATACCTAGTAGAAGAGTCACAGCACTCCATCCACTCCACCCAGGAATTCCTAAAAATCATCAAAAACACCAAAATAGAGGAAGTCGAAGCAATGATCTCATTCAACGTAACAGCACTGTTCACCTCCATCAACATCGACCTGGTAAACACTTACCACACTTTTAGAAGAGACCATCTCACACACACACACACACACACACACACACACACACACACACACACACACACACACACCAACCACACACCAACCACCATTACCAATGAACGCATCATGAAGCTAGTGGACCTGTGCCTCACCACCCACTTCACTTTCAACAACATATTCTACAAACAAACCAACGGCCCACCCATGGGATCTCCGCTATCAGGATTCATAGCAGACACAGTAATGCAAAGACTAGAACAAACAGCCTGACCAACCATCAAACCAAAAATCTGGGTCCACTACGTAGATGACACATTTGTCATCACAAAACGAAACAAGATAGAAGAGACATTTAAGATCATCAACAACACCCTCACAGGCATAAAGTTCACCAAGGAGGAAGAAACCGACAACAAACTCGCATTCCTGGACGTCACAGTCGAAAGAACGGACAGCGGAGAACTACAAACCTGTGTATACAGAAAACCGACAAACACTGACCAAATACTTAACTACACCAGCAACCATCCTAACACACACAAACGAAGCTGTATCAGAACACTATTCCAACGTTCCACCACACACTGCAGCACAGACGAACTTCAGAAAACAGAGGAGAACCACCTATATAACGTATTCAAGAAGAACGGATACTCAAAAAATACAGTCCGCAGATTCCTCAAGAACAAACCACGACAAGCAGACCAACCACAGCCAGAAACCCGAACCACCTTACCATACATCAAAGAAGTTTCAGAAATGGCAGCCAGAATACTAAGACCCCTCGGAATCCTAGTAGCACACAAACCCACCAACGCTCTCAAACAAAAACTAACAAACTTAAAAGACCCAGTACATCCCATGGACAAAACCAACATCATCTACAAAATTCCATGCAAGGACTGCCACAAACACTACATAGGACAAACAGGAAGAAAGTTAACCACCAGGATACACAAACACCAGCTAGCCACAAAAAGACACGACCCTCTCTCCCTCATAGCCCTACACACGGGTGAAAAAAGCCACCATTTCGACTGGGACAACACATCTATCCTGGGACAGGTTAAGCAAAGGCATGCCAGAGAATTCCTAGAGGCCTGGCATTCCAACCACAACGCCATAAACAAACACATAGATCTAGATGCCATCTATCAACCCCTCAGAAAACGAACAGGAAATGACATCACCACAAACCCCAGGAACCCCATCCAGGAGAAAGATATAAAAGAAAGTAGGAGACAACAGCTTCGCTTCACTTGGAGGTCGCCACTGATGATGTTACCGAGCCAGGTAATGAAACGTCTGGATATCAAACCTACAGCTCAGCGAGCAAACCGACACCCTAAACCTCAACCTGAGCTACAAACCTTCACAAACTTTGCAAAATACTGGAGTCCTTTGAGGAAATAATATGAGCTGTGGATGCAGAGGAATTGTAAACGGTTAGTGTGCAGGTACAGCGAATAATTACCATCCCCAATAGAATGCGACCATGCATTGTTATGATGTGGAGGATCCAGTGTTGGACTGGGGTGGACAAAGTTAAAAATCACACAACATCAAGTTATAGTCCAACAGGTTTATTTGGAAGCACTAGCTTTCAGAGCGCTGCTCCTTCATCAGGTGGTTTCATCGTTTATTGTGAGGAGACTGGAACACCAAGGGAGAGGAGGAGTAAGAATATCTGTGGAGTGCGAGGCAGAATTAACATTTCAATGCTGATATGACTCTGCATCTGGTGCACTGTATTGTTCATCTTATTTAAGGAAGGATCTAAATATACTGGAAGCAGTTCTAGCGTAGACTAATACCTGAAGTGGTGGGTTGTCTTAAGAGGAAAAGTCAACAAAATTAAAAATCTCACAACACTGGGTTATAGTCCAAAAGGTTTTTTTTTTGGAAGCACTAGCTTTCGGAGCGCTGCTTCTTCATCAGGTAACTAGTGACAGGCAAAGCATATACTCCCTGGAGTTTCAAACAGTAAGAGGTGTCTTGATTGTAACATATAAGATCCTGAGGGGTCTTGACAGCAAGGACGTGAAGAGGATGTTCCCCTTGTACAAGAATCTAGAGCGAAGATTAAAAAGGAATCACTCATTTAAGACCAGAATGAGGAGAAATGTTTTTCACTCAGTGTGTCATCAGCCTTTGGAACTCACTTCTACAGAAGGAGGTGGTGCAGACAGGCAGGAGGCTGGAAGAACACAGCAAGCATCAGGAGGTGGAGAAGTCAGCATTAATGTTGACTTTTGCCAAGTAAACTGGTTTTGCCAAGTAAACAGCAACTGTTTGCAAGAGACCACTTCCAAAGACTATCTTGTAGGTCATGTGATGCAGTAGGCAGTGAGCAAGAGTCTCTGATTTCAAGTCCCATTCCAGGACTTAGTAGCCAGGGGTGGCAGTGTTCAGAAGGCAGCCAAACAGGCAGAGTATATCAACCTGTGAATTCTTCCATCATGTCTTCCAACCAATAACAGGCTGTTATAGTCAAATCGAAACCTGGAAAACAGGACCAAGACTGACCATTCAGCTTTGAACCTGCTCAACCATTGAATAGGATCATCACTGTTCCTGCTTTCTCCCAATAACCTTCAGGTCTGGGAGCCATACCTAACTTTTTTTTTGTTGAAAACATTCAATGATTTAGCCTCAACCGCTTTCTGTGGCAATGAATTCCACAGGTTCCCCACTCTCTGGGTGAAGACATTCCTCTTCATAAAATTATAGAATGCCTTTAGTGTGGAAGCAGGCCATTCGGCCCATTGAGTCTACACCACCTCTCCAAAGAACATCCCACCAAGACCCAGCCTATCCTTGTAACCCTGCATGCCTCATGGCTATTCTACCCTTCACCTGAACAACCCTGAACTCTGTGGGCAGTTTCCCATGGTCAATCCTTTGGACTGTGGAGGAAACCTAAATCCTAAACGTCCAAATCTGTATCCTCAGACTAGTTCTGGACTCCCCGGTTGTTAGGAACATCCTCCTGTGCTTATCCTATCTATTGCTCTTGGAACTATCCCAGTCTCTCTAGAACAGTAGCATTCCACCGCTGCGGAGAGGTGCTGCCTTTAACGTAGTACATCATCAGTTCCTTAACAGAATCCAGTTTTGTTTCCAATCTGACAGAGCTGATCAAAGTGAAGGCTGATCAAGGAGGTGATGATGACGATGAAGAGTTGGATTTACTGAAGGTCTCACCGGCCTTTGTCTGGGCAGTGCGGGATTTCACCCTGGAACTGAAAATCGATGGTCGGAATGTCACAGCCGATGAGTATTTGAACCACGGCCTACAACTCAAAAAAGGTGAGAATCCAATGGATGCAATGTCTCTCACCCGAGTGAGATTGTGTTACACCTTTCACCAGACACACAGTCACTCTCTCTCACTCTCTCTCTCTGTCACGCTAACACACACACACGCACACTCTCTCTCTGTCTTTCTCTCTCACTCTCTCTCTCTCTCTCTCTCACACACACGCTTTCTCTTTGTCACACATGCGTTCTCTCTCCCTCTCTCTCTCACATACACGCGAGCTCCCTCTGTCTCACACACACACACACACTCACACGTGCTCTCTGTCTCACACACGCATTCTGTCTCTCTCTCTCTCTCTCTCTTGCTGTCTCACACACGTGCTCTCTCTCTGTCTCACACATGCACTCTCCCTCTCTCTCTCACACACATGCGCTCTCTGTCTCTCTCTCTCTCTCACATGCGCTCTCTCTCAACACACACACGAGCTCTCCTTTTTCTGACTCTCACTCACACACATGCGCTCTCTCTCTCACGCCCTCTTCTCACACATACACGCACACACTCTCTCTCACACACACACGCTCTCTCACACACTCGCGCTCTCTCTCTCATTTACATACACGAGCTCTCTCTTTCTCTCTCTCACACACACGCTCTCTCTCACACATGCGTGCTCTCTCTCACAAACGCACTTTCTCTCAGACACGTTCTCTCCCTATCTCTGTCTCACATGTGCTCTCTCTGTCTCTCACACACATGCTCTCTCTCACACACACATGCACTCACATATACGTGCACACTCTCTCACACACACATACACGTGCACTCTCTCTCATGCACACAACACATGTTCTTGTGCACATGCACGTTCTTGTATGCGTGCACACACACTCTTTCATGCACGCACGCAAACACACACACACACACACACACACACACACACACACACACCACTCCCCCATCCAACACACAACCCGTACTGAAAATCTCAAACTCTCCTCCAAAATGTGCTCATCCCGTGTGAGTGGAAATTTTCTTAGATTGAGATGGGTTGACATTTCTGGGTAGGGGGTGAAATCACTCCACAGCAGCTGGTATCCTGTCACTAAGTCCCCCTATGTTTACACATGGAGAATCCTTGGCACTGATGCAGCTCCCTCAGAGCCTGCTCTCAGAGTGAACAGAACCCGTGACACTCCTGTTTATATCTGTCAGCCAGGGCTCCCTGATTGGATCAGATTAACAGTCCCAGTCGGGAAACTCTGATTCTATGAGGTCCAGCTGGATGACATCATTCCAATCACTCCCAGGGCTATCAGCAATACACAAACAAAGTGGGATATGGGAAGGTGCTGTCGGTGCTTTGTATCATGGAATTCTGCCCAGTCATACTAACACCCAAAGTGGCTGTGGTTTTGTTTCTTTTGACTGAATGCAGGTGTTGCAAAGAAAGTGATGGAGTATAACCAGCCCCGGGAATGCATCAGGAATTACTTTCGGTCCCGCAAATGTTTTGTTTTTGTTCAGCCGACTGCCAGCACCAATCTAAACCAGGTGGAGATGCTGCCGGAAAGCCAGCTTGACCCACAGTTCCGTGCGGTGTGCCAACAGTTCTGCCAGTACATCTACAGTCAATCACAGCCAAAAACAGTTAAAGGTGGCCACAGGATTAACGGTCGAAGTAAGTGCAGCACAATGCGACAGGTATGTCTGTCAGCTCAATCAGGGATTGATGGGACATCCACCAGGCTATTTCATCCCTTCGGTAAAAACAATGACTGCAGATGCTGAAAACCAAATACTGGATTAGTGGTGCTGGAAGAGCACAGCAGTTCAGGCAGCATCCAACGAGCAGCGAAATCGACGTTTCCTGATGAAGGGCTTTTGCCCGAAACGTTGATTTCACTGCTCGTTGGATGCTGCCTGAACTGCTGTGCTCTTCCAGCACCACTAATCCTGTATTTCATCCCTTCGACAAGCAAGTACTGACTCGACTGAGGTCCCTCTCTCCACATTGGCTGCTCAGCAGCACGTGGGAAACCAGCAAAGGAATACTTTCCAATTCACTTTGTCATCTGAATCTTCCCATCAAACACTTCCAGGTCAATTCTGGATGGAATTGGGCTCCTTGATCATTATGGTACAGTCCAATTGCCAATCCCACTGTGCCAATTTCCATTGTAACCTTCTGAGAACAGCTTTAGCCTCTAAATGAAACAGTCAATTTACCATCGGTCAGTGCTTGATAAGGGGTAGTTAGAATCATAGAGTCTGAGGGATGTACAGCACGGAAACAGGCCCTTTGGTCCAATACGCCCATGCCAACCAGACATCCTCACCTAATCAAGTCCCATTTGCCAGCACTTGGCCCATATCTCACTAAACCCTTCCTATTCATATACCCATTCAGAGGCCTTTTAAATGTTGCAATTGTACCAGCCTCCACCACTTCCTCTGGCAGTTCATTCCATACACGCACCACACTCTGCGTGAAAAAAGTTGACCTTTAGGTTCCTTCTATATCTTTCCCCTCTCACCGTAAATCTATACCCTCTAGTTCTGGACTCCCCACCCCAGGAAAGACACTTTGTCTATTTAACGAGGTAAATATTCCTGATGAAGGGCTTTTGCCCGAAATGTCGATTTCGAAGCTACTTGGATGCTGCCTGAACTGCTGTATTGCATGCAATATTCCAAAAGTGGCCTAACCAATGTAATATACAGCCACAACATGACCTCCCAACTCCTATACTCAATACTCTGACCAATAAAGGAAAGCATACCAAACACCTTCACTATCCTATCTACCTGCGACTCCACTTTTAAGGAACTTATGGCTGCCCCCTTTAACCCGCCATAATTACAAAAGCTTGGTAATGAACTCTTTGTTCTCTTTTCTCTCGCAGTGTTGGCCATTTTGACTCAAACCTACGTGGAAACTATTGACAGTGGGAAGGTACCTTGCATTGAGGATGCTGTGACCTGTATGGCTAAGATTGAAAACACAGCCGCCTTCCAGAATAGCCTCACTCACTACCAGCAGCAGATGAGGCAGAGGGTGCGGATGCCAATGGAAACCACAGTGTTGACAGAAAAACACACCCAGTGTCGAAACGAGGCCATCCACCTTTTCTTGAAGAGCTCCTTCAATGACCAAGATCAGGAATATTACAAGAAACTACTGGTGAGGGTCAAAGCATGTTTACAAAATGCAACGAGGACCTTAGGGGGAGTGAGGAATTGGAATAGCCATTGTAATAACCTTCCACAGCCCCTGTGGTCTTTAGTAGGAACACTTATGTTGTACTTTCCATCTCTCAAGGAGTCATCCTGTCCAAACCATTTTGATTATTTCCCAAACACATCCTGCACCTTACACTGTTCAGACCTGAACTGTCACTTTTCTGGACAATTCCTGCCCTCTACTGATAAGACCCTCTTCCCCATTGCCATTTTTCCACCCACCCCAGAAACACACAGCACAGATTGGACCGCCCTCTCAGGGTGTAGTTGTACACTAGTTCATGTACTCCAGAGTGCTGATTTAATAACGTGGAAACATAGATCCAAAACCCACCAGGGCAGTTGGGAAAATGAATTCAAGAAATAAATGCATACTTTGCAGCACAGAAGCAGGCATAGGCCATTCAGCCCATTGAGTCTGCTCCACCATTGAATGGCTCATCTGATCATCTCCACTTTCCTGCCTTTTCTTGATAACCCTGTTTCCCTTCCTGATTAAAGATCTCTCCCTCTCAGCCTTAAAGATACTGAATGACTCAGCCCTGACAACCGGGAAATAATTACTTAGCTCCACTCCCCTCAAGAGAGAAAAAAAATCCTCATTTTTGTCTTAAATATGCAATCCTTATTCTGGTTTGGTCCTAGACTCTCCCACACAAGGGGATAAGACCCTGTCCACATCTCCCCCTCTCGGGTCAGCTCATCTAAGCACCTCGTATGTTTCAACAAGGTCATCTCTCATTTGCCTAAACTGCAATGTATAGAAACCCTGCCAACTTAACCGCTCCTCATAAGACAGTTTATCCATATCCGGGAGCGTCCCCACATATCTTATATTGTGCTCTGATATCCGTGATAGTCCCTCCATACCTAGGAGAGTGCTCCATTCCTGCAATTGTCCATCCATACCCAGGACAGTCCCACCATGTCTGGAAGAGTCCCCTTATATCCAGGCTATCTGCTCCATCCCTGTGTTGGGTATCTAATATCAGTAAAGGTGTCCATGAGGTGGATTGTTGGAAGGAGTGGTGGTGAGACAAGTAAAGAAATTAAAGGTGGTTCTAGGATGCCCACCATCACCCTCCGTTTCATCCTCCGTTTCTGCATGAGCTTCATGGACAAATCCCGAACTCTTTCCCAACCTGACATTTATCCAGCTTGTCAGGTTCGACTCGGACACATTACATTTTGTTAACCAGCGTCCCAGGAACTGAGAAATTTTCTTCAATGCTCTGACTATCTCCTGCTTTCCTTTCAGGCATCTTTGATCATTGTAATCAGGCTATTAATTGTTTGTATTTGATATTCTCCTGCACTGCTCCCTCACCAATCACGAATGGTTCCTTATTGTTCAAATTGAATGTTCATAATAGGTGCCCGTTAGAAAGATTCATCTACGGCTAGGAGCAATGCAGTTAGCATAGATTTTGCCATAGCATTGTGGTCTCCGTCTCTTTGATAAGTCTCTTGCGTGCAGTCAGGTTTAGTCATTAAAAGGCGTTGCTTGAAAACTCGGTGTCCAGAAATGGGAGGCTGAGTCTAAGTGGATTTTCAGAGCTGTGAGATGGAAAGTAACAGCAAGGGAGAAGGAACAGAAACAGCAGCTTACAGCCTTGAATTACTGCTTGTATCAAAAATGGCTCCGCATTTTCCAATCCCTCCTGCTTTGGGCGATTTGAGGTAGAATTAAAACTGGAACTCAGTGGCAAAACTATGAAACTGCAACAGAATTAATCAATAAACCAGAGCAAATAAGCATTAACACCCTGCTGTAAATGCTGCAGGAAGAGTGTCACAAGCTGTTCTACTGCCTAGGTCTTACTGAGCAGCAGGGAAGTCAGACTATTGATATTTCTAAAGCTTTCAAAATGCATTGTTTTTTTCCTATCTTAATGTTAGTTTTGAGCGGTGTATGTTCAACATTGGAGCTGAAGGGGGAGAAGGATCAGCACGTAAACACAGTAATATGTTCAGCTGAATCCTGTGAATTTGGGCAGATGAAAAATGGTTTCATTAGATCTGATGTAAGAGATTTTGCCATGACAGCACATCCGCTGGGAGAAGAGAACGGTGGCTCAGTGGTTAGCACAGCTGCCTCACAGTGCCAGAGACCAGAGTTCAATTCCCGCCTCAGGCAACTGTCTGTAGAGTTTGCACCTTCTCCCCGTGTCTGCGTGGGTTTCCTCCAGGTGCTTTGGTTTCCTCCCACAGTCCAAAGCTGTGCAGGTTAGGTGAATTGGCCATGCTAAATTTAGGTGTTAGCTGAAGGGGTAAATATAGGGGAATGGGTCTGGGTGGGTTCCTCTTTGGAGGGAGCGGTGTGGACTTGTTGGGCCGAAGGGCCTGCTTCCACACTGTAAGTAATCTAATCGAAAAAAAACTTATTCTCAAGAAAGCTACTGACATGTGCAGGAGTTCCGAGGTTGTCAGTCTTCTGCAGGGAAAGCAGTGCTCTTATTCCAAGAAGCTGACTCATCATATGACAGGCAAGTGTTTAGCTTCACAGATGGTGTGAAGTGGTTTAATCATCTCAGGAGGACAAATGATCTCAATGCAATGGTCAGAATAAAGATTTGGATCCCGAAATTACGCAAAATTCACTCATTTCAGTCGGAGCAAGTCAAAAGCCCCAGACATGCTAGAGGCAATTTTCAGTCTTCATATGCCAATAACCCACTGCTGGCTGAACAAATCCCAGAGGATCACAGCAACACTGTTACAGTGGCTTCCCAGTGATTACTATCTTGGATGAGGTGAGAGAATGAAGCTGAGTCAGCATCAGGTGTGGAGAATAGCTGCTGCCCTGAAAATGAATCCGAGACCCCACAAACCCAGGGGACCTTGGGGGGGAGAAAAGCAGAGAAGAAAAATAAGGTCAGGAGTTGACAGTGGGTGATGAGCAAGCGAAGAGGCATTCGTTGGATAACAGCAGAAGAAAACGCAGTGATCAGGAAAAAAAGATGGAACGCGATAGATCAAAGATGCCTGAAGTCAAGCACATTGGCCATCTACAGACATTTCACCCGAACCCTGGCAAGGCCAGAGCTGTAGTAGAAATGCAGCAGAGATCCAGCAACCAACAGATGTGAAAGCAATGCAGCAATTAGCTGTAAATGTGTGATGTTTCCTAATGCTCTTGCCTAACCTGTCATAGAGATGTACAGCATGGAAACAGACCCGTCAGTCCAATTTGTCCATGCCGATCAGATATCCTAAATTAATCTAGTCCCATTTGCCAGCACTTGGCTCATATCTCTCTTAAACCCTTCCTATTCATATACCCATCCAGATGCCTTTTAAATGCTGCAATTGTACCAACCTCCACCACTTCCTCTGGCAGCTCATTCCATATAAGTACCACCCTCTGTATGGAAATGTTGCCCCTTAAATCCATGGAATGTGCTGCCAGAGGAGGATGGAATGAGCTGCCAGAGGATGTGGTGGAGGCTGGTACAATTACAACATTTAAGAGGCATCTGGATGGATATATGAATAGGAAGGGTTTGGAGGGATATGGGCCGGGTGCTGGCAGGTGGGACTAGATTGGGTTGGGATATCTGGTTGGCATGGACGAGTTGGACCGAAGGGTCTGTTTCTGTGCTGCACATCTCTATGACTGTTATATTTTTCCCCTATCCTGGGGAAAAGACCTTGGCTATATTCACCCTTTCCTCACCCCTGATAATTTTATAAACCTTTGTACGGTCACCCCTCAGTTTCTGACACACCGGGGAAAACAGTCCCAGCCTATTCAGCCTCTCCCTATAGATCAAACCCTCCAACCCTGGCAACATCCTTGTAAATCTTTTCCACACTCTTTCAAGTTTTTCAACATCCTTCCTATAGCAGGGGTCCAGAATTGACCATGGCATTCCAAAAATGGCCTCATCAATATCCTGTTGAGCTGCAACATGACCTTCCAACTCCTGTACTCAATTCATTGGCCAATGCAGGCACATCAGAGTATTCACAAGCTCACTGCCGAGGGTATTGATGTACATCAGCAGTTTTCACTCAATTTGAAAAACCAGTAGCAACACCTCAACTTGTGCTGAAACTGACCAACCCAAAAAGCTAAACGCTGAATCTAAATTCTGAGATGTGTTGTGCAATTCTAAGACACCTCATTCCAAACTAGCACCCAGTGTAGGAATGAAATTCCCCAGAAAGGAACATCACTACAGGAATGAACGGATACCAGACAAACAACAGCAACTCAAACACATCATTGAAAGATCAGAACAGTTTAGAGACAATAGATGAAATGCATTTGCAGGGACTGATGAAAGTGAGACTGATGAGCTTATTGGTTTTCTGAATGAATGATCATGTTTTGTGCACCGAGTATATTGGGTGAGTACTTGTAAATGCATGAGTAGCACATGAACAAATCCCTTTTTTTTAGTTATGGAAAGGGCAATGTTAGAAACAAAGCAATTTGTGCATGAGTTGGCTTGCCGTAGTGGCTTGCGTGAATGTTGTATGGACTAATGGCAGACTTTAAAACAAGTATAAAATACATTATTTGAAGTAGCTGTGTTGTCATCTCTTCATTGTTATTCTGAAATGAATCTCTCAGATTTTAACAATTGCATTAATGGTTCAGGCTAACATCTATTGGATATCTAACAGAATCAGGTATCCACTGCAATGCTAACCTTTGATCTAGTTACAATATCTGGATTATTTTGTCAGATTGAGGTGGAGCAGCATTATTTTGAGGTTTGCAACAAGAATGAAGCTGTTTCCATGGAGACGTGTACAAAACTGCTGGAGACCCTGTCCTCTGAGATCAAGGAGAAACTACAAAAGGGATCGTACACATGTACAGGAGGGTATGAGCAGTATGAAAATGATCGCAAGAAGATGATTGAGAAATTCCATGTAACTCCAGGAAAGGGGAATAAGGTAAATATTAATCACTCATTTGGTTCTGCTTTCTGATCAGGGGAATCTATTGAAATTTTACACCAGCTGAACATCTATTGCCATCATCAGTGCGTCAATAACTAGAAAAACACAGGGCCAATTCTCGCATTAAAACAGTGAGCTCTTATAACTCAAGAGAAAGACAGGTCAACATCTCAAATGTCAATCAGTCAGCTTCCCATCTCCGACAGGTCAACTTCTCACTAAAAAGTCATTGTTGAAATTCTACACAAACGAATCTTGCATCCTCTCAGAATTTCTTTACTTGAATTTTAAATCCCACAGGCTGAAGAAGCCTTGAACTCATTCATGAAAAGCAAAACTTCAGAAGCTGATTCAGTGCTGCAGGCTGACAAGAGGCTGACAGACCAGGCCAGAGAGCTGGCAGGTAAATAAGTTACAGTAATTTTCATCTGGAAGGAGTCCAAGATCGGTACCAAGCGATTTATTATGACAAACATAGAAATTGCTGGAAAAGCTCAGCAGGTCTGAGAGCATCTGCAGAGAGAATCAGAGTTAACCTTTCAGAATTGAGGAAGGGTCACTCGACTCGAAACATTAACTGTGATTCTCTCCACAGATGCTGCCAGACCTTCTGGTTTTTTTCAGCAATTTCTATTTTAGTCTCTGATGGTACAGCATCCGCAGTTCTTTTGGGTTTTATCTTGCGATTTCCTGTGTTTTGTTTAAAGCTAGCCTATTTTTTCATGGACAACCTGTTCAGAGATGTTATGGAACACCTTAGGAGCAGGTGGGACTTGAACCCGGGCCCCCAGACCAGGAGTAAAAACACTACCACTGCGCCACACAAGACAGAAAGTGGCAAGGCAGTAGAAGTAGTGAAATGTGTCACTCCCCCAATCCGAGATCAACAATCACTGAAGTGCACAACAGGGCCATCACAAGTCTGACAGGATACACAACATAAATGATAAGAAAGAGGAGAATTTAAAGCTGGGGAAACACTGTTAAAACAGCAGGGATCATGCATGTAAGACTGAGATGAGGAGAAGTTTTTCCAAACAAAGGCCTGAGAGTCTTTTCTCAAAAGGTGATGGAAGTAGAGTCTTTGAATACTTCTTAAGCAGAGATTGAGAGGATCCTGATAACCAAGGAGGAGCAAGACTATTGCAGGTACCCAGAATGTGGAGTAATCAGAGCAGCCGTGATGTAGTTGATTGGGGGAGCAGTCTCAAGGGGCTGAATAGCCTATCTCCTGCTCCTGTTTCTTGTATTCTCATGTTCAGAGAAGAAGAGCACATGACCTATTCTGACTCAAGCTGGCTCTTTGAAAAATCTTACCAATTTTATAAACCCTTCCCCCGCCTTCAACTATCCAACCACCTTGTCCCTCTCTTTCCCTTCCCATCCTGAAAACCAGTCCTTTTTTTGACCTGTTCTAGGAATCTGAGTCCACCATACTTTCAGATAGATTTTTTTAAGTGAAATCTCTGGCCTCTAGTTACTGACACACACTGCCTGAGGGAACAGCTTCTTCCTAATATTCTATCAAAACTCCTCAGAGTTACAGATACATGACTGGTTGGGCTTATGTTGAAGTACTTACAGCTTGCTGCAACATGTAAGCGCATTGGAAAAAGATACACTCTCAATTACTCAATGTCACTTATTATTCCCTTGGGAGGAAGATACCACTACTTTTTTTTAAAAATGGTGCATCAAATTAAATATGGCAGCCACTTCTGACAATTTAGAATTTACTTTGAATGAGTGTGGGTGCCAATGATCATGTCTGCTTGTGTGAAATGTGTACGTGGAATTATCTGCTCCTACCTGTGTCTGTGTGTCACTCTGTAGGGTGTGCATGGTGTCTTTACAAATGTGTATATTTTTAAATGTGTATATGTGTGTGCATACATATGTCTTTATGTGGATGTGTGAAGTGCTGCACTTTGGGAAATCAAATATTAAAGAAAATTTAATGATCGAACCCTGTGCAGTATTGATGTAGAGAGGAATGTTGGGGTTCAAGTCCATAGCTCCATGAAAGTGGCCACACAGACAGCATTGTAAAGAAGCCGTATGGCATGCTCGCCTTTATTGGTCGGGGAATTGAGTACATGAGTCACGATATCATCTTGCAGCTTTACAAGATTTTGGTTAGGCCACACTTAGAGTATTGCATACAGTTCTGGTCACCACAATCCAGGAAGGATGTGGAGGCTTTGCAAAGGGTGCAGAAGAGGTTTACCAGGATGCTGCCTGGATTAGAGGGTGTGACCTATAAGGAGTGTCTGGAAAACTCAAGTTGATTTTTCTGGAGCAGCAGAGGCTGAGGGAGACTTGATAGAAGTCTCTAAATTTATGAGATGCATAGATATGGTTGATGGTCAGAATCATTTTCCCAGAATTGAAATATCTAAAACTTGGGGGGGGGGGGGGGCATGCATTTAAGGTGAGAAAGGAAAAGTTCAAAGGAGACACTTTTTTTGCACAGAGAGTGGTCGAAGTATGGAATGTGCTACCAATCATGGTGGTGAAGGCAACTACGATAGGAGCGTTTAAGGGTCTTTTAGATAAACTAGGAGAAAGTAAGGACTGCAGATGCTGGAGATCAGAGTCAAGAGTGTGGTGCTGGAAAAATGCAGCAGGTCAGGTGGCATCCAAGGAGCAGGAGAATCGATGTTTTGGGCATAAGCCCTTCATCAAAAATGAGGCTTGAGGGCTGGGCAGCTGAGAGATAAGTGGGGTGGGTGGTGAGGCTGGGGAGAAGGTAGTTGGGAATGTGATAGTAGATAAAGGTGGGGTGGAAGTGATAGGTTGGAGAGGAGGGTGGAGTGGACAGGTGGAGAGGAAGATGGAAAGGTCGAACTGGTCAGGAGAGTGGTGCTGAGTTGGAAGTTTGGGACTGGGATAAGGTTGGGAGGGGAAAATGGAGAAACTGGTGGAGAGGCCCAAGCTGGAAGATGAGGTGTTCTTCGTCCAGGTGTCAGATGGTAAGGGTTTGTCGATGCAGAAGGCCCAGGACCTACATGTCCTTGGTGAAGTGGGAGGGAGGTTTCAAGTGTTCAGTCACAGGGCGGTGGGATCGGTTGGTGCGGGTGTCCCAGAGATGTTCTCTGAAACGATCCGCAAGTTGACGTCCTGTCTCCCTGATGTAGAGGAGACCACATTGGATGCAACTGATACAGTAGATGACATTGGTAGACATACAGGTAAACTTCTGTCGGATGTGGAAGGGTCCCTTGGACAGAGGTTGAGGGGGTGGGGGAGGGAAGTTTGGGCACTAGTTTTGCACTTCTTGCAGGGAAAGCTGCTGGGAGCGGTGGGTGGGCTGGTGGGAGGGCATGGATCTGACAAGATAGTCACTTTTAGATAAGCACATGATTGTGCAAGATATGGAGGAATATGGACCAAGGGCAGGCAGAAGAGATTAGTTTAATTTTGTGTCAGGTTCAGCACAACATTGATGGACCTGTACCTGTGCTTACAGTTCTGTGTGTATGTATGTCTATATGTGTGTAAGCATGTCTTTATATCTGTGTATGTATTTAATATGTGTGCATATGTATGCGTGTCTGTTTGAGTGTATATTTGTGGATGGGTGTATCTGTTCCTGCATGTGCAGTGTATGTGACTATGTGCATATATAACATATGTGTCTGAGTGTGTAGGCATGTTTAAATGTGTGTGGGGGTAATCATGTGTTTGCGAGTGTATGTGTGCACATGCTTGCAATGATGTTTAAATGCCACTTCTGACAATTTCCTGTTCTGCTTTTGAAGTTGAGCGGCAGAAAGCTGCTGAGATTAAACAAGAGGCGAAGGCTCAGGAAGAAGCATTGAAGACCCTCGAGGAAATCAGGAACAACGAGAAGGCGTTTTATGAAGAAAGTACCAAACAACTGCACTTGAAGATGGAGGAAGAGAAGAAGAACTTTCAGCGAGAGCAGGCGGTAGCACTAGATTGCAAACTGAAAGAGCAGAAGGAATTAATGGAGAGACAGTTTCAATCAAAAGCTGAGATGATGGAGGAGCAAATCGAGACCCTGAGGAAGCAACAAGAATCTGCCAGCTCCTCCACTAATTGGGAAAATTTTGCTTCAATAGCTAAGGGTGTATTAGACACTGTAATTAATGCTTATGCATCACATAAAGCCATGAAGCTGTTGACCAAGATATAATCCTCCAATACATTACCCCAGGTTAGAACAGGTATTGTTTTGCTACATATTGGGGTGTATTTTAGCCTTTATTGCATAACTGATCACATGCCCTTAATATAGCCTACGCAATCTTAATTCTGCTGTCGTAAAATAGGATCAAATTGAGCATGGGCTGTTGTTTCTTGAGGGACAGAATTGAAAGGGAGGGATAGTTTCTCAATCTTAGGTTGATTCTGGAGTTGAGTGGATTGGTTTATGAGGAGAGACTGAGTAGACTGGGATTATATTCATCAGAATTTAGAAGAATGAGGGGGGATCTTCGAGAAACATATAAAATTTATGAAGGGAATAGATAAGATAGATGTAGAGAGGATGTTTCCACTGGAAGGTGAAGCTGGCACAAGAGGACATAGTCTCAGAATTAGGGAGAGCAGATTTAGGATTGAATTGAGAAGGAACTTCTTCACTCAGAGGGTTGTGAATCTGTAGAATTCCCTGCCCAGTGAAGTAGTTAACACTACTTCAGTAAAGGTTTTTAAAGCCAAGATAGATTTTTTTTTGAACAACAAAGGTTATGGTGAGTGTGCAGGTAAGTGGAGCTGAGTCCATGAAAAGATCAGCCCTGATCTTATTGAATGGCGGAGCAGGCTCAAAGGGCCGGATAGCCTATTCCTGCTCCTAGTTCTTATGTTCTTATGTCATCTAACTTTGGTTAGAGGCACGGAAGAGGATGCAACTTAGTTTAACAAGGAGGATGACAGAAATGGGGGGGGTTCACAGATCAGGAAAGAATTGAAAGGACAGCTCTCCTTTCTCAATGGAGGCTGAAGGCTGAGCAGGTGACCTAAGCTTGACGTGTGATTGGATATCCAGCATGGAAACAATCCAACAAGGCCTTGCTGATGCTCACATTCCTCCTATCGTCATCCCTCATGGTAACCATCTATAGGCTTCTCCCTGATATTGCTGTCTCGTTTCCTTTAAATGCATCGAGATAATTTAGGGTACACATTCTTCCCAATCTCAGGTTGGGAAGAGGTTTCCCTGTTGATGGCCTTGAGCTCTACTCTTCACCACAAAAGAAAACATTCTCCATCCAAACCTCTCATCATTTTAAAGGCCGCTGTTAGGTCAGCCCTCAATCTTCTCATTTCGAGATTGGTCTGACCCTGATCAGTTTAGTCAGACATTCTGAGCATCATCCTTGTAGCCTTTTCTGTAGCCTCTCCAGTGCTTCTACAATTTTTAAATAATGGTCAGACTCCCAAACTGCACTTTGGACTATGAGGTTCAGCACATCATTGCGGCTTGTCAATGTAGCCCTCAAGAAATAAAAACTCAGTCTTTAGCTAGCTTTACTTTCTGGCTTTGCTGATCTGTGTGGGGATTCTTAAATCCTAGATTCCTTTGTTCTTCCATTCCAGCGAGACGCCAGGATATAGGTGCCTTCCTCCTTATTCCAACAAAATGCATTTATTTGGATCGAACATCATTTGCTAATTATTTGTGCCTCTGCCAGTTTATTAATGCCTTCCTGTAAATTGTTACAACTCTCCTCAGGATTGACTATTCTGCTCACTTAGAATTTAGTTTTGAGGCATGCCAAAGTCTTTTTCCCTAAAGTGAATTGAAAAGAACATGATGCATAGCAGGGTGTAGATTAGAGTGGTGCTGGAAAAGCACAGCAGGTCAGGCAGCATCCGAGGAGCAGGAAAATCGACGTTTCGGGCAAAAGCCCTTCATCAGGATTAGAGGCAGGGTGCCTGCAGAGTGGAGAGATAAGTGAGAGGGGGTTGGGGTTGGGGAGAACGTAGCATAGAGTACAATAGGTGAATGGGGGTGGGAATGGAGGCGCTGGTCCTTGTGAAATATTACTTCCCAGTTTCGGTCACTCTGACTAACTCGCTTCACTTCACTCTAAGCTTTTCTGCTGTAAAACCAGTATGCACTCTATTCTGCCAAGCTTCCCCACCTTATTCGTTTAGTCTATTATGGGTCAACTGTTCAGGGCCTTTTTAAAAATCTAGATAACTCACATCTACTGCGTGACCATTCTCTGTTGTTTCTTCAAAACATTTAAGGTTGATCAAGCTTAAATTTCCATTCATGATCTATGCTGACGATTCATAATAAATCAAATGAAATCAATTCATTATCCAGTTCTTCATTTCAAGAAGTTTTCTCTCCTTTTGTGACATTTCCATTATTTATCCAACTGACTGGTCTATAAGTCACCAGATATATTTTGTCCCCTTTCTTAAATACTGGAGTTTTGAGTTCTCTGGCTTCTTCACCTTTCCCGAATGGGTTGTTAAATAAGATGCCTCTCCATCTCCATCCTGATACTCTTTTTTAAAATTCATGGATGCTATTCAGGTGGAAGATTATTGTCATCCAGGCCGTAAAGGCTAAAATCTAGGCTAGTACCATTCCCTGTCAACTACTTGAACATGGCTTTTGAGCGTTCATTCTGAAAGTATTGTTGCTGTGGGAATGGAGGAGTGGGAAACAACACATGAACACATCAGCCTTAAACCAGGAACGCCACCAGTTCCTTAATCTCCAGCTTATTTATTAATGGTAATCTTAACCCTGGTATCCCTCTAAACATCTACAATGAGCCTCAGTGGAAGCAATGCAGTGAGTCATCTGGCCTCACAGCCCCTTACTTTATAAGTGGGGGATCCTTCCTAAGTATTGAGCTGTCTCAGGGAAGCCCAAGTGTTGCTGTTTTAAAATGTTTTGTGCAAAGAGCACTTAGTCAGGCAAGTCTTACAGTTAAATGGTGTGTAAAATACACATGGACTAGTTTTAGGTGTGCTCATCATATTTTTGAACTGAATATTATTTTAGTGAATGAATATAACAGTGAACATAAGACACGGCTAGAAACATTCACCATTTCAAAACTAATTTTGGACATGACTGCTGTTGTTGATTTTTTTTGTGTGTGATTTTGTTGAGTTTTCTTTCATTAGAATAAGAAACTCAAAGCTACATTGGTGACGAGAAAATTGCTGGGATGGTAAAGATGGTGGATGGTGGCCTAAGACTACAAAAGGATATATGTGGGCTGTGGACTGATAAGTGGCAAATGGAATTCAATCCAGATAGGTCTGAGGTGATGCACCTGGGCAGCACAAACAGGCAAGGGAATACGTGATGAGCAGAAGTACTGAGGATCAGATGGGCCAGGGTATGTACACAGGTCTCTTAAGATATCAGGATAAAATGGTTAAGAAAACATGTGGGATGCTTCCTTTAAGAGCAGGGATGGATATGCTGGAATTTATAACATATTGTTTAGGTCACACCTGAATTTACCAGGATGTTGCCTGAGCTGGAGAGCTTTGGTTATGGAGAGAGATTGTACAGACTAGAGTGTTTCCCTTGGAGCAGAGGAGACTGGGGAAGGGGGGAAATGACGGAGTTACATAAAATTATGAGCGGCATAGACCGGAGGGAATCAATGACCAGTATAGATTTCAGGGAAGGGGAAGGAGATTTAGAGAGCATGTGAGGAATCGAGCTAGTTCAGTTTGGGATGAACTGGGGGGCCTGGATGAGTTGGACTGAAGGGTTTGTATTACTATATTAAAGCTTTCTCGCCCAGCGGGTGGTAGGAATCTAGAACACCTTGCCTGTAAAGAATGGTAGAGGAAGAAATCTATATGATATTGAAAACGTATTTCAATGTGCATTTGTGATGTCACACCTGACAAGGATGTGAGCAAAGTTCTGGAATGTGAGATTAAAATAGTTAGGTTGTTTTTAACTGGCACAAATTGATGGGCTGAATGGTCTTTCTCTATGTTATATACCTGCATAGCTTGAACATTTGGATAGGACACGTCTGCATTTTTATTGACAGAACGATAAAGTTCTGCTGTAATTACTCTGTCAGTATGTTCAGCGAGTTGTGGGAGTGGGGTTCAAAGCTCAATTCGACTCCAGTTTCACCCAGCGGCCAGGAATATTTTTATTGGAGGGTCAATAATGTCACTGGATGAGTAATACAGAGACCAAGGTGAATGCTTTGGACACACTGGTTCAAATCCCAGCCCAGCAGCTGCTGAAATCAGAAGCTAGTCTGTGATGGTGACTGTAGGCAACTACAAAAGCCACCTGGTTAGGGAAGGAAACTTGCTGCCCTTACTTAGTCTAGATGTACACAAGACACTAGACCCACAGCCATGGGGTTGACTCTGAACTGCCCTCTGAAATGTTTCTCCCATACTATTTAGTTGAAGGGCAGTTAGGGTTGGGCAGCAAATGGTGATCTTGCCAATGACACACTCAACCCCTGTAGGAATGTAGAAGAAAGAGGGTATAATGGGAAAGCACACTGGCATAGTTTTCCCCCCTCCTCCACCACACACACTCTGCCCCCTGTTCGTGCAGCTTACTCATTCGTACTCAGGTGAAACCAGGTCTGTTAATAATGTGACATGTCACTGTTTGATGTCACTGACAGAGTTCAGGAAGCTGAGGTTTGATGCAGTATGGCTGAACTCTGCCCTCAGCAATGACCTCTCATCATTGTTAGCTCCTGCATCCAAATCAATGCAGAGTTGTGACAAATCTCCCAGTGAAGGCAATCGCACTTACATCTGGTGTGAACACCTGAGTGAAGACCTGACCAGGGCTGAGAATCGTCTTACTATACCAGGTCATCATACCTCAGGTGAGGGGAGAGGTTAAGGAGGAGAGTCTTTCAGCCATGGATGGGAATTGAACCCACACTTTTGGCATTGCTGCTTCACAAAAACAGCCAACTGAGCTAACCAGTCTCCCCTAGGCTGAATATAATGGTGCTTTGTAAATTGGTTTTAAAAAGTGCATTTAATGCAGTACAATGTATTTATGATCCTTCTAAACAATGTTATACACTCTGCCTTTGTAACTGAGGTCATGTTGAGTTTGGACGACAGTATTTACCTGACTTGTTGGCAGCCTGCAAAGTCACAGTTGTATTTTTTTTTCCAAATACCTCTGCTTAGCTGCTGTCTGCAGTGAGAAGCTCTTTTCTCTGTTGTATGGCTCTCTCTAACTCTGGAAAAATTCCTGCCCCAGATTTTCTCTGAATCTGACATTATTATCTTGCAAAACTTTTCTCGTTCTGTTAAGATCACAAAATAAAATATTGAAAATGACATGAGTCTCCATTGTTTCCTTGCTTTATTTCTTGCAGATTAATATTATCTTCATAATGTACCTTCTCGTATCTGTTCACCTGTCCCACTTAGCCGCTCCTGTGAACCAAACTACGATAAGGTGGGAAATTCCATAAAATGGGATGAGAAATTGATCTTACACTCAGTCCAAGAGAGAGAAATGGCTGGAGGTCTGACTCAGCTGAAGAGTCATACAGTATGGAAACAGACCCTTCAATCCAACCAGTCCAGGAAAATCCACAGCATACCACACCACGTTATAGTCCAAAAGGTTTACAATATCTTGGGAGTACAGTACAAGCTTTCAGAGCACTGCTCCTTCATCAGTAGCTAGTGGAGTAGGACCATAGGGGACAGAATTTATAGTAAAAGACCATAGTGATATACACCACAATCCTAAACTAAACAAAAAACTGAAAGAACTTTGGATGTTGGCGATCAGAAATAGAAACCGAAAATGCTGGAAAAGGTGTGGCAGCATCTGTGAACAGTTAACGTTTCAGATTGAGTGACCTTTCCTCAGAAGTAAACTTGTCCCACCTGCCTGCACTTGGCCCATAACCCTCCAATCTTTTCCAACTCATGTCCTTATCCAAATTTTTTTTTAAACATTGTAACTGCACCAATATCCACCACTTTAGCTGGAAGTTAAACTACACAACAGGAACCACTCTTTGGATAAAACCTAGATTCTCTTTAAAGAGTCATAGAGATGTACAGCATGGAAACAGACCCTTCGGTCCAACCCGTCCATGCCGACCAGATATCCCAACCCAATCTCGTCCCACCTGCCAGCACCTGGCCCATATCCCTCCAAACCCCTCCTACTCATATACCCATCCAAATGCCTCTTAAATGTTGCAATTGTACCAGCCTTCACCACATCCACTGGCAGCTCATTCCATACACGTACTACTCTCTGCGTGAAAAAGTTGCCCTTTAGGTCTCTTTTATATCTTTCCCCTCTCACCCTAAACCTATGCCCTCTAGTTCTGGACTCCCCAACCCCAGGGAACAGACTTTGTCTATTTATCCTATCCATGCCCCTCATAATTTTGTAAACCTCTATAAGGTCACTCAGCCTCAGAAGCTCCACAGAAAACAACCCCAGCCTGTTCAGCCTCTCCCTGTAGCTCAAATCCTCCAACCCTGGCAACATCCTTGTAAATCTTTTCTGAACCCTTTCAAGTTTCACAACATCTTTCCAATAGGCAGGAGACCAGAATTGCACACAATATTCCAACAGTGGCCTAACTAATGTCCTGTACAGCCACAACATGACCTCCCAACTCCTGTACTCAATACTCTGACCAATAAAGGAAAGCATACCAAATGCGTTCTTCACTGTCCTATCTACGTGCGACTCCACTTTCAAGGAGCTATGAACCTGCACTCCAAGGTCTCTTTGTTCAGCAACACTTCCTAGGACCTTACCATTAAGTGTATAATTCTGGATTAGTGGTGCTGGAAGAGCACAGCAGTTCAGGCAGCATCCAAGTAGCTTTGAAATCGACGTTTTGGGCAAAAGCCCTTCGTCGATTTCGAAGCAACTTGGATGCTGCCTGAACTGCTGTGCTCTTCCAGCACCACTAATCCAGAATCTAGTTTCCAGCATCTGCAGTCATTGTTTTTACCTCATTAAGTGTATAAGTCCTGCTAAGGTTTGCTTTCCCAAAATGCAGCACCTCACATTTCTTTTTAGATTAGATTAGATTAGATTACTTAGATTAGATTAGATTAGATTAGATTAGATTACTTACAGTGTGGAAACAGGCCCTTCGGCCCAACAAGTCCACACCGACCCGCCGAAGCGTAACCCACCCATACCCTTACATTTACCCCTTACCTAACACTACGGGCAATTTAGCATGGCCAATTCACCTGCACATCTTTGGACTGTGGGAGGAAACTGGAGCACCCGGAGGAAACCCACGCAGACACGGGGAGAAGGTGCAAACTCCACACAGTCAGTCACCTGAGGCGGGAATTGAATTTATCTGAATTAAACTCCATCTGCCACTTCTCAGCCCATTGGCCCATCTGGTCCAGATCCTGTTGTAATCTGAGGTAACCCTCTTCGCTGTCCACTACACCTCCAATTTTGGTGTCATCTGCAAACTTACTAACTGTACTCTCATGCCCACATCCAAATCACTTATGTAAATGACAAAAAGTAGAGGACCCAGCACCGATCCTTGTGGCACTCCACTGGGCACGGGCCTCCAGTCTAAACAACAACCCTTCACCACCACCCTCTGTCTTCTACCTTTGAGCCAGTTCTGTATCCAAATGGCTAGTTCTCCCTGTATTCCATGAGATCTAACCTTGCTAATGAGGAACCTTGAACAGCTTACTGAAGTTCATATAGATCACATCTAATGCTCTGCCCTCATCAAGCTTCTTCATGTCTTTTTTAAAATCTTTCTCCTCTCACCTTTAAAATATGCTCCCTGGTCTTGAAATCCCAGACCCTAAAGTACCTGCCGTTCACCTTATCCTCATGATTTTATGTACCTCTATAAGGTCACGCCTCAATCTCCTACTCTCCAGTCAACAAACAGTCCCAGCCTATCCTGCCTCTCGATTTAACTCAAAAACCTTCCAGATTAGAGTGGTGCTGGAAAAGCACAGCAGGTCAGACAGCATCCGAGGAGCAGGAGAATCGACGTTTCGGGCAAAAGCCCTTCATCAGGAATAGGAGGGTGCCTGCAGAGTGGAGAGATAAATGGGGGGGTGGGGGAGAGAAAGTAGCATAGAGTACAATAGGTGAATGGGGGTGGGGGGGGTGGGGATGGAGGTGATAGGTCAGAGAGGAGGGTGGGGGAGTCTGGGCAACGTCCTGTTCCAGTAAGTATCTGGGAGTGACAACCTTTCCGCCCATATCCAGGAGGCGGGCCATTCACAGATTCCTTTCCAGCAAACTAGGAAATGAAACTGAAAAAGGTTTGCAAATACCAGTTTCGGGAGAGTTGGCAGTCGTGCTGGAGGCTTTGCGTGTTGCTGGGGTGGGGTGGACCAAGAGATTGTGCAGAACGTTAAAGATCGACCTCCCTGTTGCTGAGGGTGCCTGCCTCGCGAAAGAACCGAGGAGGGGGGGCAAGTTGAGAGAGTGTGCTACCTGGGCCGACCCGATGAAAGCGTTCACGGAGGCTGAGCCCTCCCTGAAGGATGCACAGAGAACGGGCAGCTGTCTCCGGGAAGGTCCGAGCCATCAGCAGGAGCTGAAACTTTACTGTAAAACCCACCGGCAGATGCTCTCCGAGACTTGCAGAGCCCACAGGAACCACGAGGTGCTCCCTGTCCAAGAGGCAGCTGAGGAACTGAAGGTGAGGGGCGGCTGGGAGGAGCTGGGCTTTTAATAGAGTTTCTGCTGTGTATATTCCCCATTTCCTAGTCACCCTGGGGAAAGTGCAGGGGAGTGCTGTCCTGATTGAGTTCATGTACCTGCTAAATAACAACTTCCTGCTAAACTGGGTAAATTCATACTCTCCTGACATCAGTTCAATGTCTGCACTTTAGGTGAACCCAGCAACTGTCCTCCATCGCCCAGCTCTCAATCCCAGATTTGCTGCTTGCATTTAAATCCTACCAGGTGCCTTGATGGGGATTGAACCCACATTCCCTGGGCATGAGTCAGGACCTCTGCATTGTTAGTCCAGTGACACCACTACAGTGCTCCACCCTCCCTACCATGAGGCAGATTCTCCCACCCAGCTGGCTTAGGACAGAGGTTGGTGGAAGATGGAGTGGGCAATGATACCAAAGAGTAGAGACTTTGTCAAGTACAAATTGAGACAGAAAGCTTTACCTTTCCTTGCCTCTGTCGGTAATCTGTGTCATTGATAAGTGCTGAAAATGTGTTGCTGGAAAAGCGCAGCAGGTCAGGCAGCATCCAAGGAGCAGGAGAATCGACGTTTCGGGCATGAGCCCTACTTCAGGAATGAGGAAAGTTTTTCTCGTCATTGATAAGTGGCAGGGACCCAATTGGAAATCCTCAAACATGGAACTGTAAGGGAAATGTCTATGAGTTAGGGGGGAAACAATGCTCAGTGATTATAGAGAGAAAAGGGAAGCTGGGAGGGCGGTCAAGGTTTGCTTACTTTTTGAGACAACATGATGGCAGATTTGAAAGGGAAGGCAGTGCCTAACAACAGACCATAAGACACAGGAGCAGAATTAGGTCATTTAGCGCATCAAATCTGCTCCACCATTCGATCATGGCTGAAATTTTCTCAACCCATTCTCCTGCCTTCTTCCCATCACCCTTGATCCCCCCCTTACTAATCAAGAACCCAGCTATCCATATCTTAATACACTCAATGATTTGACCTCCACAGCTCCCTGCAGCAATGAATTCCACTGATTCCCTGGCCTCTGGCTGAAGGAATTCCTCCTCATCTCCATTCTCTAGTGTCATCCCTTCATTCTGAGGCTGTACCTTTGGGTCGTAGTCTCTCCTTCTTGTAAAAACATTTTCTCCATGTCCACTGTAACCAGGCCTCTCGGTATTCTCTAAGTTTCAATCAGATCCCCCTCATTCTTTTAAACTCCATAGAGGGCAGACCCAGAGTGTTCAATCTCTCTTCGTATCAGAAGCCCTTCATCTCTGGAATCATTCTTGTAAACCTTCTCTGGATCCCCTCCATTGCCAACACAACCTTCCTTAGATACAGGGCTCAAAACTGCTCATAATAATCCAAATACAATCTGACCAGAGTCCAATACAGCCTCAGCAGTACATCTCTTCTTTTGTATTTTAGCCCTGTCAGAATGAAAACTAACATTGCATTTGCCAACTGCCAATTGAACCTGCAATTTAAACTTAAAGGAATCCTGAACGAAGACTCCTAAGTCCCTTTGTGCTTCAGATTTCTGAAACCTTTCCCCATTGAGAAAATAGTCCATGCCTCAATTCTTCTTACCAAAATGCATAACCTCATACCTTGCCACATTGTATTCCATCTGCCACTTCTTTGCCCACACACCTAGCCCTTCTGTAACCTCCCCACTTCCTCAAGACTACATGTCCCTCTACCTATCTTTGTGTCATCTGCAAATTTAGCAACAATGCCCTCAGTTCCATCATCCAGATTGTTAATGTACAACATATGGTCCGAACATTGACCCCTGCAGAACACCATTGGGCACCAGCTGCCATCCTGAAAAAGACCCTTTATCCCTATTCTCTTTATTCTGTCAGTCAGCCAATTCTCTATCAATGCCAGTACCTTGCCCAAGTCATCATGAGCTCATATCTTGTTTAGCAGCCTCCTGTGCTGCACCTTGTCAGCAGCCTTCTGGAAATCCAAATAAATCACACCTACACGCCCTCCTTTGTCTAACTTACTCATGACCTCCTCAAAGCATTCTTCCAGATCTGTCAAGCATGATCTCCCCTTGATGAAGCCGTGCTGACTCTGTCCAATTTTAGCTGAAAATGTGTTGCTGGAAAAGCGCAGCAGGTCAGGCAGCATCCAAGGAGCAGGAGAATCGACGTTTCGGGCATAAGCCCTTCTTCAGGAATGAGGAAAGTGTGTCCAGCAGGCTAAGATAAAAGGTAGGGAGGAGGGACTTGGGGGAGGGGCATTGGAAATGCGATAGGTGGAAGGAGGTCAAGGTGAGGGTGATAGGCCGGAGTGGAGGTGGGGGCGGAGAGGTCAGGAAGAAGATTGCGGGTTAGGAAGGTGGTGCTGAGTTCGAGGGATTTGACTGAGACAAGGGGGGGAGGGAGGGGAAATGAGGAAACTGGAGAAATCTGAGTTCATCCCTTGTGGTTGGAGGGTTCCTTGGCGGAAGATGAGGTGCTCTTCCTCCAACCGTCGTGTTGCTATGGTCTGGCGATGGAGGAGTCCAAGGACCTGCATATCCTTGTTGGAGTGGGAGGCGGAGTTCAGGTGTTGAGCCTTGGGGTGGTTGGGTTGGGTTGGTTGGTCCAGGTGTCCCAGAGGCGTTCTCTGAAATGTTCCGCAAGTAGGCAGCCTGTCTCCCCAATGTAGAGGAGGCCACATCGGGTGCAGCGGATGCAATAAATTATGTGTGTGGAGGTGCAGGTGAATTTGTGGCGGATATGGAAGGATCCCTTGGGGCCTTGGAGGGGAGTAAGGGGCGAGGTGTGGGCGCAATTTTTGCATTTCTTGCGGTTGCAGGGGAAGGTGCCGGGAGTGGAGGTTGGGTTGGTGAGGGGTGTGGACCTGACGAGGGAATCATGGAGGGAGTGGTCTTTTCAGAACGCTGATAGGGGAGGGAAGGGAAATATATCCCTGGTGGTGGGGTCCGTTTGGAGGTGGCGGAAATGACGGCGGATGATACGCTATACATGGAGGTTGGTGGGTGGTAGGTGAGGACCAGTGGGGTTCTGTCCTGGTGGCAGTTGGATGGGCGGGGCTCAAGGGCGGAGGAGCAGGAAGTGGAGGAGATGCGGTGGAGAGCATCATCGATCACGTCTGGGGGGAAGTTGCAGTCTTTGAAGAAGGAGGCCATCTGGGTTGTACGGTATTGGAACTGGTCCTCCTGGGAGGAGATGCGGCGGAGATGAAGGAATTGGGAATATGGGATGGTCTTTTTTCAGGGGGCAGGGTGAGAGGAGGTGTAGTTTAGGTAGCTGTGGGAGTCGGTCGGTTTATAGTAAATGTCCGTGTTGATTCGGTCGCCCAAGATAGAAATGGAAAGGTCTAAGAAGGGGAGGGAGGAGTCTGAGACGGTCCAGGTGAATTTGAGGTCGGGATGGAAAGTGTTGGTAGAGTGGATGAACTGTTCAACCTCCTTGTGGGAGCACGAGGCAGCGCCGATACAATCATCGATGTAGCGGAGGAAAAGGTGGGGGGTGGGGCCAGTGTAGCTGCGGAAGGTGGACTGTTCCACATATCCTACGAAGAGGCAGGCATAGCTGGGGCCCATGCGGGTGCCCATGGCTACTCCTTTGGTTTGGAGGAAGTGGGAGGATTGGAAAGAAAAGTTGTTCGGAGTGAGGACCAGTTCAGTCAGTCGAAGGAGGGTGTCAGTTGAAGGATACTGGTTGGTACGGCGGGAAAGGAAGAAGCGGAGGGCTTTGAATCCTTCGTGATGGGGGATGGAGGTGTACAGGGACTGGATGTCCATGGTGAAGATAAGGCGTTGGGAGACCGGGGAAGCGAAAATCATGGAGGAGGTGGAGGGCGTGGGTGGTGTCCCGAACGTAGGTGGGGAGTTCTTGGACTAAGGGGGACATGACCGTGTCGAGGTAGGCAGAGATGAGTTCGGTGGGGCAGGAGCAGGCTGAGACAATGGGTCGGCCGGGGCAATCAGGTTTGTGGATTTTGGGCAGGAGGTAGAAACGGGCGGTGCGGGGTTGTGGGACTATGAGGTTGGAGGTGGTGGATGGGAGATCCCCTGAGGTGATGAGGTTATGGATGGTCTGGGAGATGATGGTTTGGTGGTGGGAGGTGGGGTCATGGTCAAGGGGGCAGTAGGAGGAGGTGTCCGCGGCTCTCCAAGGCCCCAAGGGATCCTTCCATATCCGCCACAAATTCACCTGCACCTCCACACACATAATTTATTGCATCCGCTGCGCCCGATGTGGCCTCCTCTATATTGGGGAGACAGGCTGCCTACTTGCGGAACATTTCAGAGAACACCTCTGGGACACCCGGACCAACCAACCCAACCACCCCGTGGCTCAATACTTCAACTCCCCCTCCCACTCCACCAAGGACATGCAGGTTCTTGGACTCCTCCATCGCCAGACCATAGCAACACAACAGTTGGAGGAAGAGCACCTCATCTTCTGCCTAGGAACCCTCCAACCACAAGGGATGTACTCAGATTTCTCCAGTTTTCTCATTTCCCCTCCCCCCACCCTGTTTCAGTCAAATCCCTTGAACTCAGCACCGCCTTCCTAACCTGCAATCTTCTTTCTGACCTCTCCGCCCCCACCTCCACTCTGGCCTATCACCCTCACCTTGACCTCCTTCCACCTATCGCATTTCCAATGCCCCTCCCCCAAGTCCCTCCTCCCTACCTTTTATCTTAGCCTGCTGGACACACTTTCCTCATTCCTGAAGAAGGGCTTATGCCCGAAACGTCGATTCTCCTGCTCCTTGGATGCTGCCTGACCTGCTGCGCTTTTCCAGCAATACATTTTCAGCTAAGATCTCCAGCATCTGCAGTCCTCACTTTCTCCTCTGTCCAATTTTAACCATGCACATATAGAGTCATAGAGTCATACACAGCATGGAGACAGACCCTTCGGTCAAACCCGTCCATGCCAACCAGATATCCCAACCCAATCTAGTCCCACCTGCTAGCGCACAGCCCAAACCCTTCCTATTCGTATACCCATCCAAAAGCTTCTTAAATGTTGCAACTGTGCCAGCCTCCACCACTTCATCTGGCAACTCATTCCATACACCTAAGTTTTCCAGTAGGTCTCTTTTATATCTTTCCCCTCTCACCCTAAACCAATGCCCTCTAGTTCTGGACTTCCCGATCCCAGGGGAAAGACTTTGCCGATTTAGCCTATCCATGCCCCTCATAATTTTGTAAACCTCTATAAGGTCACCCCTCAGCATCCGACTCTAAGTACTCTGCAATCTCAACCTTAACGATAGACTCCAAAACCTTACTTATGACTAGGGTCAGGCTAACCAGCCAATTTTCCAGTCCTCTGGGGATTTTCTTTGACTCCAGTGATTCCTGAAAGATCACCACCAATGCCTCACAATTTCTTCAGCTATCTCCCTCAGAATGCTGGGGATTGGCCCATCTGGTCTGGATGATTTATCCACCTTCAGACCTTTCCACCTCCTCAGCACCTTCTCCTTAGTGATAGCCACTATACTCACCTCTGCCCCTGACTCCCTTGAAGTTCTGGTATGCTGCTGGTGTCTTTCACCGTGAAGACTGCTACCAAATACTCAGTTCCTCCACTACTACTTCATTTCTATTCCTACTTCTCCTCGGTTCCTCACAGAGGAAATAGTTAACAGTCTCAGTTTTAATCTGGGAGCTGGGAATCAGCACAGTTTGAGAATTAGGGCGAGACCGTTTGGGAGAGATGCTAGAAAACATTTCCGCACACAAAAGGTAGTAGACAGTTAGTACTCTCTTCCACATTAGCAGTGGATGTTGGATCAGTTGTTCATTTTAGATCTGAGACAGATCACTTTTGTTAAATGAAGGTTTTAAAGAATATGGATCAAAGTGGGAATACGGAGTTCAGACACAGATCAGCCTTGATCTCATTGAGTGGTGGAACAGGCTTGAGGGGCTAAATGGCCTCCAATGGGGGAGGAGCTGGCCTAGTGGTATTATCAGTGGAGTGTTAACTCAGAGGCACAGGTAATGTTCCTGGGATATGGGTTCAAATCCCACCACAGTTGTCAAATTTAATTCAATTTTTAAAAATCGAGAAGTAAGGGTCTAATCGTGCATCTATTGCCACTTGTTGGAAACACCCATTTAGTTTGTGAATGTCCTTTAGGGAAGGAAACTGCTATCCTTACTTGGTCTGGCCCACGTGTGACTCCAGATGCACAACAATGCCTTCTGGGCAATTAGGGATGGGCAATAAATGCTGGCCTAGCCAGTGCCTCCCTCATCCTATGAATAAATACATTCTGAAAAAAATGGTCCTTTGTCTGTTGAATAAGGAGCAACGCATCTGGAGGGAAAAAAATGATGAGCCTGGAGAGAGCAGAAGGGGAAACAATAGACAATCAGGGGAAGGAAGGAAGGCGCAAGAAACAGAGAAAATCTTGCTCCGATCACTGTGAATGGGCTTACTTCAGTAGGCCTAGGTGGGATAGGCTGGGCATCTCCAATGTCACTGGAATTACACACCTCCCACTTTAGAAGCTGACCACAATTAATAATACAACCTGACCCAGGGCCCAATCAAACAAGGAAAAGTAAAATCGCACTTGTTAAATCCAGTATATTTTTAAAAAGGCAATCACAATAATGCTGTTTTCTTACTGGAGAGAGATGACTGGTAGTGAGCTGATCCTGAGGGTGACCACACCTCAGGCCAGGGGGATGGTTGAGGAAGCTCAGCCACACTGTTTGTGTCACTCTGCACCAACTAAGGGCTGCGGTTGTCTTTCTCAAGCATGTTACCATGAGTTTTTACAACAATTGACAATGACCACCTTAGATATTTAATTCCCGATTTTGATTTAGTTCCAATTCCATCATCTGCTCTTGTTGATTTTGTAACTGGGTCCCCAGGTGACAGTCGCACTGTGCCATCGCCTCTCTGGATGAGCTGTTGAAACATTCTGTGATGTAACAGGGCCCTCTGTATTCACGTGCTAGAGATTCCAGTCAGCGCTGCTGTATCATCGTGCAGTTAATGTCCATAAACATAATTGAAGAAACACTTTGAGGTCTGGCCTGAACGTATCTAAACCAATGCGCCCCTACAGAAGCAGTCTTTAATAGTTATGTTACTTTGTTTAAAATAAGCACAGTAATGCCCTCTGATAAAAACAGCAATGATTTGAACATTAGCTGAATGTTTTGAGTCTAATATTCACATTCCTAATAATTGTTTGCAGGCTTACAGACTTGATGTCAGCACAATTAATGGATGTGTCCCATTTTCAGCAGGAACTGCTGCAAACTTTACTGTGTCCACTCCAGAACAAGAAGAGGGAATGCAGTATCTCAAAGAAGACCTACGAGAGAAGGTTAGCTTGCATTAAGGTACGTTTAATACATTGTTAATATAAAATTTTAAACTCTTGCTCAAATATCCAAGCCTCTTTAATCAAAGATAAGCCTTAACGTAACATCTTTACTCTGAGGTGTTTGTGTAAAAGGGTCATAAATCTAGAATAGTGATCAAGAAATCCTGTTGGAAATCAGGAGCAACCCTTTCACTTGGAGAGAGCTCACTACCACAGGGAGTGACTGAGACAAGTCAAATCGATGCATTCAAGACGAAGCTGATTTGATTTGATTGATTACTGTCACGTGTACCGAGATATAGTGAACAGTATTGTTTTACAGGGCAAAAGTGAGGACTGCAGATGCTGGTGATCAGAGTCTAGATTTGAGTGGCGCTGGAAAAGCACAGCAGGTCAGGCAGCATCTGAGGAGCAGGAAAATTGAGGTTTCGGGCAAAAGCCCTTCATCAGTGTTGTTTTACAGGCAGATCATATACTATACAAGTGCATCAAGGTAACTGGTATGAAGTTGTGGGTGTAACCTTTAGGAGAGTTGAAAAGCTGGCAAGGACTTAGAGAAGCTCAGAGAGTCCAGAACAAGGTAACAATGTAACCTTTGGTCAAAACAGCTAGAGTAGATGGGTTGCCATGAGACAAAAACAAATCCAAATTCGGCCAATCTGTTTAAATTATGCCCCAAGATATCAAGCTCCAATCAATTAATTTAGTATTTTGATAATATTAAAACCAATGAAACGATCCAGTGTCTTGGGGTGTAAATAACAGTTATTTTGATCAGTTAGCCAAAAGAGAGATCTGCTAAGCCACCAACAAGGACAAACTGCCAGCAGAACAGCTCTCTGAAAGACACCGGTCGATAAGTTTGTGCAGCAGAACATCGACCTGGAGAGAGAATTACAGAGGAAACTCGGCTAGCTGACTTGTTTTGAAAATTGGTCTTTTTTTGGTAAATCATAACTGGGATTTTTCTGTTAGACTAGTATTGTAGAGGGGGAGGTTAAAGATAGGTTTAAGAGACATGAGTTGAAAATGGTCGTTAGTTAATAGTCTCTGTTATACTTAACGAATAATTTTTACTTTAACTAGTGACCTCTGGGATAGCCCTTTGCCTCTCGAATTTTAACAGATTACAGCACGGGGTGAATCTTTTCTGTGTGGCTGATTTAAATTAGCAGAGGGGTTTACCCCTTGTCATAACATAACAAAAAAGAATACAGGTTACAGTGTTACAGCTGCTGTGAAGGTGCACAGAGAGAGAAAAATCAACATTAACCTTGAAATAATAGATGAAGGAGAAAGAAATGGATGGTTATGTTGACACACTGAGCAGAGCAGTGTAGAGTGAGCAGAGTCAGCTGAAGTATAAATGCTGGTATGGACCTATCAGGCCCAATATTCCATTTCTGTGCGGCACATATTTTCTTTGCAAGAACATTGCCCCCTTCAGAATGCAAATGCAGCTGAAATTTTGGTTTCACGTCCTCATTTGGGAAACTGATTCTTCAATCACACAGGGGAAGCCTCATGATAAAAGGAAGCAGTTGCCTGAGACTGCCTGGAACCCACGTAGATTTGACAGGCTAGAAGACTCAACAACACCTCTCCTTCCTCAATGGCTGAAGACTATTGAAATCTCACTAGACATTCCCCTGTCCACACAGTACTGGCCAGGCCAGCGTTTATGGGCAAAAGCCCTTCATCAGGATTCCCTGATAAAAGGCTTTTGCCCAAAATTGGGACTGTCCTGCTCCTTGGATGCTGCCTGACTTGCTGTGCTTTTCCAGCACCGCACTATTGACTCTGATCTCCAGCATCTGCCGTCTTCATGTTCGCCCAGGCCAGCATTTATGGCTCATCCTGAATGGCCTGCAGGGCAGTTGAGAGTCAACCACATAGCTGTGGGTCTGGAGTCATATTTAGGCCAGACCAAGAAAGGATGGCAGATTTCTTCCTCTATAGGACTTTATGAATCAGGTGACAATTGATAGCAATTTCACGGTCATCATTAGACATTCAATTCCAGATTTTTATTGAAGTGAAATATCCAGGATTCAAATACAGTAACCGGGAACACTATCTGGCTCTTCGGACTAATAATCCAGTGACAATCCCTCCAGGACAACACCTCCCAACCACTCAAAGCATTGACTCTCTCCACAGATGCTACCAGACCTCGTGAGTTTCTCCAGCCTTCTCTGGGCTTGTTTCAGCTCATTCTGTAGGTTTGAGATTGGAGTCTGTTTGCTGGTGTTGTCAGTAGCTGTGAGTTTTCCTGTGCTCTGTAATGTAAACCTTATTTGCAAACGTATACATGTCAGGAATCAGGAATGGCTTGAAACACATATCATTTCAGTCCCAGAACTTGATCCACTAATCTGGTCATTTCAATTTTTCTCTTCCCACAGCAGCGAACAAACGAGGCAGAGCAGCACGTGAAGAAAGAGTTTGACAAACTTTACCAGTTTCTGCATAAGGAGGAGAAGATTGCCTTGCAGAAACTGAAGCAGGAAAAGAAGAGAAAGACCCTGTTGATGAAAGGAAAGATTGAGAAGATAACCGAAGAAATAGCAGTGCTGTCCACCTCCATTCAGGAGATGCAGCAGTTACTGGGAGAAGAGGACAATGTGTGGTTTCTCAGAGTCAGTGCCTCCTTGGACAGTCACTTTCTCTTCCCTGCCTTTTCCCGTTTGTCCCAACAGAAGCTGACATTGTCATTTAAGGCTCTGTTCCCAATACCATCGTGGATTCCAGTCTCACTCCACTCTGATCAGCTCACCCAGGCTGACACTGCAGGGCACTACAGAGAGAGCACTGCACTGGCCTTTGGATGTGACACTACACCAAGTCACAGCCGGGTGGATGTAAAAAGATCCTATTTGAGAAATTTATGGCAGGGGAAAGCTGGACTGAGCAAACTGAAATTGGTTACTCTGTGTTTGTGTTGCCCACACAGTTGAATAGTCAGTGGGCTTTCGGCTCAGGCATGACAAATGACCATTAGTCTTAGTGACATATCAAAGTCTTCAGGAGAAGAGATGGGGAGATAGAGAGAGGACAGAAAATGAAAAAGCTTATATCTGCTGGAGTCTTGAAGAGGTGACTGGATTGAAATGTTTAAGATCCTGAGAGGTCTTGATGAGATGGATGTGGAGAAGATGTTTCCTCTTGTGGAGGATTCTAGAACTAGACTCATAGTTTGAAAATAAACTGAATCCTATTCAAAACCAAGAAACATTTTCTGTAAGAGACCTGTGAGTCTTTCAAACTCTCTCCTTGTAAAAGGAATGGGAGCAGAATCATTGAATCATAGAGATGTACAGCTTGGAAACAGATCCTTCAGTCCAACTCGTCCATGCCAACCAGATATCCTAACCTAATCTTTTAACTTTTTTCCCCTCTCTACCTAAACCTATGCCCTCCAGCTCTGGACTCACCCATGCCAGGGAAAAGACCTTGTCTATTTACCCTATCCAAGCCCCTTATGATTTTATAAACCTCTATAAGGATCACCACTCAACTGTCGTTAAATACTTTTAAGGCAGAGATAGAGAGTCACAATAAACCAGGGATGGTATAAGGTTATCAGGGCTAGGCGAAAATGTGGAGTAATAAGATCAGCCATGATCTCATTGAATGGAGAAACAGACTTGATGGGCCAAGTGGCCTACATCTGCATTCATATAAAGTATCTCTTCTGTTTTCATGGGAATATGAAACCCACTATTCTTTGAAACTGATTATTTTACACAGGGAATATTTGAATGTATAAGGTAATTGTAGTTGACTCCATTGTGAGTTTGCTGAAGGATATCAGCTGTAGCAAGTCATAAAATTCACACTGTCAGCATAAAGGGCTGATTTTCGTTGTTTAAAGTCTGAAAACCTTACTATTTATCTGAATCCCTACTCTGTGAAAGCAGGCCATTCAGTCCATCATGTCCACACCAACCCTTTTGAAGGCCATCCCACCCCTCGACATTTCCGATGGCCAATTCACTTAACCTGCACATCCTCAGACTGTGGGAACAAACCCACACCGACATGGGGAGAATGTCTGTGTGGAGTTTGCGCAGTCACCTGAGGGTGGAATCAAACCTGGGTCCCTGGTGCTGTGATGTTGCAGTGCTAGCTACTGAGCCACCGTGTCTCCCTTAAATATGTGATATGTTTGTAACAAAGTTCTGAAAGAGTAATTGCTATCTTTTGCTTCTTTCAGAGATATCCAGAGATGGTGAAAAGCTGCAGGTAAATAGATTTAATGAGAACCTATTTTTCTTCTCTGATGTTGAATGCTCATAATTTGCTGCTGTTACCTTGCACTGCTCTGTTCATGTAGAGTGAAGAGATCTACCCCAGCTCCAGTGAAGACTGGTCCTGTTGTCAATGTAGAGAAGGCCATTGGATCTCTGCAGTATCGAGTCTGGAAGAAGATGTTGACAGTGATTAGCACAGGTTAGTTTTCTGGCATGAGGCAGTGGATGGACTGATCTCCCCAGGAACATACAGAGAGACAGAGTTTGAATTGCTCAGCTCAGCAGCTCTCTTCTGCTGTGGTAGGAGCTGTATAACGAGGTGAGACTGATTGCCCTTGACATCAAACTCACAGAGGGTTGTGAGCGTTTTGAACTCCTTACCACAGAGAGCTGTGGGCAGAGTTTTGTTGTGTATTTTAAGGCTGAGATAAATAGATAATTTTTGAGGCATCAAGAGTAATGGGGAAAGGGGAGGAAAGTGGACATGAGGAATATCAGATCAGCCATGAACCTACTGAATGGTGGAGCAGACTCGAGGGGCCGAATGGCCTACTCCTGTTCCAATTTCCTGTGGTTATATGGTCATATGAACCTTCCCTTCATCATAAGATCAGGAGTAGGATGGTCAAAGACATCTGCTCAATGATCAGCACCTTTCATGACTCTTCACATTCTGAAGCATGATCAGATGCATCATGGACAATATTTAGGTTTGCTTTCATAAGGGGTAATTAACTTTTGCGCCACCCAATTACCAGGTAACTAGAGAAAATCTGACCCATCTCCCCTGGACATTTAGTGGTATTACCAATGCTGAAACCACAGCATTACCACCAAGGAGGTCACCATTGACCAGCCTGAACAAGCCTTATAAATATTGTGCTCACAAGAGCAGGTGGGGAGTTCAGGATTGTATACTCAGAAACTGATCTCCTGACTCTCCAAAGCCTGTACATCATCTACAAGGCACAAGTCAAGAATATGATGGAATACTCCCCACTTATCTGGATGGGTGCAGCTCCAACAACACTCAAGATTCTTGACACTGTGCAAGTCAAAGCAGCCGGCTTGATTGATATCCCATTGCCACCTTAAGCATTCACTCTACCAATACTCAGGTTGAAGCAGAGTGTACCATCTACATTTACACTGCAGCTGCTCACCAAAGCACCTTCTACAGACTTCTTCCAACTAGAAGGACAAAGACAGCACTGCAACCTGCAAGTTCCACTCCAAGCCACTCATTGTGGAAACATATCACTGTCCCTTCAGTGTCATGAGGTCCAAATCCAGGAACTCCCTCTCGAGCGCCACTGTGGTGTCCGTGTATCCCGTGGGCTGCAATAGTTCAAGATGGCAGCTCACAACCACAGTCTCCGCAGCAACTAGGGGTCGGCAATAAATGCTGACTTAGCCTGCGACAGTGCCCATCGCAGAAATGAATAGGTTATTGGGAAATCAGACGCTAATTAGAGAAGGTCAATGAATCCAGTGTAAGTGAGGGTGGGAGTAACATTGCCATGTTTCTGTCTATCATTTCATGAATGATATTACTCATCAGCTTCTCAGGGAGTGTTCAGGTCACCCACAGAACGTGTTAAGAGTTTCTGTTTAATTCTATTCCCTCAGCTCCAGTGACCTTGGACCCTTGTACAGCTCACCCATATCTCCTCCTGTCCGAAGAGTTCACGAGTGTGAGGCACACCACGAAAAGACAGCAGTCACCCCCGGACTCCCCACAGAGATTTGATCCTTGCCTGTGCGTCCTGGGACGTGAGGGATTCACATCTGGGGAACATCACTGGGAGGTGATGGTGGGGCAAAAGACCGAGTGGGATGTGGGTGTGGTCAGAGAATCTATCAACAGGAAAGAGGCCATTGACCTGAATCCAGATTCCGGAGGCTGGATAATCGCATTGAGAAATGGATATCAGTACAGAGCTGCTACCAAAACGTGGAAACACTTAGATCTGAGGGAGAAACCAAGGAAGATCCGAGTCTGTCTGGATTATGAGGGAGGGAAGGTGTCCTTTTATAACTCAGAGAACAAGACCCATATCTACACTTTCACTGCGACATTCACTGAGAAACTCTACCCCTTCTTCAGTCCTGGTCGAAATGATGGTGGTAAAAATGCTGAACCACTGAAAATCTGTCCCCGTAGAGTAATAATCCAAGAGGAATAGGATTTTTGTTTGAATCAAAGGGAAATTTTGCAAACACTGGAAATGGGAAATAAAAGCAGAAACTGCAGTGGATTAGGCAGCATCTGTAGAGAGAGGAATGACATCAGTCTTCCAGATACTGCAGTCATTAAGTGTGCGAGTTTGACAACTTGACTCCCAAACGGTAGCTTCTGTTTTCTTTTGGCATGTACACTTCCTGCATCTCCATCTTTTGTTCCTGTTGTTGTCCTGTTACTATCCCATGTAGACTGGGCTCATCATTGTTTCCACCATCTCCTGCCTCCCATCCTATCAGAGTAACTGAAATAACTCCGCCCATCACCCTTTATTTACATGTGGAGAATCCTTGGACTGATTCAGTTCCCTCCGAGCCAGCTCTCAGAGCAAACAGAACCTCAAACATTTCTGTTTATTAGTTTTTTTTCTCTTCTTCCTCAGAGGCAGCTCTCAAGTGAACAGAACCTTTGACACGTTGTTTATTTTAAAATTCTTTTTCTCTTTTTATTCTATTACACCCACAGTACCGCCTAACTGTGGTAGCATATATGTTTTCCCAGCATCCATGTTGGTTGTGTGCAGGTGTGAGACACAGTGAGAGACACAAGGTGTATGATTCTTTATTCAATATCCACCACCAGGAAGAAAGGAAACACCCAAGTGGCCAGTGACAAGCACTGCCCTTCACCTCAAAGGGTAATGCTGTGTGATCAAACAGTGAAGGGGAGGGCAGAGATCAAATCAAAATAGAGTTGAAGGGGGAAATAATGCACTCCACTCCCTGCGGTGCCCACCTCTCCCTGAACACTCTTGTTTATATCTGTCAGCCAGGGCTCCCTAATCAGGGAACTCATATTCCATGAGGTCTACCTTGTTACAATCATTATATTATCCTCCTGTATGTACCCCTCCCTCAGTACCTATCTAAAACATGTTATTCCCCTAACATCTTCTATCTTTGATAAAGGGCCTGGAGGGCTAACTCTGTCTCCCTCTCTCTGCAGATGCTGAGTATTTCTAGCATTAGATGCTTTTACTTTAGTAGCATTTCTTTCTGAAGTCGATCAGGAAACACAAGGCTGATCAAGGGATAGCTGTATGCTGTTTTTCAGAATCTTTCTTTAAATATCTGAGTGATATAAATATCTTCTTACCTCCTCCAGATTCCAGAGTTCAGGAAACCAATGTATAAGCAATTGTTTGTTTTTAATATTGGGATAAAGGAATATGTTTTCAGAATATTATGTCAAATGGTTCTAATTGATTGATATTAATATTTCAAAGAATGAATCAGCACAGAAGAATCTTCCATCCTATTGCCTGTTCCACTTCTTTGGAAGACCATTCTATTAGCCGATGCTCCTGGCCATTTTCCTTTATGACACTGAAAACATTTCTCCTTTGAGGATTAGTCCAATTCCGTTTTGAAAGTTGGGCTCATTGTTTTTTAAGCTTAACTGTGGCTATATGCCAATGGGCAAAAGTGAGGCCTGCAGGATGCTGGAATCAGAGTTTAGGTTAGAGTGGTGCTGGAAAAGCACAGCAGGTCAGGCAGCATCCGAGGAGCAGGAAAATCAACGTTTCGGGCAAAAGCCCTTCATCAGCAAGCCCTTCCAGCACCACTCTAATCTAGACTCTGCTTCCAGCCAATGTCAGGAGGGAGAAAGTGAGGACTGAAGTTGCTGGAGATCAGAATCAAGAGTGTTGTGCTGGAAAAGCACAGCAGGTCAGGCAGCATCCGAGGAGCAGCAGAATTGACGTTTCGGGCATAACTGATTCTCCTGCTACTCGGATGCTGCCTGACCTGCTGTGCTTTTCCAGCACCATACCCTCAATTCCAGCCAATTTCACCTTGCTGAATAATATCACCAATAAGACGCTCCAAGACATCTTCCTTATCTGTCGATACAATGTGAGACATTGAGAATTTGCAGCATCTCGAGAAGGACTTGAGCCAACGTTCGCATGCTGACAGAGGGCTAAAAGCAGGAGCAGTTACTCCAGAAGTTGCTCAGAGTCTGGGTACTTGCTTGAGGTTCTGTCAAAGCAGAAACATATAGAACATAGAACAATACAGCGCAGTACAGGCCCTTCGGCCCTCGATGTTGCGCCGATCCAAGCCCACCTAACCTACACTAGCCCACTATCCTCCATATACCTATCCAATGCCCGTTTAAATGCCCATAAAGAGGGAGAGTCCACCACTGCTACTGGCAGGGCATTCCATGAACTCACGACTCGCTGAGTAAAGATATACATCACTAGTGTCCCAAACTCAACAATAATCCAGAAATTGTAATAAGGAAAGGCCACAAACAATTGAGTGTTGAGAATAATTTTAACCAAGCTGCATAGGCAGGGACTTCACAGGTTTGGATGGAATTCTGGTTGAGTTCAATAATAAGTAAAAGTGGATGGAGTACAAAAACTGTTATATTCTTGTCTTTTGCTGTTCTTAAAATAAAATAAAGGAAAATGCTGGGAAAAGATCCTTTAATCTGCTCTCTAAGTTATAATTCAGTCTCAGGATTTATTAAGATATCTATATCTCCCAATAATTAAGATTTTTACTCATTGTATTCTTTTGTGGGATGAAAGGAAGCATTTGTGGCCTGACCCTAAATGACCTGGAACTGATTTGCGCTATTTCAGGGGTGGACGAGAATCCCCCATGGTACTCTGAGTCTGCAGTCACATGCAGACCAGCCCAGGAAGAGTGGCAGATTTCCTTCCCGAAGCCAAATGGCTATTTACAGCAATCATTCCATGGTCAATGTCACTGAAAACTATTGTGATATCCTGGACGTATTTAAGTTCCAGCTGCCAAGGTGGGGTTTGAACCTGTGTGCCTCCGCAGCACCAGCCTGGGCCTCAGGATTTCTCATCCAGTCACGTCATCCTTATGTCCCTATTTCATAGCATCTAACATTTTGTATGAGTGTCACCATCCTCTCGATCTACACTGTGAATCCCTCCGTGACATTTTCTCTGAATGGCACTGACAGAACTGATGTGACTCTGCAAGTTCACTCAACTCAGCTAGATGATGTTCCTTTTGCTGAGAATCTGTTCTGGTTTGTTTATCTGTTTATTTTCACTCTCACGCTGACATTAGATTTTGGTTAGTCTCTTTGTCACGTTTTGAAGATTCCCCCTCATTGGGAAGGCGCTATATATTCCATGGGAATGTGATCCTTCCTCCTGCACTCTCTCCCTGGAGCTGAAATCTTTGGAATTATTTTGAGATATTTGACAAATGTAGGCCTGGAATAAATATGGCTGCTGAATGGATAATCAACATCGATGTTCAAATTGAAGGTTAGATTTATTAAACCACGTTAGGGTTCAGTGTTTACTGACTTGGGTGGGAATATGTTTAATGTGTTGCAGGTGGATTTTAGACAATGTTTTTGTACAAGGACACAGTAAGAGTAGTTAGTTACCTTTGCATCCCATGAGTATGTGAGTGCTACGGTAGTAGCTGATCTTCTTGGTCAGCTTCTCCTTCCCCACATCTTCATATCTCTTTGAAAATAAAAACAAAACCCTGACAATGCTGGAGATCTGAAAGAGAAACTACGTGCTGGAGAAACTCAGCAGGTTTGGCAGCATCTGTGGACAGAAAGCAAATTTAATGCAATATGACCCTTCTAGGAACAATGGAAATTGGTCAGATTTGTTCTGCTTTTTTGTGTACATGACATATGCAGGTGTGTTGGGTATATACTGGTGTGTTGTAAGTGTACTAGAGTTCTGCAGGTTCTGGAGCACAGCTTTCAATTTCTGTTGTCTGAATGTCACCAGGCCCCATAGCCTTTGCAGTATCCAGTGCCTCCCACCATTCCTTAATATCACATGGACTGAATCGAATTGGTTGAAGACTAGAATCGCTGATGCTGGGGATCACTGGAAAAGGCTGAGATGGATCATCTATCAGGCATCTCTGACTGAAGATGTATTCAAATGCTTCAGCCTTACCTTTTGTATAATATGTTGGGATTTCCCCATCATTTAGGATGGGGATACATTTGGAGTCTCCTCCTCCTCCTGGGAGTTATTTAATTGTCTACTTCGACACAACATGTGACTCCAGACCCACTGCAACGTGGTTGACTTTGGTTTTTGAAAGGACCAGGCGAAGCATTCAGATGTATCTACCACTGCAGAGGTTCAAGAAGGTTAAAAATCACACAGCACCAGATTATAGTCCAACAAGTTTGTTTGGAAGCACTAGCTCTCGAAGCGCTGCTTCTTCATCATGTCATCAGGTGTGATGCTTAACTTTGTCCACCCCCAGTCCAACACCGGCTCCTCCACATCAGAGGTTCAAGAAGGCAGCTCACCACCGCCATCTCCAGGGCAATTAGGAATGGGCAAGAAAGGAGGTAATACCTGTTTCGCTGGTGCAGAGCAACTAACTCGCAACCACTGTTCCAGAGACGCCTGCAAAATTAAATCTCAAACTCAGTAGAGTGGGGAATAATTGGAGAGTAGAAACAGAGGAATTAAAACCCAATACTGGTCCCTCAGCACTGCACTGAGGTGTCTGGCTCTGTGCTTAAGCCTGTGGATTGGAAGAGACAGTGCAGAACTCCCACTGATCAGCGAATCCAGGGAATTCCCTGAGATGGCAGAGGGTGAAACTACACAAAGTAAAACACAATGTGTGTGAAGTGTGGCCGAACATCGCGCTGCAGCAATTAGCAAGTTGTCAGGCTGTTGAATTTGGAATGAAGGTAATGACAGAAAGTTTTATTCAAAAAACGAATCAGGCTTGACAAACTGTACAGTGCCGAAGCTGCCAGCAGATGGCGGAATTGCTCATTATTTCCTTTGGGCGGAGTAAAGGCGCTTTGCAAATGGTGAGCAGCAGCCTCAGAGTTCCCTCGTGTCCGATGAGAACATGCAGAAACACTGAGTCTTCGGTCCTGCAGATCTCTCTCTCTTCAGGCAGGACACAAGACAGCAAGAAAATGAAACACTGGCAACCCATAACAGCCACTACAGAGGGAGCAGACAACAACAACTTGGATTTGTGTAGCGCGTTTAAATGCAGAGAAACGAACTGAAGCTGTTTCGTTCAAAGAAGTTGGCACTGAGCCGCAAAAGGCAATGCTGGGATGGGATGGGTTGAGTGACAGGGTTATGAAGGGCTTTTGCCCGAAACGTCGATTTCGAAGCTCCTTGGATGCTGCCTGAACTTCTGTGCTCTTCCAGCACCACTAATCCAGAATCTGGTTTTCAGCATCTGCAGTCGTTGTTTTTACCATGGGTGACAGGGTACCTGGTTGGAGATCATATTCCCCAGCTCGGGGGGATCGTCCAGAGGCTAGAATGGGAGCGGTGCGGCGATTGAGTGAATTGTCAAGCTGGAGGGAGTTTCTGAAGTCAGGTAGGTCATGGGAGGGGGATTTAAAACGAGACATGTAAGCTTGAGGTAATGCTAGACTGGTAGCTAACCAAGGAAGTTGAAGAGAGGATTAAGTTGAAATAAAAAGCGTATTAGAAGATAAAAGTCAGCTATAGCGCGGAAGAGTAGATAGATTCCAAACCCGGAGGTGGGTGAGGGATCAGGGTGATAGAGCACATGGTCAGACGGTTTTCAGCAATGGTTCTGGGTCCCATGGAGAGGTCACTGCCGACCCTCTCAGGTCATAACCGCCCCCCCCCCCCCCCCCGACTAGCTGGTATTGGGAGACCACAGACACCACTTCACTGTGTATTCTAACATTTTCTGAGTAAATTATATTTTCAAACCACAAGTTCCAGGCTGGAGAAGTTACAGGTACTTTTAAATGCAGTTCAGGAGCAATTCTAAAATCCTAGACTTATCAAATCTCTCCAGCGTAGTTGGAAATGTTTTAATTGTTCCTCCCACCAGCTGGGCTGTGGAATTTTAGCTCTCTCCCTCAACAGAACTCGTTTCATTCAGCGCCTGCGGCAGTACTTCCACCACACGTGGGTTGGACTGGATGGCTGATAACGCAGCACAAGATACACCTAGCTGTTTGTCTGGAATGGAGAATTCGATCCTCTCTTCAATGGAGTTAGCCAAGGTTTCTGCATTGCGCAATTTGATTCAACTGCTTCCAGTTTTCAGGCTCACAAGAGGTAATATACACACACAAAAACACATAGTGAATAGGCAGAGCGCACCCTCCTGTGTTAGGAGCATAACAGCATTAATATGTTGGTGTTTAATACTCACACCAGCTAATCTTTATAAGGTGAGTAGGCCTTCTTGGGTAGATTGTTAGTAACATAGGGACTTCCACAATGTCCGCATTGTTTTTTGTTGTACCTGAGTAATCTCTGAGTTGTCTGAGGGTGTATTTAACCCACAGCATCCATTTACTGGTGGTCACTTTTAACAGTGTGTTTATTAATTATGATGTAGATTTATATTATTTTACAGTTACTGGTATTCACCCATAGGGGTATTGTCCCCTTGTTTAAATGTGAGTTCAGGCTATTTCCATTCATTTGAGTCCAAGAGAAAATTGAGTAATGTTAAGGAATTGCACTGTGAACGCTGATTACTTAAACCAGCAGCAACATTTTAAAAACCAAAATGGAATACTGTGGATGCTGGAAAGCAGACCGAGAAAGCTGGAACCACCCAGAAGGATCTGTGGGGTCAGAAGGAGATTTTTTTTCCGAATGCATCTAGAAATGGTCAGAATCAGAACAACTGAACACAGTGATAATGATTAACAAGCAACATTGATTCAGGCTGCAGGCTCCACGGATGCTGCCAGTGTTTCAAACAGGAGCCTTTACTCTGTTACATGGGAAAGGCAGAAGCAGTATCATGACGAGGAGCGATCACTCTTCCACTCAGGCTAAGCATTTTTCATCAACCTGCACAGATGTGCCATGCCACACATCTGGAGGAGGTGGGACTTGAATCCGGACCTTCTGCCTCAGAGGTAGAGACACTGTCACTGCACCCCAAGAGCTCTATAAAACCCTGCAGGATTACAGAACAAATGGACGCTGGTTTCAGGCATGTGTTACCACGATAGGTCATTGTGAATTTATGCAAATTCCCTTCACCTCATTCACTCTGACAGGTTACCTGTGTAGGGGTCCAGCGCATTACAAAACAAAAAAAAAGTTATGTTGTATTCAGCTATTAGCATGAACCCTAGCCTTACATCATGTCCTTCTTGTCAACATTCCCACTTCCCAAGTCTCATGCCGCCTGATCCTCCTGCTCACTGTTTATTTTTCCCAGCTCCTACACTCCTCCAAGTGTGACCTCTTTCCCCCTGCAAATCTTTCAGGTCTGCCCCATAGCTCCCCATGGTTTTTTTTATTATTATTCACTTACGGTATTTGGTTAGACCAGCATTTATTGCCCATCCCTAATTGCCCAGAGTTGAGAAGTGACCACATTGCCCTGGGTCTGGAGTCATGTGTAGGAGTTGGGTGTAGTCCTGACCAAGTGAGAATGACTGACAGATTTCCTTTCCTGAAGGACATTGGTGACCTAGATGTGTTTTTCTGACAATCGACAATATTTTCATGGTCGTCATTAGATCCTTACTACCCGGTTTTTATTGAACTCCAATTCCACCATCTGCCGTCCTTTAAAAATTGTAATTGTACCCACATTCCCCCATTTCCTCTGGAAGTTCATTCCACATGCAAATCACCATATCTTACGCTCACCAGTCTTGTGTTGATCAGTGAGTGATACTAATTTAAAACCACTGCTGCCAAACTTCACACTCCAACCTGTCTGGTCTTCTCACAGTTCAACCTGGCTTCGATAGAATAAAAGCCAGACTCCCACAAAATACTTTAAGCAAGTAGCCTAGACCCTAACTATTTCTGATGTTAAAGGCAGTTGTGAAGTTGATATTCCAGGTGTGATGCAGCAGGTCAAATAACGTAGCTTTAAGCAAAACAGAACTTAATTAAACACCACAGTTGAAACACGAACAAAAGAAAACACAATTTTAGAATAACATAACTAGTGGAAAATTTAACTGACCCAACACAGCAACCTAACGAAGGAGCTGTTCCTATTCCTGTAACATCCCATAAACACAACCCTTGACAAACACAGGTTCTTACGGACAGGAGAATTTTTGGAGAGAAAAGTCAGCCAGGAATCATCTGCTGAAGCATGGAACCTTTTTGCACTGCAGCAGCTCCTGTGACTGTTACAACTGAACCAAACTCAAAATAAAAACCTGAACTAGAAGAACTGGCCACTCCTGTGCCATTGTTAAAATAGACATTTCAGCACCTCTGCCTTTACAATCGCTTTTGAAATAAAACCCAGAGACAAAATAATCTTTTTAAAGTGACAGCATCATCACAGCTTCCAGATTCCCCTCCAATCCACTCTGTCACAAAACAGCGCTAATTTCCTGAAACCTAAAGTACTTTCTGAAATCAGCACTGTTTGCCACTTTGGTTGCGCTCTAGTCTGTGTGTGTGTATGAGCCAGGTCTGTACGCTGAAAGCAGCTAATGTTTAGCTCTGTGGCCAGGTCAGGCACATGCAAGAAAAATGTCGATAGTAACACCTGGAACTCTTCATTATCTTACATGCTTAACTTTTTAGCTCTCAATTCTCTTACTACTTCATACCTAAGACATTTTTGTCCCTAAGTACCTTGGTACCAAAGATGACACCATGTGTGGTGACCCTATACACTTTTCAGTGTACTCCTGTACTTCTGTACTTGGGTTCATGTGACAATAAAATCTAAAATCTCGCAGGGTTGGAGCAATTTATTATCTAGTATAGAAGATTGATTAACCAACAGGAAATAGAGAGGCAGGATAAATGGGTCAGCTTCTGATTGCCAACATGTAATTAATGGTACATCACAGGGTTCAGTAATTGGGTCCCAACTATTTACAATCGATATTAGTGACTTAGATTCAGGGATAGAATGTGCAGATGACATTAAAATAGTTGGGGAAGTAAGTTGCAATGAAGAAATAAGAAAATTTACAAATGGAAATGGATCAGTAAGTTGAATAGGCCAACATTTGGCAGATGGAATTGGAAATGGATTAAGTGTGAAGTTATCTGTTTCGGTCAGAGGAATAGAAAGGCAATTTGTTTTCTAAATCCGAAGAAACTTCAGGGCATTATGATGCAGAGGGATCTGGGTGTTTTCATGCAAAAATGGCAGAAAACTCGTGTCGGTACAGCAGGTAACAGAAAAGCAACTATAAGTTTGTCATTTCACACGAAGGAAACAGAGTATAGAAGTAAGGAAATGTTGCAGCAACTGTATAAGGCACCAGTGAGGCCTCACCTGGAGCAGAGTGGTCAGGTTTTGTCCTATTACTTGAAGAGGGATATAGTTGTCAACATTTCAGAGGAGGTTCACTAGATTGATTCGAGAGATTAGTGGGTTGTCTTATGAAGAGAGATCGAGCAGTTTAGGCCCATACTCTCTGGAGTTTAGAAGAATGAGAGGAGATCTAATTGAATGATTAAAGATGATTAACAAAGCAGATGGTAGAGAGGATGTTTCCTCTTGTGAGGTAATCTAGAGCGAAAGTTTGAGGATAAGGAGTATCATCTTTAAAACAGGGATAAAGAGAAATTACTTCTTTCAAAGGGTGGTGAAACTATGGAATTCATGACCCCAGAGTGTAGTGAAGGTCAGGACATGGAGCAAATTTAAGAAGATACACAGATTTTCAATTAGTTAAAGGGTTGAAGGGTTATACAGTGTGGGTAGGAAGGTGCAGTTGAGATGGAGATGAAATCAGTCATGGTCATATTAAATGGCAGAAGAGGCTTAAGGAGCTGAATTGTTTACTCTGCTCCTAGCTCTTCTGTTCTTATTCCGGGAGGAACATAAGGGAACCAAACTTGTTTATCAAGAATCCATTGATATTACTCACTTTTCCCCGCCCTATTCTGGGCTGTGGTTTATAATGCTGCTGATGAAATCAGGAAATAATACTGGGTAAATATTTTACTTAACACTGTGCTATCGTGGCACAGTGATCCGCCTTTCACGATGGAAGCTGATCTTTCCTGTGCTGTTTGCTATGATCTGTATAAAGATCCTGTCTTACTCGACTGTGATCACAGCTTCTGTCGATCCTGTGTGACCCAGTACTGGGAGAAAGCTGACACTGCCTGCTGTCCTGTCTGTAGAAAGGAGACTTCCTCCAGGACCCTGAGACCCAACCGCACTCTCTCCAACATCGTGGAGACATTTGTAAAAAGCGGTGGAGGTGGTGAAATTCAGCAGGAATGCAGCCGACACAAGGAAAAGATTACATTATTTTGTAAATCTGACAATCAGCTCATCTGTCTGGTTTGTCAGTCTTCAAAAAGTCATCAGAACCACGAGGTGCTGCCAGTGGAAGAAGCTGCTGAAGAGTTGAAGGTGAGGAGACACTGAGTAAAATAAAATACAGCAACAAATAACAGATTTGGATTTGAGAGGCTCCCGATGCTTAAAGCATATTTTTGTAATTACTCTGTCTTTGAGTGAAATGCCACTTATCTTGCTGTTTCAACCTAATAGCTCTCAGGATTTGAATTTTATCTGTACAGCCTTTAACCTTTAGACATTATATCTTGAAAAAAAAAACAAATTCATTGATGTTTTTGATCAGGAGGAACTGCAGACCTCCCTGAAGCCAATTCAGGACAAGAAGAAGGAATGTGAAACTGTGAAAAGTGATTATGAGAAAACATTGTCCCACATTCAGGTAATTCTGATGTTGCATTGTTTGATATCCTGTCTAGAATTATAAAATTGTTTCGTGCAGCACTCTCATCCTCATACTGCAGAAAAGGCGGTAGAAACCAGAATGGTGCTCAAACTGAGATGTTACACCTATTGGGAAAGATGCCACATAATATAGATAAATGTGAGGTTATCCAGTTTGTTCATTCAAAATAGGAAGTCATATTATTATTTGAATGGCAATAGATTTGGAAAGGAGGAGGTGCAATGAGACCCGGGTGTGCTTGTGCACCAGTCACTGAAAGTAAATATGCTGGGGGGGCATCGGGCAGAAAAGTGGACAGACAGTTGCTGGTCCTCATTGCAGCTTCAGCTGCAGGGTTGTCTTGATGTAATTGTACAGGGCCTTGATAAAACCATACCTGGAGTATTGTGTGCTGTGTTGGTCTCCCTATCTGAGGAAGGATGTTCTGGTGTGGAGACACTACAACCCAGATTGATCCCTGGGATGGCAGGGTGGACATATGAAGAGAGAATGGATTTGTTAGTCACTGGAGTTTAGAAGAATGAGAAGGGATCCTATAGAAACCTATAAAATTCTAATAGGGCTGGACATGGTAAACACAGGAAGGATGTTCCTAAGGTTGGATGAATTGGCCATGCTGTGGGCGGTACAGTGGCAGAGTGGTTAGCACTGCTGCCTCACAGCGACAGAGACCCGGGTTCAATTCCCACCTCAGCTGTCTGTGTGGAGTTTGCAAATTCTCCCCGTGTCTGCGTGGGTTTCCTCCCACAGTCCAAAAATGTGCAGGTTAGGTGAATTGTTAGGTGAAGGGGTATATGTAGGGGAATAGGTCTGGGTGGGTTGCTCTTCGGAGGGTCGGTGTGGACTTGTTGGGCTGAAGGGCCTGTTTCCACAATGTAAGTAATCTAATCTAATGACTGGCGAGTCTCGAACCAGCAGGTTACAAGGATACAGGGTAGTCCATATAAGGTTGAGGTGAGCAGAAATATCTTCACCTCAGCAAGTGGAAATTTCTGCCATGTTGAGTAGGGTAGGCCAAAACATTGAATACTTTCAAGAAGTAGTTAGATATTGCTCTTCGGAGGAAAGGGATGGGGAGAAAGCGGGAAAGCATGATCATGTTAAATGGCAGAGCAGGCTCGTTAAACCGAATGGCCCACTCCTAGATTTGAATGTTTCTATTCAATGGGCTCTGGCTCTCTTCTCTGGGAAAGCAAAGGCTGAGGGGTGATTTGGTGATGAGGTCATGCTCAGGTTTAGCATGGAGAAGATGTTTCCACTGAAACTATAACTCAGGATCCTCTGTGTGCTCTAGTCCTCAGTCATGACTTGGAGATACCGGTGTTGGACTGGGGTGTACAAAGTTAAAAATCACACAACACCAGGTTATAGTCCAACAGGTACTATAGCAGGAGTGATGCTCTGAAAGCTAGTGCTTCCAATTAAACCTGTTGGACTATAACCTGGTGTTGTGTGATTTTTTAACCTCGTCCTCAGTGAGTTCATTCAGGAATTCAACAACTTTCTCATCCGTTAGTGCTTCCTCTGCTGGGTAAACCTATAACCTGTTCTATGGAAAGGTAAATTAATGTAATTTCACTGCATTAGAGAATAATTTCATTGTATTTAAAAGAAAACAATAAATTATTTGTTTTGGGAATCAGATTGGAAATGTTTTTCTCTACTATATTCACAAATGAAAAAATCTGCACAGGCTGAACAACCTTTCAGAAGTCTTAATAAATTATGAGCGGTTCTGTAAAATCATGTTTTGTTTCAGTCCATTAAAGAATAATTATCCCTATATTTGAAGAAATCTCAAATGACCTTATTGAGGATAAACCAGATTGGAAATGCTATTCTCAATAACATTCTGAAGTGAGCTGCAGTTTGATTTGATTTCAAGAATGTCCCAGATTGTTGTTGAAAGTTTCTCAGGCTGAACAACATTTTAATTTGTTTTTGTTTGATCTGATTATTATTTCCCAAAGGACCAAGGCGTAAAAACAGAGAAACAGATTACAGCTGAATTTGAAAAACTTCACCAGTTTCTCCGTGAGGAAGAGAGGATTATGTTGGAAGATCTGAAACTGGAGAAAGAGAAACACAGTCAGGAGATGAAGGAGAGGATTGCAAAGATAACAGAGGAAATCTCATCCCTTTCAATCACTGTTCAGGATATTGAACAAGAGCTGAGGGAACAGGACAGCATCACATTTTTAACAGTAACTATTTATTTTTCTTTCCTTTTGTCTCTTTTCTTTGAGAGTGTCTTGATTTTTTTTACTTCAAAAATATACTTTATTCATAAAAATATTTTGATGATCTGTACCATTGGTCGTGCCATATATACGTAAACATTCCATTTCTTTACGTTCAGAGATCAAGTAATCATTCATATAGACAGGTCTGTACATTTATCATCCATATGTTTAGCTGAGGCATCAGCGGAGCCCACTAACTGTGTGGGCCCCCTGTGCTGAGGCAGGTAGATGTTACACGGTGGTCTTTCCCCACCGCACCTTGGCAGCAGCTATCCCAAGCTTCAGCGTGTCCCTCAACACATAGTCCTGGACCTTGGAATGTGCCAGTCTGCAACACTCAGTCGGGGTCAACTCCTTCAGCTGGAAAATCAACAGGTTTTGGACAGACTAAAGAGTGTCTTTGACCGAGTTGATGAATTGCAGATTCTGTCATTAAAATGTAGAGTATTAACCTCACTGAGTAATAGCACGCCAATGACCTGTGATATAGGAATTTCCCTTTACTCATGGTGATTCTGAATCACTGTTGATTTTTGTCTTCGGGTTGCTGTGATTAGATGTCTTGTTTCTTCTTAAGTGATTTTACAGGAGTCCAGCAACACTCAAACCTAACCTTCACATACTAACACTGCACACAGATATTGGTCTACATCACCTCCGAGTCTCTTCCACAATGTTCCAGTGGAACCCATCAGAAGCTTAAGGAACAACATCTCGCCTTCCGTTCAGGCATTTTACAGCCTTCAGGATGCAACACTGAGTTCAACAACTTTAGGCCATCAGCTCTGTCCTCTAAGAAAGTAATTCACCAAATCCCACCCTGTCTTCTCCCTGTAACCCTGCACATCTTTCTTTATCAGATAATAATCCAACTCCTTTTTGAATGACCCCCCCACACTCTCAGACAGTACGCTCCAGACCCTAACCCATCGAGTGACCCTCCCTCCCCCCACACTCTCAGGCTGTATAGTGTATTCCAGACCCTAACCACTCGTTGTATGAGAGAGCTTTTCCTCATGTCTCCATTAACGTGATTAACAGCCACTGTGATGGAATCTTCATCCCTGGAGCCATTCTCATAATTTTTGTTGCACTTTCTGTTGAGACCTTCATATCTTCCCTTATATTTGATGCTCAGATTTGGACCCAGTAATGTGGAGTAAGTGACATTGCACCGAGGACAGAATGAGGTTTTTCAATCACGCTCTATATTTAAAATGTACTTTTCTATTGACTCCAGTTTGTTTGTTTCGTTTGGTGATAAAATGTTCTGTTGACTAACTATAAAAATTGTCCTTGTTTGACAGAAATTCACGGATACAAAGAAAAGGTAAATCTTACATCCTTGATTTGATTTTTGTTTCTAACATATCCCCCTCCCACTCTGGAATGACCCAACATTGACCTTTATCTCCTGTTTCAGAGTGAAGCAAACTCTCCCAGAGCCACAGAAGGTTTACCCTTTAATAAATGTGGGCAAGTACATTGGCTCCCTGCAGTACAGAGTGTGGAAAAAGATGCTGACAGTGATTAATACAGGTGGGTGTGAGCTTCCTGACACCAGCTCTTCAACAACTCTCACAATTATGAGTAGAAGCTATAGTCTGAATGCTGACCTATGTTTTAACTCGTATAACATGTACCACAAAACAGTAGGTTCTTGTTGAGATATGATTTGGAGATGCCGGTGTTGGACTGGAGTGTACAAAGTTAAAAATCACACAACACCAGGCTATAGTCCAACAGGTTTAATTGGAAGTACTAGCTTTTGGAGCGACGCTTTTGTCAACCACCTGATGAAGGAGCGATGCTCCGAAAGCTAGTGCTTCCAATTAAACCTGTTGGACTATAAGCTGGTGTTGTGTAATTTTTAACCTTGTTGAGATAGATGTTTTGAAGTTTATTAACAACAATATTGGTATTGCTATAATTTCACAGATTTGCACATAGTCAGGGTTCAGTGATTATTGGTGTTTGGTGCTTACTGATATTACTGTACATAACATCATTTTGGGTGGCACGGTGGATCAGTGGTTAGCACTGCTGCCTCACAACGCCAGAGACCTAGGTTCAATTCCCGCCTCAGGCAACTGTCTGTGTGAAGTTTGCACATTCTCCCTGTGTCTGTGTGGGTTTCCTCCGGGTGCTCCGGTTTCCTCCCACAGTCCAAAAATGTGCAGGTTAGGTGAATTGGCCATGCTAAATGCCCATAGTGTTAGGTGAAGGGGTAAATGTAGAGGAATGGGTCTGGGTGAGTTGCTGTTCGGAGGGTCGGTGTGGACTAGTTGGGCCGAAGGGCCTGTTTCCACACTGTAAGTAATCTAATTTAATCTAATCACAACTGACTAACTGAACACACAATACTTTTTTCGTCACACTGTAAGAGCAACTGACGATGAAGCTGATACCTTTAACCAAAACACAAATTGCTGGAAAAATTCAGCAGGTCTGGCAGCATCTGTGCAGAGAAATCAGAGTTAATGTTTCAGGTTTTGTTCCTCAGAATACCTTTATACCAGAATGTCACTTGATATGGTACAATGTAACTATCCCAAAGATATTTTGCCTGTGGGTCTGTAATCTACATAGTAATGCAACAATGATTACATAGATGATTACAGCGCAGTACAGGCCCTTCGGCCCTCGATGTTGCGCCGACCTGTCATACCAATCTGAAGCCCATCTAACTTACACTATTCCATGTACATTCTTATGCTGTTTAAAATCTTCCCTGAGGAATGAATTTTAAAATTCTGGTTCATTTCTGATTTTCCCAGTCACTAAGCAGCTGTAAAAGTTACAGCCATGACAGGAAGAATGAGCTGATACTCTCAAGTGCTCCACAAATGGTATCACTAGTGTAAACTATTAACTTGGAGGCTACCAAGTTAACCTCTTCTTTCTCTTTGGTACTGAGATCAAGAATGACAGACTTTCACAAGTTTTCTTATCGAAACTCAAACTATTCTGTTTATTATAATACAAAAAATATTCTTAAAACAAATTGCAGGACCTATTAATATCTAAACAAAATCCAGTATCAGAACTACATTCCCCTCTGATTCCAAACAATTGCACTCAGACATGCACAGGAAGAATGGTCCTGTTCAGGAGGTATTTTACAAATAAGGTAAAACACTGTTATTGGCCAAGAGTCTGTAAAAGAAAGGATGGAGGTTGATGCCCCTGAGTTTCTTGTTAACAAAATAGCACTGCTGACCGCTCTATATTGATAGAAGACCTTTCAAACAGAGCTTTAGTTTGAAGGAGGATCAAGATGCTTTCAAAGTCTTGGGCAAATGGTCCCAGTTCCTTTTCTTGTAGTTGAGCAGGTCATATAAATTGTTGACTTTATTAAGTTTCCAGATTTGATACAGGAGAAGCAGAGAGAAAGAGAGCAGCTGTCTGACCCTTTCTGTTGCTTCTCCTTCTCTGACTCTCTAGGTATTGGAAATAAAAGTCCCAGCCAAGGTTGCTAAGCAACTGCCAATTTAGAGGCATATGTTACAAAAATTAAGGGCAATCAGTGCTTTTTATTCCAGAATGTGTCCAAACGGTTCAATATCTTGCAGCTCTTCGCACTGTCCATATATATGTGTTTGTTTGTTTGTGTATGTGTTCATTCCCAACAAGTGAAAGACTAACCATTTGTTTGTGATCATCTGTTCCCAGCTCCAGTGACCTTGGACCCTAATACTGCCAATCTTTACCTTCTCCTGTCTGAGGACCTGAGCACCATGAAAAACACTGGGAAATGGGAGCAGCTTCCGAACAATCCAGAGAGATTTGATCGATGTCCCTGTGTTTTGGGAATGGAGGGATTCACATCAGGGAGACATTCCTGGGAGGTAGAGGTGGGGAACAAGCCTCAATGGAATATCGGTGTGGCCAAGGAATCCATCAACAGGAAGGGACAGATCTACCTCAGTCCGAGTAAAGGATATTGGGCAGTGGTGCTAAGAGATGGGAATGAATACTTGGCTTGTGATGAGCCATGGAAACATTTAAGGCTGAGTGTGAATCCGAGGAAGATCCGAGTCTGTCTGGATTATGAGGGAGGGGAGGTGTCCTTTTATAACTCAGAGAACAAGACCCATATCTACACTTTCAATGGGACATTCACTGAGAAACTCTACCCCTTCTTCAGTCCAGGTTTTAATATCGAGTGTAAAAATCCAGAACCACTCAAAACCTGTCCCCAGTCAGTAACCATCCAGGAGGATGATGGATCAGTCCATTTCTCCAACTCGAAATAACGTCTTCTGCTTGCTACACCACTCTCAGACTCAGCACCAGTAGCTTCTCAGAGGCACTGGAAGGTTCACTGGGACATCAGCTGCCCAGTACCCCCATTTCCTCTCCAGCCCTCCCCTCCATACTTTTGACTCACTGGTGAATGTGAGAGTCTGACAATGGGGCAGATTCTGGGAAAATCCCACACACAACACCGCAATTATCATAGATAAATGCCACAATTACTGAGAAATGCCCATAGAGTCTGGGACATGCATAAGAAACAGGAGCAGGAATCAGCTTTCTGGCCTCTCAAGCCTGCTCCACCATTCATAAAGATGTGCAGGTTAGGTGAATTGGCTATGCAAAAATTGCCTGTAGTGTTAGGTGTAGGGAAATGGGTCTGGTTGGGTTGCTCTTCGGAGGGTTGGTGCGGACTTGTTGGGCCGAAGGGCCTGTTTCCACACTGTAAGTAATCTAATCTAATCTAATCTAATCTAATCATGGCTGATCTTGTGTGGACTCGGCTCCACTTACCCGCCCGCTCACCGTAACCCTTCATCCCTCTACTGTTCTTTGCCTTGATAGGCATTCAACGAAGTAGCCTCAACTGCTTCACTGGGCAGAGAATTCCACAGATTCACAACTCTCTGGGTGAAGACGTTCCTCCTCAGTCCTCAATCTGCTCCCCCTTATTTTGAGGTTATACCCCATAGTTCTAGTTTCACCAGCTAGTGGAAATAATCTCCTTGTATCTATCTTATCTATTCGCTTCATAATTTTGTATGTTTCTACAATACTCCCCCCCCCCCCCCCCCCACCATTCTTGTAAATTCCAAAGAGTATAGTCCCAGTCTACTCAAACTCTCCTCATAAGCCAACCTTCTCAATTCCAGAATTAGTGTAGTGAACCTCCTCTGCACACCCTCCAGTGCCATGCAGTATATCCATGTAGTAATCTAAATGTCTAATCTTTGAAGCAACTGTCAGTGATTCAGTGAAAATAGTTGGATATCTGTATTGGAGTTTATTAGTAAGCAAATATTACAATGTACAAATATTAATAAGCAATGACCTGAGCCATAGGGACAGAATAGGGTCAGACACAATAGCCTATTGCTTTGAGAATAATAGCCAGTGGCTAATTTTAGAGTCTGCCGGGTTGACGTTGCCATCAGGACTGTGTAACTATTCCATTTCTTTCTGATCCTGAATGTTCTTGACGTGTTTATCTGCTCTCTATCTCTGCAGGGAGGTTTCCCTTAACTTTATTGATTTATGTTTCACCATACATACATAAATTGAATGATCGCTTTAGTGTCCCATGTATTTGTTAGTTATATTTGTTACAAATGCAGTGAAAAGTGTTGTGTGATGTCACTACTGTCCAACACCATCTTAAAACATAGAAAATAAACCAGGACACAGTATATAGCAGCTTACAGCAATACTTTGTTGAGACACTTGTGACACAATCTGATAACTTGAACATCTCTCTGTTTACACTGTGTGTTTTTTCTGTGATGAGTTTATAATGTAAGAGATCGGGATCTATCATAAAGTTTCTCACAATTATTCCTGCCTGACAGCAGTGCTGAGTGACTGTACGAGTTTTATAGGTGACCAGTTTCCGGTTAACATCAGTGAATATAATAGACCAGGGATGGACAGAGTTTATCTGGAATTCCTGTGGTGAAGCTAAAATGAATTGGTAATATTTGTTAGGCTAATGATGAAGCAGATGGGAAATGTGGAAATACTTAATGCAGCGAAATGTTGGGATCTGAATGCATGATCTGTGGTGATTAGCTGAAGATATCCCCATGGCACCATTTTGTAGCTGTAACAATTCATGGGCCTTGGAGTCCATGTGGAGGAATCCAAGGGATTCAGCCAGCTGATGAAACTACCTTAGTAACTTATTTATGCTGATCAGTTTTCCCTCTGCTTTCGTAACCTGGACTGTGATACAAAACGAACTTTGATCCCAAATCAGGGACATAAACTTTATACCAATAAATATTTTACTTAGAGCACAGATCGTCAATCCTTCAGGATGGAAAATGATCTTTCCTGTGTTGTTTGCTATGATCTGTACAAAGATCCTGTCTTAATCGATTGTGATCACAGTTTCTGTCGATCCTGTATAACTCAGTACTGGGAGCAAGTGGTCACTGCCCCTTGTCCTGTCTGTAGACAGGAGGCTTCCTCCAGGACCCTGAGACCATTCCACATCCTCGCTGATATCGTGGAGACATTTATAAAAAGTGAGAAAGCTGGTGAAATTCGGCGGGAATGCAGCCTACACAAAAAGCAGTTAAAATTATTTTGTCAAACTGACAATCAGCCCATCTGCATCAGCTGTATGATTTCAAAAGATCATCAAAACCACGAGGTGCTGCCAGTGGAAGAGGCTGCTGAAGAGTTTAAGGTGAGGAGACACTGGGTAAAATAAAATGCGGAAAACAGAGAATGGAATCCTGAACAGGGAACATTCGGAGAGTCAGATTTGAGTGTTGCTGAATATTTAAGCCATGTTAAATAATGTGTTTGTATTTAATACTCAATTGTTGAATGCCCTACCTTGTGAAAACTGCTTCTGGAACTAGGGATGGAAAGGGAGAGATTATAAATAAAACAGTCAATGCTGTAGGTATCCAGCAGTCTGGCAGTACCTGCAGAAAGAGAAACAGTGTGTAATGGCTCACATCAAATCAATGTGCAAGGGATAAGGAACAGGCGAGAGAGAGGGGATTTGAGGACATTTTTGTTTACCTAGACTGTGGTAGGAATTTGGAACACTCTGCCTGTAAGGGTAATAGAGTGAGAAATTCACAAAACATTTAATTAAAATGTAGATGTACGTTTTGGATACATAGGTGTACATGATCAAGTGCTGAAAAATAGCATTAGAATAGTTAGGTGTTTGTTTTTTGCAGCCACAGACTTGATGGGCTGAAGGGCCTTTTCGTTGCTGTACCTTTGTGATTCTATGACTCAATGAATCTGATCCATGGTGCAAAGTCTCAGTGACTGAGTAAAGTAACAGGTACCAGGAAACTGAAGAAAATTAATTCCTCTGGGTATTTCCTGAAGGAGCAGATGGGTATTTACTAGGATTTCAATGGAAAGAGAGGGGGAGGGGTGAGTTACAGAGGTAAGGAAAGCCCCTGTGAACCAGAGAACACCCACAGGAAAGGACTCCTAGAGAAGGACATTCAAAAGGAGCAAAGAGTAATATTTTTCAAAAGAAGAAATTGCAGTTGGAAAATAAACCAAAAGGGAATATTTGGCCTTAAAGATAAAGCTTAACTGAATGGGATAGGAGAAATAGAATTTAAACAGATCGGTAAAAACATTGAGTTGGAACCTGCACAAATTTCTGTGTGTTTTATTTTCTTACGTTTATTATTTTTGGTTTGGAGCTGTGACCCGTGAGCTGAAGATAACCTTCAGATTGTAGGCAGCAGCTTGTGTAAGAAATGAAGGAACAAACATGTTTTTTGCGAGGTCAGGCCTGAAAATTAATTGGAGGATGATGCTTGTTAAGAAGTGTTCACAGTATGCTTAACTAAGATGATTGGCCATTAGCAAGGTCAGTATCTGGGAATTGGTTTCAGGGAATCTTAAAGCAGAATTTATGCTCCAGCAGACAGTAGATATTGAATGGTGTCTGGGCCGGCCAGCCTCACCAGGGTAACAGTTCTCTGCGTTTGAGTCAGAAGGAGTTTAGCTGTTAATGGTGCAGCATGAAGGTTTGAAAACTCCCAGCTTAACCTCTCATGACCAGCTATTGGGAGTTCAGAGAATAGAAATACAGTTATATGTGCACTTCCAAAATGCAGCACCTTACATTTATCGAAATGAAACTCCATCTGCCACTCTTCGGCCTATTGTACTCTCAGGTAACCTTCTTCACAGTCCATTAAGCCTTCAATTTTGGTGTCATCTGCAAACTTGCTCTTATGTTCACATCCAAATCATTTATATAAATGCTGAAAGGCTGTGGACCCAGCATCAATCCTTGGTCACTGGCCTCCAGTCTGAAAAGCAACTCTCCACCACTACCCTCTGTCTCCCATCTTTGAGCCAGTTCTGTATCCAAATAGCTACTTCTCCCTCTATTCCACGTGATCAACCTTGCTAACCAGTCTCCCATGGGGAACCTTGTCGAACACCTTACTGAAGTCCATATAGATCACATCCACCGCTCTGCCTGTGTCAATCCTCTTTGTTACTACTTCAAAAAAACTCAATCAAGTTTGTGTGACATGATTTCCTACACACAAAGCCATGTTGACTATCCCTAATCAGTCCTTGCCTTTCCACATACATGTACATCCTGTCCCTCAGGATTCCCTCCAATAACTTGCCCACCACTGACGTCAGGCTCACCGGTCTATAAGTTCCCTGGCTTTCTTAAGCCACCTTTCTTAAACAGTGGCACCACGTTAGCCAACCTCCAGTCTTCCAGCATCTCACCTGTGACTATTGATGATACAAATATCTCAGCAAGAGGCCCAGCAATCACTTCTCTAGCTTCCCACAGAGTTCTTGGGTTACATCTAATCAGGTCCTGGGGATTTATCCACCTTTATATGTTTGAAACATCCGGCACTTCCTCCTCTGTAATATGGACATTTTTCAAGATGTCACCATCTTTTATCTCACATTCTGTATCTTCCAGGTACTTCTCTACAGTAAACACTCATGCAAAATACTTGTTTAGTATCCCACCCCGCCCCCCCCCCATTTCATGAGGTTCCACACAAAGGCTTTCTTGCTGACCTTTGAGGGACCCGATTGTCTCCCTAGTTACCCTTTTGTCCTTAATGTACTTACAAGAGTGCTTTGGATTCTCCTCAACCCTATTTGCCAAAGCTATCTCATGTCCCCTTTTTGCCTTCCTGATTTCCCTCTTAAGTATACTCCTGCTTTTACACTCTTCCGAGGATTCACTCGATCTCTGCTGTTTATACCTGACACATGCTTCCCTTTTTTTTGACCAAAACCTCAATTTCTTTAGTCATCCAGCATTCCCTACACCTACCAGCCTTGCCTTTTACCCGAACAGGAACATACTGTCTCTAGACTCTCATTATCTCATTTCTTCTCATTTTCCAGCCGTCTCTTTACCTGCGAACATCTGCCCCAATCAGCTTTTGAAAGTTCTTGCCTAATACCATCAAAATTGGCCTTCCTCCAGTTTCAAACTTTAATTTTTAGATCCTGTCTATCCTTTTCCATCATTTTTTAAAACAAATAGAATTATGGTCGCTGGCCCCAAAGTGCTCCCCCACTGAACTTCGGACACCTGCCCTGCCTTATTTCCCAAGAATAGGTCAAGGTTTGCACCTTCTCTAGTAGGTACATCCACATACTGATTCAGAAAATTTTCTTGTACACACTTAACAAATTCTTCCCAATCTAAACCCTTAACACTACTGCAGTCCCAGTCTATGTTTGGAAAGTTAAAATCCCCTACCATTATCACCCTATTATTCTTACAGATAACTGATCTCCTTACAGATGCGTTTCTCAATTTCCTGCTGACTTTTGGGAGGGGTGGGGAAGGGACGGAGTCTATAATACAATTCCAATAACGTAATCATCCCTTTCTTATTTCTCAGTCCCACCCAAATAACTTCCCTGGATGTATTCCCAGGAATATCCTCCCTACATACAGCCATAATGTTAGCCCTTAATAAAAATGCCACTCCCCCTCCTCTCGTGCCTCCCTTTCTATCCTTCCAATAACATTTGTATCCTGAAACATTAAGCTGCCAGTCCTGTCCATCCCTGATGCACATCTCTGTAATTGCTATGGTATCCCAGTCTCATGTTCCTAACCATGCTCGTAGTTCATCTACCTTCCCTGTCCACCCTCTTGCATTGAAATAAATCCAGTTTAATTAATCAGTTCTACCTTGATTTCTGCTTTGTTCCTGACTACCCTGACTGTTTGACTCGTTCCCTTTCCCGACTGTATCAGTCTCAGAATGATCTCTTTCTTCTCTATCTTCGTCACCCCACCTTACTAGTTTAAATCCTCTCAAGCAACTCTACCAAAGCTCCCTGCCAGTATATTAGTCCTCTTCCATTTCACGTGTAATCCGTCCATCTTATACAGGTCACTTCTATCCCAGAAGAGATTCCAATGATTCTCCCCTGCACCAACTCTTCATCCACTCATTCATCTGCTCTATCCTTCTATTCCTACCCTCACTAGCTCGTAGCACTGGGAGTAATCCAGATATTACCACCCTTAAGGACCTCCTTTTTAAATTCCTGCCTAACTTTCTATATTCCCCCTTCAGAATCTCATTGGAACAAATAACAAAGGAAAGAAAAACAATCTATACAACGACCTCCAGCTGGTCTCACTCCACTCTGAGAATATTCTGCACTCTCCCCAAGATATCCTTGATACTGGTACCAGGAAGGCAACACACCATTCTGATTTCCCACAGTCAGCTGCAGAAAAGTCTGTTTGTGCCTCTGACTAGGGAGTCCCCTATCACAATTGATTGTTTGGAACTTGACATACCTCTTGTTACATTAGAGCCCGTCTCAGTATGAGAAACTTGGCTGTTTGTGCTACACTCTCCTGAGAGTCCATCACCCCCTATGTTTTCCAAAACCGCATGCCTTTTTTAAGATGGGGATAGCCACAGGAGACTTCTGCACTACCTGCCTCCCTCTCCTATCTTTCCTGACTGTATCTGCAGTTTTTCTCCCTTTCTATAACTGCCATCCATCACATCCCCTAGCTCTGGTAAATTCCTCATTGCCTCTAACTGATGCTCCAACTGATCCATGCAATATGATAGGATTTGCAACCAAACACACTGCAGACATAATCATCAGGAACATGGAAATGCTCCCAATGTCCCACATCTGACAGGAAGAGCACATCATTCTACTGAAGGCCATCTTTACACCTTAACAATCTACAGAAAATAGCATAGTATTTTGGTGGCACGGTGGCACAGTGGTTAGCACTGCTGCCTCACAGCGCCAGAGACCCGGGTTCAATTCCCGCCTCAGGCGACTGACTGTGTGAAGTTTGCACGGACTCCCCATGTCTGCGTGGGTTTCCTCCGGTTTCCTCCCACAGTCCAAAGATGTGCAGGTCAGGTGAATTGGTCATGCTAAATTGCCTGTAGTCTTAGGTAAGGGGTAGATGTAGATGTAGGGGTATGGGTGGGTTACGCTTCGGCGGGGCGGTGTGGACTTGTTGGGCCGCAGGGCCTGTTTCCATACTGTAAGTAATCTAATCTAAAAATTTCTGCTCTAAAAAAACACTGCTCCATGCTAACTTAGTACCTATGTTTTATGATTAGATTCCCTACAATGTGGAAACAGGTCCTTCGGCCCAACCAGTTCACACTGACCCTCCAAAGAGTAACCCACTCAGACCCATTTCCCTCTGACTAATACACCTAACACTATGGGCAATTTAGCATGGCCAATTCTCCTGACCTGCACATTTTCGGACTGTGGGAGGAAACCAGAGCACCCAGATGAAACCCACGCAGACACAGGGAGAGTGTGCAAACTCCACACAGACAGTCGCCTGAGGCTGGACTCGAACCTGGGACCCTGGCGCTGAGAGCAATCAGTGCTAACCACTAAACCACTGTGCTGCCAAAATTGAATTGAATTTGTTTTTAGATTCCCAACAAACCCTCTGAAGAGTAACCCACCCAGACCCATTCCCCTACATTTACCCTGACTAATGTACCTAGCACTGGACAATTTAGCATAGCCAATTCACCTTTACTGCACATATTTGGATTGTGGGAGGAAACCCACGCAGACATGGGGAGAATGTGCAAACTCCACACAGACCATTGCCTGAGGTGGGAATTGAACCAGGGTCACTGATGCTGTGAGGCAGCAATGCTAATCACCGAGCCACCGTGTTGCCTTTTATCTTTTTAAATTTTAATCACAAGACAGATATTGCATTGCTTTTGAATATAGACAGAGGTGTTTGGAGCAGGACAAAACACACCTTTGTCACAATATGAACAGTGGACAACTGTCTTTGACTCAGAAGTAATTGTCTAATGTCCATTTGGCCAAGAGGAGAGATGATGAACATGGTATTGATGGCCAACTCCCAAAATAAGCTATAATGAGAAGGGACAGGAGGAGAAGAAGGGCCAGAGAGAGCCAAAGAGATGAGGGGGAAGACCGAGTATTCTCCTGAGAGAGGAGCAAAGGCTGTTGACACCGGGACTGTCGAAGTTGACCAGAGACCACCACAAAAGGACGTAGAACCATTGGAATGTGGAAGTGCATTGCCTCAACTCCTACCTTCCCCAGAATGGCTTCAAGATTGATAAAGCGTTCTCATTGGCCACGGACTGTTCATTTCCTTTCTTTGCTTAATTAACTAATGAACCATATCTAAACTGCTGCTTCTCAACGAACTATAAGAAAATACAATAAATCATCAACGTTGATTAACGATGATCACTAGACATCTAAAATGTGTACCCTCATTCAGTTAAAAATCTGCCCAAAGTGGGAAATTCAACTTATTATAACTGAGACAGATTCTGTGAGGCGAATTTATTGTGTCATATTAATAAAGCAAAAAAGTGAAAACAACACATCGATAAAAAATACCAATCAGTAACTTGGAGATACTCCTGCACTTGGGAGAAGGAAGTGAAGAGATTTTCTGCGTGAATTCAGTCACTGATGAGATTGAATTGGCATAGACCAGTGAAATTATTAAGTTCAGCATCAAAAACAAAGTGTTGGAGAAACTCAGCAGGTTTGGCAGCATCTACAGAGAGAGAAACAGAGCTAGTTTTTTTCAATCCAGTACAATTCTTCTGTAGAACATCTTCAGAGTTCTTGAAAAGACTCAAGTCAGAATCAAAGCATTAACTCAGTTTCTCTCTCCCCAGATGCTGCCCAACCTGTTGAACTTCTCAAGCAGTTTTTGCATTTATTTCAGATTTTTAACATCTGCAGTACTTTATTTTTAGTTAACTTAGAGCAGTTGTTTAAACTAAGAACTAGGGAAACATGTCTCATACATTATGAAATTAATATCAACCAAATAAAATAGTTGAAAGTGCTTCTATGTATACACATTCAAATAACATTAATCCTTGATTTGGAGATGCCGGTGTTGGACTGGGGTGAACAAAGTTAAAAATCACACACCACCAGGTTATAGTCCAACAGGTTTAATTGGAAGCACTAGCTTTCGGAGCACTGCTCCTTCATCAGATGGTTGAAGCCACATGATGAAGGAGTAGTGCTCCGAAAGCTAGTGTGCTTCCAATTAAACCTGTTGGACTATAACCTGGTGATGTTTTGATTTTTAACATTAATTCAGGCTGTTGTTACAGAACAGGGATAAGCTAGGATGATCTTCAGAGGGTTGGTGCAGACTGAAATGGCAATTTCTGCACTGTAGAAATGGGAGTGATAGTTCACTATGGTTGATTGTAAAGGATATTGTTGAGGAAAGGGTGGATGTTTCTCTCTTTGCTGTTATCTAAAGGGCATTCAGAATTGCCAATTTATATATAACGTGGGTATCTATATGTATGTGTGTGTGTGTGTATACATATATTTCTGTAAATTTTCTTGTTATTCCTTTTTCTTTTGAAACAACCAAACTGCAAAAACACAAACTAAGGCAGTGCTCATTCCAACATCTGACTTGTCCACTATTACCATCAGCGGGGATCGCAACTGTCTGTCCCTGTCTAATTCTCACTGTATAAAAATCTATTCTCCTCAGGTCTGAAATTTCTAAAAGATCCCAGTTCTCTGGCTTTGGGGCAGGTTGGGATGGGGCAAAGAGAGTTCAAAATAGCCAGTTCTCTCTGTTCAAAGAAGTGTTTCTTGCTGGCACCGTTGCGTGGCCCAGCACTAACTTCATGTACCAGACTCTCAGCCTGCAAGGATGGGTGAGATTTGGGCCCTTAGCACTGGACTGGAAGGAGTGAGGTAAAAACAATGACTGCAGATGCTGAAAACCAAATACTGGATTAGTGGTGCTGGAAGAGCACAGCAGTTCAGGCAGCATCCAACGAGCAGCGAAATCGACGTTTCGGGCAAAAGCCCTTCATCAGGAATGAGTGAGGGGTGATCTCATTGAAATATCAAATCCTGGAGACGACTTACGAATAAATACGAATATCGTTTATTATCATGTCCATTCAATGCAGTGAAAAGTGTGCACCGTCGCTTGTACATGGTGCCATTCACAGAATATATAAAGGATGATAATTTAAAGAAAGTCCAACTTTCCTTCTTCGCTGTTTTACCAGCGCTAAAGTCCCCCCCTCTCCCCCACCTTCTGGGCTTTTCAGCCCACGCGAGTGACCTGCTCCGGGCTGCACAGTCCATGCAGTGCCTCTGTCGGGGTTTCCACGAAAACCCCCACTCCATGCCTCACAGGGCCCAAGCGACGACTCAGCAGCCGCCTCCGGAGCCCATGCAAAGCGCCTCCCACCAATCAGCTCCCTCGGCCAGCCGTCGCTCCGAGACTCAGTCCCCAACCACGCTCCGGGTATGCGGTCAGGACAGGGCAAGTCCTTACAGGATCCCTCCCCTCTGCTGGAGAGATTAGAACAAGGGGGCACAGATTAAAATTAACCCCTTTGAAGATGGAATTGAGATATTTTTCCACCCACATGGTTGTTAATCTGTGGATTAGTGGTGCTGGAAGAGCACAGCAGTTCAGGGTGGGTCGAGAGTGTGATGCTGGAAAAGTACAGCATGTCCGGCAGCATCCTCCCTGTTTGAAGGGCTTTTGTCTGAAACGTCGTTTTTCCTGCTCCTCGGATGCTGCCTGACCTGCTGCACTTTGCCAGCACCACACTCTCGACTCTGTTAACCTGTGGGGCCTGGGTCACTGAAATAGGCTGTGTTAGCTTGATAATGTGTTAGACAGTGGAGGGGGCGTTAAGGATTATGGAGGGAGTTGGGTCGGGACCTGTTCAGCCATCATCTTATGGAACAGTCGGATGTCTTAAGGGGCTGAATGGCCTACTGCTACCTTCTAAATCCTCTGTTCCTCGATGCAATCTATAGACTTCTTCATCAGCTTAACCCCCACTCTGTTGGGTCACCTCTCAATTTATAATCAAGCGAATGAGAGCTGAAAGAATGTTCAACAAGTCAACTATGTGTTATTTAAAGTTCTCGTTGCTTTTGACACAAACATGTACAAATTAATGAGCTTTCTTTGTTCAGGACAAATTGAGGACTTTGATGAAACTGATTCTGGACAAGCAGCAGGAATGTAACACTGTGCAGAGTGATTATGAGAAAACATTTACTCACATTCAGGTACATTTAACATCATTTTGCTATTTTAAGAAAAACTGTCCAATGTCCATTACCAAAATTATATCTCACTTTTGCACATCACAGATCATTGCTGACACTTCCCTGTTGTCCATGAAATCTAACTTAAAGAATTTACAGCAGCTTGACTCTCAGAGTTTGATCTTCAGAATGATTTGTCATGCAATATCAATTAACTAGATTGTACATCATGAAGGAAAACTTTTCTCTGTATGGTCATGAAGAGACAAGCTCACTTAATCTAAACTTGCACTGTTTTCCACAGCGTCAGTGTGTAAATACAGAAAAACAGATTCAAACCGAATTTGAAAAGCTTCACCAGTTTCTTCATGAGGAGGAGAGGATTGTGTTGGAAGATCTGAAACTGGAAAAAGAAAAAAAGATTCAGGAGATGAAGGAGAGGATTGCAAAGATAACAGAAGAAATCTCATCACTTTCAGTCACTCTCCAGGATATTAAACGAGAGCTAAGGGAACAAGACAATGTCAAGTTTTTAAAGGTAGCTGCTTATTGATTAGCTTTTGCTTCCCGCATCCCTTCTTTGAGATAGTTTCCAGATTTGGCAGGATGAACCATCCAAATCCTGAATATTATGTTGATTTGCACAGTCTAGTACCTAGCACACAGTTCCATGCCTGATTTCATACTCCATACAGGACTCCATCTACACTTCATTCTCTCACCCCATCAGCATATCCCATTCCATTCTTAGTCAGATCTGTCTTCCCATCTAGGTAACTCGGCAAATTTACTTCACCTACTCCATGTTGTAATGAGTTCCAGAATACAAATGCTCTCTTGCTGAAGACTCTTTTGGATATTCTTCATTTTCATGTGAATGTGTGTCCAACAATACTCAAGAGACACTAGACACCATTCAAAGCAAAGCAACTCATTTGATTGTCACCCTACCCATTGTTGATGTATATTTTGTTGCACAAATCTGGATGACACAAGTTTCTGTACATGCTTTATTTTTGGACAGCCACCGAGAGATTCTAAATGTCTCCTAAAGTAGTTGTACATTTACTTGGGGTGACACTTCTCCATGAATCTCTGCTCTACACACAAAGGCAGTATTTTTTAATGGGAATAATGCAAAAGGTCTATAAGTCACATGCTTGATTGTCATTACATTGTTTAAGATAGGTAATTATAATTTTACTAGGCCTAGTGATTGCCGATGTCCTGTGATAACTAGTGGATGGATTACACTGGTTATTGTATTCTTCATAATTATGTGTTGATGGGCGGAGATTTAAACAGAAGGACTTTACTTGTTCTCATTGTGGGGTTCACATACCTACGTTAAAAGGAAGGGGAAGCATGATAATGGGAGAGGAGCCAGTTAATAGGGTTATGACCAAGACTATCAGTCTTGCTCAGGGAGGACAAGTACCTTTGCCTCAGACTGTAAGTGGAATCCACATGTATGGCTCCAGAGGATGCAGTTCTCTGAGAGTCAGCCAGCGCCCCCTACTGTGATGTCCTGCCTCATTCTATATGGACATGCATGCATTTGGTACTGCAGTAAGTCCTTTAGCAGTGGAATGTTTAACCCTTGAGTCCCCAGTATGTCAGGAAAAAGAATTAAAATGGAACTGATCCCTTTGTGGCTTTCTAACTTCCTCACCATCACCTTCAACAGTCAGTCGTTCCACTCCCAGTGTCCAGTGACAGCAGTATGTACCATCTACAAGATGCACAGCAGTAACTCAGCAAGGCTCCTTTCAAACCCACAACTACCACCAACTTCTATTTTGTTCAGTTGTGAGATGTGGGTGTGGCTGGCTGGGCCTGCACATTGTTTTTCCCATCTCTAGTTGCCCAGGGGAAGTGGGTGGTGAGCTGCCATCTTGAGCCTCTGCAGCCTATTGCCTATCAGTAGACGCACAGTGTCCTGTTAGGGAGGGAACTCCAGGTTTGTGACCCAGTGACACTGAAGGAACAGTGATATATTTGCAAGTCAGGATGGTGAGTGGCTTGGTGGGGAACTTGCAGGGGGTGGTGCTCCCATTTATCTGCTGCTGTTCTTTCGGGTGATGGGTATCACATTTTTGGAAGGTACTATTCAGAACCTTTGGTGAATTTCTGCGATGCATCTTGTGGATTGTACACACTGTCACTACTGAGCATCAGTGGGGGAGTGACTGAATGTTTGTGGATGTCATGCCATTTCAAGCTGCTTCGTCGTGGATGGTATCAAGCTTCTTGAGTGTTGAGGGAAGTGCACTCATCCAGGAACTGGGGATGATTCCAACACAATCCTGATTTCTGCCGAGAAGGATAAGAGACCCGAATGTACAGGATCACCTGCGGGTCACCCTCTAAACCATGCACCATCCTGACCCAGGACTGTATCACTTTGCATTCACTGTTACTGGGTCAAGATCCCGAACTTCCTCTTCAACAGCACTGTGTGTCCCAGGGACTGCAGAGGTTCAAGAAAGCAGCTCACCACTACCTCCTCCAGAAGCTGTTTGATTAAAAACAAATAAAATATTTGCAACTGCACAATAGGGATGACAACTACACAGACTTGAGTTAACTTGTGTTACTTGATTTGAGAAATTACGTGAGCAGGGGTGGCTATTCCCTAGTATTATTATCACTCAGCTGTTAACTCAAAAACTCAGATAATGTTCTGGGGACCCAGGCTCAAATGCTGCCATGGTAGAAATTGAATTGTTTAGAAATCTGGAATTACTAGTGTAATGTCAATGGACTGCTGTAGATTGTCAGGATAACAACCATCTGGTTCTTTTCAGAAATCTGCCAACCATCTGTGGTCTTACCTACATGTGACTCTAGCCTCACAGCAATATACTTAAAACTTAATTGTGCTGTGAGCAGCTGGGGGTGGGTGGTAAATGCTGGGATTCTAGTGATGCCCACACCCTGTGAATAAATTTTAAAAATCGACCTTTTCATCATTTATAAAAACAAGTTGGATTCAGGAATACAAAGTATGATTTCAAAATTTACCAGACCACAAATTGGGAAATTAGCTCAAAGAATTGCAAAAAAAAATGAGGAAAGACTTTAATAAACTTGCAGAAAAGGTGTGCATTTGGTTAAGGAACTTAAATATAGATAAGTGTGAGGTGATTTATTTTGAAAGGGAGGATATAAAAGCTACATTCAGCTGAGGAACTAAACAGCTAAATGGGGTAGAGGGCACAAGGGTCTGGAGTAGCAGATGCACAAATTAATAAGAGGAGTGAGTCTGGTCAATCAGGCCAGAGAACTAGCAAATAGTACCCTAGACTACATTTCTAATGGCAGAATCCTGAAAAGCAGAGAGGTTATGTTAAATGCTGTTAGAGAATTCTTCAAATATCCATGAACAGTAAGACTCCCATATTATAAAAAGGCACAGAGAAGCAGTAATAATAATTCACTAGGACTGACAGGTTACACAGATCAGAGTTAAAAATCCCACCACACCAGGTTATAGTCCAACAGGTTTAATTGGAAGCACTAGCTTCCGGAGCACCGCTCCTTCATCAGGTGGTTGTGGAGGACACAATTGTAAGAGACAGAATTTATAGCAAAAGTTTACAGTGTGATGTAACTGAAATTATACATTGAAAAATACCTTGATTGTTTGTTGAGTCTTTCATCTGTTCGAATACCATGATAGTTTCACTTCTTTCATGTGTAAATCACAAAACTATTTTTTAAAAGCTGCATTCTCAGGTTAACTGCAACAATTGGTTTTAGCTAGACAATATGTTGAAGGTGTTAGCCCCCTGTGTTCTCTGTCTGTGCCATAATGTTTAGACTGATTCTAATCTAAAAAGTGAGATAACAGAGTCTTAAACAGATCAGGAAAGATTCAATTGGCTGAGACCTTTTAACAAAAAAAGAACACTGAGGACCTGACTGACAGATGGAAGTCTCCTTATTGAAAGGGTTTTGACAGTGTTCCACCCAGATCCTGGAGAGGTTCTCCTACTTCTTATAATTCCACATGGGCATAACAAACCCCGTTAAGCCTCTGGGTATGGAGGGATGAGCTGGCTCTCCTTCTTCATTCACTCCCCTCCTCCATTTCTATTAACAAAACTAATTTAAAAACAAATCCCTTCTGTGTCACAAAAGGAGCAAACTTAACTGGACTTGTTTGAGTTTATAAAGAGTGAGTTTATTAACTACTGACACACATACATGCAGACTTAAAATAAGAAGTGAGTCCAAAATGTAAAATAAAATGGAATAGTCTATGAATTGTTCACAAATGGCAGATGGTTGAATGTTGAAATTCCAATGTTGAATGTTAGCACTGCTGCCTCACAGCGCCAGAGACCCGGGTTCAATTCCCGCCTCAGGCGACTGACTGTGTGGAGTTTGCACGTTCTCCCCGTGTCTGCGTGGGTTTCCTCCGGGTGCTCCGGTTTCCTCCCACAGTCCAAAGATGTGCAGGTCAGGTGAATTGGCCATGCTAAATTGCCCGTAGTGTTAGGTAAGGGGTAGATGTAGATGTAGGGGTATGGGTTTGGTTACGCTTCGGCGGGGCGGTGTGGACTTGTTGGGCCGAAGGGCCTGTTTCCACACTGTAAGTAATCTAATCTAATCAATGCTGCGGATGTCACCAGCTGTGTTGATATTGACGGATGAGCAGTCGATCTTCATGACCCTTTGTTTTACAGAATGGTTTATATTCTCTAGGTTGGCTTTTACTCAATCATGACTAAATTCCAAAATTCAAAGTGAATTCTCCATTCCTATCTTTTGCTCTCCTATTCTCTTTCATTTGGCTGTTATCTCTGACATCTAGCTTGCAGACTGAGAGAGAGTCATGACCTGCAACACAAATATTGGCTTGGGGATAGTGACCTGCAAAGTATGCTCATGTCTAGTATGCACAACAATGTTCAGTCCCACTGGCATGCACCAGTAGAGTTGAAAGTGGTGTTCTAACCTCAGTGCTTCAAAAGGAAGAAAGTGCATCCGCAATTTGTGACATATTCCTTATGGGATGGCTTGCTGTTTAGCAGGGTTCAAGCACATTTTGAAATTCCAAGTTAAAGAAGTCCAGAGCACTTTGGAATTCTGACCCATGATCATGGCACAAGACAGAAGGCGAGTCCATATCAAGAGGCCATTAACATGAGGTAGTCAATGATAGTTCCAATACGACACTCAGGAGAAACATTTTTATCCAGACAGTAATTAGAATGTGGAACCTGTGACCATAGAGGATTACTAAAGCAAATAGCATTGGTGCATTTAACTGTGAGCTGGACCCAAGTAAATACACAAAGGCAATGGTAGCAAATTATTCACCAAGTATTAAAGTGTTCATTGCTTTTGTTCCACAGAGATTTCAGGATATACAGAAAAGGTAAAATTTACATCCTTGATTTGACTTTTATTTCTAACATATTCATCCCTCATCATGGAATGACCCAAACCTGACATTTATCTTCTGTTTCAGAGTGAAGCAACCCCTCCCAGAGCCACAGAAGGTTTACCCTTTAATAAATGTGGGCAAGTACATTGGCTCCCTGCAGTACAGAGTGTGGAAAAAGATGCTGACAGTGATTAATACAGGTGGGTGTGAGCTTCCTGACACCAGCTCTTCAACAACTTTTACAATTATGTGTCGAAGGGAGCTGTCTCTTTGTAACCATTTTTTTTGTAAACAACTGAATTTTACTTTGGTTATTCTGTTGTAAATACAATAATTGTCAGACCTGTTTCTATTTGACATTTTTTTACTGAATAATTGCCCAGGCCCAGAAATTCCAGTGGGGATATTTTGGGGGCAGATGCAGAATCTGTTAAATTTCTATCTGCTCCAGGGAGGTGTTCCTGGCCCAGTTTCAAACTCTGGAGCCTTGGAGATTTCCATATACTGAGCCAGTGCCAATGTAGAAGCTTTACTATTTATTTACAGATCTGAGACCTGTACCACGAGAAGGACAAGGGCACGCAATACATGGGACCATTACCACCTGCAAATTCCCCTTCAAGCAACACACCATCCTGACAGGGATCTACATCGCTATTCTTTTGCTGTCACTGAGAGACATAGGGAGAGACTAAGAGAGAGAAAATGCAGGGAGATGGAGCATGAAAGGGAGACCGAGGAGCAAAGAAGAAGTGGAAGATAGAGGAAGCGGAAAGGGGAGAGGATTGGTAAACTGGGGAGGGAGAGGGGCTGCTGTGGAGATGGAAGGAGAAAGAGACTGAAGTGAGGAAGAGGGATGGGGGGAATGGAATAGAGTGAGACAGAGGAGAGTGGAGAAAGATAAAAATGGTTGAGAAGCAGGAGGAGTGTGTGGAGAGGGAGTGGAAAGAGAGAGGGAAGGAGGGAGAGAGGGAGAGAAGATGAATTTCTAATTCTGGTTCATTGCTAACTTCCTTAGTCACTATATTCGACTGTGAAGGTTACAGTGAGTCTTACTAACATCTTATTTGTCTTCATCCATTCCCAGCTCCAGTCACCTTGGACCCGAATACAGCAGCCCCTTCCCTTAGACTGTCTGAGGACCTGTGCACTGTGAGATACATCGGAAGTCGGCAGCAGCTTCCCAAGAATCCAGAGAGATTTGATCCCTACGTCTTCGTCTTGGGATCAGAGGGATTCACATCAGGGAAACATTCCTGGGAGGTGGACGTAGGGAACAAAACTGAGTGGAATGTGGGTGTAGTCAAGGAGTCCTGCATCAGGAGGGAGAAATTTAAACTGACTCCAGGTGATGGGTACTTGACAGTGAACCTGAAAAATGGACACGAGTATTTAGCTTGTGATAAACCGCCAAAACTCTTAGAGCTGGGTGTGCAGCCCAGAAAGATTCGTATCTGCTTGGACTATGAGGGAGGGAAGGTGTCCTTTTATAACGCAGAGAACAAGACCCTTATTTACACTTTCACTGGGACATTTACTGAGAAACTCTATCCTTCCTTCAGCCCATCAATCACTTATGGGGATAAAAATGCAGAAGCACTGAAAATCTGTTCCCAGAGAGTAACAATCTGGGAGGATGAGAATTTTATCCTTTCCTCCAAATAAAATATTGCACAATATTCCCAGATGTGACACTTAGGCAGCAATGAAGCTTATTGAAAAATCAAAGTTCACCAGCCCGATATTGTATCCATTAATTATTCGTCTAATAAGAGATCCTGGCAGTGACAGAGGGGTCTGAGAAACTACCTGGAAATATCACCAATAATCACCAATAAATGAGCAGAGCCTGGGAAAATGTTTAAACACCAATAATCACTGATAAATATGCACAGACTCTGAGAAAATTCACTAACAACTGGAATAATCAGTATACCTGTATCTTGCTATCGCACAATCCTTAGCAACAACAGGATCCCATTACTTAATCCCAGCTTAGGCAGCAAACCTATTGCTTTAAATATAATGTCGGATGTATGATGTTGGCAAGTGCAGAATTCTTAGTGGATCAGGACAGTGTTACTGTTCCACATTTTTTCCTGATCCTGAAAGTATATCCTGACCTGTATTTCTGCTTTCTGTCTCTGAAGATGACTTTTATTTGGGAGGTGGGGAGCTCCCTCTGTTTCAGTGACATGTGCCAGTCACTGAAAGTCATTGTGTACAGATCATTGCTTTGTAGAAATACCTTATGCCATAAGCTTAAAACAGGTGTATCATCAATCAAAAGATCTGTTATTTAAACCATGCGTGCAATCCTTATGATGAATTTGTAATCTATGTGATTAGGATGTATAATAAAATTCCTTACCATTATTTCTGTCTGACAGCTGTTTAGCGTGACTGCACTTGGTTTATAGGTGATTAGTTCCCAGTTAATGTCAATGAATTTAACAGACCAGTGGTGGACAAGGTTAATTAGGAATTCCTGCAGTGAAGGTGATGTGAATCAGTTAAACGTGTTCAGGTGGCTATGAAGCAGATATGAAGCCAGGAGATATTTGATGTGAAGTGAGGAGATATTTGTTGGGAAGTGAGGAGATATTTGTTGTGAAGTGAGGAGATATTTGTTGTGAAGTGAGGAGATGTTTGATGTGAAGTGAGGACATATTTGATGTGAAGTGAGATAAACTTGATGTGAAGCATTGTTATCTGAAATGTCCTGCCTGAAAGGACGGTGGAAGCAGATTCGGACTCCAGCTTCTCTCCTCTGTGTGTCCGGGCTCACTGTCAGCTTCACTCTGTCTGAGAACAAGGTGGGTGTCCAACACACATATTCACTGCCATCTGATCCCTCACCTCACTGGAGGCTGCTTTTGTTTTCATTGGACCAGAGGGACGTGTTGGGATGTATAAAATAATGAGAGGTGTTGTCAGGGAGAAAGGTTTCCCCTTGGCGGAGGGATCAATGACCAGAGAGGGAGAGTGATGTGGGAACGGGGAGGCACAGAGTTAGGTAAAGGGGCAGAAGATTTCGAGGAAATGTGAAGAAAAGCATATTGCCCCAGAGGGTGGTGGGAGACTGGAACTCACAGCCTGTTCAGGGGTTTGATGGAAGAAACCCTAGTCACTTCAACACAATTCCAAACACACTCATCTCTAAACTCTGGGAATGAGGTCTCTGCTCGACCCTGTGACTGGATTCTTGACTTGCTGACCAACAGGCCGCTTTCCGGTCCATCACGGAAGCCAGCTTCCCATCCATAGACTCCATCTACACTTCCCATTGCATCATCATCAAAGACCCCTCCCAACCCAGTTGTACTGTCTTCCAACCTCTTCTGTCAGGCAGAAAGTACAGAAGCTCGAACACTTGCATCAACAAGTTCAGTATCAGCTTCTTCTCTGCAGTTATTAGACTGCTGAATAGACCTCTTTAATGTCACATAATGTTGATCATGCTTTGTGCACACCCTATGCAGTTGTAACCTTGAAGATCTTGCTCTGACTAAGCAGCCTATGAAGTGTATGTCCTTATTTGCTATGATCTGCCTGTACTGCTCGCAAAGCAAAGCTTTTCACTGTTCTTCGGTACATGTGACTGCAATAAATCAAAGCAAAGGCTGCAGTCAGTAAGAACAGGCGACTACACCAGTTCCACGATAATCCTCAAACTGGTGCACTGACAGGCTGCATACTCAGCTGCCCACTTCTACACACACAATTCTGTGGCCAAATTCCACATCAACTCCATGTACAGGTTTGCTGACACCAGCACCATTGTGGGCTGGATGTCAATGATAAGATGGAGTACAGGAAGGAGACAGAGAGTGTAACAATACAATATAACAATAACATTCCATCGATGTCAGCAAAATGAAGGAGCTGGTCATTGACTTCAGGAAGCGGAGTGGAGGGCCCACCCCTATTCGCATCAATGGTGCTGAGGTGGAGATGGTCAAGAATGTCCAGGTCCTGGGAGTTACACTCAGCAACAATCTGTCCTGGTCCACCTACATTGGCACTATGGTAAATAAGGCACAGAAATGCCTCTACTTCCTCAGGAGGCTAACGAAATTCAGCATGCCCATAAAGACTCAGAAATTTGTATAGTTGCACCACAGAAAGCGTCCTATCCAAGTGCATCAGAGCATGGGTAGGGCAACTGCTCTACCTAAGACTGGAAGGAACTACAGAGAGTTGTAGACACAGTCCAGTCACCGTGCAACGTAGCTTTCCATGCATTGACTGCATTTATAATTCCCGTTACCTCAGGAAAGCAACCAACATGATCACAAACCCCTTCCACATCAGTTATACTCTCCTCCACCCTCTTCCATCAGGTAGAGGATATAAAAGTTTGTATAAACATAGAAACTTTCTTAATTTCAAAAATATACTTTATTCATAAAATATTTGGATGATCTGTACAATTGGTTATGCCATACATACGCAAACATTCCATTTCTTTGCATATAGAGATTAGAATTAATCATTCCTATATACAGGTCTGTATGTTTACCATCCATATATTTAGCTGAGGCTTCAGCGGAGCCCACTTACTGCATGGGCCCCCTGTTCTTCTTTAGGCAGGCAGACATTACACGGTGGTCTTTCCCCACCGCACCTTAGCGGCAGCTGCCCCGAGCTTCAGCGTGTTCCTCAGCACGTAGTCCTGGACCTTGGAGTGTGCCAGTCCGCAACACTCAGTCAGGGTCAGCTCCTTCAACTGGAAGATCAACAAGTTTCGGACAGACCAAAGAGCATCTTTCACCAAGTTGATGATCCTCCAGGCACAGTTGATGTTGGTCTCAGTGTGCGTCCCGGGAATAGACCGTACAGCATGGAGTCCCGCGTCACGGAGCTGCTCGGAATGAACCACGACAAACACCACTGCATTCATCTCCAGACTTCCTTTGCGTAGGCACTTCCAGAAGAGGGTGTTTGACAGTCTCGTCCCCTCCACAGCCGCTTCGAGGGCAGCGTGCGGTGCGGCAGAGAGTCCAGGCGTGCATAAAGGATCTCACAGGCAGAGTCCTTCTCACCACCAGCCAAGCCATGTCTTGGTGCTTGTTGGAAAGTTCTTTGACAGTCTGGTCAGGAAACTGCTCAACAAGATCTGCCCTCTCCTTTTCCTGAAGGGTCTCAAGGACACTACGTGCTGACCACTTCCTGATGGACTTGTGGTCAAAGGTGTTTTTCCTCATAAATTTCTCCACTAAGGACAGGAGGTACGGAACGGTCCAACTACTTGGAGAGTTCCGCAGCAGCGGGGCCAGGCCCATCCTGTGCAACACCAGGGACAGGTACAACCTCAGTACGTAGTGACGCTTGGTGTTTGCGTACTGGGGATTCGTGCACAGCTTGATGCAGCCACACACAAAGGTGGCCATCAGGGTGAGGGTGGCTTTGGGTGTGTTTTTACCCCGGTGCCCAGATCTTTGTACATCGAGTCCCTTCGGACTCTGGCCATCTTTAATCTCCATATAAAATGGAAGATGGCCCGGGTGACTGCGACGGCACAGGTTCTGGGAATAGGCCAGACCTGTGCCACATATAACAACGCTGACAGTGCCTCACACCTGATGACCAGGTTTTTACCCACGATGGAGAGCGACCGTAGCTTCCATCTGGCCAGTTTCTGCCTCACTTTCTTGATACGCTCTCCCCAAGATGCCCCAGCCCCTCCGAACCAAATACCTTCAGGTGGTCAGTCCTGACAGTGAAGGGGATGGAGGATTGGTCGGCCCAGTTCCCGAAGAGCATGGCCTCGCTCTTGACTCGATTTACCTTGGCTCCTGAGGCCCGTTCAATCTGGTTACATATGCGTCTGTGCACGGACACTGGATCTGAACAGAAAACGGCGACACCATCCATGTACAGGAAGCCTTAACCTGCAGGCCCCCTGCAGGTACTGTTAAGGGAAAAGTCTAACAAGGCCTCAGCACACCGCTGTCTGCAGCTCCAATACTTTGCCGAGTACGTGTTTCCCAGCTGCAAATGCAACTTTCCTGAAATTCTATCTTCAATCCATTTCCTGATTTACAGCTTTCTTGGCACTGTATGTTGGCCCAGCCAGCACAGCCATATCCTCTGAATGAATAAAAAAGTCCATTTCGACGACGGTCCCTATATCTTCCCTACCAGAAGAAAGATATAAAACACTTCCAATTCTTCATTTTCCTTTATTTGTTCCCCAAACATAAGTTCCTGAAGACAGGCATTCATTTTGTTTCTCTATTTTTAATATCTGTAGACACTCTTACTATCTGTAGACAGTGAGGAGGGCTGTTGTCGGCTGCAGAGGGACTTAGATATGATGCAGAGCTGGGCTGAGGAGTGGCAGATGGAGTTCAACCCTGCCAAGTGTGAGCTTGTCCATTTTGGAAGAACAAATAAGAATGCGGAATACAGGGTTAATGGTAGGGTTCTTAGTCAGGTGGAGGAACAGAGGGATCTTGGGGTCTATGTACATAGATCTTTGAAGGTTGCCACTCAGGTGGATAGAGTTTGTAAGAAGGCCTATGGAGTATTATCGTTCATTAGCAGAGGGATTGAATTCAAGAGTCGTGAGGTGATGTTGCAGCTGTACAGGACTTTGGTTAGGCCACATTTGGAGTACTGTGTGCAGTTCTGGTCGCCTCACTTTAGGAAAGATGTGGAAGCTTTGGAGAGGGTGCAGAGAAGATTTACCAGGATGTTGCCTGGAATGGAGAGTAGGTCGTACGAGGATAGGTTGAGAGTTCTCGGCCTTTTCTCGTTGGAACGGCGAAGGATGAGGGGTGACTTGATAGAGGTTTATAAGATGATCAGAGGAATAGATAGAGTAGACAGTCAGAAACTTTTTCCCCGGGTACAACAGAGTGTTACAAGGGGACATAAATTTAAGGTGAAGGGTGGAAGGTATAGGGGAGATGTCAGGGGTGGGTTCTTTACCCAGAGGGTGGTGGGGGCATGGAATGCGCTGCCCGAGGGAGTGGTAGAGTCAGATTCATTGGCGACCTTTAAGTGGCATTTGGATAGGTACATGGATGGGTGCTTAATCTAGGATAGAAGTGTGGCACAACATCGTGGACCGAAGGGCCTGTTCTGTGCTGTATTGTTCTATGTTCTATGTTCTATGTTCTACTATCTGCGTTTCTATTGGTTATAGCTGCTGTGCCACAACATAGACAGTGAAGAGGAACTCTCGACTATCAGGCCTGTTGTGCATTTTGACAAGGAGGGCCATTGATATGACACATCTGGCCACTTTGTGGATCCCACTTCATTAATCTTTTAGTCACAGCGGCAAAAACCTGTTGAGCAATTGCAAAGCCGAGGACCCTGTGTTTCTATTCCTTGGGTCACCTTCATTGCCTCACTTGCAGCATTACCCTCTTGTTCCTGATCATCGACCTGACCAGAAGACACTGCCCCGAGGGGTGTGACTGCCTCCTCATACAAATAACTCATTGCCCCTGCTTGATGTATCACCGCCATGACACAGGACCGATCCTACCATATTTAATGTGTTTGATTAGACAGACACAAATGCATGTACAAAATAGGAGTGGAAGTAAACCATTTGTTCCCCCAAGCCTGCTCCATCATTTAATGAAATCATGGTTGATCTGTTTGTGTTTCAATGTCGCATTCCCATCTTCCCCAACCAGCCTTGAATCCCTGCCGAACAAGAATCTATCCACCTCTGTTTTTGAGATATTTAATAATCCCACCTTCACAGCATTCTGAGGCAGAGAGTTCTAAGGTCATACAATCCTCTGAGAGAAAAACATTCCCTTCATCTCAGAGGGTGAGCCCTAATGTTAATGCAGTGCCCTCTGGTTCTGGATTGGCCGAGAAGGGGAAGGTCCTTGTTAGCTTCACCTTGTCAAGATCATTCAGAGCCTGATATGCTTTAAATAATTCACTCCTCACTCTTCCTATCTCGAGTGGAAATAAGCTCAGTCTGTCTAACCTATCCTCAAAACTCACTCATTCCAGGTATCAATCGAGTAAACCTTCTCTGTACTGTCTCTAACACATTTAAATTTTCCTTAACAAGGACACCAAGGTTACACGCAAAGGCTGAATCTCATCATATTTTGGCAAAGTGTTATTCTCAGTGGGTTTTCTTGGAGGGATTCTCTCTCTGTGAGCTCCAGCAGGTTTTCTCACACTACCGTCCCAAATGTGCCTCATTAACTCCCTGCCCTGCCCATGGGGCACTGCACTTGTCTGGTGTAAACTGGGCTCTGACACTCACTGTGGCCGGAAGAGCTGGTCATTGCTGTTGTGTCCCGGGATACACTGTCATCACTGTCGGCAGTACCATCTTGAGACCCCCAAAAGGATGCCATCTTGTGAGCCACAAAATCCCCCAGATGTGTCATTTCCTGTCCCTCCTTGTCAGAATGATGGGTGTGACAGTCGAGAGTTCCTCTTCACAGTCTATGTCATGGCACAGCAGCTATAACCCAGAGCTTCCCACAGCACAGAGGTGACATGGTTAAAGCTGCCTGGTACCAACTGCGTATCCCCCTCCCAATCACTGTTTCAGCATCAGGCCACAGACCTCAATGGCCCACACTCACAGTTTACAGGTTCCTGCCACCCTCCTTCGACTGACTGAACTGGTCCTCACCCTGAACAACTTCTCTTTCCAATCCTCCCACTTCCTCCAAACCAAAGGAGTAGCCATGGGCACCCGCATGGGCCCCAGCTATGCCTGCCTCTTCGTAGGATATGTGGAACAGTCCACCTTCCGCAGCTCCACTGGCCCCACCCCCCACCTTTTCCTCCGCTACATTGATGACTGTCTCGGCGCTGCCTCGTGCTCCCACGAGGAGGTTGAACAGTTCATCCACTTTACCAACACCTTCCACCCCAACCTCAAATTCACCTGGACTGTCTCAGACTCCTCCCTCCCCTTCCTAGACCTTTCCATTTCTATCTCGGGCGACCGAATCGACACAGACATTTGTTATAAACCAACCGACTCCCACAGCTACTTAGACTACACCTCCTCCCACCCTCCCCCCCTGTAAAAACGCCATCCCATATTCCCAATTCCTTCGTCTTCGCCGCATCTGCTCCCAGGAGGACCAGTTCCAAAACCGTACCACCCAGATGGTCTCCTTCTTCAAGGACCGCAATTTCCCCCCCAGACGTAGTTGACGATGCCCACCACTGCATCTCTTCCACTTCCTGCTCCTCCGCCCTTGAGCGCCGCCCCTCCAATCGCCACCAGGACAGAACCCCACTGGTCCTCACCTACTACCCCACCAACCTCCATGTCCACACCTCCCCCCTTACTTCCCTCCAAGGCCCCAAGGGATCCTTCCATATCCACCACAAATTCACCTGCACCTCCACACACATCATCTATTGCATCCGCTGCACCCGATGTGGCCTCCTCTATATTGGGGAGACAGCCCGCCTACTTGCGGAACGTTTCAGAGAACATCTCTGGGACACCCGGCCCAACCAACCCAACCACCCCATAGCCCAACACTTCAACTCCCCCTCCCACTCCACCAAGGTCATGCAGGTCCTTGGACTCCTCCATCGCCAGACCATGGCAACACGACGGTTGGAGGAAGAGCGCCTCATCTTCCGCCTGGGAACCCTCCAACCACAAGGGATGAACTCAGATTTCTCCAGTTTCCTCATTTCCCCTCCACCCACCTTGTCTCAGTCAAATCCCTCGGACTCAGCACCGCCTTCCTAACCTGCAATCTTCTTCCTGACCTCTCTGCCCCCACCCCACTCCAGCCTATCACCCTCACCTTGACCTCCTTCCACCTATCGCATTCCCAACGCCCCTCCCCCAAGTCCCTCCTCCCTACCTTTTATCTTAGCCTGCTGGACACACTTTCCTCATTCCTGAAGAAGGGCTGACACCCGAAATGTTGATTCTCCTGTTCCTTGGATGCTGCCTGACCTGCTGCACTTTTCCAGCAACACATTTTCAGCCCTGCCACTGAATCCCCAGTGCCCACTGGAGGTCACATTCATCACTGTTCACTTTGGGGCTCAATCAAATATATCATTGATTATTTATGAATATTTTAATATGTTAAATTCATTGATGGAAAGGAACCTCTCCTATTGATGAACTCTGCAGTGTTGTGATACAGCCCTCTCAGTTTGAGGTGTGGGCAGTTAATGGTGCCCACACCTGGGCAATGCCAACGGTGTTCTTGAACCCTCTTGGTCAGGCTGCAGCACTGACCTAGTGACGGGAAAAGGAGGTGAAGTGGTGTAATCTGTCAGAGATGGCACCGGTCGCAGTCTTGGGACTTTTGTGGGTGGACAATTGGGAAACCCCACACAAGAACCTGTGGCTCCCTGGATGGGGCCAGCCACATGACTATCCAACACAGCTGCTACCATGATGGCCCCTGGGAGGTCCCAGGTCTCAGTCCAGCTGTTGGGTATAGTCCCGGGACATTCCCATCCAGCTCTGATACTGTGCCTCACTCATCCGGAGGAGATGGCATCGAGGATGAAGACTCGGACCCTTCTCAGTCTGTGATATACCCCGAGGAGCCCTTCAGCAGTGACCTCTTCATCTGGTGGAGGCTGTTCAGCTTCTGCTGCAGGTTGCTGCTGGCCCAGGGTTTCCTGGTGCATCTGTCCCTCCTGTAACTCCCTGCCCCGTTGTTACATGTTAGCAACTGCAGGAATGATACCGGCTGTGGCTGGCTCCATCGGTCACACTGGCAATGACCCTGCGTCAGGAACGTAGGAACTGAAGAGGTTCTTAGCAATGGGAACAGTCTACAGTCCCATCTCAGAGAAATGGCAGCTGAGCATGTTCCTCTATTGAGTGAGACAGTGTTGCTTTCTGACAAGGAAGGCCATGAAAGAGGGCCATGACACATCTTGCCACTTTGACATAGGACCTTATTTCGAGGAGTGCTCCACTGGTCAGACTGAAGAGAGGCAGCAGCTGCACGAGCCTGATACCCTTCTCCCCCAGACCCACATCACCCACACAAACCATCATTGTATCTCAGAGAGTCTTCCATTATCCTGACAGTTCAGGTGGAGAAGGAATCAGCTCTGTGCCCCTTTCCACCCTCCCCTTCCCCACTGAGGCCATGTTGGTAGTGACTGACCATCAACCCCCTCCCACAGCATCCCAGGGCCTCCATGCCCTACCATCTCCTCCCTTGACATATCAATAATCCTCCCCATCATTGTCCTTGTCCCTTCCGCATCTCAGGCTGCGGCATACAATCCCCAGCATTGATCCCTCCAGCTCCCTTCACTGACAGAACTCCATGTTAAGCCCACCATGCCGCTCCACAATGGCCATTCCCCTGGTGTGCAAGACTGACCAGGGCCCACTCCTCAGGCTGCACTAAGACTGACCCCTGACCATGACAGCTCCAAGTGGCTGACTGACCATGGCCCAGCCCCTGGACTGTGATTGGACACTGTCCATGACTGACTGCACTGGGACACCCTGACTGACAGCAGCCTGACTGGACTCGACTGAGGACCACTCCCCTTTGACTTGGGGATGTGGCCATTTGCTTGAGGTACATGCAGTCTGTCTGCTGTCCGGGCAGATGGGCCGTGCTCTCGGTGGGAGATTGATTCTGCACTGTGCTGTACAGCAAGATGCCCAGCCCCTTGGCTGACTCCTGCAGACAACCTGCCTGGCTCTGTGCCTGCACCAGACTATAAAGCAAGGCAGCAGGACTGGGAGCTTTAAAGTGGGACTGAGGGGGCAGAGTGCTAAAAGGGCAGGGTGAGGCAGGGATGCTGTGAGCATCCAGGGAGGCGCAGAGTGAGTGTGCACTAAGAGAGCTGGGAAACAGCCCTGAGGGAGCTTGGACCAATCCGCGAGCTGGGTGCCTGTCCCTATGAGGAGTGTCCGTCTGCCACTTCTCAGCCTAGAATTCACACAGTTTGGGTTATGAATGGAGATTTGACACACTGTTTCCCCAGTGAATTTGTACATGTCTGTGTGTTCAGTCTGGAGCTGAGTGCAATGGAATCTCAGTCCCCACCCTCAGAACCTTTCCCTCCCCTGTATCCAACCCTCTCCCTTTAGACCTGCCCTAAATATGCTCACCCTTCAGGTACCTCCAATTTCCTCGCCTGGGTACAGTCATTCACAAACAAAAACAGGAATTATTGCAAAAAGCTCAGCAGTTCTGACATCATCTGTGGAGAGAAAGAGGTCTCATCTTGGGTTCAGAGGCCCTCCTTCACCACCCTCAATTCTCTAAACCTGTTTGTTCATCATGTCGCTGTCTGTTTTGTTGTTTATGTAAAAATCAATGAAACTGAGGCGTTCACAATGTCTTGAGTGTTGCAGAAACCACATTGTGAAGGAACTGAACTCCGGGTGTTCAGCTGTGCAGAAACATTGAAACTGAAAGGGATTTGAATCAGGAAGTGCTGAGGGTGAACATGGCTTACAAACGTCCGGCCCAGAGTTTAACCGAGGACTTAATTTGTCCCATTTATAGAACATAGAACATAGAAGAATACAGCGCAGTACAGGCCCTTCGGCCCTCGATGTTGCGCCGATCAAAGCCCACCTAACCTACATTAACCCACTATCCTCCATATACCTATCCAATGCCCGCTTAAATACCCATAAAGAGGGAGAGTCCACCACTGCAACTGGCAGGACATTCCATGAACTTACCACTCGCTGAGTGAAGAACCTACCCCTAACATCAGTCCTATATCTACCCCCCCTTAATTTAAAGCTATGCCCCCTTGTAATAGCTGACTCCATACGTGGAAAAAGGTTCTCACTGTCAACCCTATCTAACCCCCTAATCATCTTGTACACCTCTATCAAGTCACTCCTAAACCTTCTTTTCTCCAATGAAAACAACCCCAAGTGCCTCAGCCTTTCCTCATAGGATCTTCCTACCATACCAGGCAACATCCTGGTAAACTTCCTCTGCACCCGTTCCAGTGCCTCCACATCCTTCCTATAGTATGGCGACCAAAACTGCACACAATATTCCAGATGTGGACGCACCAGAGTCTTATACAACTGCAGCATGACCTCAGGACTCCGGAACTCAATTCCTCTACCAATAAAAGCCAGTACGCCATATGCCTTCTTCACTGCACTATTTACCTGGGTGGCAACTTTCAGAGATCTGTGTACATGGACACCAAGATCCCTCTGCTCTTCCACACTACCAAGTAGTCTACCATTAGCCCAGTACCCCATCTTTTTGTTACTCTTACCTAAGTGAATCACCTCACACTTAGCTACATTGAACTCCATTTGCCACCTTTCTGCCCAGCTCTACAGCTTCTCTATATCCCGCTGTAACCTGCCACATCCTTCCTCACTGTCTACAACTCCTCCGACTTTTGTATCATCCGCAAACTTGCTCACCCAACCTTCTAACCCTTCCTCCAGGTCATTTATAAAAATGACAAACAGCAATGGTCCCAAAACAGATCCTTGCGGAACACCGCTAGTGACGGCACTCCAAGATGGCACTTTGCCATCAACTACTACCCTCTGTCTTCTTCCAGCCAGCCAATTCCTAATCCAAACCTCCAACTCACCCTCAATGCCATATCTCTGTATTTTCTGCAGTAGCCTACCATGGGGGACCTTATCAAACGCCTTACTAAAATCCATATATACCACATCTACCGCTTTCCCCTCATCTACCTCCTTAGTCACCTTCTCAAAGAATTCAATAAGGTTTGTGAGGCACGACCTGCCCTTCACAAAACCATGCTGACTATCCTTGATCACATTATTCTTATCCAGATGTGCAGAAATCCTATCCCTTACAATTCTCTCTAAGACTTTGCTCACAACAGAAGTGAGACTCACTGGCCTATAGTTACTAGGATTATCCCTACTCCCCTTCTTGAACAAGGGAACTACGTTTGCTAGCCTCCAGTCCTCTGGCACTACTCCTGTAGACAAAGAGGACACAAAAATCAAGGCCAATGGCTCTGCAATCTCCTCCCTTGCTTCCCAGAGAATCCTAGGATAAATGCCATCAGGCCCAGGGGACTTATCTATTTTCACCCTTGCCAGAATTTCCAACACCTCTTCTCTACATATCTCAAAGCCATCCATTCTACTTATTCGTGCCTCAGTATTCATATCGACAACAATGTCCTGTTCCTGAGTGAATACTGACGAAAAGTATTCATTCAGCGCCTCCCCAATCTCTTTAGCCTCCACACGCAACTTCCCATTACTATCCTTGACTGGACCTATTCCTACCCTAGTCATTCTTTTATTCCTAACATACCTATAGAAAGCCTTAGGGTTTTCCCTAATCCTACCAACTAAGGACCTTTCATGTACCCTCCTTGCTGCTCTTAGCTCTCTCTTCAGGTCCTTCCGGGCTACCTTATAACTCTCAATCGCCCCTATTGAACCTTCACGCCTCATCTTTACAAAGGCCGCCCTCTTCCATTTAACAAGGGATTCCAATTCCTTATTAAACCACGGCTCCCTCACACAACCCTTTTCTCCCTGCCTGATAGGTACGCACTTATCAAGGACACTCAATAGTTGCTCCTTGAACAAGTTCCACATATCAATTACGCTCTTGCCTTGGAATCTACTTTTCCAATCCACACATCCTAAGTCATGCCTCACCGCATCATAATTTCCCTGCCCCCAGCTATAACTCTTGCCCTGTAGTACACACTTATCCCTCTCCATCACTAGAGTAAAAATCACCGAATTGTGGTCACTGTCCCCAAAGTGCTCACCTACCTCTAGTTCTAATACCTGGCCTGGTTCGTTACCCAGAACCAAATCCAGTATGGCCTCACCTTTTGTTGGCTTATCTACATATTGTGTCAGGAAACTCTCCTGCACACATTGCACAAACACTGACCCATCTAACGAACTTGAGCTATAGCTTTCCCAATCAATATCAGGAAAGTTAAAGTCCCCCATAACAACCACCCTATTACTGTCACTCTTCTCCTGAATCATCTTCGCAATCCTTTCTTCAACGATTCTAGGACTATTAGGAGGTCTGTAAAAGACTCCTAACAGGGTGACCTCACCTCTCCTATTCCTAACCTCAGCCCAAACTACCTCAGATGGCAAATCTTCGTCCATCTTCCTTTCCACCGCTGTAATACTATCTTTGACAAGCAAAGCCACACCCCCCCTCTTTTATCCCCACCTCTGACCCGACTAAAACATTTAAACCCTGGAACCTGCAACAGCCAATCCTGTCCCTGATCTAGCCATGTCTCCGTAATAGCCACAACATCGAAGTCCCAGGTACCAACCCATGCTGCAAGTTCACCTACCTTATTTCGTATACTTAGAACATAGAACATAGAACATAGAACAATACAGCACAGAACAGGCCCTTCGGTCCACGATGTTGTGCCGAACTTCTATCCTAGATTAAGCACCCATCCATGTACCTATCCAAATGCCGCTTAAAGGTCGCCAATGATTCTGACTCTACCACTCCCACGGGCAGCGCATTCCATGCCCCCACCACTCTCTGGGTAAAGAACCCACCCCTGACATCTCCCCTATACCTTCCACCCTTCACCTTAAATTTATGTCCCCTTGTAACACTCTGTTGTACCCGGGGAAAAAGTTTCTGACTGTCTACTCTATCTATTCCTCTGATCATCTTATAAACCTCTATCAAGTAACCCCTCATCCTCCGCCGTTCCAACGAGAAAAGGCCGAGAACTCTCAACCTATCCTCGTACGACCTACTCTCCATTCCAGGCAACATCCTGGTAAATCTTCTCTGCACCCTCTCCAAAGCTTCCACATCTTTCCTAAAGTGAGGCGACCAGAACTGCACACAGTACTCCAACTGTGGCCTAACCAAAGTCCTGTACAGCTGCAACATCACTTCACGACTCTTGAATTCAATCCCTCTGCTAATGAACGATAATACTCCATAGGCCTTCTTACAAACTCTATCCACCTGAGTGGCAACCTTCAAAGATCTATGTACATAGACCCCAAGATCCCTCTGTTCCTCCACCTGACTAAGAACCCTACCATTAACCCTGTATTCCGCATTCTTATTTGTTCTTCCAAAATGGACAACCTCACACTTGGCAGGGTTGAACTCCATCTGCCACTCCTCAGCCCAGCTCTGCATCATATCTAAGTCCCTCTGCAGCCGACAACAGCCCTCCTCACTGTCCACAACTCCACCTATCTTCGTATCATCTGCAAATTTACTGACCCACCCTTCGACTCCCTCATCTAAGTCATTAATAAAAATTACAAACAGCAGAGGACCCAGAACTGATCCCTGCGGAACTCCACTTGTAACTGGGCTCCAGGCTGAATATTTACCATCTACCACCACTCTCTGCCTTCGACCGGTTAGCCAGTTTTCTATCCAATTGGCCAAATTTCCCTCTATCCCATGCCTCCTGACTTTCCGCATAAGCCTACCATGGGGAACCTTATCAAATGCCTTACTAAAATCCATGTACACTACATCCACTGCTCTACCCTCATCCACATGCTTGGTCACCTCCTCGAAGAATTCAATAAGACTTGTAAGGCAAGACCTACCCTTCACAAATCCGTGCTGGCTGTCCCTAATCAAGCAGTGTCTTTCCAGATACTCGTAAATCCTATCCCTCAGTACCCTTTCCATTACTTTGCCTACCACAGAAGTAAGACTAACTGGCCTGTAATTCCCGGGGTTATCTCTATTCCCTTTTTTGAACAGGGGCACAACATTCGCTACTCTCCAGTCCCCTGGTACCACCCCCGTTGCCAGTGAAGACGAGAAGATCATTGCCAACGGTACTGCAATTTCCTCTCTTGCTTCCCACATAATCCTAGGATATATCCCGTCAGGCCCGGGGGACTTGTCTATCCTCAAGTTGTTCAAAATGTCCAACACATCTTCCTTCCTAACAGGTATCTCTTCTAGCTTATCAGTCCGTTTCACACTCTCCTCTTCAACAATACGGTCCCTCTCGTTCGTAAATACTGAAGAGAAGTACTTGTTCAAGACCTCTCCTATCTCTTCCGACTCAATACACAGTCTCCCACCACTGTCCTTGATCGGACCTACCTTCGTTCTCGTCATTCTCAGGTTTCTCACATACGCATAGAATGCCTTGGGGTTATCCTTGATCCTATCCGCCAAGGATTTTTCATGCCCTCTCTTAGCTCTCCTAATCCCTTTCTTCAGGTCCCTTCTGGCTATCCTGTATCCCTCCACTGCTCTGTCTGAACCCTGTTTCCTCAACCTTATGTAAGCCTCCTTCTTCCTCTTTACTAGACATTCAACCTCCCTCGTCAACCAAGGCCCCCTCACACGACCATCTCTTTCCTGCCTGATAGGTACATACATATCAAGGACACGTCGTATCTGCTCCTTGAAAAAGTTCCACATTTCCACCACATCCTTCCCTGACAGCCTATGCTCCAACGTATGCTCCTCAAATCCTGTCTTACAGCATCGTAATTTCCCTTCCCCCAATTATAAAAACTTCCTTGTTGTGCGCACCTATCTCTCTCCATAACCAAGGTGAAAGTCACAGAATTGTGGTCACCATCACCAAAATGTTCACCCACTAACAAGCCCACCACTTGTCCCGGTTCATTACCGAGTACCAAATCCAATATGGCCTCCCCTCTGGTTGGACAATCTACATACTGCGTTAGAAAAGCTTCCTGGACACACTGCACAAACACCGCCCCATCCAATTTACTTGATCTAAAGAGCTTCCAATCAATATTTGGGAAGTTGAAGTCGCCCATGACTACGACCCTGTGGCTTCTGCACCTTTCCAGAATCTGTTTCCCAATCTGTTTCTCCACATCTCTGCTGCTATTGGGGGGCCTATAATAAACACCCAACAAGGTGACTGCACCTTTCCTATTTCTGACTTCAGCCCATACTACCTCCAGAGGCAGATCCCCCTCAAACTCCCTTTCTGCAGCCGTTATACCATTTCTAATTAGCAATGCCACCCCCCCTCCTTTTTTTACCACCCTCCCTAATCTTACTGAAACATCTGTAACCAGGAACCTCCAACAGCCATTCCTGTCCCTCATCTATCCATGTTTCCGTGATGGCCACAACATCGTAGTCCCAGGTACCGATCCACGCCTTAAGTTCACCCACCTTAGTTCTGATACTCCTTGCATTGAAGTATACGCACTTGAGCCCATTTCTATGTCCGCAAGTAGTCCCTGTCAGTGCTACCTTCTCCACAGCCTCCCTACAGTCTTGGACATCCTGACACACAGCTAGCTTACTTGCTGGACTACAAGTCCGGATCCCATCCCCCTGCCAAATTAGTTTAAACCCCCCCGAAGAGTGCTAGCAAACCTACCCCCCAGAATATTGGTGCCCTTCTGGTTCAGGTGCAACCCATCCTGTTTATACAGGTCCCACCTTCCCCAGAATGCAGTCCAATTGTCCAAATATCTGAAGCACCCCCTCCTACACCATCCTTGCAGCCACGTGTTCAACTGCACTCTCTCCCTATTCTTTGCCTCTCTGTCACGTGGCACCGGCAACAACCCAGAGATGACGACTCTGTCTGTCCTAGCTTTTAGCTTCCAGCCTAACTCCTTGAGCTCTTGAATGACCTCCCCACCCCTCTTCCTACCTATGTCGTTGGTGCCAATGTGTACCACGACTTCTGGCTGCACACCCTCCCCCTTAAGGATTCTGAAGACACGGTCCGAGATGTCACGGACCCTAGCACCCGGGAGGCAACAAACCATCCGAGAGTCTCGCCCATGTCCACAGAACCGCCTGTCCATCCCTCTAAGTAGAGAGTCCCCTATAACTAGCGCTCTCCTCTTCTCCCCCTTTCCCTTCTGAATCTCAGAGCCACAGACCCCTTCACTGCAGCTTACACCTACAAGGCTGTCCCCCCCAACAGTTTCCAAAGCTGTATACCTATTTTTTAGGGGAACGACCACAGGGGAACCCTGCACTGCCTGCTTCTTCCCCTTCCCACCTCTAACTGTTACCCAGCTACCCCTGTTCTCCGGCGTAACTATGTCCCTGTAGCTTCTATCGATCACCCTCTCAGCCTCTCGAATAATCCTCAGCTCATCCAGCTCCAGTTCCAGTTCCCTAACTCGCTCGGTGAGGATCAGGATCTGACTGCATTTCCTGCACACGAAGTTGGCAGGAGTATTGGTGGTCACCCCTACCTCAAACATCCTGCAGGAGGAACATTCCACCGCCTGCGCTGCCATGACTGTATACTGTCTCCAAAAACAAGAACACTGAGTCAATAACCTGTGGACTTTAAAGTTAGGTTAGAGGAGGAGGGTGGGAGGGAGCCCTACGAAAGTAGGACCTGGGGTCGAGAACTTCTGGCATTAAAGTATAAAGTTTGTGTGGATTTTTTCACCGATCCCGTCACACTGGATTGTGGACACAACTTCTGCCGCTCCTGTATCACCCAGAGTTGGGAAAAGCGGGAGAGAAACTCCTGCCCGGAATGTAGAGAGCAGTTTCCAGACAGAAACCTCAGGGTAAATCGGGCCTTTGCGAATCTGGTCGAGAAAGTTCGAAAATTAAGTGAGAAGCCGCAAGAGAAAGAAAGTAAATGTCTCTGTGAACAACATCAGGAAGAACTGAAGCTGTTTTGTGAAACTGACAAGAAATTGATCTGTGTGATTTGTAGAGATTCCCGGGAACACACAGAACATCACTTCATTTCAATGGAAGAAGCTGTTGGAATCTACAAGGTAAAAGGAAACAGGTTTCACCCCCTGATTATTTTATCACATTTTCATGCTCTAACACATCCATTCTGCTGTAACTTTTATTATAATCACAATAACTTTTTATTAAACTTCTATTATTTTCATTTCTCTCCCAACTCCAGGAGAAGGTGAAATGTTCCTTTGATTCTCTCACAAACAAGAAAGCAGCTGTTCTAGAAACTGAACAGAAACAAGAACAGAAGATTTCTGAAATTAGGGTAAGGTTTTCCTGTGTTGGTTCTCCGGGATCTGGGTTAGTTCTGTTCATTAACCGTGGGACATTATTTATGTTCCCCATGTCATTTTACAGAAACAGGTGGGCAGTCTGCAGGCCCACATCACGTCTGAGTTTGCTAAAATGCACCAGTTTCTCACTGAGAAAGAGCAGCGTTTACTCCAAGATCTCAGAGAAGAGGGGAAGGTTCTCGAACCTATGGAAAAAAATCTTCAAAAGCTTCAAGCGAATGTAAATTCTATTCAGGAGAATCTCTCAAAGTTGCAGAAACAGGTGGAACAGACAGATGAAGTGTTATTTCTGAAGGTCAGTTTAGTTTGATTCAAAGTTCCCCGTCACTGCATGATGGGCCTGGATTGGGAAATGAATGCAGCATTTTCCCAGTAATTCCGAACTGAGTGAATAGAATCAAATGTTTTGTCTTTCCTGAGGCAGTTCAGCTGATTTTACTGAATGAATCAGCCTCTTGCAATATCAACAGATTAGCAGGAATATCTGCATTCCCCTGGGATGGGTTAGTGTGATCTTGAGACTGTGTTTGTCATGATTTCAGTTCTGCCCCAGTTTAATATTCTCCTGAAATTCACTTTGCAGACCAGGCACAGTTCCCTGCAGTGAGTGTCTGAGTGTGTCTGATGGAGTAGGTGTGAGAGACTTTGAGGGGATTTTAACATCCAAATGAGTGGGTTTGTGTAGGTTGGGAAATTAAAGGGTTAAAATTTTGAATCTAGTCTCTTGGATTAGCTCTGGCACTGCCCAATCATTAGTTGGATGATTTACATACTGGCACAAAAACTCTCCAGTGTGCACTTTTAAAAAATCCACGCTATCTAATCCTTTCACACTCAGGCAATCCCAGTTAATGTCAGCAACCTGGAAATAACCCACAAGGATAATCCTATTTATCTCCCACATCTCTGTAAAAACAATTTTTTTCCCTGTTCCCTCATATTCTAGTTTGGTTAGTAGTACAAAGGGAGTGCTGCACTGTCAGAGGGTCAGTACAGAGGGAGTGCTGCACTGTCAGAGAGTCAGTACGGAGGGAGTGCTGCACTGTCAGAGGGTCAGTACTGAGGGAGTGCTGCACTGTCAGAGAGTCAGTGCTGAGGGAGTGCCGCACTGTCAGAGGGTCAGTACTGAGGGAGTGCTGCACTGTCAGAGAGTCAGTACAGAGGGAGTGCTGCACTGTCAGAGAGTCAGTGCTGAGGGAGTGCCGCACTGTCAGAGGGTCAGTACGGAGGGAGTGCTGCACTGTCAGAGAGTCAGTACGGAGGGAGTGCTGCACTGTCAGAGGGTCAGTACTGAGGAAGTGCTGCACTGTCGGAGGGTCAGTACTGAGGCAGTGCTGAACTGTCAGAGGGTCAGTGCTGAGGGAGTGCTGCACTGTCAGAGGGTCAGTGCTGAGGGAGTGCTGCACTGTCAGAGGGTCAGTACTGAGGGAGTGCTGCACTGTCAGAGAGTCAGTACGGAGGGAGTGCTGCACTGTCAGAGAGTCAGTACGGAGGGAGTGCTGCACTGTCAGAGGGTCAGTACTGAGGAAGTGCTGCACTGTCGGAGGGTCAGTACTGAGGCAGTGCTGAACTGTCAGAGGGTCAGTGCTGAGGGAGTGCTGCACTGTCAGAGGGTCAGTGCTGAGGGAGTGCTGCACTGTCAGAGGGTCAGTGCTGAGGGAGTGCTGCACTGTTGGATGGTCCATACTGAGTGAGTGCCGCACTGTTGGAAGGTCTGTATTGAGTGAATGCTGCATTGTTGGAGGGTACATACTGAGGGAGAGCTGCACTGTTGAAGGGTCCGTATCGAGGGAGTGCTGCACTATTGGATGGTCCATACTGAAAGACTCCCGCACTGTTGGAAGGTCTGTATTGAGGAAGTGCTGCACTGTTTGGAGGGTCCTTACAGAGGGAGTGCTGCACTGTTGGAGGCTCTGTACTGAGTGAGTGCTGCTTTCCAGAGATCTAGTCTTTCAAATGCAACATAAGACTGACTTCCCAATTTCCTGGTAAAGTTGATGTTGAAGATTTCCTGTCACTTTTTCAGGAAGGGAGAGGATTTATCCCCTTATTCTGACCCATACTTATTTCTCTGTAAACCTCACAATGACAACGATACTCTTTGTTTGGACTGCTATTTATGGGAGTTTCCTGTGCACAATTGACTCTGTATTTCTGTATTTTCCACATTCTAGCAATGGGTACACTTCAAGTAGCATCTCATTAGCTTCAAAGTGCTTTGAGGTGTCTGCTGGTGGTGAAAGGTGGGGAATAAAATGTCTGCCATTCTTTCCAATCTCTGACTCAATCCAGTGTCTCAGCCCCTCTGACCCCCAAATCTCATCCATATCCTGCCACATTAGCTTTCCAGCTGAGAGTTTCATTTTCCAGGATTCAGACTTCAGTGGTCTAATTTCGCCCTAATCCCGACATCTGAACATCCCTCCAACCACAAACTCACCTGACCCAAACTCTGGTCTCCACATCCCAGCACCCACCCCCTCCCCAAAAGTGAGTCTCAAACCACATTCCCTCTGATCCTTCCAGTCTCGCCTTTCCTTCCCCATTAATCCCAGCCTCTGATCCCTCAGGCATCTGATCTGACTGTCACTCCTTTGATTTCTCCCACCCTGCTATCCCTTGCCCAGCTATAAGCTGTTGCTGAAACTCTCTCCGCCCCACAGCCTCCCAATGTGCCTGGCAGTGCTCAGAAACAGGGACCGAAAATAAGGCAGGTCCCCCCTGTGACATTCAGCAGTGTCAGAATTAAACCTATTCTGCTGGGATTCCTGACCATAATCCAATCCCCTGTCCCCATTCCCAGTCCCAATGCCTCCCCAGCCCCATTCCCAAGAAAGTTCCAGCCCATTGTGTGTCTCACTGAGATTTATGGGAATATTCAGTGTTTGGCAAACCAATCAGAAGTTTCAGTCTTTCCAGATGGTTCCACCCAGTCAGTTCTGGGATCATCCTTGTAATAGTTTTTGCACCACCTCCAGTCTCCCTGTCATTTTAGTCACAGCATCATTCTGCCTGTGTGCCAGCAGTAGGGAGAATGGGCCATTCTCAGCAGCTTGTAACACTCATTGTTACTGTCTGGATGGAAACAGTCAGTTCCTCTCAACTCAGATTTGTGTTTGATTTATCTCAGGAGGAAACATCTCGGAAGAGGAGGTAGGACATGCTCTTTTCTGAAACTCTGCACGGTTTATAAAAGTAACACAGTGGCCCTGTTTGCTCAGTTTCTGAACTGCTGTTTGATATTTGCAGCATTAGCGATGGAGGTAACGTGCTGTCATGAGCAGATGGTGCCCTGTCTATCGGAAACTTCACTGGCCTTTTCCAGTACACGGTGTGGAGAGAAATGATTGATGTCATTAAACCTGGTCAACCTGAGATTGCTTTCCTTGTCCTGATGAATAATTAGTTGATTTGCCAAGTGAATTAGGTTGTATTTCCGAGAGAGACTGTCCTGTTGGGCTGAATTGTTGCCTCAGATCCCAGTTAAAACTAACCCTGAATAGAATGAAGGTGTTGCTCAGACACCAGATCCCCTTCCAAAAACCATCACCTTCACCTCCTCAGCTGAAAATGTCAGCTCCCTGGACCTGAGCCGCACACGGAGCCCTGAGTGAAGCTCTGCCTCTGGAAACCTGCAATACTTCGCAGCATTCAGCAAGAGGCACTCCGTCCCCCTCCCCCAGCCCCCCCCCCCCCCACACCAACCCATCACCTTTCCTTCCCAATGGGACCTTTCCCCTTCCACAATACAGCATTCCCCTGATGGAGCTCCATCTTTTGTGTCCCACTCATGACCATGAATAAGGTGGGGACAGGAGGCCTGGGAATGAAGCTTTGTCTGTCCCTGCTGAGGGAGGGGAGGTGCTGGGGAATATGGAGTCAGCTGGTGCTCACTGTAGACATGGGGAGAAAGCTCTGGATTGGAACCCAATTCCTGAGAGTGTTCCCAAGATTTATTCTCAATTGTCCTGAGGAAATATTCCACTCCCCTGGACAAATGTCTTTTCTCCATGCAGGGACAGTATCAGGAGAGAGGGGAGGACAGTGGGACATCACATTGAGATGCTGCTGGTGTTATTCCTCATAAGATTTGTTCATGTTCCCATTCCCTCTGCTGAGAGTTTGAAATATTTATTTTCTCTCCTCTCTCATGTTTCTCTATCCCTCTCTGCAGTAGTTCCCTGCTTTTTAAAATCCTTCTTCCTCTCTTTCTCCTTCCCGTGTGGAGTCTTTCCCTATCCCCCTCTCCTCCTTCTATCACACTGACTGGAGATGTGGGATATCGGAGCTGACACCTCCAGGGTTGAGATGGTCTCTCTTTGCCTTATCAGAGCCTCCTGACCCCAGTTCCTGGGGGATTTGTAACGGTCTGGGCCTCACTCGACAATCATGAAGAAGCCCAGGGCTCTGAGGGACACAGGATTCCTTGTATTGGGTCAGGATTGAAGCAGGAGACCAGGGGGCTGAACACACCCACTCTAATAATAATCACTTACCTTCCCAGGGGGCTGGGGAAAGGTAAAAATAAAACACAGTGTGCTCCCGGTCCCTGTTCAGCTGTCACCGGGTCGGATAAGCAGAGTGATCCCAGGAGGGTAAACCCTGATTCCATTAACACAACCTGGAGTCATTTGCATACATCGGAATTCCTGGGAATACCCCAAGTGAGCTCTTTATAAAGGAAAGGATTTGAATAAAACTCAGTGAGAAACGCAGTTACTGACTGTTGTTTGTATTTCTCCCAGTTGCAGCTTCTCTGACCCTGGATCAGGACACAGTCCATCCCGAGTTCATCGTGAATGAGGACCGGACTAGTGTGAGACTCAGAGACAGTGCCTGTTCCCACATCAGAGACCACTATATGTTTGAGAGGTTTGATCCCTCTCTCTATGTCTGGGGCTCAGAGGAATTCACCTCAGGGAAACATTACTGGGAGGTGGAGGTGGGAGAAGGGAGGGATTGGGCTCTGGGAGTGACCCGAGAGTCTGCGAAGAGAAAACTGGGAATCATCCCGGATCCTGAGCCTGGTTTCTGGTGTTTATGGAAAGGTCTTTCCGGTCGTTATTTTGCTGGTTCCTTCCCCTCATGGATCCTGCTCCCACTGCCAATGCATCCCCAGAAGATCGGGGTTTTCCTGAACTGTGAGGTTGGACAAGTGTCATTTTACAATGTGGACAACATGTCCCATCTCCGCACTGTCACCCAGACTTTCACTGAGAAAATATTTCCTGTTTTCAGTCCAGGATTTGATGGTGAATCGCTGAGAATCTGTGGGATTGAAAATCACTGAAACATCCATCCCATAATTTCACAGCAGAACAGACCTTCCAGTCTCCAGAGAGTCAGAGACTGGACTTATCCAAAAGATACACACTATACATCCCACCAAGACGGCCCATCCCCCTCTCCCCCCCCCCCCGCCCGCCCGAGTAAAACCCCAGTCTCTTGACCATCCAACTGCACCCACTGACACAGGACCAGCATCATCCCGACACCCTACACATACCCCACCTGACCCCTGATCTTCAACAGGACCTGATCACACCCCCCAACATTGGCTTCACCCCCGACCCCAATTTCACCCCTTGACCCTGACTTCATTCCCGACCCTGACTTCACCCTTCCCAACCCTGACTTTACCCCCTGACCCTGACTGCACCCACTGACCTTGACTTCGTCCTCTGACCTTGGCTTCACCCCCAAACCTGACTTCACCCCTGACCTTGAATTCACTCCGTGAAGTTGACTTCACCCCCGACCCTGGCTTCACCCCCGACCCTGACTTCACCTCCCGACCCTGACTTCACCCTCACAACCCTGACTTCACCCCCCGAACTTGACTTCATCCTCCCGACACTGACTTCATCCCCAGACACTGACATCACCCACCGACCCGTGCTTCACACCCCGACCCCCGGCTTCACCCCCTAACCGCACCTTCTCCCTTGAGCCTGACTTCACTCCTGACCCCAGCATCACCCCCCCCCCCCCCCGACCCGGGCTTCAACCCCGACCCCAATTTCATCCCTGGACCCTGACTTCACCCCCGATCCCTGATGATGAGATGAAGTGTTCGTGAGCTCTTCCCTCAGTCTCCCTCCATCTTCCCAGCTCCATCTTCAATCTGAAGAAGGCGGCTGCCTGATGAGGACTGCCCCCTGTCTCCGAGCTCCCGTTCATGGGCTTTATTTCCAGGGGCTGGGAGGTCGCCCGGTGTCGGCATCACTTGGTGGAACCTTCTCCCCAGTGAATACAGGACAGCTACCTCAGATGTCAGGGTGGTCACCTCTCTCCTTGTCCATCATTTCAGGTCGATCTTGCCTCTGAGCTTACCGCATGCTGAGGGTCATTTGTTAGTCCCAAGGGGACAATGCACTGTCCTACCGACTTAGGGATGTCAATATGGAAATCGGAATCAGGGAGTGTGTATTTCTCGGGAGAGTGTGTACTTTCCAGAGAGAGAAAGGAAACAGTTTCTCTGCCAAAGTGGCCTCATGCCGTGTCCAGTAATTCCATGAGAAATAAATATTCATTCTGGGAAAGTCTTATTTGTTAACGATCCTACATTTTCTTTTACACAGTGACTAGCTTCATATAAATATTGCCTTTACAGATGTATTTTATTCCTAGCAATGTCTCAGTGAGAGTATCAAGGAGATGATGTATTTTCTCTGATTTTAACTTATCAGAAAAGGAAGTCTTACATACACTTTACACAGAGAAGTATCACATACACTTCGCACAGAGTAATGTCATTGAATAACATCAGGAATGCTTTTCCTGCCATTTATTACATCATCTCAGTTATATGAATAAATGTGTCATTGTTATTTTATTATTGCGAATTAGAAACTTAGGCATTTCAACAACAATGCAGTTTTATAAGAGAATTATGTTAACTTTCTACTGTTTTCGAGAAGCGCATCTCTATCTTTGAATAAGGCGATCCCACTTAACTGTAGCAAGGTTATATTTTTCAAGCTGTTTGGGATCTTGAGCATCCATGTTTAGATATTCAATGAGCAGTTAGCACATATGACATGTACCAAGGTTAGTGACAGGTAGATTGTAACTGTATGTTGTGTGACTGAAGGTTGTATTTAAAGGCTGTGACTGTTTGTAATTCAGTGGAGGGCCTTTGAGCTGCTCCCCACAAACATGTGAATAAACCATTTATATCTTAGACTTGAGCTGTTAATCGTTGGTTCTGTTATTTAACACTGTCCACTGGGCCTTTCAAATGTTGTCATGAACAGGATCTAAAGGACACAGGAGACAGAGGGGGAATTGGGACAAGTCGCTGTGTGAGTATTGTTTTATAATCCGGAATCCAACTCGGTCCTATCCCAGGAGGTGTCAGGCTCCTGGGAATCAAAGTACCAACGGATCAACAAGAGGATAAAGGTAAACGTTAGGGTGAAACAGTGATCTTGATGTGATTTCTGTGATAACATAATTGATATCAGTCGGAAGTAGCAGCGGAGAGCGGCGGGAGCTGGGCGGAAGTTCAGACGGAGCGCAAAGCCGGTCGGGAAGGTAAGTGATTGTTATTAGAGTGGGTGTGTTCTAAACCCCAGGTCCTACAAAGTAGGGTCTCCCTCCCTCCTCCTCTAACCTTAATTAAGAGTCCACAGACTTGCCATAGGAAGAGGGTCTAAGGAAGTTTAGATTGAAGAGTGAGGCTTCAACTCAGGAATCTTGATAAGGAGGTTGAGTAAAGAGATTACGCCACAGTTGAAGAGGGTGAAGACGTGACTGCTCAGCTGGTTCAGTGCGCTACGTGTTTGATGTGGCAGGTCAATGACTCTGGTGTGTCTGGCTCGTATATGTGTGGAAAGTGTGCGCACATTCAGCAATTGACTGAGCATATTGCAGCACTGACGAAAGAACTCGAAGACCTTAGGCTCATCCGAGAGAACGAGATCTTTCTGGACAAGACCTTCAGTGATGATATTACACCAATCATGCCAGAAGAGAGCAGAAGAGTGCAGACGATGAGGAAGGCAGAGAGGAGACAGGTGCAAGAGACGCCGGGAGAAGTACCTGTCAGGAACAAGTTGAAGCTTTTGGACACAGTAGAGTCTGATGACACTGCCAGTTCGCAAGGCGGCCATGTTTGTCAATCAAAAGTTGCCGCAGAAGCAGAGCGGAAGAGTCGGACATCGCACAGAGCCGTGGTAATAGGGGACTCCATCGTGAGAGAAACTGACCTGGGTTTTTGTGGCAGCAGATGGGATTTAAGGATGGTGTTGCCTTCCTGGTGCTAGAGTGAAAGACATCGCGGACAGAGTGCAGGACATCCTGAAGGACGAGGGTGAAGAGCCCGAGGTGGTGGTACACGTCGGCACAAATGATGTCGGGAAGAAGAGGAGGAACATACTACAGCAAGACTTCGGAGAACTAGGAAGAAGGCTAAAAAGCAGGACGTCCAAGGTGGTTATCTCCAGTTTGCTTCCAGTTCCTCGGGCTCGTGTGGCCAGAAACCAGGAGATAATGGACTTGAACGTGTGGTTGGGGAACTGGTGCAGGAAGCAAGGTTTCAAGTTCTTGGATCACTGGGGTATATTTTATGGTAACCATAAATTCTACAAGAGAGACGGATTGCACCTTAATAGATCAGGGATCAGCATTCTGGCAGGCAGGTTTTCTGCTGCAACACCGCTACATTTAAACTAAGTAGCGGGGGGGAGAGGACAAGCTGGCTGTTTAAAAAGGAAATTGAAGGGGTAGTTAGAACAAGAGAAGTAAAGAAAGACAACTGTATCAAGGAGGCAGAAAACTGGAAAAGGCATCATGCTGTAAAGTTGAGTGAAATAAGGGTTGAGGGGAAGGGTGAGAGCAGTAACAAATTAATAATTCTATATATGAATGCACAAAGCATTAGACACAAGGTGGATGAGCTTGAGGCTCTTTTGGAAATTGGCAGATATGATATTGTGGGGATAACTGAGACGTGGCTTCATGGGGACAGGGCCTGGGAAATGAATATTCAAGGCTACACGTGCTATCGTAAGGACAGACTGATGGGCAGAGGAGGTGGGGTGGCCTTGTTGGTAAGGGAGGATATTCAGTCCCTTGCGCGGGGGGACCTAGTGTCGGGGGATGTAGAGTCAGTGTGGATAGAGCTTCGAAACACTAAGGGTAAAAAGACCCTCATGGGAGTCATCTACAGGCCCCCAAACAGTAGTCTGGATGTTGGATGTAAGTTGAATCAGGAGCTGAAATTGGCTTGTCGCAAAGATGTTACTACAGTTGTTATGGGGGATTTTAACATGCAGGTAGACTGGGAGAGTCAGGATGGTATCGGGCCTCAAGAAAGAGACTTTGTGGAGTGCCTCAGAGATGGATTTTTAGAGCAGCTGGTGCTGGAGCCGACCAGGGATAAGGCGATTCTGGATCTGGTATTGTGTAACGAACCAGAATTGGTCAGTGACCTCGAAGTGAAGGAGCCATTGGGAAGTAGTGACCATAATACAATAAGCTTCAATCTGCAATTTGAGAGGGAGTGGGTACAATCGGAAGTGACAATATTTCAGTTGAATAAAGGGAAATATGGAGCTATGAGGGAGCAACTGGCCAAAGTTCAATGGTGCAATACCTTTAACAGGGAAGACCGTGGAGGAACAATGGTGGATATTTCTGTGTATAATGCAGAATTTGCAGGATCAGTTCATTCCTAAAAGGAAGAAAGATCCCAGGAGGAGACATGGGCAGCCGTGGCTGACGAGGGAAGTAAAGAAACATATAAGGTTAAAAGAGAAAAAGTATAACTTAGCGAAGATAAGTGGGAAAACTGAGGACTGGGAAGCTTTTAAAGAACAACAGAGGATTAGTAAGAAGGAAATACGCAGAGAAAAAATGAGGTACGAAGGTAAACTGGCCAAGAATATAAAGGAGGATAGTAAAAGCTTTTTAGGTATGTCCAAGGCAAAAAAATGGTTAGGACAAAAATTGGGCCCTTGAAGACAGAAACAGGGGAATATATTACTGGGAACGAAGAAATGGCAGAGGAATTAAATGGGTACTTCAGATCTGTGTTCACTGGGGAAGATACAAGCAATCTCCCTGAGGGAACAGTGGCTGAAGGACCTGAATTTAAGGGAATTTATATTTGCCAGGATTTGGTGTTGGAGAGACTGTTAGGTCTGGAGGTTGATAAGTCTCCGTGACCTGATGGCCTGCATCCCAGGGTACTGAAGGAGTTGGCTCGGGAAATCGTGGATGCGCTGGTGATTATTTTCCAGAGTTCAATAGAATCTGGGTCGGTTCCTGAGGATTGGAGGGCGGCTAATGTTGTGCCACTTTTTAAGAAGGGTGGGCGGGAGAAAGCAGGAAATTATAGACCAGTTAGTCTGACCTCAGTGGTGGGAAAGATGCTGGAGTCTATTATAAAGGATGAAATTACGGCACATCTGGATAATAGTAACAGGATAGGACAGAGTCAGCATGGATTTATGAAGGGGAAATCATGCTTGACTAATCTTCTGGAATGTTTTGAGGATGTAACTCGGAAGATGGACGAGGGAGATCTAGTGGATGTAGTGTACCTGGACTTTCAGAAAGCTTTTGATAAAGTCCCACACAAGAGGTTAGTGAGTAAAATTAGGGCACACGGTATTGGGGGCAAAGTACTAGATTGGATAGAGAATTGGTTGGCTAATAGGAAACAAAGGGTAGTGATTAACGGCTCCATTTCGGAATGGCAGGCAGTGACCAGTGGGGTACCGCAGGGATCCGTGCTGGGACCGCAGCTTTTTACAATATATGTGAATGATCTAGAAGATGGTATCAGCAATAACATCAGCAGATTTGCTGATGATACAAAGCTGGGTGGTAGGGTGAAATGTGATGAGGATGTTAGGAGGTTACAGGGTGACCTGGACAAATTAGGTGAGTGGGCAGATGCATGGCAGATGCAGTTTAATGTGGATAAATGTCTGGTTATCCACTTTGGTGGCAAGAACAGGAAGGCAGATTACTACCTCAATGGTATCAAATTAGGTAAAGGGGCTGTTCAGAGAGATCTGGGTGTTCCTGTCCACCAGTCAATGAAGGCAAGCATGCAGGTACAGCAGGTCGTGAAGAAGGCTAATAGCATGCTGGCCTTCATAACAAGAGGAATTGAGTATAGAAGCAAAGAGGTGCTTCTGCAGCTGTACAGGGCCCTGGTGAGACCACACCTGGAGTACTGTGTACAGTTCTGGTCTCCAAATTTGAGGAAAGACATTCTGGCTATTGAGGGAGTGCAGCGTAGGTTCACGAGGTCAATTCCTGGAATGGCAGGATTGCCTTACACGGAAAGACTGAAGCGACTGGGCTTGTACACCCTTGAGTTTAGGAGACTGAGAGGGAATCTGAGTGAAACGTATACGATTATGAAAGGATTGGACACTCTGGCAGGAGGAAACATATTTCCGCTGATGGGGGAGTGCCGAACCAGAGGACACAACTTAAAAATACGGGGTAGACCATTTAGGACGGAGATGAGGAGAAACTACTTCACCCAGAGAGTGGTGGCTGTGTGAAATGCTCTGCCCCAGAGGGCAGTGGAGGCCCAGTCTCTGGATTCATTTAAGAAAGAATTGGATAGAGCTCTTAAAGATAGTGAGTCAAGGGTTATGGAGATAAGGCTGGAACAGGATACTGATTGGGAATGATCAGCCATGATCATATTGAATGGCGGTGCAGGCTCGAAGGGCTGAACGGCCTACTCCTGCATCTATTGTCTATTGATTTGTAACGCTGAAATTTGAGCTTCATTTCTTTCTTTTTCTGCTTTACAATTAAGAATGGCTTTAATGTTGAACGTTTAACCAGATTTCCTAATTTTCTACTTTGTCCCTAATGTTTTGTACCTGAGTATCTTTGTCCCAACATTGTCCATTTTTCACTGTAATCCTATATCCCTGTACTTGAATTATTTTTATTTCAAAAATATACTTTATTCACAAAAATATCTTCACAAATATACATCGGCACTAAAGCAGTTCGGTTCTGTGCAGCTGCAAAGGAGGATACAAATGTTGGATAAAAACAAAGAACTGTGGATGCTGTAAATCAGAAACAAAACCAGAAATTGCTGCAAAAGCTCAGCAGGTTTGGCAGCATTTGGGAAGAGAAATCAGAGTTAATGTTTCAGGTCAGGTGAGCCTTCTTCAGAACTGAGTTCATTCAGAACTGGTCACTCGATCAGAAACGTTAGCTCTGATTTCTCTCCACAGATGTAGATTCAGTCAGGGCTTTCTACTGTGAATGTGATCAGCAGCTGAGGTGGAAATAAACCTTCTGGAAACAGGGGCAGGAGGAAGGGGATATGGATCATTTGAGGGCGTCTTGCAGAGAGCAGACCCAGAGACAAACCACACACCTTGTTCCATTCTGTGCTGAACCTTTCTATTTTCACCCCATAGATAACCCAGAAACCTGGTGAGCACTCCCCTTGGTGTTGGATCAAAGTTGTTGTGGGAGCGAGTGTTTTGTAAGAAGGGAGACATTAGACCAAGTTTGTATCAGACACACACTGTATTTAAAAGGCTGATGAATTCATGTCAGCTCCATACCAAGTCAATCACTAGATCCCATCCTGTTTAATGGGGTTCCAGCCTTACCCTGTTGTTGAGATGCTGCTTGCCAAACCCAGACATTAAACCCCTGGACTGTGCAAGCTCTCTACTGACACATTAATTAATGATTCCCAGAACCTCCCCCCACATGTTCCAGTTTTAATTCAGACAGTCTTCCAGCACAGAAGGAGGCCATTTGGCCCATCGTGTATGTGCGAGCTGTTTAGAAAAATCTATCCAATTTTCTCATTCATCCTGCAGTTTCCCTTGTAACCTCTCAAGAATTTATCCCATTTCCCAGAAAAAAGTTTCTGTTGGATTGGCTGGATCTAAGATTGATCCACATAATCCCAATCAAACACAAGGAGGGAGAGAGAGGGCAGGGAACAGAGACACAAGGAGGTCATGTCAAACACAGGAGCAGAACTTCCTGGAGGTGGACATTCCTGGAGAAGTGACAGTGAATTAAACAACACCAACAAACAGCAAGTTCTGATGGTGTTCTGACAAAGCCTTCACTGTTCAGATGTCGAGCTGCCTGCTCTCTCTCCACATAGTTACTGTCTGAGCTGCTGTGTGTTCCCAGGATTTCCTGATCTGTTCTTGTTGCTTTGTCTGCTGATGTCTCCTGTTATGCCTTTCATGCATTAGAGATTTGACAAGGAGATTGTACACTCTACAATCCTGTGAAATAGAGTATTAAGTTGCCTCACTGACTCTCATGTTAACTGTTATTTCTACAACTTGGTGAAGTCTGTGTTTAATATTTTTGTAGAAGGTATGAGGGGCAGCCCTTCATCTGTTATTGAAAATAATAACAATTTCTGGTGATACTTCAGTCCTTTCTTCTGGCCTTTAGCCCACCCATGTGGAAATGGCCAAACAGATTGAGTGACTTCCTTGTAGGCCAGCTCATTGGCTTGGCCAAATTGCCCATGATCAGGGTCAGCAGGAGCTGCCTGAAGATGGCTATGTCAGTTCCCATAGCTTCTTGGAAATGGATCATGCAGTGGCGATAGGAACATTTGAAGTATTGCACCACCAGTGAGTATGGGAATAGTGGTCTTCATTGTTAACTCTAGGAAGTAATTTTAATTTGATTTAATTTTCCATTGAAGTTTTGATTTGTTGTTTACATCAGTTAGGATGGCCCTTTCAAATGGATTCTTCATTGTTTTTGGATTATTGATAAAAGGTATAAATTGACACAGACTGAAACTGCAGATGCTAGATTTTGGGCTGTCATTCTGTAACGAAATGGGTATAAACGTGTATAAAGATTGACCCTAGTTCTATCACTCTCCACCTGGCTGTTTGGCGCATAATACTCCAGAGGTGAGTTACAGTGAATCCTCCACTGAAAAAGGTGTAGTTGGTATAATTTGTAGATACTGATCATTGTTAAGATTACGATCCCCTGTTTAACAGCAGAGATTTTGTCTGATGTGCCAAACTGCTGGGTCGTCTTTTTGCTTTGGTGATGTTCATCTGTGTCACAAATAAAACGGAAATCAATTTTAATCTAAGCATGTGCAGCTGTGTCTATTTGAAGAGCTGAAACAAAAATCAAATTAGTATCTGAAATTTAATGTGTTTGGGACAAAGCTATTATTCTCAGTGAAACCTCAGAGAGCCCTGCTAACCCAATCTCCAGGAGTCCTGATGGAATAAAGTTCCTATCGGTAGTAAGTCTCCTTGCACTAGGGTTTTGGCTCCCCCAGGATAATTAAATCACTGCACTTTCCACTGTGAGAGAACCCTACCCGTCAAGAACTGCCAGCCAATCAGAGGTTGTCAGCAGTGCATGACAGTCAGGACCACCAAGAGGAATGGCCACTGCTGGTGTTGCAGAAGGGCAGGTCCAGAGGGTCAGCAATGGAACCTTTTGGAGATGTGTGTGTGTGGTGCCTGCAGTTGGTGAATCAGAGGGAAAGTCAACAGGAAGGGCAGGGGAGACTCCTGTTTTGTTCACATTGGTCCTCTGAATTGGGCTCAGGCTGTTGAGTAAAGGGATTCGACACTATATTGACCTGCACAGCTTGTGAAACTCCATCCTTCTCTTATTGAATACCAGTGTCAAGGGATTCAATTAGCCTGTGTATGGGAAGGAAGTCATGAACTATCTCACCCTGAACTCAGTTGGTGAGAGCCGGGAAGGTGGTGGGATTTCCACCCTGCGTTCCCTGCCCTTGTACAAAACTCATCTGATTCTGAACCCATCTTGTGGGGAAGGGGTGATTGAGGAATTACTTTCTGCTCTGGAATCAAAATATTGAGCTTTCAGATCCCACTACAACAGAGGGCAGCAGGGTTTGAATATACTGCTGCTTGATGCTGTACTAGTCAATCTTCACCAGGGTGAGGGAGGGAGAGATCAGAATCCTGTCTGATCTCAATGGATCATGATAGGATGATGGGACAGAGATTTAACCAGCGGTTAGGCTTCAGTTGGCAATAGGAGTCTGACATTCAGATAATTGGCCACCGTGGTGATGAAAATCAACATCCTCCACAGAAAGGAGACTTTCCAGTGTATAAGGAGGACAGGAGCTGGAACCAGGGTAGAAAGAAAACAGAGCTAACGCCCTGAATGTGGAAACTACTGCTGAATGGCTGACACCTGCTTCTACATCTTGTAGAATATGGGATTCCCTGCCAGTGAAGGAGATGGCCATCACAAATTAACACAGGAGACTGCAACACTTTTGGCATCTTTTCTTTCACATCAGTGCCGTGACCATCCGACTACAAGACTATAAGATGTAGGAGACGAGGGGAGATTTCAGTACATCAAGTTTGCTGTGGCATTTGATGAGATCAAATGTGATCATATCATTATGTCTTTTCCCCAACACAGTGATTCCCTACTGATTAAAATGATGTCTATGTCAGACTTCAGTATTTCCCAGGCAGTCCTTTGTGTTATAGAGTCATAGAGTCAAAGAGATGTACTGCATGGAAACAGACCCTTTGGTCCAACCCGTCCGTGCCGACCAGATATCCCAACCCAATCCAGTCCCACCTGCCAGCAACCGGCCCATAGCCCTCCAAACCCTTCCTATTCATATACTCATCCAAATGCATCTTAAATGTTGCAATTGTACCAGTCTCCACCACATCTTCTGGCAGCTTATTCCATACACGTACACACTCTGTGTGAAAAAGTTGCCCCTTAAGTTTCTTTTATATCTTTTCCCTCTCACCCGAAACCTAGTTCTGGACTCCCTGACCCCAGGGAAAAGACTTTGCCTCTTTATCCTATCCATGCCCCTCATAATTTTGTAAACCTCTATAAGGTCACCCCTCAGCATCCGATGCTCCAGGGAAAACAGCCCCAGCCTGTTCAGCCTCTCCCTGTAGCTCAACTCCTCCAACCCTGGCAACATCCTTGTAAATCTTTTCTGAACCCTTTCAAGCTTCACAACACCTTTCCGATAGGAAGGAGAACAGAATTGCACGCGATACTCCAACAGCGGCCTAACCAATGTCCTGTACTGCTGCAACTCCTGTACTCAATACTCTGACCAATAAAGGAAAGCATACCAAACACCACCTTCACTATCCTATCTACCTGCAACTCCACTTTCAAGGAGCTATGAACCTGCACTCCAAGGTCTCTTTGTTCATCTGCCACCTCTCAGCTCAGATATTCAGATTTATTACACTTTGAGAGAAATTCCTCCTCATATCCATCTGTTAATCTCAGAGTAGGGAATTGTTTATTATGCTCTCTGGTCCTAGAATCTCACACAAGGAAACGGCCTCTCTGCATTTATCCTGTGAGGTTTTCAAAGAATCGTACATGTTTCAACAAAGTCGCTTCTCAGTCTATTGAACTGCATTGAGTACAGGACCAGGCTAGTGAACCTTCTCTGGACTGATTCCAATGCCAGTGTGTCTTTCCTAGAGTCATAGCCATAGAATCACACAGCAATCCTTTGCTCCAAACAATCCATGCCAAGTATAATCCCAAACTAAACTTGTCCCCCCTGCCTGATCCTGGTCATATTTCCTCCACACCTTTCCTATTCATGTGCTTATCCAAAAACCTTTTAAATATTGTAACTGTACCCACAACCACTACTTCCTCAGGAAGTTCATTCCACATGTGAACCATCCACTGTTTAAAAGTATTTGCCCCTCATGTCTTTTTTCAAATCTTTCTCCTCTCATCTTAAAAATGCGCCCCTAGTCGTGAAATCACCCATCCTATAATTTCTATCAGGTCAATCTCTCAACCTCCTACATTCCAGTGCAGGAAGTCTCAGCCTATCCAGCTTTTCTTTATAACTCAAACCTTTTGGACCTGGCAACATCCTGGTAAATCTCACTTGAACCCTCGCTAGCTTAGTAATATCCTTCCTGTAATTGGGCAATCGGAACCGGTTGCGCATGCCATCTGCTCCCCTTACAGATGGCACATCTGAACAAGCTGCAGAGCTGTTTGCCCTTGTTAGGGCTTGTATCATTGCTAAAGGACACACAGCAAACATTTATACTGACTGTTGTCCATGATTCTGGTGCACTCTGGAAACAGAGAGGCTTCATCACGTCAGCAGGAGGCCACTACAAACACACTGGGCTGATTTCTAACCTCCTGGAAGCAGTCCTGTTACTCTCGGCCCTAGCAATTATCAAATGCACAGCCCACACTTCTGCCACTGACCCGGTCACCCTCGGGAATGCCTCAGCTGACACTGCAACCCGAGAAGCCGCAATGCACCCCACCACCTACGTCCTGCAGGCCCCCAGAATAGCGAAGGCCCCAGTATTCCCTGAGCCCATGGAGGCAGTGCGAGCTACCCAACAAGCTGCTCCACAGCAGGAAAAGGACAGTTGGGCCCACACTAGGGCCACACAATCTCCTTCCCTCAACCTGCTAGTACACCTTGATGGCTGCCTCATTTGCTCAAAAGCCCACCTACACACACTGGCCCAAGCAGCCCACAGCATTGGCCACATGGGCAAGAGGGGCATGATACACACTGTGAATCAGTCCTGGTATGCACCAGGATTTGCTGCTGCTGCCCATGCCCTGCTGTCACAGCTCCTCATCTGCCTGCAGAACAATGTAGGGAAACCTGTTGCCAAATATGACCACCTGCCAGTTCCTGAGGAGACTTTTAGCCACTTACAGGGTCATAAGTACATCCTGGTCATCATAGACATATTCTCCAAATGGTAGTGGCATTTCCCACGAGGAAGGATGATGCACATATGGTGTTTAAATGCCTCCTAAAGGATGTCATCCCCAGATTTGGAGTTCCCGATAGCATAGAGATGGACAGGGGGACTTACTTCACGACTCGGCTTAGATTAGATTCCCTACAGTATGGAAGCAGGCCCTTTGGTCCAACAAATCCACACTGACCCTCCAAAGAGTAACCAACCCTGACCTTATATTCACCCTTGCCTAATGCACCTAACACTACAGGCAATTCACCTGACCTGCACATCTTTGGATTTTGGGAGGAAACCAGAGCACCCGGAGGAAACCCACGCAGACACAGGGAAAATGTTACTGTGCTGCCCACACTTATGACTGGCATTAGTGAAGCACTGGGGATACCATGGCGACACCACATCCCCTACCAACCCCAGTCGTCAGGCGTGATCGAGTGGATGAATGGCACCCCGAAGGCCCTACTGACCAAGATCACCCAGGATACAGGACTGACCTGGCCAGGCCCCTTGCCATTTGCCCTCTACACTATACGTGTGCAGGCAAACTGTATGACTGGACTCACCCCTTTTGAAATACTTATGGGGTGGCCTATACCCACTGTGACCAGACCCCTAAAAATCACCACAGACACAGCCCTGCTTCTGACCCAAGAGGCCCTGCTAGAGTATGTCCAGGCCCTTACACACAACCAGGTCAGGGCTGCGTTGCCCACATCCCAATCAGTGCCCATTCATTCATCCTGACCCAGGGACTATGTCATGATAAAATCACTAGAAAAGGTTTCTCTCTCCCCTCGGTGGAAAGACCTGATCCTGATGACGACTCAGACTATTGTGAAACTGGAAGGATGGCCTGAATAGACATATGCCACCCGCTGCAAAGGGGGCTCCACAACCAATGATCAGGGACCATACAGAGGAAGACACCACTCCGACCACCGAGGATGGATCCAGCTGCTTGTGGCAACCATCACCATCAGCACCTTCGGCCTGATCTGTCTGACCATCACACTGGGGCTTGCTGGAAAAAAGGGACAAGGGCAGCACATTTCATAACCCACCGTAACTTCTGGGTCAACATCTTTCTCAAAATGGCCCATGGGTATGCTCAGTGATTTAATCAGACCCGCTGCAGGGTCTGCATTAAGGCCCCTATCCACCCTCACAGGGTCATTCCCTTAGCCTCAATCTCCTTAAATATCTCAGACATGGCAAAGTGATGGCTAGACCCAGACAGGTCCCCTGACGTTACCAGATTCTAGATTAGAGTGGTTCAGGCAGCATCCGAGGATCAGCAAAATCGACGTTTCGGGCAAAAGTCCTTCATCAGGAATACGGTTACCCTGACTTTACCACATTGGCTAGGCCCTACTAGGGGGACAGCAGCCCAGCCTGCTGGAGGTCTGCGGGTTACCACCTGGACTAATTTAACAGGTGGTTTTACCCGGCCTACAACCTCTCCCATGAGCCTCTAGCCCTGACCATTGCTGACACTGACACACACGGGCCACCTGCAGGATCCATCTGTTTGAAATGCACACAGCCATCCAGGTGGGTGACTGGCTGGAGCCGGTGCACTGACTCCCTGCTCCTAACTCCCGCAGCATGTTAATCTGCTGCAGAAGGCAGCATTTTAAACCGACAGGTCCTCAACAGGACCAGCCAGAACACCACCTTCCTCACCATGTGGAGAGGGACTCAGAGGACCTACAATGGCACCTATTTTATCTGTGGCTGCAAAGCCTTCCCCTGGTTGCCAGTATCCTGGACTGGGAGCCTGTTATGTTGGGTACGCCGTACCATTCGTGTATCACTCCCAGTCCCCTCCCTTCCCAAAGCCCATGACACACAGCAGACAAGGCCTCGCTGCCACTGAAGCAGCTCTCTACCTGATGTCACCCCACTCTGCAACCCTGCAGTTACAGGTAGAAGCCCACAAACTCGCAGCCACACTAGAGGAGGTGGCAAACTCCACAGCAGACGCACTCACCCAGCTGAATGCAGAGGCTCTGCAGGACAGGATAGCCCTGGACTACCTGCTCACTGTGAAAGGGGGCGTATGTGCCCTCATTGGTGCTGACTGCTGCACTTACATTCCTGACTCCAGTGAAAACATCACAGACCTAGCCCAACATATCCGGCAGGCAGCTTTGTCCTGCATGATCAGAACTCCCACTGGGACTTATGGGACTGGGCAACCTCCTGGCTGGGGTCATGGGGCACATCCCTACTACAGGGACGGATAGCTCTCATTGCCGGCCTTTTCACGTTAGCCATGGCCATCCGACTGTGCTGTTCACCCCTGTGTGCAATCCTGTTACCCTCTGCCCCCCCCCCCCCCCCCCCTCCCCCCCTCCTCCCTCACCACTCAGCTAGCACAGATCCACTGGGAGAACATCCCTGCTCCTGGGATAGCTTTTGCTGGACCAGACTCGGACACTGAGAGCTATCTGTCCGATATGGAGCCCCCCCCACTCGACAAACCCCCGGCTCCGGCTACATTGCCCCCTTCTCGCCCCTCCCCTAAGCAAAACAAAAGGGGATAATTGTGGGAAAAGATCTGCCACCCTGCCAACCCACGATAGGCCAACAAAAGCAAAATTGGCCAAACTGTACCAAAAACACCCAGAATTCCCATGCAGGCTCACAAGCCAAACCAGACAGCCCACACAGACAAGGAATACACTTAAAGCTCACTAACAATGACAGAGCACCACAGATATCTCAAAGCCCCAAAGGCAGTTTCACAACCCAGCAATACCAAAGCCACACAAAGAGCAGGTCAGACAGAGAGGCACCAGCAAGGACATAATCCAGAAACTAGACAATGGAAGCACCTCACCACTTCAGAGGAGACATTAACACCTACCTGTGAAGAGGAATGGAACCGGCGACACTGTCAGGATGTTGCATTGTGTGAAGGAACTGGACATTCATCCGATAACTGTTTTCCAATTAGCATCTTTGTAACTGGATTACTCCACTTCCAGATACATTGTGTTTTCCCCATTCTTAATCGGCCTTATTGTGCAGCATTATTATAAAAACTGGTGTCATCATCAGCTCTGGGATGAGAATCCTTGACTGCCTGGGCAGACTGTCTGTACTGTTTCAGCTTAGTCAGTTTCTTTTCCACGATATCACCTTACTAATAAACTGTTGGTCAATTTCACTTGGAGCTGTGTTTTGTGATCCCTAACCTAAGTGTCAGAGAAATTTGCCCCAGTCATCTTGAAGTATCTCGCTATTCCTCTCATAGTTCACAATATTTCCAAGTTTATGCCACCTGCAAGTGTGGTCATAAGTTCAACCTGCAACTGTTCTCTCTTCAGAGAGATGGACTAAAAGTCCCTCAGAGGGTGGAGAATTGACCATCAGCAACTTGTTCAAGGAAGAAGGGAGTCTGTCTTTATCTACTCCCACTTCACCACCCTGACCCCACTACCCCCTTTATCTGGAACTCCCCCAACACCCACCCCCAGTCCTGAAGAAGGGTTACCCCCGAAACTTGTCAACTTGTCTACCTCCTGATGTTGTCTGGCTTGCGGTGCTCTTCCATCCGCCTGTCTACTTCAAATTCCAACAGCGGCAGTTCTTTTTGTCTCTATCAAAGGAAGAAGGGAGACAGAAAGCAGGAAACTATAGTCCATTGAGCCTAAAGTTTGTGTGAAAGCGTGCCCTGTCCGTGCCATTCCTGTAGAACAGGAAACCTCAAACCACAACCTGCCCACTGATTTACCTCAACCTGAGAACCCTGATGTTATTTAATCAGAATAGGAGGAGCCATTTGGGCCCTCCAGCTTGTTTTCTATTCCATCATGTCATATAAATTCACTTCCTCCAGCATAACGGATCTCAGGACCTTATTCACTATTGCACTGTTGATTGGTCTCTGGGTAAATGGGTGCCAATGCTGGTCATTATTTTCCGTGGAGAAAGTGAGGACTGCAGATGCTGGAGATCAGAGCTGAAAATGTGTTGCTGGAAAAGCTCAGCAGGTCAGGCAGCATCTGTGCAGAGAAATCAGAGTTAACGTTTCGGATCGAGTGACCTTTCTGTTTTTGTTCCTGGTTTACAGTATCCACAGGTCTTTCGGTTTTTGTTAAAAAGTGCTGGAGACTGACGCATCCCGAGTCTCATTTCAGACTTGAAATGGCAATTCTATTTCTGCCTCCACAGATGCTGCCTGACCTGCTCAGCAATTTGCAGCTTTTTCTGATTTGGTTTAGGAGTCCAGCGTCAGAGTCGACAGTGTGGTGCTGGAAGAGCAGCGCAGGTCAGGCAACATCCGAGGAGCAGGGGAATCGACGTTTCAGGCATAAGCCCTTCATCTGCGGTCCCCTCACTTTCTCCTCTGGCCAGCATCAGCACTGTTTTTAATCGAGAGCTGATGATCGTCGCACAATGATATTTTGTCGCAGTCCCATTTGTCACCAGCTGGTGGCAGTCCTCTACCACATTTAGTATCTCCATTCAGAATTAATGTACTTTTCATCATCACTCTCCAACATTTACACTGGTATTGGTTTTATTTACAGTCTGATTGTGATTTTACAAAGTATAATCTGGAAATGAAATGACACTTTTCTGACCCCAATCCCTGACCCAGACCCTAAACCCCGGGGTCATTGTGACGTCAGGGAGGCCCCGCCCCTTTAACAGCTGATTCTCAGAAATTTGTGTAAATCCCAGGTCCTGAAGAAAGGATAAAGTTTCCCAGTGAATTTATTCCCAGTGAAGGTGTAGAGATTGGACATGGTGTCCACGTTGTAAAATGAAACTGTCCCAGATTCATAACTGAGAAAAACTCCCACCTTCCTGGGGATCAGATCGATAGGGAGAGGGGATTGAGGAGAGTAGTTTATATAAAACTGACCCTTATCCCATCCCAAGATCCAGAATCCATTCTCCGGGATCAGATTGACCGGTTTCTTCCTCTCCACAGTCTCTGAGGCTACTCCCAGACTCCAGCCCCAACTATCCCCCACCTCCACCTCCCAGTAATGTCTCCCCGATGTGAATCCCTCTGATCCCAGGGCACAGGAACGATCTGTAAACCTCTTCTCGGTGTCAGGGCGACTCCTCCAGGTCCCGGTCCATTTCAAACTCTTCAGATCCTCAGAGACCACGAGCCAATGACTCACTGTTTCCACATCCAGGGTCACAGAGACTGGGAGAGAAACACAGAGAATTAGAGACAGTCCCTGGGTATGTATCTATGGGGTGGAGGGGCTAATGTGTGTAAGGAGGGGGATATTTGTGTGGAAAGGGGCGGGGGGCAGTGGAGAGTGTGTGTGTACTTAGGGGAAATGTCTGTGACTACAGGTAAGTGTTTGTGGAGGGTGTTGATGTGTATCAGAGATGAGAGTGCAGGGGAATGTGTGTGTGGGAGGGTGAGTGTGTAGGGAGGTGCTGGGTGAATATTGGAGGAGTTATGTCAATGAGGGATGTAAAAACAATGACTGCAGATGCTGGAAACCAGATTCTGGATTAGTGGTGCTGGAAGAGCACAGCAGTTCAGGCAGCATCCAAGTAGCTTCGAAATCGATGTTTCGGGCAAAAGCCCTTCATTCTCCACGCTTCAGGCTCACTGCCTTTATTCCGGATGAAGGGCTTTTGCCCGAAACGTCGATTTCGAAGCTACTTGGATGCTGCCTGAACTGCTGTGCTCTTCCAGCACCACTAATCCAGAATCAATGAAGGATGTGTCTGAAGTGGGTATGGATGTGTTGGAAGGTAAGTGTGTTTGTCAGCGGAGGATAAGTGTGTGGCTGGGGATATGTGCGGGGATTGAGGGGTTGTCAGGTAATGTGCACATGTGGGTGATCTGTGCGAGAATGACAGTGATATGCATGTGTGTGTGTGTGATGGTGATGTGTGGGTGTGAGTGATATCTGTGTGGCAATGTTTGTGTCTGTGTGTGAGTGATATGTATATAAGGTGGGTGTGTGTCTGAGAGATAGATGTATGCATGAGAGGGAGAGAATGATGAGTGGGTATGAGAGTGATGTACATGACAGGATGGTTTGTATATCAGGGTGATGTGTGTGTGTGTGTGTGTCTGAGGGTGATGTGTAAGTGGGTGTGTATGAGGATGGTGTGTGTGTGTGTGAGATAGAGAGAGATGGTTGTGTGTACAGTGTGGGAACAGGCCCTTTGGCCCAATGAGTCCACACCAACCCTCTGAAGAGTAACCCACCCAGAGCCATTTCCCTCTGACTAATGCACCTAACGCTATGGGCAATTTATCATGGCCAATTCACCTAACCTGCACATCTTTGGACTGTGGGAGGAAACTGGAGCACCTGGAGGGAACCCACGCAGACACAGAGAGAATGTACAAACTCCACACAGTCAGTCGGCCGAGGCTGGAATTGAATGTGTGAGAGGTGCATTTGATATGTATGTGTGAGGGTGACATGTTTGTGCATGGGTTTGGTGTGTGTGTAAGTTGTGTGCAGGTGTAATAGAGATGCGCAACTGTAAGGGGTGTGTGTGTGTGTGTGTGTGTGTGTGTGTGTGTGTGTGTGTGTGAGAGAGAGAGAGAGAGAATGACGTGGGTGTGTGAGAATGATAGATGGGTTTGTGTGAAAGTGATGAAAAATAGAGGGTGGTGTGTGAGAGAGAGAGAGTGATGAATGAGTGCGCGCGTGTGTGTATGTTAGGGTGATGTGCATGTGAGGGTGACTTGTACGTGCATGAGTGCGATCCATATACGAGGGTGGGGTGGGTGTGAGTGATGTCTGCGTGGGGGGAGGGTGGATGTGTGCCTGTCTGGATGATGTACACGTGAAGGTGACATGTTTGTGCATGGGTTTGGTGTGTGTGAGATGTGTGCGTGTGCACGAGAGAAATGTGCAATTGTCAGGGTGGTGTGTGTGTGAGAGTGCGCGTGAATGTCTGGAATGGAAGCGGTGAGAGCATGTGGGTGTCTGGAAGGGTAGCGTGTGAGAGAGAGCATGTGCGTGTCTGGAAGGGTAGCGTGTGAGAGAGCATGTGGGTGTCTGGAAGGGTAGCGTGTGAGAGAGCATGTGGGTGTCTGGAAGGGTAGCGTGTGAGAGAGAGCATGTGCGTGTCTGGAAGGGTAGCGTGTGAGAGAGAGCATGTGCGTGTCTGGAAGGGTAGCGTGTGAGAGCATGTGTGTGTCTGGAAGGGTAACGTGTGAGAGAGCATTTGCGTGTCTGGAAGGGTAGCGTGTGAGAGCATGTGTGTGTCTGGAAGGGTAGCGTGTGAGAGCATGTGTGTGTCTGGAAGGGTAGCGTGTGAGAGAGCATGTGTGTGTCTGGAAGGGTTGCGTGTGAGAGAGCATGTGGGTGTCTGGAAGGGTAGCGTGTGCGAAAGCATGTGGGTGTCTGGAAGGGTAGCGTGTAAGAGCATGTGCGTGTCTGGAAGGGTAGCGTGTGCGAAAGCATGTGGGTGTCTGGAAGGGTAGCGTGTGCGAAAGCATGTGGGTGTCTGGAAGGGTAGCGTGTAAGAGCATGTGCGTGTCTGGAAGGGTAGCGTGTGCGAAAGCATGTGGGTGTCTGGAAGGGTAGCGTGTGCGAAAGCATGTGGGTGTCTGGAAGGGTAGCGTGTGCGAAAGCATGTGGGTGTCTGGAAGGGTAGCGTGTAAGAGCATGTGCGTGTCTGGAAGGGTAGCGTGTGCGAAAGCATGTGGGTGTCTGGAAGGGGAGCGTGTAAGAGCATGTGCGTGTCTGGAAGGGTAGCGTGTAAGAGCATGTGCGTGTCTGGAAGGGTAGCGTGTGAGAGAGCATGCGCGCATGTGTGTGTCTGGGAGGGTAGTGTGCGAGAGAGAGCACGTGTGTGTCTGGGAGAGTAATGTGTGAGAGAGAGCACGTGCGTGTCTGGAAGGGTAATGTGTGAGTGCGCACGTGTGTGTGGATCTGAAAGGGTAGCGTGTGAGCATGCGAGTGTACGTGTGTCTGGAAGGGTAGCGTGTGAGAGAGCGCACACGCGCATGTGTGGACGGCTAGCGCATGTGAGAGTGCGCTCGCATGAGCGCGCGCATGTCTGGAAGGGTAGCGTGTGTGAGAGCACGTGTGTGTCTGGAAGGGTAGTGTGTGAGAGAGCACGCGCGTGTCATGATTGGGTGGGGAGCAGAGGGATACAGATGCTTAGAAATTGGGCGACAGGTTTAGATAGTACATTTGGATCGGCTCAGGCTTGGAGGACTGAAGGGCCTGTTCCTGGGGTGTAAATTTTCTTTGTTCTTTGCACAACATTTAACAGGCATGTGGATGTGTACATAAGTAGGAAGGCTTTACAGGAGTAAGGGCAAAATACTGTCCAATGGGATGAGATTTATTTAGGGTATCTACTCTACATGGACAAGTTGGACTGGAGTGCCTGTTTTCATGCTATATATCCCTATGACTCTATGACCTGGAATACTGGGACCAGAGGGGAGGATATGCTTGCTTGCTCCAACTTCTGATCTTCCCAAATAAAAAATCACCGAAAGTCAAGAATACATGGCATGGTTTTGGGATATCAGTATAGCTGTGCGCAGTGTTTGGTATATCAGAAGTAACTAACATGAGAAATGTTATGAAGAAAATGCATTGAAGAATAGGTCTCAGAATGTACACCTACTTGTTATGGCCTAGAAAAGCACAAAATGATAAGGTGCTGATACGTAATCAATGAAGAAACGGAATTTATTTCAAACACCTATTGGTGACAGGGGGTAAGAATAAAGGGATAGTGAATTTTGAGTTTAGTGGTTAGCTGCCTCACAGTGCCAGGATCGAGGTTTGATTCCACCATCAGGTGACTGTGTGGTGTTTGTATGTTCTCCCCGTGTCTGCATGCGTTTCTTCTGGGTGCTTCAGCTTCCTCCAACAGTACAAAGCGGTGCAGGTTAGGTGGATTGGTCATTCTAAATTGCCCCATAGTGTCCAAAGATGTACAGGCTAGGTGGATAAGCCTTGGGATATGCAGGGTTACAGGGATAAAGTGAGTGGGATGCTCTTCAGTGAGGCGGTGTGGACCCGATATGCCAAACGGCCTGCTTCCACACGGTAGGAATTCCACAAATTTGGATGGAATCCCACAAGATGGGGACAGGTGAATACTGAGCTGGAGAATCTTCATTCATGTATAATTCTTTGCTCTTCATAAATGTCCTACAACATCAGGTTATAGTCCAACAGGTTTATTTGATAACACTCGCTTTCAGAGTGCTGCTCCTTTGTCAGGAAGCTAGTGGGACAGGATCAAAGGAAACTTCATTTATAGTAAAAGATGTTGACATATTGAACAAAGCTAGATCGCTGTTGAGTCTTTAATCACTGAGAAGGGGGGGGGTACAGGTTTTGATTGATTGATTAATATGTAAATCCCAGAACTTCTTTCAAGTCACACTCCCTCTCTCACTCCCCAACATCCTGTGTTTCTCTCACACACACACACACACACACACACTCTTTCTCTCTCTCTCTTTCTGTTCCCCCCCTCCCCCCTCCCCGACCCCCCACACAGACAGACCGACAAGTCTACGGGGTGAATTTGCATTTGCAGATACATTCAATTTGTTCAAAACGCATACAACTTGTCGGTGGTCAGTCAATGTGACATTTCATAAATTCCTGCTTTGGAAATACAACCAGTCTGACTCAAGATTGGAATGCAGACAGACTCTAACCTACAAGAATAATAGGTTGGTTATTGGTAGGGGATTTTAACTTTCCAAACATTGACTGGGTCTGCCATAGTGTTAAGGGTTTACATGGAGAGGAATTTGTTAAGCGTGTCCAGAAAAGTTTTCTGATTCAGTATGTGGATGTACCTACTAGAGAAGGTACAAATTGGACCTACTCTTGGGAAATAAGGCAGGGCAGGTGACGGAGGTGTCAGTGGGGGAGCACTTTGGGGCCAGCGACCATAATTCTATTAGTTTTAAAATAGTGATGGAAAAGGATAAACCAGACCTAAAAGTTGAAGTTTTAAATTGGAGGAAGGCTAATTTTGATGGTATTAGGCAAGACCTTTTGAAAGCTGATTGGGGCAGATGTTCGCAGGTAAAGGGACAGCTGGAAAATGGGAAGCCTTCAGAAATGAGATAATGAGAGTCCAGAGACAGTATATTCCTGTTATGGTGAAAGGAAGGCTGGTAGGTTAAGAAAAAAAAGGAAGCAGAGATCAGGTACAGTCAGGAGAGATGGAGTGAATCCCCAGAACAGCATAAAGGCAGGAGGAGTATCCTTAAGAGGTAAATCAGAGGGTTAAAAAGGGGACATGAGATAGCTTTGGAAAATAGGGTTAAAGAAGGGTAAGTAGAGAGAGAATAGGGTCCCTCAAAGATCAGCAAGGAAGCTTCTGTGTGGAGCCGCAGGAGATGGGGGAGATAATAAATGAGTATTTTGCATCAGTTTTTACTGTGCAGAAGAACATGGAAGATACAGAATGTGGTAAATAGATTGTGACATCTTGAAAAATGTCCATATTACAGAGGAGAAGAAGGTGCTAGATGTCTTGAAATGGATAAAAGTGGATAAATCCCCAGGACCTGATCAGGTGTACCCTAGAACTCTGTGGGAAGCCAGGGAAGTGTTTGCTGGGCCCTTTTCTGAGATGATTGTATCATTGATAGTCACAGGAGAGGTGCAGGAAGACTGGAGGTTGGCTAACGTGGTGCCACTATACAAGAAAGGTAGTAAGTAAAAGTCAGGGAACTACAGACCAGTGAGCCTGACGTCGGTGGTGGGCAAATCATTGGAAGGAGTCCTGAGGGACAGGATGTACATATATTTGGAATGGCAAGGACTGATTAGGGATAGTCAACATGGTTTTGTGTGTGGGAAATCATGCCTCATGAACTTGATTGAGTTTTTTGAAGAAGTAACAAAGTGGATTGATGAGGGCAGAGTGGTAGACATGATCTACATGCACTTCATGAAGGTGTTCAACAAGATTCCTCATGGGAGACTAGTTAGCAAGGTTAGATATCATGGAATACAGGAGGAACTAGCCATTTGGATACAGAACTGGCTCAAAGGTAAAAGACAAATGGTAGTAGTGGAGGAGGGTTGTTTTTCAGACTGGAGGCATGTGACCAGTGGAGTGCCACAAGGATCGGTGCTGAGTCTACTACTTTTCGTCATTCATATAAATGTTTTGGATGTGAACATAGGAGATATAGTTAGTACATTTGTAGATAATACCAAAGAAGGCTACCTCAGAGTACAACAGGATTTTGATCAGTTGGGCAAATGGACTGAAGAGTGGCAGATGGAGTTTAGTTCAGATAAATGCGACAGGCTGTATTTTGGAAAAGCAAATCAGAGCAGGACCAACATACTTAATGGTAAATTCCTGGTGAGTGTTGCTGAACAAAGAGACTTTGGAGTGCAGGTTCATAGTTCCTTAAAAGTAGAGTCCCAGGTGGATAGAATAATGAATGAGGTGTTTCAAATGCTTTCCTTTATTGGTCAGAGCATTAAACTCAGGAGTTGGGAGGTTATGTTGCAGCTGTACAAGGCATTGGTTAGGCGACTATAATATTGCTTGTAGTTCTGGTCTCCTTTCGATCAGAAGGATTTTATGAAACTTGAAGGGTTCAGAAACGATTTGCAAGGATGTTGCCAGGGTTGGATGGTTTGAGCTACAGTGAGAGGCTGAACAGGCTGGAGCTGGTTTCTTTGGAACATCGAAGGCTGAGGGGTGACCTGAAAGAGGTTTATAAAATCATGAGAGGTACGGATAGGATAAATAGACAATGTCTTTTTCCTGGGGTGGGGGAATCCAGAACTCGAGGGCATAGGTTTAGGATGAGAGGGGAATGATATAAAAGGGAATTAAGGAGCAACTTTTTTATGTAGCGGGTAGTGTGTGTATGGAATGAGCTGCCAGAGGAAGTGTTGGAGGCTGGTACAATTACAGCATTTAAAAAGCATCTGGATGGGTATATGAATAGGAAGGGTTTGGAGGGATATGGGCCAAGTGCTGGCAAATGAGATGAGATGAGGTTATGATAATCGGGCTGGGATGGATGAGTTGGACTGAAAGGTCTGTTTCTGTGATGGACATCTCTATGACTTTATAATTTCAGCGTTGGAGTGAATGCGTGTGAAAGGTCATTAAGTTACACCATTTGACTTATTTTCCAACAGCAGGAAAACAGAATTAAAAACTATCAATAACATCCAAGAAAGTGAAGAATCACAACATGCTTCCAAACGTTGGGAAACGATGGTGTTCAGGAAACACATTCAGACTTCTGGACACCAAGGTACAGACTTCTGGACACCATCAGAAAATAAAACTTGCACCAATGTATTACTTTGCTCTTTTAAAGTTTCTAAATCAAGGAGAAGAATAAACAATACTTCGTCCATTTTCATGTTTTCCTCAAAAGTACAACATTCAGCAGACGAACTGCATGAGTCAAAACAAGTTCATGGCCTACTGCATTCCCACTGGAAATAATTAAATTTGGAAGAAAGTTAATACAAACTAAAATGTTTGAATCAGATCTCAAAACAGCAATTGAAAATCCTTAAATTCAATGTAATTCAAAGGAATGTAACTTGTTTAGATGGACTGAAGCAGCAATCTTTGGGATGGATTTTTATTGAAGACTATTCTTCAGGTGGCAAGTTTTTTGAAGCTGTTCATAAACTTTTGTTTTAATAATGTCATTTTTATTCTATGTTGTAAAAGAAAGACTTACCTTTACACTCACAAATTCTCTTCCACTCTGAAAGCAGAAGGAACAGATTAGATTAGAATGACTGTCTTGCATGCCATAAAGTACTTTTTCTCTAATTACTTTTTCCATTATTTAAAGTGCATGAGAAGCTTTTTGGCCTATTGAGTCTGTGCTGCCAAAATACATGAAATCTCCCACTTTCCCTGCGTGGCTCATAGTCTTGAATATTATGACACTTCAAGAGCTCATCTCTGCATTTTTAAAAGGTTGTGAGGTATCCTTGTGCCTCAACTACCCTCCCAGGGAATGCATTTCAAATTTCCACACTTTCTGTTTTCCTGAAATACCCTCTCAACCTCCTGAACCTCACCTGAAAAGTGTGCCCCCTTGTCACTGACCTAAGGGGAATAGATGCTGAGCCAGATTTGGATCCACCTTGTCAAGTTACCCTGGATCCCATTTGCTTTTACCTTTATTTTCAGTCTCCCACGAGGGGTCTTGTCAAAAGCCTCACTGAAACTCAAACTGCATCAACTGCCACATCCTCATCTACAGGCTTGATCACCTCCAAAAAAATCAACAACTTTTCTTCGGCATGGCTTCACTCTGACAAAGCTATGCCGATAAACTTTTGCCTCTCTAAATTCATTTTCTTCTTCCACATTTTTTGAATACCATCTGATGCCTTTCTCCACTAGTTACCCAAATACTGATGACAGACTCACTGAGCTGTAGTTCCTTGGTCTTTCTTAATTTCCCTTCCTGAAAAAGTGGAACCACATTAGCTATCCTCCAGTCCTCTGGCACCTCCCCTCCAGCCAGAGAGGAATTAAAGATGTATGTGAGGCCTCTATGATGTTTTGTCTCATCTCCCACAGCAGCTTAAATACAAATCCTCTGGGATTTGTCTAGTTTTTACATCCACCAAAACCTTCACTAACTCCTCACTTCTTACATCAATCTTCTCAACAACCTCACGGTCCATCCTCTCAAATTTTGAACTTGCATCCTCCTTCTCTCAAATAAAAATACAAACACAATCATAGATAGTCACATAGTGAAGTACTTGTTTAACAATCTACCAATCTTCTCCACCTTCACACACCAATTTCCCCCTTGGATCCTAATGGGCCCTTCTCTTTCCCTGGATATTCTCTTCCCCTTGATACATTTGTAGAATATCGTTAGGTTCGTCCTAATTTTACCTACTAATGTTTGTTCAACCCTGAACCCTGCAGAACACCCTAGTCCACTCCTTAGACCTCCTCAAACCCCTACACCACCTTCCTATACAATCGCAGAAGGTGCACCATTTGCATGTTTACTTCCTCTCTCCTCACAATCCAAGGATCCAAACACACCTTCCCGGTGAAACCGTGATTTACCAGCACTTTATTCAATCTAATCTACTGTATTCACGATTCACAATGTGGTCTCCTCTACACTGGGGAGACAAAACACAGACTGGGTAACCAGTCTGTGGAACACCTACATTCTGTTTGGAAAAATGTCCCCAAGCTTCCAGTTGCCTGCCACTTCAACACACGACTGTGTTCCCTGGCCAAGATTTCTGTCTCAGGCCTGCTGCACTGCTCTAGTGAGGGTCAGTGATAGGCGGAAGAAGAGCATGTCATTTTCCATTTCATGATCCTTTAGCCCTCAGGACTCCATTTCAAGTTCAATAACTTTACTAACTGTCCACCTTCTTCTATATTCTTTACCAACTCCCTATATCCCAGGCTGTGCCATGACATGGGCTGCTTTCAGCACAGCTAACCTATTTTCACCTTCTCACAGTCCACATTATCTGCTTTTCTTTCTCCCTGGCAGATGTCTGCCTGTAATTCTCTGTTGTCCACATCTCCACATTTCTATTTCTTTTCATACTCAAACCCTGCCTTCACCTTTTCCTAACTGCAATCAGTTCTGAAGGGTCATTGGACTTGAAATGTTAGCTTGGTTTTCTTTCCACAGATGCTGCCAGGACTGCCGAGTTTGTCCAGTAATTTCCATTTATGTTTCAGATTTCTGACATCTGCAGTTCTTTGTTTCAGTTTAATGAATGAGTTGGGAATGGTCAATAGGTAAGAATGTGTTAGGAGAGACAACGTGGGTGTCATTCTCCTAAGATGTTCCACACAAGATGGCCCCAGGTTCGCACAATATTGACAATTCCTAGCAATCTCTTACACCATCAGACAATGACTCCTAATGCTGAAACCTGCTCCTCAGTCCTGTTGGATGGCATCGTCCCCTTTGTGTGAATTCTCTTTCCCTTCCCACAAACTCCCAGATTCTGGGCCTTTCTCTTTGAGATCACAGATCCCTAGTTTCCAGGCAAAGAATGCAGCGAGAGTTTCTTTCCTGTTCTCCAACATCATTAGATAGATCAAGGTAAATGAGATCGATTGAAAGACAGATGGATGGATACATCCCCTGTCTTACGGCCTGTCACTGTGCCCTCAGAACTCTCTCTGAAATCTCTTTAAATTACAGCATCCTGAGACTGCATCCCAGTATTGTCTAATTCTTTCTCCTTAGTGCCTTCCAAAGGTAGTTATCTTCTCTAAAATAAGAGAAATGGATTTTTTGGTCATAGTTCTGTGAAGTAAACTTTTTTTTTAAAAAGAAAAAAACGTCAAACAGCAATTTTAAATGAGTTCAAAACGCACTTCCAAGACAATGAGTGACTTAAACTCAATGAGATAAACTACCCAGGAAGATAATTGCTTCCAATGTCTTAAATGAACTATATGGAGATAAAATGTGAATACAAAACTGAGTTCTTGTGATCAATGGGTTGGCAGGTCAGAGGCCAAAGGCCAGAAGCAAGTTCAATTCAAAAGAAAAGTTCCATAACAATAGAAGGGCAGTTTGTTTTGGGGAACTTTTCAGGATTTCAGTGCTAGAAAGTGGTCTTAGGCTGTTTTAGCAATTCAAGTAAACAAGAGTAAAAGAAACACAAATTTTTTCTTTGAGTTTAGTGAGAGAAAGTCAGTGAGTTAGTCTGCCTGATTTATGTTTTGGAGAGAGATATAGAGAATAGCATCTGCTCAAAGTGCAGAAAGTCACCAAAAGGAAACAGTTGCCACCTCAACAGTTAAACAAGACGAGAGAGTCAAGGTGGCTGTGATACTTCCACTAACATTGACTATCTGTAAATCAGGGATTGCCAGGGGAAAAAAGTGCTCTTTGTTTTTGTTTTTTATGACCAGATCTTTCTGAATTGTCATACAATACCTTTTCTTCTTTTTGTCATGAATTTCTGTTCTTTTGAATTAAGTAAATCGCGAGCCTCATGTGAACTTACTCAATAACTGACCATCACAGTTACCAAATTGCAAACATAGAATTAAACTTGTTTAACTACATATTTTATCTGTCTGACTACCATTAGCTGAGATCCTAAAAAATCATTCTCTCAGAGGATTTATAAAACTTATAAATAATCAATTTATGAGGAGCAGTTATTTAAACATTTTGATTATTTATTAAAATGTGAAGATAATAAAGAGTGTATAATAATTACATTAATCCGTCCATCATTTTTGAACATGAAGTTCAGGAAGAGTTTTGAATTTAATTAAAAATGGAAATGGTCTGTTAATACTTAATGTTTCAGAAATTGTATATTTCTCATGTGTAGAAATTGGAGGAAAAACTCTGAAAACACATGAAATTTACCTTGTAATAAGTGGTGCTAAATCAAAGGGCCAAATAGCATACTCAAGCCTCTATTTTCTACATAATTCTGATAATATTCATGGTGTTTACAAACTACACTTTAATATTAATGTTCCTTAACTACAATCACACTGACAATCATTGTTACTTTTAGCTATCAGGTGAAGGAATGGCTGCATCGTGTTGTCCATCTGTGCCATCCTTCGAACTTGTTACTCACGAACCTGAAATCTGGGCTCTCCACTAACACTTATTTTATACTATTACATGTCAGGCACAACAGGACCAGTCGGTGCAAATGTCTTTCTAGAATTTCTGTTGTTTTACAACAGAAGTAATATTGCCTGTCTAGCAGCATTCTGACCCAAATTAAAAGGTTCTGCAACAATCTCCAATCCAGAACTTGTGCACATAATCTGGGCTGAAACTTAACTGCTGTATTGAGAGACCAAAGTACACTGGAGAAGTGGCTGCAAGAGGTTGGCACCTGCGAGTGCTGGGGGATAGAGTGAGAGTTTGCATTTGGAAGAGATAGAGAGGGAGAGACTGCAAGTGCTGAAGAGAGAGGAAGTTGTAGGGTACATGGGCTCAAGAGACAAGCTGTCTGCCAGGGTGGAGACAGAGACTCCAATTTGAGGGAACTACTTTACACCTATCAACACTCGGCTAACTGGGAGCCAGGAAATTTAGAAATCACAGGTGAATGAATTACTTGGATGTAAATTTGAAATGTCAACTTTCAGAACTGAGTATGGTTATGACCTGCTGTATGGGGAAAATTTAGAGGATAGTATTATAATAAACATTGTATTAGCTATTAAAGTTAAATCTGATATTGAGACTCATGATGCAGTATAAAGGTTAATATATACAGGCAAAAATGTTTCTGTCTTTTATAAATAACTGATCAAAGTGCTTTACTACTAGCCTCACCAATCTGGAAGATGTGTTTCGGTGATGCCTAAACCTGTCCTTTATTTTTAAAACTGTGTCACTAACTTGTGCCTACTGTCTTAAGCCAGTTTAAATTTTGTGGGCATCCAGGAGATCAATTTTTCATTTTGTATCGTGCATTTAAATTCAATGGACAGTGAGTAAATACTGATTAATATCCATACTAAGGAGAAGCTGTGGCAATCATGGCTGACAAGTGAAGTCAGAGACAGCATAACAGCAAAAGGAAACAACAACATACAATGTGGTGAAAATTCGTGGGATGCTAGACTTAAAAAACCAGCAAAAAAAAGTAATTGGGGGGAGAAGGTGCAAGAAGAGACTAAGTTAGCTCAATCGAAAATAAAATTGCAAGTTGTTTTTAATATATAACAGTTAGGAGGGAGGCAAGAATGGAAAATGGACTGCTGGAAAATGAGGCTGGAGAAGTAGCAAGGTGGGGGGAACAAAGAAATGCTGGAGGAACTGAATAGGTACTTTGCATCAGTCTTCATGGTCAAAGACAATGGTAGTATTCGAGCACTTCAAATAAGTCGAGGGCAGAGGTGGGTGAAATAACCATCATTAAGGAGAAGGTGCTGGGGAAGTTGAAAGGTCTCTGAAAGTGGATATATCAGACGGACTGTATCTCATGGTTCTGAAGGAGATAGCTGAAGAGATTGAGGAGACATTGGTGTTGATCTTTCAGAAATCACTGGAGTCTGGGAGAGTCCATGACGACTGGAACTGGCAAACGTAACATCTCTTTCTCGGAAGGAAGACGATGAGAAATTATGGGCTGGTCAGCCTGACCTCAGTCATTGGTAAGAATTTAGAGTCCATTATTAAGGATGGGACTGTGGAGTACTTGTAAGTGCATGGTGATATTGGGCTGAGCCAGCACTGCTTCATCAAGGGGAGGTCATGCCTGAGAATTCTACTAGAATTCCTTGAGGAGGTAATGAGAAAATTCGACAAAGGAGATCCAGTGGACATGATCTATTTGGATTTCCTGAATGCCTGTTGCAAGATGCTACACACGAGACTGCAAAGAAAGATCAGAGCCAACAGCATGAGGGCAAGGTACTGGCATCGACAGAGGATAGGATTGAAGACTGAGTGGGGATAAAGGGGTCTTTCCAGGAGAGCTGCAAGTGCCTAGTAGATAAAAATCAAATGTGCACACTGTAAATCAGAAATAAAAACCCAGAAATTGCTGAAAAATTGCCAGGTCTGGCAGCTTCTGTGTAAAGAAATCAAAGTTAATGTTTCAGGTCCAGTGACCTTTCCTCAGAATTCTTAGCTTTGATTTATTTCTACAAATGCTGCTGGATCTGCTGAGCTTTTCCAGCAATTTCTGTTTTTCTCGGTGCCGAGCAGAGTTCCACAGGGATCATAATTATTCCCATTATGCATTAACAATCTGTATGAGGAAACGAAGTGCATTATTACTAATTTTGCAGATGAAACAAAGGCAGGTGGAGGGACAGGTATTGTTGAAGAGGCTGTACAAGGACATATATAAGCTAGAAAAGTGGGAAAAGAAGTGGCAGATGGAATACAACGTGGAAAAGCATGAGGTTATGCACTTTGGTAGAAAGAATAGGCACATACACTATTTTCTGAATGGGGAAAATCTTTGGAAATCTGAAGGACAAAGGGACTTGAAACTTGTCATAAAGTCGTACAGAATGGAAACAGGCTCTTTGATCCAACTCATCCATGCTGAGCAGACATCCCAATCTGATTTAGGCCTGTCCGCCAGCATTTGGCCCATATCTTTCTAAACCCTTCCTGTTCATGTACCTTCCAGAAACCTTTTACCTGCTGTAATCATACTTGTTTCCTCTGGCAGCATGTCCCATACACGCACTACCCTCTGTGTGAAGAAGTTACTCCTCAGGTCCCTTTTAAATCTTTCCCATCTCATCTTAAACCTATGCCCTCTAGTGTTGGGTTTCCCCCTCACCTAGGAAAAAAAAGCCTTTGCTTTCACCTTATCCCTGCTCAACATGACTTTATACATTTCCTTCAGTCTGCAATGCTCCAGGGAAAATAACCCCAGTCTATTGAGCGTCTCCCGATAGCTCAAATCATCCAACCCTGGCAACATCTTTGTAAATCATTTCTACCCCTTTCAAGTTTAAGAACATCTTTCTTTTTAGCAGGAAGACCTGAATTGCACACAGTTTTCCAATTGTGGCCTCTCCAATGCCCTGCACAGTTACAACATGATGTCCCAATTCCTGTTCTCAGTGCTCTTGGCAATTAAGAAAGCAAATGCAATGCAAACATTCACTTCAAGTTGGCTGGAGTAGAAGACAAAGGATGTACAATTGAGGATGCATAACGCTCTGGTCAGACCACATTTGGAATTTTGGGAGCAGTTTAGGGCCCATATCTAAGGAAGGATATGCTGGTATTAAGGGGTGTGCAGAGGAAATTTCCAAGAATAATCTTGGGAATGAAGGACTTCACATACGAGGAGCAGTTGAGGAGTTTTGGTCTGCATTCAATGAAGTTTCGAAGGATATGGGGGGATTCTGATAGAAATTTATAGTTTACTGAGAGGCCTGGATACAGTGGATATCCTGGATAGAGTGGAGACAATGTTTCCACTGGTTGGAGAGACTCTAACCTGAAGGCACAGCCTCACAGTGAAGGGACAAACCTTTAGAAATGAGATCAGGAAGAACTGAGTGTATTTAAGACAGATATAGATAAGTTCTTGACAAGTAATGGGGGAAATAAATCATAGAAGGAAGACAGGAGAACGGGGTTGAAACATTTCAGCCACAGTTGAATGGTAGAGCAGATTTAATGGGCTGAACGGCCTACTCCTTTTCCCATTTCTTATGGTCTTATGGCCCCTGAGGCAGTACAAAGTCTTGGAAAATTTTGTCAATGTATTCAAATGAAATGCTGACCATTATTCCATTATCCTATTACCGAGGAATGTACTTTAAAATGTTTAATGACATCAGTTTATTAAGCCTCTGGATTAAAGCACACAGTCATGTCACAATGTGTATAATCAAATTCATTAAACTTCTAATTACTCCAAACAAATGATCTTTGCCATTTGTAAATAGCTCAGTGTTGAACTCTTACCATGTTTGATGATAAATTTCCAAAGTTCGAGATCTGAAAGAAAATACAAGAAAAACATGGTTTTGAATATTAATCAGTTGAAAAATATTGTAGGCGATAGAAATCGGAAATAAAAACAATGCCAGAAAAATCAGCAAGTCGGGTGACATCTGTGGAGGGAGAAACAGGTTGGTGCCCTTTTATCAGAAACGGGAAAATAGACGGATAAAAGGTTTTCAGCAACTATGAGGAAGGAAAAGGGGGAAGGAGGGCTCAACAAAATACAAATGAGGATAACAGATGGGAATAAACTGCGTAAAGATATTTAGAAAATGTCTTTACCTCTCTCCAAGTGAAGTTGCTGCCAATCTCAAATTGCCCTTTGAACTGAATGGAGAAGATCGTTCTGAATTTTTGCACATTACTGTCCGACTGGGGTCAGCTGTAAGCCAGAACAGGTTAGGAGGGCAGATTTCATGCCCAAAAAGACATTGACTGACATCTCTATCTCAGGCTTGCTGCAATGCTCCAGTGAAGCTTCATGCAAGCTGGAGGGACTGCACCTCATTTTCAGGTCAGGAACTCTGACGCCTTCCGGACTCAATATCCAAGTAAAAGTATCCATATTACATCCATACTATGACTACTATCCATAGTCATAGTATCCATATGACTATTAACCTGGTCCTCTTGACATCCCGTGACCTTGCCTCTATTTCCCCTGATAGACACATCAGACATTTCCAGTATTGTTCAATAGATGTTATGGAGTACCTGGAAATGGCATCTGTGATACATAAATTATCCAGATCAATATCTGTTGGGAAGGACTGTGGACAAATTCCAGATAAAAAGAGTCCGATCCATGGAGCAGATGTGATCACTTTTGAAATCAATAAGGAAATAAGCAGCAAAATGATGAGCTGTTTGTTGGTAGTTTTGGGAATGACATGGATAGAAAGGGTTAAAAATGCAACAGCAATATGAAGAAGTGAGAATTATGGATAAAAGCAAACTTTTAGCTTTGACAAAGGGTCAGTTAAGACTCAAAACGTAAGCTCTTTTCTCTCCTCATAGATGCTGCCAGACCTGCTGAGATTTTCCAGCACTTTCTCCTTTGGGTTGGGGGAAGTGAGAATTATGAATGGTTCATTCTGTTCCCCCATTCTTTACACTGTTCAGAAATGATGACATAGGGCAGTTTATGTATCACATTTTTGATACCAGTGTGGAGTGCAAAACTAGCTTTTAAAGTCTGATGGATTTTAATGTTGATCAATGCAAAGGAAAATATGAAGCAAGAGGAAAATGAATAGATCCTCTTTTACAGTAGATTGTCTCATTGTGAGCTAGTTTAGAATGACATGAATAGGTCAAAGCTTACTTTTAATGGTTGACAAGTGAAAGATTTGGACATAATTACAATTATCAAAGTGCTGAATTGAAATGTAGTTACCAATAATATGAATCAATATATTGAATGTATCTACAGGTTAACTGAAAATGCAATTCAGCTGTTCATTTGGTCTCATTTACAATTCTAATTTTGAAAGAGAGATTTAAATGGCCAATAGTGAATCAGAATCACATAAAACACAAACTACTGGAGAAATTCAGCAGGTCTGGCAGCACCTTTGAAGTGGAAGCAGAATTAATGTTCAGTAATTTGTTTGACCGTCTTCAGAACTGGTCAGGGGGTTTATCACAAATCCCGAAAATTCAGAAGAGTTTTCTATTCCACAAAAAAGTTGGAATTTGCAACCATTAATTTACTTTTCACTGAGATACCTCCTCCTCCAACCTCCAAGACCAGCCCAAACAAGTAGGGTTGAAATACACCAATGGAAGAAGTGGTTTTCCAAGTGGGTGCTGATGGGGAGGTGGGGTGGGAACGTTTTGTTTCAATATTACCAAGTTGACCTTTCTGTTGTCCTCCCTTTGACCTGTCCACAATTTCACTAAGTGTGAACAAGGCCTATGGCAGCCGAGTACCCTCACCTCAATTGAAGTCAGTAGTAGGCAAGCAGGGCTCTGAAGCAACACACCTTGGATGAATCTCGCAGAGCACCAGTGCCCTGTATACTCCAATCAACACCACCTTCCAGTTGCTAACCATTTCAACACCCCTCCCATGACAATAGGTCCATCCTGTTCCTCCTCCACTGCCAAATTAAGGCCATGTGCAAACTGAAAGAACAACATCTCTTATTCCACCTCAGGGGTTTACAGCCCAAAGGCTTTAATATTGACTTCACCACCTTCAAAATCCTCCCATACCCCCAACCTCAAACAATGGCCCAGCCTTCCTCTCCTCCCTGCCTCCTGGACCAGACCTAACTTGTCCATTTTCCTTTCACCCTTCCCACTGATCAATCCAAGAACCCTACCAGCGTCAACCTACCTACCTTTCTCCTGGCCCCACCATTCCCGGACATCACCACCCTTCAACTTATTTCTGGGCTCCCTTCCCCCTCCTCAGTCCTGATGAAGAGTCCCTGATCCAAAACATTGACTTTCCTGCTCCTCTGTTGTCATCTGACCTGCTGTGCCTTTCCCGCTCCACATTTTATCTACTCTGACTTTCAGCATCTTCAGTCCTTAAGATCTCAAAGAATGGTTGGATGGCATGAATGAGAGGAGGGGTGGAAACTCCCATTTCTGATATCTGACCCGGGTGCTCCCTCCCCATGACCACTTCAATAGCTTCTGTCAAGAGCCTTCTTACTTATCCACAAGGCTATCCTTCCCAATGCCATCACGATTTCCCTCCTAGCCCTGGGACTTCAATTTGTGGAATAGCTTGTAATTTGAGCAGCAGCCAACACTTCTTGGATTTCAACATTGTTCTCATGTCACCCTGTCATTCTGAAATTTGACAGGGTTCTTCTTACCGGGAGCTTCTCTTTGCTAAAAGATTGATAGAAACCCCACTGAAGCATGGTTTTAAGCTGTTTCCCAGAGATTCCTCCACATTTCCTGAGATTACAGCAGGAAACATGGAGAACCCTCACAGGAATACATACAATGATGACTATGTTGTTCTTTGTCACCATTACATTGAGAACATACCTTTCATGTGTAGTTGTTGTTTCACATGCCAATAAATCAAAGCAGAAATGGCTCCAATTAGAAGACAAATGGTCACAAGTAATGGTGCCACCCAGACAGGAATAGAAGGGAAGATATCACCTGTGAAGTAGATAGTAGGGAGTTACACAATGAAATTATCTGCAACACACACCAGCATTTCCCAACCTTATCGGAATGACCCCAGTTTAATGTCAGAATGTCTTACACCAGAATGAAAATTTTGTGTGTACTTGAGCCATCAGTTAGCAGGTGGTTGGAAAGAGGCTTCAGGGAGATATCGTGTGCAATTTTAATTGTGCAGAGCACTTGAAGTAGCTCAATCATTGCAACAATAATAACTACAATATGATATATCGTAAAATCTGCATTGTGTTATATTAAGTCTTTTTAACTCTCTAATAGCTACATAAAACATGGAAATTCTACATCTGCAAGTACGGGACATTTCGGGCAGCATGGTGGCTCACTGGTTAGCACTGCTGCCTCACAGCTCCAGGGCCCTGGGTTCAATTCCAGCATCGGGCAACTGTCTGTGTGGAGTTTGCACGTTTTCCCTAGGGCTTTCTTCTAGGTGCTCTGGTATCCTCTCACAATCCAAAAATGTACAGGTTCGGTGGACTGACCATGCTAAACCGCCCATGGTATGCAGGTTAGGTGGATCAGTCATGGCAAATTTGGTGTAACGGGGATAGAATGGGGTGTGGGTTTGAGTGGGAAGCTGTTTGGAAGCTGGATGTAACTTGATGGGCTGAGTGGTCTGCTACCACATATTAGGAATTCTCTGATTTAATATACATGACTTAAATTACACTCAAAACCAACCAAGATAATTATGAAGGATGATAAAAACAGAGACTAAATAATAGGAGTTGGGTTTTATTCATCAATTACAATAATGTTAACATAAAAAATGGGAGGGATTCCTAAAACATGTTCAGGAAGTGTATGCCCTCTGTCCAATCAGGAAAGAGGAACTTCTGGATCTAGCCTAGGAAATGAGGCAGGCCAGGTGGACCATGTGTCTATGAGGTTTTGGTTTGCAATGGAGGAGAGCAAGAAACGGATTGAAGCAGAACTTCCATGAAAAAAGTTATTTCGAATGGTCAGATCTTGCCAAAGTCAAATTGAACCAACCGTTGATATGAAAATCTGATCTGGACAATGGAGGATCTTTAAGAAATGCTTTAAGTGCAGGCGGTGGACATTGGAACAAGGATAAAAGGTTAGGAAAGCACAGCTAGGACTTCCATGAATGGGAGGGAATGAGGGAAGTTAACAAAACAAAATTAAAGAGAATGTATAATGGATATAAAGTGAATTATCTAAGTATGGGACAGGTCAAACGTGGTAAATGGGGGAGGCAATGATGTGATAGTATTGTCACTGACTACGAATTGAGGGACCCAAGCTAATGTTCAACACCATGGCAGATGGTGAAATTTTAAATCATTAAAATGTGATGCTAAAAGCTTGCCTAAGGGTGACATTTAACCAGCAATATGTTGTAAAAACCCATCTGGTTCACTAACATCTTAAGTGGAGGAAACCAATTGTTCTGGGATACAGTCTAAGGATAAAAGGCAGGTCTTTTAGAACAGATATGAAGGGAAATTTCCTCACCCACAGAATGGTGAGCCTGTGGAATTCTCTTCCACAGACAATGGTTGAGTCCAAAACATGGAAGATTAGAGAAATTGTAGATATAGTTCTTAGGACTAAAAAGTGATCAATGGATAAGGGAAGAAAGTAAGATTACTCCAGACTGCAGGTCTAGGCCATTTCAAACAGCAATAAAGAATCAATCAGGTCAAGGGCAACTAAGGATAGGCAACAAATGCTCATAACATAATGAACACCTCACACAAGAATAAGGAAGTTGAGTAAAAGTGAAGAAGAAATTGGCAAGAGGTTATGTGACATTCTGTTCTTTTCACATAAAAGAGAATCTAAAATTCTTCTATTGATACATAAATCTCAACCAGGCAGTAAAAAATGGGGCAGGGCTGATTCGGGATAAGACGGTTATGTATGCTTACAGATGTAGGACAAGGTTCAAATACTTAACGAGTACTTTGTTTTGATTTTTACTAAAGGAAGGATGCTGATAAATATCAGCAGAACGGAGAGGGTCAAACTCACAGATGGAGTGCAAACTGATAGGGTGGATGCCCCAGAAAGGAAGCTCAGAGTTAATAAGTCACCTGGTCATAGAATCTCTATAGTGGGGGAACAGGCCATTTGGTCCAACATGTCCATACTAACTCTTCAAAGAGCATTCTACCAGACTCACTTTCTTATCCTATCCCTGTAATCCACCTAATCTGCACATCTATGGAGTGTGGGAAGGAAGCACCTGGAGCAAACCAACTAAGACACAGGGAGAATATACAAATTCCACACAATCGCCACAGGCTGGAATCAAACCTGGATCCCTGTTGCTGTGAGGCAGCAGTACTAACCACTGAGCTACCATGCCACCCCAATGTCCTGATGGCTTGCACCCCAAGTTGCTGAGGTAATACAGTTAGCACAGTTAAGCTCATGGAATAGAAGGGTCACTGTCAGCTTGGATAAAACAGTAGCCTCAGGGCAGAAAAGACAGACTTGTGGGAAATGAATAGTTTTCAGACTAGAGTGTGGAGACAGCTGTTTTCCCAAAAGATCAATACTTCGACCCCTATGTATTTGTAATGTGGATATAGAATATAGAATAAAATTTTTAAATTTCCTAATATCATCAAACCCAGAAGGTTTGTCTGATAGTGATGATACTACAAATTATCTACAAAAGGGCATTTATTGGCCAGCAGAATGAGAAATAATGGGCAATCAGAATTCAATGTAAGGAAATGTGAAGCGATACATTTTACCAGAACAGATAGGGAGAGGTATTATCGATTAAATGGACATTCTAGATAGAATACAGTGACGGGGAAGTCAAGGTTGTTACGGGCTAGACCACACCCATCAAAAAATATGAAGATAGTCAAGACTTTGACTTTTCTTATTTTAAAACCAAGTGCCAGGCATTGTGTACCCAATACATTTGACTGCTCAGGCTACCAGTCTTGAGGCAAAGCACAATTTTATTCATAGTCAAGATCAGAGTAGTGCTGGAAAAGCACAGCAGGTCAGGCCAGCATCCGAGGAGCAGGAAAATCGACATTTCTGGCAAAAGCCATTCATCAGGAATCATCCCGAAAGAAGTGCTTTCACCCAAAATGTGATTTTCCTGCTCCTCAGATACTGCTTGACTTGCTGTGCTTTTCCAGCACTATTCTAATTTTGACTCTCATCTCCAGCATCTGCAGTACCCACTTCTACATAATTTTATTCATACACTCTTCAAACACTACATAGGACAAACAGGAAGACAGCTAACAATCCGCATCCATGAACACCAACTAGCCACGAAACGACACGGCCAGGTATCCTTAGTAGCCACACACGCAGATGACAAGCAACATGAGTTTGACTGGGACAACACTACTATTATAGGACAAGCCAAACAGAGAATAGCCAGGGAATTCCTAGAGGCATGGCACTCATCCACAGATTCAATCAATAAGCACATTGACCTGGACCCAATATACCAGCCACTGCAGTGGACAGCTGGAACTGACAACCGGAAGCGGTAGAAACAAACCAATATAAATGCCAGAGGAAACATCACAGAAGCGCTTCAATTGAGATAGTGGAGTATTGACAGGCCAAATAATAGGTCTCTACAAGTGATCAAGAATGTCAGACAGTGTGGGTAAAGTGTTGACAGTTGAATAATAAATGAAGGGATAACCTATAACCTGATTAATTGAGGCAGAGAGATAATTACAAAACATTAAAAAATAAGATGGTGCTGGAGAATTTGCACCTCAATATGTCAATATTTTCATGTACAAGTTTAAGCAAGATTTCTTTGCTGTGCAGGACCTCCAACCAATGCGATGCACCAGATACTTTGACAACATTTTCTTCCTTTGGACTCATGACAAGGAATTACTGAAACACGCACCGAGATATCAACAAGTTTCATCCCACCATCAGACTTACCACGGACTACTCTTTGGAATCAGTCTCATTCTCAGTCTCTCACGCATCTCCATCAAGAACGGTCACCTCAGTACCTCACTCTACCACAAGCCCATGAATAACCTCACGATGCTGCATTTCTTTAGTTTCCCCACAAAACATGTTAAAGAAGCCACACCATATGGATAAACCCTTGTGCATACACAGGATCTGCTCAGATGAGGAGGAACACAATGGACACCAAAGATTATGAAAGAAGCCTTCATAAGAATGGGATACGATGCTCGACTGATGGATCGCCAATTCTGCAGTGCCATAGTGAAAAACCACAACAACCTCCTCAGAGGAGAGACACAGGATACAACCGATAGAGTACTCTTCGTCATCCAGTACCTCCCCGGAGTGGACAGACTGTGCCATGTTCTTTGCTGCCTTCAACTTGTCATCAATGGCAATGACGTCTTGCCAAGATCATCCTTATGTCTCCACTTCTCACTTTCAACCAACTGCCTACCTAAAACAGACCATCACTCTCACAGCACACTACCCATTGACATGGATATTACCATCACGCGTGAGAAAACCACCCACCACGTACCCAGCAGATACTCATGTGACTCAGCTAATGTTGGCCACCACATACGCTGCAGGCAAAGGTGCCCAAGGCATGTTATATTGGCAAAACCATGCAGAGACTATGACAATGTTTGAATGGACACCATGCAACAATCGTCAGACTGCACGTTCCCTCCTAGTCCATGGTCAGGATCAAGGGTATTCAGCTTCCGATCTTCTGGTAAGCATCCTCCAAGGTGGCCTTTGAGATATTCATCAACACAGAATCGCCAAGCAAAAACTGACAGCCAAGTTCCATACCCATGAAGATGGCCTCAACCCATCATTCATGTCACACTAACGTGTAACCCCGTCACACTGCTCTGAATCTGTCAAATCTTCCTTATTGTCCTGTTTTGACACCATCACCTTGATAACTTGTTATGCTATCTCCACCTTAATTAGGTTGTACAGTTTTACATTACCTGTTACTTTGCTTGACCCTCAGCATGCAACCTATTCCTACCACATGTTATTTCAGTCATTTAGTTTGTCTCTAGCACCACCTTATTTTTAACTTTTTGTAATTATCTCTCTGCCTCAATTAATCAGATTATAGTTCATCCCTTCACTTGCTATTCAGCTGTTGACACTTTACTCACACCGTGTGACACTCTTGATCACCTGCAAAGACATATTATTCGGCCTGTCGAAACGTCATGCACACCATTTGTATGCTCTTTTGATCTCTGTGATTATAAATTCAGAGCCTGAGTACTTCTCTTTCGCTTTACATAACGAAGAGGCAGTGCTCCGATAGCTTGTGATTTCACATAAACCTGTTGGACTATAACCTGGTGTTGTCTGATGTCTGACCTTGTCCACTCTGGTACAACACTAGCACCTCATCATGACTAATATAGATTCAGCACTTCATCCCTAATCTTGTATGCTAGCCCTCTCAAAATGAATGCGAACATTGCAGAAAAACCAAAGAACTACCGGTGTTGGACATTAGAAATAAAAACAGAAATTGCTGGAAAAGCTCAAGAGGTTTGACAGCATCTGTGCAAAGAAAGCAGAATTAACATTTCAGGTCCAATGACCCTACTTCAGAACTGATATTGCATTTGCCTTCCTCACTGCCAACTGAACTTGCAGGTCAACCTCAAGAGAATCACAAACCAGGATTTCAAAGTTCCTTTGCGCTACCTCTCTTGCCACAGAATACTGAATGGCCTGGACAGAGTGGATATTGGGAAGATGCTTCCACTGGTAAGAGAGACCAGGACCCGAGGGCATAGCCTTCGAGTAAAGGGAAGAGCTTTTCAAAGAGAATGTGGTGAATCTATGAAAGACACTGTCACAAAAGACTATGGAAGCTAGGTCATTGAGTATATTTAGAGATAGAGATAGAGAGGTTCTTAATTGTCAAGGGGAACAAGTGTTAACGGGAGAAAATGGGAGAATGGGGTTAAGAAACATCACCGGATTATGCAGAGCTGACTCGATGGGCTGAATGACCTAACTTCTGTTTCTATGTCTTAAGATCTTATAGATTCTCTGCATCATCTGCTAACTCAGCAACAATGCCCTAAGATGCAAAGGGATAAAAACAAGAGAAAGAAGCAATGGGCTCTTGCCACATACTATACAAATTCTGCCTGAATGTTTTTCTGAGATATGGGGCATGTTTGGACTGGGTCACACTATTGGCCGGAAAGTTCAACACACCATTCTTCAGGCAGTTTTCCAGAAGCATCCCGCCTTCAGCAGCAACAGTGATCATTATTGGTGTCATTGGCAATACATTATCACTTATCTATGTCAATACTTGGGGGACTATTAAATGTTGTCAATTTTGACTTCTGCAAATTGAAAGCAACAATCAAAATAGGGAAGGAGTTTGTGGTTCCGGTAGAGTATTAATATGAGTGATAAATTATATAAAACTTTAATATTGTTAGTGACATTAAAAAAAATTATCTTCCTGAGTGTCCAAAGTTTGTCATTATCAGCATAAAATGTTAAATTTCTTGTTTAAACTTATTTGGAATGAGGATCACAACAGAAACAGGTTAGAGATAAGAATGGTGGGATTATATTGTCATCTCCTGACCTCGCATAACATGGCATAGAGACAGTTAAGTTTATGATTTAATTTATAATAGAGTTTAAATCACCTTTGCCTTCATTACTGAAATGTTTTAATTTACAAACCTGATATCCTGATTGTTACTTGTTGTTCGGTTTTCAGATGTTCATTTTGTACACGACACGTAAACCTGTTTGACGATTGTCTTGTTATTACAATGTTGCTTTGGATGTCAAGACGACCTACAGAGTCCAGATGCGATCTTGTTTCAGCTTGTATTAAATTATTTTCATCCTCCCTAAACCATGAGATTTTTGGTTCAGGGAACCATCCTGTGGATTTACACACAAGCTGGATTTCATTGATATTAGCTGCCTCCATCTGAATCCAGGGCTGACACCCAATACCTGTAATCAATAGAGAATAAATTCAGAAATACCAATTGTTAGGAGCAATGACAACGTTTATTGATATGAGACAAATGATATAGCAAGAAGTCCTGAGAACACTTCCTGTGGCCTTTGAGAAATCCTCTTTTAACATGATGGATTTAGATGCATATATCTACCTAATGACTTGTGGTTCAGTAGTAAATGTTTAGGTATTCCATTTTAGAATTCTAGAAATCTGGTTAAATACAAGTCAAGCAATTTGAAGTGTATTACACTTAAAAGATTGAGGTCATGTTGAATTAAAGGGTTAACTGCTAAAAGGATAAGAGCTATAAAAACACAAAGTAGACTTGTCAAGTTGCTGTCTATGATGACTGATGTAATTATGTTGGTGAGAAATGTTTATTTTGGAAGTTAAGAGATAAAAGAGATACTTTAAAGCATTCAACATGCCTTAATCAGGTTAGGTTTTGAACTATACAGAGTGGGTACCCCATCATTGAGAAGAGTGGAAATTTAAGTTCTCTGCTTTCAATTATCTGGGATTTTACTGGGAGAGCTGTAATTATAGTTTAGACCTTGTGTGGTTTGAAGCTCACAGAGAGGCTCCTGAAGTGCTGGTATGAGCAGATTCAGGCAGTCATAGAGTCATAGTCATGTACAGCATGGAAACAGACCTTCAGTCCAACCTAGCCATGCTGACCAGATATCCTGACCCAATCTAGTCCCACCTGCCAGCACCCAGCTCACATCCCTCCAAACCCTTCCTTTTCAGAAACCCATCAAAATGCCTTTTAAATGTTACAATTGTACCAGCCTCCACCACATCTCTGGCAGCTCATTCCATACACGTACCACCTTCTGCATGAAAAAGCTGCCCCTTCTTTTATCTTTCCCCTCTCACCCTAAACCTATGCCCTCTAGCTCCGGACTCCCCGACCCCAGGAAAAAGACTTTGTCTATTTATCCTATCCATGCCCCTCAGAATTTTATAAACCTCTATAAGGTCACCCCTCTGCCTCCCACACTCCAGGGAAAACAGCCCGGGACTATTCAACCTCTCCTTATAGCTCAAATCCTCCAATCCTGGCAACATCCTTGTAAATCTTTTCTGAACCCTTTCAAGTTTCACAACATCTTTCCGATAGGAAGGAGACCAGAATTACATGCAATATTCTAACATTGGCCTAACAGCCGCAGTCAGTCAGGAGTGGAGGACAAAGAAAAAACAATTACTGGCTTCATGCAGGAGAAGGTCAGGATTCCTGATAGTCATGGAATTGTTCCCCAGTCAGATATGAACACATTCAAAAAGGGAGGAACAAAGAGTAAATTGAGGAAACAAAAATAATACGCATATATTACACATATACATATTTTATACATTTACGTCGGGAAAGATTCGATACATTTCAGGATCTAGAGTAATAGTTCTGATAATGTTAATCGTTTTAAAACTTCTGCATGTCATGTTCTCCCTGTGATAACCCTATTCTAACCTCGAAGGATGGGGTTATTTATATATAAGGGTCAGGCACTAGCCAACTAGCAGACATCTAAGGAGATCATTGACTACATTCTAACCAGTTTGTGTAGATAATGTGCCATCAATACTCTTAATTTTTCAATAACATGAGCAATGTTGTCTTTCTCATTCAAGGAATGTGGAAATCGCTGACTGGCTCAGCATTTACTGCTCATCCCTAGATAACACAGTGAAAATGCCTTCATGAATCACTTCACTCAATTGGAGCTGCACTCATTCAGGCAAATAGGGAACATTCCACCACAGTCTTGCCTCATGCATTGTAAATGATGGGCCGGCTTTTGGGAGTTAGAGCGATGAGTTACCCACAGCCGGATTCTGCACCTCTGACCTGCTGTTGTAACCATAGTACTTAAATAATAAGACCAGCTCAGCTTCTGTTCAATGGTAACCCACTGCACATTCAAGGCAAGGGGAAATAAAATATTTCTCTGCGGAAATTCACTTGGAAAAGAAACAAATAAACCCTTGTGGCGATTGCTGGTTATTTATGAAGGCAAAAGGACAAAGGCGTGGAATGTTCCAAAGTCTGGTGTTTTTAAGAGTGGTCAAGATAGTCACAGCTGTCTCTGCAGTCCTGACAGGCACAGCTTGCTCAGGAAATACAATATTGAGAAGTTCTTTCAGTCAATCTTCCATAGGGATAATCAATTATGTTTCACACTGAATTCACCATAAAAACTGCTTCTGAAACAGAAGACATGTGCTACAGTTTTTCTTTTGTAGCAGAATTTCCAAGCTTGTGAACACCTTTCACATGGAACAGCCATAAAACCCAGTTCTAAACATCTCTCCCTTCCCATATGAAATGAAATGTCATTTTCAAATGCATTTGAAAACAAAAAGTGTTAACAAAATTAAAACTAGAAAAACAATTCAGTCATTTATTGACACATTCATTTCACCTCTGTGATAAAGGTTTAGAATGCATTATTATTTTTGGAGAACTTAGTTTCTAACTTTTAGGGAATAATCATTCAAATTTTCAGTTCCATGAAGTTTTGATCTTTTTAAAAAAAAGGTCAAAAAGTCAAGTGCAACACTTGACCCTGTTTTTGTAGGCAGCAATATTTAATTCTGCTTACATAATGGCCAGGTTTAAATGGAACAGTTGAAAGCTCCATTAGCTTGAAGAAATTTCTAAGTTGAACAAAGCTGAAGCAATACCATAGTGAGCGTGAATATAGTGTTGAAGTAATAGTGATTTTGGGATATCAAAAATCTAGAAATGATTGGTGAGGAAGAGATATGCCATTGGTTGCAAATTGATATGAATTGTTTGGTGATTTTGCTGCTTTGTCATCAGGCTCACAACAACTGGAACACAACGTCAAATTTGACCTAACTCTCAAGAAGTTGCTGCATTTATGCTGTAAAAATGAATTAAGTCGTCTGTAGAAAGTTAGGCTTCTATTAGTGGCATAATTTGTTTTCATTGGCCTTCAAATTGAAACTAGTCAAGAATTCAATGATAATTATTTTGCACGTGCCGTGACACACGAAGTATTCAACAAGAATTTTAAGTTGCTTGATGGTAGAGTCTTTCTGAGAATAAGGTAAAAAAAATGACTGCAGATGCTGAAAACCAAATACTGGATTAGTGGTGCTGGAAGAGCACAGGCAGCATCCAACAAGCAGCGAAATCGACGTTTCAGGCAAAAGCCCTTTCTAAGAATAGTTATTTCTTTAGAAACCTGCTCAAGAGATAATATCATACAACACTACAGAAAGTGGAGCTTGAACCTGAGTAGACACTTTCAAATCAATCTGTCCAGAGATGTTATTACACACTTCTGGGATGGGTAAGATTTAAATCCAGATCACCTGGCTCAAAGGTAACTGGCTGAGAATAAAGTTGATGCAAAATTTATTTCAACTTGCCAGAGTTCAGAGGCAACTCCCCGCCCCCTTCTCGAAATATGTGTGTCCATTAATTAGTAAGCAACCAAACCTCAACATGCTGATTACGCAAGCTTTGATTTGCTACAATTGATCCCTTTACTATTGTTAAAATCATTAGTAATTTGAATGACAGAGACACAAAGGGACCCACAGCAGATTCATTCAGACAGAAACTTGATTCACTTCAAATGAGATCCACAAAGCAGTGCTGTTATCAGGAGTCCTAAGTAACAACTTGGGGAAAAAAAAAGTCCTCTGTTCTTAAGAAAACCTCAGGAGCAGAAAGCTATAAAAGTGTCACAGAGGAAAGTATAAAGAACACCTTGTCCAGTAATACATGGCCTGTATTAGCAGCTTGTTTAAAGGTTTCAGGAAGAGATATTAACCAAACAAATTAGAGTCAGGTGAATGCAGGAATTTGCTGAAATGAAACCAATTACAATTGTAAAACAAAGAACTGTGGATGTCGACGATCTGAAACAAAAACAGAAGTTGCTGGAGAAACTCGGCCATTCTGGTAGCATTTGTTTAAAGAAAACAGCGTTAGCACTTCGAGTCTGGTGGCTCTTCATGACAGCCCTCACGGAATTTCACAGATGCACTATCCTCAGGGAAGAAAATTTTCCTTCATTCGGTCTTAAATTGGTAATCCCTTGATCTGAGATTACGTCATTTGGTCCTTGACTCTCCCACAACGGGAAATAACAATCTGCAATCACACTGTCAAACCCTCAAAGAATCTGAATTGTTTCAGTCAGACCAACTCTCACTCTTTTAAACTCCACTTAGTACAAGTCCACATACTCAGCTTGTCTTCAGAAGAAAATCTCTCCGTTCCCGGAATCAACCTAGTGAACCTTCTACGGACTTCCTTCAGAATAAGGGAACCAAAACATAAGGGAACCAAAACTGTTTGCAGTATCCCAGGAGTGGTCTTACTAGTGCCATATATACGTTTAGTAAAATCGCCCTACATTTATACCCCACTCTCTCTGAAATAAATGTCAACAGTTACCATTATACAAAAAGTGGACAAATACAACTATACAAATACAAAACAGGACATTGATGATATACACACCTGGAATATTGTGATATTGTGTGTACTTTTAGTCTCCTGTTCTGAGGAAGGATGTTCTTGCCATAGAGTGTGCATGGAACATTTACCAAATTGATTCTTGGGATGGCAGGACTGATGTATGTGGCGAATTTGAGTCAGTTAGGACTATATTCAATGGAGTTTTAATGAATTGGTGGGGGGAGAAAGAAGAAGAAGAGTCTCATAACCTCTAAAATTCTACAAAGCTACACAGATTAGATACAGAAAGAATGTTTCTGATGGTGGAGATTCCAGGATCAAGGTTCATTGTTTAAGCAGACCAAGTAAACCTTTCAGGACTGATTTGCTGAGGAATTTCTTTACCTAGAGAATGGTAAGGCTATGGAATCCATTGCAACAGAAGGTGGTTGAGGCTAAAATGTTACATGTTTTCAAGAAGGAGTTACACATTGCTGTTGTGGCTGAAGTGATCAAGGGGTATTGGGAAAGGGTATTAAACTGTATGATCAGTCATGATCATAATCATGAATGGAGCAGGTTGAATGGCCTACTTCTGCTCCTATCTTCTATGTTACTATGATTCACGTTTCATTTGCCTTCCCAACTACTTGACTATTTTTCAGTGAACCTCCATCATCAGGTTTCTGAGAAGCTCTCGATTACCTCAACATATTCTCATTTTTAAAATGTAGCATTCTGGATCTCCCTCAGTTTCAATTTCAGTCTGAGCCTTTGGGTGACTTTATGGAATAGCATGCAGAGCTTTGATGAGGGAAGATTTATTGATCACTTGTTTCAGATTATACAAATCTCTAAAGTTTCAGATAGCAAATATCTGTCTGTGATCCCAACTTAATCTCTATGCTGGACTTTGTTCAACTATTGCTTGGGTCATTACACAGGAAGGAAGTGTTCCTGGAATCTTTTCCTGTGACTGCTCTGTTTTATTGATCTCACTTGGCCTTTCCATTATCACTGGAAAAGCTGTAACTTTTGGGCCTGCTTAATAATCATCTAGGTAATCATCTGTAGTTAAACGATGGAACAACCGCTATGGTCCAAATCCCAGATTTAGGTCCCTCTCTAGGTGCACTCAACATAAAAATAATGACATACACCCCTACTGATACTATTCATTAATGGTTTGGCACAGATACCACTTTCTGGTGGAAAGGTCATACCTTTCCCCAGGAAATGAATTTCAGTGCCTCCTGTATTGTTGAGTATAGGTTTATATATCTAGTTTCAGGAATGAAGATTTATTTTCTCCTTTGATTAGAAATCCCTGTAACTCCTGAGTATCTTGTTCATCTTTCCCACAATCAACAGTCATTATGTTTGGTCTCACAGCCACAACCAACATATCCTCTAAGCTACTCACTTTGACATTCTGCGCATGGCGATTGGCATGCCGATGCTGTCCTGTTGTTGCAAATTTCTAGCTTTCTATGTGAGTTCAAAGTTATGGAAGGAGGATTTTTTAAAAATTCTTCCTTCTGAATTGATTCCCTAAAGGCCTCATATATTGCTTATGAAAGTGGAGACAAATGCTCAAAGTTACTTTGCTTTACCTTCTCAAATTCTACGCAGTCTACTCACCTTAATTCAAGATATTTCAAAATTTCTGGAACAATTCATGTACACTGACAACAGTCTTTTATTGGCAATAAATGTCTGAAGGGAGAGGGTTGATAGGCTGGACGTATGGAAGCTCATAAGGGGACAAATAAGTGGGAGCTTATCTGATCAACTTGGATGAATTATTTTGAAGAGATAACCAGACATGTCATCGAGTGCTACTTGAACTTCAGCAAGGTTGATGAAAAAGTCCTGTGTGGAAGACTGATAGCAAAGGTAAGGGCCCAATCGATGCAAGAGAATTTGGCAAATTGAATTCACAATTGGATTTATGGCAGAAGCAGTGGACGATGGTTGATAGGTCTTTTTAAAACTGAAAGCCTTTGCCCAATAGAGTTCCACTGGGGTCAGTGTTGGAGTTCTTGTTATTGTGATTTAAATAACAGACGTAAGATTGAACGCAGGAGGCTTGATCAGGAAGTTTGCAAATCATAAAAAAATTTAGTGGGATGGTAAATACTGCAGTGAAGAGGATAGCATTAGATTACAGGAGGATTTGGATGGGCTGATCAGTGGCAAATGGAATTCAATCCAAATAAATGTGAAATGATGCACCTCAGCAGGACAAACATAGCAAGAGAATACATCATGAATATTCAGACCCTGGGAAGCACTGAGGGTCAGATGGACCTTTGTGGTGCACATACATTGATCCATTAAGGTATCAATACAGATGGATAATGTAGTTAAGGCAGCATATTGGTATTCTTGCTTTATTAGCCAAGACAGATATTAAGAGCAGGGATGTAATGCCAGAACTATATAAAACATTGGTTAAGATACACCCAGGGCAGTGTGTGCAGTTCTGGAATCAACAGGAGGGATAGATTGCGCTGGAGGGTGTTGAGGAGATTTACGAGGATGGTGCATGGATTGGATCGGTTTCGGTTATGAAGAGATATCAAACAAGCTAGGATTGTTTTCCTTAGAGAAGAGGAGATTGAGAGGGGGCATGATTGAAATGTATAAAATTGTGACAGGCATAGATAAAATAGACAGAGAGAGACCTTTCCCTTTGTTGGAAGGATCAGTGATTGAGGCATCAATTTAAGGTCAGGGGCAGATGGTTTACACAAGATGTGAGGAGAAACACTTTCATCCACAGGGCAGTGGGAATCTAGAAATCACAGCCCATAACGGAGATAGAGGTAGAGACCTCATAACTTTTAAGTACATCGATGCATTTGTGATGCCAAGGCACACGAGGCTATGGGCCAATGCCATGCTGGAAAATGAGAAGTAAATAGTTAGGTGCTTGTTTTTGACTGGTGCAGGCACATGGTCTGAAGGACATATCTCTGTGACTTCATGTCTCTTCAACAGAATATATCCGTAGGAGAAGTTGTCTATTCTGCCCATTATGTCTACACTGCTATTTAATGAGATCATGGCCACTCTGTTTTCCATTCTGCGCAGAAATCTGTGTATCGCAGTTTTGAATATAGTAAATGATGAACCTTGACAGTCCTTTGCAGGAAAGCGTTCCACACATTCACTACCCTCAGAGAAATAAATTCCTATCAACTCTGTTTTAAAGGTGCAACCCTTTGCAGTGGCGCAGCACACTGCCTCAATGGTAAGCATTGCTGCCTCACAATGTCAGGGACCAGTGTTTGATTCCAGCCTCAGGTGACTGTCTGTATGGAGTTTACACATTCTCCCTGTGTCTGCGTGGGTTTCCTCTGGGTGCTCTGGTTTCCTCCTACAATCCAAAGATGTGCAGGTTAGGTGAATTGGCCATGCCAAATTGCCCATAGTATTAGGTGCATTAGAGTCAGGGGTAAATATATTCGGAGTGTCGGTGTGGGTTGTTGGGCCAAATGGCCTGTTTCCATACTATAGAGAATCTAATCTTTGTTCTGAGATTATACCCTCAGGTCCCATGAGACCATAAGACATAGGAGTGGAAGTAAGGCCATTCGGCCCATCGAGTCCACTCCGCTATTCAATCATGGCTGATGGGCATTTCAACTCCACTTACCCGCATTCTCCCCGTAGACCTTAATTCCTCGAGACAACAAGAATCTATCAATCTCTGCCTTGAAGACATTTAGCGTCCCGGCCTCCACTGCACTCTGCGGTATGAGCATTTTGTGACTAATGCATGAGGATCCCCAAATCCTTCTCTGAGGTACCTTTCTGGAATCTTTCCCATTAAATTGATAATCAGCTCCTCTACTCTTCCTGCCAAGTGCATAACCTCACAATTTCCATGTTATATTCCAAATGCCAAGGTTTTGCCCATTCACTTAACCTATCTACTGTATATCCCTCTGCAAATTCCTTATGTCATCCTCACAATTTGTCTTCCCACTTATTCTTCAGTCATCAACAAATCTGGTAACAAATCTTCTGTCATTCAAATCAGCAATATGTGTTCTAAATAATTGTGACCCTCGCACTGATTCCTCTGGAACTCCACTGGTTATAGGTTGCCATCTCAAAATGTCCTTTTTATCACACTGTCTTCTATCCATTCTAGGAAACTACCTGTAATACTGTGGGCTCTAAGCCTATTTATGTCTGGTGCTTTTCTGAAATCCAAACATATTGCATTTACTGATTCCCATTACCTAACCCATTGTTACTTCCTCAAAGAACTGGACTAAATTTGTCAGACATGATTTCCCCTTCAAGTAACCATGTTAACTCTGCTTGATTATATGCTTTTAAAGCTCTGCTATTATATTCTTCATAATAGACTCTAAAGAATCCCGAACAACGAATGTTATGTTATCTAGAAAGCATATCAAATATTACACCAACTGTTAAATAAGTCTATTTTCTCAGCTATCTGTAATTTAATCAAGAGTTTATAATTCTACAAGTGTATTTAATATTAAAGTACAGATTTACTCACTGACAACTTCCAGTCCAACTGAAAATGATTTTGAATCAGTTTTGTCATCAACTGAACATACATATTCTCCTTGATCAGATCGTATTGTCTGCTTTATCCTCAGAGAAATATTTCCTTTGGGCAGTTCATCCTTAAACAGTTCTGTCCTTCCTCTGTAATCCTCATGTTGAATAGCAATGTCATCTTCTCCATTTCTGTACACGTGTACTGGTGAATCGACACCTGATTTAAACCACTGCACCACCATGTTGCTGAGAAATTTATCTGGCACGAGCTGGCATTCCAACACAGCATCTTCACCTGCAATGACTTGAACAGGGTCATGAGGTCCAACCACGATAAAGTTACCTAGTGAACAATAACATTTCAAATCACACCGATTGTTCATGTAATCGACAGAAGGAAAAATATATGTGAAGTAGCAAATCACTCAACCGAGACTCCTGGGATCAACTCTCACAGACATTCCTGGAGCTAATGGCATAGCGATATGTTACGGGGCTAAGACTACAGAGACCCTGATAATATCCCAGGGTCACAGGTTCAAATCCCACGAAAGCACAGGGTGGACTTTTATTCCAATAAAAGATGGAATTAAACGTCTAATGCTGACTGAGAGACCATTGTCCCAAAAGACAATCTAGTTCACCTACGCCCTTTCAGGAAGGTAAAATGGTCTCCTTACCTGTACTGTCCTACAGTGACTCCAGGCCCCGAGCAACATAGTTCATTCTGAAATGACTGAGCAAGCCATCTACAAAGGAATGAAACCGACAGACCATCGAACATCAATTAACTAAATGGAAATGACAGACAATGGCAAACACAGCCGTGTTGACACTACAAAGTTGCCCTTCATAACATTTGGGGTCTAGTGCCAAAAGAAGTCAGACTAGTCAAGCAACACCCCTTCATAGTCTTATCCATGGAATCATACCTAGCTGACAATGTCTCAGACAAGACCATCCCAATTCCTGGGTATATATGGTCTCATCAGCAGGACAGACCCAACAGAGGTAGCAGCACAGTGGTGTACACAGGCAGAGTGATGTTGAGCTGAGTCGTCAACATAGACTCCACACCTTATGAAATTTCATGGTATCAGGGCAAACATTAACAGGAGAAGTTGCTCCTGATTACTACCTACTGTCCAGCATCAGCTAATGAATTGATGCTCCACATTCCACCTGGAGGAAGAACTGAAGATGGAATGGGCACACAATGTACACTGGATGGGAGACTTCAATCTCTACCATTAAGCATGGCTCAGTAGCACCACTACTGACTAAGTTGTCTGAGTCCAAACGGACATAACTGCTACATTGGGTTGAGCAGGTGGTTAAAAAAACATGAAGATACGTGTGTCACAAAACGGAAAGCAGTGATCACTACATAGTATTTTTGGATTACGATGACCGTATCATTTTACTTCGTATTTTTTAAAATGAGAGTTTGAAATGAAAAAGACCCATAAGGATGGCCACAGTTTTCAAAAGCCAGCAACATAACACCCATGTCAAGCATCATGTAAACAACTGTTTGAACTAACAGGAAGTGAAGTTCAGGTTGCTGATGACTAGAGCTGAGGCGGATATACTGACGCACGTCTTGTTGGCAAGAAGTGGTTGTGATTTGGAGGTGCCGGTGTTGGATTGGGATGGACAAAGTTAGAAATTACACAACATCGGTTTATAGTCCGACAGGTTTATTTGGAAGCACGAGCATTCACAAAGCTGCTCCTTCAGCTAGTGCTTCCAAATTATCCTGTTGGACTATAGCCTGTTGTTTTGTGATTTTTAACAAGGTGTTGATCAGTCTATGGATTACTGACCAGTTATCGGTGACAGATTTTGTTTTTTGCATGCCATCACGGAGAGATTTATTCTCAGGGAACTGGTGGTGGGTGGTGGCTTTTCAAACTGGAGGCCTGTGATCAGTGGAGTGCCACAAGGATTGGTGCTGGGTCCACTACTTTTTGTCATTTATATAAATGTGAGCATAAGGGGTATGGTTAGTAAGTCTGAAGATGACACCAAAATTGGAGGTGTCATGGATAGTGAAGAAGGTTACCTCAGATTACAACAGGATCTTGATCAGATGGGCCAATGGGCTGAGAAGTGGCAGATGGAGTTTAATTCAGATGAGTTCAAGGTGCTGCATTTTGGAAAAGCAAATCAGAGCAGGTAATGGTAAGGTTCTACACTTAATGGTAAGGTTCTAGGGAGTGTAACTGAACAAGGAGACCTTAGAGTGCAAGATCACAGCTCCTTGAAAACAAAATTGCAGGCTAATAAGATAATGAAGGCGGCATTTGGTATACTTTCCTTTATTGGTCAGAGTGTTGAGTACAGGAGTTGGGAGGTCATGTTGCGGCTGTACAGGACATTGGTTAGGCCACTTTTGGAATATTGCATGCAGTTCTGGTCTCCCTCCCATCGGAAGGATTTTGTGAAACTCGAAAGGGTTCAGAAAAGATTTACAAGGATGTTGCTAGGTTTGGAAGAGTTCAGCTATAAGGAGAGGTGGAACAGGCTAGGGCTCTTTCTCCTGGAGTAATGGAGGCTGAGGGATATAAACCTTACAGAGGTTTATAAAAGCATGAGGGGCGTGGAAAGAATAGACAAAGTCATTTTCCTGGGGTGGGGGGGGAGTCCACAACCAGAGGGCATAGGTTTAGGGTGAGGGGGAAAAGATATAAAAGGTAAATAAGGGGCAACTTTATCATGCAGAGGTTGGTCCATGTATGGAATGAGCTGCCAGAGGAATTGGTGGAGGCTGGTAAAATTACAACTTTTAAAAGGCATCTGGATGGATACATGAATAGGAAGGGTTTGGAGGGATATGGGCCAAGTGCTGGCAAATGGGACTAGATTAGGTTAGACTATCTGGTCAGCATGGACAAGTTGGACCAAAGGATCTGTTTCCTTGCCGTATATATCTCTATGACTCTATGAACAGGATGGAGCTGGGTCAAAATCTGGGAATTCTGTTCCTCACAGGATCATGGTTCACACTGCAGCAGGTGGACTGCAGCAAGAAGACAGCTCACTACCACCTTCTCAAGGGCAACTAGGGACAGGCAATAAATGCTGGTCACCCAGCAACATTCACATCCCACAAATCATAATAAAAGTTACAGAGGGACAAGTGGACAGATCCTCCCCAGCTCAGGAGCAGTCTCCTTTTCTACAGTCACAATTTAGAACTGTGACCCTAAAGAGAACTGGTTTGTCTTGACTGTAGCATGTTTATGGTGAGTAGGGAAGGATTTAAAAGGGACCTAATGGACAACTATTTCATGCAGAGAGTGGGGCATGTCTGAAATGAGTGGCCAGAGAAAGTGGTGGAGGCTGGTACAATTACAATATTTAAAAAGGCATCCGGATGGGTATAGGAATAGGAAGTGTTGAAATGCTGCTCCTTTAAAAAGGTTATGCTGTCCTTGGCTTTTCTTTTTCTGGAGAGGTCATAAAAGCAGCGATTCTGAAAGGTCTGGATTTGGAGGGTTTTAGGGCCAATTCGATTATTACTAACGGATACTGCCTCACGCAAAAGGCTTTCAAGCTTCAAAAAAAAACTTGTGCAATGAACAGGGAGTGGCCAGATCCCCTTGCTCAGCTTTTCTTTGGTTTGGTTTTAGCAGTCTGCTTGGAGTTGGAGCTGCCTCCTTCCATGAGAAAAGGAGAGATATTGCAGTAACAGCATTTGCAGCAAAGCTAAATGCTGAGCTATCAGAATATTTGGAGATGGCTCAAGTTCAGTGGAAAATGAAACAGCTTGAGATACAGGCAAAGGGCAACAGAAATGAAACGGTTTGATTATGATTACAGCAGAGAGAAAAAGAGAGAGAGGGGAAGAAAGAAAGAGAGGGAATCAGAGCTTCATAAATTGGCAATCAGACAGCAAAGTCAGCTTAAAAAGATGGAGATGAAGGCTGAAGGTAAGGTTCATGAGGAGGAGGGGGAGGATGAGGATGGTGCCAAAGGCCTGGTGAGAAATTGATTAAATATATTCAAGCATTGCCTAAATTTGATGAGAAGAATATGGAAGTCTTGTTCATCTCATTTGAAACGGTGGCTAAACAAATACATGGACCAGTGCCAATGTGGGTTTTGTCAATCCAAACAAAACTTGTAGGTAGAGTTCATGAGGTTTTTGCATCACTATCAGGGGAGGTATCTGGGACATTTAAAATGATGAAGAAAGCCACTTTAAGTGCATGAGAGCTTGTGCTTGAAACCTCCAGACAACATTTCGGGAATCCAAGGAGGGACCCTGGTCAAACCTTCATCGAGTCTGAAAGGCTCAAACAAGTTATTTTGACAGATAGATAAGGGCATTAAAAATACAGAAACACCTGTGATGCTCTAGAGAGACAATTATTTTGGAGGAATTCAAAAATTCGCTTCCTGAAATGGTGAGAACTCATGTGGAAGAGCAGAGGGTTAGAACGGCAAGATTAGCAGCTGCAATGGTCAATGATTATGAGTTGGTCCAGAAATCAAAGTTTGGCTTCCAAAATCAATTCAACCTGTGAGGGATAGAAATTGGGGAAAAGAGAAATCCTCACGTGGAAAGATAAATCTCAGTGAAGATCATAAGGATAACTTACCATAGGATAAAAAGGCAACAAAAGTGAAGTTAAAAAGAAGCTTGAGTGTTTTCACTGCAATAAAGCAGTCCACATAAAATCATAGTATTGGTGGTTTTGGAAAAGCCCTCGATGCCAGACGTAGGAAAACAGGATGAGGCAGTGTATTTTGTTGGAGTGGTAACAGAAAGCACAGTGGAGGCTAGAAAGCTGCACCAGAATGGACAAGCTGGTCGGAGGTTGGTTAAGGAGGAAGTGCCAGGTGTTCCTAAACCAAATACTTGCAAAAGTAAAGTTTATTCACACAGGCAAAGAGGTTGCAATACGAAGAGATACACGATCCTCTGAAGCTGTGATGTTGAAAGATGAGGAGATATATCTCTCTGAAGGACTATTACAAGTAACAGGAATTCACAATAAGACATGAAGCACTCAATTATGTTGAGTGAGATTACAGTGTCCAGTGAAGAATGGAGAAGTTGTGGTCGGTGCACTGGACAAACTCTCAGCTCCAGGATTACAAAATGTCCTTGCTAATGATATAGTTGGTTCACCAGTAGGAATACTGCCTACTGTGGGCGAAAAACCAATGGAAACTCAGGCAACTGAATTATTGCAGGACACACATCGAGATTTTTCCTGACTGTGTGGTAACAGGGTCACACAGTTGAAACAAGAGATATGAAAAAGAGTACAGACAAGAAAGTTCAATAGGAATTAGCAGAGACCCTGTTTGATCAGATGTTTGACACAAACCAGAAGCAGATAGACACCTTTAGCTCAGATAAATTAACTGAGTTACAGCAGAAAGATGAAAATTTAAAGCAATTGTATCCAAAGCCATACACAGAAAAAAAAAATCCAAAATGTATCCCTGAATGTCATTATCTTAAAATTGATTTCTTAATAGGAAATGGAGACCATCACGTATTCAGGCAGTTGAGAAATGGGTAGATGTTCATCAAATCGTATTGCCAGTGGGGTACAGGAAGGAGTTGTTGTGAGTGGCACATGAGCTATCACGAGAGGGTCATTTAGGAGTTAGAAAAACTCAAACTAAAATACAAAAGCATTTTTACTGGCCTGGATTGCACAAGAATGTAGTTGAAATTTGCCAGACATGTTATACATGTCAGGTAATTGAAAAAACCACAGACAGTAATAAAACCCGCACCTTTAATATCTATTCCTGCATTTGAGGAACCTTTCACAGGAATCTTAATTAATTGCGTAGGATCCCTACCCAAAGCAAAAATGTGGGAATCAGTATTTGTGAACAATAATAGATGTGTCGACTAGATTTTCAGAGGTTATTCCATTATGCAATATCACAGCTAAAATGATTATTTAAATTTTTCACTAGATATGGTTTACTCACAGATATACAATCTGATCAAGGGTCAAACTTCACCGCAAAACTATTCAAGCAAGTTATGGACAGCCTAGGAATAAATCAATTCATATTTACTGCATACCATCCAGAGTCACAGGGAACACCAGGAAGGTGGTGCCAGACATTAAAGACTATTTTGAGGGCTTCTCGTCAAGACTAACCACGTGATTGGAATAAGGGAATTCCATTTGTGTTTATTCCAATCAGAGATGCGTCAAATGAATTGACCAAATTCAGACCATTTGAACAAGTTTTTGGCCATGAAGTGAGAGGACCACTACAAGTTATTAAGGAGAAATTGATAAGTCAGAATTCAGAGATTTTGGACTACATATCAAATTTTTGGGAATGATTAAATAGAGCTGGGCGGTTGGGTAGACAGCATTTAAAAGTATCACGGCATACAATGAAACAGGAAGCAGACAAGAATCAAAAACTTGCAATTTTGCTCTCGGAAATAAAGTGTTAGAGTTACCTTCCAGTAGCAGGTGAACCTTAAAAAGCAAGGTTTAGTGGACCTTATAAAATCAAAAGAAAATGAAGTGAGGTGAACTCTTTAATAAGGACTCCAGACAGAAAGAAATCCCACACAGAGTGTCATACAAATATGCTCAAAAGGTATTTTGACAGGGAAGGAAAGCCAAAAGAGACCGTATTATTGTTTACAACACAGAGGGAAGAACCAAGTTCAGAGAATTCTGAATTGGACATTCCTCAGATTAAACTGGACAATGAGGAAATTGTCACAAATTGGGATAAATTATTGTTTTACCTTCCCAAGGAAAATCGAAATGACCTGAAAGAGTTATTATCATCACATGGGGAGACATGTGGAAATAAACTGGGAAGCACCAATCTAATTGTGCAAGATGTAGATCTAGGCGATGCTGTTCTGATTAAGCAACATCCTTACAGGCATTATCCTCTCAAGTTGGCACAGGTTCAAAAGGAGTTTGAACACATGCTCCAAGATGACATAATTGGAGTGAGTTATAGTGAGTGACTGGTGCTCACCCATAGTTATGGTGCCAAAACCAGCTTGTACCCAATTATTATGTGTGGACAATCGCAAAGTCAATGCAGTTACAAAGACTGATGCCTCTCTGATTCCACATTTGGAAGACAGTGTTGAGAAGGTAGGACAAATAACTTATACTTTTAAATTGGACTTGCTCAGAGAATACTGGCAGGTACCTTTGTCAGAAAGAGTGAAGGCAATTTCAGTTTTTGAAACACCAAATGGACTATATCAGTTTAAAGTCATGTCGTTTGGTATGAAAAATGCACCAGCCACAGCTCAGAGACTAACCAATGAAGTCATTGCTGGATTACCCAATGGTGTCATATACATAGATGATCTGGTGATTTCTAGTCACACAAGGAAGGAACATTGGCAATATTTATCAGACTTGTTTGATTGACTTCGGAAAGCAGGATTGGTGATAAACCTGATTAAAAGTGATTTTGCCAAAGCGCAAGTCACCTTCCTGGGCCGTGTCATGATTGCCACAGAGGTGTTCGGTAGCAGAATACAACAGGCTGAAACAGAATGTAGTTGTGTGTGTTTGCACATTTATATTCAATGTGATATATATTTGTGTTGCAGAGTACTAAGAATGTATGATCAAGGTGTTTTAATACGAAGCCATCTTTGGATATGGATGGTTCATTTTCTTTTTAAAGGGGGAGGTGTGATGATGTTGCTCCTTTAACAAGGTTTTGTTGTCCATGTGTTCCCCCCCTAGAGGTTGTAAAAGACACAGACACCAAAAAGTTTAAGCTGAAGGGTTTTTAAGGCCAATTTTCATTATAGCTAAAAGATACTATCTCAGACAAAATGGTTTTAAGTTTTACAAAAAGAAACACTTGTACAATGAAAGGGGAGTGTCCAATTCTCCCAGCCTCAGCTTTACTCTGGTTTGGTTTTAGCAGAATGTGAAAAAAGCTGCTGGAACCTTCCAAGCAGGTCCATGCAGATTTCTCTCTTCTAAGAGCCTGGGTTTGATTTTACCTTTTGTGCCGAGGGGTGTTTATAGGGATCGTTGCCAGCACTGAAAACAGCATCATTAAGTTGGGATAATCTGTTGGGTTTTCAGATAGGTTGTTATTATGTATTCTGTTCTCTTTTGTTTGTGTTTCATTTGGTAATTTGTGAACAAATTCTGTTTTGTTTAAAACTAAGTGGTTTGACCAGCTACCTTTCTCCTGGAACATCCACCTTACACCTGCATAAAACAATTGGCAAAAGTAGGGTCTGGGCTACCTTCTTGAATTGTTTTGAGCGTTCTGGCCATGTTCATAACAGTATGACTTACAAAGTTGGCTTGCAGGTGCAGCAGGTAATTAAGAAGGCAAATGGAATATGGTTGTTCATTGTTACAGGGATGGAGTTTAAAAACAGGGAGGTTAGGTCACATGTATATAGGGTACTATGAGGTCACACCTGGAGTACTGTGTACTTACTTAAGATAGGATGTACTTGCACTGGAGAGGGTGCACAGGAGGTGCACGTGGTTGGATCCAGCATTGAGAGGTATGGCTTATGAGGAGAGATTGGGTAGACTGGAACTGAACTCATTGGAATTTAGAAGAATGAGGTGTGATCTTAAAGAAACATAAAATTATAAAGGGAGTAGATAAGACAGATGCAGGGAGGTTGTTTTCATTGGCGGGTCAAATTAGAATGAGGGGGCATAGCCTCAAAATAAGGGGGAGCAGATTTAGGACTGAGCTGAGGATGAACTTCTTCACCCAAGAGTTTGTGAATCTGTGGAGATCCCTGCCCTGTGAAGCAGTTGAGGTTACCTCATTTAAAGTTTTTAAGGTAAGCATATACAGATTTTTGAGCAGTATATTGTTAGAGGGTGGGTAAGTGGAGCTGAGCCCACAAAAAGATCTGCCGTGATCTTATTTAAAGGTGGAGAAGGCTGGAGGGGCCAGATGGCCTGCTCCTGCTCTTATTTCATATGTTTGATCTTCCAAATCGATATCAAGAAAGCACAAGGATGCCTCTACTTCTTCAGAAGGTTAAAGGATATTCAGCATGTTCACTATAGAAAGCAACTTATCTGGATGCATCACAGCCTGGTATGGTAACTGCTGCTCCCAAGACAACATGAGTGGGCGGCACAATGGCACAGCAGTTAGCACTGCTGCCTCACAGCGCCAGAGACCCGGGTTCGATTCCCACCTCAGGCGACTGACTGTGTGGAGTTTGCACATTCTCCCTGTGTCTGCGTGGGTTTCCTCCGGGTGCTCCGGTTTCCTCCCACAGAACAAAAATGTGCAGGTCAGGTGAGTTGGGCATGCTAAATTGCCTGTAGTGTTAGGTAAGGAGTAGATGTGGAGGTATGGGTGGGTTGCGCTTCGGCGGGGCGGTATGGACTTGTTGGGCCGAAGGGCCTGTTTCCACACTGTAAGTCATCTAATCTAATCTAGAAACGAGTCATGAACACAACCCAGCCATCACTTTCTATCCATTGACTCCATCTATACTTCCTGCTGCCTCAGGAAAGCAACCAACATAATCAAAGACTCCTCCCACACTGGTTATATTCTCTTCCACCCTCTTCCATTGGGCAGAAGATGCAGAATTTTGAAACAAAAGTCAAGAACACCGTCTCCTGTTGTTAGATTTCTGAACAGACCTCTCAAATTATAATGTTGATCTCCCTATACTTTCTCTGTGGCTGTAATATTGTATTCTGCACTCTGCTCTGCCAACCTGAGGTAATTTGCGTGGTCGATCTATGTGTATAGCACGTGAAACAGCACTTTTCACTGTATCTCGGTACGTGATAACAATAAATCAAAACTAGCATTTCTCACATCTTTACTGATCTCATCACGTGTTAACGCAGCTGCCCTGCTTTTTTCACTTTCTGACAGTCTGACTGTCTGAAATTTCAAATATTCTTGAACATTCAGGTCCCAGTCTTGGTCATCTTGGAATTGTATCCTCGATGATGTTTATCGTATACCAATTCATTTCTATTTGTGCTACCAGTTAATCCATCATGTTAAGAACACTATGTGCATTCAGATAAAGAACTTTTAATTCTGTCTCTCTTTCATCATTTTTCCTGATCTGTTACTATTTATTAGTGCATTAATGCCTATATGCTCTGACACTTTCTGTCACAGTTGTATCGTTCCTCATTTTGCCACTGTGTGCTATTGCTTTGATCTTTCTTGTAACCTTCCAAATTGTTCTTCGTGTGAACCCTTTACCCCATTCATGATCTAGTTTAAAGCCCTCTATTCAGTCCGAGTTCTACCTGGTCCAAGCATAGTTCATTTGAAAGCCATCCCAATGCCCTAGCTCCCTCTTTCTCTTGTACTGAAGCCAGTGCCCCATGAACAGAAATCTCTTTCTCCCAAATCACATCTGAGTCGCACACAATTCTCTGACCTTACTTACTTACTGTGTGCCAATTTGCTCATGACTCAAATACTAATCCAGAAATTATTCAATTTGTGGTTCTGCTTTTGAAATGTACCCCACAGCTGCCCATCTCTCTCAGCAGAACATATTTCCACATCACCAAGTTGCTGATACCCATGTGGAGCACAATAAGCAGATCCTTCTCATATCATTGCAAATTCCTGCATAATGTTTGAACATAAGCTCTGCACACATCTTGTTTTGGGTGTTTGATTTTTGCGAGTTCACCTTTAGTCAGAGTCAAACAGCATAGGAACAGGCCTTTTAGCCCATGCAGACCATGTCCATGCAAACTAGTAAACATCAGACGACACTAATCCCATCAACCTTGTTCCAAAGCCTTCTCTGCTCTGACATTTTGACCATTTTAAGATTTTTTTTCAGAAAAAGAGAAATTCTCATAGTCTACTCTGTCAATGCCTCTCATACTTTTGTACCTCAATCAGATCCCCCTTCAGCATCCTCTACTCCAGCTGAACCAGTCTCTCCACATAAATGAGACTTTCCATCCCATGCATCATCCTGGGTAAATTTCCTCTATATCCTCTCCACCATAATGGTGTCCTTTTGACCATGCAGCAACCAGAACAGCACACAGTGTTCTATCTGTGACCTAACCAATTATTTTTAAAGTTGTAAGTCACATGACACTTTAGTTACAGTCCAGCAGGTTTATTGGAAACCACAAGCTTTCGGAGCGCTGCTAATTTGTCAGGTGAAGTGCTTGTGATGTCACTTCATCTGATGAAGGAGCACCAGTCTGAAAGCTTGTGATTTCAAATAAATTCATTGGACTATAATCTGGTGTCAACCGACTTCTAACTTTGTCCATCCCAGTCCAACACTGGCACCTCTGTATCTTGAATTCATATGGATGCTATCCAATCATGTACACTTCCTCTGGACACACCTTTTGATTCTTCACTTCTTCCATCAACGCTCCCTTTGCCTTTCCATGCTGAATTCTTTTGTCACTTTAATTCCTGCCCTCCATCCTAACACAAACCCATCCCTGGCCTTTTGTTCTTCTGGACTCCCAACACCTTTCACTTGTTCAAAACCTATTACCTTTACAAACTTCCTCAGGAGATCACAGAGCTGAAACATTAAACTTTATTTTCTTTTAACACAGACGTGCTTGACCTGCTGATTATTTCCAGAGTTTCTGTTTATTTAATCTCAAGGCCCTTTTTTTCCTTTCTTTCTCACATTTTCATCGATTTGATTTGCACACAGTCTGAAGATGCACGCAGACATGTACAAAATATTAGGATCTCCACCAGGATTCACTTACACCCATCTAAAAACAGGGAACGGTTGATTTTTTTTCCCAATTTGTTCACAGAATATGGCATCATTGGCTGGGTCAGGTTTATTGACCATCCCAAATTGTCCTGGAGAAGGTGGTACTGAACTTCCTCCTTGTTGCAGTTCATGTGGCATATGGATACCCTCAATGTTGTTCCAAGATTTTGACCCAGTGAGAGATAGGGTTTATACACCTATAAATAAAGGGTGACTTGGTGCCAGGATACTGCCCTTTGTGGAGTTATTTCAAAACCTTTTTACAAGTTTGTAGTTTCAACTGCATTACTTTCATTTCTTCTAAATTTTGGGAATATAGCCCAAACTGTAGTTGGGCAATTCCCTTATCACAGGCAATAGTCTAGTGAACACTAAAGCAAAATACTGCAAATGCTGGAAATGCATTCAGAAAAAACAGAAAAGGCTGGAAATAATCAGCACTTCCTGTAGTAACTAGAGAAGGAAACCAGCCAGGATTTTATAGGGCTCTTGGGGACATGCTCTGAGGTCAGCAGAGTGTACATAGAACAGTTCAGCGCAGTACAGGCCCTTCAGCCTGCGATATTGTGCCTAGCATTTATCTTAATCTAAGATCAGTGTCACCTACACACCCCTCAATTTATTGTCGTCCATGTGCTTGTCCCTAATGTCTCCGACTCTATCATTATTGCTGGCGGTGCATTCCACGCACCCACTACTCTATGCAAAAAAATCCTACCTCTGACATCTCCCCTATACCTTCCTCCAATAACCTTAAAATTATGACACTTCATGACAGCCATGAAAAGTCTCTGGCTATCTACTCTATCTATCCTCTCATTATCTGGTACACCTCTAACAAGTCACCTCTCTTCCTCTTCCTCCTCCTCCTCCTCCTCCCTGGTATGAAAAGCCCGAGCTTACCAACCTCTCTTCATAATACAAGCCCTCCAATCCAGACAGCATCCTGGTAAATCTACACTGCACCCTGTCTGATGCATTTACAACCTTCCTATAATGAGGTGACCAGAACTGCACACAATATTCTAAGTCTGCTCTAACCAGGATTTTATAGAACTACAGCAAAACCTTGTGGCTTTTAAACTCAATCCCCTGTTAATGAAAACCAAAACACCATTACCTTTTTAACAACCCTCGCAACTTGGGTAACAACTTTGAGGGATCTATGTATATGGACCCCAAGATCCCATTTTCCTCCACACTGCCAAGAATCCTGTCTTTAACCCTGTATTTGACATTCAAATTTGACCTTCCAAAATGAATCATTTCACATTTACCCAGGTTGAACTCCACTGCCACTTCTCAGCCCAGCTCTGCATCTTGTCAATGTCTTGTTGTAGCCTATAACAGCCCTTGACACTACCTACAACACTACTGACCCTTGTGTCATCGGCAAACTTACTCACCCACCCTTCCACTTCTTCATCCAAGTCATTTATAAAAACTACAAAAAGCAGAGGCCCAAGCTGAAACTTGCTTTGGATAATATGAGATCCACAGGTGGCCAAATAAGGACTGTTGGAGTGCCTCATACCCCTGCTGCTGGTATACAAGTATATTCACCAAATTGGGAGACCACTAAGAATACTTTGGCAGTTTTCCTGTGGACTTGGTAAAGGGCCCTTTCAAACAGACACACAGTGGCACGTGGATGTCCCTTTCCGGCTGAAACATGCCCATTTATCAGGTTGCGCTTGATTGGCCCTGGAAATTCCAATCTGACATATCTGGGGAATCTTCCATTACATTTGACCTGACTGAAGGGCAATTCACCTCCCACCTATTCCCCTGCCTGCAAAATGCTAATTTTGGTAGAAAGGCATCAGGTCCTGAGCATTGGCCAGTCACTCCCAATGGTGTTGCTGGAACTAAAAACTGCAAGCCTTCCTGCTGAACATGAATCCACTTGAGACTTCCATGATTATCCAAGGCTGAGGTTGCCTCAGTTTTTGTCATTCTATACAATCCCAGCCAGATTTGATATTTTAGTTCATTGACCTTTCACCCTGTAATGAATCTTTGTTGCATTCTCTGCAGGGCAACTACATAGTTTCTTACCTAAAGATAGAGTACTTCTGTTATGCGATCATGAATGCTTAGTGCCATTGTACCAAGATTTCTGTACTAATACCTGAGTAACAAAAGCTAACATATCTTTTTTTTGCCTAATTTCTTGTTATAACTGCATGTTAACTTCCTGGGATTCATGTACAGGGACACTCAGGTTCATGTGAATGCACGCATTTCTGTTTGTCGCCATTAAAAAATGTTTTACTTTTTTTTAACATATTTACTACTAAGAAAATATTTTCATATGGCATCACATTGTATTCTGTTTTGTATATGCTTGCTCATTCAGGAAACCTGTCGACTGTACATCCTTATTGCAGTCTTCTTGCATCCTTCTCACTGCTTACTTTCCTACCTAACTTTACAAAGACAATTCAGGGATCTAGAGAAACAGTGGCGAGGTAGAGCGAGGGAGGGGTGACCTTATAAAATCATGAGGGGCATGGATAGGATAAGTAGACAAAGTCTTTTCCCTGTGGTGGGAGAATCCATAATTAGAGGGCAGAGGTTTAGGGTGAGAGAGTAAGATATAAAAGAGACCTAAAGGGCAATTTTTTCATGCAGAGGGTGGTACGTGTATGGAATGAGCTGCCAGAGGAAGTGGTGGAGGCTGGTACAATTGCAACATTTGAAATGCATCTGGTTATATGAATAGGAAGGGTTTGGAGGGATATGGGCCTGGGACGAGGTTGGTTGGGATATCTGGTCGGTATGGGCGAGTTGGACCGAAGAGTCGGTTTCCGTGCTGTACATCTCTATGACTATGACTCTCTAAATGGTGATCCAGCTACAAGTCAGGATGCTGTGTCTAGGAGAGATACTTGCTGCTGGAGGCATTCCATGCATTATCTGCCTCTGTCCTTCCAGGTTGTAACTCGCAAAGGTCCTTTTGAATTGGTCTTGGTTTGGTACTGGCTGTGCATCTTTTAGATTGTGCACATGGCTGCCACTGTGTGTGGCAGGCAGAGGGGGTGAACCCGGAAGGTCATGAATGGGGTATAAAATCAAGTGAGCTGCTTTGTTCTGGATTCTGTTTAATTCTCAAACATTGATGGAGCTGCTCCATCCAGGCAAGTGGACAATATTGTATCACAGTCTGAACTTGTGTCCTGAAGAGGGCAGATAGGATTTCGAGTCAGAGGATAAGTCACCTGCCACAGAATCCCCAGCATCTACATGCTCAATGTCCTGGCTACCAGTAAATACCAGTAAATGGGCGGCATGGTGTCACAGTGGTTAGCAATGCTGCCTCACAGCGCCAGAGACCCGGGTTCAATTCCCGTCTCAGGCAACTCTCTGTGTGGAGTTTGCACATTCTCCCTGTGTCTGCACGGTTTTCCTTCGGGTGCTCCGGATTTCTCCCATAATCCAAAATGTGCAGGTTAGGTGAATTGGCCATGCTAAATTGCCCGTAGTGTTAGGTGAAGGGGTAAATGTAGGGGAATGAGTCTGGGTGGTTGCGGGTCAGTGTGGACTTGTTGGGTCGAAGGGCTTGTTTCCACACTGTAAGTAATCTAATTCTCCTGAAAGAGCAGTAAGGAATCGCTGGCACAGGGAATTTCCATTGCCACTGGTGGAATGAGTTTATGCTCATAATAAGGCCTAGCCACTTTTTACAAAAATTCATTCATTTTCTCTAGGTTGGATTAACACTATAGCAGGGATCTGACAGAATAACTATGAAACCTAGGAAAAACATTAGTAATATATGAATAGTGTACACACAGGGGAAGTCATTCTTAGTTTTCACAGAATAATGGTAGGAGATGTTATGGACTAGGCCAGACCATTCAAACATTCTTAAGCAGGCAGTCCAGACGATAACTTTGCAATTTGTTTTGGTAAGTGTACAGTAAAAGTTACCCGGAGTACATTAGCGAGGTTGACTACCAGGTTTTAAAACAGACAAAATTTATTCACAAAATTACACAATGAAACATGAGTTTGCACGTTCTCCCTGTGTCTGCGTAGTGTTAGGTAAGGGGTAGATGTAGATGTAGATGTAGATGTAGATGTAGGGGTATGGGTGGGTTACGCTTCGGCGGGGCGGTGTGGACTTGTTGGGCCGAAGGGCCTGTTTCCACACTGTAAGTAATCGAATCTAATCTAATGAAGAACAGAATAAAGAACTACTACAGAATTCAGTCTATCCAAACTATCTTATTTATGCTATACACAACAGTCCCATTAAGCAAACCTCGTTAAAAAAAAGTTGCTAAAAAAAAACATGAACAAATGTTACAGGTTGCAGTTAGAAGGGCAGAAGGAGAGAGTGAGTTCGTTTACACACAGCTCACTGTTGAACTCTTAACTATTTCTGGACTGAACTGAACAGCTAGAGAGCTGACCACTCCCCTTTCATTACACAGGTCACTTCTAAAAACATGACCACTTTGGTCTGAAGTCTCATTTGTTTACATATAAACAGAAAGGCCTCTCAATACCCTTTAATCTCTGTACCAAACCAGTCTAACTGGCACCGGGAGCTGTTTATGACCCCTCTGGAAAAACCAACGACATAGTATGCTTGAGAAAATAAACAGCTTTTAGAAAGAAGGAACCAGCTTTGTGACAGGAGATGAGAAAGGAATTTCTCAACGTACCAATAAAAATAATCATACAGTATTATTTTTAATGAAGGTGGAATTATCTTAAACAAATTATGATATTCCTTACCATACACTGAGGCCAGAATCACAAGTAGCAACAACACAATGCGGTGACTCTCAATCATTTGAGATCTCATTTCCACAACCATCATCTGAGAAACAGAGAGAAGTAATAGTTGCATCATTTATTATAAGTTATTTGTCATTCAAATTCCAAGTACGGTTTCAAATTTCAATGTTAAACATGTTGTGTTGTGCTAATTGTAAAGTTTTGGTAAAATATAGGACTCTGTGGACCTGAAGACCTTGGACATATAAACATTTACAGAGTTTATTTTAAACTTGTGTGTCATTCTGTGGATCTGGAATCTTCAATTACAATAATGTTAATCTGAAGACATTCTTAAATTAAAATCAGTCAGGCTATTTTCTTTTTATTTTCCTGGGGGATTTGACGTTCACTGCAAGCTAGCATTTATTGCTGATCCCTAATTGTCATTGAAAAGGAGGAGGTCAGTTCCCTTCTCAAACACTTGGATAACCATAGATGACTCATTCAAGTAAATGGTAAATTAGCTGAAGTAGACATGAGGAAAATAGTGTTCATACCAGCATATTTTTTCAGACTGAAATGCACTGCCTCAAGGCATGGGAGAGGCAGATTCAAAAGGGATTTAGACAGGCACCTGAAGAGGATATTTGCACATATCTGAGGAGAAAGCAGAGCCTTTGGGACTGGCTGAGGCACAGACATGACAGGCCAAATGGTTAATTTCTGTGCAGTGAACATTCTATAATGCCATGATAACTGCTCTGTTCTTTGTGACAGTATCACAGGATCTTGGGAGAGAGCATGCAAAAGTTGAATAATTAGAGAATAGAAGGAGCCCACTTGGCCTTTTCCATCTTTGCTGGGCCTCTGAAGGAGTAATTTATTTGCTGCCACTCCCCATCTTTTCTGTCATAGTCCTGCACTTTTTGTTTTCATAAAACTGTAAGAAATAGGAGCACAATTAGGATGTTTGATCTATTCAATATTTTCTGCCATTTGATCACAGATGAAATGTTTCTCAGCCCAACTCTCCTGCCTGTATCTTTGATCCCCTTACTAATCAATGCCTTGGCCTCCAGAGCGTTCTGTAGTAATGGGTTCAACAGTTTAACTAACCTCTGGCTGAAGAAATTCCTCCTCATCTCAACTCTGAAGTGTTACCCTTCATTTGTCCTCAGATCCTTGTCTCTCCTACTAGTGGAAATACCTTCCCTGTGTCCATGCTATCTATACCTCTCAGTACTCTCGAAGTTTCAATGAGATCTCTCCTCACCGTTCTAAACTCTATCAAAAACAGACCTAATGTTTTCAAATACTCCTCATATGATAAGCCATTCATTCCAGAGATTATTCTTGTGAACCTCCTCTGGGCATGCTCCAAAGCCAGCTTATCCTTCCTTCGATACGGGGCCCAAACATGCTTCCAATATTCCAAATGCGATTTCACCAAAGCCTTATATAGCCTCTGTAGTACATTCCTGCTCTTGTATTTGGTGATGATTTGGAGATGCCGGTGTTGGACTGGGGTGAACCAAGTTAAAAATTACACAACACCAGGTTATAGTCCAACAGGTTTAATTGGAAGCACACGAGCTTTCGGAGTGCCACTCTTTGTTTTGGTGAACCTGCATGTTAACCTTATGAGAATCCTGAACTAGGACACAAAGGCAATTCGGAGGTACTTGTGCATGCAACACAGAAAGCCAACACATAATTAGCAATGCTAATAAAATGTTGGACCGAATTTCAAGGGGGTTGCCGTAAAAGAGGAGGGAGGTCTTCTTGCAACTATATAAGGTGCTGGCGAGACATCTGTAGTCCTGTGGAAGTGTGCCTCACAAATCTGGACGACACAAGTTTCAATGCAAAGGGAGATGCGTTGCCACCAGATAACCAAGATATTCTCAGTGACACCAAAGGAGTCAGGTGGTGGCCTCTTGTGGTGGCCTCTCCCAATGAATCTTTGCTCTATACACAAAAACAGTATATCTTATAGGAATAATAAAGGTCTACAAGTCACATGGCTGATTGCTGTTACATTGCCTAAGACAGGTAATTACAATTTTACAATGACCAGTGATTGCTGACTTCCTGTGACAAATAGCGAATGGTTTACAGGAAGTGGTTATTGTATTCTTCACAATTATATGTTAATAGATAAGGGTTTAGTCAGAAGGATTTTGCTTGTTCTTATTGTTGGTTTCACAAGCCTATGTTAATAGTTAGGGGAAGGACGATAATACGAACATGATGCAGTTAATAAGGTTATGACCAAAGCTATCATTCTTGTCCAGGGAGGACAAACACCTTTGCCTCAGGCTAGAAGCGAAATCCACATGTATGGCTCCAGAGGATTCTGCCCTCTTGGAGTCGGCCAACTCCCCCTACTGTCATTCTGTAAGAGGACAGGCAAGAAATCGATACTGCACTGAGTCCTTTTAATAGTGGATCTTTAACCCTTCAGTTCCCAATATATCATGAGAAGCAAGTAAAAACAGAACTTATTCTTTTGTGGCTAACTTCCTCATTACAGTGAGCAGCTTTGGTCCCTTATTTAAAGGTAGGGTATCACTTTATTCCAGGTAGTTCAGAGAAACTTCACAAGGATGATTTCTGGTTATGGAGGGATTACCTTTTGAGCAAAGGCAAAAAAGGCTGGCAGGGATGGAGTCCCTGTGTATATTTAGGCTAGATAGAGAAATTTTTGATCAGTTGTGAAATCAAAAGTTTATACAGAAACGTAGGAAAGTGGATATCAGGAATGTGGGATTAACCGCGATCCAACTGAATGGCAGAACAGGTTGAAGGCCTCCACCTGTTCATTTTTGATGGGCCGAACTGCCTTACTTCCACTCCTATGTCTGATGATCTCACATTTCTTGTGACCTGAACTCTCTCTCTAAATGGAGCCATAGAACAATCCACAACGATAACTGGATACGGATAAAAGGTAAGGTTTTACTGACAGGTTAACAGTGAAGAGGGAACAGAGGCGACACCATGAGATCGCCCCTTTCAGTTCATCAGGCACCAAACAAACACAGTGCGATGCTGGAAAAGCGCAGTAGGTCAGGCAGCAGCCAAGGACCAGAAGAATCCCCATTTCAGGAATCAGGTTTCCTAATGAAGGGCGTATGCCTGAAACGTGGATTCTCCTGCTCCCTGGATGCTGCCTGACCTGCTGCGCTTTTCCAGCAGTCCTCACTTTCTCCTATCAAACAAATACACTGTACCTGGAGTTTTCATCGTGTGGGCCTCACATTCAGTTTTTACTCACTTTCAGTCACATTTCTTTTTCTGTCTACACATGTAAATACTCCGATTTGTTCGCAAAGAATCGCAGAATGTTCGCTTTTATACTCAGGAAATTTTCCTTCTTCAGTTTTAAGGTTATAAACAATAAAAATACAGATTTCTCTTGCTTTGTATATTTTCTGGTCAACTCTGCATTTCCGTGTTTATATGTTTTTTTTGGGGGGGTCAGAATACCACCGCCTGTACGATTTAAAGTTAATCTTGACGGTGCGGTTGTGTGTTGTCTCAAAAGAGTTGAGGGTGGGGTCGGCTCACATTACATTTCCCAGTCTTCAGTGTTAACTTCCTCAGCAAAGTAGGTAAAAACTAGGCACCTTCCCCTGCCACCGCAAGAATTGCAAAACCTGTGCCCACACCTCCTCCCTCACCTCCATCCAAGGCCCTAAAGGAGACTTCCACATCCATCAAAGTTTATCTGCACATCCAATAATATCATTTATTGTATCCGTTACTCCCGATGCGTTCTCCTCTACATTGGGGAGACTGGACGCCTCCTAGCAGAGCGCTTTAGGGAACATCTCTGGGACACCCGCACCAATCAACCACACCGCCCTGTGGCCCAACATTTCAACTCCCATTCCCACTCTGCCGAGGACATGGAGGTCCTGGGCCTCCTTCACCGCCGCTCCCTCACCACCAGACGCCTGGAGGAAGAACGCCTCATCTTCCGCCTCAGAACACTTCAACCCCAGGGCATCAATGTGGACTTCAACAGTTTCCTCATTTCCCCTCACCCCAGTTCTAAACTTCCAGCTCAGCACTGTCCCCATGACTTGTCCTACCTGCCTATCTCCTTTTCCACCGATCCACTCCACCCTCTCCTCCCTGACCTATCACCTTCATCCCCTCCCCCACTCACCCATTGTCCTCTATGCTACTTTCTCCCCACCCCCACCCCCACCCTCCTCTCACTTATCTCTCCACCCTTCAGGTTCTCTGCCTTTATTCCTGATGAAGGGCTTTTGCCCGAAACGTCGATTTTACTGCTCCTCGGATGCTGCCGGAACTGCTGTGCTCTTCCAGCACCACTAATCCAGAATTCCTCAGCAAAGTAACAACCCGCACTCACGGTCGAGTAAAGCTCATTTAATTAAAATCAGAGGATTAACAACTTATTTCTAGAGGTGATCGTCCTCTGGGGCTGAATTATTTCATTTGAAATATAAACAGTCAGCAACAAAGTTTCAAATACTGACTTTTACTTCCGTGTCTCTTGCTGGTTGCTGAATTTAACGCGGAAGGCTTTAATGTGTAAAAAAATTTCCCCCGCTCCTGTTCCTTTATACTGACACGGCCCGGTTCCACACTGTGATGAGTGATTAAAGATACTTTTTAAAAGTTTTAAATATTTCACCGAACAGTTTCCATCGAGGCCCCGATTGGCTCCTTATGTTTAATTGGGATCTTTCATCGAGAAGAAGAACATTCCAACTCCACTGGAAATAAAACCTACCCCTGAAAATAAAGAATCTTTCAAGTTCACTGCTTTCGACAGTCTGATCGAAGATATTTTTTACCTTTTCCAGAAGATCTTTGAAGACGAGAAACTTCCGCAGCAGCAACTGCACGAAAACTTTCAGTTTCGTTTTCAATGAATTCTGATCACTCATTGGCTGGATCGTTATTGCCTTTCTCTAAAGGAGGTGGTAGTAAGCCGTCTTCTGAAACCACTGCACTGTTTGGTGTAGGATACCCACAGTGCTGGAAGGAAGTTCTGGGATTTGTATCCAGTGACCCTGAAGGAATTATGATATATTTTCAAATCGAAATGGTGAGTGACTTTGAAGGGAACTTGCGGGTGCATCTGCTGCTCTTGTCCTTCAATGTTAATTCAGAAAATCTTTTTGTATGTATGTATTGCTTAAAATTATAAGGAACAATCATCACTCTTTCCTGAGTGATGTCAATATTTTCTTTCTAAATTAATCCTTAAAGAGAAACGTTATCATGTGCCAATAACCCAAGGAAAATTGAACAAAAATCTCCCCTTTGTCAGAGTGCACATCTAAGAAAACCAATGAAGCCCCAAAAATGTCTATAAATTAATCATAATAACCTTTACAGTACTGGCGCTGCAAATTAGGTCCTGAGTAACTGAAGGTCACTTAAGTTATTTAAGGTCTCAAGCAGACACCATGTGTCCCATCTTCAATGACCACACCATTAAAAACAGGCAGGCAGGCTGAGTGACCTTAGCTACCGGCCTGTGCATCCTTGATCCATCAATCGCCCATGAGAAGGCTCTTTGTATTCAGCCCACCACCAGGTAGCCAAGGATAAAGAGAATCCCTTCTAGAGAGCCTGTTATTGGGGATTCTGGCCTCAGGAAGACAGCAAAATAACATGTCCATGTTAGGCCATGGCGGTGAACGCTTCTGTTAATTAAATCAAACACCCAGAAAAGCTCACCTCTCCTCGTAATCTGTTAAAATATGAGTGACTTCGAACTCCCAAATTCCACTGTTTAAAAGGCAATAATATCAATTTATTCTTTAACTCTAAACAACAACTATTCACAACTCTAAGCTGCTTTTCTCTTAACTGCTATGACCTGCCTCCGACTCTAAATAATATGCTGTTCCAGGGTTGTGCAGAGTGGAGGAACGCCTTGCACAGGAAATTCCGCTGTGCAAAATGGTTTGGAGAAAATTTCCTAGTGACTGGAAGTTATGAAGAGCCTGATGAGAAATTTCATCTAAAAACAGCTCAGCATGCATGACATTGTCTCACAAAGTTGAGCATCTTTGACATGCCTTTTATCATTGAAATTGTAATAGTTATTAGTCAGAAAAGAAATAGCAGACATACATTCTGCTAACATCACTGGATAAAGAGACTGGGGGCATTCTGGCAAAGTTTACCAATGATATTAAGTTAGGTGGACAGGCGGGGAGTTCTGAGGAGGTGGGGAGGCTACAGCAACTTCCGCCCCCACCGACTTCGCAGCCTCCACGATCGCTAAGAAGACCATCGCCGACAGATTGGCGGGGTGCACGGCTATCGGGAATAACACCGTTTCTACTGTCGTCGCCGCAGCCACTTCCGCCCCCAGTGCCATCACTAACCTGCGCAATCAGCCCGCCGCCAGCGTCTCCGTCACCACGCCTAACCCCGCCCCCACGCCGTGGTGCGTCACCACGTCAAACTCCGCGCCCAAGCCGACACCCTCACCACGCCTAACCCCGCCCCCACGCTGAACCGTCACCACGCCGGCACCCTCACCACGCCTAACCCCGCCCCCAAACCGATCTCCGCCCCCACGCGTAGCCCCGCCCCCACGCCCGACCCTGCTTGGACTCCCAGCTCCAGCCCCACACGAGGTCCTAGCTCACAGCCCTTCCGTGTTTTCACCATCCCTCCAGAACTACCCCTCTCTGAGGATGAAAGATCAGTCCTCAGCAGGGGCCTCACCTTCATTCCCCTACGCTCTCAGGTTAACGAGTTCAACACACGGCGAGACGTCGAACAATTATTCCGCCGCCTTCGCCTCTGCGCCTACTTCTTCAACCAGGACTCTCGCCCACCTTCTGACGACCCCTTCTCCCGCCTCCAACACACTCCATCCACCTGGACACCCCGTGCTGGCCTCTTACCCGCCACAATCTCTTCATAGCCAACTGCCGCTGCAACATTAACCGCCTCAACGTCTCCACCCCTTTCACCCACTCCAACCTCACCGTCAGAACGTGCAGCCCTCTGTTCTAACCCCAACCTCAGTATTAAATCGGCAGACAAGGGAGGCGCGGTTGTAGTTTGGCGCACTGACCTTTACTCCGCTGACGCTGAACGCCAGCTCGCAGACACCTCCTCCTACTGCCCCCTTGACCATGACCCCACCTTCCACCACCAAACCATCATCTCCCAGACCATCCATAACCTCATCACCTCAGGGGATCTCCCATCCATTGCCTCCAACCTCATAGTCCCACAACCCCGCACCTCCTGTTTCTACCTCCTGCCCAAAATCCACAAACCTGACTGCCCCGGCCGACCCATTGTCTCAGCCTGCTCCTGCCCCACCGAACTTATCTCTGCATACCTCGACACGGTCATGTCCCTCTTAGTCCAAGAACTCCCCACCTACATTCGGGGCACCACCCACGCTCTCCACCTCCTCCATGATTTTCGCTTCCCCGGTCCCCAACGCCCTATCTTCACCATGGACATCCAGTCCCTGTACACCTCGATTTCCCCCATCACGAAGGACTCAAAGCCCTCAGCCTCTCCCTTTCCCGCCGTACGAACCAGTATCCTTCCACTGACACCCTCCTTCGACTGACTGAACTGGTCCTCACCCTGAACATCTTCTCTTTCCAATCCTTCCACTTCCTCCAAACCAAAGAAGTAGCCATGGGCACCCACATGGGCCCCAGCAATGCCTGCCTTTTCGTAAGATATGTGGAACAGTCCATCTTCCGCAGCTACGCTGGCACCACCCCCAACCTTTTTCTCCGCGACATCCAATTGCCACCAGGACATAACCCCACTGGTCCTCACCTACCACCCCACCAACCTCCATATACACCGTATCATCCGTCGCCATTTCCGCCACCTCCAAACAGACCCCACCACCAGGGATATATTTCCCGTATCATCCGTCGCCATTTCCGCCACCTCCAAACGGACCCCACCACCAGGGATATATTTCCCTCCCCTCCCCTATCAGCGTTCTGAAAAGATCACTCCCTCCGTGACTCCCTCGTCAGGTCCACACCCCCCCACCAATCCAACCTCCACTCCTGGCACCTTCCCCTGCAACTGCAAGAAATGCAAAACTTGCGCCCACAAATTCCCCCCCCCCCCCCCCTTACTTCCCTCCAAGGCCCCAAGGGATCCTTCCATATCCGTCACAAATTCACCTGCACCTCCATACACATCGTTTACTGCATCCGCTGCACCCGATATGGCCTCCTCTATATTGGGGAGACAAGCCACCTACTTGCGGAACGTTTCAGAGAACACCTCTGGGACACCCGGACCAACCAACCCAACCACCTTGCGGCTCAACACTTCAACTCCCCCTCCCACTCCACCAAGGACATGCAGGTCCTTGGACTTCTCCATCGCCAGACCATAGCAACACGACGGTTGGAGGAAGAGCGCCTCATCTTCCGCCTAGGAACCCTCCAACCACAAGGGATCAAGTCGGATTTCTCCAGTTTCCTCATTTTCCCCTCCCCCCACCTTGTCTCAGTCAAATCCCTCGAACTCAGCCTTCCTAACCCGCAATCTTCTTCCTGATCTCTCCGCCCCCACCCCCACCCCCACTCCCACTCCGGCCTATCACCCTCACCTTGACCTCCTTCCACCTATCGCATTTCCAACGCCCCTCCCCCAAGTCCCTCCTCCCTACCTTTTATCTTAGCCTGCTGGACACACTTTTCTCATTTCTGAAGAAGGGCTCATGCCTGAAACGTCGATTCTCCTGCTCCTTGGATGCTGCCTGACCTGCTGCGCTTTTCCAGCAACACATTTTTAGCTCTGATCTCCAGCATCTGCAGTCCTCATTTTCCCCTACAGAAAAATTTAGACATTTTGAGAAGAATGGTCCAAGAAATGGCTGATGAAATACAATGTAAGCAAATGCATGGTCTTGCAATTTGGAAAAAAGAACACAGGCATGGGCTATTTTATAAATGGTGAGAAAATTCATAAAGCCAAAATACAAAGGGATCTGGGAGTGCTAGTATATAGGATTCTCTAAAGGTTGACTTGCAGGTTGAGCCTGTGGTTAAGAAAGCAAATGTAATGTTGTCATTTATTTTAAGAGGGTTGGAATGTAAAAGCAGTGGTGTGCTCCTGAGACGTTATAAGATTAGATTACTTACAGTGTGGACACAGGCCCTTTGGCCCAACAAGTCCACACCGACCTGCCGAAGCGCAACCCACCCAGACCCATTCCCCAGCATTTACCCCTTCACCTAACACTACAGTCAATTTAGCATGGCCAATTCACCCACCCTGCACACTTGCAGATATGGGGAGAATGTGCAAACTCTACACAGAGTCGCCTGAGACGGGAATTGAACCCGGGTCTCTGGCGCTGTGAAGCAGCAGTGCTAACCACTGTGCCACCGTGCTGCCCACTGCCACTATGCCGCTCACAAAGTTCTGGTTTGGCCCCATTTAGAATACTGTGTCCAGTTTTGGGCGCCACACCTCAGGAAGGATGTACTGGTGCTGGAGCGTGTCCAGCCCAGATTCATAAGGATGATCTATTGAATGGTAGGTCTAACATATGATGAACAGCTGAGGATCCTGGGATTGTATTCATGAGAATTCAGAAGGTTGAAGGGAGATCTAATAGAAACTTACAAGACAATGCATGGCTTAAAAAGGGTGGACGCTGGGAAATTGTTTCCATCATGCAGGGATACTAGGACTCATGGGCACAGCCTTCAAATTAGAGGGGGTCAATTTAAAACAGAAATGAGGAGATATTTCTTCAGCCAGAGAGTGGTGGGCCTGTGGAGTTCACGGCCATGGAGCACAATGGAGGCTGGGACGTTAAATGTCTTCAAGGCAGAGATTGATAAATTCTTAATCATACAAGGAATTAAGGGATATGGGGAGAGTGTGTATTCTCTTCCTTCTCTCTCAGATAGTCCCTCATATTTAAGGAGACTTATTTCCAGTCTGGTTTTAGACCTGACAACCTAATGAGCTCAATGTGTCATCTGCAGACCCTGCCACGTGTGAGATAGATGGTGCTTGAAGGCCAGGAAAATGACTTATTTAGATGTTTGTGAGGTCCTCCAACCTCAGCTCTGCATATTTTCGATGAAGTCTCTCAATGCATTCAGTGCCTTCCTGAATGATACTTTTCCATTTTGTTTGAACACAAGTTGATGGATACATTAGACTTATTCAGGAAAGCTTTCAGGACATTTCCTTTTATTTTAAAAATATGCATTGTTCATAAAAACTTTTTTTGTATATATGTGTTGTCACAAATACTGTGGGGCTCTGTGCAGTTGCATATCAAGTAAATAAACAAAACATTGGATTTTGACGTGATCCAATAAACCAAAGACCACTCTTATACATACAATATTAATATTTACATGAATATGTACATCGGGACAGTCCGATAAGTGAACAGGCCTCCATTTCCTTTAGGGTAAAAACAATGACTGCAGATGCTGAAAACCAAATACTGGATTAGTGGTGCTGGAAGAGCACAGCAGTTCAGGCAGCATCCAACGAGCAGCGAAATCAACGTTTCGGGCAAAAGCCCTTCAGACAGTGGACTTTCCCTGCTGTGCCAAGCTGCACCTAGCTTTAGTGCGTCCCTCAGCATGTAGTCCTGGAGCTTGGAATGGGCCAGTCTGCAATACTCAGTCAGGGTCAACTCCTTGTTCTGGAAGACCAACAGGTTTCAGGCAGACCAAAGAACGTCTTTCACTGAGTTGATGGTCCTCCAGGCACACTCGATGTGTTTCAATGGGCGTTCTGGGGAACTGACAGTAGAGCACAGACCCATTCCCCTATTACTCTCTATTTTCCCCTGACTAAGGCACCTCACCTACACATCCCTGAACACACAATGGGCAATTTAGCATGGCCAATTCACCTAACCAGCACATCTTTGGATTGTGAAAAGTAACCAGAGCACCCGTAGGAAATCCATGCAGACACAGGGAGAAAGTGCAAACTCCACACAGTTGTCTGAGGCTGAAATTGAACCCAGGCCCCTGCTACTGTGAGGCAGCAGCATTCACCACTGAGCCACCATGCTTTCTCCTTTTATAAAAATGCAGAAATACAAAGACACACCCCTTACACTCACTGCAGCCTCAATGAAGAGAAGCCTTTCCTTTTCCTTTCTCAGTGGGCCCAAGTAAAGTGAAGCAGTGAGTCCCAGAACTGTTCCTTCTCCAGCTGCAGCTGTTCAAACATTACAAGGCCTGCTCCCTGTGGAGTAGAACATGCTCCATCCCCAGACAGTGTCCAATCATGGTACAGGCTGAATGGAAACTGAGAATAATAGAAGTGAGAGCCAGGAAATCTATCAGTGGTCAATTCTTGTTTGTCTTCCTTCAGAAGAAGATGGTGTGGTATGAAGATTTTGGCAGACATCCATCAATGTGAGAGAGTGGATTAGGCCCCTTAGCTTCTTCACTGATGACAAATTCTTCAAGAAATTGGAGTGCTGCATGCCTTCAGGATGCAGGTCAATGTATTATTCTTTTCCCACATTTTCCATGGATGATGCATTTGATAATTTCAAGGAATAGTGGAAAATGAATACTTTTGTGGGAGACGTTGTTTGATAAGCATTGATCAGGAATTGAACAGGTGAGCTATTTGAACAGCAAAGCGGTGATCAATGAATCTGTCACCTGACCCTTAAGCTGTCTGCCTGAACATTGCAATGAGGTGTGTCTTTAAGAGGGATTTGTTCCATCCTGTTTCTCTTGAAAGCAGAAGTTGTAAGCTTGGCACCAGGCTGTCTGTTCCATGAGGAACAGGGTAACCAGTTCTGATTTTTTTTTAAAAAGGAGACAAAAGAAGCATGAATGGGTAGAATCAGGCTGACACTGACCCAGGAGTTTGAGTTTTTTAGAGCTGCTTTCAGTTGGTGAAGCTGGGATTTTGGAGGAGGACAAAGCTCTCTTTGCTGCGACAAAGCTTGAGTACTCTCTTTGCTTATGGGATTGTGTTTTCCAGTTTTTCCTTTCTCCTGGACTGGAGCTATCAAGTGGGGCAGATCTATTTTGCTGCATTTGCCTTTGCCAGGAGTATTTATAGGATGCTGCTATATTGAAATAGTCAGTGAGTAGTCATCAAATACATATTATTTTGTCAAATATTTTGATGAGGTTACAGTTAAGCATTTTTTTGTTTGTTTGTCATAGAGTCATAGAGATATACAGCAGGGAAACAGACCCTTCGGTCCAACCTGTCCATGCCAACTAGATATCCCAACCCAATCTAGACCCACCTGCCAGCACCCGGCCCATATCCCTCCAAACCCTTCCTATTCATATACCCATCCAAATGCCTCTTAAATGTTGCAATTGTACGAGCCTCCACCACATTTTCTTCAAAAAACTCAATCAAGTTCATGAGACATGATTTCCCACGCACAAAGCCATGCTGACTATCCCTAATCAGTCCTTGCCTTTCCAAATACATGTACATCTCTGTCCCTCAGGATTCCCTCCAACAACTTGCCTACTACCGAGGTCAGGCTCACTGGTCTGTAATTCCCTGGCTTGTCTTTACCGCCCTTCTTAAACAGTGGCGCCATGTTTGCCAACCTCCAGTCTTCCGGCACCTCACCTGTGACTATCGATGATACAAATATCTCAGCAAGGGGCCCAGCAATCACTTCTCTGGCTTCCCACAGAGTTCTGAGGTATACCGGGTCAGGTCCTGGGGATTTATCCACCTTTACCGGTTCAAGACATTCAGCACTTCCTCCTCTGTAATCTGGACATTTTGCAAGATGTCACCATCTCTTTCCCTACAGTCTATATCTCCCATATCCTTTTCCACAGTAAATACTGATGCAAAATATTAATTTAGTATCTCCCCCATTTTCTGTGGCTCCACACAAAGGCTGCCTTGCTGATCTTTGAGGGGCCCTATTCTTTCCCTAGTTACTCTTTTGTCCTTAATTTATTTGTAAAAACCCTTTGGATTCTCCTTAATTCTATTTGCCAAAGTTATCTCATGTCCCCTTTGCCCTCCTGATTTCCCTCTTCAGTATACTTTGTGTTTTAACTGTAGTGTAAGAATAAAGTAAGTTTTGCTTAAAGCCTAGTGGTTTGACCAATTGAATCATATCCTGAATGCAATGCCTTAAACTTGTCTTCAAATTAGAAAAGGGTAGAGTCCAGGCTAACTCCTTGAAATATTTTGTGGGTATTTGGTCTGGTTCATAGCAAAATACTGGAACTGTATAGTAACCTGCTGTTTGACAAGTTCAGGACAAGGTCATCCATATAAAGCCTCCTTCTCCCTTCAGGATCCACGGTTAGTCTCTCAGAATGATGCGGGTTTCCTGCCGGAAGCACGCCACATGCTTCCCTCCCCAAAGGACTGAGCGCTCGTTGAATCTGAAGTTTGTCTCTCTGCTGCATCTGCCTGTGACGAACTTCATAATGAAAGCTGAGTAAGACATCAGTAGGAGCACCATGAATGTGATGGAGGAATGAGGTCAATTCCACATTCTCAACCATCCAATGAGGAAATGATTCAGTCAGCACAGTGAAACCCAGTGGGTAAACATTCCAACCCTGCTCAAGGTCCTGATTTCACTACAGCTGGTTTGGATGTGCACTGCCTGCTCTGAACAATGGGTGAGTATCAGCTGGATCTTGTGCAACATCATTTTTTTTCTCTTAAAATTCATCCATTGGGAAGGTGATGGTCTAGTGGTATTACCCAGTGACCCAGGTAATATTCTGGCACCCATGTTCAAATCCTACCATGGTAGAATTTGAATTCAATAAACATCAGGAATGCGGAGTCCAATGATAACCCTGAATCCATTGCCATTTGTTGGAAGAAACCATAGGGCTCGGGAATGCCCATAAGGGAAGGAAACTGGCCTACACGTGACTCCAGACCCACAGCAACATTTCCTGTATGCCGGCCAGTTCTTTATCCATGTAAGTATATAACAGACAATCTATGCAGTTCACTTTTTGCAAGCTTATATCTTACGAGAAACCATATCAAAAGTCTTCTGAAAGTCCATGTAAGTCCTATCCATTGGATCTCCCCATCCAGTATCAACTCTCAGTTTAAAATTAAAGTATTGTTTACCTGGAAGGCAATATAGTTCAATAGTCATGTGGATAATGGGTAAGTGGAAGCAAAATAGTGTGGATGTTGGGAGTCTAAAATAAAAGCAGAAAATGCAAGAGAGACTGTGGATCTAGAAGCATCTGTGAAAAGAGATACAGAGTTCACATTTGTGACAATGCTGCTCCTTTCACAAGGTTATGTTGTCCCTGGTTATTTTTGAAGAGGGATTGTAAAAGCCAGAGGTTCTGATATGTGTGGGGTAGAAAAGATCGTAGGTCAGAGAATGATTCTGATTTCAATGTTGAATTTGATTTAACTATCGATTTATGCTGCGTGCTAAATTTTTTGAGAATGGAGTCAAATAATATTTTATCTCCCGTGAGAAGGAAGCTGGACAGATGAAGTGACTGAATAGTGTATCGAGTGTAACATTCCAGAGGGTTTTGACAAGTTTAGCTTTGACTGTATACTCGACTTTGTCAGATCAATCTGCAGTTTATAGAACTGTTAAAAAGGTAATACTGTACTTCATGTTTATGAGCTTGTCCTTGAAGCTTATCAATTAATATTTACGACTGTGTCAGGAAACCTTCCTGCACACTTTGGATGAAAAATGATCCATCCGACGTACTAGAGTTTTATAGCATTTCCCTTAGTCTCCCATAATGACCATCCTGTGGAAACATAATCACACCTATGTACAATTCACAAGGGAAAAAATATTTTGTGCTTTTGATCACCAAAGGTAGAGAAAGATTTTGCAGATGTAAAGAAAATTATGTTTATGGAAGAATACATAAATGGTATTCTGGTAATATTTAGGTGAGTGTCAGAAGAGCAGCAACTCTGGCAGATCCCTATGATGTCTCAGAGACAGGGATAGATGGGGGCATGGTATTATGGGATTCCAGGAGGAAACTGGAGGAATAAACTATCTGCAGATGGAAGTAATCCTTGTTTCAGGGAAGGAACCGAAGGTTACCGAAATAATAAAGGAGAAAGACTAAAGCCAGAAAGTGATAGAAAGAAGATGTGCTCATGGTAATAAGATCAGTTATTGAAACCCTATTGCTGGATGTCACATGGGATACTGATTTCAGTAATAGGAATGGTCTAAGAGATCAACAGAAAAGGAGGCATTAGAATCTGTAATAAAGCTGAAGCAGTTGTGCAAAGAACCATGCTTCCTTGGAATGAACCAAGAAGGGAAGGATAGTTCTAGGACAGTCATAAAAATCCTTCTGGATGAGGATGATCAGACAAAAGGGAGGGCATTTCATTCTCTCTCTCTCTCTCTCTCTCTCTCTCTCTCTCTGTCATGTTTTTTTCATTTTCTTTTTCATTTCTTTCTTCATCTTTAAGGCCAGAGGAGGGTTGATGGGGTGGCAGCTGCAGTGTCATTAATATGGATCGAGACTTCTGGTGATGCAGCAGTAGGCCCGGAGCCTGGACTCTTTGCAGTGACTGTGCACGGAGCGGTGACTCCTGGTTATGGTAGACCTGGAATTAGGCGGTTCTCTGTGCTGTTGCCTGGAGCAGTGACTTCTGACTGTGGTTGACCCGGAGGCTGGACTCGGCTGTGATGGGGGTGGTGCCCAGAGCGGGGACTTCTGGCTATGGTTTCTGTACAAAAGGCACAACTATTTGTAACTGGGTGGAAAGCCTTTGAGCTGCTGTCCACATGAATGTGAATAAACCCCTGATATCCTGGACTCGGTGTCAGTTTTTGTTAATTAAACACTGTCCTCTTGGCCTTTCAGGGCAGTGATAATGCACTTTATTTGACAATTTCCAGTGAGTTCCCCAGTGTAATATTCCACCATATCCACACTAGCATTCTCCTCTGTTGCCCAGTGACCAGCTCCTGAGGGGAACAGCCCATTCCTCTGGATTCTGTCGCTCAGAGCCCCCTGAGTCTCAATGGAAAGACCTCATCCTACCTCCAGCTCCTGACTGGGAAGATCTTTCCACAGAGGAGTTTTGAGGATACGGTTCCTGTTTTCCCCAACACCTAGAGAATGGGATGGGGGGACATTGTGAGCAACCTGCCATTTTTCCCTCAATCCTTAATCATTTCAAACTGGGCTGCATCCCCCTAGCCTGTGATGGATCTGCCCTGATCCGACCCACTATCTGCAGGGGTCCCATTGGGAAAAATCCTCTCTCACTCATGTTGGATTTCCCACAGTGTGTTATTGAAATGGCAAGCAACTGGAAGCTCAGGCTTATCGGTTCAAACAGAGCGAGATGTTCCACAAAGCACCGTGTGATCAGTCTCTCCAATGTAAAGGAGACCACGTTGTGAGCAGTAAATACAATAAAGTCGTCAGATCTTGAAGGTTTGTAGCTCCGGTTGTGGATCAGGTTGTCTGTTTGCTCACTGAGCTAATGGGTTTGGTCTCAGACATTTTGTCGCTGTAATAGGTAACATCAGTGAGCCTCTCGTGAAGAGTTGGAGTTTTTTTTTTAGATTAGATTAGATTACTTACAGTGTGGAAACAGGCCCTTCGGCCCAACAAGCCCACACCGCCCCGCCGAAGCGTAACCCACCCATACCCCTACATCTACATTTACCCCTTACCTAACACTATGGGCAATTTATCATGGCCAATTCACCTGGCCTGCACATCTTTGGACTGTGGGAGGAAACCGGAGCACCCGGAGGAAACCCACGCAGACACGGGGAGAACGTACAAACTCCACACAGTCAGTCGCCTGAGGCGGGAATTGAACCCGGGTCTCAGGCGCTGTGAGGCAGCAGTGCTAACCACTGTGCCACCGTGCCGCCCACCGTGAGTTCTGACTCACTTGTTGTTTATGTGTCCCAGATTGTTGTGGTGGGTGACATCATTTCCGGTTCTGTTTCTGAGAGGTTGGCAAATGGATTCCAAATTGAGTCCAAATTCCCCTAGGAATTCCCGTGCACGTCTCTGTTTGGCATGTCCCAGTTGAACTGGTATCCCTCTTCGTCTGTGTGTATGGATGCCAGTGATAGTTGGTCATGTTCTTTGGTGACTAGTTGGTGCTCGTGTATCCTGGTGGCTAGTTTCCTGCCAGATTGTCCAATGTAATGTTTGATGCAGTCCTTGAGCCACAGTGCCAGAGACCTGACAACTATGGCTTTCCCCTGGTAGGCCGTTTCCACCAGCAGTATCCAAAACGGTATAATTATTGCTGAGGGGAATGGCCACAGGGGATCCCTGCTCTGACCGTCGGTTCACTTTCCTCCCCCTGACTGTAACAAGTAACTGTGGATGAAGAAGCAATATTAATTCTTTTGAGTCCAAAAGGTCTCATTCTGACAAGGAGGGCCACGGAATGACACAAGATGGCATTCTTTGGGGTATCAAGATGGTACGACCATCAATGATGCACACTATTCTGGGACACACTATTCGTCTGGTTACAGCGAGTGGTAGAGTTCAGTTTACACTGGACAAGAGCAGTGCCACACAGGCAGCGCAGTGTTTTTCTTATTCATTCATGGGCCAGCATTTATTGCCCATCCCTAGAGCACAGTAAAGAGTCAACTACATTGCTGTGGGGCTAGAGTCTCATTGGTAGGCCAGACCAGGTAAGGATGGCAGTTTCCTTTCCTAAAGGGCATTTGTGAACCAGATGGGTTTTTCCACCAATCGACAATGGTCGTCATTGTGTGGGATACACAGTAAGTGAATCCCTCCAAGAAAACCCACTGAGAATAACAATTTGCCAAAATACAATGAGATTCAGCGTTGTGTGTAACTTTTTGGTTCTTTGTTTAAAGAAAATTTAAATATATTAGAGACAGTACAGAGGAGGTTTACTGGAATGATACCTGGACTGAATGAATTTTGAGAAAAGATTAGACAGACTGAGCTTGTTTTCACTGGAGATGAGAAGAGTGAGGGCTGAATTCGTTGAAGCATATCAGACTCTGAATGATCTTGACAAGGTGAAGCTGACGAGGATGTTTCCACTTCTCAGCCAATCCAGAATGAGAGGGCACTGCATTAACATTAGGGCTCACCCTATGAGGACAGAGATGAAGGGAATGCTTTTGTCTCAGGGTCGTATGACTCTAGAACTCTGCCTCAGAAAGCTGTGGAGGTGCGGTTATTAAATATCTCGAAGACAGAGGTGGATAGATTCTTGTTAGGTAGAGTGTGAAGGCTGGTTGGGGGTAGATGGGACTGTGACATTAAAACGCAAACAGATTTGCCATGATCTCACTAAATGGTGGAGCAGGCCCGAGGGAACAAATTGTTTACTTCCACTCCTATTTAGTACATACAAATGTACATCAAGCTTGGGCAATGAATTCTTTGTTTGAGGATGCAATCACACCCCTCAGGGCAGTGTCTTTTTAGTTGATTAGTGATCACAAAAAGGAGGGTATTGCTATAAGTGAGCCAACAAAGCTGACCCAGTGAATGGAAGCACAGGGTCCTCAGTCTTTGCAATTGCTCGACAGGATTTTGCCACTGTGACTAAAAGATTAATGAAGAGGAAAAAATAGAATATGAGGGAATTCTGCTTACAAATATAAAAGCAGATCGTAAGAGTTTCTGTAGATACTTAAAAAGAAAAGAGAAACAAAGTGAGTGTCTGTCTTTAGGAATTTGAGTCTGCGGAACTAATAATGGAAAATGAGGTGGCGGCAAATGAATTAAACAAGTGTTTTGTATCTTTCTTCTGGTCGAGAAGCTGTAAGGAACATCCCAGAAATAGACTTTTTTATTTATTCAGAGGATATGGCAGTGCTGGCTGGGCCAACATACAGCGGCTATAAAGCTGTAAATCAGGAAATGGATTGAAGACAGTAATTCAGGAAAATTGCAATTGCAACCAGGGAACATGTACTCGGCAAAGATTTGGAGCTGCAGACTGAGAAGTTTAAGTTTAATTTATTGTTATTACATGTACACAGATACAGTTGTTTTCCATGCTGCACAGGCAGATCACACCATATAAAGTGCTCCAGGTTAGCAGAACAGAGTGCAGAATACACTGTTATTACCACAGAGAAGGTGCAGAGAGATCAGAATTTCAAAAAGTCTGTTAACAGCAGGGAAGAAATTGTTCTTGAATCTACTCATACATGCATTTAATTGTTTATACCTTCTGTCTGCTGGAAGAGGGTGGAAGAGAGTGTAACTGGGGATCGAGGGGTCTTTGCTGGTGGTTGCTTTGCCAAGGCAGCATGAAGTATCGATGGAGTCAATGGATGGAAGCCTGGCTTATGTGATGGACTGGGCTGTGTTCACGACTCTCGGCAGCTTCTTGTGTTCTTGGGAACAGCAGTTGCCATATCACACTGTGATGCATCCAGATTAGATGTTTTCTGTGGTGCATCTGTAAAACCTGGTAAGACTTATTCACCCCATGTGGACATGCTTAACTTCTTCAGCATCCAAGGAAGTAGAGATGTTGTTGTCCTTTCTTCACTGCGGTGTTGATGTAGGTGGAGCAGGACAGATTATTGGTGATTATTACTCCCAGAAACCTAACGCTGTCAACCATCTCCACCTCAGCATCATTGATACAGTCCTGAGGCCCTGGTAGACTTTACCCTTAGGTGTGAAAAGAAGGGCTGAGTGAGATAGGAAATTGAAACTCCAATACATTTACTATGATTCCCTTCTTTCAGAGAAGGTTCCATGAGGTTGGAAAACAGTAAATTCTTCAAAAGAAGGGAGGCAGAAAGCAGAAAACTCCAAGTCAGCCTACTGAACAGTTATTCAGGGGATATTATTGTAACATTTTCAATAATAGCTTTCAAAGTGGACTTAGAAAAATTGAAGGTAATCATGTGAAAGGGAAAACCTGTTTATCCAATTTGTTGGAGTTTTTGAAGAGGCCTCATGCTGTAACTAAAGAGGGATGAGTGTATATAGAAGACTGAGCTTTCTGGAAGACATTTAGTACGGTAGTATGTCAAAGGGTGTTGCATAAAAGAGAAACTCCTGGTGTAGGGGGTTTATCTCAGCAACAATAAAAGATTTACTCAGCAACAGAAACCACAGAATAGACATAAATGGGCCTTTGTGTGTTCATTTGTGAATTCTAGAATCCCTACACCATGGGAACAGACCTTCGAGTCCACACTGACCTTCCAAAGAGTATCCCACCCAGACCCATCCCCCTACCCTATCCCTGTAACCCTGCATTTCCCGTGGCTAACCCACCCAGCCTGAATATCCCTAGCCTTTTCAGCATGAGCACTCCGAAGAAACCCACACAAACACGGGGAGAACATGCAAACTCCACAAAGACGGTCACCCAAGGGTCGAATCAAATCCAGTTCCCTGACACTGTGAGGCAGCACTGCTAACCATTGAGCTGTACCACCCAGAGAAGGCTCTTCAGGCTGGTCATTCAGGATATTCAAGGCCGAGACAGACAGATTATTAATCGGTGAGGGAATCAGGGGTCATGGGCCAAACGCAGGAAAGTGAAGTTCAGGATGATCAGATCAGCCATCATCTCCCTGAATGCTGAGGTGTCCCAAAGGGCTGAATGACCCACTGCTGCTCCACGTCTCATGGTCATTTAGATGGTTGTCTGGCCAGAACTGGAGAAATTTCCAATCAGGGAAACTCACCTAATAGTTTGACTTGGAGGTGCCGGTGTTCCATAGAATCCCTGCTATGTGGAAACAGGTCCTTGGACCAACAGGTCCATACTATCCCTCCGAAGAGTATCCCACACAAACTCATTCCTCTACATTTACCCCTGAGTAATGCACCTAACCTACACATCCCTGAACACTATGGGCAATTTAGAATGGCCAATTCACCTAACCTGCACATCTTTGGATTGTGCGAGGAAACTGGAGCAAGCGAAAGAAATCCATGCAGACACGGAGAATGTGCAAACCCCAAGGCTGGAATTGAACCCAGGTTTCTGACAGTGAAGCAGCAGTGCTAACTACTGAGTCACCAGGCCGCCCCCAAAAGGTGTTGGACTGAGGTGGAGAAAGTTGAAAATCACACACAACACGAGGTTATAGTCCGACAGGTTTATTTGAAAATACAAGCTTTCAGAGTACCTGTCCTTCTGCAGGAAGCTAGTGGAACAAGATACATAGGACACAGAAAGTGTAGCAGAAGTGTCATACAACTGATGTGATGCATTGAACAAGCCTAGATTACTGTTAAGTCTTTAATTACTGAGAAAAGGGATGTAGGTTTTCATTGGTTAATATGTCTGATTAAAATAGTTTGACACTGTTTCAATCATCTGCATGGCATGTTACTGTTAGTTTGTCTGTGTAACAGGACCCACTGCCTTTCTGCCTGAGCCCTCCCTTTCCGGGATCGAAACCCGACCTGTCATGACCTCAAAATAAAGTCATAGACTCATAGACATGTACAGCATGGAAACAGACACTTCAGTCCAACTCGCCCATACCGACCAGATATCCCAACCAATCTAGTCACAGGCCCATACCCCTTCAAAGCCTTCCTATTCATGTACCCATCCAAATGCCTTTTGAATGTTGCAATTGTACCAGCTTCCACCACTTCCTCTGGCAGCTCATTCCATGCACGTACCACCCTCTGTGTGAAAAAGTGGCCCCTTAGGTCTTTTTATATCTTTGCCCTCTCACCCTCAACCTATGCCATCTAGTTCTGGACTCCCCCATCCCAGGGAAAAGATTTTGCCTATTTATCCTATCTATGCCCCTCATAATTTTGTAAACCTCTATATGGTCACCCCTCTGCCTCCGACGCTCCAGAGAAATCAGCCCTAGCCTGTTCAGCTCTCCCTGTAGCTCAGATCCTCCAACCCTGGCAACATCCTTGTAAATCTTCTCTGAACCCTTTCAGGTTTCATAACATCTTTCCGATCGGAAGGAGAACAGAATTGCATGCAATATTCCAACAGTGGCCTAACCAATGTCCTGTACAACCACAACATGACCTCCCAACTCCTGTACTCAGTACTCTGACCAATAAAGGAAAGCATACCAAACGCCTTCTTCACTATCCTATCTACCTGCGACTCCACTTTCAAGGAGCTAGGAACCTGCACTCCAAGGTTCAGCAACACTCCCTAGGACCTTACCATTAAGTGAGTAAGTCCTGCTAAGATTTGCTTTCCCAAAATGCAGCACCTTGTATTTATCTTAATTAAACCCCATCTGCCACTTCTCAGCCCATTGGCCCATCTGGTCCAGATCCTGTTGTAATCTGAGGTAGCCCTCTTTGCTGTCCACTACACCTCCAATTTTGGTGTCATCTGCAAACTTACTAACTGTACCTCTTATGCTCACATCCAAATCATTTATGTAAATGACAAAAAGTACAGGGCCCAGCACCGGTCCTTGTGGCACTCCACTGGTCACAGGCCTCCAGTCTGAAAAACAACCCTCCATCACCACCCTCTGTCTTCTACCTTCGAACCAGTTCTATATCCAAATGGCGAGTTCCTCCTGTATTCCATGAGATCTAACCTTGCTAATCAGTCTCCCATGGGGAACCTTGTCGAACGCCAGGGTGAAGTCAAGGTCAGGGGTGAATTCAAGGTCAGGGGTGAAGTCAAGGTCGGGGATGAAGTCAAGATCAGTGGGTGAAGTCAGGGCCAAGGGGTAAAGTCAGGGTCGGGGGGTGAAGCCAATGTTGGGGGGTGTGATCAGGTCCTGTTGAAGATCAGGGGTCGGGTGGGTTATGTGTAGGGTGTCGGGGTGATGCTGGTCCTGTGTCAGTGGGTGCAGTTGGATGGTCAAGAGACTGGGGTTTTACTCGGGGGGGGGGGGGAGAGGGGGGGGGGCCGTCTTGGTGGGATGTATAGTGTGTATCTTTCGGATAAGTCGAGCCTCTGACTCTCTGGAGACTGGAAGGTCTGTACTGCTGTGAAATTATGGGATGGATGTTTCAGTGATTTTCAATCCCACAGATTCTCAGTGATTCACCATCAATCCTGGACTGAAAACAGGAAATATTTTCTCAGTGAAAGTCTGGGTGACAGTGCGGAGATGGGACATGTTGTCCACATTGTAAAATGACACCTGTCCAACCTCACAGTCCAGGAAAACCCCGATCTTCTGGGGATGCATTGGCAGGGGGAACAGGATCTATGAGGGGGAGGAACCAGCAAAATAACGACCGGAAAGACCTTTCCATAAACACCAGAAACCAGGCTCAGGATCCGGGATGGTTCCCGGTTTTCTCTTCGCAGACTCTCGGGTCACTCCCAGAGCCCAATCCCTCCCTTCTCCCACCTCCACCTCCCAGTAATGTTTCCCTGAGGTGAATCCCTCTGAGCCCCACACAGAGAGGAATCAAACCTCTCAAACATATAGTGGTCTCTGATGTGGGAACAGGCACTGTCTCTGAGTCTCACACTGGTCCGGTCCTCATTCACGATGAACTCGGGATGGACTGTGTCCTGATCCAGGGTCAGAGAAGCTGCAACTGGGAGAAATACAAACAACAGTCAGTAACTGAGTTTCCCACTGAGTTTTATTCAAATCCTTTCCTTTATAAAGAGCTCACTTGGGGTATTCCCAGGAATTCCGGTGTATGCAAATGACTCCAGGTTGTGTTAATGGAATCAGGGTTTACCCTCCTGGGATCACTCTGCTCCTCCTGATGAGGACTGCCCCCTGTCTCCGAGCTCCCGTTCATGGGCTTTATTTCCAGGGGCTGGGAGGTCACCCGGTGTCGGCATCACTTGGTGGAACCTTCTCCCCAGTGAATACAGGACAGCTACCTCAGATGTCAGGGTGGTCACCTCTCTCCTTGTCCATCATTTCAGGTCAATCTTGCCTCTGAGCTTACCGCATGCTGAGGGTCATTTGTTAGTCCCAAGGGGACAATGCACTGTCCTACCAACTTAGGGATGTCAATATGGAAATCAGAATCAGGGAGTGTGTACTTCTCGGGAGAGTGTGTACTTTCCAGAGAGAGAAAGGAAACAGTTTCTCTGCCAAAGTGGCCTCATGCCGTGTCCAGTAATTCCATGAGAATTGAATATTCATTCTGGGAAAGTCTTATTTGTTAACAATCCTACATTTTCTTTTACACAGGGACTAGCTTCGTATAAATATTGCCTTTACAGGTGTATTTTATTCCTAGCAATGTCTCAGTGAGAGTATCAAGGAGATGATGTATTTTCTCCGATTTGAACTTATCAGAAAAGGAAGTCTTACATACACTTTACACAGAGAAGTATCACATACACTTCGCACAGAGTAATGTCATTGAATAACATCAGGAATGCTTTTCCTGCCATTTATTCCATCATCTCAGTTATATGAATAAATGTGTCATTGTTATTTTATTATTGCTAATTAGAACTTAGGCATTTCAGCAACAATGCAGTTTTATAAGAGAATTATTTTAACTTTCTACTGTTTTCGAGAAGCGCATCTCTATCTTTGAATAAGGTGATCCCACTTAACTGTAGCAAGGTTATATTTTTCAAGCTGTTTGGGATCTTGAGCATCCATGTTTAGATATTCAATGAGCAGTTAGCACATATGACATGTACCAAGGTTAGTGACAGGTAGATTGTAACTGTATGTTGTGTGACTGAAGGTTGTATTTAAAGGCTGTGACTGTTTGTAATTCAGTGGAGGGCCTTTGAGCTGCTCCCCATAAACATGTGAATAAACCGTTTATATCTTAGACTTGAGCTGTTAATCGTTGGTTCTGTTATTTAACACTGTCCACTGGGCCTTTCAAATGTTGTCATGAACAGGACGTAAATGACACAGGAGACAGAGGGGGAATTGGGACAAGTCGCTGTGTGAATATTGGTTTATTCACACGGAATCCAACTCAGTCCTATCCCAGGAGGTGTCAGGTTCCTAGGAATCAAAGTACCAACGGATCAACAAGAGGATAAAGGTAAACGTTAGGGTGAAACAGTGATCTTGATGTGATTTCTTTGATAACATAATTGATATCAGTCGTAAGTAACAGGTTCAGTCTCGGGAGAGACCAACATAAAGAATTGCATCGCTGACAACAAATATCCTGAACAGAGCTGTGCAGATCGCTGAGAAAAGAGAATTCAAGCGGGGACCAGACAGTGACTAATTCCACATCAAGGAGCCATCAATTCCCCAAGTGTTACATGAACCAGAGGCAGGGACATTACCAACTGTCCACTAGATTCCCTCCTTCCCTGGGATAGTTCCAGCAATAAAATAAAATGAAGAACTGCTGCTGTTGGAAATTTGAATGAAAAATAGAAACTCAGCAGCCCTGGCAGCATCTGGAGAGAGAAACAGAGATAACCTTTTCAGTCCAGTCACTCTTCTTCAGAACTAATAGCAGCTGGGAAATGGTGGTCCTTATGCTGATAACAGGGGGATGGGTGGAGTGAGCAGATAGGCGCAGACGGAGCCCAGAGATACAGCGAGAGAAAGTGAAGCAGACCAAAGGATGTTGAATAGCAAGACAGGGAAGGAGAAAAGCTGATAATAAGGCAGGTGAAAATGAGTTGGCTGTGCTGCAAACAACCCATGGCATGGGGTTACGTAAAGTACATCGAAAGAAGGGTACAGGCTCTAAAAATGATTGGATTTCATATTGAGGCCTGAGGCTGTAATGTCCCCAAGCGGAAGATGAGGTGCTGTTCCTCCAGTTTACACTGAGCCTGGCTGGAGTACTGCAACAGGCCCCAGACAGAGATGTTGGCCAGGGAACACGGGGCTGTGTTGAAGTGGCAGGCAACTGGAAGGTCAGGGACGGAATTTTAGATTCGATTAGATTACTTACAGTGTGGAAACAGGCCCTTTGGCCCAACAAGTCCACACCGACCCGCCGAAGCGCACCCACCCAGACCCATTCCCCTACATTTACCCCTGCACCTAACACTACGGGCAATTTAGCGTGGCCAATTCACCTAACCTAACTTTGGTGTTCTACAAACGGTCACCCAGTCTGTGTTTCATCTGCCTAGCATAGATAGGGGCCACATTGTCAGCAGGAAATTTCTCCAACAGTCTCATCCCAGTTGAAGAATAATCGGTGCAATATTACCACCTTCTGGCAGTGAGCGGTACTGCGGGGAACAGAGGGCGCGGAGGTTGCTGATGGTATTTTTGTTTGCTTTTGATACTCCTATTTTCTTTAACCCCACACTACCGCCTAACTGCGGTAGTGCTTATTTTTCCCCAGTACCCATGTCGTGTGTGTGCAGATGTGAGACACAGTGAAAGACACAAGGTGGAATTGCTGATGTTATACCTGTTACAGCACCGCCACCGGCTGGTGGGGATCGGTACTGCAGCCAAATATCATTCAATGACAGAAAACAAAGATCTGAAACAAAAACAGAAATTGCTGGGGAAACTCAGTGGGTTTTGCACGATCAGTGGAGAGAGAAACAGAGATCAGGATGGTGGCGGAGGAGCAGCGTAGCGAGCGGGCTCCTGCCCGGAGACCATCTGCTCCGTCCCCTTTGCCTTGTTTCCTTCCTTCTCAGCTTTTGTTTTCTTACTTTAATCTACTTCCATAGAACAGGACAGCACAGGAACAGGCCCTTCAGCCCATCGTGTCTGTGCTGACCAGGATGCCATTCTAAACTACTCCCATCTTCCTGCACATGGTCTGTCTCCCTGTATTCCCTATCTGTTCATTCCTTTGTGGAGAGAGCGAGCCCAGAACCGGGGTAGATGGAGATCTTGTGAGGAGCTTGGCTAAACATTTAAGGATTGTAACGCTGAAATTTGAGCTTCATTTCTTTATTTTTCTGCTTTACAATTAAGAATGGCTTTAATGTTGAACTTTTAACCAGATTTCCTAACTTTCTACTTTGTCCCTCATGTTTTGTACCTGAGTATCTTTGTCCCAACATTGTCCATTTTTCACTGTAATCCTATATCCCTGTACTTGAATTATTTTTATTTCAAAAATATACTTTATTCACAAAAATATCTTCACAAATATACATCGGCACTAAAGCAGTTCGGTTCTGTGCAGCTGCAAAGGAGGATACAAATGTTGGATAAAAACTGAAAGAACTGTGGATGCTGTAAATCAGAAACAAAACCAGAAATTGCTGCAAAAGCTCAGCAGGTTTGGCAGCATTTGGGAAGAGAAATCAGAGTTAATGTTTCAGGTCAGGTGAGCCTTCTTCAGAACTGAGTTCATTCAGAACTGGTCACTCGATCAGAAACGTTAGCTCTGATTTCTCTCCACAGATGTAGATTCAATCAGGGCTTTCTACTGTGAATGTGATCAGCAGCTGAGGTGGAAATAAACCTTCTGGAAACAGGGGCAGGAGGAAGGGGATATGGATCTTGTGGGATCAGGTGAGGGCGTCTTGCAGAGAGCAGACCCAGAGACAAACCACACACCTTGTTCCATTCTGTGCTGAACCTTTCTATGGTCACCCCATAGATAACCCAGAAACCTGGTGAGCACTCCCCTTGGTGTTGGATCAAAGTTGGTGTGGGAGCGAGTGTTTTGTAAGAAGGGAGACATTAGACCAAGTTTGTATCAGACACACACTGTATTTAAAAGGCTGATGAATTCATGTCAGCTCCATACCAAGTCAATCACTAGATCCCATTCTGTTTAATGGGGTTCCAGCCTTACCCTGTTGTTGAGATGCTGCTTGACAAACCCAGACATTAAACCCCTGGACTGTGCAAGCTCTCCACTGACACATTAATTAATGATTCCCAGAACCTGCCCCCACATGTTCCAGTTTTTAATTCAGACAGTCTTACAGCACAGAAGGAAGCCATTTGGCCCATCGTGTATGTGCGAGCTGTTTAGAAAGATCTATCCAATTTTCTCATTCATCCTGCAGTTTCCCTTGTAACATCTCAAGAATTTATCCCATTTCCCAGAAAAAGTTTCTGTTGGATTGGCTGGATCTAAGATTGATCCACATAATCCCAATCAAACACAAGGAGGGAGAGAGAGGGCAGGGAACAGAGACACAAGGAGGTCATGTCAAACACAGGAGCAGAACTTCCTGGAGGTGGACATTCCTGGAGAAGTGACAGTGAATTAAACAACACCAACAAACAGCAAGATCTGATGGTGTTCTGACAAAGGCTTCACTGTTCAGATGTCGAGCTGCCTGCTCTCTCTCCACATAGTTACTGTCTGAGCTGCTGTGTGTTCCCAGGATTTCCTGATCTGTTCTTGTTGCTTTGTCTGCTGATGTCTCCTGTTATGCCTTTCATGCATTAGAGATTTGACAAGGAGATTGTACACTCTACAATCCTGTGAAATAGAGTATTAAGTTGCCTCACTGACTCTCATGTTAACTGTTATTTCTACAACTTGGTGAAGTCTGTGTTTAATATTTTTGTAGAAGCTATGAGGGGCAGCCCTTCATCTGTTATTGAAAATAATAACAATTTCTGGTGATACTTCAGTCTTTTCTTCTGGCCTTTAGCCCACCCATGTGGAAATGGCCAAACAGATTGAGTGACTTCCTTGTAGGCCAGCTCATTGGCTTGGCCAAATTGTCCATGATCAGGGTCAGCAGGAGCTGCCTGAAGATGGCTATGTCAGTTCCCATAGCTTCTTGGAAATGGATCATGCAGTGGCCATAGGAACATTTGAAGTATTGCACCACCAGTGAGTATGGGAATAATGGACTTAATTGTTAACTACAGGAAGTAATTTTAATTTGATTTTCCATTGAAGTGTTGATTTGTTGTTTACATCAGTTAGGATGGCCCTTTCAAATGGATTCTTCATTGTTTTTGGATTATTCATAAAAGGTATAAATTGACACAGACTGAAACTGCAGATGCTAGATTTTGGGCTGTGCCATTCTGTAATGAAATGGGTATAAACGTGTATAAAGGTTGACCCTAGTTCTATCACTCTCCACCTGGCTGTTTGGCGCATAATACTCCAGAGGTGAGTTACAGTGAATCCTCCACTGAAAAAGGTGTGGTTGGTATAATTTGTAGATACTGATCATTGTTAAGATTACTATCCCCTGTTTAACAGCAGAAATTTTGTCTGATGTGCCAAACTGCTGGGTCGTCTTGTTGCTTTGGTGATGTTCATCTGTGTCACAAATAAAACGGAAATCAATTTTAATCTAAGCATGTGCAGCTGTGTCTGTTTGAAGAGCTGAAACAAAAATCAAATTAGTAGCTGAAATTTAATGTGTTTGGGACAAAGCTATTATTCTCAGTGAAACCTCAGAGAGCCCTGCTAACCCAATCTCCAGGAGTCCTGATGGAATAAAGTTCCTATCGGTAGTAAGTCCCCTTGCACTAGGGTTTTGGCTCCCCCAGGATAATTAAATCACTGCACTTTCCACTGTGAGACAACCCTACCCGTCAAGAACTGCCAGCCAATCAGAGGTTGTCAGCAGTGCATGACAGTCAGGACCACCAAGAGGAATGGCCACTGCTGGTGTTGCAGAAGGGCAGGTCCAGAGGGTCAGCAATGGAACCTTTGGAGATGTGTGTGTGTGGTGCCTGCAGTTGGTGAATCAGAGGGAAAGTCAACACGAAGGGCAGGGGAGGCTCCTGTTTTGTTCACATTGGTCCTCTGAATTGGGCTCAGGCTGTTGAGTAAAGGGATTCGACACTATATTGACCTGCACAGCTTGTGAAACTCCATCCTTCTCTTATTGAATACCAGTGTCAAGGGATTCAATTAGCCTGTGTATGGGAAGGAAGTCATGAACTATCTCACCCTGAACTCAGCTGGTGAGAGCTGGGAAGGTGGTGGGATTTCCACCCTGCGTTCCCTGCCCTTGTACAAAACTCATCTGATTCTGAACCCATCTTGTGGGGACAGGGGTGATTGAAGAATTAATTTCTGCTCCGGAATCAAAATATTGAGCTTTCAGATCCCACGACAACAGAGGGCAGCAGGGTTTGAATATACTGCTGCTTGATGCTGTACTAGTCAATCTTCACCAGGGTGAGGGAGGGAGAGATCAGAATCCTGTCTGATCTCAATGGATCATGATAGGATGATGGGACAGAGATTTAACCAGCGGTTAGGCTTCAGTTGGCAATAGGAGTCTGACTCTCTGATAATTGGCCACTGTGGTGATGAAAAGCAACATCCTCCACAGAAAGGAGACTTTCCAGTGTATCAGGAGGACAGAGCTGGAAGCAGGATTGAAAGAAAACAGAGCTAACGCCCTGAATGGGGAAACTACTGCTGAATGGCTGACACCTGCTTCTACATCTTGTAGAATATGGGATCAATATGGGATTCCCTGCCAGTGAAGGAGCTGCCTGGAGATGGCCATCACAAATTAACACAGGAGACTGCAACACTTTTGGCATCTTTTCTTTCACATCAGGGCCGTGACCATCAGACTACAAGACTATAAGATGTAGGAGACGAGGGGAGATTTCAGTACATCAAGTTTGCAGTGCCATTTGATGAGATCAAATGTGATCATATCATTATGTCTTTTCCTCAACAAAGTGATTCCCTACTGATTAAAATGATGTCTGTCAGACTTCAGTATTTCCCGGACAGTCTTTTGAGTTATAGAGTCATAGAGTCAAAGAGATGTACTGCATGGAAACAGACCCTTCGGTCCAACCCGTCCATGCCGACCAGATATCCCAACCCAATCCAGTCCCACCTGCCAGCAACCGGCCCATAGCCCTCCAAACCCTTCCTATTCGTATACCCATCCAAATGCATCTTAAATGTTGCAATTGTACCAGTCTCCACCACATCCTCTGGCAGCTCATTCCATAAACGTACCACACTCTGAGAAAAAGTTGCCCCTTAGGTCTGTTTTATATCTTTTCCCTCTCACCCTAAACCTATGCCCTCTAGTTCTGGACTCCCTGACCCCAGGGAAAAGACCTTGTCTTTTATCCTATCCATGCCCCTCATAATTTTGTAAGCCTCTATAAGGTCACCCCTCAGCATCCGATGCTCCAGGGAAAACAGCTCCAGCCTGTTCAGCCTCTCCCTGTAGCTCAAATCCTCCAACTCTGGCAACATCCTTGTAATTTTTTTCTGAACTCTTTCAAGTTTCACAACATCTTTCTGATAGGAAGGAGAACAGAATTGCATGCGATACTCCAACAGCGGCCTAACCAATGTCCTGTACTCAATACTCTGACCAATAAAGGATAGCATACCAAACACCTTCTTCACTATCCTATCTACCTGCAACTCCACTTTCAAGGAGCTATGAACCTGCACTCCAAGGTCGCTTTGTTCATCTGCCACCTTTCAGCTCAGATATTCACAGATTCATTACACTTTGAGAGAAATTCCTCCTCATATCCATCTGTTAATAAACAATTCCTTACTCTGAGATTATGCTCTCTGGTCCTAGAATCTCACACAAGGAAACAGCCTCTCTGCATTTATCCTGTCAGGCTTTCAAAGAATCTTACATGTTTCAACAAAGTCGCTTCTCAGTCTATTGAACTGCATTGAGTACAGGACCAGGCTAGTGAACCTTCTCTGGACTGATTCCAATGCCAGTATGTCTTTCCTAGAGTCATAGCCATAGAATCACACAGCAATCCTTTGCTCCAAACAATCCATGCCAAGTATAATCCCAAACTAAACTTGTCCCCCCTGCCTGATCCTGGTCATATTTCCTCCACACCTTTCCTATTCATGTGCTTATCCAAAAACCTTTTAAATATTGTAACTGTACCCATATCCACGACTTCCTCAGGAAGTTCATTCCACATGTGAACCATCCACTGTTTAAAAGTATTTGCCCCTCATCTTTTTTTCCAATCTTTCTCCTCTCATCTTAAAAATGCGCCCCTAGTCGTGAAATCACCCATCCTATAATTTCTATCAGGTCATCTCTCAACCTCCTACACTCCAGTGCAGGAAGTCTCAGCCTATCCAACTTTTCTTTATAACTCAAACCTTTTGGACCTGGCAACATCTTGGTAAATCTCATTTGAACCCTTGCTAGCTTAGTAATATCCTTCCTGTAATTGGGCAATCGGAACTGGTTGTGCCTCGTGCACAGTGTGCTGCAGTCTCCTGAATGGGGAGCAGACTTAATGGAAAACTCTGACCCCCAGAGGAAAGACATTGAATCAATTATCTGATCAAAATAGTGCCCTCCCACCTCGTTCGGGTGTTCGAGGTTCCTCTGTATTCCAGTTTGAGCCAGACCTCTCCTTTTTGATAATCCATTCGCTTTGAACAAATTCCCCACCAGGTGATGCCTTATCTAAACACACAGCAGGTTCTGCTGAAGTGGGACAATCTGCACTGCTGGGCTTCTAGCTCCTTGGGTCGTACAGAACAAGCAAGGAGGGTGCTGATGTTATGGACTAGGCCAGACAATTCAAAACATTCTTAAGCAGGTAGCCCCAGACCCCCATAACTTTGCAATTTGTTTCAGTAAGTGTACAGTGAAAGTTACCCAGAGTAAGGTCGGTAGGTTGACTACTAGATTTTGAAACAGACAAAAAATTATTCACAAAAATACGCAATGAAACACAAAGAACAGAATAAAGAACCCCTACAGAACTCAGTCTATCCAACTAGATTTAATTATGCTGCTCTGAATATACACAACAGTCCCAATAAGCAAACTCCCTTTAAAACCCAGTAGAAATGGAACACATGTTTAAAGGTTGAAGTGAAGAGCAGAAAGAGAGAGAGAGAGAGACAGAGAGTTTCCACACAGCTCCCTGTTGAACTTCTCACCAGCTCAAGACTGAACTAAACTGCTTAGCTCAGCTAGAGAGCTGACCACTCCCCTTTCATTATACAGGTCACTTCTAAAACATGACCACAGAGGCCTGAAGTCTCATCTGCTTACATATAATGAAAAGGCCTCTCAATACCCTTTAATCATTGTACCAAACCAGACTGATCGGAGCCCAGCCTGGTTTATTGCCCCTCTGAAAGAAATCAAGGTCAGAGTCTCTTTGAGCCAAGGAACAGCTTTTAGAAAAAAAGGACTAGCTTTGAGACACTAAGATGGACACCTATCCATTTAGTAGCCACAAGAAGAGAGTCTGTGAGAAAGAAGACACTGCAGTAATGGGACTACCCGGTTGAAACATTATCAGCCAGGTTGTAAGGCACCACATCCTCTTCATCACATTTCTATCTTTAATCATCAATCCACCATGAGCTCCAGTCTCACTCGGGTTGTCCTCTTCCTTTTCTGCGATCATATCATTTTTACATTAAAATGTCACTCCTTGGATGTTGGTGTCTGGCTGGACCAGCATTTATTGCCCATCCCCAGTTGCCCAGTGGTGGGGATGAGCTGCATTCTTGAACCGTCGTTATCCATGTGCTGCGGGTTGACCCACAATGCCTGTAGGGAGGGAATTCCAGGAATCTGACCCAGTCAAACTGAAGGAATGGTGATATATTTCTAAGCCAGGAGGGTGAATGGCATTGGAGGAGAATTTGCAAGGGCTGGTATCTGCTGCCTTGGTACTTCTAGGTGTAAGTCATTTTGGGTTTAAAATGCACTGTCTAAAGATCTTTGTATAATTTCTGCAGTGCATCTTGTAGGTGGTACAGTTGGTTCTGCTATAACGCAGTCGTTCTATTCTCTTGCAACCCCATTTATAAGAAAATTGCATAATAGCAGCACCATTTTAAAATAATGGGACTGGAATCATGTAAAAACCAATATGCTCTTTAAAAGTTTGCATTATGGAGTGTCCCCAATTCATCACATTCACATTGATGAAACACGAATTATAGCAGATCGACCTGTACACACTATTGAGTGTCGTTGGTGGATGTAGTGAATGCAGTGCCAATCAAGCAGGCTGGCTTTTTTCCAATATCGTGTCAAACTTCTTGAATGTTGTTGGAACTTCACTCACCCAGGAAAGTGGGGTGTATTCCAATACAGCCTTGACTTATGCTTTGTAAATTATGGGATCTGATTGAAACTTGAACAATATTCAGAGGCCGGGATAGAGCGGGCATGGAGAAGATGTTCCCACTAGAATGAGAGACTAGGATCTGAAGGAACAGGCTCAGAGTGAAGGGACAACCCTCTATAACTGAGAAGCAGAGGAGTTTCAGCCAGATGGTGGTGAATCTGTGGAATTCATTGCCACAGAGGCAGTGGAGGCCAAATCATTGAGTGTATTTAAGACAGAGATAGATAGATTCTTGGATAGTTAAGGGGATCAAGGATTACAGGGAGAAGGCAGAGAACGAGGTTGAGAAATACATCAGCCATGATCGAATGGTCAGCAGATTCAATGGGCCAAATAGCATAATTCTGCTCCAATATCTTTCGGTATCATGCTGGAAAAACCTCAAGCCAAATAGAAAATGCTGGAGAAACTCTGCATCAGACCTGGCAGCATCTGTGAAGACAGAACCAGAGTCTGATATGATTAATCAGGGTGAGTCAGTCTCCAGTACTTTCTCCCCAACAAATGATCTGAAGAAAATGAACAAGAGGGCACTAGCACCACTATTTGACAAAACTCAGTAATGCAAGGAGTCCTGTAGTGTTTTGTACCTTTTTTTCAACACCTGAGTGGTCAGGGCCAGCAGTTCCCTTCTCTTCAAAGGCAACGCCTATGTGATCGAAAAAGTGAAGGGGAGGGAAAGGGACTAAATTAAAATGGAATTTGAGGGGCGTATAAAACACTCCACACCTTGTGGTGCCCATCTCTCCCTGAAAATCTTGAGGGTGTTGGTGGACACTGCATGGTCCTTCTCCAGGGACACCCAGGCCCATACGTAACCACGGAAAAGGGGCAGGCAATCAGCCATAACAACACCCTCCATGGCCCGCTGCCTGGGCCTGATAATGGCCAGCCAGGCCAGGCCCAGGAGCAGACCCACGAGAAGACCCTCTGGCCTGCCTTCCCCTCCAATTTCTGTTCTCCTGGCTTTTCCCAGGCGAGGGGCTAATGGTCGAATGGTGTTGTCACTGCATTGTTAATGCAGAGACCTAGATAATGTTCTGGGGATCCGGCTTCAAACCCTGCAATGGTAGATGCTGTAATTTGAATTCAGTAAAAAAGAAATCTGGAATTAAGAATCTAATAATGACACTGAATCCATTGTTGATTGACAGAAAAATCCGCCTGGTTCACTATTGCCCTGTCGGGAAGGCAGCTGCCATTCTTACTGGGTCTGGCTGACATGTGACTCCAGACCCACAGCAATGTGATTGACTCTTAACTGCCCCCTGGGCAATTATGGATGGGCAATAAATGCTGCCTATCCAGCGATACCATGAAGGAATAAAAAGTAAATGGAGATTTTTATCAGTTTAATGGATCAGAGTTGAAAAATGACAGAAACTGTTTTTACAAGAAGGCAAAGTAGAGGGAAGCAGAGAGAGGGGGAGTTGGGGCCTGGAAGTCCCAGAACAGTTGCAGAGGAGCTACAGTGGATGCATGAGGATGGGACAAGAGCTACAAGAGAGGACAGCAGATCTCCAGGCAGGAATAGTTAGAGCTGTAGCAGCAACACTGGAGAAATGAGTGGGACTGCTAGTTAATAATCTCCTAGACTGGATGATCTTCATTCCAGAGAGTTAGAAGAGGTGGCTGCAGAGATAATGAATTCAATGGAGGTCATCTTCCAAAATTAGATTTGTTTTGAGATAGCCCTTGCAAATTCAAAGGTAGCAAGTGACCACTCTTTAAAAGATGAGGGTGAGAGAAAATGAGGAACTACAGACCAGTTACCCTGACATCACTCAAAAGGAAAAGCCTAAATTCTATTATAAAGGATGTTATGACATGACACTTAACAATAGCAGCAAGATTGAGAAGATTCAGTATGGATTTATGAAAAAGAAACCATGTTTGAAACACCATCTTAGAGTTTTTCAGCAACTTAGTGGGAGAATGTGGGATGGGGACCTTGTGCCTTTGGAGTATTTGGATTTTGAGAAGGCTTTCATTAAGATTCCAGAAAAAGGGTCGTGGGCAGGTTGAGATGGATTGACAATTGGCTAATGGACAGAAATAAGAGAGGAGGAGGAGGAGAAATAATTGGGTCATTCTCAGGTGAGTGTGCTGCGTCTAGTGGGCTACCCCAAGGATCTTGCTCAGACCCCAGCTCCTCCCAATCTATGTCAAAGGGACCTGGATATCCATGTTCATGAGTCACTGAAAGCTAACACACTGGTGCAGTAAACAATTAGGAAGGAAAATGGGATGCTGGAGTTCATGACAAGATTATTTGAGTCCAGAAAGAATTAAACCTTGCTGTAATTGTATCCAACCTTGGAAAGACTACAGCTGGAGTATTGTGCTCAGTTTCGGTCTCCTTCCTGTTACAGCCCATTGGAGCAGGACACTGGAAATCCCACTCCTCCTCCCCTCCACCCACTGCACACACAGATTACAAACCCATTGTTGCTCCATGAGGAGGGAAGAGTGAGAGAAAAGTCACGGATCCACAACAGAGAAGTGGCCCTAATCTGACAGGAAAAGAGTACGCTCACAAAGTGCTCTACTATCTTCAAAGTTTGTGAGAAGATTTGTAGCTCGGGTGCTCGTTGTTGTGGTTCTGTTCGCCGAGCTGGGAATTTGTGTTGCAGACGTTTCGTCCCCTGTCTAGGTGACATCCTCAGTGCTTGGGAGCCTCCTGTGAAGTGCTTCTGTGATATTTCCTCCAGCATTTGTAGTGGTTTGTCTCTGCCGCTTCCGGTTGTCAGTTCCAGCTGTCCGTTGCAGTGGACAGTATATTGGGTCCAGGTCAATGTGCTTATTAATCGAATCTGTGGATGAGTGCCATGCTTCTAGGAATTCCCTGGCTGTTCTCTGTTTAGCTTTTCCTATAATAGTAGTGTTGTCCCAGTCGAACTCATGTTGCTTGTCATCTGCGTGTGTGGCTACTAAGGATAGCTGGTCGTGTCGTTTCGTGGCTAGTTGGTGTTCATTGTTAGCTGTTTTCCTATTTGTCCTATGTAGTGTTTTGTGCAATCCTTGCATGGGATTTTGTACACTACATTGGTTTTGCTCATGCTGGGTGTCAGGTCCTTCTCAGTAATTGGACATGAGTAACCCACCCCAGTTACAGATTCAGACAGTCTTACAGCACAGAAGGAGATCATTTGGCCCATCATAGAACAAAAGAAAAAGCAAATTTACAGGCAAAGAACAGGCCTTTTGGCCCTCCAAGCCTGAGCTGATCCAAATCCACTAACTAAACCTGTCACCGAATTCCTAAGCATCTGTATCCCTCTGCTCCCCACCTACTCATGCATTTATTCTGACACACCTTAAATGAATCTACCGTTCCTGCCTCTACTACTTCTGCTGGCAATGCGTTCCAGGCACCTACCACCTTGCTGCATTTATCCCTCTTAAACTTTTCACCTCTCACCTTGAATGCATCACCTCTCATTACTGAATCCCTCACCCTGGGATAAAGCTTATCTCCAACCACCAAGTCTATACCCTTCATGATTTTCAATCAGGTCCCCCCTCAATCCCTTTTTTCTAATGAAAACAATCCTAACCTACTCATAGCTAGCACCTTCCTCGTAACATCCTTGTAAACTTTCTCTCCAAAGCTTCCACATCCTTTTGGTAATGTGGTGACCAGAACTGTACACAGTATTCTAAATGTGGCTGAACTAAAGTCTTCTCCAACTTTAACATGACCTGACAGTTCTTATATTCAATATCCTGTCCGATGAAGGCAACCATACCATATGCCCTCTTGACCACTCTATCCACCTGTGCAGCCACCTTCAGGGTACAGTGAACTCCCAGATTTCTCTGCTCATTAACTTTTCCCAAGGCTCTTCCGTTCATTGTATAATTCGCTCTAGAATTAGACTTCCCAAAATGCATCACCTCACATTTGCCTGGATTGATCTCCATCTGCCACTTCTCCGCCCAACTCTCCAGTCTCTCT